>NC_069694.1:10260000-11485000 GCF_023699985.2 Odocoileus virginianus
ATGGGATGTCATTTTTCACACATAGAAAATGATCAAATGGCAGATAGACATCTTTTCTAAAAATGTGTTTTTTTAAAAAAACTGAGAGCACTACCTTTTCAGACAGAGAAACAGGATATTTGGATCTTATTTCCTAAAGTCAGAACAGCAGACATGGATGGCACGGAAGTTACAGTCACCAGTATACACACAGCACATGAGGTCAGTGGTGAATGAACTTTTAAATCATATATTCATGGCTGGCACTGTTAGAGAGAGTAACTTGGTTAGCAACTTCATTCTAAAATATACCTACACATTTTTATGAAGGGCTGAGACATTTTTTAACCTCTGCTCCCCTTCTACCAATGTATTTTTAACTACTTGGTTTATGAAAAAATATTAAATTTGTTTATATGATACAAGAAAGCCACCTCATACTTAAAAACTTAAAATTTTCCTAACATTAGGATTCTGCTATAGAAACTAGAAGGATAAATTGAATTGATTGTCCATTTTATTTCCCTAAACACAACGATATCAAATGACAAGTATCAAATAATGTTTGTAAATCCCTAAGAAAACTGAGCTAGTCATTTCTCTTTGTAAGTCACAGTCTAGAGAGGGACATATAGTGTGGGTCCATCTCTACTCTGGAATCTCTATAGACTGTGCACTCTTTTTGGGTAGGTGGAATGTAAGAGTGACTAAAAGGATGGTCCCTGTTAGAACATTGTTTTACTGAAAATACTCTTTTTGTCACTTTGGTTTTTCTTACGAAGCATTGTTTTCACCACTTCAGGAGATTTGGCTCTTGATGTCATCCCTCTAGCATGCTTCTGAACAAGGAAGTTATCTAAATGTGGGGAAACTGCATTAGAAGAAAAAAAGACAGTCCCTGGAATCATATAAATGTTCTATCAAATAATACATTTGCAGTTTAACTTCTCTGCATCTCAATTTATATAGCTGATGTAAGAACATAGCAGTCATACATTCCATCGAGGGTTATTTTGAAGATTATTTAAGGTAAGGAAATGATTACTTTCTCCCCCGCTTCAAGCTTTTTGATGACTTCTGATCACCCTTCTGATAAAAATCCCCAAACCTGACATGACTTATATAATTATACATAATATACCTGCCTGTTCCTTCAACTTCATCTTGTCCTTTTTTCACCATCTCGCAGAAAGACCCTCTTTCATTTCCTCAAAAGTTCCTGACTTCTGCTGCCTCTGAGGTTTTACAAGTGCTCTTCTTGGTCTAGAACACACATCTGCTCTCCCACACACATGCACAGCACGCACGCTGACTCCCAGTCAGCCTGTTCTCAGTTTAAACGTCACTTGTAAAGAGGAATCTTCTGATTTACCAATCAAAACCACTCCTTCCTTCCCCTTATTATATTCTCTTGCATAGAATCTCATTCTTTCCTAAAGCCACAAATGTTGGGGTACTTTGAAATGGCTGGAAAGATAGAAATCAGGCAGATAGGGAATCAAATATTACTTTTATTTCCCTTTGACAGCATGCCAGGCTGTGGAAGCTATGAATACATTCAAACCTCCCATAGGTTTTACAGCTTGGAAGAGCAACACACTCTTTTTGTGACTTGGCTCCCTAAGAAAGAGGGAATGAAAGGGCAGGGCTCATATGGCCATTTTCCGCTTCCCAAAACACTGAACAGATAAGTTACTACAGGTATAGGGTAGAGTGTCTGTGGTGGGGAGAGGGAACTAGGAGGGTTAGAAACGCTGTAAATAAGAAGGAAAGATTGGGAATAGGGGAAAGCATTTCCTGTATTCTCAACTAAAATGTATTAGTATGAACCACATATAATGACCATTTCTGAGGTTAAATATAGACAAATATTAGTAAATTCATATGGTTTAAGTAAAATCATACATGTACAAATAGTATACACATGTAGATATATAAATACAGTATATACATGTGTTGATATACTAGTAGTATATGTCATATCTGTATACATGTAGTATGCTGTACCATGAAAGTGCAAGTGAAAGCTGCTCAGTCATGTCCAACTCTTTGCTACCCAATGGACTATAGCCTGACAGGCTCCTCTGTCCATGGAATTCTCCAGGCCAGAATCCTGGAGTGGGTAGCTGTTCCCCTCTGCAGGGGATCTTCCCACCCCAGGGACTGAACCCAGGTCCATACTGTATCATATATATTGTGTGATTCTTTGGGTGATATCTTCCCTGTTATCATGTTGCAACCTTCAGAAAGATAGTGACATAAATCTACTTTATCTCTCCACCTCTGTGACTCATCATATCTTATTGGCCAACCCAATACAAAATTTAGTTCAATAAATAATAGCTGCAAAGTGTTTAATATGATATTTGACTTATTTTAAGAACTCAACAGATGCTAGCTATTATGATGACAACACTGGTTGCTGCTTCTGCTGGTAAAACATTCTTAATGTGTTGGGTATTGACTTTTGAGCTGGGTTCTACATTTCTAAGATTTCTACTTCAGAAATCCATAAGCATTCCTCGAGGCTCACTCAAATAGTGTGTCTTTCACTGGTCATGATTTCAGGCAACATCCCAAAGCTGCAATTTCCACAGCTCCTAAGTTACAACCAAGGAGAACTAGGGTGAGGAGAAACTACAGCAAATTAGGGAGTGTATTCCTGGCCAAAAATGGCAGCCAGTTTTCCAATCTGTTCACACTTGCTTTGTGGGAATGTGAATTCAGCATTATCAGACACACTTATTTTTCAAGAGAAGCTAAAAATTCATATTTTAATGTAAACTCTTCTAAATTTGAGGAACTAAATACTGTTAAATTCTATGTACTTTGAAAGCTACTCAGACTTGATGTTTTCCATGTGCAGGAAGTCTGTGACCTCTGCTTTTGTGATTGTTAATTGTGGTATGAGGTCTCATCAATCCTTTTCTTGTTTTAAATTTGCCCTTTACATGATTGTTAGTCTGTGCTTTTCAAATTGGTTTTGTAACAGTTAATTTGCTTTATAAGAGATCTATTTTTAGCTGTTGCTTGTATATTTCTACCTATTTTGCAAATCCCTTCCCACTTTTTTTTTCTTATGTGAGAAGAACTTTCAAGGCTAATTATTTATTATAAGGGAAGCATTTTCAGCACAAAGGGGCAAAATGAAACTATACAGTATTTTCAAGCTATAGCATGAAGAAATAAATTTCAGAAATGGGGAAAATGGACACAATAAAGTGAAAGCAATGATTTTACTCTCAGCTGATGTATTTCCTGTGCAAATCCACTGAGTCATAGCTAGGATTTCTGGACTTAACACTGATTTTTCTTAAGGAACTATTTTCCGTATAAAAGTAAAATTAGATGTTTATGTTAGCAGTTGTAGAAACTACTGGATCTCTGCAACTCTAAAATGTAATCTACTTTTGGATATGTGATTACTTTCTATACCACAAGAAAAAAACTCACTATTAAACTATGACATAACACTGTTCATTTAGAATTTATATTATGTATTTAAATATGCATATATATGTATATAAATATGTATATGAAAATGCTCTTTGAGAATTATTTAAACACAGATTTTTATCAAATCTCATACTCCCATTTCTTTGCCTTTTCACAAAGAAAGCTAATATCTCTTTGATGACATTTCATATGACAGTTAAACTAAACATGTGTAGCACTGTCAATGCAAGTAACTTCAATGAAGTGAGGACAAAATAAGCATCTATGATCAAGTTAATGAACATGCAGGCAATGACAACTATACTATGACTGTTGTTAGCCAACAGCAATTCATTTTAAGGTGAATTTACATTTCAAAAGTAGTAGTGTGTTAAAATATGTGTATCTGTATCAAAGAAATGGGCTTCCCAGGAGGCACAATGGTAAAGAATCTGCTTGCCAATGCAGGAGACAGCAAGAGATGCAAGTTCAATCCCTGGGCCAGGAAGATTGCCCTGGAGTAGGAAATGGCAACTCGCTCAGGAATTCTTGCCTGGAAAATTCCACAGACAGAGGAGCCTGGTGGGTTACAGTTCATGGGGTCACAAAGAGTTGGATATGACTGAGCACATCAATGAAATACAAAATGAAATTTTCATATAAAAGTAATATTTCAGAAACTCATTTAGGCTCTGTTTTAATGGTGACTCAGATAGTATAGAATCTTCCCACAATGCAGGAGACCTGGGTTCAAACCCTGGGTTGATAAGAGTCTTTGGAGTAGGAAATGGCAATTTTCTCCAGGATGCCTGCCTGGAGAATTCCATGGCAAGAGAAGCCTGGCAGACTGCAGTCCATGGGGTCACAAAGAGTTGGACACAACTGAGCAACTAATACACTAATTCCTAGAGCCTAAATGAGTTAAATATTACTTTTATGTGAAAATTTATGTTCACTTTTTTCTTGATATTATTAGTGGTTTCTGAAAAACATATTTTAAAATAAATTATTTCCACAATACCATCAACTTTTAGGCAATAATTGAATTGATTGAATATTTTACACTGCTCTTTTGTCTACCTTACAGTAGATATCCACTCAAGTTATTCTCTTGTGGTGAGAAAGAGTTAAAAAGAACTTTCAAAGCAACTCTTAAAACTTGCAACAAAGTACTGAAAAAAGTCAACCTAATGAATATATACTCTTTTCAGTTTAATAAAACAAACATTTATCTAAAGCTTTATGGTAAGTACTTCAGAGGATTCAAATAACAAGATTCTAAGGATCCATAATGCAAGGCAGACTGACAAGAATAAAGAGGTTATGGTACTTCAGGAATACAAACAGTAATAAGAAAAACTTCTCAATGTCCATAAGGCAAGCCCTACTGATAAAGGCTCTCCAACAGCAGTTACAAGAAAGGACCATGGGAAAACCCAAGAGAGAGTATTGTATATGTCTGAATATATGGTATATCATTTCCCCCCAAAGTCAGGCATCGGAAGGAAAGGTCCTTATGGTAAGTTTTCTTCAAGGCATTCTAGCAGAATGCTTCAGGCATAAGTTTTGAATCCACATTAGTTGAGTTCAAATACTTTCTTCCTTATATACTATTTGTGGGCTCTTAGATGGAATAATCTTTTTGTGTCTTGGTTTCTTCACTGGCTAAAAAGAAAAAAAAAAAAGAGAGACAATGATAGTATCTACCCCATACCTGTTGAGAGAATTGAGTTCATAATGCGTAACAATGCCTGGTGCATAGAACTTGTGTATCACAGGATCTCCACCTGCTTGCAATTATTGTTCATTAATCTGAACTGCAAACTACAGAACTGCAGGAGTGGGGGATGGGAAGCATAGCCTGAAATGTCCTCAAGCAATCCTAGTTTAGGATATACACAAAGGCCATCCAATAAACTTGGTTAAAAGGAGGTGAAGATATTAAAAACAAATTAAGGAATTATTTTGGGGATGTGACCTCACAGTTCTAAGTGTACCATGTTAGTGTAAGGATCCTTTTAAAACCACTCAAAAAAACTGGTAAGAGATCATTAGCATATATATTTTGGATGAATGAGAAAAAATGACTTCTTAATATAAAGCAAGTAGGAACTTTTGGTTTGCAATGAAATTACCAATGACAGGATCATAAAAGATTTCAGAAAGTTAGGTACCTTCAAAAATTTAGATAGAAGTGAAAATAATATTCTCTGAAACAAAACACCTGTGATTCAAAGTGAGGTTCTAGGGAAGTCACTGACATCAAAGTTGCAAGTTAAAATCTGAATAAGATTATTTCATAAAATACGAGTGGAAAAGGCAGTATATATACTATATCATTTTATTTTCATGAATAATTTATCTAAAATAATGAATTAAATATTATAAGCAGACATGTCTAGTTTTATCTACATTCCTAAAATTTTATGTTTTGCAAAACACTAGATTTTCCTTTATAGAAAAATGGAAGGATTACTTTAAATTCTGTAAATAATTCTGGGTATCAGAGATTTGGAAAGGCTTTAGAGGGAAGTGGTATTTGAAGCTAGTCTTGAAGAATAATTGGAGAAAGGATAAGAATTAATTGTATTGAGAGATGACTATTTTCTCAGTGCCATAGATATGTAATCAGGGTTTACAGATGGTTGAATTGAGGCTCAGATAAGTTGAATTTGCTCAAAATGCCACAACCTACACTGATCAGGCTTCATTTTGAGCACCGACCTTTGCAATTTCAGCACTGCGTGCTTTCCGAAACAGGCAATCCAGTGCAGAGGATGGTTCCTGGAGAAGACTGGGCTGGAATTCTCTCTGCCTTATGGCATAATTGGTGTAAATCACTTGACATCTTTTTCTTAAGTTTCCTTTCTTATAGTGGGGATAATAACACTATCTCTTCAAAGAGTTGTTGGGATAATTAAATGAGCTTTTGCAAGTAAAGTGCTGGGAATAGCAACTGGCACAGAAATGCTCTATGGGTGTTAGCCTTGATGATGTAAGGAAAAGGGGAAGGAGGAAAAGGCGGAGGAGAGGAGGATGGTTTCCACTCTCTCCAGCTGCCTCCTTCAGAAGCAGAGTGCATTCTGGGTAGGAGAGATGGGTGGAGCAGAGACACAATCTGGCAAGGGCAGAGCTATGCCTGCTCTCCCTCTGAAAATGGAGGAAATAAAGGTTGGAATGGGTCATTCTGGAATAAATACAAAGATAAAAAGATATATTCCAAATACATATTTGAAATATTTGATATAAACATATGGAAATTAACCTGTACTATATAGTAGAATGGCCTTGACAGTCAACAGATTTTTTCATACTTCAATTTTTATAAAGTTACTTTTCCTGCACACTTTTCTCCCTGAATGCCTAACTATGAGGGCTGCTACATATCAATACATTACGCATAGGCTATGAATAGAGCCTAGAAGTGTTTGATTTATCCATTATTTACTACTTAAACTAAGTCTCAATCCTTTATTTGTAAAATTGGAAAAAGAATTTCAACTCATGGAGTTGTACAAACACAACATATATGCTAGGTGTTCGGCCAGAACCTGGTATGATTAGTGAACAGTTAACAAAAGATTGTGCCATATTGCTTCAGCCATCTTTTATTCCTTCATATATTAAAGTTCTTAAAATCAGCATACACCTTATCACCAATGTATGCTTTCAGTAAGGGAGTACTGCTTTTCTTTCACTTCCCAGAGCTATTATTGAATCATCAGTGAGTCTTACAGCTTTTAACTTTATTTCTTCTCAGAGAAGACTGTAAATCTGGGGTCTCACTGTGTTTGCTAATCACTGTAATTTCAATTTTGTGTATTGAAAATAAAACTTTTATATTGTTTAAAATAAAAATTTTAAACAATAAATGATGGAATGCTAATGGAGGAACTAACATATAGTTACAAAAAGGCACAAAGTCTCAATTATTTTGTAAAATCTACTGAGAGAAATAACTTGAGGACTCAGTGTTCCAGTAACAGTGCTTGCCTTACTGAGACATACCATAACTGATATAAGATTTTTTGTTTATTTATAACCCACCTTGCTCAGAAAAGGATTTAAGATGGCTTACAAAGATAAAAATAAATGACAAGTATGTGAGAACTATGAGGGAGAGGGAAAATAAAGCCCGCAAAGAGTTTGGACTTAACAGGAAGTCAAAAAGAGCCACAAAAATAAAATTCTACAGAAAAAAAAAAAAAAAAAGACAATTCTTGAGATTGGGAAAACGTGGAGAGAACTTTCCTGGTGAAAATAGGTCTTGCTTTAAAGTATTTAGCTCAAAAGAAACTGAAGATTTGCTGTCTGGAGCGTGCTTGCCACAGCTACCTCCAGAGTCTCCCAGGGCAGGAGGGTGCTTTTTGATGGGCAGATTTTTCGCTGAAGATGAAGCCTCCCAAGGACCAGGGTTCCAGGGAAGCCTCCCACGCTCCAGACTTCACCAATTATTTCATTTTCATAATAAGCTCAGCCCTTTCCCTAATTGTTTTACTTTCACCAACACGAACAGGACAAAGGTAAGGACATTTCATCTTTTAAGGGAGAGAATTTCAGGTACAGTCTGTACAAAGATGTTAACTAAAATATAAAAATGAGGAGCTAGTCCTTGAAGTCACTGGCAAGCGATAAGATTTTACGGACAATTTAAGTATCGGTATTCCGGGGCACACAAGGGTTTTTCTGTTTCAATTCCCGTGTTCTCTTGCCGCCTTATTGTTGCTTCCAAGAGCAGAGTGTCAAGGTCCAAGTCCAAGGGGAGATGTCTTTCCGGGATCTAACAATCTCAGAACGGCTAGAGCGGGCTTCTCCCTCCCCTCGGAGGGGTGGAGACAAGAAGGGGGGATTTAAAACGTGTGAGGCGGCTGTGTTAGTTCAGATCTACATGGGAAATCCCCTGCACCCCTGAAAGTTATGACTGCTTGGGCAAGTTGCTCTCCCACGCAAACTCCTCAACTAGAAAGTGGGAACAGTCGTCCTTCCCTCAAGGACACAACTAGAAGGAGAATCCGATATAATGGGTCGAGCCTAATCAGCACTGAGCTTGGTAAACAGACTCGCGGGCCCATTGAGTGCAACTTTACGCAGAAGCAGCTTGGGAAAACTAGCGCCCTAGATGAGTCTTAAGTTTGGGAAACGCTGAGGCAACCTGGAAACTACTCAGCAGAGTAATACTAATCAGCAGTGGTGCTGAGGTTCCGCCCACTTGACAACCCACCCGTCCGTGAGCAATGACCAACCAAATGGCCGGGCTGAGCCGGGGTAGGGTCACCGGCATCTCTCCCGGGAGGGCCATGCCCTCGCCGCTTTGGGCTGCGGGACGCGTCCTCGCGGCTTCACCAACCCCGCCGAGCCGGGAGCCTCGGGGCCGAGGTGCGCCAGGTGGCGAGGGTGCCAGGCGCGGCCAAGTCGGGGCGGACTGAGTCAGCCGCCCAGCTATGTTGCGGAACCAGGGCGGCCGGCTCGGCTGCCCCCGCCGCTGAGCCTCGCTGCCCCCACGCCTGGCGGCTCTCCCCGCCCCCGCGGGCCTGGAGGAAGCGGCCGAGGCGCGGCGCCGGAGCACCTGGGCAGGGCGCGGGCGGCGGGCGCGGCGCTTCCGGAGCTGCGCGCGGGCTCGCGCTCCCCGCCTCCAGGTGCGGCGGCCGCGGCGTGCTGGCCCCGGTGACAGCGCCGCCCGCGCGGCCGCCTCCGGCTGCAGAGGCCGTGCGGCCAGCCGGCGGGGAGGGAAGCAGGAGGCCCCGCGCCGGGGACAGGCGGGTGAGGACTGGTCGAGCCGGGCCGGGAGAGAAGCCGGAGACCGGGCTCCCCCCGCGCCCGCCTCGGCTCCCCAGCTCCGCTGCCCGCGCGCGAAGCGAGTCCAGCGGACTGCGCTGGGCTGGGCGGCGGGGCCGGGGTCGGGCGTGAGGACCGTGTGGTCTGAGCCGCGGCTTTCCGGCACCTCTCTGGGTAAATTTCCAGAGCGCCAAGTGTTCGGCTCCGGTTTCTACCGCTTGGATTTCGCTCCCGCATGTGGGCGTCTAAAAGGAAACCAGAAGCTGGTAAGTGATATAAAAACTCTACTTAGTAATGGGATTTGACTCAGGAGTGGGAAGAGCCGGATAGACAGCTAAGACCCCTTCCTCGAAAAGGAGCTGCCCGTCAGTGAGTTTCGGGCAGCAGTTAATTACTCGGCAGAGAGAATGAGTTCGCTCGGATCCCTGTGCTCCCCCGCACCCTACTTGTCCTACTCTTTGAGACCGCAGGCCTGTTAATTAACTTTAATTACAATCATTTGGCCTCCACCTGCCTGAACCTAACCTCATACTCGAAAACTGTCGACAGGGAGTTTACCAGATTGATTTTCTCGTTGACGTTTGGAGACAGGTCTCCTGGGAGAATGGGTGCCCGTCTCATTAAACGAGGTAAGTTCATCCTGGCTTCTTTTCTTAAACGTTCGCCTCACCTCCTTGCGGCCATCTGGAGTAATTTTGATTGGGGGGAAGTCTTTGCGAAAATATATTGTGAACTATAACCTTTGATAATTAGAGGCAAATTAGAAGCTAGTCTGTTTGGAATAATGACATTTTAGGCTGTTGCAAGTTTGTATGGTGATAGCAACTTTTGTGTGTGTGTGTGCAAGGGTGTCCTTGAAGTAGTCTGCTTAGTGGAATATATCCTTTTGGTTTAAAAAAAAGTACCGAAAAATAAGCTATTTTTAAAAGTGCATATAATCGGATGTCATTGTGATTACCAATAATAGTGTTGTATTTACACCTCAGTATTGATTTCTCCCGCACTTAAGCACTCTTCCCTCGCATGAGTTTACGGGAACATTGCCCATAAGTAATTGGAAGATGAAGTTGTGACTATTTTAAAAAGGAAGGTAACTTTTTTAAGGGGAAAAGAGAAATACTTCTAAACTTATACTTGTGACTTCAATACACTTACAAGAGAAATATTGAGGGGAAAATTCTCATGACCTTCCACTGTTTAACAGTGTTTTAAAAAGAAAGAAAAAGTAAAATGGGTCATGGAACTAGGCTAGAGCCTAAAGTGGAAATATCTCCCTGGCTACTTTTCAGACAGCTGTTTAACAAATACACACTTAAGGTGGGTCTTAACACTGAGTGTTCTATATAGATTTGATTTGTCAGTACTCAAAGATTTGTTTAAATTAAAATATACCTAGAGGGGAAGTTAAATGACTTGTTAAAGTGGGTGTGTGTGTTTGCATTTTTTCCCTTTCTCCATAAGTCAGATTTTATATGGATAGTCCATGAAAGGAGAAACTGGTACATTTAAAAACAAATGTATTTTTTTTTCATTTTTCCTGTCTCTTGAATATTAAATTTTTTAATGAAAGTTTCTTTGAATTCTATAGTGTTTCTTTTTTCAAAAGTTTCTCACATATGATTTCATTTAATCCAATAGTAGCCTCTTTTTTCCCCCACCTACCCCCACATTGCCCCTTCCCCCTTCCTTCTCCACACTGGTGATCAGTAGTTTGTTCTCTGTAGTATCTGTGTCTGCTTCTAAAAACAAATTTCTTAACCATCTCATATCACTGCAGTTTGAGCCTTCTAGATAGAGTACTTTTCAATTCAGCTACTTAGTTACTGTGATTAAGTAGAGGACTCAGAGGCTTCCCTGATGGCTTAGACCATAAAGAATCTGCCTGCAATTAAGGACACCTGGGTTTGATCCCTGGGTCAGGAAGATCCCCTGGAGGAGGGCATGGCAACCCACTCCAATATTCTTGCCTGGGAAATCCCTTGGACAGAGGAGCCTGTCAGCCTAGGGTCCATACGGTGGCAAAGAGTTGGACAGAACTGAAGTGACTTAGCAGCAGCAGCGTAGGACTAAGATTATAATGAATTGCAATTTTCTTGGAAGAAAGTCTTAAACTAGCACCATAAGACTGTGAGGTTTTAAAAACCAGCTTAGAACTCTGTATTGTAAACATCATGATATTTGGGAAGTTTTCTGTTTTTGCTTTTCTTTCTATCCTACCTCTTAGCAACTTTGAGAAAGTTCAGTGAAAGATGCTATAAAAATGCTGCTAATGAATGACAGCCATTGCTTTTAAGAAGAAATTATTTTAATGTTTTAGCAAGTTTTTTTTTTTTCTTGTTTGTTTGTTGAATCATTTATTGAATCCAATCTTTGCACTTTCTAAACTGAGGAATTTGGGGAATTTTCTGGAAAATATTAGGTAAAGAACATTTTATTAATGTTGGAAATATTTCTTAGCTTTGATCAAATGTGATTGATGAGAAACTGGAGGCTATGAGATGTTTTCTCATCTGCTTGATTGCCTAAAGACACCTCCCTCATTGCCCCACTTTGTGGCAATGACTGCTGTCTCCACCTACTGCATTCCCGTACATCTTGACATTCCCCTCTGTAGCTCCTTCACTGATCATTCTATCCTCAGAGTTCTGAATTGCTGCATATTTCAATTATATTTACGGAGTCAGTTTGAAGTTTTTAGAGTTCCTTGGGAGTCTTGAAAGATGATGGTGCTACTTCTCTATGTAATTGTACATTAAACAATACTTAAAATATGAACCATGTGAAAGTCAAGTTCATAAGACTTAAGTTTTCTCATCATTACTCTTTAAGTGTTTTTATTGGGTACATTTGAGTCTTCCAATTTTGGTGTTCCTCTTTTACTGACTCATAAAGAACTGTCCATATGCATTGGGGAAGGAAATGGCACCCCACTCCAGTACTCTTGCCTGGAAACTCCCATGGACGGAAGAGCCTGGTAGGCAGCAGTCCATGAGGTCGCTAAGAGTTGGACACGTCTGAGCAGCTTCGCTTTCACTTTTCACGTTCATGCATTGGAGAAGGAAACGGCAACCCACTCTAGTGTTCTTGCCTGGAGAATCCCAGGGACGGGGGAGCCTGGTGGGCTGCCGTCTATGGGGTTGCACAAGAGTTGGACACGACTGAAGCGACTCAGCAGCAGCAGCAGTTCATATGTATGTCATTTTTTCCCTTGACATGCATATGGCTGTAACATGGTTACAGCCATGTTTAATACACTCCTTTAGATTTTAAACTCCTGGAGAGAAAACATTGCATTTTCACTTTCTTTTTAGTACTGTGTGTGTGTGTGTGTGTATATATACACATTGTATATGTATATATACATATACTGTATGTGTGTATATATATATAATCATTGTTCAGTCACTAAATCGAGTCTGACTCTTTGTGACCCCATGAACGGCAGCACTTCCCTGTCCTTCACTATCTCACTGAGTTTGCTCGAACTCGTGTGCACTGAGTTAGTGATGCCATCCGACCATCTCATCCTCTGTCGTCCCCTTCTCCTCTTGCCCTCAGTCTTTCCAACCATCAGGTTCTTTTCCAATGGCTCTTTGCATCAGATGGCCAAAGTATTGGAGCTTCAGCATCAGTCCTTCCAATGAATATTCAGGGTTGATTTCCTTTAGGAAATCTGGTTTGATCTCCTTGCAGTCCAAGGGACTCGGAAGAGTCCCTTGAGAATCTCAAGAGTCTTCTCCAACTCTACAGTTTGAAAGCATCAATTTCAAATGCTCAATTTGAGCATCAATTTTGATGCTCAGTCTTCTTTATGGTTCAACTTGTATCCATACATGACTACTGGAAAAACCATAGCTTTGTCCACATGGACCTTTGTTGGCAAAGTGATGTCTTTGCTTTTTTACACTTCTTAGGCTTGTCATAACTTTTCTTCCAAGGAGCAAGTGTTTTTTAATTTCATGGCTGCAGTCACCATCCACAGTAATTTTAGAGCCCAAGAAAATGAAATCTGGCCTGTTTCCACTTTTTCCCCATCTATTTGCCATGAAATGATGGGACTGGATGCCATGATCTTTTTCTGAATACTGAGTTTTCAGCCAGCTTTTTCACTCTCCTCTTTTACCCTCATCAAGGGCCCTTTGGTTCCTCTTCACTTTCTGCCATTAAAGTGATATCATCTGCATATCTGAGGTTGTTGGTATTTCTCCTGGCAATCTTGATTCCAGCTTGTGAATCATTCAGCCTGGCATTTCAGGTGATATACTCTGCATAGAAGTTAAATAAGCAGGGTGACGACATACAGCCTTGATGTTCTGCTTTCCCAATTTTGAACCAGTCCATTGTTCCATGTTTCGTTCTAACTGCTGCTTCTTGACCTGCATATAGGTTTCTCAGGAGATAGGTAAGGTGGTCTGGTATTCCCATCTCTTTAAGGAATTTTCTGAAGTTTGCTGTGATCCATACAGTTAAAGTCTTTAATGTGATCAATGAAGCAGAAATAGATTAAAAAAAAAATTCCTTTGCTTTTTCTGTGATCCAGGGCATGTTGGCAATATGATCTTTGGTTCCTCTACCTTTTCTAAATCCTGCTGGTACATCTGGAAGTTTTTGGTTCACGTACTCCTGAAGCCTAACTTGAAGGAATTTGAGCATAATCTTGCTTTCATGAGAAATGAGTGCAATTGTACAGTAATTTGAACATTCTTTGTCATTGGAATGGAAATTGACCTTTTCCAGTCCTGTGGCCACTGTTGAATTTTCCAAATTTGCTGGCATACTGAGTGTAGCACTTTAACAATATCGTCTTTCAGGATTAGAATATATATATACACACACACACACACAATAGCACTGTTTTCAAATGAGATGATAGGTGTTATCTTGAACTGCAAATGTTTCTCCCTGTTACGTTATCTTGGAGAGAGTAGTTAGTGATCCTTAAATATTTATTTAATGAATAAATGTTAATAAATGAGTCAATCAGTTAAGAGACACTTGCTGAGATATCCTCTTACCTAAGAAAAAAGAGACTTAGATAATTACAGAGCCAATAGGAACAAGCCCTCAAATTCAGTTGGAAAAGAGGTCAGGGTGCTATTTATAAATGCTAAGAGAGGAAGCCATTCACAGTAGGCTATTTTGAAACATCTGGTTGTTAGTCAAAAACTGTGACTCAAATTCAGAGAAATAGTGGAGAATACATTTGTATCTCCATATTGTATTTGTATAAAATAATCAAAGCAAGACTTAGATATGATACATTTGTATCCAAATTTAAAAATTGATATATAAAAGTGCATGTATCGTCAGTGTACATTTTAAAATCTTTTTATTGAAGTATAATATCACACAAGTTTTTATCTCAGCCAATTAAACACTAAAGGTATGTTCAATGTAGCATGAAATAGAGCAGAATCCTGAAGAACATGTATGTACTTGTGCTTCTATCAAGAATCCTAAAGGGTCTGGGTGTCCTCTCAGCTGCCAGGACACAGATGTGGGTGGGAAGGAGCTGGAGTGAGCAGGCTTCAGGGGCTCTCAGGTAGGTGTTCTCTGCTGCTGTGTGGGTTTTGGGAGGTTATGGTTTTCCCCCCACTCCTGCTCTCGTAGAAACTTGGGAAAATGCTTGCCTAAGAACTGTGGCCCTGCTTTAAAGATCTCTGAATTTTAAACAAGTCTCAAACATCAGCCAGTTAACTCAAAATCTGGATAGACAGTTTGAAAGAAAAGGGACTTAAGCTAAGGAGTGTTTCAAGCCACATAACTTTTTGGGATGTTATCAAAAACACCTAAACCCAGGTACTACTTAGGCTAGTGATAAACTCATTCAAAGTAAAGGAATGGTCACTACTGGCCTTCACTCGCTGTGAAATGGATATTCTTGATTTTGAAAGAGTTGTCTTTCAGATTGCACAGAAAATAAAATAATCAAAGCAAGACTTAGAACAGTCTTTTCTCCTTGATCCAAGCTGTGGAAGGCTTTTGCCTGGAGCCTGGCTATTTTCAGCTCAAACCTCTGTTACTCTCCATCCAGCAGCCACTAATTAAGTGCTTGTTGCTTGCCAGGAACTAAGATCTTTATGCATATTTACTCATTTCATCCTCAAAAAAGAGTCTTGTGAGTTTGGCATTTATCGTCACTGCTTACAGATGACCACAGTGTGTCTCAGAAAAATAAAGGAACTTTCCCAAGTTATGCAGGTATTACACAGCAGAGCGATGATCACTGGACATCACTGTGCTGTTTCCCAAATCTAAAGTCTTCAGGTGAAAATCTTCATTCTCACCACTATAATGACATCTATAGTTTGCTAAATTAATGAAACTGTTTACTGCTGTGTGAGGTGCTTTGTAGGTTTATTAGAAGAATAATTGATGGTGCTAATTGAGAGGAATGTAATTTTATGAGGCAGGCAGGAGAATCACACCAAGTACCAATCACACCAAGTGCCATAATACAGTATGAATATGATCAACTACAATATTATATGCCACAGATGAATTAGCCAGTATTTTTTGTACACTTATAATTCACGCCAGGTGCTTTTCTATATGCCTTATGTATTTGACTTGTTTAATTCTAGCAGAAATCCTAGCAGATATTTTATCTTCATTTTACAGACAAGGAAACTGAGCTTAAGGGAAGTTAACTATCTTCAGGGACATAGAAAACGAGTGGGAAAGGCTGGGTTGGAGTTCAGGCAGCCTGACTCTAGAGCACCATGCTTTGTGTATTGTGGTCTGAGTATCTCAAACAATTAAAAGTAAATGACTTTAGGCTTCCGTATTTACTTCCTTACATGGACACATATGCTCACAGCTGCAAAGGCTTATATAACTTGAGTTTGCAAGGGATGGTATAGTTCAGCAGCATTTCCCTAGAGACTCTAAATGCTTATGTATAGTAGAACAGTCAAATGAGAGGGAAAATAGGAAGTCCTTGATCCCTTCTTACTGTTAAATCGATTGCATAGGTATTAGGAGGCATCACAGTTAACAGCACAGGTTGTAGAGTCTGACTCTTGGAATTCTGAAACTTATCCACTGTTTTCCTGCTGTTTGGCTTCGGGCATGGGGCTTTCCTCCTAAAGCAACTGTGAGGATTAAATGAGATCCTATAAAGTTGGTTTGCAATCACTCCACAGATATTGGCTATTAACATTAGCAATAGAAGTCTGAGGGAGAATGAAAGAGGATGGATATGTTTTGATGACGGGGAAAGAGGGCTCAATGTAGAGAGCCTGGGGCAGTGGAGGAAAGAGCCTGTGGATGACCATGGTTCAGAGTTGAGGAAACTAGGCTTTCTGTAAGGGGTTAACTGGGGGCATTGTTATCACAATATAAGGTAGGTGACCAGTGGTAGGGGACAGGCATACTAAATGACCAACCAATTTGACACCAAGGATGTAAGGACTTAGACTAGAAGCATAGAATTCTTGATCTCTGACCTTTGTAATTTGTCCTATACGATGGGAGAGAGTAATGACAGCAAGCGTGCTTTCTCAAAACCACTTCCTCTTCTGCATGGTTGTGGGGAGCAGAGTGGAACGATTCGTCTTTATGACTATGTGAAGTTAACATCTTAGTATTAAACAATAAGTTTGTTTGATATGAAATACAGTGATACCTCCTTCTTGTGACTATATTCTGTACTGAAGCAAAAGTAGAATTCTATTAAGACTTGTAGCCTGAACTCACTAATTCAGCATGTTATTTATGTGGAGCTCCCGAAGTTTGTAAGAGATAAGCTATTTCTCCACATAAATAACTTGAAATCAGGGACATTTCGTTTCATCATCTATAGTGCCAGGTATCCTTTGGGGATAGCTGATTAGCTCCGGAGATTTGGAGGAGTAAAAATTGTGCCTGAGGTTTCTACCTTGGGTATCATTATGCGTGCTAAGTCACTTCAGTCGTGTCCGACTCCTTGTGACCCCATGGGCTGTAGCCGGCCAGGCTGCTCTGTCCATGGGGTTGTCCAGGCAAGAATACTAGAGTGGGTTACCGTGTCTTCCTCCAGGGAATCTTCACAACCCAGGAATCAAAGCCACATCTCATTCTGTCTCCTGGTTAGCAGGTGGATTCTTTACCACTAGGATGTCCTGAGTCAGTCAACTCTCCTATTTACTGGTACCCCTCAGTCACTGTGAGCAACAAAAGTGATTTCTCACACATTTCTTGATTCCCACTTAACTGGGGACGACTGTTTTGGTATACAATAAACTTCCATTGTTTTTAGAATCTGTAAGACTTGAATTGATGACATTGAAGAGTCTCTGTATTCATGTGCCAGCCTAACTTACTTAGTTTACATTTTTAAGGCTCCTTTCGGTCCTGTGATCCTATGTGGTTAAGTCTATTATTTCAACACATTTTCAGGTTTCTAAATACTGTAAGGTTATGTTCATGATTTTTAGATGGTATTTTTTTTTAAAGAAATAGATTAAATTTGAGTGAATTCAGTTATACTATTGCTGCTTTTTCCCTCCCCAAAGATACTAAAATCAGGCAGCAGTGATTCTAAAAGTTGTCAGCACTGAATACTTAATGACTTTATGATTTAATGAAGTGACCCAAGTTTTTAAGTTATTTTCTTTCCTCGTTTAACTGGGGAATGTGACAAAGTTACACTGGTAATGGGTGGGGGGATGGGTAGTGGGAAGTGGTTTACTGGGGTGGTTTTTCTTGCTTGAGGTATTTGGAAGGAGGGTGGCTGTCCCAGCCTATAATTTTTTTTTAATTGAAGTATACTTGATTTACAATATTAGTTTCAGTTGTATAATTTTTATGAATTATATTCCATTTAAGTTTATTGCAAACTAATGGATATGCTATTCAATATATCTGTGTTGCTCATTTATTTTACACATGTCCTTGGTGGCTCAGTTAGTAAAGAATCTGCCTGTTTGTGCAGTAGACTGCCTACAATTCAGAAGACCAGGGTTCCATCCCTGGGTTGGGAAGATCTTAGCGAGGAAACCACCACATGATAGTTTATATTTCTTAATCGCCTACCCCTGTCTTGCCATATCCTACTCCCCTCCCCTCACTGGTAAGCACTAGTTTCCTGTCTGTATCTGTGAATCTGTCCCTGTTTTGTCACATTCATTTTTTAGATTCTGAATATAAGATAGCAAAGAGTCTTTGTCTGACTTCTTTCACTAAGCTTAATGCCGTCTAGGTGCATCCATATTGTAGGAAATGACAGAATTTCATTCTTTGTTTGTATAGCTGGGCAACATTCCTTTGTATTCCATGTGTATATATATCACAACTTCTTTGTCCATCTATTGATGGACACGAAGATTGCTTCTGTATTTGACTATTATAAATAATGCTGCTATGAACATTGGGGTACATGTATGTTTTCAAATTAGTGTTTTGTTTTTTGGATATATATCCAGGAGTAGAATTGCTGAATTCTATGGTAGTTCTTTGTTTTGTTTTTTTGAGAAGCCTCCGTTCTCTTTTTCCACAGTGGTTATACCAATTTACATTCCTGCCAACAGTGTATGAGAGTTCCCTTTTTAACACATCTTTGCCAACGTTTGTAATTCGGTTTCTTTTTGATGATAGTCATCCTGACCGGTGTGAGGTGATATCCCACTCTGGTTTTGATTTGCATTTCTCTGATTAGCAATATTGAGCATCTTTTTATGTTCCTGTTGGCCATCTATAAGTTGTCTTTGGTGAAATATCAGTGAAGTCTTCTGTCCACTTTTTAACTGAGTTATTTGACTTTTTTGATACTGAGTTTAATATTGAATGTATGAGCTGTAGCCGTATTGGTCATATCATTTGCAAATGTTTTATCCCGTTCAGTAGGTTGTGTTCTCAGTTTGTGAATGGTTTCCTTTGCTGTGCAAAAGCTTAAGTTTGATGAAGTCCATTTGTTTATATTTACTTTTGATTCCTTTGCCTTAGGAGACAGATCCAAAAAAAAAAAATACTGCTATGATTTATGTCACAGAGTGTTCTGCCTATGTTCTTTTCAAGTTATATAGTTTCCAGTCTTACAATGAGGTCTTTGATCTATTTTGAGTTTATTTTTGTATATGGTGTGACAAAATGCTCCAATTTCATTGATTTTCATGAGGCTGTCCAGTTTTCCCAGCACTTCCTTATTAAACAGGAGACTGTCTTTCTTGTATTGTATATTCTTGCCTTCTTTGTCATAGATTAATTAGCCATAATTGTATGAGTTTGTGTTTAGGCTCTCTGTTTTCTTCCATTGACCTGTGTGTCTGTTTTTGTGTATCATGCTGTTTTGTTGACTATAGCTCTGTTCTATAGTCTGAAGTCAAACAATGTGGTACTTCTTGCTTTGTTCATTTTCTGAAGATTTCTTTGGGAATTTGGAATCTTTTCTGGGTCCATGTAAACTTTAGGATTATTTGTTTTAGTTCTGTGAAAGGTGTATTGGGTATTTTGGTAGGAATTGCATTAAATCTGTATATTGCTTCGGGTAGTATGACCATTTTGGCAATATTCTTTCAGTCCATGTACGTGGGATTTCTTTGTATCATCTTCATTTTCCTTCATCAGTATTATATAGTTTTGAGAGTATAGATCTTTCACCTTCTTGAGAGTATAGATCTTTCACCTTCTTGGTTAAGTTTATTCTTAGATATTTTATTCTGTTTGATGAATTTTTAAAAGTCCTTTAGGTTGGTTGGAATGCTTCCAGCTGCCCTACTTCCAACCCTTCTCTCCCCTTGGTTCTTGATTCTAGGATCACTTGTAGTGATTAGATGGATTGGGGAAGTCTGTATTTGAGCTCCTTTGGAGCTTGGTGACCTAAATAGACAAAACTTTAAAACTTTGTACTCTCCACTTGTTACCTTCAATCATCTCAAAGTTGAGAGGGAGCCTTTCAGCAAACATTTGTTGAACACCTTTTATGTGCCTGATGATGTTCAAAGTTAAGACCTTCAGCATTGAACCATAGACAAGATTTCTATCCTCTGGTAGAAGTCTACAGATGTCACGTAGAAGACAGAGAAAGCAAGAGTAAGGAATGCTGAGGCACAGGGCATGCTGTATCCATAAGGGCACCAGGGAAGGCCACTCTAATGAGCACACATTTGAGCATAGCCCTACTCAAGTGATGGAGTGAGCCATGAGCCATGGGAGAATGTTGGGAAGTAGACTTGAAAGAGATAGATGAGTGAGAAGTAGGAGTCCTGCGGTAGAAATGGGACTGAAGCCAGCTTGGTGACGATTGAGTGATGGGGGCTTCAGGCACAGCCAGGGAAGATGAAGTTAGGTAGTTGCAAAGGCTGATGTGATGTGACTTTTGTTATGAAATGAATCATTCTGGCTCTTGTGTTGAGAATATGCTGCTTATGAAGGCAGGAGGCCAGGATAGATTCTGGGATATCAGTCGGAAGGCTGTTGCAGTGGTCTAAGAAAGACAAGATCGTGGCTTGGGCAGAATGTGAGCAGGAGCCATGATGAGAAGCAGTTGGTATTCATAGCGCCTCCAAGGTAGAGCCCAGGGAGATAAGATTATGGTTGTTAAGTGATACTAAAAGCTGGGCATATAGAAGGTACTCCTAAATGTTACTTCTGTTTTCCTTTTATTTTCTCTTGGAAGTGGGTCAGGATAGCATGGGCAAATGTACATTCACATCTGTCATGCCAACTACTTATGTATTCTCTAACTGTGTACTGTATATATACATCATGTACTATGTTTACAAACAAGTAATTTGGCATTTATTGGGCAGCTTATACTGGCTAGTCATCATATTGGCAGGTTTATTAGTTTATTGTTGGATAATAAACATAATTATGATGACAGATACTTATTTAACATTTGCTGTGTGCCATTGGTATTCTTGATGCTTTACAAAAAACCTGATGAAGTAGGTATTCTTACCGCTCCTTTCCTGATGAGAAAACTGTGGCACAGAGAGGTTAAATACTGGAATTTGACCAAGGGTGCCCAGCTCCCAAATCCTGGCTATCACACTGCACTATCCCGTTTCTACAGATTAACATGGAGTCAACAGAATGTGATTAAATACTGAGAAGTAAATGCTATAGTCATGCAGTGAAGAGAGTTTTATTTCTTGCTCAGTGGAGACCTTGTGAAGGAAATAGCATTTGAGTTACATTTCAAAGAGTGGGAAAGATTTCAACTGTGGGAAGTTAATGACTTAGTGATGAAAATAGGTAATTATAATGATGGAAGTGAATATGTGCTAAGCACTTGCTGGGGATTAAGCACTGTTTTAGCACTTGGAGTGGATTGTCTCATGTAATCTTCACCAGCACTGAGGTACCTTTGAACATGTTTATTTCATGGGGAAGGAAACAGACACACAAATATGTGCCTATGAAAGTGGAGGAGGGTGGAAATTGAATATGACTGCAGACTCCTGGGCACTGTCTTAGGAAGGACATCCATCTCCTGGGGTGGGGGCAGTGATGGACTTCAGCTCAGGTGTGAGGAATTTAAAACCGAACCAAATTTTTTTGTGCATCTCAGTCATCTTTGGCATGTGTCACTAACGTCAATTCTTGGGTCTATATACAGTCATGTGGTACAGCAGATCCACTCACTGAGACCGGGAGAGCCATGAACCTAGAACATGGCATTTGTGTCTGGTGCCCAAGTGGAGGTCAAAACATGGAGGGCTGGATGTTGTGTTAAGGAGTTTGCCTGGGAGACTGTTGTAGTTAGGGGTGTCCATCTCTTTGCAGCTGATGATGTGTTTGGGGCCCTGAAGCCTCTGACGAAGTGGGTCTGTGAACACCCTTGGATAGTCAGACAGTTAAAAAGCCCAGTGATTGGAGGATGGAGCCTACATGAACGTGCAGAGAGGTGGGGCCTGTGGGAGAGAGCCTCTTCCACGTCACAGGAGGGAATCTAGTTCATTAACCTTATTCAGCATGCCCATGATAGCAGAGTGAGGTGGTATTGGTTCGAAAATTTGGTATACCCATGCTTGAGTCAGCCACTCGGGAACTTTATGTGTAAGAGACAGAAGAGGCTGGTATATTAAAACGTAAAGGCTCACACATGCACACACATTAAAAAATAACAAAATGGGCTTCTGAACCACTCCCACCGTTGCTGCTGGTCTGTCTCCCAGCTCTTAAACATGTTTCAAGCGCTTTGCAGATCTCTAGAATCCTAGCATAGGAGATGGAGAAAGGAGTGATTCAGTCTGTTTCAAGAGGTTGATAGGAAGCTTTCCGAGAGGGAGTAATATCTGCCTGTTCAAAATTGTAAACGGTGCAGAGGATTTGGCCAAGTGTGTAGATCTGCCAGCTCTTACAGCGTATGTGAAAGGTGTGGGGCTAGTTAACAGTTTGTGGCTTGGGGGAAGTGATAATTAATAATGATGAGCTAAAGTCAGTGAAGTGGCACAGGGTAAACTTGAGCCTGAAGTTAGTAGTGGAAACGTCTCCCTAGCAGTAGAAATACATCTGAGGTACAGTATCTGGAGCATCGTTGCCACTTACATCAATAGTAACTACTATTGTTTTTTATTTTCAGAGCTGAGACCAGACTTGGGGTGATGTGGCACCCCAAGAAGCTTAGCCTGTTCCGTTCAGGGTGTGGAATGACAGGCCAGATTTGGACTTCCAGTGGTTTAGTGGTACATGGGCTGAGGGGTTTCTTGAGATGACTGCAGTGATTTAGGCAGGAGATGTAATACAGGAGGGCCTGAACTGCGGTGAGGAAGGTGGGGAAATATATTACTTCATGTTTTCTCACAGTTCTAGAGCCCAGTATCGAAAGTTGCTGCCACTTTGTAATAGTTATTTCCATTTTGTAATGGGCAAACAAAACTAAATAATGGGATTAAAAAAATAATTATGTGAACAGGAATAATGTATCAGAGAATTAGGTTCATATATGGTGTTGAGGTTTAACTTCCTGCTTTTTTCCCTGACGTTTTGTTATTTTGAGTATGACAGAGGGATACCTGTTGGTCACAGGCATTTCCTGTCTTTCATCTCTCTTTTTTTTAATTTAATTAAATCTTTTTATTTTAGTTGAAGGATAATTGCTTTATAGAATTGTGTTAGTTTCTGTCAGACATCAGCATGAATCAGCCATAGCGGTATATGGTCTTTCCTCTCTTGTTTGTAACATTTATTCCTTTGTTTCTGAGGTGCTGCCTAAATAGTATATGTTTTCCCTTTTATTTTTGGTGTACTCACTTGTCAGTGTTGGCTAAAGTTTTAGAATAGTTGAAACAACATCTTATGGGCAATTGGCATATATCACATGGAGATGCTTGAGTTGTGTCTTCTGAAGAGCTACTTTGAGATGCAATTTTTTCCAGAAACACTGCATCTCTGCTTGCTCCAATGAATATACCTGATTCCACTGTGTCTCATTTTATTACTTCAGTGTATAGTCATTATGCTGACTTCCCAGGTGAATCAGTGGTAAAGAATATCCCTGCCAAGCAGGAGATACGGGTTTGATCCCTGGGTTGGGAAGATCCCCTGGAGAAGGAAAGGCAACCCACTCCAGTAGGGGAGATCCCATGGACAGAGGCGGCTCCAGTATTCTCGCCTGGGAAAACCCCTACAGTCCACGGGGTCACAAAGAATCAAACATGACTTGGTGACTGAACAACAATGGTCATCACGCATATTCTGCACTTTTTTTCTTTTCTCCTGATGCATAATGTATAGAAATCTGCACATACCATACACTTTTACAAACTCATCGCAGCCATATAAACAACAGCTGGAAAAATCAACTTTTTAAAGAATTGAACGATGTTTGTGAGAAAAGTGAACTTATGTGAATCTGCTGTGTATAAAGGAAAATGTGACCTTTAAACTTTTTCCTTTTCCTTTCATATTAACTTACTTCCTGTTATCTAATGTAAAGTTGTTCATCTAGTCTTGTCTTACATAATATTGTGCATATATAATGCTGCTGCATTTTTGAAGCGAAAATCATTGACCTGAGAAATACGTTTTAACTATGCTTTTGGAGTGAGTCTTTGAAGAAAGTGTAGTAAAGGATGGAGTTGCTCATATCTATCAGGTACTGTTAAGAAAAATTTTTTTAAATTTGGAAATCAAAAGAATGTATAGCATGTTCCTGGGATGACTTGTTGAGGCTATTGTTTAACAGGCACCCCCCAGGGATATTCTAATTGTGTTCTACCTGCTATTTACTATTTGATTAGAACCCTGAACTGGGAAGTTACCTGTTGGCTTATAGAGTTTTGTCCAGTGGAAAGATATTCCCAAAGGTTATGGTTTTATTGCCCTGTAGATTACTGTTTTTTTTTTTTTTTAAATATATATAACCTACCCATCTTATTCTAGAACTAAAAACACAAAAACATTTTCTGATGGACTATATAAACCTGTTCAACAAATGATCTTGGAATTAGCCCTACCACCTTACTTGTTCCCTCATTAATTAGTGAATAAAATTTTTGGACACATGTTTAATGTACATTTAAGAATTTTTTTTTTTTTACCATTTTGAAAATCATCATTTGATACTACTATAGCATTTCTGTCCCATCCCTTCACACTCTACCTAGGAAGTGAGTTTCTAGGGCATGCAAAGTTTCCAAACTTAGCCAGTACAAGTAGTGATCTTTATTTCTGTTGTGCTTCAGAGAACATTTGTAGTGTAAAACTAGTTTTAATGCCAAAAATGTCCTAATAAATGTCTTTTCTTTTCTCCTAGGCTTAAGCACATGAAGCATTCACTGTGGAGAGAACAGCATTTTTGAGATAAGTCAGAGGAAACCCACTACAGAAGTGCACCCTCCTGTGAGTGCATTGTACTGCTTCTTCAAACTGCCTAGTGATGAAGCCACCATTATGTCCTCAGTCAGTGAAGTGAATGTTGATATCAAAGATTTCCTAATGAGCATTAATTTGGAGCAGTACCTCTTCAACTTCCGTGAATTTGGCTTTAATAATGTGAGGGACTGTGCAGACATAAATGACAGCGTGCTCCTCAAAATTGGAATATCACCTACAGGACACCGGAGGAGGATACTTAAACAGTTACAGATAATCCTGTCAAAAATGCAAGATATCCCAATATATGCAAATATTCACAAAACAAAGAAAAATGATGAGACTTCAGAGGATCACCAGGCTCCATCTTCTGCTCAGAATACCTGCTTAGAATTTTCAGATTCACACAGTGTTCAGATACCTAGCCCAATACAGTTGGAGACTGTTACAAAAAATGTTGGAGAACATGAGGTTTGTGTGGAAAATAGCCAGTCTCTTAAATCAGATGATAAGCTGACTCTTCCTACACACAACTTTCCCATTCCAGAAGACGAACCACACTCGAATTCAGGTTCTTTTCAAGATTCTTTACTTGGTAGTGAAATTACCAAAGTAGAATCTTTGATAACAGAGAAGACTGTGGGCTGTATAACTGAAGAACAAACAGAAAGAGTTGATCTGATTTCAGAAAATGTAGGCAAGCTTCCTAATGCAGACCTTGAATTCCTTTCCTCCCATGACTCTTCAGTATCGGAAGCAAATTCTGGAAATGGAACTAACGTTTCATTAGAAAGCTCACCACCATCACCATTCTTTCAGTTTCAAGGAGAAATGGTTGTAAATGATTTGTACGTGCCATCATCACCTGTCCTAACACCTATGAGAAGTCGTAGCAAGTTGGTTTCAAGACCATCTCGATCTTTTCTGCTAAGACATCGGCCGGTACCAGAGATTCCAGGATCAACAAAGGGAATTTCAGGGAGGTAGGAATTTTTATGATAAGCTGTGTGTATTCAGTTTGGGGGAATGTAGCTAGTTCTAACAATTTTCTTTTCCGTGTTCCTTTTTAAATTTGACATTTTAATTTACCTGTTCAACCAACCTTTTCTTTCTTCTAAAACTTTTCATCATGTCATTTCTCTTGTATACCACTACCCAGAGTCTGTTTCCAACTTGTAACTGCCTGGGACTCTCTAACTTTCTCCCATTTAATTGGCGGAATTCCCTTCCACTAATTCTACCTGGATATTCCATCCCATATCTAGTATGTGGAACCTTCCACCATATCTAGTATGACATTCTTCCATGAGTGCACTTATATTTGAATTGCTGACTCTGTCTTCCCTAGGAGACACTAGGTTATGTGCTTTTTGGAGGGGGACCATGTTTCTCTGATTGAGTCTCTACTGCCTAACACAATGACTGGCACCAGTGAATCATTCAACATGCATCTAGTGAGCACCTACTTGATACTGGTGACAGTACTAGGAACGGAGGAAGTAGAGAGGGATAAAGGGGCTAGAAGTGTAGCGCAGAAGACTTGTAAACAGTAGTAGCATTACAGTGTGAGACCAAGTGAGCTGGAGACTGGAACTCTAAAGAGGGGTCCGAACGACTTGTTGGGTCTTTGGTACCCTGGGGTAACTGTGGAGTCAGAGAGGAGCTGACTTATTGCCGAGACTGCTTTCAACCGTTTCTCAAAATTACACCTAAGATGTGGTTTCCTCCAGGGCTGTGGTGAGATTTTTTTTTTCCCCCTATTCACTAAAATCTAACACTTGTCTCTGCTAGGAATCATGAGGTTAAGTTCAACCCTTACTGCTGTGGCACCAAACGCAGTGACAGGTTCCTGTGCAGGGTGTAGGCTGTGTATTTCTGCAAGATTCTCTTTCCCCTGCTTGTATCCCCCTGTAGCCACTCTGTCCCCAGTGCTGGATCTTAGGTGCATTGACAAGAGAAAATACGGAAATTTAGTATACACAAGAGAGAACATGGCAGTTTACCAGACCATGTTAAGTGTCTTCCAGGAGAGTGTAAACTCCTTGAGGGCAGAGGCCCTAATTACTTTGTCTTTATCTTGGCATCCTTGCTGCCAGTGGCAGTATTGAGTACTTACTGGGAAATCAGTTGGCACTGTCATTTATTGAACACCTGGAATCTGTTTTGGCTTACAATTTTCCATAAAATTATAAACTAATTCTCACACTGGCCCTTGAAATAGGTATTATTCACTCATTTTCTTATGAGGTAACCAAGCCTTAGGTTAACTTTTCTAGGATTACATTGGCCGTGAACTGGGATTTCATTCCAGTTCATTTGATTCTATAGCACACTTTTTTAATTACTCATTTAGTAAATGTTCTTAAAAATGTTGATGGCATATATAAGAAGTGGAGTATTTCTTAGGAATGTAGAAAGTCACCAGTTTTTGTATACCATTGTAGCTTTAACATATTTTGCTACTTTTCAGCACTTAAATGTGAGGGGTCTGCTGTGTCTTTGCAGGAATGGAATCCTTTTGGGAGCCATAAGGATAACTTCAGATAAGAAACATTGGGCTCAGGTTTTACTTAAGTTGTGTTATTTTTATACATTTTTGAGAATCTTTTGATGTTCATTTAGTTCGAAATGTAAGCTTTGTTTCATGAGAAAGGCTAGTTATTCACATTGTGATTCTTGAGTCTTTGAAAATGAGAATTGAAATAATGGTACAATTAGTCCTAAGTAGCTTAGTAGGAGCTTATTATGACAGTAAATGGTATCTATGCATTTCTGGTGATCAAATTATAAAATGAGAAAATAAATTATTTTCAGACATCAGTGTTTTTCTTTGTGGTCCTTGCCTGAATTGCAAATAGTAATTACAAGATTCTACAGTGTTATAAATGAAACTGTAGATTATATAATCCAGGATTCTCTATAGTCAAATAACATCTAAATGATATTTAGTATATTCCTTGATATACCATAGAATATATTTCTTTGTGGCTAGCCTTTTTATCCTAATTTCTTTACTCACTAAAGATTTTGTATAATTGTTGAACATGATTCTGGCTATGTGTTCCTGATGTGAGGTGCTTGCTTTCTATCTCCCTGGACATGTACCCCCAACCTCTACCCCTTGCCAAGTTATCTGATGCAATTGACGGGTTCTCTTTGTCCTTGCCTTGGGCTCCTCCCTTGAATTCCTGTCTGATCCTCTTGGGAAGGCTGGGTTGGGTGGGGCTGTGCTGGACACTGGACCTCAGGATCTCTTTGCAAGTCCTGTCTCTTGGGGGCTAGGTCAGAGCTAGCCTTGAAGAGCCGGTTCCTTCCTTATCAGCTCACCAGTAGGCTCTCCCAAAGAGGAGCCCTGTGTAAGGAGACTGAGAGAGGTCTCTGAGGAGAATGCAAGTCCCACCAGCTGCCCTTCCTGTGAGTCATAGGTGTCTTGGGAGTCTTAGTGATCCTTCCAGGAGGATCCTCCTTCGCACTCAAAGCAGGAAGGATTCAGGTATCTTTTGCTACGAAAGAGGTACCTTTCTTATCCTCCTCCCTAGTTTAATGATTTTCATACATATTTCATGCGACTGTTTTATCCTTGGCACAAGTCACAGAGCCCTGTCTTCTAGGTGTCATGCCTTTGAGTGTTTTGGGGAAGGAACAGTAAACAAGCGAGGAGGGTGGAATGCAGGGCTGCACTGTGGTTGGAGTACCTCTTGTAACCTAAGACTGAGGACCTGTGTTAACTGTTTAAGGGCATTTTTCAGAAGTCACCAGCCTTCTGTGAACTTTTTATTAAAAGTAAAAATCGTAGATATTTTTCTCTGGATGTACATAGACATGATGATATAGACATTAAAAATGGATCTGCTGTTTTAGACTTTAATGGTGAAATGTATATGAACAAAAACATACAAATACAGAACTGTTTGCTACATTGAATTAGAAAAATACTGAAATTCATCCCATCCTCATGTTCAAGAAAACCTTTATATTTCATGTAAATAGCAAAAAAAAAAGTGCTTAGCATTATAAAATTCAGATTTTTTTCCTTTAAAATGGCTTTTTACAAATTCTATGAAAATGAGTTGATTATTTCAGTATTTGCAAAATTTTGACTTGAATGTCTATCAATAACAGTGAATCAAACTTTTTAAAACCTCTTTTTAGATTATTCAGTATTTGCAAAATTTTGACTTGAATGTCTATAATATCAGTGAATCAAACTTTTTGAAACCTCTTTTTAATCAGAGGAGAATCGCTTTACAATGTATGGTTTCTGTCAAACAGCAACATGAATCAGCCATAGGTATACGTATGTTCCCTTCCTCTTGAACGTCCCTCCCACGCCGCCCCACCCCTCTAGATTGTCCCAGAGCGTCAGGTTGAGCTCCCTGAGCCATACAGCGAATTCCCACTGGCTATCTGTTTTACGTATGGTAATGTATGTTTCAGTACTACTATCTGTTCATCCACATTCTCCTTCCCCCGCTGTCCCCAAGTCTGTTCTGTCTGCATCTCGATTGCTGCCCTGCAAATAGATTCATCAGTACTGTTTTTCTAGATAATGAGTCAAAATTAATAGTTGATTGCTGGACTTACTATTAGAGTATAAAGGTATCTATCTGTGTGATACTTTCTACAAGTGAAGAGACGTTACATTTGTACTCTTTATTCATCATTTTGAAAGCCCTGCTTTGTTTGAAAAAAATTTTTTGAACTATAGCTGCTGCTAGTTGATGAAAAAAGTTTTACAGTAATGATGTAGGCTTTTATGTTGTAATCCTTCTGTGATTTTTTATTCTTATCCAAAGGACTTTTTTTGGAATTTTGTAAATTGAGACTCAATTATTTGTTCATTATACATTTCATATTCTTCATCTGAGCTGTAGTTAATGCGCCCTCATGTTGGCTGAATTCAGATTTGTGTGATTTAGTTAGACATTGTATAACCTCAAAACAGCTTTCCACTGCTGCTAATGACTCCAGTGTTTTTCTTTTGAATTCAATTATATAATGACCTGTAGTTAGTCTGTTGTAGTTAGTCTGTTACGAATTGTAAGAATTGTATTTTTTTAAAACAAACATTCTATGTAATGATATGGTCCATTTGGGGCATGTAATTGATTTTTTTTTTTTTGGCATGGTTGTCATGCCCATGTAGTGGATAAGTGTAGATTATAAAGAGAGATCTTTAACATTAATTAGCATTTATGCCACTGCTTTTCATGGCAATTTTAGTGATTTAAAAATATGAGAACAAGTAACATCTATAGGTAGTTGAAGATTCACTTTGTTATTTTTTGAAACTTGGTTCACATAATGTTATTTTAAAGGTTGTTCACATCCATGCATGTATTTTATGCAGTATCTGCTGTATGGTATTTTAGTAAATGAAAGAAAAAAAGAATTTATTCTGCTACTACATTGGTGATACTTATTTTACTCTTTCAAACGAAGAGTGTTCATACTTTTAAGGACTTTAAGAAACAATTGTGCATATTATCAGTTTACCAGGAAGACCAACCATTCTTTTCTCTAATTAATAAAACAGTTGTCTCATTCTAGCTGAGTGTTTGTGTTGTATAAGGCACACCTTATGCTCTTTAAAAGCATCATCTCATTAGCCCTTATGATATTCCTAGGCAGCAGACCTTGTTTTTATTCCCCTTTAGTAAATGAGGAAATTGGACTCAGGCCTATTGAATAACTTGACCAAGATCACCAAAGCATAATAACAGGATGATAACTACTGCTTTTCTTAATGGGTTTTTAATTTTTGCAAATCACCCATGCTTTATATTTCAAATTTAATAGAAATCTGCAGTTTCTAGGAAAATCGATGGAAGAATAATAGAGCAGAAAGGAAAGAGCATGGGCTTTGCACTCAGGATGGAATTCACCTTGAATGCTGGTTTTTGCCTTCTATTGGCTATGCCACTTGGGCCAGAGAATCTCCTTTCCTTACTGGTAGGATTAGGACACCAAGTTCTACCTCATCAGTCTATTAAGGAGATGAAATATGAGATGTAGATACATAAACCCCTAACAAAATGCTTTGGGCATAATAGATATTAGAATATAAAGTAGCTTGAGATAATTTATTTATAGATAAATGAGAATATAAATGGATACTCACCAGTTTTTTAAAACAGCTTGTTTTCTGTGTTGAGCTAATTTTCATCTTCAGTAGATCAAATGAACTTGGTTGATAGATTTGGTAATTGCTTGCAGGTGGATATTGAATTGCAAAATCAATACAAATCATTGCATACTTTTTTCTTTATAAAAATTAAGCCAACAAAATATGCTTTAAAATACCACTAATGGATGTACTTAAAAGAGTTCAAAATCTTTTTTAAAAATTAATTTGCATTTTTTTCCCCCCAGTAAGTTAAAGTTTTTTATTAAGCATGATGGTTTTGAATAGGTCTTACAGAGCTACGCTGCCTGAGTTTGAATCCCAGGTTAGCTACTTAAGAGCTGTGTGACTTTTGGAAAATAACTGCTTTGTTTGCCAATTTTCTTCTTAAAAAGTGCAGATAATGGTAGCTCTTGCTTCTTTGGGCCTTTGTGACTAAATGCACACACATACACATTGTGAGTGTGTGTGTGTATTTACAAAACTTTGGGACCTGTGTCTGATAAATAGTAAGTGCTCAATAAGAATTAGCAGTGTTTAAAAAAAAAAAAGAATTAGCAGTGTTTATTATTACCAGAGGTTATCAAAGATGTAGAAAATTTGACTGCTGCTCTACTCAGGGGCTCAAATTATTAATATATATTTGTGTCAGTGACATACAAATCTGAGGAAATGATTATAGCCTTATCACAGTGTCAAGAATGTGGAGACAATGAACAAATAAAGGATGAATTGTTTTGGAACACTTTGATACATGCCCTCTCCTGTCACAGACAGCTTCTATCCTGACTTTAAATAATGGTTATTACACTCATGCTTTAAAAAATGTTGTACCTCTTAAGTATATTCCAAACAATATGCTACAGTTTTGACTGTCTTGTGGACTTAAAAATGCAATCATATAGTAACTCTTCTTACTAAGCTCATTTTGCTTCACTTTGAAACTTCTCTATGTTGATACATATAGTTGCAGACTATTTTCATTGCTACATAATAATTCATTGTATGGCTATCCCATGATATCCATTCTTCTATTATATTTCATATGCTCAATATAGTCTAATATTTTACATATAAACAATTTACTTATATATGTAAGTTTATAACTAACTTACATCATAAAATAGACTGATGCTAAATATATATGTTGATGAAGTTTGACAAGTATGAATACCTATGTAAGCACTACCACAATAAGAATAGAGACCTTTTCTGTCACTCCTCAAAAGACACCTGTGTACATAGGTAGTAAATTATTCTATCACCTGCATTGGGCAACCACTGATTTCACTGTAAATTAGTTTTTCCTGTTCTAGGGTTTCATACAAATGATGTCATACAGCAAGTAACGTTGTGTGTGATATCTTTTATTCAACCTGATGTTTTTGAGATGTATCCACATGGTTGTATGTCAGTTTGTTGTTGTGGCTGTTGAATGTTGTTCTTTTGTGTGATTCTTCCACAACTTCTTTTAACTTTTGCATGTTGACATATACTTGGGTGGTTTTTCTCGGGGCACATCCGACATGCATGTCTATTGAATATATACCTAAGAGTAGAGTTGCTGTCGTAGGATATTACTTATGTTCCAATTTGGAAGGTAATACAAAGTGGTTTTCACCATTGAGTGGTTATAATGCACACTTACTTTAACACCAGCAGTATATGTGTATTCCTTTTGTCTCATACCCTCCACAGCATTTTGTTATTTAAAAAATTTTAGCTGTATAGGTGGGTGGGTAATGATACTTCATTGTGATTTTAGTTTGTATTTTTCTGGTGACCAGTGAAATTGAGGATCTTTTAATGCATTTATTGGCAACTGGCCAGTTTCTGTCTTCTTTTATGTGGTGCTTTTTGAAGTCATTTACCCATTTTAGGCAAAGGGAGTGGTTTTGAATTGCTAGCCTTCTTTCACTCAGCATGATGATTCTGAGATTTATTCATATAATGTGTAGTATTAATGTGAACATAACTAGTGAGTGCCCATGTCCTTATGTTACTTCTAGTCTTAGGGAAATGTTCAGTCTTTAATCACTGATTACAATTATTATTATTTTAAAAAGTGCCCTTTATTAGGTTGAGGAAGTTTTCTCTCTTCTTTCCAATTCCTAGTTTGCTGAGAGTTTTAGTGATGGATGGATGTTGAATTTGGCAGTTGGTTTTTCTGAATCTATTGCAATGAGAATGTGATTTTTCTCCTTTATCTTCTTAATTTGGTGAATTATATTCATTTTTCCCTGTTAAATAAATTTTGCTTTCTTGGGATAAATTTCACCTGGTCATAATATATTATCCTTTCTATGTATTGTTGGATTTGATTTGCTAATAGTTAATGATTTTTTGCATGTTAAGTTCATGAGGAATATTTGTCTAACATTTATCTGTTGTTTTTTTTTTTCTTGACTGGTTGTGTATCAGTAATACTGGCCTTACAGAATGAATTAGGAAGTCATTCTTCCTTCTCTCTTTTCTGAAAATGTTTATGTAGACTTTGTGCTATTCCTTCCTTAAATGTTTGGTGAAACTTACCAGTGAAATATTTGGGCCTGGAGCTTTTTGTGGGTAGGTGATTAATTGTTAAATTCAGTTTTCCTGATAGATCCAGGGATATTAAGAATTTTTATTCTTGTGTCATATTTGATCATTTGTGTCTCTAAGAATTTTTTCGTGTCATCTAAGTTATTGAATTTATTGATAAAGTTTTTCTTAATAATCTGTAATTATCCTTCTTACGTTTGTAGAACTTGTAGTGATGTGTTCTCTTTCCCTCCTGATACTGATAACTTGTCTGCCCTGTATGTCAACTCTTATTTTCCTTCCCTGAGTTTTATCAATTTTACTGGCCTTTTCAAAGAACCAGCTTTTGGTTACAGTGATTTTTAAATTTTTGTCTATAGCCTATTTCATTACTCTGTGTGTGTGTGTGCACGCATATATATATATATATATATATCTTTTCTTGTAGTTATTTGAGCATATATATATTTAAGAGAAGTTGAGGACGCTGTCCTGATCCTTATATTTAACTGGGAAAATAGAACTCTTTCATATAGTAGCAGGTATTATCCTATTTCCACAGTGTTTTCCTCTGTCATAGCTGTTATATTGTATTCTAATTAATTACCTGTAGTATCTCTTTTCCATATTTTCAATTATACTCTTGGAACTAGACAGATTTTTTGATTCAGTATTGTGAAGCTAAGACAAAAATGTCATAAATATTTGAGTAAATATGTTCACTTACTTTTGTGAATTATAAAAAGTGAGAAGCAAATACTTGTAAAATCCATTAAAATCACTTTCTTTAAGGCTATTTAGAAAAGCGCATTTATGGAATCTGGCCATTGTATTTTATTAAAATCAAACTTATTTTTGAATATTGGTTTTTCTACCAAAGAGAACATATGTGCCTACAATTAATCCTTTACTCAAGATAGTAACATCTGGTTTACATATGTGTTTAATGGCTCTATTTTCCCTTTGCTTTAAGCTATTTCCGTGAGAGAAGAAATGTTGCTACCTCAACTGGAAAATCTGTGACACAGCAAAGTGAGTCTCCTATTTTAAAGTCTGTAAATTAGTTAGTACTCATTTGATAGTCTTGCATGTGTTAAAATCATGATCAAGAAGGCAGCCCACCTGTGGGATAGGGAGTAGTGGGAATAACTGTCTACCAGGGTTCATAGCACTCCAGACTCTCTTAAAAGTGAATGAATGAAAAACAGTAATATACACGCAGACTCCTGGAAGTTTGCACATGTTAATGTAAGATTTTTTTCTACAGTCTTCGTTTATCATTGACCACAGTTGAAGACATTTAACTAAGTTGTGTGGTTTCTGAGTCTGAACTACAGGGCGTATATTTATGGAAAGTAATTTTGCCATGGTAACAGGGAAGGGTGATATTCATAGCTCTGGTCAACCGCTCACTGACAGAGGCTTTTCTTTCTTCTTTTTGAAAATTCTGCTTATGCAAGTTCAGGAGCATTCTTCTCAATGCTAAGTTAGCAAGCACTGGCTAGTGAGCCTTTAAAAGAGTTTGCAACAGCAGAAAATGCAAATGTTAAGAATTCTTTATTGTATATCTGTGTAATTCAGGGACAGGGGAAATTCTCTTGAAATAATTTAATTCCAGGTATGCTAGCAGTTATGGTGTTAGAGGGATTATATTAAGTGGATTCTGGCATTTTGAATGCTATTAACAGCTAGCTGTCAGTGAACTTTTAATGATCATTTGTTGAAAATTACAGTAGAGTTAACATTAATTTTCTGCCATTATTTAGGAATTAGCATTGTAAATATACTGTGACAATTTTCATTGTATGGGAAAATGTGTTTAGTTATATTAATGTGGATCTTAGAGGTTAGCAAGGACGAATATGACACATCACACTTGTGATACGTCTTAGTTGTGAAGTGAGGGATGTATACAGAAAGAAAACCACAGTTAGAGTTGATTTGGAGATAAGAATTATGAGCATAATTTGGATTCAGAAAAAAGCTGAAATTGTGATACTGTTATGAAATAATTAAATACATGCTTTTGTAAAAAAAAAAATTCACATTATTCTCATCTTTCCATCTCATTCTGTCATTCCCCCAAAAGATACAAATGAGGAGAATTCATCTTCCATTTTACCTTATGGAGAGACCTTTCTTTTCCAGAGACTAGAAAATTCCAAGGTTAGTCCCATACATTTTAATTTTTTCCATATTCGGTTCTTTGCTTTTCTGCCTTTACATGCCTCTTCATTTTCCTTTAAGCTGTTTGAAGAATGTGTTATATGGAAGAAAAATTTCTAGTCAGTAAAATTCTGTTCAGTAGAATCATGGTAAATTGATATCTTAAAATATATATCACAAAAACACATTTTAGTTTGTTTTTAGGGATACAGATCAATGAGTTTTCAAAATTTACCACAAACTACTTAAAAAAAAAAAAGAAAAACCCCCATTAAAAAGAAAAGCAGACTGACAAAAGCCCTCAATTTTACTTTTCCTTCTACCCAAATATGACCTCCGTATATATATTTCTTCTCCAGAACTTTTGCTCTTTTGGTATTTTATTTCTTGGTCAAGATTAAGTTGGAAGACAAAAAATAAGTGGGAAAGTAAATCAGTTTTTAGCATCTTATGTTCTTAGTTGAAAATACGTACTAATGATTTAAATAAAATACTGAAAAGGCATCAAAAGACTATGTTTACTTTTGTCTTGCTAATTAAGTTGTTTTTGTTGAAAATTGAGCTAAACAGTAGACATTTGTTTAATAAAACTAAACCCACATGCTGTGGATCTTTGTAGAATATTATGACCCTGAAAAAAATATATATATATATTCTTTTTTATAGAAGAGATCTATAAAGAATGAATTTTGGACCCAGGAAGAAACACTCAAAGGGGAAACAACTACTGAAAGAAACTCATTTTTTGTCAAATCAAGGTATGAGGGCATGACTGATAATGGCTAATTCTTATGAATAGAACGTTATACATGATTCATTGTTCAACTCTTGTTCATATTATATTTCTAAGAGAATATATATTGGAAAGTTCAAATCCTTTCTTTTGATAACAGCACTCATTTTAATAATTTAGAGTCTGTAAATTGATTCTATAATCTGTAGCACATTATTTTTGTCTTTTCATAATTGAAACCATTCTCCCCTTTTCAAAGTGGCAAATATGTGGTAACTATGTTTGCACTTTAAAGACAGGAAGTTACCTCAATGTGAAGAAGAAAGGGGGGCAATGCCAAAAATGTCACTATGTGAGGTACAGAATTTTTACAGATGTAATGTAGAAGCTCAGCAGTGATAAACAGCTTGAAAATTATCCAGTTATCTCTATCATTATCCAGTTATTTGGATCAACATGAGGTTAAGCAGAGTATGTAAGGCACCAACTTAAATTTTATTTTTCCTCTCAGTTTTATTAGCACTTGATATAGTGCATCATTACCTGACATTTGTCTTCCAGTTTATCGTTTATTCTCAAAGGCTGACACTGTTGAGGGTTTCCTTAAATTGGAATAAATAATTGAGTATCTTCATTAAGCATTTGAACCTATTGCAATGCAGAATATGGAAGGAGCCAAGTTAATCCTTCTTGAGGAAGCAGTGGTGGCTCATCATTAAGAAATCCACCTGCCAAGGCAGGAGACACAGGAGATGCAGCTTCGATCCCTGGGTCAGGAAGATCCCCTGGAGGAGGGCATGGCAGCCCACTCCAGTATCCTTGCCTGGAGAACCCCATGGATTCTCCCATGGACAGAGGAACCTGGTAGACTGCAGTCCATAGGGTCACAAAGAGCTGGACCTGATGGAAGTGACTGAGCCCTCAAACATGCACACGAGGAGGAAGTGGGTTTTAGAACCCCACGTCCAGAAGGATGTAATTTGACCCCTCAGTCTATCTGCTTCATTGATGAGCAAAAACTTCTCTGTACTGAGTTTTGTTACACATACATGGCTGAGCATGTCTGTTTTGTCATTCCTTAAATCTAGAGGAAAATAATCCGCAATTGTGATATTCCTGTAAATATTACACATTACACAGCTTTTACCTTCTGATATCCTGAACCTTTCTTATTTTTTATTAGCTACTTTCTAAGTCTAGTTTTTCCTCATCTAGTTTTTTTCCTTAATCTTGCAAAATAATGCTGAAGATTTCACTTTGTTTTATTATACGATGATGGAGCAGAGGGTCTTCGGAGTCCTTTTGTGGAGAGGCAGAGAAAGGACAACAAGTGGAAATAAGATCTCCAGTGCCTCTCTCCATGATGTTGTGGTTCACGATCTTGCCTGTTACGTGGCTGACCACATACTGGTGCTGGTGAAGATGTTTAAGTTGTGATGCAGAGAACATGGCAGTCTCCATCCTTAGTACTTACACTCAACCCCCAAAATAAACAGATCAGGTTAAATGATACATAAATGAAAAAAGACACTCCTTGTAGTATATGAATACATATTCAGATATGTCTTAAGATAATGAGAGAGTTCTATTTTTTTCAAAGAGTTTTAAAAATCATCCAGATGCATTAATAGAACTCAGATTTTCTTGGCCTTAAATTTCTGTAGTTGGTTGTTTATAAATAGAAAAAGTCATCTATGGCTTAAGTCACATATAGTACTAGGAAGTATTAACACCATTCTTTTTTCATTTAGCATATACGATAACAGGACGGAAAATATAAGTGAAGACAAAGTAGAAGATATTTGGATACCTCGAGAGGATAAAAGCAATCTTCCTATAGACTCTGCTTCAGAATCAGAATATTCAACAGTAGAAGAATGCTTTCAGAGTTTAAGAAGAAAAAATTCAAAGCCATCTAAATCAAGGACCCAAAAGGCAGTGAATTTGGACCCTGTTAATAGGCACAGTTATCCACTAAGTTCAACAAGTGGAAATGCTGACTCACCAGTTATTTCCTCAAATGTAATATCTCCCTATGCCTGTTTTTATGGATCATCTACAAGGAAGGTTAAATCCGGATGGCTTGACAAACTCTGTCCCCAAGGGTATGTGTTCTTTCTTTTTTTCCTAAAGTGGCTTATTTAAGAAAAAATTCAAGTGTATCCATTTCTAAACCTGCTAGGTTGCTGTAGCTCCTCCCCACCCCACCCGTATGCATACAGAGACAGTTTTGAGAGACTTTTGATAGCATTTTTACAATGCTGTTTCTTTAGATAAATGAGGGGCATGTACACTGTATGGAATTCTGGGATAAAAGGTTCTGAAAGCAAATTAAAACTGAAAGTCCTGATTAAACATCTAGATCCTTAATGTTAGTTTCAACTTTGTACCAAAATGCGCTATCCTGTGTCTCAATTTGTAGCAAAGAAAAACAACACAGATTGAGTTAGTATTACTCGGCCCACACTGTTTGGCTTTCACTCATATTATAGCAGCGTTCTGTTTGGGAATACAAGGCTTATTGTAGTTAGGGAAAAGTAGGTCATTGTTAGATTTTAGGCTTCACTGTTATAGATATATTGTTTTGAGTTTTGAATGTTGCACAAAAATTCAGAGTCTCTTAAATATTACACTTTTAAAACAGATTTATCATTTCAGATGTTGACAAAGAAACTTCTGTCCTTAAGCATTTTATAGTACTGAGAAATCTTTGGAAAGGGATTATGTTTAATTAGAATTGTTTTCTGAATTTTGAGTGTCCTTTTGAAATATTTACTGGAAATGTTTCTCATGAATGAATAAATTATCTTGGGATTAAGAAGAGGTGGCAAAAATACACAGAAGAACTGTACAAAAAAGATCTTCACGACCCAGGTAATCACGATGGTGTGATTACTCACCTAGAGCCAGACATCCTGGAATCTGAAGTCAAGTGAGCCTTAGAAAGCATCACTACGAACAAAGCTAGTGGAGGTGACGGAATTCCAGTTGAGCTATTTCAAATTCTAAAAGATGATGCTGTGAAAGTGCTGCACTCAGTATGCCAGCAAATTTGGAATACTCATCAGTGGCCACAGGACTGGAAAAGGTCAGTTTTCATTCCAATGCCAAAGAAAGGCAATGCCAAAGAATGCTCAAACTACCGCACAATTGCACTCATCTCACATGCTAGTTAAGTAATGCTCAAAATTCTGCAAGCCAGGCTTCAGCACTATGTGAACTGTGAACTTCCAGATTTAAAAGCTGGTTCTAAAAGCTGGTTTTAGAAAAGGCAGAGGAACCAGAGATCAAATTCCCAACATCTGCTGGATCATCAAAAAAGCAAGAGAGTTCCAGAAAAAATCTATTTCTGCTTTATTGACTATGCCAAAGTCTTTGACTGTGTGGATCACAATAAACTGTGGAAAATTCTGAAGGAACTGGGAATACCAGACCACCTGACCTGCCTCTTGAGAAACCTGTATACAGGTCAGGAAGCAACAGTTAGAACTGGACATGAAACAACAGACTGGTTCCAAATAGGAAAAGGAGTACGTCAAGGCTGTATATTGTCACCCTATTTATTTAACTTATATGCAGAGTACATCATGAGAAAGGCTGGGCTGGATGAAGCACAAGCTGAATCAAGATTGCCGGGAGAAATATCAATAATCTCAGATAAGCAGATGACACCACCCTTAAGGCAGAAAGTGAAGAAGAACTAAGGAGCCTCTTGATGAACACGAAAGAGGAGAGTGAAAAAGTTGGCTTAAAGCTCCATTCAGAAAACTAAGATCATGGCATCTGGTCCCATCACTTCATGGCAAATAAACGGGGAAGCAGTGTCAGACTTTATTTTTTTGGGCTCCAAAATCACTACAGATGGTGATTGCAGCCATGAAATTAAAAGACACTTACTCCTTGGAAGGAAAGTTATGACCAACCTAGATAGCATATTAAAAAAGCAGAGACATGACTTTGCCAACAAAGGTCTGTCTACTCAAGGCTATGGTTTTTCCAGTGGTCAGGTATGGATGTGAGAGTTGGACTGTGAGGAAAGCTGAGCACTGAAAAATTGATGCTTTTGAACTGTGGTGTTGGAGAAGACTCTCGAGAGTCCCTTGGACTACAAGGAGATCCAACCAGTCCATCCTAAAGGAGATCAGTCCTGGGTGTTCATTGGAAGGACTGATGTTGAAGCTGAAACTCCAATACTTTGGCCAGCTGGTGCGAAGAGTTGGCTCATTGGAAAAGACCCTGATGCTGGGAAAGGTTGAGGGCAGGAGGAGAAGGGGACGACAGAGGATGAGACGGCTGGATGGCATCACCAACTCGATGGACATGAGTTTGGGTAAACTCCGGGAGTTGGTGATGGACGGGGAGGCCTGTGTGCTGCGGTTCATGGGGTCGCCAGGCGTCGGACACGGCTGAGCGACTGCGCGGGACTGAAGCCTCTCCTGTTTAAGCTGATCCGTGTGCGTCCTCATGGTGTGCTGGTTTTCCCTACTCTTCCCTTGAAAAGATGCATCATTTCTAGAAAGCATTGTTTTCACCCAAAATAAATTTTATTAGCAAAAGTTTACCAGAAGAATTAGTTGACTAATAGGAGAAGGAATAATATTTCTTAAGAAAGAAAAAAAAAATGGTGAGGTCTTTTGTGGTTAGCAGTGATATAGTTAATATTTCAGCAAACCAGATGTAGACCAAACTGAAGCAGAGTACTTCTTAGTATCAGGTATTTTTGTCTCCTTTCTGGTTCTGCTAGGGTGACAAAATAGTCAAATGTGTCTGTTTTCATCAATCATCGATATTATTGGTAAATGCATAGTCAGATTGCGAAGGTATGAGTCATTAATCAAATATCCGCCCTGGTGGAATTGAGGCAGTGAGCTGGAATAGTCTCAGATGTCTCATTTCTGTAGAACTTAAATGATCAGGGAGATCCCAGCCCTCTCTAAGCATCACTGGAAGATTTAGCAAAGTCTTACAGAGCCCCCAGCAGCTGTGGTTTCCTGTGTGATCTCTGATGGCACCTTGCTCTTGGCAGGGTTAGTATGTTTATGCTCCAGGCACCTGAGAAAGCTTCACCATTACTGGTCACCTCTGGGACAGTTAGAACGTTATGTCTCTCTTTATCAGAACTCTGACTTTCATCCTTTCTATTCTGAACCAGCCTAAGGTTAGAGGCTGTAATTTTTTTGAGATTTTTGTTTTTCCATTTTAGGGGAAAATAATTGAGTTTTCTGACTTTAGAGTCTTTTCCCAGTAGACCAGGGTGCAGCTAGGAAAGTGAACAAAGCAGCTTGTTCTATCACCAAGAAATTTGAAAGCTCTTCTCTATGATTATATTACTAAAACTTAAGAGAAATATGTGTAATTGGCCAAGAATCCTGTGTTTATTAGACCGCAAGTAGAATGTCCATTTTTCCTTTTTCTAATTAGACTCTAGGCTGTGGTGAGAGCGTTTGATGCTCATTACTTAGACAAAATGATGCCTATCCATTGCTTACACAGAGGTTGCTGAGCTTTATCTCATGGCCACGCATCTCTCTGGTGTAGGTGGCAGTGATTTTGATGGTGTTCTAAATTCTGTAGAGAAAGTATTAGCAACCTTTTTCTGTAAAAGCTCAGATAATACGTACTTTAATCTTTATAGCCATATGATGTCTGTGCGAGCTCAGTAACTCAGCCACTGGAGCATGAAAGCAGCCACAGCAAAGGTGTAAACTGATGAATGAGGCTGTGTTTCAATGAAACTTTATTTATAAACACATTTAATGGGCCATGCTTGGCTTGTGGGACATAAGAGCGTAAAACTGATTCAGTGGTGTGGTTGAAAGCTCGTACCAGCTTCCTCCATCTCTCTTGGGCCCCCTGTTGAAAACTATAACCTAGATTACAGAAGGGGAAAGCTGCTTTATTATTCTATCAAGTCTAGATCTAATCAGAAGCAGAATCCCTCTTTGAGGGCCTTTGCACTTGTTCTTCTTTCAACCCTGGGTGCTTATAGCCAGAGAGCAACATGGCTTATACCTTGCCTTCCTCAAGGCCTTGCTCTAAAGTCTCCTTTGCATTGAGGCCCTGACACTGAAGTTAATATTATCACTTCCCCCTCTCCCACCACCCCATCGCTCCCTTAACTGCTTTGGTTTTCTCATCTCTCAGACACTAGGTGATTTATTTAAAGCATAGGTGCTCCATGGGGACAGTCATCGCTACTGGCTTTTGTTGACTGCAGTATCCTTAGCAGCTGGAGGGTTGCCTGGCAGTGGTAGATAACTCAGTGTTTGTTTTTGAATGAATTAGTAAAAAACATAGTGTTAGACATCTTTTCAGTTTTCCTAAAACATCTATTTTTTAAAAATTTATAGTAATGTAATAAAAACTAAACTCCAAACACTCTAATGATTGGAAATCTGCCTGTTCTATGGACTCTCAGCGCACTTACTGAAATTCTGTTTACTCCCTTAAGACAAGTGCAACTGTTGTCAGAACACAGTTTAAAGCAAATAATAGCCATACTCAGTTATCCTTCTCCAAGTAATGTTTGAAACTATCCTCAGTCATGAGTGACATTAAACAAAGTAGTCAAATTCATAATCTGGATTTATTTCACATGATCGAGTGTTTGCTTTGAAATGGAAATGCCAGTTCTGAATCAATACACAGTATGTGAAAGCTGTCCAATATTTAGTAAGAAAATAATTGTATAACACCATGCAACCAGAGAAATATGGAAACACATCCAGCTGAGTTTAAAGTACAAAAATTTATTTAAGTTTTTGAGTGAACTAATTATAATATAGATTTATATTATCGGTTTTAAAAAAATAAATGAAAAAAAACTTAGTGAAATGTTGAACTTGGGCCTGTTATTAGTGTTTCAAACAGGTCAAGCAAATGAAAAACTTAATAAATAGTCTCGTGTTTAAAAAAAAAAATGCTGGTTTTGAGGATAAAATACCAAGTCTCTTTCCTTCCTCTTTCCTATTTGTAACTCATAAGCACAAGCTTTTCAGTAAGTTTGTGTAGATGCAAATATGGAAGACTGGATAGAATTTATTACAAATTTCCTGAATATAGAACTCAGAGAAAGAGTCCTGTGAATTGCTATAAATAAAAGAGAACCATGGTTGAATATGTGCTTTGGGAAGAAGCACAATTGAAATATCTAAGAATATCTGCAATTAGAAAACCCTTTTGACTTCTTAACCTGCTGTTTCCTAAAGATGTTTGCGTGTTCAGTATTCGGTATAATGCACCAAGCATATTTATAAAAAAATGCAATGTATCTTAAGGAATTTACATTTTATTTGCCAAGATGTTTAAGAATTTTGTTTTCCTGTTGTTGGTGTTCAGTCACTAAGTTGTGTCCGACTCTTTGTGGCCCCATGATCTGCAGCACACCAGGCTTAATTCTTCTTTAAAAAATTGTTAATTTTTTAACTATAGAGAAGCGTTGTGTAGGAATATGAGTCTGGGGCAGCAGGAGCTGAACATTTAAGGCTAATCCAGCAATGTGTGAATATAATACACTTAAATTATGGAAGACTATAATGAGCAAAATGTGTTCCTTGTCTTTTTTGTGTCTTCCTCTTAAGGCAGAAAAAAACAAAGATAAACTCAAAAGACAAGGCATAACAGTTGGTACAGAAAGGTCCACAGAGTACAGAATCATGAGGTTACAGAGGGGCTGAGAAAACATTTCTTCAAAGATCATCTTGGGAGGAGGAATACCAGCTCAGTGACCTTTGGAAAATGGATACCATTTTAACTGGCATTTTTAGCTGAAGTACTTTTCAGGCTAGAGGGAGTGACAAGGCACGGATATAGGTGATATATGGATGTCCTGAAGTCTATGAGATAAATAGAGGGATTAGTTGAAGTTATTTTATGGAAGAAACAAATTAGGCTCTGGGATCAGGAGGGAAAATCAGGCAGAGAATTACAGGTCCAGGTTGAACACAGAACTCGGGAAAGTGAAAAAGCCAGAGGTCAAATATCAAAAAAGGGGGCAAATCCCAAGCAGTGGTTGAGGCACCACTTAGAAGCCAGTAACGCAGGACTTGGAGGATATTGGAGCTTCTACTCTAGGTTCCTTTGTCAGTGCTGACTTCCCAGAGAGTGCCCAGAGTCTCCAAGGCGCTTCTGTGGAGTGACTCTCTACCTGCCCCGTAGTGGGTGAGGACCTCCAGGCTCCCCAGACTGCTGTCCTGGAGTCAGCCTTTCAGTGAAAAGCAGATGTAATGGAAAATTGACAAGTCTCTGACCAGAGTGAAAGTGAAAGTCATTCAGCTGTGTCCGACTCTTTGTGACCCAGTGGACTACATGCAGTCCATGGAACTCTCCAGGCCAGAATACTGGAGTGGGTAGCCTTTCCCTTCTCCAGGGGATCTTCCCAACCCAGGGATCAAACCCAGGTCTCCCGCATTGCGGGTGGATTCTGTACCAGCTGAGCCACAGGGAAGCCCAAGAATTCTGGCATGGGTAGCCTCTCCCTTCTCCAGTGGACCTTCCTGCATCAAACTGGGGTCTCCTGCATTGTAGGCAGATTCTTTACCAGCTGAGTTATCAGGGAAACCCATGCCTTTTGAACTTGAAGTTGAATCTTAAATCTCTGACAAAAAGCATTTTTTTATACTGTACACTAGTTGGCCATTTCTCAAACCACACATCACTTGTGAAGAATGTGCCAAGCAAATAAAGTTTCCCAATTTTATCTGTAGTTTGAGGAGAAAATTTTTAGTTTTAGTGTTTATTAAAATAGCATAACTATTTTCTTTCAGTCAGTCTAGCTAGCGAAGTGAATGAGAATGTTGGAATCAGACAGAAATTAGAATTGTCGGGCTATTTCTCCTTTCCTATGTGACTGAGTTTTTCAGAACCTCTGTGTCCCACACATAAAAATGTAAGGCCAATTGCATTCCCACAAATCTTCTGATTCTCAACCACTTGCCCTTCCGTTATAGTCACCTCCACAGTCACTTGTGTGTGTATCTCCTGAGACTCTGAAATTGTGAGTAAACTCGTTTTCTCTTCAGTTTGATCTGTTGCAGGCTTAGCAGTCAGCTCTCTGAAACCTCCTGAGTTGGTTCCATCCCGTCTTGTGCATTCCTGATTTCCTGATACTGTTCTTTACATCTGTGTTCAATGTTAGTTTGTAGGTTTTTATATATTTTCATCCTTTGAGATTTTAGGAGTAGAGATAAATGCAGACTTTTAAGTGATCATCTTAACTAGAAGCTGTTGAGTTGCTTTATTTATTCATTTTTACAGGGTATGACTCCATAAAATAGAGAGGTCTGAGTCTTTTAGCATAGTTTTACATATACCATGTCATGTAAGAACAAAACTCTTTGTAAATATTATCAAAATTGTAAGTCACACGTTGAAATTCGTCCTTTATCGTTGACTTCTAAAACTCCTTTTGGCACTTGAGATTTTATGTTAAAATTTGTTTTTTCCTCATTTAAAGCAGAGACAGAAGCTGGGATTTCAGAAAAGTTTTTTGTTTTTTTTTTGGCTTCAACTCATTTTGGTTCATATTAGCTTGGAAACAATAATTTTGGTTTGCTTAAAAGTGAAGAAATGCACTCTAGCAATACACTCTAGAATAGAAAAGTGCTGATATTTTATAGAAATATAATTCCTTGGATGTGTATCTATAAAATACCTTATACTAATACTGCAGGATTTAAAATCTTCGTACTTAAGAGCTATGAGATTAAATGATTAGCTAAATTAAAAAAGAGCAGTTAAATAAAAATCCAGATTTTTGGAAATTGTACCAAAAATATTGAGTCTAGTTAGGGTTAGAGCAGAAAATAAGATAAAATATGCATAGGCTTCTTCAGCATTATGTAAATAAGCCAGGTGAATCTGAAACAGCATAATTATGGTATCTTAGATATTTTTTAAATAATTGAGAAGTATGTTTGTGATGATTAATAAAAGTCATAAATTTTGACTTAGTTACTTTTCAGTTGTGTGATACTTAAAGATGACAATTTGGTAGCCTCTACCACTTTAATGTCATTGGTTAGCATACTGATCCAATTTTTAAAGAGTTAAAAGATATATTAAAAAAATAAAAACCTTACTGGCACTTCTGATCGAAATTAAATAGGAGTGCCTTCATGTAAGTACTTCATAGAGATTTAATTATTTGTATATACACGGTTGTTTAAAAAGAACTTTTAAAATACACCGTTTTTGAGATAATAAAGGCCAACACCAGGTGGCGAGACTGTATTTCAGATACATCAGCTGCCCGACCAGCACTCAAGGGAAGAGCTTGTAGAAATCAGTAACACTGCACCTGCTTCATACATTATTGTAAGAAAACTTCTCAAAGCAATGTTTCCCTTTAGGATCCTAACTACAAAATAGTATAAAACCTAGGCTAATATTTTTCTTGTCTGCTTTTAACCTTTTTTCCTGAAGGAATTCTGAAGTATTTGGCAGAATTGAATTCACAGCTCAAATGGGTGGAGGTCAAATGTTAACCGCAACTTGAAGGAATATGCAAGATGCTTTGCTGTAAAAATGTATCATCAGCATCTGTTTTGTGTAGCTGTTAAGAGCACAGACTTAGGGACCAGACTGCCTGAATTTTCTTCATAGAAATGATCTTTATTAATTGTGTGACTTGGGCAAATTATTCAACCTGCCAGTCTCTCAGCGCCTTCATCTGTAAGATGGGAATATTTTTGCCTCCCATGGTTGTTTGGAGGAATAAATGAATCAATATTTATGTATAGTTTGCTGCAGTGTCTAGAACAAAGCACTATATAAGTATTTGCTATTTTTATTATGAAGATTATTGTGCCAAATAAGTTCTCTCTTGACTGAGGTTTCCAAATCTGTGTGTAATAGTTTATATTATTTCAGATCCAATTCGTTTCATGTGATGGTAGGAACACAGACTAGAGTGACATTGTTTTTATATCTTGTCTTTTTTTCAACTTTTACTAAATAGTTAATTGAAATTTAAGGGGGAGGCATAAGTTATTTTAGAGAAAGCTTTTAAAGTACTTTAGCAACCTCAAATTATCTGTAATAGATTAATTTTACATAGTTACCCTGGAATTACTTGCTGGATATTGAGTAGACTTTTATAAATGTATGAGGAAAATACTTAATTCTTACACAGAAAAGATAATTATTAAAAATCAACTATTCATAACTTGTTTTTTAAATGTAAAATTGTATTGACATTTAGAAACATAGTGCATCTTAAGCTCTCCCTTTTATGCAGTTGAAATTTTGATTAAATTTTAGAGTCTGCCAGTTCAAATCCAAGTGTCTATTTGGCAGAAAGGGGACTTATATTGTGAGATAGTATCTTAAGTATAAGTTCTTATTGTTAACCAACTGGTAGAATTTAGTATTGAAGTTCACATGCAGAAAATAGCTAATTTAATATTGACACATTTAATGAATAAAATAGATTATATGTGTGATTTTAGAAACATTTATTAATTTGCATCTTTAAATAGGAAGATAAAAAATGCACATATCTTAAAGAATATATTTTAAAAAGATGTAACTGTGAAATGTATTTTAAAATTACATGGAAATACTGATGAATTACAAAGTTTTTGTCGTAGAAATCTGATCTTTAGTATTTGAAAAGAACAAAAAAGGAAATTAAGGGTAAAGTGGTTTAGTTAGTAATTTATTTTCTCTATCCATAAAATGAGAATTTGAGGAAGCATCTTACAATGAGAAATACATTTATTTGTTATATGCACTAGATATTGAGCATATTTTATATGCTAGAAACTGTGGTAGTCGCTGGTTTTACATTGATTAAAAAGACATGGTTTCTGTGCTCAAGAATCTCAGTATCTATTGAATAGTATGGGAGATGGAGGACACAAAGCAAATATATAATTGAAAATTCTCCTAAGTGTCATTAAGTAAAAAAATGAAGCAAGAGACCAAAGGAACCTGAAGGATTTGTGTTACTTAATGGTGGCCACTTAGGCGAATGACTTTTGAGCTGAGATCTCAAGGACAAGCCAGCCGTGTGAGGAGCAGGCAGCATTTTCTTGGCATATGGGAAGGCCGCAAGGCAAAAAAGAATCTAGAGAGAGGAGGCAGTATGGTTGGAGGACAGTGTCCACAGAATAGGTCTCTACAGATTTGATGCCTGGCTGGATGAATGAATGATAGCAGAAGTAATGTTTTAATGGTAGGATTGCAAAGTGGCTCTCTTCAACTATGGGACAGTTGACTTTTCAGCTGCCACACTCTCATTCCATTTCGTTGTGGGCTGGGCTTTTGTCTTATTTACCTGAGCTTCCGTAGATTATTAGACTTAACCTTTAAAATATAAGAGATTTATACTGTGGCACAGCAGCAATTAGAAGCAAAGGACTAGAGACATATCTAATCCTTTGGATACACATCTCACAGCATCTTAAAAACAGTGCTAAGTGAAAAAAAAGTGAGAACCAGTGAGATCTATAGCACCATGCCGTTTATGTAGATTAAAAATACATGTTTTGTGAACTTATGGCTAGTGGGAGGAAGGCATAGTTAGGGAGTTTGAAATGGACTTGTTCGCACTGCTGCATTTGAAAGGGATAACCAACAAGGACCAGGTGTGCGCAGCACATGGCACTGCTGGATGCTATGTGGCGGCCTGGATGGGAGGGGAGTTTGGGGGAGAACGGTTACATGTATATGTATGGCTGAGTCCCTTTGCAAAACTACCATAACATTGTTAATCAGCTATACCCCGATACAAAATAAAAAGGTGAACAAAAATATGGGGTTGAAGTGGCTGATCACACGCAGTAGTCACCTGGTAGTTGAGAAAACCAAAATGGTTGGAGTATCTTAGGAGTTGAGTCTCTCCGAGGCTGAGTTTTGGTTGACTTTCTTCAGAGACTTTCCTCGGAAAGCCGAGTATCAAGTGCGTTCTCTGTAGTCAGCGCCTAAGAGGAGAAATGTGGCTCGGCCTGTGGTAGCATCTCTGAGCTGTCCGCCCTCCCTCTTCACCCGTTCGTTTTCCTGGATGATGCCTCAGACCTCAGACTGTCCAGATGCGAATGGAATTCTAAGAAAAAAAGTCCAAGTGACTACAGCTAAACAATCTTAAGTAAGACAGGTTAAAGTAGGTTCTAAACTTTTTTATCTATTTATTTTCATTTATTTATATTAGTTGGAGGCTAATTATTTTACAATATTGTAGTGGTTTTTGCCATACATTGATATGAATCAGCCATGGATTTACATGGTTCAGCCATCCTGAACCCCCCTCCCACCTTGCTCCCCACCCTGTCCCTCTGGGTCTTCCCAGTGCACCAGCCCCGAGCACTTTTCTCATGCATCCAACCTGGACTGGCTATCTGTTTCACACTTGATAATATACATGTTTCAATGCTATTCTCTGATATCATCCCCCCCTTGCCTTCTCCCACAGAGTCCAAAAGTCTGTTCTATACATCTGTGTCTCTTTTTCTGTCTTGCTTATAGGGTTATCATTACCATCTTTCTAAATTGCATATATCTATGCATTAGTATATTGTATTGATGTTTTTCTTTCTGACTTACTTCACTCTGTATAATAGGCTCCAGTTTCACCCACCTCATTAGAACTGATTCAAATGAATTCTTTTTGATGGCTGAGTAATATTCCATAGTGTATATGTATCATAGCTTTCTTATCCATTCGTCTGCTGATGGGCATCTAGGTTGCTTCCATGTCCTGGCTATTATAAACAGTGCTGCGATGAACATTGGGGTGCACGTGTCTCTTTCAGATCTGGTTTCCTCGGTGTGTATGCCCAGAAGTGGGATTGCTGGGTCATATGGCAGTTCTATTTCCAGTTTTTTAAGGAATCTCCACACTGTTCTCCATAGCAGCTGTACTAGTTTGCATTCCCACCAACAGTGTAAGAGGGTTCCCTTTTCTCCACACCCTCTCCAGCATTTATTGCTTATAGACTTTTGGATAGCAGCCATTCTGACTGGCATGAAATAGTACCTCATTGTGGTTTTGATTTGCATTTCTCTGGTAATGAGTGATTTTGAGCATCTTTTCATGTGTTTGTTAGCCATCTGTATGTCTTGGAGAAATGTCTGTTTAGTTCTTTGGCCCATTTTTGGATTGGGTCATTTATTTTTCTGGAATTGAGCTAAACTTCTTTTTACTCTGTGCTTTGGCAGGTTTTGAAACTCTGAATCTAACTCTGAGGTTTCAGACATTTCCCTGCCTTCTGCCAGCCTTTCTTTAAAAATACACTGATTATTTGAGTGCTGGTCAGTTGAGGTTTTTACTTGTCATCTTGCTGTTTTGCTAAGGGGACATTTGCTTAATTATGTCACTCTTTTATTCAACAGATTCTTTTTTAGTGCCATATTTGTCTCTGTGTTAGTTGCTGATCATATAGTGGAGAATGAAATATCCTTGGACTTTGTCCTTGTAAAGCATAAGGACATTAAGCAATTCAACAAACATAACCACAGACTGTGTTAAGTGGTATGAGGAAAAGGAGAGGGTGCTTTCAGAGAATAACTTTGTGATTTGCTTTGGATTGATTGGTCAGGGTAGGAATGTCTGTGTAGGTGGTTAAGTGGAACTCTGAAAGATAAGGAATAGTTAGCCAAGGAATTAGAGGGGTAATGGAAGGTCCTACGGCCTTTATCTCCTACAGGTGTTGATTATTTTTATTCTAAAATGGGAGATTATATGCACTACTGAACTCTAGTTTACTACTATTCAGCATGTAAGGTAGGCAGACGCCTGACACAAAATCTTGATTTCTTGAATTAGTGTTGAGATTGTGTGGGAGGGAGGATGTCTAGTTACCTGCCTTTAAGTGTGACAGATCAACATGAAATGAGCTAAGTGATTTTATTCAATGTATAATTATTGTGTATTTGCTTAGTATTTCTTTATCTTGTAAATCTTAATGCTGGCAATTTGAAGAACCCTTGGGTCTGTGAAGAAAGTAAAAACCAACACTGTTGGATGTTGCAAGGTTAAGAGAGCACATGACGGACCAAGAGAAGTTAAAAAGAAGCAGAAGTTTGAGGGAATAAGCTGGAAAGAACAAGGTAGTTGGTTGTGGTTATATAATTTTAAGGTCTTATCATAGGCTTACTACTTCGTGATTAACTGAGTGCTTATATGTGACAGTGTGGTCCACACCAATGGATTTTGAAACTTTTCTCAGGTCAATTTGCTCTAATTTTATCTAAGGAGAATAATTTGGCTAGTGATCAACGTGGGCGGTTTGCTGTATTTCATTAGAGTAACAAGTGTGTGGGCTCAGGAAGTAGCCGGGAAGACAAGTTCTCCACGCTTTCTGAAGTGCTTTTTCTGTCTTTAAGTCTTCTGAAAACCACAGAAAGTTCTACAGTTTCCTTAACTTCAGTGTGTTAGAAAACTGCAAAAGGAAAAGGTAGACCTGGTTATCCGCTTAGTTTAGAGATGACTTTTAAAATAGGAAGTTCGTTTTTGTGTATTATGTGTGATAAAGGCCAAAGGTATCTCGATTGTGTCAGTTCACGCTGAGTCATGTAGAGAATAGACAGTCAGAACCTTCAGGACTGGCTGGTGAAAGGAACTGGGAAACGAAAACAGGCCCAAGTAGATGTGGGTCTTCCGTTTTCCCTTATGTAGTCAGGATGATCTGTTTTCTCCTTGCTGCCTAAATAGAGAACATATGATGACATTATTTTGCTTTGCTTCTCGAGTCAACAACCATTTTAAAGTGCATTTGCCTTTCATATGGTTCTTTTTCTCAAAATGTTAATGTTTCAGCGAATTTTGGATGATTGCAAATGATTCTCTATATTTAGACAGGGCCTTTTCAGCTTATTTGATCAGAATTAAATATATCTATGTAAATCCAATTGACAAAGCTTTGTTATTTTAGCAAAACATTATTAATGCTCCAAAGCATAGATTTAAAAACTAAGATGAAATGTTATAATCTTAATGAAAGATAAAAATTTTTATTATTAATACTTTCTTGAAGGGATTATCGCTTTAAAGGATATGGGCGTTGATGGGTATATGATGATAGTGTTTTTGTCCACACTTTGTTTTCCACTCAACCTTACAGGTGTGGAGATGCCACTGTAAGTTACAGTTTAAAAAATGATGACACTGTTAGAAGTTATCCTTTCTAAAAACACCTAGGTTGGCTGATTAGAAAGTATCATTGTATGTATTTTCTTTGCTTTGTACGATTGCCTAAACTGCGTCATCACAGCCTATTGTTTTCCTGACTGTTTTAACAGCAAATGGGAATGTACTGAACAGAGTTATCTTACAAATGCATTTAAAATCCAAGTTCATGGTTATTAAAATGTGAAATGACAATTTCATGTTTTACAGAAAACGCATGTTTCAGAAGAGATGGGTGAAATTTGATGGCCTTAGCATTTCTTATTATAATAACGATAAGGTAAGTATGTTTTACAGTTTTAAAAGATTGTCCCGTGTGTGCTGAATCTATTTCAATAAATTAAGCACATGATTTGGTCTTTAGGTGTTGGATTATCAAGATGAAACAAATTTGCATAGGGTATAACACTTAACTCTTTTCATAGGTTAACTTTTTCATGGTGCATAAAATTGAGATTTTTAAAAACTTATGTATCTAACAATTATTTGTGGAGAATCTCCTGCAAACTACTGGAATTGCTATAGATGATATACAGATATATAAGAAATTGCCTTTACCCTAGGTAGCACTAAGAATGTTTAGAAAACAATAACACAAAGGAGAAGTTATTTTGTTCTCTAGAAGGGCTGTGAAAGAACCAAGGGATGCTTCTTGCACAAGATTTCAGGTGGCCATGAGTTTTGAAGAAAGAGGAGTTTGTACATGGAGTAAACAGAAATAACAGGACTTGATAGCTGATAGAATGAGATGCTCAGATTCTTTGATGGGAAAATAGTGTATGTGAGGGAGACTCATGATTGATGAAGCTAAGAAGGTTGGGTTTGGAGTTCCAGCTCATTGAAAATTTTAAAGTGCAAGGGCCTAAAATGTATCCTTTAAGCAGTTGAATCTTAATGACATATACTGTTTTCATCAGGTGCTTCTTCATTAGGTGTGAGAATGTCTTTATTCTTAAGAGCTGTAGACTGAGATATTTTGGAGTGAAGTGTCATGAAACCTACAAATGTCTCAAATTTACCTCCCTATATATACTTTATATATAAGGATATGGCAGCCCACTCCAGTATTCTTGCCTGGAGAATCCTACAGATGGAGGAGCCTGGTAGGCTACAGTCCATGGGGTCACAAAGAGTCCGACACGATTGAGTGACGTCACTTCATGCTTATATATTATATATGTATATGCACACATGCATAGTTAGGTAAAACAAAAAAGTTGCAATGTTAACAAATGTCAAATTGAGGTAGAGGTTATGAATGTTCATTGTACTAATCTTTCAACTTCTGTGTGTTTGAAAATTTCCTTAAATAAAAAGTTGGTACTAATAAATATACCTGATTTTTTGTTAGTCAAAATCATACAATTTTAAAATGTTAACTGTACATTCTTTTCATATACAAACAACAGTTAACGACATTCTCTTATTTAAAGTTTATAATCTAACATCATCTTCTCACTGGAGATGTTTCACTGCCTTATATTGGTGTTATTTCTGGCTTGAACATTTAGGTAGATTCCTTTTCATATATCCATTCTTTAGTGCTGCAGGACGAAGAGCATAAGCTTTTAGAAAGAAAGCAACACACACTGCCTGCTAAGACACAAAGGATAGTAGAAAGTTTAGAGCAGTGTTCATTGGTTTTACTTTGCAGGGATCCCTATAAACCATCAAGTAGGTAAGCAGACCTCTTTACTGTTTGTGGGATGATGAGATGGAAATGATAGTTTTCTGCCTTAGCTGCTGTTTTTAGTTTGCTTGTTGGTTTGAATATCCAGGCGATTTTTGTAGCGTAGGGTGGTTATAATGTGCTCTCTGTACCTGATGCAATCTGACCCCTGGTTTTCTTCGTCACCTGTGCCCTTCTCTGATTTGCTTGAAATGAGGAAGGAAACTATTCAGAAGTGAGGCAGGCTGCCCTGTCATCAGGCTCATTATCCCCTCCTGGGGGAGAGAATGTCTAGTATCCCTGACCAACCAGACTCATTCTGTCCTTTAAAAGCTCATCTCAACTGCCCTGAGGAGACGAGCACCTACCTGCCTTGATGCAATCAAGATGATGCAGCCTTGGCTTGAGATCGAGACAAAAAGTTTATGATAAAATGAATTATTACAGGGATTTCTGTGGTGGTCCAGTGCTTTGGATTCCATGCTCTCAATGCCAAGGGCCTGGGTTTGATCCATGGTTGGGGAACTAAGATCCTAAGCCGTGTTGTATGGCCAAAAAAAAAAAAATATATATATATATATATATTACAGATTCTATAACTTTACATTAAAATTTTTAAAAACGTTAAATTGTTTCCTGTGGCATTTTGTTCTTTTACTATTCAGATGATTGGTGTCATGTTGGCAAAAGAAGCCCAAGACCACTAGATTAGGTGTTTGCTAAAAGGAGATGTGGTTTCGGTTGTGACGCTGCTGGCTGAAGGGCTGGATCGGTGGACTGGGAAGAGAGGATTGTAAGGCCAGTGAAAAGAGGGCACAGGTGGGGCCATAGCTGCCACCTCAGCGGGCTGTGGAGTTTTCGTGGTCCTGAGCACCTATGAGTTGGGGCTTTCAGTGTTCTTTAAGAAGCTGTTTTTTCGCTGTAGTGGGTGTTGGTTGCCGTGTGCGGGCTCCCCGCGGTAGCTCCTCGCGTTGTAGGGCACGGGCGTGCGGGCGTCGGGAGCTGTGGCCCTTGGGCTCACTCGTTGCGGCTGCGGGGCTCTCGGGCACAGGGCCGGTAGTTGCGGCACACGAACTTCGTTGCTCTGTGACGTGTGAGATCTTCCTGGGCCTGGCAATCGAATCCGTGTCTCCTGCATTGGCAGGCAGATTCTTACACCTCTGAGCCAGCGGGGGAGCCCTTTCCAGGGTTTAAATATACATTTGAGGGCATGAGGCTGGGCTTTCCGGAGGAAGTTTGCAGAGTTGCCTATTCCCTTCGTTTTCTTCTGCTTTTCTCAGTGCCACTCAATCATGTCTCAGCAAGGCCTTTTCAGTTGTATTGCTGAAAATGGCATCATCCCAGCAGGTTTGATATCTTGTCACCTGCCAAGAGATCTGACTCACCCCCTACTCACTCAGCTGTGGGCAGAATTGCCCCGTGGTCCTTTTATTGTCTGCAAGTGGTAGATAAATGACAAACTTGACCTAAATACCTGTGTGTGATAGGCTCCGGGGATGCTTTAGAATTTCTTTCCTTCAGGAAAATTTTCCACTCTGAAAAATGCAGTCATTTTGAGCCTGGTGTCATTGAGTTTCCTTTTTTCCCCCTCTGCATTGTCTTCATCGTGTGCTGGGAGAGAAATGTCACCTCTACAGTGTTAACAAATTTTGAAATTGACCTTGATAATTCATAATAGATTATAAATGAGCCTTTAGAGAAATTGCAGCTTCCTAAAGTTCAAGTGACATAGTACTTTGCTTCTTAAGTACATTTTGATCACTTCTGGGGGATTCATTTTTCTATTATTCTTCCATAAGTACTGACCTGTTAAACAACATTATTGTAGATATGTGGGTGAGTTATTATGTTTTTAAGGACTTAAAAAAAAATTCTCTAAAAAGATTTAGTGGAAGGAAAATCTCCTTTTTAAAATTCCTGTGTCTTTCCCCACAATGCTGCTTGACTTTTCTCTACTGAAAAATGGGCTAATGGTAAAATTTTATTCAACAAATAATTAATTATCCCATTAGAGATATACTTTTATAAACTCCTCTAATTCTTAGGCAAACTGCCACTTGAGAATGGACCACGTAGAAGTGATAAATGCTTTTGAATACTCTGAATTTTTTGTTATCTGGTCTGAGCAAGTACAAACTTACAGTCAGATAGAATCTTCCGCTGTTCCAAGGGTGCCGGGCCCCTTCACATCTTTCAGGCTGCCTGACAGTGGAGAGACAGTCTCTCCCTCCTGTCAATTCCCAGAGCCCTTAGTAGTCCAGTACTGATTGGTACCTGCCTGTATTTATTGGATTTTTCTTTGCTAAACCAGTCATGTCGTGTCTGTCTTTGCAGGGACTTTTTTCAACAGTATCAGGGTACAGCTGCGAAAAACTTGGGCATATCTTTTCCTGTAGTCTCATTTCTGTGGTTTTGCTCTTCCCTCTGAATCCATTAGACTTTACAGTCCATGAAAATCCTTTGAAAACTTCAAGGCCCATCTTGGTCTTCTTCATGAATCTTTCCTTTATTCTCTCCAGCTGTGGCATTTGAACAGTAATATGCAGGGAAAGTGAGAAGGAACACTAGCTGAAAGTAGGGAAGCTAATCAGGAGAGTGTGAAGTAAATCAGGCATTAATTTATCAGGATGTAGGCTGTATAGGCCAGTGGAAGTGTTAAAAAAAATAAATTTAGAAAAATACTAAAAATGAGCTTTCAGTTTGTATAATTGTGATTGATTGGGCATATGATTCATTCATTCAGAAAATATACAATACTGATCCATCCTAAAGGAGATCAGTCCTGGGTGTTCATTGGAAGGACTGATGTTGAAGCTGAAACTCCAATACTTTGACCACCTGATGCGAAGAGCAGACTCATTGGAAAAGACCCTGATGCTGGGACGGATTGAGGGCAGGAGGAGAAGGGGACGACAGAGGATGAGATGGTTAGATGGCATCACCGACTCAATGGACATGGGTTTGGGTGGACTCTGGGAGTTGGTGATGGACGGGGAGGCCTGGCATGCTGCAGTTCATGGGGTCACAGAGAGTCTGACACAACTGAGCGACTGAACTGAATTGATTATGTGAAAGGTGATGAAGGAAATAGAACTATGATGCACAGTCAGTTTAGAAAGATTGTATTAATCAGATGGTCACAAGTAAATATAAAGATTATCATTTAAGTTAGAGTTAGTAATTGTTATAGAGGAGCACAGGTTCCTATTAAATTAAGGTTTTCTTCCTGGGTCAGGATGAGGGGCCTGAGAGAAAAGCCGAGTTGGAGGACATTTTTCAGGAATATATATGCTGAAACAGGAAAAGAAATGGAAGCAGTAAGTATGTGAAGATGGATATGTAAAATGGTGCCTTGCAGGGTCACTGGATTGAGCAGAACCATGATGTGTCAGGGAGCTTCAAGAAGGCTCATGTGACTGGAAAGAATCGGGAAGTGGCGGGGAGCAAGTTGACATTGTAGGGGAGTCTCAAGTCATGTGCATGCAGAAGAGCAGCCCAGGTCAAAGGCTATTCTGGTGAAGACTGATTGACCAAGAAGTGATATCTTAATAGACCAATATAGATGGAGATAATTCAGTTTTAGAGTTTGAGGTGCTTATGGGACAGTTAGATGTACCATGGATGATGCAAAAATATGGAAGTGGAATGAACAGAAATAGACAAGGAATAGAGGAAGACAGATTTTAGAATTCTCCCCATAAAATTGGTAGTTGAAATAGTAAGAAGGGATTTTTTTCCCTTAGGAAGAGAAGCTAAAACCCCAAAAATGAAAAATAAGGAGAAGAAAAAGTTATTCTGTAAGTACTTATTCCTTGACATCCCTCTCCTTTTTCTAGGAAGTTATCGCCTCATATTCCTAAATCACAGTTCAGATATCTTAGTTGACTTTGGCTGCTTGAGAGGACAAAGGGACATTTTCAAGGCATTGTTATTGAAGATGGCATTAAAGATGCATAGGGTTTTGATGGATACGTGAAGTCCGGGATCGGGGATAGAGGAAGACAGCGGAGAAGAGGAAACTGTCAAATAACTCAGAGGGAATACCATGAGAATATAATGTATGTCCTTAACTGGCAGAGGAGAAACCCAGTAGACCCGCCTTACTGTTCATAGCAGCTGTCTTTTGCCCATCTGCTGTGTATGGCTGGAGTTTGCTACTGGGAGGAATATGAACATGACACTTGTGCTCTGCGTGGAATGACTTAGTACATTCTTTTCCTAACCAGTTGTTTCAGATCCTTGGGACTTGACTCAAAAGTAATGGTTCTATGGATGCTGGAAGAGAATTGTAGAAGAAACCTTATTAAGCTGTGTCCAAACTGTCTTGACATTCAAGACATTTTGTAATGTGACCTTGATTTATATTTTCAGCCTCATCTTTGTCCAGATTCTTTTGATACTCAAAACCGTTCATAATGTGGCCTTGATGGATGTTTTCAGCTTCATCTCTTTGACTCCACACTGCAGCCCTTCTTACTTCTCCACTTGACACCTCTATTACTCAATCTTTCCAGCCAGGATCCCTCCAACCCCCACCCCACCTCCTCACTTATCTGTTTGGTTAACTATGGTTTCTTAATGTCAGGTTCAAATGTCACTATTTCTGTGAAAATATGTCTGACTTCTTGTAAGTAGAACTGAGAATTCTCATCTTTGTTTTTCATTTTGCGGCTATATGAATGTGAATGTACAAGTACCCTGAATTTTTCTTTCCAACACAGGGCCCAGTCAATATTACATTGTTGGGAAGTAGTTGAAATTGTGGGGTGATTATTATGCCGGATGGTTTAGGATAGTCCAGGAAAGCACAGACTGAGAAAGTCATTGAGAGTCTTAGGAATGACCTTCAAAATTGTAATGTGTATATACCTATTGCAAACAGCTGAATCCGTATCTTTTTATTCTTTAGCCCCTGGAGACTGAAAAGTGATGCAGTGTGAGATTAACATCTTTGTCATCAGAGTATTGAATACTAGGTTAATTGATAGAATCCAATAGTCTGGTTTGTTGGATAATATTTTTGCTCGCAGTGTGTATCAAGTGGTTTTGAAATGGTTCAGTTACAGTACCTGTAATGGCCAGCAGATGCCTGCAAACACCTTAAAATCATTTTGACCAGACTCTTCAAAGAACATACTGCTGTTTTTCAGAACGGTGTATTGCTATTCTAGTATGATTGTTTGTGATGTGATTCATTGCCTAATTGCAGATGAAGAGAAAACTGAAAAGACATCTCACTTGGAAGAGATACTTAATATTTTCCTTTCTGGGGTATTAAGTGTATATGAGGCTATATGCTGTTTGTATGTGAGTTTTAAAAATTTAGATTGAGATTATGAAAGGAGCACTTATAAATACCATGCCATTCTATTTTTGATCAAGGGAATTTTAATGTATCTTCTCTGTGTGTCTTTTCCTCTAACCAATACAGGAAAAGTATTCAAAAGGAATAATCCCCCTTTCTGCTATATCTACGGTACGAGTTCAAGGAGACAACAAATTTGAAGTTGTTACAACACAAAGAACTTTTGTTTTTAGAGTAGAAAAAGAAGGTAAGAGTCTTTCTTTATCCTTTTAAAAATGTTCACATGAATTTCTTCCCGGTCAGAAGTTTAACAAACATGCTAGAAATGGCAGGTAATCTTTAAATATGTTACTTTTAAATAATTTGCCTTGTCTACTAGTTTTTGAATGCCATAATATCAAAGCATAAACAAGATGACAAGTCAGTGTTGTTTGTTCACTGTTCTTTCATGCAACAAATATTTAGGGCAAATCTACTGAGTGCCAAGGAGTCTTTGAAATTTGGGGTATATAGCAATGAAAAAAAGTAGACAAAAATCTCTGCTCTTGTGGAGCTCACTTTTAGCTGTTGATAATGCAAAGTAGTTATTTAATGTGGAAAATAACAGTTGAAAGATTGGTTTTACAAAGTTTATCTGTGGCTGATTTTAACTGAACATGCAGGCATAGTAATCATTCTAATACAGATTTTGGAGCGTCTTTTCTATTCCTTGAGTTTTGTTTTTGTTTTTTTTTCCACCTTGTATCATCCTGTGGGTCAGTTGATGGCTAAAATTGATCTAAAAATGACATGTGGTTTGTGGATGGATTCTAAACCTTTGTATCTTATCTTTTTTGGAAGCGTGCAGGAGAGGTAGAGATAGGGGAGTTAAAAGTTCTCTGTTGTAACTTTGACTGTCAATATACCAGTACTATAAACCTCACTGCTCTTAAATAATATGGATAAGGCCATCTTCATTACCTAAAGCATTAGATTTTAAAGCCTTTTTTCGTTTTAATATAGATAATAACTTGATTTTTAAAAATACTTCTTGGTACGTAACTATTTGAATATTGGTGACCTGGAAAAATGACTGAATATCTGGTATCGCTAAAAGCTTCATTTTCAAAATAGTCTTACGAGGTTCATAGGTATTACAGTTAGTATCCTATTTTATACATTTTATACATAAACAACAATACTAGCTATTATGGGGCAATATTTCTCTTTTATAAATTCCTTGAATATATGTCAATGCATGGCATATAGAACACATTCAGTAAATATTATATGTCACTGAAAAGCTTCCATTGTTACTTGAGATAGTCAGTAAATGGATAAGTCCCAATGCTGTTCACCCTGGAGCCACATGTTTTCAGACTGTGAGTCACTCACTATCCATGTATGAGATCAACTTAGTGGTTTCAGATGGTGTCCCCCAAAGCCCCCAAAACAAAAACCAAACAAACATAAAATAGAATAAGGAGTATCAAAGTGCAGTGCCTACAGCAAGCGCATCATACTGTGAAACATACGTGAATGCACGTATCATACTGTGTATTGTATATGCTGCCCAGGTGTAATGTAAAAAGTGTTTCTCACTTGACCTGCTCTTTAAAAAAAAGTGTCACGAACCATCGCCTAGAGCCGAGGCTGGCCAACTGGCCTGTAACCTAAATCTGGCCCACTGCTTGTTTTTGTGAATACTGCCTTCCTAGTCCCCGGACTCGCTCGCTCACTTACATGTCGCCTGTGGCTCCTTCTGTGCCGCGGCGTCGTGTTGTGGAATTGCTGCAGACTGTCTGGCCAGGAAAGCCTCGGAAATTACTCTCTGACCCTTCACTGAAAGTTTGCCAACCCCTGTCCTAGAGTATTTGATACAGACATATGTATTGTGACTCATTGCTTGAAATTCAGAAAGTCTTCCATAGTTGTGATACTCAATAAGAGAAATATATTTGATATCACAGTTTCTGTATTTTCTTAAAACACACGACATTGCTCCTGTCAACTGGCTATCAGAATGGTCTATCCTTATGTTCTGGCCTCCACTGGCCGAGCCAAATGCTTATTTCTTTGAGGTGCTTATCCTCTTCCCCTTGGCCTCTCATAGTAAAATTCACATATGCCACAGAGTCTGCATTTTAAGATAGATGTACTAAATAAAGCTGCAACTTGTGTGAAAATCTGTTTAGCCATATTTACTTGTGGCAGTTAAAAATTAAACAGACACATTTTATTGAAATAAAATGGATCAACCCACACGTGTTTAAAAGTTACATGTTTACAATGGACCAATAAATCCCTCTATGGTATGGAGTTCATCTTTATGATGTAAGCTTAGTATAAAAATTTCATGAACTTTAGTATGAAGTTTTGTGTGTTGAATAAGGCTTACGTCTTTAATTTTTAAAACCATGAAAATACTGCTTCAGTGAAAACAGACTATCCATATAGAATTACTATGTTATTTTCATTGAAAGTTGTTTTTACATAGTCACAGCTCACATTTTTTAAAGATAAGTGTAGGTAGATATATATATATGTCAATGGCACATGTGTCTATATATTTATTAGGGAACCTTCAGCAAGATTCTGCTTGTGTTTTTATTAAGTGTTTGTCTTGTCCTCCTTCCATGTATACAAATGCTTGATTAGTTTTTATTTGGTGGAAACTGAGAAATCAATCATAGTTGCTTATGGAAAACTTTGCTTCAGTCTTATTAAGAAGCAAAATCAAAGTTTAGGACAGAAAGGGGCAGTAGTTTCACATCCAACAGAGACGAATTCTTTACTGTTGGTGGAAAGATTCCGAGTGACCTGTATACACAGCTCCCTTCGTCTGCCCAGAAACCAGTGTCAGAATTTCTACACTCCCGCGTCACCCACTGGCATTGCTAAGAGAAGATTACAGTTTGGCAGCTTTTCCCCACAGATTTTCTAAGGTTTCAGTTCCCCTGGGTTTCCTAGTGAAATGTTATTTTCTTAGCTGCAAGTTAATTTTATTGAAATTATAACGTCTTGAATTCTCTTCCTCAACCTAGAAAATTTAGTCTGATTCCTTTCCTCCTCAAGCAGAACTACTGGAATTGCTCAGAGGATTGTAACAGCTAATGATCCTTCAGTTAACACGCATTCCCTTGACACCTGTGGTAACACAGGTGTTGTGTTACTTTAAGAAACAGGGGATGTTTTCAGTGGGTAGTTCTCATAATTAGAAGAAAGCTTAAGAATTCTGAGTGGTCCAAAAATAAACTCAAAATGGCTTAAAGACTTAAACATAAGACATGACACCATAAAACTCCTAGAGGAGAACATCAGCAAAACTTTCTCAGAAATAAATCATACCAGTGCTTTCTTAGGTTAGTTTCTCAGGGAAACAGAAATAAAAGCAAAAATAAACAAATGGAACCTAATCCAATTTACAGGCTTTTGCATAGTATAGGAAACCATTAAAAAAAGAAAAAAAGACCTATGAATGGGAGGAAGTATTTGCAAATGATCTGACTGACAAAGGCTCAATCTCCAAAATACACAAACAGCTCATACAACTTTAACAACAAAAAACCCACTCGAAAAATGAGCAGAAGACCTTAATAGACATTTCTCCAGAGAAGACATACAGATGGCCAGGAGGCACATGAAAAGATGTTCAACATCACTAATTATTAGAGAAATGCAAATCAAAACTACAATGAGACACCACCTCACACCCATCAGAAGAGCCACCATTAAAAATTCTACAAATAACAAATGCCGGAGAGGATGTGGAGAAAAGGGAACCCTTCTACAGTGTTGGTGGGAATGGACATTGGTGCAGCCACTTTGGAAAGCAGTATGGATGTTTCTCAGAAAACTAGAACTACCATATGACCCAGCAATCCCACTTCTGGGAATATACCTGGACAAATCTATGATTCAAACAGATACATGCATCCCAGTGTTCATAGCAGCACTAGTCACAATAGTTGAAGCATGGAAACAATCTAAATGGTTATCAACAAATGAATGGGTGAAGAAGATGTGGTGCATATATACAGTGGAATACAACTCAGCTGTAAAATAATTGAAATAATGCTATTTGCAGCAACATGGATGCAACTTGAGACTATCATGCTAAGTGACAAAAGTCAGAAAGAGAAAGACAAATACAATATGTCACTTATATGTGGAATCTAAAATACGGTGCAAATGAACTTGTCTACAAAACATCAGTAGACTCAGATGTAGAGATCAGACTTGCGGTTGCCAAGGGGTAGAGAGGGTGAGGAATAGACTGGGAGTTTGGGGTTGGCAGATGCAAACTATTACATTTAGACTGGATAAATAATAAAATCCTATATAGCACAGGGAACTATATCCAGTCTCCTGGGATAGACCGCAATGGAAGAGAATATTTTAAAATTGAATGTGTATATATGTATAACTGAATCATTTTGTTGCACAGCAGAAATCAGCACAGCATTGTAAATCAACTATACTTCAATAAAAAAAAAAAAATTCTGAGCAGTCATTCCCTTTCAAGGACCATTTTCAGTACCGCCCCTGACTTGCAGATTCCACGGTAGGTGTCCACCTTAGCGGCTTTGGACTCCTGGGAGGCAAGTGAGTCAGTCTCTCAATTTAGTTTCTGTGCAGCATCATACAGCCCTCTAGTGGCAGCTGTGAAACTGCAAAACTAAACTTTTTTTTTTTTTTTTTTTTAAAGAACACTGGGGAGTTTGGGATGAGAAGCACATAAATTTTCCTTAGCTGTTTTGGGCAAACAGACTTACCTGTTTTGAAATCTTCCTTGTTCTCAGAAGCAAGGCATGGCGCGTTTGTCATCTGGAGGAAGAACTAGAGGAGTGAAAGTTCTCTTTGGTGTGTTTTGATTGCCTGTCATAATATAACAGACCTCAAACTTTGGGGTCCCTGTGGAACCTTTTCCTACCTTGTCTCCATCCACGCCCGATTCAGCAAATCTTACCAGCGTGACTTTGGAAATACGCCTGGGCTCCAACCGGTTCTCAGCGCCTCCGCTGTTCTCACTCTCCCACAAACCTCCTTTTTTTGGGATGACGGTCATAACCTCCCATGATCAACAGCAGTTATGTTCTCATTACGGTTGTCAGAGAGCGCCTCCAGCAAGAAAGTCAGGTCCTGTCTGCCACTTCACATGCTCTCTTTCTAGCTCGCCGAGAGTGGTCTCTGTGAGGTCCAGACGCCCATGCAGGGTCTCACCTGTTCGTCTCCGCTCACCCTCACGCACCCTGCTGCAACCACGGGGGCCTCTTGGCCTGTGAACACGCCAGACCTGTGGTTGCCTTGGCACTTTCCGCTTTCTGTGTCCTAGAACACTCCTCCAGTCATCCTCCCCCTTGCTCACTTCCACTTCCTTCAGGCTTTTGCAAAATCATCCCCTTCTTCCTGAGCTTTTTTCTGTTATCCTATATAAAATAATACTTTCTGCGCCCTTCTTCCTGTGCTGTATTTTATCCCATTGCATTGCCAGTATGTGATATATATGCTTTATTGCCTGCCTTCTTTTACAAGAATGTAAACTTCTGGAGATTAAGGCCAGGAGCTGTCTTGTTCACTGCTTCATTCCTGGTATTCAGAATAGGGCTTAGAACATAGCTGGAGCTAAGTTGACATTCGTATGAATGAACCATTATCCATTATAAGAATAACCATAGTGTGTAATAATTCCTTCTCTAATATTGATCGTGGGTCACACTGAGGAATCTTTAGATTATATCAGACTTTAAGAGTACGAATGAATTTTGTTAGATTCTTTTATTCATGTTTTACATGGCCCTTGTGTAGCAATCCCTCATGTAATTAATCTTATTTTGCTAATGAATGTCTCTACTGCTAAATCCAGTAGAATGTAGAGGATGTTAAGTATCCTCTGTTGATTTTTTTAACCTTTTTATTTGTGTACGTTGAGTTGACATTCCAACAAACCTTAACTAGCTTGAGGTTTGAGGGGATCGCTAATGGTTTTTATTTACATTCTAGCATAATCACAAGAAAGTGGCAATTTTGTTTTCTCTGTCCTTTTTATTTATTTATTTATTTTCTTTTTCCAACCTGAAATGCTCTATTCAGAGCAAAGCCATGCCCCAGTCAGAGCATATTCTCAGAGGGAATGATGCTTAGCACAGTGCTAATAAGATCAAGATAGACACTCAATAAACATTTGTTTTTGGACAGAATAAAGGTACCTTGGTGTGAATAGCAGGCAGAATCCAGCACAGTATACAGCTTTGCCTGTGCCCAAAGGGAAATCATTATTTGTTTTGGGATGTTGTAACTTATCAAAGCATATTCCCCATGTCCAAGTATACACACTTTGCAAATACCAATGACACTTGTAATCTCTTTTATTGTGTTTGAATTGTCTGTCTCACTGTTTATCTCCTTTGGCATGGGTTATGAAGTATAAACTGCACATTAGTATTCAATCCTGTTCTTCATGATTGTTACTTTCTATTAGCAAGTGAGAACCTCAGGAGCTAGAGAATTCTTCTAGGCTATGAGGGCACCATTTGTTGAGATGGAGTCATAATATACTTAAGACTAACAGTTAATACAATTGTCAATTTCAAATTGTTCCCTGATAAACTGAGATATCTGCTAATAGTAGTCTGAAAGCCAAAATCACTTTGGCCCAGTTCTTTAAATCATGGCCTACATTTCAGTCAGTGATTTGTGTGGATTAACATAAACAGAAAACATTGTATACCATTTACTTGGCAGGAGTATCTGTGTGTACCTAATGATCACGAGTAATCACCAAGTGGAAAGCGTGTTGCTGTTACTGAAAATGTAATACACTATCCCAGAGCAGTCTGTCTGTGCAGATGTAAAATGTAGAGCAGGGCTTCCGAAGTGGCTCAGTGTTGAAGAATTCTCCTGCCAGTGTAGGAGACGTGGGTTCGATCCCTGGGTTGGGAAGCTCCTCTGGAGAAGAAAATGGCAACCCACTCCAGTATCTTGTCTGGGAAACCCCATAGACAAGAGGAGCCTGTCGGGCTTCATTCCATGGGGTCCCAAAATGTTGGGCACAATTTAGTGGCTAAACAGTAAGAAAATGTAGAGTAGCTACTCTGGATTGACATGGGCTTAGTTTCCTGAATATTTTCCTGTCTTTTACTTTATAATGATGCTGGAGAAACTTGAGAGATATTTTGTCCTGATATATAGGAATAAGCACTGTTACTTGGGGGTTATGTAATACCTGCAATAAAATATCATTAAATGAATTTTTAATAAATACTTTGGCCTTGGTCACTAAAGACACACCTAAATAGCTTTGGTAGTTTTGAAGGTGAGCAAGAATGAAGATACTTTAAAAATTAAGAGTTGTATTATAAAGTAACTGGAGTTCCATCTTGAAATGTAAGTAGGTCTAGTGTGGAGACTTAATTTCAATCTACAATGACATTACCTCTCCCCAGACCTGTCTTAAAAGGATCTGAGATACCAGGCAGTTTCCCAAACTTGGGTCCACCTTACTCTTTCCTTCTCAAAAATTTTTCCTACCTGAAATTCAGTCTGTTTTTTTTTTTTTTTTTTTTTCCTTTTCACCTTGATAAAACCACTTTCACATTTGTCTCCCTGCCCCCCACCCCCCACCCCCGGCCCATTTTCCAGCCTCCTAGAATCAGTTATACTTCAAATGTATACCATTTCTTCTCCTTTTACATTAAACATTTATCCACATTCATGAGTATTCTCTTGTATGCTGCTGCTGCTGCTAAGTCACTTCAGTCGTGTCTGACTCTGTGCAACCCCATAGACGTGCTGACGCCCACCAGGCTCCCCCGTCCCTGGGATTCTCCAGGCAAGAACACTGGAGTGGGTTGCATTTCCTTCTCTAATGCATGAAAGTGAAAAGTGAAGGTGAAGTCATTCAGTCTAGTCCAACTCTTCGCAACCCCATGGACTGCAGCCTACCAGGCTCCTCCATCCATGGGATTTTCCAGGCAAGAGAACTGGAGTGGCGTGCCATTGCCTTCTCTGATTCTCTTATATGGATTGCCTTTATTCACATATTGCTATCCATCTACCTAGATGCTCATGCTAGGGTGCTGAAAACCTCAGGTGGTTCTGTTAATAGAACCTTCCATTTTCTTTGGTAGATTCATGGTTCCAAACTACCTTTTATTCTGAGTAATTAATTCACTTTTTGATGAACACCTGTCAAACAAACTCAAACATATTCAGAACCACAGCTGTTTTTTTTTCCATTTTCATTGTACTTTAAGTCTCTATTGCCTTATTCCTGACCTCCTGCCTTCCACTTTGGTCTGTCATCATCCTAATCTTGTCCGATTCTTGCTAAGAATTCGGAAATGGTTTTCTTTCCCTTCCATAATAAAGACCAAATTCCTTACACTAGGCACTGTAGGATCTCCAGCCATATTTCCCATCACTTCTTTGTGAGTTCAAAATTATAAATTTACTTATTTATAAATTATCCCCTGAGCAGATGTTCATTGTTTCCTCTGCTTAAAATACTATTTTGCTTGTTTTTCTTCCAAACTCCAGGTTTTTTTTTTTAAATTCCTCCTCATCCTCAAGACCTCACACAGATATCCTTTTTTTTTTTTTTTGCCCCTCATAGTGTCAAGAACAATTGTCTGAGACTTAAAACATTTGATTCTCCTAATTTAAATACTTACTTGCTATATGACCTTCAGCAAATCACTCACCTCCGTTGAGTTGATTCATATATTATTTGATACCATTGGTATGACATTTACAGTATTCCGTGTTCTATTATGTGTTCATATCTAACTTGACTTACAACTTTGATTGCACTTTGGGGACTGGATTGAATTCCTATGTCTGTAGCACAGTGTGTTGTAGTTGAAGGTCATGTAGTTTTTGTGGAAGGAGTGAGAACAGGTTTTAACAGATGAGATGCTATTGTTAGTCAAAGGTATGGGTGAGTGAATATCAAGGCAAGCGCACTCTTGAGTCGGTTCCAAATGCCTGCTAGAAAGCAAGCTTTTCTGGATATTTTAGTAACTGTATTGCTGGGTACAATCTGTTACCTGTTCAGTAGCCGTATTACTTTCTTATATTAAAAAAGACAGTCCAATTTCATGAGTAATCTAACAATGCTGCTTAGATGTTAACATGTATATGCATCATCTGGAGATCTTTAAAGGAAGATTCTGATTCATCCATTCTGGAGGAGGACCAGGATTTTGCATTTCTATTCAATTTCCAGGTGAAGCCGGTGATGCTGGTTACAGGACAACTGAGTTCAGTCAGCTCTCTGTAACCGTGGGTCCCACAGTGAGGACGTTTTTGATCCTTGGTTGGTGGAATCTGCAGTTGCTGAACTTGGGGATACACAGGGCTCCCTGTTATGAACTTGAGCATCTGCAGAGTTATACCAAGGAATTACTAATAACCTAACAGAATTGGGCTGTTGCCCTGCCAACAGTAGCATTTAGATTGTGATTCTGGGGAAGGTTCTGTAAATGATCTGTTCCAGAGAAAGTCAGTCTTGCTACATATTTCTTTGTGTTTATAACTTATTAAGCATGGGTATATATTTTCTCCTGTTTTTATTTTCAGAGGAAAGAAATGACTGGATCAGCCTACTCTTAAATGCACTGAAGTTACAGGCCCTTTCTTCGCAGTCTCAAGCTGCTATTGCACCTGAGAAATGTGGATATCTTGAACTGAGAGGCTATAAAGCTAAAATTTTTACTGTGTTAAGTGGAAACAGTGTGTGGCTTTGCAAAAATGAACAGGTAAGCCATGTTACAGTGATTGCAGACTGTGGTTCCTTACAAAGATGACAGACTACAATCACAGCCGTGCTTTGTTTGACTTACTGGTGTTTCATTGATGAAGCTTTGCTCTGCTTTGTATACGCTGCTAAATGTAACGAAGAGTTGCTCTGTTGAATTTTTTCAGCTCCACTAGCAGCAAAAAGGTAATCTACATCAAATTTGAGACTAGACGTCACTCTTTGAAAGAACTGAGGAAATAGAATCAATGAAAATTGAGTTTTGAAAAGTATTCTTTAGCTGAAGTAACATTACAAAACTACTTGAGAGAATAATTAAGAACCAGTTAACTATTATAGCTGTTGAAGAAATAGACCTCCTCCTGTGCCTGTTGTAATTCTTTTGTTTTGTGACAGAAAATTATAAAGGAGGCACAGGTAACATATTTTCTTGAATTTACAGGATTTTGCTTTATATGTTTTGCAGCAGATACGTCACTTGCAGAGGAGATTGCAAGTGATTGATATACACACAAACACCCATGTGCACATGCATACATACACACATCACATAAATAAATAAGAGAAATTGTTGGGGTATTAATGTTGGTTAACATCAAAGGATTCAGTGGAGAATTTAAACATTTTCAGGAGACTGACGTTAAAGTTTTAGCAAATTCTGTTAACTTCATTTGATTCTGTAGACTTTTTCTCTAACATATCTGGCTTTTAATATGTATAAGAAAATTACTTTCTTACCCCTTTTTAGGAATGAAGTTTTAATCTTTCAGCCTAGACTATATTAGATGCTAAGTCATTACCTATGGAATTAAGTGATGTGTTGGATATCTGATCTAAGATGAAGTTACTTTGTGATAAATTATAATGGGTTATGATAAGGTAAAATATAAATGCTGACTATTTTCATAACAAAATAGAGATAACAACTCAAAATAAATAGTTTCAAAAAAAATTATAGATCTTTATCCAAGCTTTCCTGTGAACTTCAGTGTGAACTTCTTCATTACAGTTTTGGGGATAAGATTTCTTAGCCAATTAACTGTGAAAAGCATCATTGAGCAGTGTTGGCATATTAATAAGTTGGATACTTAGCATATTCTTCAAGAAGAGTAGTGATGTACAGCCTAATAATGTGTATGAATTGAATATGAACATTTTCAGTCTGTGAAGTAAGATGATTAAAACTTTTTAAAAAAAATGGAATAAAGATTAGAAATACATAATTTGCATGTATCAGAATGGAAGTTTCTCTGCCAAACTAATGGAAGTTTTCATTTTTTACTTGCACAGACCTGATGGACTTCAAGTTACTAGTTTCACTGTTTACTTTACTTAGATTGTCTGAGTTTATGTTATTCTTTAAAAGTAGGTGTTTTTAAAGTTTTGTTAATAATTTTTTGTTAGCAAGAAATTATATGAAATTCTTGCTTTCATATTAATATTTCAAACAAATGACCATCATTTGTTAGGTACCAGGTACTGTGCTAATTAATTTATAAACATTTCTTTTTAATCTTCTCCGCAAACGTAGGAGAAGATATTCTCATCCATGTTTTACAGATGAGGAGAATGAGGATTAAGTAACTTGTTAAAGAGTTACAGTTCATCATGCAGAGTTTAATTTAAGACAACAACTTTATAACTCTAAGCCTAGCTTCTTTGTCACTACATCAAAATGTCTTTTTAAAGTGTATGTTGAAAAGAAAATTTCTGGCTTATGACCTTTTAGAAATAGCCTAAGGACTCCTTCCTTGAATAACTTAGTCTCCTAGGTGGTTCAGAGTATGCAGTCAGTAAACATGTCAGATACACTTAAAGCAACATATTTACTGAGGGGGACACAGACTTCTTTTCCAGGAAGAAAAGTCTAATGGCATCTAATGAAGTCTGGGAATTAGAAACACTTTCATATGCAAGTAATAAATGTAATCTCCTAAAAAAATTAAATTATTCGTCCCGGACTCTTCCTCATCTTTCAAGAAGTAAACCTATTTTTAATGAGTGTATATTTAAAGACTTTTTCAATGCATTAACATGCCTGTTTATGCACCCTTAGAAAGTGCATACTACTGTTTGTATATGTGGTCTTAAAAGATTGCATCATATTATATGGAGCTAGGTCTTAAGGGACTTGGTTTTGAGTCATGTCTTCAGGAACTAGTTGGCTCAAGACTAGATTGATAAATTAAGGCCCTTCATGGTTAAGCCTTGACATATTCCAGTTTCATCTATTTTATATCTTGGTATGTATCTTTCTTTCGAAAGGAAAGTTGCTCGTGGATTTTCTCACGTGGTTGAGCAGATTGTGTAAAGAGCTTGAGTGATGGACTAAATAAGGAGCCCTTCTCCTGAATGCAGAGGTCTTTTAGCTGTGTTTTAGGAAAAGCATTAAAAGATAGTGAAATAGATGTAAAAGTTTTATACATACAATACATGAAGTAATCTTATTTTTTCAAATGATAGGAAAAAAACTGTGAAAATGTAAGAGGTGTTAGATTTGCATCTCTGTAACTTAATTTGTATTGGATCTAATTTAAGTTCATGCATCAAAACTTGATTTTAAAAACAGTGATTTTTATTGCCCACCTAACTTAAAGTATAAATAGAATAAAAAAAGAAAGCTGATGTATACCCCCCTCCCTCACATATGAACTGTCATTTTTCTTGCCTCTATTTGAACTATTTCCCTGGTGGCTCAGACGGTAAAGCGTCTGCCTACAATGCAGGAGACCAGGTTCGAGCCCTGGGTCGGGAAGATCCTCTGGAGAAGGAAATGGCAATCCACTCCAGTACCCTTGCCTGGACAATCCCATGGATGGAGGAGCGTGGTAGGCTTCCCCATTTATACATATAATAGTTTTACTAATTTACTTTGGAAGTCTCTCCAGAGGGAGTAAACAAACAGTGGATAGAGGTGGAATCATAGCTGCTCCAGCTTATGTTGAAGCGTTATTAAAATGGAAGGTCGGAAGCTTATTTAGAGCAAAGAAGATTGAGCTGGGTGGTAGCAGTTCTGGGTTTTCATTCTTGCTCTGCCACTGATTGGCTCAGATAATTAAACTAATCTCTTTCTGTTTGAATGGCATCCTGTGAGAAAGAGAATGGGGTTACTCTCTCTAAGGCCATTATTTACATTTCATGCTAACGTTCCAGATATCTGGGCTCTTTCCAGACCCATTGACTTAGAATTCCTGGGACTTGCAATTGGAATCTCCATTCCTGTAAAGCATCCCAGTTGATTCAGTGACTGCTGACAAAAACCACACACATAAAACCCTGCTTTGTGGGGTTTTCTTCTGTAAAAATTATAAGCATCCAGCGAAAGAGATAAGGTATTTCTGGAGCTGAAAAATGTATAGAGCTCTCCTTTGTCAGCACTGGGTGCTGCTTTAGTTTGTCCTTGCTCATCCTGGGCTTGCTATACCTCTTTCTGTGGTTAACTTTCATTTGGAAGTGAATCTTTTTCCTGATGGAACATTTTGGAATGCGGGAACATTTAAGTAGAAAGTTAAGAAAATCTTTATCAGTGGTAATACGTTTTTAAATTTTGAAGAACTGGTGTCAATAAATTGTGTAGGGTTGTAAACTATAGCTGCTCTTTTGGGTTTTGTTTTTTTTTTTTTAATTTCTACAATCTCAATAATTTTTATGTAAAATTTTAATTTTTCAGCTTATTAATTATATGATGGCTATATAATTCCTTTTTCTTAATGCAAACTTTTATTATCAGAGTGTGATCTATTGGAGAGATTAAAACTCCATTTGCAAAGTCAGCATTAAACAAAGTACTTGAAAAACAATTTGAAACTCTTAATTCACATAAGTTCTTCTAACTCTGTGTGTATGTCTGGACATTTACTCTGAGTTTGTGGATTATTGTTCATCTTTGCTAGTGCTTTTTCTCTACTTCCAATAGGTGGCCTTAAGGTTTCCATGTCAAGCATCTGTACAGACATACTTTCAGTACTTTTTCATTTTTTCTGGGTCCATCTCTTCTACTAAATCAAGAACTTTAGTTTTGTAAGTTAAAATGGCTGTTAGAATGGACTATCCGAACTACGGTCATATTTTTGAAGTTCTTTACTTTTTAAGAAAAGAAGCATGATAATAGCAAGGGGTAGCAGTCTGCACATTCTTATCAGCAGTTCACTGCCAGGTCTAAACTCTACGCAATTAACATGAACTTTTCATTTTATCAGGCTTCCCTGATAGCTCAGTTGGGAAAGAATCTGTCTGCAATGCAGGAGAGCCCGGTTTGATTCCTGGGTCGGGAAGATCACCTGGAGAAGGGATAGGCTAGTCACTCTAGTATTCTTGGCTTCTCTTGTGGCTTAGCTGGTGAAGAATCAACCTGCAATGCAGAAGACCTGGGTTCAGTCCCTGAGTGGGAAGATCCCCTGGAGAAGGGAAACGCTACTCACTCCAGTATCCTGGCCTGGAGAATTCCAAGGACAGTATAGTCCATAGGGTCGCAAAGAGTCAGACTCGACTGAGTGACTTTCACTTCACTTTTCATTTTATCAGTTGCCCAGTTCAAAGATTCACTTATTAATATCTTTCTTTCCCTTTCATTTTTTAGTGGATTGTTGAAATTAACTTGAAGTAGCTTCAAAGTAGGAGAAATGCCTTAGGGAATATTAGGATTTTTTTTTGTTTTGTTTTTTTTTCACATAGGCTATATGAAGATATGTATAAAAACATTTCTTAGAAGGATGCAAAGTAGAAACAGATACCAAAATTCTTTACCTGATTAGTGGCAAAACAGTGGTCCTATTATAATTATTATATTATTAGTATATATTATTATTATATAAATTGAATGTTATCTGTTTAAATGCTTACACCCTGTCACAACCCACCTACACCTGTGTGTTTAATTTTTGCACATTTTCTTCCATTCCTTGTTTTTGCTTCCATTTATATACCTACAATATATTATAATTGTGATAGTTTCTCCATATTGTTATTTCAACTTTGTTTAACATGACTTGTGTGATAGAATTTATACAAGTTATGTTATAGTTCACCATGTTTCTGTATTTGTTTGTCCATTTTACAAAAATTTATTGGTTACCTCTTCCTGAGTGCTGCTCTAGATACTAAGTGCTCAGTGCTAACTCACAAGGTCCCTGCTCTTTGGGAACTTACCTTCCCTTGGGAGTAACACATTGTGATACGTAAATGAGCAAGATATCTGAGAGCCTTCTGTCTGTCTGTAGCCTTTTCTTTCTTTTTGATTAACTTTTTGGGCAAGAATCCCTATGACCCTTTTTCTAAAGAATTGCTTGTATTTAAAATGCTCTTAGGTACATAAATAAGTACTAGCTTCATTTTAACGTTGACAGTGTTAAAATTTTTATATTCCCAACTTAAGACTGTGACGATTTCCTTTATTCACCATGGGGTCACAAAGAGTCGGACACGACTGAGCGACTGAACTGATAGCTATTTTCAGGACTAGAGAGCTTATAGTTGAGAACATTTTTAATTTTAATATTATTTTGTTCTTTATGAATTTTCATTTTTTTCCTGTTTGTTGGAATTATTTTGTTTCTGACTATTTGAACTCTTCATGCAATATAGATATTAATCTTCATGTCATATTTTCTGTAACTGGTTTTCTAAGTTGCTTCTTTTGCATTTTCGCTTAATTTTTGTTGCATAGAAATTTTGTTTATAGAAATAAATTATGGGGTTTTTTTAATCAGTTCAAAGCTTACAGATTTCTGTATTTTGGAAATAATTATTTCATACATTTATTTATCTTGAAATGATGTGGATGTAAAATATAAGCCAGTATTTTAAAATTTTATATAGGTGATGAAGTAAGAACATTCACTGATGTATATATGTATGTAATATTATATATAAGGTATTGCTGCTTGAGTGAAATTTCTGCAAATAGATATGAGGCGAATTGAAGATAATTGACTTTGGTTTCTATTTGTGATGTTGTCCTGACAGTCAACCTCCCATCTTTCCTGATGAGTTTTTGGATATCATGTTAATATCAGGGACTTCATTACAACCAGATGTCTTGCTGGTGGGTTTGGTATCCATTTATTGATAATTGTGGCATTGAGGTTTTAACTACATTCACTTGATTAAACATTCTCAAATCTGGGTATAACAAGAGATTCATTCCCCCAATGTAATGTTCCCTTGTGTCTGGTATGGGAATGAAATTCTAATAGAATTTAAATAGACACCGTAGGGCTCTGGCTTGCGTGGTGCAGAAAGCAGCAGCAGGATGGAGGTGGTGGCCTCAAATTCTCTGGGTTCTGTATCTGGCCAAACTCTGCATCTGGTGTTTGCCCGGAAGCCTGGTGCCAATGTCACACAATGCCACATCTGTTTTCCACAAATGTCTAAGCACTGAGTTCTTAAATTCCTGGCAGGGAAACCTGGTATCCGTATTTCCAAAAATAGGTTTGAGATTTCAGAAAATTTGGGGTTAATAAACCCTTCTTTAATTTTTCTGTTTAGGAATGAAACCATTACTTTGCTCTTTCACTTTGTAGTTTTAAAAGGTAGCTCGAGCCAGGCTCTGTTACTACAAATTTGTACAAATAACCCATTTCTCTGTCTTGGTAAACATTTGTCACTTATTCTAACCTGAATGTTGAATATGGAATCATTGGTGTGAATACTTCCAGTCACCGTATTCTTATTGAAGACAAATTCTGTATTCAGAACCTTCAAATGAGAGGACTGTCTGGATGTATTAGACTCTCAACTCGTATTTCTTCATTCAATTTTTATAGCAGTGTTATAAAAGGTAGATACTACTGTCTTTTCGTAAATGAGGAAATTGAGGTCTGCACAGATTAAGGAACTTGCCAGCAGTCATAGAGCCAGTAAATGGATCAGCCAGGATTCTGCCCTGTTCTGACTCCTGGTGCTCACGCTGTCATTACTACCCCTGCACCATCAGACCTGTTCTGCCAAGCATGGCCATTCACGCTCTTTGGGATCATACATTGTGTGACAGCAAATTAACTGTAAAATATAGCTTCCTCCAGAGTCTGTTTTTAGCTTTGTGCTTTCCATAACAATGTATTTCTACCTATGGAACTTCTATGTTACTGTTTTTTCACTACAGTCTATAGGATTTTAAAGGTTGAAGTTTGGCATGTTCCTGACTCAGCCCTATATTTCAAAATGAGAATAGTGCTGACCATCAGATTGTAGATAATGGGTAATTTATTTTTAATTTTTGTGAAAGTTTAACATTCACATTTCATTCCATATTTTAAAATTTATATACACCTGATAGTTATTTTTAAGCATGCATTTTCTTGTAATTAACTTTTTAATAGGTAATATGTTCAGTTGGTTTCAAATTCAAGAGGAATAATGTAACAGTAATAATAATAGCTAACTGGAACTAGATAGCACTTACTGCACCAGGCATTCATCTAAGCACTTTTTATGCATTAATTTAATCCTCATACAGTGATGCAGTAGGTACTATTGTAGCCCTGATTTGCAGACAAGTGAGCTGAAGCAAGCGAGGTACACTTGATCAGCCTGGTCTGGACTTTGTTGTTTGATTAGTCAGGTGTCACCTCCTTTGGGAAGAAGATGAACTCAACACTCTCTTTTTTGAATTGGATTCAGTGCTTACCCTACAGACATGAATTATTCTTTTATTGCACATTTATTCTGTCTCATTTCTCCTTAGACTGTAAGCTTCCCCAAGTACCCCATCTTATGCTTTTGAGCAGGCCCACCACTTAGCATAATTTCTGGCTGTCGTGAGGTACCTACTCAACACAGTTTTCCTGGGACATATTTTCTCATTTTAAAAATGGCTGTATCTTCTTTCCGTTCTTCACAGAATTGTTAGGAAAATCAAATCAGAGTTCATAGCTGTTTGTAAGCTTCAGAGCACTAAGCAAATAAGTATTGAATCAATTATGGAGTGTGTGTGCTTAATGAACACCAGTGCTTTTACATCCTTTGGATATTAGCAAAAGGATTGGCATGCAGGACACATTGGCAATCCAATGTGTCACTGTATTCTAACCATTCCATTTCTAACCAGTAGTTTTAATAACTTCAAGTGCTTTTTTCTTAATCTGATTGTATGCTTTTTTTTCTTTTTTGCTCTGATGAAGGCCTAGAGAAATGTTTATGTCCTGATATTTAGATGATGTAGACTTGTACTATTTAGATTCTACAACTAGTTATGCTGTCTAATTCAGTGTTTCTTAATACTTGTTACATATGAAAATCATAAGGTGGTAGTTTTGTTTTGTTTTTTACCTGAAAATCATCAGGCTTTGTCTTCTCATTCTTGGGATCAGAATCTCAGAGTGGAGGGAGGGAGAGTTCAACACAGGTAATTTTGATGAGGCTCTAGGAATGAGATGTATTCTAAATATGTTCTAAAGGGTATGTGACAAGATGGCTTAATGTCACCACAAATATTTTTTTAATAAGAAATGCAGTCATTTCATTTTAATAGCTCTCGAGAGCACTGACATTTATTCTGTTATTCTGCTGTACATTTTACAGACCATTTGTGCCGGTGAGTTCAGTGGGTACTCTAATTACTCAAAACCATATGGCCTTGGCAGGCAGCTGATAAATGGGTTACAGTTTCTTTCCAGGCTGAAAAATCATCTTTGCCTTGCTTGGGATAAATTTGGGGCCTTGAGCTGAACCTCACTTATTTTATTTTTTTTAACAGAAATTGTCTCTTTATATGTAGATATTTCACGACTTGCTTGTAGAAATGAGGCACCATCTCTTTAGGCTGAAGCCTTGATGAGTCTCATCAGTTTCTATCCAGGGCTGTCAGTCTTACCATCTGTTGGTCTGAGTGTGTATTTCCACCCTTAGTAACACAGCACCTGCAGGCCAGGCCCCCATCAGAGAATAATAATCAGAGTAGTCTGTTAGCCAGCTATTGGTAGAATTGCACCATGGAAGATTGTTTGAGGAGATGCAGTCTATTTTTTTCTAGAGGTAGCCCCCTTTGATATGGGTCATCAGAAAGCTGTTTCTCTAAAGTGTCTTACCTTGCTAGCCCCACTTTATTTCCTCATTTATAAAAGAGAGTTTGAGTTTCCAACCACTTAAACATTGAAAGTTGGTCCAACACTTGCATTATCCAGCAGGAACACTGGTATGGATAATTGAGAATTTGTTTTCCGTAATAATTATAAGTTAATTATTTTAAGTAAATAAGTTCTAGCATACTATACCAGAACTAGCACTGAGGGCTGTGGGCACACCGGTATGCGGCGGGAGAGTGTACATAGTACACTAGGTGCTAACATACTATGCTAGAGCTTATTAAAATGGAGCATGTTGGGAAAGTTTGGCTTCCCTCCTGCATATATATCATTTAAGTACTGATTTTTGTTAGGTGGGCTTCCAATACAAAATGGAAGTATGTCACCTTCTTCTAAGTATTTCACAACACCTAGCATGTCCCTGCATCTTTTACATTACTGATTCAATTCCTGGTTTGTTTCTCCCAACAGAAGGAGCCATTTGTTCTTGCATCAGAAAAAATCATATTCAGTTTACAAATGAGTCATTTCCTCATTCTAACTAAAAATGGGTACATTTTTAAAAACATGAAGCAAAACTTCTCTGCAGTTTGTGAATGGAAGCCCTTTATGAGTGTGGAAAATTTGTTGCATTGTTGTTTTATTCCACTTATTTTATCAGCCAGGAATGCATTAGTCTCTCTAATGACAAAAAACTGAAGGATAGCGTAAATAGATTAGGGACTTGTTTGTTTTAACAAATCTCTTGCTGAGGCCATCAGGGAACAAGATTTTCCCTTTTTTTTTTCTTCACTTTGACATCCGTACAGTACAAGAATTTGTCCTCAGGTTTTTCATCTCAAGGATGCTTACATTCTAAAATGGCTTTGTTTTTTTTCATACATTGAAATGAATTAGCCATGGATTTACATGTATTCCCCATCCCAGTCCCCCCTCCCACCTCCCTCTCCACCCGCTAGCCTCCAACTAATAAAAACAAATGGAAAAAAAAAATAATAAAATGGCTTTGTTATTTCCCAAGAAGATGGAAAGGGATGAAAAGTCTTTTCTTCCAAGATTTGTCTCTCCCCTTTGCCCCCCAGGCTGGAAATTACTTATATTTTATCGACCAAAACTATGACATATGGCCCCGCCTAGCTGCAAGGGAGATAGGAAAATAGCACTTTTACTTTTAGCATGTCCAACAGGCGAGACAAAGAGAAGGCAGCTCCTGAGGTGTTTCTTTCACAGTCTCTGCTGAAAGCGTCCTTCCTGAAAGTGGGCCAATATTTTTTGTAGTTATCTTTAGTATGGATATTTTTTCCTAGTCATAACTTAATTTAGGAATTCAGAGCACATTTAATCTGAACCTGTTGACAGAGATAATTCATTTTTTGATAATTATATTTTTAAGGTGTGAGATGGTTTGATAAATCAAATTCCAAAACCCTTATGGCTAGATGATATATTGCAGACTTTAATGCTTTTCGATGGTAGACTGTGTACCTTTTTGAACACTCTCTAATTTTGGAGGGACAAGCTGAACATAGTGGCTGTAGGTGTTGAACAAATGGCATTTTGCATACAAAAATAGCATTTGAGGAGCTTTTTAAGAATCTAATTGAAGGAAGAAGAAACTAATAAAATTGTAGAAATGAGATAAAATTGTAAAGCAAGTAATTCTTTTGTTTGAGAGCAAATGAGGATGGTAGTGTGACAGAGCAGAGGTAATGCCACACAGCGGAGAGAGCCAGGCGTCAGGCGGCCTGGGTTTCCGTCCTTTTCTACCACGTACAGCCGTCTCCTCTCCGTGTTACTCTGCCTCTTTGAGTCGTGGTCTCCCCTTCTTCTTGTCTACATAGTCACTGTACCAACCTCACAGTGTCATTTGACTCCCCCACCTAGAAAATGGGAAGGGTTTGTTTCCTGTTAGTTCCCCTCACTAAATGGCTGAAGGTGAAAAAGTGCCTAACTGTTAAAAGCAAGCCATGTGTAGCTCAAGATCTGTGTCCTAGTCAACTTATGTACTATGTGCAAAAAAGCTTTGCTTTATTAGTAGCCTGTTAAGCTTCAAATGCTATCATGTTATCATGTATTTAAAGTATATATATATATATATATCATGTATATAAAATAAGATATATCTTACATATCATGTCTATGAAATAAAACCACTCTCAATCCATTTTTAATGAATTGCTTAATTCCATATTTACATGTAGTAAAATTTAATGAGATTTATTAAATGTTAGAGAATAGAATTTTATTTTCAAGATCCATATTTTCATTTCTTTATGATTTTTTGTTTTTCTCCAAACTAGGATTTTAAGAGTGGACTTGGTATTACCATAATCCCTATGAATGTAGCAAATGTAAAACAAGTGGACCGAACTGTAAAACAGTCTTTTGAAATAATCACTCCCTATAGGAGTTTTAGGTAAGTTATATTTAAATATTTTTTGTTTGTACTATTACAGTAAAGCTTGGGTGACCCATTGTTACATTGCCAGTCGTGATTTGACTTCTTATAAGACACAGTAAAATTACATTCTTACTTTTTCATATTGTGTCATTTATTAGCCAGTGTGTAAAAATTTACCAATAGGTACCAAAGATGCTCAGTAGCACTGATTATTAGATACACATCAAAACTACAATGAGGTACCACCTTGCACCAGAATGGACATCATTAAGAAGGCTACAAATAACGTGTTGGAGTGAGTGTGGAGAAAAGGGAACTCTTCTACACTTTTGGTGGATGTATAAATTAATGCAGCCACTATGGAAAAGATTATGGAGGGTTCCTTAAAAAACTAAAAATAGAGATACCATATGATCCTACAGTCTTACTCCTGGGCATATATTCAGAGAAAACTCTAATTCAAAAAGATGTATGCACCCCAGTGTTCACTGCAGTGTTATTTAGAATAGCCAAGACATGGAAGCAACCTAAATATCCATCAACAGATGAATAGATAAAGAAGATATGGTGTGTATATATGTATATACAAGAAAGACAAATACCATAAAGCATCTCTTTTATGTAGAATTGTAAAAAAATATAAATGATCTTATTTACAAAACAGAAATAGATTCACAGAAAAGACTTATGGGAAAACATCCCCACCAAAGGGGAAATAAATTAGGAATTTGGGATTAGCATATACACACCATTATATATAAAGTGGGTAAACAATAAGCCCCTACTGTATAGCACAGGGAACTATATTCAATATTTTGTAATAACCCTATAATGGAAAAGAATATGAACATATATGTGAAATGAATCACTTTGCTGTGTACCTGAAACAGAAAAAATTGCATTTTTATTTTTTCAGATCATGTAATTTGTTAGCCAGTACATAAAAACACCTTGCTGAAGTGACTGGACTAATCATATAACCTGCAAAGATACTAATTTCTTGAGATTTAATAGTTTCTTTTCATAATATCTTTTTTCTTAGAAGACTTGATGATTTTTGATTCACAAATATATGAAAAATTGTTGTGAGGGAATAAAATAAAAATAGATATAGCATTGTCTTTAAGCTGTATTGTTATTTTGCCTTTTTTTTTTAGCCTAATCAAATACAATCTCTCCTTTAAGATTAATCCCTAATTACGGTTGTTCAGTGATTTTCTAAAAGCAATTCCAGCTTAAACTGCTGCCAAATTTAATGACTCATAGCACTTATTGATCAAATATCTTAGCATTTTGATGTATATCTTGTATTATGGTCCTCTACTAATTACTTTATTATGACAGTGAAACAGAAAACTTAATGTATGTTCCGAGTATGTGTTAATAATCTATAGTAACTCCATTGCTTTAGAGGGGCATGAGTCATATCTGTTGAGTTCAACCACATTAATTTCTCACAAATAATCAACATACCACAAAGTAGTATGTGGGTTAGAGGCAATCGTCACAGGATTTTGAAGGTCTAGCAATTAATTACTTTGTGATTTCAAAAATGCTATTAATACCAAATGTAGTACCCATATTATCTGTTAAAATATGTCTACTGGCTGGAATTTTGAAAAAGAATAACAAGCTTTATTTTCATAAAGGAAATTCAAGCCTTAACTGAAAATATAGACATTGTCTAAACTGTTTTTACTTAAAATGCTTTATATTATGTCAGACTTGCACCGTTTGTCCTCATACCAACCAATTCTCCAACTCCGCATACACCAGCTGGGTGTCCTATACCTTCCCGGAGGGAGACTCAGACCCACGGGGTTCAGGGCTCAGTCCCGGAAGACTGTCCTCGGGTTACTCTCACTCAGCCCAGCTGAGCTCAAACTGGGGTGCCCGTTACCCTCTCTCCCCCGGATTTGATCATTTGCTGAAATGTCTCAGAGAACTCAGGAGAAGAGCTCCAGGAGCATTACCAGCTTATGATAAAAAGCGCCGCTCAGGAATGGCCACATGGGAGAGCTTTGGGGGGCACGGCTCAGGGGGTGTCTGGTAGGAGCTCCCACGCGCTCTCTGGATGCAGCACCCTCCTGGCCCCTCCGTGTGTTCATCAGCCTCGGAGTTCTGCAAACCCTGTTGTCTGGGGGATTTTACGGAGGTTTCATTTCATCGGCCAGACGGATGAGACCCAGGGTGTGTGTGCCTGCTCAGTCGTGTCTGACTCCTTGCTCACCAGGCTGCTCAGTCCGTGGGCTTTTCCAGGCAAGAATACTGATGTGGGTTGCCATTTCCTCCTCCAGGGGATCTTCCCAACCCAGGCTTCGAACCGTCATGTTCTGTGTCGCCTGCATTAGCAGTTGGATTCTTTACCACTCGTGCTACCTGGGAAACCCTGAAACCCTGGGCCGTTGATGATTAAGTCAATTACCAGCCTGTCTCACCTTCCCAGGGGCTTCCCGGGTGGCACCAGGGGTAAAGAATTCACCTGCCAATACAGGAGACGCAGGTTTGATCCCTGAGTTGGGAAGATCGCCAGGAGTAGGAGGCAGCAACCTGCTCCAGTATTCTTGCCTGGGAAATTTCGTGGACGGAGGAGCCTGGTGGGCTGCAGTAGCAAAGAGTCAAACATGATCAAGCACCGCAGTTCTCCCCTTCCCAGAGGTCAAGGGATAGGAAAGTTCCAGCTCTCTAGTCCCATCTTGGTCTTCTGCTGACCAGCTCCCATGCGGAAGCCTCCAGTCGGAAGCTGTCCATTAGCACATAAAGGGTTTTTGCCACTCGGGATTCCAAGGATCTGAGAAACTGTACACCTGGAACCAGGGACAGGGACCAGCCTATTTTCCATTGTACCGTGTGGGCTCTGACCAGTCTCTACAGAGAAGCAGGAAAGAAACCACTAAAGGATTTATAGATGTTATAGTGATAATGAAACATGGAGTGATTAAAAACATATAATCCATGGGGCCACTCAATTTCTCTATAGATTATGTAGGATATATTAGTCCTCTGTTATGTTCATTGTATCTCAAAACATTTTCATCTTCAGAACAGAAAATTGTAGTGGGAAGCGTCATTCTATGGGTCATTGACTGAGTTTGGGGCACTGTGTATAGTACATTTTCTGGTTTATTATAAGTACTCTGTAAATATTTCTTGAAGGAGTGAACTGATGTTTTAATGTTTTATTCTTTCACTCAGGTACTCCATAAGCACTAAGAATTGGAATAAATAAGAATGAGGCTAAAAATGGGTTAGCATTCTGTTAGAATACTAATCACTTAAAACTTTTTTGATTTCTCAGTTTCTGAAAGCCATCTGGACATTCTTCCAATTAAAAAAAAATCTATTTTTAAGACAAAAAAATCAAATTTCTGGTGGGTGTTTTTGATAACTTATTTTCAGACTATGGCATATTTTCTTGGCAAAATAACCCACTTAGTCCTGAAACTCTGCCAGTCTCTCATTGATTATGATGTAACCACTGCTTAGAAAACATGGCCTCACTTTTAAGCTTTTGACCTAACAAGGTGATTTTTATATCCTGGTCAGAAAAATGTGTATGTTAATTTTGGCTCAAGATAGGTAAACAAAGTCATAAGCAACGTGGAAAGTCAAAGGAAAAAAATAGATTTCTCAATGAGATGGTTTTTAACAGAAAAGACTGCAATGGCCTGGAAGGCATATTTTTCAGCCGCTGTCTCCTTTGTGAGTGAAATGAATATACAAACTGAACATCCTGCTTAATTGGCCTTTACAAGGGAGATCGATAATGCAGAAACATTCATTGTTTCAGCTTTACCGCTGAGTCTGAAAAAGAGAAGCAGGAGTGGATTGACGCTGTGCAGCAATCAATAGCAGAAACTCTCTCTGATTATGAAGTAGCCGAGAAGATTTGGTACAATGAGTCCAACAGGAGCTGCGCAGATTGCAAAGCCCCAGATCCCGACTGGGCCTCCATCAATCTCTGTGTTGTCATCTGCAAGAAGTGTGCAGGTAATTAGTGATAAGTTACGCTCATCGCTGTTTGGTAGCAGATCGGCACCGAATGCTCTTTAGTCTCATATATACTGTGTCCCAGCTAATGGCTGTGAAGAATAAAAGCCGAGAAAGCTGATTACATTTAAATCAAATTGAGAAATATCATTCTATACTTCTCTTATGCATGGCTTAGAGATAAAAATTGATTTAAAGCATGTAATCATTTTTTGTGTGTGTGCCTACTGGACCATGTATGGATTTTTAAAAGACAATACTGAAATTTTCAGATTTGGGATGAATGTGTTTCAGAACGCACCCTGAACACACTCACTGTTCGTATGACTTGTCCCTTTTCCTAAATCATATTTTGTAAGACGTACTTTTCACATTTCAAGGCTGCTCTGCTTTCTAATCTTGTTACACAAGATCTGCTCTCTCTTATAATGAGAATTATTATATAGAAGCATTTTCCAGGCATATTGAAGTTTATGAAAGTAACCAGTGTTGTGACTTGTTTTCTCCTTGTGACCTTAAACTTAATGGACTATTTGACATCTCGTATTTGGGCGGTAAGGCAACTGTCCAAGTGAGTGAAGGGAATGGACCCTAGCGTAGGTATGTGACTGTGGGGGTCTTGGAATAATAAAGTCAGCCACTGTTTCCACTGTTTCCCCATCTATTTGCCATGAAGTGATGGGACCGGATGCCATGATCTTAGTTTTCTGAATGCTGAGCTTTAAGCCAACTTTTTCTCTTTCCTCTTTTGTTTTCATCAAGAGGCTCTTTAGTTCTTCCTCACTTTCTGCCATAAGGGTGGTGTCATCTGCCTATCTGAGGTTATTGATATTTCTCTTGGCAATCATCAGCATCCTGTAATCAGTCTTCATCTACCTCACCTCCAATACAAACATTTCACCACATTTACCAGTGTATTTTACCTCTCGGCTTCCGTGTGGTCAGTTCCTATCTTCATTGTGCTCTCTGGAGTAGTTGACACTCTTGACCAGTCTACCTCTCAGTGACTCCCCGTCTTGCCTCAACTTCCAGCAGGCCGTTTCCTCTTAGTGTGCTCTTGTTATCCTGCTCATCCTTTGCCTGCTCCTAAAACGTGTGTGTTGCCTTGGGTTGTATCCTCAGATCTCTTTTATTCTGATATTCCTGAGTGATGTTATTTATCATTTAAATCCCACAGTCTTTTTAAGCAGGTGTTTCTTAGTCTGTTGGGAACCATACTCCTGTATCTCCTGCTAGGGTCTCCACTTGGATTTGCTCAAGATACCTCAAAATGAACATGATGGTACGGAGTTCTCATTGCTTCCCAGCTCACTACATGAAGCTGAATATTTTCCTATATTACAAATCTTGACCAGAAGTGATCCACTCTGCCCTTCACTCAAGCCTAAAACCTGAGAGTCCCTCTTGATCCTTCCCCTTTCCTTAAAGCCCACCAGATTCCATCCCGGTTTTACCTTCTAGGTATCTCTAAATCTGTTCTCCGCTTCATTTCTTTTCCCAGCTGCCCCAACTCAGAACCTTAGGCTACTCCAGCATCCTTTCTTCCTGCCTGCCTTTGAGCTTTGCTCCTTTTGGTGTTGCCTTTTTGTAGTCTCTGTAAGTGCAAACGTATGCCAGGTGCTATCATGGGAATTCCAGGGCATGGTGCTCTGAGTAATTTTTTTCTCAGAGAAGGGAGGAAAGGAACCTACCTAATGTACAGAGAGGAATGAACTTTCTCATGATCATTGGGCAGAAGATCCTTAAGACCAAAGATGATGTTTTGTGTTCTTTTCTCCTTTTCAGCTTAGAAAGAGTCTGACATAGGCCTGGATGCCCAGTAAAGTCTGAATGATGATTTATACAGCAGAATTAAATTGATGATACTAGAATGCTGGGCTGTTACTGTCTTCCAGGTATAATCATAGAATAAAGAATCCACTTTAGATTTCTTAAGTATACATTCATTAGCTAGTATGTTGCTAGTCATTTTTTTAAGAGTAATGGATGATATCTGTATTCACATATATGTAATTTACACAGACCCATTATAAAGAGTTTTCAGTGACTTACAATTTCTAGTCAGTTACCAAACAATGAAAAAATTATATATGTATACACATACATACATGTACACACATAAACACAAATACATGAATACATACTTTTAAAGGGCTTCCTGGTAGCTCTGCTGGTAAAGAATCTTGCCTGCAATGCAGGAGACCCCAGTTCAATTCCAGGGTCAGGAAGATCCCCTGGAAAAGGGATAGGTTCCCCACTCCATTATTCATGGGCTTCCCGGTGGCTCAGATGGTAAAGAATTCACCTGCAGTGGGGAAACTTGGGTGTGATCTCTAGGTTGGGAAGATACCCTTGAGAAGAGCATGGCAACCCACTCCAGTATTCTTGCCTGGAGAATCCCCATGGACAAAGGAGCTTGGTGGGCTATAGTCCGTGGGTCACTAAGAGTTGGACACAACTGAGCAGGTGATTCCCATAATCTTTCTTATTGTTGGTTATGATTTCTGTTTGATTACTACCACTACTGTGGTATAAAAAAGTAGGTAATAGTTTAAGTTGAAAAGAGATATTAATGCAGCCATACATATATTTATTGTTGTTGTTCTGTTGCCAAATTGTGTCCAAATCTTTGTGACCCCATGGATGGCAGCACTTCAGGGTTCCCTGTCCTTTACTATATCCTGGAGTTTGCTCAAACTCATGTCCATTAAGTTGGTGATGCTATCCAACCATCTTATCCTCTGTTGCCGCTTCTTCTTGCTTTCGTTCTTTCCCAGCATCACGGTATTTCCCAATGAGTCAGCTCTTCACATCACTGTGCCAAAGTATTGTAGCTTCAGCTTCAGCATCAGTCCTTTCAGTGACCATACAGCATTGACTTCCTTTAGGATTGACTGGTTTGATTCTCCTTCCTGTCCAAGGGACTCCTGAGTCTTCTCCAGCAGCATAGCTCAAAAGCATCAATTTTTTGGTGCTTAGCCTTCTTTTTGGTCAGATTCTCAACATCCATACATGACTACTGGAAAAACCATAGCTTTGACTATATGGACCTTTGTTGGCAAAGTGATATCTTGGTTTTTAATACACTGTCTAGGTTTGCCATAGTTTTTCTTCCAAGGAGCAAGTGTCTTAATGGCTGCAGTCACCATCTGCAGTGATTTGAAGCCGAAGAAAATAAAGTCTCTCACTGTTCCCATTTTTTCCCCATCTGTTTGCCATGAAGTGATGGGATTGGATGCCATGATCTTAGTTTTCTGAATGCTCAGTTTTAAGGCATCTTTTTCACTCTCCTCTTTCACCTTCATCAAGAAGTTCTTTAGTTCCTCTTCACTTTCTGCCACTAGGGTGGTATCATCTGCATATCTGAAGTTACTGATATTTCTCCTGGCAATCTTGATTTCACCTTGAGCTTCATCCAGCTTGGCATTTCACATGATGTACTCTGCATATAAGTTAAATAAGCAGGGTGACAATATGCAGCCTTGACATACTCCTTTCCCAATTTGGAACCAGTCCATTGTTCCATGTCCGATTCTAACTGTTGCTTCTTGACCTGTATACAGGTTTCTCAGAAGGCAGGTAATGTGATCTGGTATTCCCATGTGTTGAAGAATTTTCCACAGTTTGTTGTGATTGACACAGTCAAAGGCTTTAGTGTATTCCTTGAAGCAGAAGTAGATGTTTTTCTGGAATTTCCTTGCTTTCTTTATGATTCAGTGAATATTCATAGTTTGATCTCTGGCTCCTCTGCCTTTTCTGAATCCAGCTTGTTATCTGGAAGTTCTTGGTTCATGTATTGCTGAAGCCTAGCTTGAAAGATTTTGAGCATAACCTTACTAGCATGTGAAATGAGCACAACTGTATGGTAGTTTGAACATTCTTTGACACTGCCCTTCTTTGGAATTGGAATGAAAACTGACTTTTCAGTAGTGGCCACTACTGATGTTCTGGCATAGTGAGTGCAGCATTTTAACAGCGTCATCTTTTAGGATTTTAAGTAGTTTAGCTGAAATTCAATCACCTCCAATCGCTTTGTTCATAGTAATGCTTCCTAAGGCCCACTTGACTTTACACTCCAGGATGTCTGGCTCTAGGTGAGTGACCATACCATCGTGGTTATCTGGGTTATTAAGACCTTTTTTTGTATGTAGCTCTTCTCTGTATTCTTGCCACCTCTTCTTAATCTCTCTGCTTTCTGTTAGATCCTTACTGTTTCTGTCTTTTATCGTGTCCATTCTTTCATGGAATGTTCCCTTGATGTCTCCAATTTTCTTGAGATTTGTAGTCTTTCCCATTTTGTTGTTTTCCTGTATTTCTTTGTATTGTTCCTTTAAGAAGGCTTTCTACCAGTCTCTCCTCCTTATTTTCTGGAACTCTCCATTCAGTGGGGTATATCTTTCTGTTTCTCCCTTGCCTTTAGCTTCTATTCTTTTCTCTGCTATTGTAAAGCCTGCTTAGAAAACCAGTTGGCCTTCTTGCATTTCTCTTTGGCAGGTTTTGGTCGTTGGCTTCTGTACAGTGTTACAAACCTCAGTCTATAATTCTTCAGGCACTCTGTCTACCAGATCTAATCCCTTGAATCTATTCTTTATCTCCACTGTGTAATCAAAAGGGATTTGATTTATACCTGAATGGTCTTGTGGTTTTCCCCACTTTCTTCAATTTAAGTCTGAATTTTGCAATAAGTAGTGGATGATCTGAGCCATAGTCAGTTCCAGGTCTTGTTTTTGCTTCTCTATCTTTGGTTGCAAAGAATATAATCAATCAATCTGATTTTGGTGTTGACCATCTGGTGATGTCCATGTGTTTTAATGTTAATACAGATTGCCATGTATATATACATACATACTTTTTATGATAAAATACATGTACATAGAAATTCAAAGAGAATTACTTTATTTTTTTGGTCTACAGGGCAACATAGATCTTTAGGACCAAAAGATTCCAAGGTTAGAAGTCTGAAAATGGATGCCAGCATTTGGAGCAATGAGCTCATTGAGGTGAGTCTGACTTGACTGTGGTGTGATCAGCCAGAATCTGGGAGGAAATGTGCATTTGTTGGCGGGATGAAGTTACTTTAGGATCTCTCTGATCAAGATCTCGGCACAGTATAAAAAATGACTTATCGCCTGTTGTCTAGTGGTAACTTTCTACCTTAACTTTCAGAATGCTTCCTAAATGAGGTGGTTATTTTAAAAATAAAAATAAAAAATGCAAGGAGCTTTAGTGGTAATAACTACTTTAAAAGGCTTGGCAGCTCTTTTTAAAGCCAGAACTTACTCTCTTTCTTTTTAACCCAGCATGGATAAAATATCAGAATGGTGAATGAAAACATTTGGCAAAATTGACTATTCTTATCTCGGCACACTCTGTCATTAACTGCAATTTTGTCTAACTTGCTATCTCCCGCGTCTATTCTGTGCTTGGGTCTCAGTAACACTCTCAACCATATTAGCCCACCTACTCAGCCATTTTAAATGAATCTGTCTCAATGCGAGCTAGCTGCAAAAAGTAATAATGCTTTTGCTGCAATTCGTGTTGCTTGCAGTTTCTTTTCTAGTTACTCTTTTACCATTATTAAGAGCAGCTAGGCTGTTTAAATAGAAATATTGTCTGCTTTCACACTCCGTCTTCCAGAAAAAATTGGGTCTTTTTTGTATTTTTGCATATTTTACACTAAGCTGTGCTTTAATTTGTCACGTGACTCAGTTTTCTGCAGATTCAAAAATGTTGTTTGAATTGATACGTTTTGTAATTCTTTGATAATTCAGCTTTTTATTGTCATTGGAAACAAAAGAGCTAATGACTTTTGGGCTGGTAATCTTCAAAAAGATGAAGAATTACACATGGACTCTTCAGTAGAAAAGAGAAAAAATTTTATCACTCAGAAGTACAAAGAAGGAAGATTCAGAAAAACCCTTTTGGCGTCTCTTACCAAGGAAGAATTAAATAAGGTAACCAATGAAATGTAACAAAAGACATGGATGTTAAGGTCTTTTTAAGCCTGTGCCAAGGGTTTTGAAAAAAAGTTAAAAAAATAGTTTGCTGTTTCATAAAATTATTGTTTAATTTTATTTCCTTTTGTAACATTGCACCTTAGATCTTTTACCTTCATTTTACTTGAGGGATTCATTATCAAGGGCAAGTAAACTTTTTCTCCTTCACTGAAGTTTCTATCTGATGTACACCCACCCCAATTAAACCTTGAATAACTTTCCCCATATTAAGGACAGGATACTGAACATGGTAACTTCAGCTGTGCGCTGCTGACTTGGTGTCAGCAAAATGGACTTCATTTGTTAGTTTATTGTTACTGATAGTGGTCTGTTCAGTGCCATTGATTGCAAGTGGCCTTTGCTGAGTGATTCTGGGTCGTCTTGTGACCATTCTATATTGCCCTTTTAGCAAAGAATTTTTTTAACATCTTGCCCTCCTTTTTTAAAAAAAAAATCAACTGCTTCAATTTCTTGTGTGTCAGAAGGTTCTTCTATGTATAGATATTTAAAACATATACTTTAATATGCTTAGGGTATGCTTTCTTGGTTTTCAGTTCTTTAGAATGCATTCAGTGTCAATGCTTATTGGATAAGCATCCCCAACTACATAGCATTATGCTGAAAAAATTGGAAAATGAAGACCTTTTCAATTCTTCTCTAGAAATGATAAGATTTATACAGTTGTTTTATATTTCTCTTCTGTTGGTTTAGTTCCCATAAATTAAGTTCTTGCTTCTTTATACATCTTTGGTATTAGTAAAGTGAGGCCACCAATGGATTTTGAAGCAAGGATGTACAATAAATGCAGGATGCAGAATCTATACTTAAGGTAGGGGAGAGTCAGAGAGATGGGACAGAGGTAGGCAATCATATATAGGTTATTACTAAGTCATTTAGTTTTGTTCAGGGTGATATTTTCATGGATGCTAATTGCTGTGAAAATAATGGACCCATTTATACAAGACATGCATGAAATAATGATAACAGGGTATAACCAAGGGTTATAATTAATCTAGTTCTATGCATCGGAGGCCCATAAAAAATAAGTACATAAATAATAAGTTGTGGATTTGGGGAAGTAACTGGCAAGATTGGAGAACTAGGGCATAATTTCCCCCCAGTGGATTCTCTCTTTTTGATAATGACAGGAATCTTGTCAGAGGGTAAATACTAATGACCCCAAAGGAGGGTTTTTCTGCCACACCATATAGATACCTTGAGCTAAGATATTAGATAAGCTTGGTTTTAATTACTAGCTGTTTCTTTCTTCTTCAAGATATGTAGGGATGTCTATCTGTTAGGATTTACTACCACATTGGGCTTCTTAAAAATGGCACTCTTAACATCAGCAAATAATTTTTAAAAATTACTTTATTGAGGAGATGCTGCTTAAAAATTGGCTCTGTGGGTGTCTTCATTGGAAAACTGTATATTTAGGTCCTCTATCCATTTTTTAAATTGGATTGTCTCTTTCTATTTGAGTTGCATGTGTTATCTGTATATTCTGGTTGCTAACCCTTATGCAGTATGTGGTTTGAATGTATTTTCCCTTGTGCTGTGGGTTTTACCTTTTCATTTTGTTGGTTGATTTGCTATGCAGAAGTTTTTTAATTTGCTATAATTCCACTTAATTGATTTTTGCTTTTTATACTTGTGCTTTTGATATCATATCCAAAAAATCATTGCCAAGACTGATGTCTTCCCTGGTCGTTCAGCAGTAAAGAATCCACCTGCAAAACAAGTGCTGCAGGAGACATGGGTTTGATCCCTGGGTTGGGAAGATTCCCTGGAGGAAGGCTTGGCAACCCACTCCAGTACTCTTGCCTGGCAAATCCCATGGACAGAGGAGCCTGGTGGGCTACAGTCCATAGGGTTGCAAAGAGTTGGACATGACTGAAGCAACTTAGCATGCATGCAGAAACATTCATGCAAACAAAATATTTAGTGGATACTTTATTACTGCATTTGAAGTACATTGAAGTTTCTGAGCATTGCCATTATCATAGTGTGTAAAATACGGAAAGTATCTTCCATGGCAGATATAATGGATTTGAAGATTTGGAACATCAGCACAGCAAATCAATGAATAGACACTTAGTAATCTTCTGTGGAAATTTAAATTCGTGTAAACCAGGCCTTTGTTACCTGTTGGTTAGTTCAGGGCGCAATAATTATTAAGAAATATAAACTTTAGCTCATGAACGAACTGGCAGACTTTCTTGCATTTTAATTGCTAGAATTCTCTCTTCTTCACTTAGAAGCTGTATTTTCTTTTATCGACCAGGCTCTGTGTGCCGCTGTGGTGAAACCAGATGTTCTGGAAACAATGGCTTTGCTGTTCAGTGGAGCAGATGTCATGTGCGCGACAGGTGATCCTGAGCACAGCACCCCCTATCTGCTGGCCAAGAAGGCAGGGCAGAGTCTGCAGATGGAGTTTCTCTACCATAACAAATTCTCAGGTTAGGCCCTCTCATGCCTCCACCAACCTGGTCCCTCCTGATAGATCCTTGAAAGGACTGAAGCTCAAATCTGTAAATTTCTCAAATCAGAAACACTATTAGGATGAAAAGAAAATGTAATTATCAGAAAGACGGAAAATGCTTCTTAAGACCCATGTTTTATTTCCTTTCAAGGAAGAGTTTAGGAAATCAATCTTTTATGTGCCTTTAATCATCTAAATGGAAGATTAAAATAGTTAATCCCATGTAATCATTTTCACTAAAATTAAATCTAGTTTTCATGTATGAATAATAAACACAACCAAAGTGCAAATTTTATGCAAAGCAAAATAAATGTTTCTGTATCTTTTATTCTGCAGTATATTTGAAGTAGTTTTTCTTCTACCTCAGAACTCACCAACATATTCATAAGCCAAGGGAAAATTGTTTACATTTCAGATTTCAGATGTGGTATTTCTGTAATTTTTCTAGATTTCCCTCAACATGACACGTATTCTGAAGGTGGATTAAATCAAGAGTCCTCCCAGTCTACGTTCCTCTGTGACTTTTTGTATCAGGCTCCTGCTGGTGCTTCTAAACTCTCTTCAGAAAAAAAACTGCTTGAAGGTATCTTTTCTGCTCCTTTTAGATTTTGTCATGATAAAATTTTATTTCATTATCAAAACAATTAGGTTTAAGTTTTGATATTTTTCCCCGTGAGATGTTAGATTTGATCTTGCAGTAGAGAAATATTTATTTTTTTGAGGATTTATAAATGCTTCCAGGCACAGATATTATTTCATGCACTGCAGCAAAGATTTACTACTGGTTCAGAATGCTGAGTGAATTCTCAGCAGAATTCTCTGACATCTACCTCAGAGACAACCAATTCTGCTTCAGGATTTAAGAGTTATTCCAAAGAAATGTGAAACTCAGCCCCTTCCCTTTGGGACAGACCCCCCAGCTGGGGAGATAATATAGATAAATGTCAACATGTAGGAAGAACGGACAAGTCTTTGGTTTATATTCTGTCAGCATACTAAGTGGTCTCAAGTAGTTGAGTTTGTTCTGATTGTAATTGTGCGTGTCTATGTAAGTAAAATAAAGCTTAACATGGTTTCCAAGAAATGATGTGAATTAATTGATTTAACAACCTGTTGTAGGTTTGTGGCATTGATCTTAGCAGAATCATAGTAGGTGAAATCTATCCATTTCACTCCTTGTGTCAGGCATGTGCTGGGCATTAGGAAAACAAAAACGAGTAAGACACAGGCTAATGTTATATACATTCAAACCAATATTAGAAATGTAGGCAGGAAAAATATAATGCACTTTGTCTTACTAGAACAGAAAGAATTTAAGAGAGATTAAGTTATGCTGGCCAATTGGTGGACTTCAGAGACTTGGAGGACAGGTATTAATGCCCTAGTGGTAAAATCCAACCATATTACTTGTATCAGAGGAATAATAGGATGAAAAACTCACTTTAGAGTGTTAATCCTGATCTTCATACATTTGAAGAGATTATCTCAATTACAGGCTTTATTTGTCCAAAAAAGAAAATTTTAACCTTTAGCAGAATTATCCTGGGATAAACTATACTTTATTAGTTTTTTGGCCTTTCCTAGTGGCTCAGTAGTAAAGAATCTGCCTACCAATGTAGGAGACATGGGTTCGATCCCTGGGTTGGGAAGAGTCGCTGGAGAAGGAAAATGAGAACCCACTCCAGGATTCTTGCCTGAGAAATTCCGTGGATGGAGGACTCTGGTGGGCTACAGTCCATGGAGTCACAAAGAATCAGACAGAACTTAGTATCTAAACAACAACAAAAACCTATTAACAGTAGCTCGCCTTTAGTGAGCATGTACTATGTGTAAGGCATTGCTTTAGGCTTTTTCTATGTGTTCATTGTAATTCTCATAAAAGCTCTGCAGGATAGTTGATACTATGCTGGTTTCACATGAACAGTGGAGGAACTCAGCATGAAGCAGAGTCTTGCATTTGATTTGTGTTATAATTGTTACTGTATGACTTTGGCTTTGGTCAGGGTGATGACCAGCTGACACTAGGTGGCAGAGCATCTTTATTCTTTGAGTTTAGGGTTTTGCTTTTTTTGGTTCTTTCAGCAAATTTATTTTCATGTCTGTCTTTTCTCAATGTAACCAATAATAAATGATGAATTTTAGAGACTTTCTCATCTTCCCATTGCTCCTTATCAGTATTTAATACTTATATAGTTGAATGGTGAGTAATCAAGAGGGAAGAAGTAGCAGAACAATCTGTGAAATGATGATAGCAATTATTAAAATAATTGAGTAACAGGGCAATTAGTGTACTTGTTAAGAAGTATACAAGTTTTCTAGAATGTTTCTTCTAAATTGCAGGATATATTAATCTACCCTTCTAACCACTTATACAAAGATGAAATAGGAAGGAAATCTGAAATACAAGCTTTTCTTCCTAAAGCTTCTCAATATAAGTATTCCGCAGGCTAAAAATAAGCTTTTAGTTATTTTTTGACAATTCTGGTTATAATATTTATAAACTTATCAATTTGTTTTACTGTTTTCTTGAAATATATTGCTTTTCTTAGTCACTTGAGAACTGAATTGATATTTCAAATTTGCAACTAAATCAGTTTTTCCTTTTATAAAAGATAAGTTAACTAATGGATTTTGTGGTTGAAATTTACTTCAAAAAACAGAAACCAGTGCATTCTCCATATTCGTAATTTAATTAGGTATGTTTTCTCATTTTGGAGCATTCTGTTTTAAGTGATAATACTTTGACGATGGAGCACACAGAAATGATTTCATTGGATGACAATCTAATAATCTAACAGCAAGGTATTCTGCTCGCTATTTATATTCTTTGATAGTCTTCATTTCTTTCATCCAGTATATCAGCAAGGTCTGTCATTTTAACTCAGAATAGACCATGAATCAGTTGGCTGCTGTCCATCTTCACTAACTGCATCTGAACCTTAGTCACCATCTTGTCCTGCCTGGGCTGTGATACCCTCTGTCCCAGCCCATATCTGTTTACTGGTTAACATCTTCCCCGGCTTCCCTCCAAACCATTCCCCCAAACAGACATAGTGATTGTTGAGAATGTAGATCAGACCATGCATTTCCATTGTTCAAGTACAGTTAGTGGCTTCCCATGACGGGATATAACCCTTTTCCTTATCTGACCTAAGAGACCTTCTCCTGCTTTCCCCTCTTCATCTTACATCCTTCCTTCCTGTCCTACCTGCCTGGCCACACTGGTTTCCTGTCTGTTCCTGCAACATGCCCGCTCCGGACCTTCGCAGTTGCTGTTCACTTTGCAAGGAGCACACTTTCCTCAGCCTGGCTGCCTCTCGCCTCTAGGTTGTCACTGCAGGGCCACGTGGTCGGGGAGACCGCCATGGCAGCCTCCTAACGTGTGGGCCCACTGCTGGTTCTTCTAGCTCATAGCGTGCTGCTCGCTTCCACTGTGGCTCTCGTTGCATGAACTGGATCCTTGTGTCATCTGTTTGTCCCTCCTTCTGGAGTGAAAGCTCGTTGAGGCCTCAGCATTCTCTGGTTTATTCAGCATCATCAAATCTCTGGTGCCTAATACAGTGTCCACACATAACTAGTCATGTGCAAATACTTGTTGAATAAATGGGCATTGCTCTAACCACATTACTGCCAGTGTAAAAGCACAGATGACTTTATATATTCATAATAAAATTTTTATCAAAGTATAGTTTCTATATGGTATTGTTTAAGGTTTACGGGTGTATGATATAGCAATTCACAATTTTTAAAGATTAAACTCTATTTATAATTATTAGTTACTATTTTTTCACCTGCATATAAAAATAGATAAGTGCTGACACAAAACACATTTGTTTGGGAAGAGCCTACTTAAAAACATAGAAGAAAAAGTTGAATTAACAAGAAACAGAGAGTTTGGGTGGTTTTTTTTTTTTTCTTTTCTCTTTCCATCAAGATTCTGCAGCAGTGGTACTCCTGTTGAGCACCAGCTTTATGGAAAAATTGAATTATTTGGAAAGATTTAGAGATTAAAGTGTGGTTGTCACCTTTGCCTCGGAACAGCAAGCATCTGGACTGCATCACTCCATCAGGGCTTGTCAGGATGGCCACAGAGCAGACTGATTAAAAACAAAGAAAAAAGTCTAGGAATAAAATGCATGCAAGTCCTTCAGAGAGTTACAGAGGCTTCAAATTGTCAGTTCAGATTTTCAGGATTTGAAGTTCTTCTAGCCTCTGGTTATGAAGACTGATCTGTATTTTTCTTTTTCTCCCCAATTTAGTGTTCATGAAAGGAAAGATTGATAGCTCTTGTTAAACCTAAGTGCAGAGCTGAATAATAGCATCCTGATTTTGTTTTCTCTTTTCTCCCCTCAACTGTATTATTTTCCCTTGGTATCTTACCTTGATTTGTTGACAGTGTTTGAGTTTTAAAAAGAAAGTGGTTGATACAGTTTACTAGAAACTCTGTATTATCTGTTTATATTTAATTTTATGAGTTAGTATTGAGGAATTTTGAAGATCCTTTGTTCCGTAAATGCCTAGCTTGCATAGTTTAAAAATGTTTCTTCAAGGCTGAAACATTTATTTTAAATGAAAGGAGTCCTAGTGAATATTTCTATTTTCTGTGGATGCTGAATGCCATCAGTTTGGGAAATTCTTCATCAGGAAACTTTATGGTTTAAAAAAATAATAGTTTCACCTGAACTCTCTCTCATTTGTTGTGCACATATATATTTGAAGGCACGACCTCCGCTGTACCCTGGCACATTTAAACAATGGACATACATGCTTCAAGCGTGTATCAGGCACGGACAGGGAGCTTGTGAAGTAGATAGAAGGATACCTTCCCTAGTTGACTGCTTGGGTTTTACTCCCAGCTCTGATGTTGAGTACTTATGTGATGTTGGTAAAGTCCATCAACCATCTTGTACCCATGAACAGGGTAAAAGGAAAGGAGCACATAATCGTAGAACTGACCTAATAGGGTTGTTCTGAGGATTCTATGAGTTAATGCCTATAAGATGCATAGGAGAACATATGACACATACATATGATGCTGAGAGGATGAGGACAGGGAGGAATGGTAGCAGAGATACACAGGTATCCATATACACACCTTGCTTCTGGTTTCCAGTTAGCCTTTGAGTTTAGGAATATCCTACCGGTGGTAAGCTAACAATCAAGTTAACCATACTCTAGTAACCGTATCACTTCATCGGAATATTTCAGTAGGTCACCTCTGGAGTTCTTTATCTGTGCATAAGTAAATTGCACTGTTTTTCTGCCCTGATCTAAATGTCAGGTTTGAATAGAAGGAAAGAACAACCCCTCCAGCTGATCCAACCACCATAATAAACAGGACCTCTGGTCTTATAAACACCTTTTGTCCTGAGAGTTGTCCATTCTGTGGCCCCAGTCTTGCTTCTGGTAGACATCTTCTGGTAACTGATTAAGCAGTAAAACTTGTTCTGTGGCAGAGAGGGTGTCCTGTCTGAATTAGCTCAAGCAGACCCATGCCATCCAGTGTAGTTTTGCTAAAGCTTTCTGATTGCTTCCCAGATGAATAGAAATGTCAAAATTTCCTATCACGGCTTTGTTGTTATAAATCCTCAGAGGTAATATCTATGCCTGCTTTGTCTGACCTCTGGCCTATTTTCACTTAAAAAAATGAAGTTCATCAAGGATTATGGTGATGATGCTACAAGGTTAAATCTCCTCAAGCCCATATTTCTAACTTAAAATGAGTTTGTACTCACCTTTTTCAAGAGGTCTGTCATTTGTTTCCCATTAGAATTAGCATAATTAGGTTCTGCATTTACATTTACTTTGTGGATCATGCATTTGACACTTGTTTAAGACCTTCCAATGTCTCCCACTTGTCTACTGAGAAAGGTGAAAACTCCAGAATACCTATCATGTAAGACTCCTGGGGCCTGGCCTCTGCCGTGAGCCTGCAGTCTTGTTTCCCAAGTCCTAATTTCAGATGTAATCTTTTTCTTTGACCAGATAGGTTTTTGACAGTTTCCCCTTCCCATGACTTTCCTCACAGTTCTTTCTCAGAATTATGGAATGACTGGGAGCTCAGTGTTCACTTTTTGCTACTTTAGAAAAACACCTTTTCCATATAAATGCCTAGTTCAAAAGCCGTAATTTGTGTGAAGTTTTTCCTTACCACTTCAGTCTGAGGGTAGCTTCCCTTTCAGAATGGGTCTGGCCTCTGAATGGCCCACCTCAGGTGAGGATGAGAGAGACAGAATTCTCAGTTAAAGGACAGGCAGTTACTGGAGAGAAGGGAATGGCAAACCACTTCAGTGTTCTTGCCTTGAGAACCCCATGAACTCAATGGACATGGGTTTGAGTGGACTTGGGGAGTTGGTGATGGACAGGGAGGCCTGGTGTGCTGCGGTTCATGGGGTCGCAAAGAGTCGGACGTGACTGAGCGACTGAACTGAAGTTACATTCTTATTGTAAGACCAGCTGATATTTTCGGCCTTTATTTTATTGAATCTCTTTCTGTATTTAGTGTTGGTAGTCATTCGCTTCTGAAATGCTCAGCCCTTTTCTGTTTATGCACTCTCTCTTCTCATTTGTTTCACTGCCTTTGTGAACCCTTCTATACCCATTGTTCCCTAAGTTCCCTCAGATTTTATCCTTGGTTACTGTGCATTTTCAACTACTACCTGTAGTCTAAAGACTTTCTGGTTATTGAGGCTGTTCCTTGCCCTGAAGATTCAAATCCACAGGGTGATCTGCCTAATAGGTATTCCTGTTTGAGTTTCTAGGAGATATCTTTCATGTAGTGCATGTCCAAGGAAATTCAGATTACATGCACTAAAACCATTTCTACTTTATTTCCTTTTAGGTAAAAATAGGCATTTCTGCCCACCTTGTAATCAAAGCTAAAAATGATTAATAACCATTAATAAGTACTCTCTTACTCACTATGTCCCATCAATAAATGTTTTATCCCTTTAGAATACACAAGTGCATGTATGCATTGCTCTCTCCCCTCCTCCCTGTCTCTCCTGTCCCCATCCTTTCCTATCATCCCATCGCCCCATTACCCACCCATTATCCTACTATCGCTGTGGTTCTACCTGCCTCAGATGGTCTTCATCTTTCACTTTTGGCAGAGTCCCAGCAGGTCTTCTGCCTTCAGCTTCACCTTCTCACATCCATGTTGCACAGAAAGCAAGTGTGCAAAATTTAAATCTGCCATTTCCTTCTGATGAAACCATTTCAGTGGCTTACCATCAACTCTAAAAGCAAAGCTTAGCAGACGTTTCTGAAAAGGGCCAGATAGTAAATGTTTTAAGCTCTGCAGGTCAGATAGTCTCTGCCCTTGTTGCAAGAAAGCTGCCCCAGGCAATCCACAAATGAGTGGGTTGTGGCCCTTTCTCAGTAAAATTTTTTGTTTACAAAACAGGTGTTGATCTGGATTTTGCCTGCAGGCCATAGTGTGCTGAACTCTTAAAAGATGAATTTCAAATCCTCTAAACAGAGCATTTACTTCCCTGGTGGCTCAGAGGGTAAAACCTCTGCCTACAATGCGGGAGACCTGGGTTCAATCCCTGGGTCAGGAAGATCTCCTGGAGAAGGAAATGGCACCCCACTCCAGTACTTTTGCCTGGTAGGCTACAGTCCATGGGGTCGCAAAGAATCAGACACGACTGAACAACTTCATTCAAACAGAGCATTAGGCCTTCCCTGGTGGCTCAGTTGGTAAAGAATCTGCCTGCAATGCTGGAACTGCTGCTGCTGCTAAATCGCTTCCGTCGTGTCCGACTCTGTGCGACCCCTATAGACAGCAGCCCACCAGGCTGCCCCGTCCCTGGGATTGTCATGTCCAACTCTTTGCAACCCCATGGACTGTAGCCTTCCCGGCTCCTCCGTCCATGGGATTTTCCAGGCAAGAGTACTGAAGTGGGGTGCCATCGTCTTCTCCGGCAGTGCTGGAGACCTGGGTTCAATCCCAGTGTAGGGAAGATGCCCTGGAGAAAGGAATGGCTGCTCACTCCAGTATTCTTGCCTGGGAATCCCATGAATAGAGGCGCCTGGCAGGCTGCAGTCCACGGGGTCGCAGAGCTGGACACAGCTGAGTTATTACCCTACTACTGAACAGGACATTAAGGTCATTTATTTTTTGCACACTTACCCAACATCAGCCACAGTGAAACTTTTTACCCTACATTTTCCCTTCCTAATGCTCTGTATAGACATCAGTCTTTACCGTTTCAGCATCGTTTTGCAGTGGTCTCTTTATCGATCTGCCTGTTTCTCTGGTCATCAGTGTCACAGTTATTTTTGTCTTTCACATCCCTGGCTACTAGGCTGTAAATTTTTTGAGAGCATTAAGTATGACAGTTTTATATCCCATGCAGCAGTATCATGCTCTTTATACAAAATAGGAAACTAACGCATCCATTTATTTGAATCCAGTTATTTAAGACCATATATTTTAAATTTTGATTTATGGTATAGCTCAATTTATTACTTGTTTTGTTTTAAATTCCTAGAGACAAATAAAAAGTGGTGTGTTCTGGAAGGAGGCTTCTTGAGTTACTATGAAAATGATAAGTCTACCACGCCTAATGGCACCATTAATATCAATGAAGTCATCTGCCTGGCTGTGCACAAAGAAGACTTCTGTTTAAATACTGGGTAGGTCTATCATTAAAAGAGTAGGAGCTGAAAGTATTTTCTGATATGTATCATACCAGTTAATAAGTGTTTTATCATCATTTCAATTCTTCACTTGCTTCTTACAGAAGAGTTTGATGGTTTCTTGTAGCCTTCTCATTTTTCAGCTTTTAAAAGTTGCTTAGGGAATTCACTAAAATGTGGGAAAATTAAAATATCTCATTAGGTAATATGAAAGGTTGACATCTTCACGTCAAATTTTAAGTAAGTTTACATCATTCCATTCTTGCACATGTAGTCTGATAATTTTTATGATTCGCTCACTGTTTAATATAGTGATTTAATGACAAAATTTAGGCTCTCATTAAATGTATCATGGTTAAAGTAGATGACAAAAAAGTGCAGTGGTAATGTTCACAATAAAATAACTTATGCATATTGAATAGCATATTGAAATGCTAGATTTCTTAGATCTATTTTGACATTTTTATGGTCTCAAGAAGTTTTAAAGAGTAGACATTATTTAACATATTCGACTCACAAATAGTTTAGTAGGATTCTGTGAGGACTTTTAGAAATTGACCCTCTAAGATACTTGGTATGAAAGTTTCTTATCACATTTTGTAATGTAATTAAAAAATATATATATATATTAAAATGTGCAAAAATCAGTTATAAAACTGATAAAGGAGCATAGTATTTTAATAAAAAGTTTTATATGAGAAAGGGAAGAGATTTGTAAAGCTATGTCATTTATATAACATTATATGAAATACTGAAACATTTTACTATTATCACATAACAACCAGTACATGATAGTTGAATGACTATTGTTTTCTAGTAAATCTAACGTTTTGTGAACAAAGCTGGTTATGTGTTGATTTATTACTTTAATCTTAATAGTGCTTTTATTCTAAATGATTAAACAGTTTAATGTGGCTTACCATAAAAAAAAAAAAAGACCCTGATGCTGGGAAAGACTGAAGGTGGGAGGAGAAGGGGACAACAGAGGATGAGATGGTTAGATAGCATCACCGACTCAATGAACATGAGTTTGAGTAAATTCCCAGAGTTAGTGATGGACAGGGAGGCCTGGCATGCTGCAATCCATTGGGTCACAAAGAGTCGGACATGACTGAGCAACTGACCTGAACCCAACTGATGGAATGTTAAGTGTACTCTATGTATTAAATTGTTTAAACAATTCAAATAATTGCTATTAGTTTATGTCAGCATATAATCATATTCAAAAATAAATCTTGGTAGAATGTTACTGATACAAGTAGATGTGCAAATGAAAGCATTTATAATGAGATGTGTTTAAAAAATAATTACTACAGCCAGATTCTTAGTCACCTTCAATAGCATATTATAGAATTTGAAATTGATAATGTAGTAACTGAGGAGTCATACACATTGAATTTTCAGAAGAGAGCTGATGGCTGGAGTATTAAAGTAGAGATTGGAAGAAGAAAGATATAATTAAGAGAGTGTAGCTAGAGGAGCAAATAATTAAAAAGAAAAACAGTGAGTTGAGAGACTCTTAAGATTGAACTGGTAGCATTCAGTGTGTGACTGAATGAAATGCTGACTTCAAAGGGAATATAAATTAAGATTCCAAAGTTTTGTTCTTGTTGATGAGGCAGATGGTGATGCCTGTAAACTGGAATGTGAAGGAGATAGCAAGAGGTGTGGGGTGAGAAAGAGAAAGAAGGACGATCAGTTTAATATAGGGTATTTTGAGTTTTTGTTTTTAGGTAATGGCAGCAATCCAAGTCTATGCCCCGACCAGTAATGCTGAAGAAGCTGAAGTTGAATGGTTCTATGAAGACCTACAAGACCTTTTAGAACTAACACCCAAAAAAGATGTCCTTTTCATTATAGGGGACTGGAATGCAAAAGTCAAGAAACACCTGGAGTAACAGGCAGATTTGGCCTTGGAGTACAGAATGAAGCAGGGCAAAGGCTAATAAATAGAGTTTTCCCAAGAGAACGCACGGGTCATAGCAAACAACCACTTCCAACAACTCAAGAGAAGACTCTACATAAAAACATCACCAGATGGTCAACACCAAAATCAGATTGGTTATATTCTTGGCAGCCAAAGATGGAAAAGCTCTAGGCAGTCAGCAAAAACAAGACTGGGAGCTGACTGTGGCTAAGATCATGAGCTCCTTATTGAGAAATTAAGACTTAAATTGAAGAAAGTGGGGAAAACCACTAGACCATTCAGGTATGACCTAAATCAAATCCCTTATGACTATACAGTGGAAGTGAGATACAGATTTAAGGGACTAGATCTGATAGAGTGCTTGATGAACTATGGACAGAGGTTTGTGACATTGTACAGGAGACAGGGATCAAAACCATCCCCAAGAAAAAGAAACGAAAAAAAGCAAAATGGCTGTCTGAGGAGGCCTTACAAATAGCTGAGAAAAGAAGAGAAGCTAAAAGGAAAAGGATAAAGGAAAGATATACCCATTTGAATGCAGAGTTCCAAACAATAGCAACGAGAGATAAGAAAACCTTCCTCAGCAATCAATGCAAAGAAATAGAGGAAAACAATAGAATGGGAAAGACTAGAGCTCTCTTCAAGAAAATTAGAGATACCAAGGGAATATTTCATGCAAAGATGGGCTCAATAAAGAAATGGTATGGACCTAACAGAAGCAGAAGATATTAAGAAGAGGTGGCAAGAATACACAGAAGAACTGCACAAATACGATCTTCACGAACCAGATAATCACAATGGTTTGATCACTCACCTAGAGCCAGACATTCTGGAATGTGAAGTCAAGTGGGCCTTAGAAAGCATCACTACGAACAAAGCTAGTGGAGGTGATGGAATTCCAGTTGAGCTATTTCAAATCCTAAAAGATAATGCTGTGAAAGTACTGCAGTCAATATGCCAGCAAATTTGGAAAACTCAGCAGTGGCCACAGGACTGGAAAAGGTCAGTTTTCATTCCAATCCCAAAGAAAGGCAATGCCAAAGAATGCTCAAACAACTGCACAATCGCACTCATCTCACATGTTAATAAAGTAATGCTTAAAATTCTGTAAGCCAGGCTTCAGCAATACATGAACCGTGAACTTCCAGATATTCAAGCTGGATTTAGAAAAGGCAGAGGAACCAGAGATCAAATTGTCAACATCCGCTGGATCATCAAAACGCAAGAGAGTTCCAGAAAAATATCTATTTCTGCTTTATTGACTATGCCAAAACCTTTGACTGTGTGGATCACAGTAAACTGGAAAATTCTGAAAGATATGTGAATACCAGACCACCTGACCTGCCTCTCGAGAAACCTGTATGCAGGTCAGGAAGCACAGTTAGAACTGGACATGGAACAACAGACTGGTTCCAAATAGGAAAAGGAGTATATCAAGGCTGTATACTGTCACCCTGCTTATTTAACCTATATGCATCATGAGAAACGCTGGGCTGGAAGAAGCACAAGCTGGAATCAAAATTGCTGGGAGAAGTATCAATAATCTCAGATATGCAGATGACAGCACCCTTATGGCAGAACGTGAAGAAGAGCTAAAGAGACTCTAGATGAAGGTGAAAGAGGAGAGTGAAAAAGTTGGCTTAAAGCTCAACAATTCAGAAAACTAAGATCATGGCATCCAGTCCCATCGCTTCATGGCAAATAGATGGGGAAACAGTGGAAACAGTGGCTAACTTTATTTTTGGGGGCTCCAAAATCACTGCAGATGGTGACTGCAGCCATGAAATTAAAAGACGCTTACTCCTTGGAAGGAAAGCTCTGAGCAACCTAGACAGCATATTAAAAAGCAGAGACATTACTTTGTCAACAAGGGTCCGTCTAGTCAAGGCTATGCTTTTTCCAGTAGTTATGTATGGATGTGAGAGTTGGACTATAAAGAAAGCTGAGCACAGTAGAATTGATGCTTTTGAACTGTGGTGTTGGAGAAGACTCTTGACAGTCCCTTGGGCTACAAGGAGATCCAACTAGTCCATCCTAATGGAAATCAGTCCTGGGTGTTCATTGGAAGGACTGATGTTGAAGCTGAAACTCCAATACATTGGCCACCTGATGCGAAGAGCTGACTCATTTGAAAGGACCCTGATGCTGGGAGCGATTGAGGGCAGGAGGAGAAGGGGATGACAGAGGATGAGATGGCTGGATGGCATCACTGACTCAATGGACATGAGTTTGGGTAAACTTTGGGAGTTGGTGATGGACAGGGAGGCCTGGTGTGCTGCTGTTCATGCGGTCACAAAGAGTCGGACACGACTGAGCAACTGAACTGAGCATATATACTTAAGTGTGTTCAAGAAATACTTGGACTATGGATGAGCAATGAAGGAAAAATTCAAGTTATGTGATATTACCCTATTTTTATCTATACTAAGGAGATGACATTTTGGCATAGGATGAGATGATGGAAGGAAAATTCGTGAAGATGAGAAGAGAACTATTTAGAGAACTGTTGGGACAATGTTTGCTTTGAACAGAGGGTCAGAATAAATCAAGAAGGAGTGATCTCAGAGGGCAGAAGAGAGAAGAGAACCCCCTGCCGCATCAGGGCATCAGCAAAGTCATGCCATACATAGAGTGGTTTGTCAGAAGAATATTCTTTTTGTCTGGCCCAGTGTGTTCCATTTAATTCATTTGGATAAAGTACAAACCAGCAGCAGAAAAATATGATAGGTAGATGGTAGGTAGATCTCATGCTATTATTCAGTGTTCAAAAGGAATTTATTTAAAGACTTGATCTTTTTGTTATTTTTTTTCTCATTAAAGCCACGCATAACCAGCAGCACCTTTTTATTCTTATGTCCTGTAGGCCTATCTTTACTTTTGAGATTTATTTACCCTCAGAACGTGCATTTTTATTTGGAGCTGAAACATCTCAAGTGCAAAGAAAATGGACAGAAGCAATAGCCAAGGTATTTATTTTTTTGTTAATTTTTATTGGAGTCTAGTTGCTTTGGGCTTCCCAGGTAGTGCTAGTGGTAAAGAACCTGCCTGCCAGTGCAGAAGACATGAGACGTGGCTTCAATCCCTGGGTTGGGAAGATCCCCTGGAGAAGGGCATAGAACCTACGCCAGTCTTCTTGCCTGGAGAATCCCATGGACAGAGGAGCCTGGCGGGCTATAGTCCGTGGGGTCGTAAAGAGTCAGACACAACTAAAGTGACTTAGCACGTGTGCACACACATAGTTGCTTTACAGTGTTGGGTTAGTTTCTGCTACATAGCAGACTGAATCAGCCGTGCACATACATACATCCCGTCCCTTTGGCACGTCCCCTTCAGGTCACAACAGTTTAGCAAGTAGAACTCCTGGTACCACACAATATGTTCTCATTAGTTATTTTATATATAGTATCAGTAGTACATATTTGTCAGTCTCCATCTTCTAATTTCTCCTACCACCCCTGTCCCCCTTGGTATCCATTTATTCTCTCCATCTGACCAAGCTATTTAAATATTGTTTTATTACCTAAATCCAGAGAAGATTCTTTACCTTTTGGAGGTTCATAAAATTTTTTTTAAAGATTCCAGAAAGCATGTTCTTACTTAATTAGGGTTTCATAGGTTGTAGTCAAACGAGGTTAAGAGTTACCTTTCTGAAGCCTTAAGCAGAGAAGAAATTAATGTAGGATTTTGGAGAGGTCATTCTTAAAATTAAGGCCATACCTTGATGGTGGAGATCTTTTCAATATTGTGAAGTCATTTCTGTGTATGTCTTTTTATAGGTAGATTTCTTATTCATAGTGTACACAAATGGGAAAAGAACAGATTCAGTAAAAGACACAAATGAAGACAGACATTGAAGGTTGACATTTTAAAAGATTTCACAAACTGACAAAGAGAATGTCTTCCTGTTTCAATTCTGTATATATCAAGAAAAACGGTTTAAGATGCTGCCATTTGAAATTGCTTTATATTTATAGCTCTTCAGTTTTAAGACTGATGGCAAGTTTAAATAATTGTTTTGAAATCTGGATTATTCCTAAATCTACAGAAAAACAAGTTTTTCCCCTTTCCCTCATATCTTTAGCTATGTAAGGGATTTCCTGTTTTCACTGTCTTTATTACTTTTTTGTATTTGTTTTAACAGCATTTTGTTCCCTTTGTTGCTGAAAACTTAACAGAAGCTGACTATGATTTGATTGGTCAACTCTACTACAAAGACTGCCACGCCCTGGATCAATGGAGAAAAGGCTGGTTTGCAATGGACAAATCTAATTTGCGTTTTTGCCTTCAAATGCAAGAAGGTCAAGAGGATAGAATGCACTTAAGGAGACTACAAGAACTAAGTAAGTTTTTTTTCTCCCCCTCCCCTTCTATCTGTGGGCTTCCCTGGTGGCTTAGAGGATAAAGCATCTGCCTGCAATGCGGGAGACCTGGGTTCGATCCCTGGGTTGGGAAGATCCCCCGGAGAAGGAAATGGCGACCTACTCCGGTATTCTTGCCTGGAGAATCCCATGGACAGAGGAGCCTGGTGGGTCCACGGGGTCGCAAAGAGTCAGACACGACTGAGCGAGTTCACTTCACTTCACTTATATTATATCTGCACAGAGTTCTTTGCTGCATATGGAAATAGTAGATTTCACATAAAATTATAATGAGTCACTTCTAAACAGTGAGTAAGTAGTTGATAAAGGTATTTAGTGTAATACTTTAAAATAATATATTCATACTTTTCTTCTTTCCCTCCAGCAATTAGCACAGTGGTTCAAAATGGGGAAAAATTGGATGTTTTGCTCTTGGTAGAAAAAGGGAGGTAAGTGCATTTTTGCTTTTTGTTCTTTATCTCAATGCCTCTATGGAGTTGGATATTCTGGTTATCCTCTTGGAGGAGAACCCATTATTTTATAAACTGTTGGAAATTTTCTGAATCTTGTGTGTGTGTATGTATATATTCTCTTTAGTAGAAGGAGCAGACCAGTGAAGCTTGCCTTTTTTTATATTATGAGAAACTCAGTGGGATCAGTTATTGTAGTTTTCTGCAGACCTAGATTCCTTCGCTTCCTTTGGAAGCACTTGGACATTTGTAAATATATTATCAGTGTAGATATATGATAGGTATAAATAATACCCTGAATCATGTATAGCTAAAACCTGATTTCTTGAATTTATTCAGTTTTTCAATAAATATTAAGCATCTACTCTATGGTTCTGTTATAGGTACTGGGGATATAGTGGTGAATAAAACAGATATGGTCTTTGCCTTCATGAAGCATCTGCATTTGTGGGGGAAACAATATACAATATAAGCAGGCAAAAAATTTGCATAGTATTCTGTCCCTCAGTGTTAAGTGCTTGAAGAAAAATAAGGTAAAGAGAGTGTACCTGGTAGAGTGGTATTCTGTTTTCAATAGGGTGGTAAGAGAAGATATCTTGGATCAGAGATCTGTATCGAGTGGAGGGAAAAAAAAACAAAAAACATGCAGCAGTCTGAATAGAATGTACGAGGCATAAGGGCAAGGATACTTTGAAGACCCCAAGAGTGAGTTGTGTTTGGCATGTTCAAGGTCTGACGAAAGCTCCTGTGGCTAGGGAAATTTCAGTGAGTGAGAGTGGGAAGAAATGATTACAGAGATATCCCTGGGCCAGACTGTAGAGCCTTACAGGCCATGGTATGTAAAGACTTGAATTTTATTCTAAGCGTGGTGAGATGCCCCTTGATTTGAGAGCCAGGAAATGCAATCATCTGACTTAGGTTTTTGAATGACTACTCTGACTCTAGATGGATAGCTTTCAGAGGGCGCGAGTGAAAGTCTGAGCATCAGGTAAGATGCTGCTGCAAAGGCCAGGCAAAAGGTGATTCCTGATGACATAGTGTTGGGTGGTAAGATACACTGTGTGGGCAGAGGTCAGTGAATCTGCTGACGAATTCAGTGACTGTGACAGTCAGAGATGATCCCAGAGTTTTTGGCCTGAGCCTTTATGTGAATTATGGTGCTATTTTTTGAGATAAAATAACATGGAGAGTAGAGGTGGGGTATTAGTACATTTAGGGCAGTAGATCAAGAATTTGGTTTTGGAAATGATTACTTGGAGATGTCTATTTGAAAGCAAAGTGGATATGCAAGCCTGGAATTAAGTGGAGAGGTTACAGCCAGAGATAAAGATTTGAGAGTCATCAGCATACATTTTGACTTACTTATTTAGCCAAGGAACAGATCAGATTCACCTAGATGAGGACTGTAGGTAGAAAAGAGACAAGGAGGTAGTCCCAGGGCCTTCAGTTTTAGAGGAGGAATGATCTGGCAAAAGACCCTGAGAAGGAGCAGAAAGAGTCAGATCACAACAGCTAGGATGGCATAGTCTCCTGAACAAATTGTTTTCTCTTTACATCTTATCATTTGCTTTCAAATCCCATAAGTAGAATGTTTAGCTCTTCAAGAGTGCAAGATATGTATTTGTAAATATATGTATGTGTATATAAATATTTGTAATGATAAATATAAAAAGTAAAGTCACTCAGTCATGTCTGACTCTTTGCGACCCCTTGGACTGTAGCCTACCAGGCTCCTCCATCCATGGGATTTTCCAGGCTAGACTACTGGAGTGGGTTGCTGTTTGCTTCTCCAGGGGAACTTCCCAACCCAGGGATCAAACCCGGGTCTCCCACATTGTAGGCAGACGCTTTACCCTCTGAGCCACCAGGGAAGTCCTAGATATAAAAGCAAAGCTCAGTTAGCCTTCCCTCCAGTGAACTTCCGTGCTAGTGACAAGGAGAATGACTGAGCCATTATCTGAACCTGTCTTTTCTTGAACTTCACAGGAAGATGCCAACTGCTTTAGACACTAAATGTATTGCTGATTAGATAACGTGTGTCAAAATGTATTTTCAACTTACAGACGTAATCAGAACTTTATGTTTTTACTTCTTTATTTCTGGACTTACAATGATTAATAATATTTTAGGTTCTAATTTTGCTACCAGATGATAGTTTTACTGTTCTCTCAGAATACGTTCCATACATGTTCAGAAATAATAAGAAGAGAGTAGATAGTGTTATGGCATTAAGACTAGCACAAATAACAATTTTTCAGGTCAGTTCAGTGGCTCAGTCATGTCCAACTCTTTGCGACCCCATGGACTTCAGCACGTCAGGTCTCCCTGTCCATCACCAATTCCTGGAGTTTACTCAAACTCATGTCCATTGAGTCAGTGGTACCATCCAACTATCTCATCCTCTGTCATCCCCTTCTCCTCCCGCCTTCAATCTTTCCCAGCATCTGGGTCTTTTCCAATGAGTCAGTTCTTCACATCAGGTGGCCAAAATATTGGAGTTTCAGCATCAGTCCTTCCAGTGAACACTCAGAACTGATTTCCTTTAGGATGGACTGGATGTATCTCCTTGAAGTCCAAGGGACTCTCAAGAGTCTTCTCCAACATCACAGTTCAACAGCATCGATTCTTTGGCGCTCAGCTTTCTTTATAGTCCAACTCTCACATCCATACATGACGACTACAAACACTTGGAGCCCCCCGAAAATAAAGTCTGTCACTGTTTCCACTGTTTCCCCATCTATTTGCCATGAAGTGTTGGGACCAGATGCCATGATCTTAGTTTTCTGAATGTTGAGTTTTAAGCCAACTTTTTCAGTCTCCTCTTTCACTTTCATCAAGAGGCTCTTTAGTTCCTCTTCACTTTCTGCCAAAAGGGTGGTGTCATCTGCATATCTGAGGTTATTGCTATTTCTCCTGGCAATCTTGATTCCAGCCTGTGCTTCATCTATTAATATTTATGGAATGCCTGTTGCCTGTTACCTACATGGCAAGAAAAAATGGTCAAAAATACAGATTTGTTGCTTGAGCTCACAGAGCTTATGTTCTTAAACAAATTAGCAAACAGAAACTTGCTAGTGAAATTTATTTTATGTATTATATATATATATATGTAATTTGCAAAAATCATGTTACTGTACCCAAGGTATTTTTCTACCAGTTTTAGTCTATAAAGGATTTGACCAGTGGTACGTAGATTTTAATGAAAATGCGCCAGATGTGGATTAGTGCTGTTCAATCTGAATTTGTATTTAGTGCTGACCTCATGTAGTGTACTCCCTCATGAATGCAAGATAAGGAAGCCAGAAGACTAAATGTTTCGTTACTTTATGACATCTTGAACTTTATCCCGGGCAACAGGAATCAGAAGGGGAACTCAGAGGTACTCTAAGTTTATGGAATAGTTTAAAACTAGCAGGATTCCAAAATAATGGTCAAAGCTGCTTCGTTTAGTTTTTGAGAGTAAAGCTTCTATCTGTGTGCATGTGCGCTCAGTTGTATCCAGCTTTGCAGCCCCGCAGACCGTCGCCTGCCGGGCTTCTCGGCCCCTAGGGTGTTGCCCAGCAAGAACACTGGAGTGGCTGCTGCTTCCTTCTCCAGGGTATCTGCCCAAGCCAGGGATCAAACCTGTGTCTCCTGCATTGGCAGGCGATTCTTTACTGCTCTGCCAGCAGGGAAGACTGTTTTTATCTACATGTGTTTTCAGCTAGTTGTGTTGAAAGAATTTTTATGAAAGGCAGTAATAGAGAATGTGTCACGATGAGAGTAGGAGAAATACAGGATAAATATAAAACCAAGTTATTTTTCTTGAATCTCTTTGAATAGTTGCCATACAAAAGGAACCATTGGAAAACAACTATGTTTATCATATGCTTATATATTGATTTTACTTGCTTTCCCAGTTTTCTTCAAATCAATAATATTCAGATAATAGCAATAATAAAATGATGACAATGTATAAAAATTACTCTGTACCAGGCACTATTTTAAACACTTATGTACAGCCTTCCAGTGTGTATATGATGCTGAGGGGAATAATCCAATTTGAAATCAAGATAAGGACAGTTGTTAACTTAACAACATAACCATTTCTTTTTAAAATAAGTGGTAGTATTAATTTACCAAGATCACTCTCAAAAATTAAGTCAGCTAATATATTAGGAGCCTGGATAAATAATATGTCACTAGAATTTAAATTTCAGCATCTTATTAGAAAGTAAAGAGTTTATTAGAAAACTCAAAAAGTTATTTTACTAGAAAAAATATATCCATCCAGTGGTTACCTAACTAAAGGTGAAACAGAAAGAAGAGAGGTCAGAAGTGGGAAAAAAGAATCAACCTGGAAGATGGTGAGTGCACTGGGTTATAAGCCTTTATGGAACAAAAAGCCATGCAGGTGTCCAGGGCACCTTGTATGGTGAAGAACAGTGTCTCATATTTATATACCTATGTGTTTATTCACAGATGTACACACATGTGTGTACATACATGTGCATATGTATACACATATGTAAATACATAGAAACAAATGGAAAAAGCAGGTTTGGAAGAGAGCTTGGGAAAAGATGAGTTTGATTTTTGACATTTGGAACATGAGGTGCTTATAAACGCTTGAGAAATTGCTTAGAAGGAGTTATGTTTATGGATCTGACACTCATGATTGGTTAGTGGGGATATCAATATTGGAGTTACCCACATATGGAATGAAGAAGGTGAAATCACTTAGGGAGGGTCTATAGAGTGAGAAGGGAAGAGGTAATGTGTTGGGACTTTGATGACTACACCGCATGTTGGAGGTGGGGGCAGTTTTCGGGGGATTAGCTACCCCAGGGTATAAAGGTAGTTTCTTCAGAGAGTGAAGCAGGAAACCAAGAGGATGTGTCACTAAGCCCAGAAAGAGTGCTGCAGGAAGGAAGGAATAGTTAAAAACACCAGGTGTCTGATGACAATAGATACCTCATTGGATCAGTGATGGGGAGTCCAGTCTGGTGATTTTTAAGAACAGAAGTGATAAAGCAGAAACTGGGTTAAAGTTGAGACCTGGATAAGATTAGATAAACCAGCTGGGGAGAACAGTTTGTCAAGGATGTCTGGAAGTTAACAGGATTAATGAGGTGAGAGGAATTTGTCCCAGGAAGTGAATATATGTGCAGTTTTGTTTTAGATGATTTGAACTTGTGACATTCAAAACATTTTGATGGGGCAGAGATACATATTTAAGAAAAGGTGGTGGGGGGATGGACAATGAAGTTATAAGAGAGAGGGCAACAGGATAGGTCTCTTAGTTCTAACAGCAAGAAAAGAGGAACTGATGGGTGGTTTTGGATATTGGGTTTTTTCTAGATCTGGTGGTAGGCTATTGAGGGAGAATCCAATCTGTTGGTTTTTGATCAGTCTGGTGGTTTTCAATTGCTGTATGAAATAGGAAATAAGGATGACTTCTGAGCTCTTGGCCTGGATGACTTTGAGTGGCTTTATCACATACCAGAAGAGGGAATAGATCGTTTCTCCCAGTACTCAAACTGGGCCAGTTAATTTTAGATGGGATTGTTTAAGAACTGTTTAATACCATTTCAAAATAAGAGCATTTCACTGCATTGTCCTGTTTTTCATCTCTCTTTCAATCTGTTAGTCCCTTGGGAAATAATGACTGTAAAGTACAGTAGGTTGTATTAGACTTGTCAATGAAAGACAAAACTGTAGCTTTAAGAAATAAAACAACTTCTAGTTTTTCACATTGGTGGCTTATAAAGATAGTAAGAATAATTGAAAGAGAAACCAACTAGCTGTAAGTTTTAACCTCTAACAGCTTGAACCAGAACGGCAAATCATAAATAAGCTTAATGAATTAATTTCATATATTTGCTCCTTCCTTGTCTACCTTTGGTTAAACTGTTAAAATATATTAATACTTCTTAAAGGCAAGAGAATGAACCCCGTGACCTAGAAAAGTTCATGAATTGATAACCATCCACTGAATATAGTCACTATTTAGATGTATATTTTAATCTTCATGGTAATTTCCCTTATATACCTAGCATGAGTGTCTTTAGACAGAAAAATATTGCAATAATATTTTCCACACAGAGCATTTTTGCTGTGAAAAGCTCTAAGCAGAAGGTACTCCAGATGGTGTCGCTTTAATGTGTATTCTTTATATACTTTAAAAATTATTATTTTGGAAAATAAAGCTTTCTTGATTACACTTAAGGCTTTCTATCATGATGTTTGATGCTGTTATTGGAATTTAGATTTTGTGCTTTTCTTTCAGGTCTTAGGGTTTCTGTGTGTGGAAAAAAAAAAAGAAATCATGTATTTGAATATTCATTGTTAGTCAATGAATGTCCTGTACCCCAGTGAGGTCAGAAGGCACTTGTTTGGACAGTAGGTTATATATCCACTGTGACTAAAGTGTTCAATGGATTACAACATCCTTTTCATAAAATTTGAAAACTATTTCTGTACTTGGCCCACATTCTCTGTGTATCTCTTTCTGATAAATAAGTTACTGTATTCACTATCTCACATTCTGTAGCTTCATGCTCGTTTGTCAAAGATACCTATTATTAAGCTTTTACTGAAAGGCTGTTAGTTGTAATAAGCACAGTATGAATAACTCAGCTGTGTTATCAGAAACAGAACAGCCAAGTTTTTTTTTTTTTCAATTTTGTTGTTTGATTTTTATTTTAATTTTTTTAAGGTTGATTTATTGGCCCATAGTAAAGTATGATGCACTTGATGGCTCCCAAGCCTGACTGCATTCAGTTTTAACTGCAAATTTCAGACATAAAGAAGCTGACACTGGGGAATAAACATTTTATCAATATGTTTCACAATTATGGGACAGACTACTTAATTTGGTAGATTAACACTCAAGTTGAAGATCCTTATTTCATATCAATTTATTACATGTGATTTTTTTTTCACTTGAATTGTGTTTTATAGCAGCTGATATGTTAGCAGTACTGTCTAGGGTGAATTATCTTAAAGTGGTTTCTAAATTGTGCATGTAATTGCAAATTAAACAGTAGCCGATTGCCCACAATATCAGCTTGACTGCTTTTGTAACTTTCTGATCATTTAATTTGTAGAGATGGTTTAATCTGAATGTTTCCAAGGCAAATGAGATAGACCCTTCTCTCACCACCGCCACTGGTTTTGCAAAAGAAAGGAACTATTCAAACTTACAGTATAAGATGATTTTTTTTTTATAGAGAATTATGATAAAGGGAATGTGTGACTATTTAACAAAAGATGGATTTTGAAGTATTTCTTATTTCCTTCAAAAATGTATTCATTCCCCAGTTCAGGACACTTCCTGTATACTAGATGTAAACCTGTGAACATATAAATGCAATATGGAGTGAAAAAATACAGAATGAAAAGATCTCTTCTAGATAATGGGATCAAGATAATCATTTTTATTTTTTAAGTGTATTTAACTGGCTCTGGAATCCTAAGTAGGATTAGAGTAGGAAAAAAATGAGGGGTTGAGACCCAAAGATATTCCAAGAGGTGGAAACAATAGTTTTAGCGAAATAGGATGGGTTGGGGTAAAACTTCACTTCAGGTTGGCCTTAACCTTCAATTCTTGAGGAGGAAGCATGGGACAGTGGACCTGGAGAGATAGATTGATATCATATTAGTATTATCAATTAAATGTAAGTAATAACTTGTCTTGTTTTGGAAAGGATTGCAGGTTCTTTACGAGGATACAGAAGCCTTTTCTTTTTCTTTTTTGGCAGACTTGAAACAGGGCTCTTTCTCACATTCCTATAGGTAATTGCCTAATGGTGTGTAGAGATGAAATTGAAAAGCTGGAGGCTTGCCTTCTCAGGGAATAGTGTGCCTTGACACTTTACTGAACGGTTGGCTTCAGAAGAAACAAATTATTTAAGCTAATATTTCTTTCTCCATTATTCTTGTGATACAGTCTCTGCATCTACAGATTTAATAATTGTTTGCCTGTTTCTGGCTGAAATTTCATCTCTATGCAGCAGTTTCTTATCTGCTGAGGAAAGAAATACTGTTTTTCTATAAACGAAAATGAGGGTGATTTATGGATGCAATGACTTAATAAAATGTGATGGACTCCCATTTCTGCCCATGAAGATCTGGCATGGAAAATGCCCTCCTATTTTAAACTACTAGAAACCTGGACCAAATTAACTATTTGCAGACTTTGGAACAATAGGCTTCCCAGTATTGGAGAGAAGGGAAACAAGTGACTTAAGGCCTAAGATCACCGTGGCTTCCTGTCAGTACTTGGCCCAGGGAATGGGGGGATCCAAGCAGAATATGGTGATTTTGCTATGTTGGAGTGGAGCTAGAAGTTTGGAGAATCTACAGTAGCTAAACTTTGCAAAGTAGAGTTCAGAGCAGAGGGGAAAATGTATAGAGCACGAGCTTCAGAAATCTTCATAGGAGTTCCCTTCCATCTTCAGCTCAGTATGAACCTGCATATTTGCAGGTCAAAACTCCAGGCAAAAGTACTCCCAGGGTGTGCTATGAGTTGAACAATTCCCAGAGTTTAGACACTATTTGAGTGTGTTTAAATTTTATCTAGCCAGGTTAGACAGACTTCATTAAACACATAGAGCATTTGTAAAGACTGCAGGAGGTAATCCCAGAATATTAAGGCTAAACCAGCCCTCAGGTAAAGGCTGCTCCATTTATGCCTTGCTAAGCTTAAAAACAGACCTCTCCACAAGTAGTTTAGTTACCCAGGGTCAAATAGACGAAAGGGGCCAAAACAAAAATCAGTACCCTTTATAGGAAGACAGCACAACCCTGACACTGAACTTAACACTCATGATATCTAGCACAGAGTTAATATTACTGGTGATATGAAAAAGCTGCAAATTAGATGATGAGAACAGACCTAGAAATGAGAAGGATAGTGGAATTAGCAAAGAATATACACACTAATTTTGAATTATTACTAAATATATTAAAATATATAAAGGAAAACATAAACATAGAAAAATGGATCTAAAGAAGGAACCAAATGAAACTTCTAAAGCTGAAAAATACACTATATGAAAAGAAAATCTCACTAGGTCAGCTAAATGCAAGAGTAGACCATGTTAAAAGAAACAAAACTCAATAAACTTGAAGTCATGACAATAGAAATTATCAAAACTTTAGCTCAGAGAGAAAAGACTAAATAAAATTAGCAGAGCCTCAATGATCTGTGGGACAATATTAAGCATTCTTATGTAAACATAGTTAGAGTTGTAAAATGAGAGAAGAGAAAGATGGAGTAATATATATACATATATATATATATATATATAAAATATTTGAATCAATATGGCCAAAGATTTCTGAATTTCATAAAAACTATAAATACACATATATTAAGATCAACATAACATGCATGATAAAGACAAACCACATCAAGACATATCATACTCAAATTCTTGGAAACCAATGTGAGGAAAAAAGAAGTACCAGAGGGGGGAAAAACATTAAAAATAGGGGACAAAGATGAGAATGTATTGGCAGAAACACTGCAAACCAGGAGATAATATAGTGAAATCTTTTAATGTGTTAGGGGGAAAAAATAGCCAAACCAGAAACTATTAGCTTAAAGAACTCTATTCAACAAAAATATCTTACAGAAATGAAAGCAAAATAAAGTATTTTTTAGCCAACAAATGCTAATGTATACTACAAGACTCAGTGTTTTTATTTTTTACAAATGCCTAAGATATTATCTTTTTTAGTTATGTTTTTGAAATGGGTTGTTTGCTTTTTAGTTGTGTTTAAAATGTTCTTTATAAAGATGATTTCATTTTTTATACAGCTAAATTTATAGATCCTGTCATTTGTCCTGGGTCTTGTCAGTAGACTAGGCTCAAATATGATAGTCTGTATTTTGTGATTATTATATTACAACTTTGAGAAAATTGTTTTATTATTTTGGGGACTTGGTTTCTATGTCTTATTGAACTATCTTATTATAGGATATATGGATTTTTAAAAATATGGCTTTAAAAACTAGGCTTAGGGAATGAACAATTAGTAAAATGTGTTTCTCTATAATTAGAGTTCTTCAGAATAACTTCAGATTTTCAAGATGTGAATTCCTTGAAATAGGAATGATAAACCACTGTTCAGTAACATTTGAAATACTAAAGTTGGCCAGCATTTCTGTTGAAAATATCTTTTGATGCTTTATTCAATGTGCAGAGTTTAGGTAACATCAGAGAGGAAAGTTGTTGAACTGATGCTGTTAAATGTCAGACATCTACTGCACAAGATGATGTATTTTAAGATTCAGGCTTTGACAAGTTGACTTGGGAGTTAACTTGTCATTACTGATTCTACCCTTCACTATTTCACAAGCAGACAGTTAAACTTGTCATCACAACATTTCTTCTGACTAGAAAGAAAATTTGAAGTTTGAAACATTTACAGTTAATGGCAGAATTATACTGCTATTCTAGGCAGGCCGTTCCCTTTGGGGTTTCTTTAACTGCTTGCTCAAATATTGGTCATTGTTTGTTTATTCACATACCTTTTCAAAGATTTTGTCGCCTATTTAGAGCTTAATTATCAGATGAAAAAAGCAATTGAGACTCAAGAAAAGTTAAAATATATATTTTTTAACTCCTGGAATTTAACAAGCTGTAATTTTTATTGTTTGCATAATGTAGGAGCTTGATTTCTCAGGGAAATTACCCAAGTTAGATAGTTTCATTTAAACAAACTCAGCAGTAGAATGCTTTTGAGTTAAACATGACATGAGATCAGTGAAAAGGCAAAAGCATGTCAGTATTAAAGCAGGTGTCAGAATTCTTCAAAAAGGAAGTGACAAAACCTTGAGATCTGAGCTGCTGTGATGAGTGTGGAAAATAAAAGCAACAAATAAAGATGTCAGGAAGCAAGAGATGAAGATTATGGGCATCATTGTCAGTGAAGGTGTAGTTATGGCAGGTTCAGAAGGTGTTAGAGGTGAGTGGAGTGGGGTGCTAGTAGCTTTATCTTCGTAAAGGAGCATTTCAAGAAAAGAAACCAAAGGAAAGAAAGAAGGACTGTTGTTTTCTCCTTAAATTAGGGCCAATGAATTACCAGGAATCTAAAAGATTACCTCTCTCAGTCCCTTCAAAAGAGAAACCATAACGACCAATTGTCCATGCAATTCATTCCTTTCTCTTCAGGTTGAATCCAAAGTAGCCGTGTCGTAGTCTGAAATCAAAATTAAATAGTTGTGCGCTGGTATGCACGCATGCTAAGTCATTTCAGTCGTGTGCAGCCCTGTGGTCAGCAGCCCGCCGGGCTCCTCTGTCCGTGGGATTCTCTCGGCAAGAATACTGGAGTGGGTTGCCATTTCCTCTTACTTCAGTATAATTATACTTCAATGCATCAATGATTAATTTGTGTTTCAAATCAAAGTTTTTATCTAGTGATAGAACTTTAAAACAATGCATCCACTAAATATCTGGCATTATGCTAAAGGCTATTGATAACTGAAATGCTTTCTTTCTTTGCTTGTATGAAGTTAGTGGTGAGGTGACTAAAAAATTCACACAGACACAACAGTTGATGTGATGGAGGGTGGCGTGGGTGTTTAGCATTAAAGAAGAATGCCTGTTACCCCAGAAACTTTGGATGGAGGCAGACAGGAATGGAGGGTCACGAAGGGTTACCCAGAATATACCAGTGGGGGAGGAGCTGGACTAAGCAGTCGGAGAGCGGGAAATACTTATTGCAAAGAGAAGAACATGTGAATTTCTTTCTTCTTCCCTTCCTTTCTCCCTTCCTCCTGGGAATGGCACAGTTGGAATGGAAAATACAGGACAGATCTTGAAGACCTTTTAATCTTGAAACCTCCAGAACTGCCATGTTATCAGTTATCAGGAAGTGATGTCATTAGCTTTGTATTTTAAAAAGATCATTCTGGCAGTCTTGAGGAGAAGGTGGAGAACTGGGAAAGGAATTTTGTTTGGAGGGACTTAAGTGACTTTAAGGAGCAATAGAAAGCCCTAAAGGAGGGCAGTGTTCAAATAAAGAGGAGGCAAAGCAGGTATGTCAGGGAACTGGACGTGACAGAATTCTGTGACTGAGTTCACATGTCAGGGGTGGGGTGGGGATCGGGGGGATCAGTCTACAGTAATGAATCCTAAATTCCTGGTGGGATAAGTGGAGAATGTAGTACCAGTTTGGTATGAGAAGGGATAAAGATTTGAGATGCTTGTGGAATTTACATTAATTAGTATTATGGTTTATTCATTACTAATACCACATTTATTGAGTGCTGAAGTGGGTGCTATCTTTATCCTCATTTTTGCCTCTGATGAAACTGACAACCAAAGAAGATTGATAACTTGTCCAAGTTCATATAGGAAGTGAGTGCAGAGCTAGAACTTGAGTTCAGGAATTGATTTCCATTCTGTTAACTTCTTTATGCTCTTGCTTTTCAATCATGTGGAGATCTGATTTGTGAGACAGTTCTCAACCAGAGATAGGGATGTGAGACGTACTAGCTTATATTTATGGGAGATGAAATCACTGGCCTGAATGACATGTCTCTTGGAGAGTCTTTGGAGTTCATGTGAGTGCACTGAAGTTACAAGTTCATTTTTAGAAAAAGAAAGTAAGTTTGGGAAAGAACTGAGGGACCAGAAAGATAGGAAAAGTCAGGAAGAACAGTCTACCAAAGCTGAATTGGGTGGTTGTTTTCCCTCCCTCTCTCTCTTTTTTTAACTTTTAAAACGTAGAACAGTCCTATCAAACAGTTCTAAAATCTTAAAAAATAAACCCCCAAATATCCATGAGAAGTTACAAGTGATGCTGGCCAGAAGGGTTTCAGTTCAGTTATTCAGAAACAGAATGAAAGAGGGAATGAAAAAGAGGCGAGGACATTAAGACCACAAGTTCAGGGAATTTTCTGGGCTCTATGGAGAGAGACGTGTGACTTCAAAGCAAAAGAGGGATCAAGTGAGTGGAAGCTGATGGCAGACAGAGGGATTTTCTTCTGATGGATGAGATCAGATCACATTTATATGGATTTAAGGATATTCTCTGTAGAAGTAAGGCTTTAAAAAAAAACAAAATTATCATTTGAAATACTTTTCTAACTTTACAGAACATTATACATCCATGGGCATACCAAGTTGGATTTCACAGTCTGGCATACTGCAATTGAAAAAGCAGCAGGTACAGATGGGAATGCATTACAAGACCAGCAGCTCAGCAAAAATGACGTTCCCATTATCGTGAACAGCTGTATAGCATTTGTTACACAGTATGGTAAGTATCAGAGTTTTTATTCAACCCCAAGAACTCATAGTAGCATTCTTACAGTTTTGAAATTGTACCTCCATTGGACTGAAGGAGAGCCCTTTGTATTTTAAGAACATCAGTGAAAATTAAAAGTGTAGTCCCTCTTCAGCCTAAATGCCATTCCTTCTCACAGTGAAGTTCATTTAAATTATATCACATGCCTTACAAATTCCTTCTTCCTTTAAATGCATAAAATTTTAAAATGACATATTAGAAGAATCTATATTGTAAAATGTATATTTAAAAAATGATTAAAGGTTGTACTTTTCAGAGGTTCTAATTTTACAATAAAGTCTTGGGGAATGTAGTGGTGACTGTTTTAAAAATGGTAAATGATGGGACAATATGTAAAAGACTTTACTTTTTTGTAGGCCTGCATGCAAAGTGTCTGTGTATTTATTCCCTTTAACATGTATTTGGTCACATGTTTATAGTAAGAAATGTGGTCATTAATTCTGCTGGTTTGACTTAAATGTGACATTTTTATGAATAGTTTGCAGGTTAAAACCAATTTGAATCAGGCTTCATTTTAATTTAACATGCTGTGGTAGTATTTTACACATGCCAAAAAGTAAATGAGGTATATCTTTATTATTTTTACTTATTTTCAAATTACTACTCATTCTTAAAATTTCTTCTATTACATGTTCCCTTAATACGCTGAAAGATAAGTAAATTGCTTAACTGTACTTTTAATATAAAAATAGGTTCTCTCAATCTGTCTATAAAAGGCATTGATTTAGATTGTACATGCAGAAAAAAAGTAAAATGGTTTATCTTATATTTTGGAAGCTGTGTTAGCTTTTCATTGTTCTCCTAGTCTTAAATATATCTTTGGGTATTTTTAATTTGAAAAGAAAGTGTAATCAGTGAGAGAGCTGTAGAAAAACACTGTTTTATGAGTTTTTCTTTTTTTACTTATTTATTGTCTATTGTGTGCCAGCCGCTGAACTTAGCACTGGAAATTGAGCAGTGGTAGTAAAGAGTGAAAGAACCGTAAATTTTGACTTCCAGTATGAGAACAAACAGTGAACTGATATGAACACAATGCCAGAAATAACAAATGCTATGAAAAAAAATAAGGGAAAATTAAGTCTAGAATATGTGTATATTAATCTGTTTTCTCCTAGGGAGAGTGCCATTTTAAGTATTTCACTCATTTCATTATCCAAGTAAAGTTATCCAAGTAAAATTATGATTAATATTCAGGTTTGAATATTAATTTGTGTTTGAATTATACACATTACAAATATGTTATATAATCACATTATGTGGGAGTATTCTGTGAAGTTCCTTGATAGTCTGATTATATTTTTCTTATCAACTGTCATCATCTGTTTGTTTGAAAATAGGGGAGGAAAGTTATCATTTTCATTTATTAGTAATTCAGTATTGGTGCACTTGCATTGTGCAGGTATAAATAAATTGCACACATCTTATGTTTTAGCAAGATCATAACCTCATTGGGAATTTTCACATCTTGTTAGTTTCATAATGGTATAAGGTCTTTCTTAAGCTGACAAATGATTAAAATAGCTTGACTAGCTCCCAGTGTATCCAATTTAATGTTTCTCTAGGGAAATCAGAAGTTTCTTTGTGGTGTTTATTTGCATTTAAAATCATTAAGCATTAGATTGTTTTCAACTAAATTTCATATATTATAATTACCTTGTAGCTCTAGCATAAGGTACATTAGCTTCCATATTAAAGTAATAAAGCCAATAAAAGACTCTTAATGTTTTTTCCAGCTTTTTGTTTTTTTAATGAGCAAAACATGTGAAAACCTCAATATTACCAGTATGGGTAGAAGGGAAGATTTGATATGAACTTAGAAAATGCCCAGTGATTCTAGGATGCAGGTGATTGACTCAGGGCCTATATGATCATAATTATTTTGAATTTCCGATTCTTTGGTATAAAATCTAAAAGCCTAATTTTTGTGCTCATGGTGTCAAAATCTGAACCTGACAAAATTCACAGTGTAATTCTTAGAGTATTGATTTTTTTAATGAGTTACAGCAGTTAGTTCTTGGGGGGATATATTTAATTTTTGTAAACAAAATTGTGTTCAGATTCACATTTAGTTACCTTGTACCAGTTGTTAAAAATTCACTCAACTAGGAACATGATATCTCAGAAACTTAATCAATTTTTTGGTAGAACTTGCTTATTCTACTGTGGTCATTTACTGAGTATCCACTGAGTTCTTTGAGGTACTGTGTAACTACTGTATACAGAAAATAAGACATGATCTTTGCCTTCTCGGAGCTTATAGATTGTGGATCAAAATAAGTGGGCATTTACATCTCAATTGGATAAAATTCCGTGGCAGAGAGGTTCAGGGGTTGGTCCAGGTGTCCATGGCTTAGAGGTGAAATTCACTCAGTGTAGCAGTGGTTACGGAGGGTTTCGTGGGTGACGCATGGAACCTGCCATGTGTTTTAAGAGCGAGTGGGAGCTCGTTGGGAGAAGGAAGGAGCAGGGAGTCCAGGCAGAGGAAACTCTGTGTGCCAGGTGTGGAGTCATGAAGGAAGTTGTCTAGTCAGGGAACTTTGGGTAGCTAAATGTGGTCAGAACTCAGTGTGAGAAGAGCGGAAAATAAAAGAAGCTGGAGGACTAGTTAGGGCACTCATATAGGGTCTTATATGTATGCATGCATGCTAAGTCATTTCAGTTGTTTCCAACTCTTTGCGACCCTATGGACAATAGCCCACCAGGCTCCTCAGTCCATGGGGTTCTCCAGGCAAGGATAGTGGAGTGGGTTGCTATGCCCGCCTCCAGGGGATCATCCCAATCCAGAGATCGAACCCACATCTCTTATGTCTCCTGCATTGGCAGGTGGGTTCTTTACCACTAACACCACCTGGGAAGCCCAGGGTTATGTATCATAATAAAAGCCTTAAACTTGGCCTCTGTTGTTGTTCAGCTGCCCAGTCATGTCCAGCTCTTTGTGACCCCACGGACTGCAGCACGCCAGGCTTGCCTGTCCCTTCCCATCTCCCGGAGCCTGCTCAAACTCATGTCCATTGAGTTGGAGGTGCCATCCAACCATCTCATCCTCTGTTGTCTCCTTCTCCTCACACCTTCAATCTTCCCAAAAACTTGCCCTCTAGTCAGTGGTAGGGGGCTATATCCATATTTTTAAGCATTTTGGCAACACCAGCAGACTTGTATCTCAGATCATTCTATGATCATTTTCAAGACCGACTGGAGGGCTCGGTGGAAACAGGGACAGAGGTGCAATAACATACGGAGGAAGTGGGTGCCTGAAATTACAATAGTGCAGGTGATGGAGCAAGGGGACAGTTTTGTGAGAGAAGTCATGATGAAAAATATATGTGACAGTTTTTTTGAAATTTTTATTGATTCTTTTGATGTGATATGTGAGAAAGAGAAGTTCTGGCTTATAAATGACTGGGGAGAAGGCAGTGCCAGATATTGAGGTATAGGAACAAGATAAAAGGCATGTTGGGATTGGGAGGTGAAGTACTGAATGGGGTAGGAAAATTAATTTGTTCATATGTATAAGTATAGTCTGTGTGGCTTGTATTTGGGAAGCCCTGTATTTATATATAGATTTAGATATATAACGCACATGTGCATTTGACATTTTCAAAATTAAAAGCTGACTAGAAATATACATGTCTTAGTTGAAGTGATGAAAACGGATGGGTTCATCTAGAAAATTTTGTAGGGGATCAGAGAAGAGAGTTGATGACAGTTTCCTGGAATCATCAGTAAAGACTGGATAGCAGAATAAATAGAAGACTAGAAGGGGAGTCATAGAGAAAGGGGTCAAAAGAGATGAGATCATAACGTCATGAAAGCCTTGAGATTAACAGAATTTTATCCAGGATTCACTGGAGTATTAGACACTGCAAGGGGATCCTTTTATATAAAAAGTGAAAAGCATCATGAGACAAGTGCTCGGGCCTGGTGCACTGGGAAGACCCAGAGGGGTCGGGTGGAGAGGGAGGTAGGAGGGGGGACCGGGATGGGGAATACATGTAAATCCATTTCAATGTATGACAAAAACCACTGCAATTAAAGTAATTAGCCTCCAACTAATAAAAATAAATGAAAAAAAAAAAAAAAAAAAGAAAGCATATTCTTGAGGAAGACGGTCCCAACAGAGTGGGAGTTGGGCCCAAAGCAAGAGTAAGTGGTTAAAGGATCAACAGGGATGCAAGGTGGTAGAAAGAATAAATATAGAAAACTCAGATTAGTTTTGGAAGAAAGAAAAACAAGAGGCCTGAAGGGAGGGGGCAAAAAAGGATTTACAAATATTTGCATATCATCATCATCATCCCCACCACTCCTCTTCCTCCAGTTAACTGCTGCTATTTATGTGGGAAACTTGATCAGTATGTAAGTCTGAAAAGTTATGACCCAACTCTTCCATCTAGAAGGTGTGGAACAGACAGAATTAAATATGCACATATGAATGTAGAGACTTAAGGAAATTTACACCAGAGAGTCCTACTTTTGTCAGTGAAACTGAACGCAAATCTGTACTCCGAGAGACTAAGCAAAGGGCACTTCCAGTACAAGAACATTTGAGAAAGATGCTATGAAGAACTGGAGGAGGGACTGGCCTAGGGCCTACTAAAAATTGGGGATGGAATAGTTTGTTCATCAGGTTTGCATTTTACATTATAAAATTTGCAAGGTGGGGAGCTTTTTATTCTCATGCATGTTTATATAAACTCTTAGGTGATGATTTTGTCTTGTGCATCATCCGAACACAGAAATTAGTTCTTTTTTTGAGATAGTAAAATCGATTTTGACCTGAGACATTTTTCATATAATCTTTTTCTTTTTTTTTTTTAACAAAGGTTTAGGATACAAAAATATCTATCAAAAGAATGGTGATCCATTACATGTAAGTGAACTCCTGGAGAGTTTCAAAAAGGATGCAAGAAGCTTTAAATTGAGGGCTGGAAAACATCAACTTGAAGATGTGACAGGCGTATTGAAGAGTTTTCTCTCTGACATTGATGATGCACTTCTCACTAAGGAACTCTACCCGTATTGGATCTCTGCCTTAGGTAATACATAAATTACAAAATAAAGGCTTGCCTTCTCATTTGATAATAGATTTTTAAAATCACCTCTGATAATCTGAACATTTAATTGAAAGGAACAGTGTACAAATGGCTTAGAACAGGAATTGTAAATTAGCTGTTATATGTGCCTCAAAAGAAATTTATGGTGGTAGTTGCTAAAGTCTTTTATGATAATATTTAGTTTTTGGTAGACTTCTTAGTGCTTACTTTGCCTTAACTTTGGAAGTGTTAATAGTTAAGTCCATGTAGGCTATTAATTTCTCATTAAGATTAAAATGAAATGTTTATTACAACATCGGTTTTACATGGTTTTAACATATAGCTTTTTGGCTTTCTTTTTTCATTCATTCTGCCTCTTTAGAGTTACATGACAAAAGATCTTTTTACTCTTCATTTTTTTTCAGATTCTGTCTAATGAAGTAAAATATCTTTGCTACACTCTAAGAGAACTTATTTAAGAAATAATCTTAGAAAACCAGTTTATTAAATCAGCTGCATGTTTGTTAAATCACTTCAGTTGTGTCAGACTTTTTGTGACCGTATGGACTGTAGCCCACCAGGCTCCTCTGTCCATGGGGATTTCTCCAGGCAAGAATACTGGAGTGGGTTGCCAGGCCCTCCTCCAGGAGATCTTCCCAACCCAGGGATCAAACCCGTATCTATTATGTCTCCTGCATTGGCAGGTTGGTTCTTTACCACTAGCACCACCTGGGAAGCCCTATTAAATCAGATAATGGGTCAAATTGATTTCAGTAAAACCTATATTTACCTCCATTAATTCAAAGTAACTCCTTTTTTAGAAACATGATAAAACATATTTTAAAATATAAATTTTGCCTTTAATCCCAGATTTCTAATAGAGCTATTTTCATTTTTCACATTATTGACTATATGATGTTTTTCTGTTGAGAAATAGTTTCTTCCATTGAAAGTATTTGTTTAAAACATAAATATGAAATTTGAAGGGATTAATTTTGAAATGCCACAAAACATCTGTAGTTGAAAAATAATCCCAAGATTGACCCTTTTTGTCTCAGCAAGAAGAGAGTAGTATTGTTATTAAAATAAAACTCTTCACAATATAACTATTTAATTCAGAAGTCTTTCCCTTGTTTCCTATGTTTTTCAAATCAATAGTTTTAATTCTAATCACAATGAGAGTTGATTGTATAATTTTATGGAATATAGAATTAGGTAACATCTTTTTAAGCACAATTGCCCTGCCACCCTCACTTTTGTTTTAAGATTTTATTGTATTTCATAACCATGAAATTATTTATAGTACCTCTATTTTATAAAGACTTACAATTTGCCTTTGTTGTAAAATCAGTCATCAAAAATCTATGACAAATATGCTTTTGCTGAAGTTGTCAAACTTAATGGCAGAGAGGTCTTCATTGTTAAACTACAGGAGAAGGTAGTTGAGAAACAGCATGTGTCAGAGAGGAGTGTGTTCACCTTCCATTTGGATGTGAATCCCTGAGAAATTACTTTGAGAAGGCTTCGACTACTAGGGTTGAAAGTTCTTTGCTTTCAGATCCGTTGTAGCTCACCCTGACCTGTCAGAAAGTACCCGTTGTTGGATCTGACAAAAGTCAACCAGAACTTACTGGATGACCTCATTGGAGAGCTCTCTTGGGTCCTGTGCGCCCAAGGCGAAGAACGTCCTACAGTTGCCTAGTACCTGTTTATATGATATACACGACTTCTTCTAAGGATGCTATTCAATTGTCTGAAGGCTGTGACTGGTTGAATAGTTGTATTTTCTATATGACCTAAAATCTATCTTCAGTTTCCTTTCCAGTTACTCAAACTTCATTTTGAAAATATCATCTATTTTATTCTTATAAGATTTATGAAAATAGGCTATACTAGCATGTGCTTGTTATAAGCATAGTAGTGTAGTATTAATTACATTTAATTGAATAAATACAATTACCTCAGTTAGAAACTGGAAGACACGAGGGGAAACATTTGGATTATACCAAGAATGACAGCTGATTCTTAATTCACTTCTAGTATAGTCTTTGAATGTTACTGGGGTGTCTTCCCCTCTTGCTTTTAGACAGTCATCCATCAGCATGGTTGAGTCAATATAACCATGTTTACTTTTATAGATCTAGTGTGCAGGTGAAATCAGTACAAAGGAGCTGTGAGTTCCTGTTTTAAATAGGAGTGTACTTCAAAAATGTGTCACAGAATTTCTTACCTCCCCAGGGACCAGAATGCCCTTTACAAGTGACTGTGGACTTTGAAAGAATCACTAATGTGCCTCTGGCTTTCTGTGAATAGAATGTGTAGGGTTAAGCAGAAAATGAAAAAGCCTTGTTTCCAAAGGTAGCTGGGAATTGAGAGGGAATATATAAGTGCAGTCCGCTTGAGTTACAGAGTCAGCACAAGCTATTTATTTAAAGGAAGGTCTCTTATTTCCCGTGTGAAAGAATAGGTTAGACCAGACCACACTGCACAACCTCTGGACTCTAGAACGTTGGGGTTCCTGTGCAGTTGCCTTTAAGCGTTTGACTTCTTGGGGTTCGGAGAGGGGAGGAGAGTAGTTCCTTCTTGTCCTCCTCTTCATGCCAAGTTCTAACCATGACAAAAGCAGAGGATCCATCCGTCCTCCTCTCAGTCTGTATCACTGTTACTGGGGCCCACACATGACTTATTCCACTGCCCCCCAACCTTCTCCAAAGAACTGAAATTTCCAGGGCTGGCCAAAGGCCCTTTGCATGGATCTGTGGGGTTAATGTACAGTTCACAGTTCTGGGATGGGTCAGAGTATAGGGAAGATTTTTATGATATTAACAAGGAAAAATGGTCAGACATGTCATTTTCTAATAACAAATAGTGAGACGTTTCCATAGCTATAGTTAAAATACTTTTGGCTCATCTCTTCAATTTGTAGGCTAATTTGTTACTACTTGAAAATAGTCCTTTTAGTTGAAGTTCAGTAGAATGTAGCATTGAAGATAAAATACAGACTTGGGTTTTAAAAGTACTTTATTTTTAATTACAAGATATAAGAGCTATGACATATAGCCGTGGAATGTTTATGTAAATATAAAATATTTTTCCAGGATTAGAGAAGTTTGAGTGTTTTCTGTTTTGAAACTTGATTGTGTCAGTGAAATACAGTTGTGAATATTGTTTTAAAATACTGATAAAAGGCAAATTGGTAATGCAGATGATTAGTTAGACCTAAAGTTTCACGTGTGTGTGTTTAACCTCTAGATACCCAAGATGACAAGGAGAGAATTAAAAAGTATGGAGCATTTATACGTACTCTTCCTGGGGTGAACCGGGCAACCTTGGCAGCTATAATTGAACACCTTTACAGGTGGGTAGGTTCATAAACTTTTCTAGATATTTCAGATATGGCACTCAGTAAGTCATTTTTTTTTAAACATTTAAAGTACTGTGGTTAACCTTCTTCTATTTGTGAATGTAAATCTTCCACCATATCTTAAGAATGGCTTCAAAATGGAATTCCCATAAACTGTCAGTTTAGTGTCTCTTAATGCAATTAATAAACATTTCAAATAAATAGCCCTGGAGAATTTCTTAAATGGATTAAAAATAATCATATATCACCTTCTCATATACATCCAGTACTTAAAACAAGAATTTTAAAACATTTTGATGTCAGACTATTGATTAGATAAGGGAAATTTCAAAAGCCAAAACCATTTTCTATGTCAGGGCATGTAGTCCCCTGCATTTGGGAGGCTAGGAGGAATAAAATGGTAGCTTGAGAAATGACATCTGAAAAATAGGGTGTTTGGGAATAACATTTTAAGTCAACCAACTTAGGTTTGTTTATTTTGCTATGAGCAAGAATTATTACAAAAACTTAAATCAGTGTAAATATTGCTTGAGGAATATATTGTTGGCAGCTTCCTGCATGGATGCAGTGTTCCTTTGAATAAATTTCTGTGAAGCTGAATTCTACTGAAAATACCTTAGTTGAAGTTTAGATTCCTAAATCTCCACAATTTGTTTTTTGTCTTTATCTTTCTTTTCCAATCACTACTTCTCATGCATGTAAACTCCATTGCTATGCATCTGATTTTCCTATTGTGTCACACAAATATAGTCGATATACTGTACGGTCCTATCTCTATGCCTAAGAGACACTGGGACAGATTTTTTTCTTCTTCACAAATTTCAATATGTGACCTGCTGCTACAATTATCAGTTAATATTTTAAACACTGAGTTGCATATAATTCTTAAACTTCTTAATTCATACTTGAATTTCAGATAATGAGCTACTTCCTATCCTTTGTTTAACTAATATTTATTTTCGCTCCTACTATATACAATGCCCATTAAGAGACCATGTGAACAGAAATGATTGCTAATAGTACATGAATAACAAAAATAGTCTTAAGACTGCAGTTTCCAAATAGCACCAAGGAACCCTGAGACATCACAGCGGGGATGAGGACTTACAGGGATGCTGCAGGGCATTTTATACATTTTAGGAAAACACAACACTGTCAGCACAGATTTTAAAAGAGAGAATTTTAGCATACAACATGAAATTAAAGAGGAAGGATCGAGTGATACATCATTGTGTGTTGAGATCCAGGTGATGTTTCAGATCTAAAAGGATAAATGAACTGGGCATGACAGAAAACTAAGTACCAGACATGAGTGAGGGATATTTTCAGGAAACATGTGTGCTAGAAGATGAGATGGTTTGTAGCTGGCTGGCATCAGGCTGTGAAAGGCTCTATTCATTGTGCAAAAACATTTGGATTTCATTCCTTTGCGTAATAAGGAGTGACTGATCCAATCTGTTTTAGGATAATAACCCATGTCCTGGAATTGATTGGGAAGAGGTTAGAACAGAGACAGAGAAACCTACTTAAGACACAATTTCTGTGGACTTCTAATGAGAAAAGCTGAGTGGGAAGACAGTAACCTGGCTGAATATGGGACACTTGCAGATACTAGTGTGGGAGCAGGGAAATAAAGGAAGAAAAGGAAAATACATCGTGGACATATTTATGCCACTAATTCAGGCAGTTACAGAAACCAAAGAGGTGATAAGTGCTAGAGGGGAATGCTCAGGAGAGATGAGGATATTTGACAGTGTCATCAAAGTTTGAGAGGTCAGTGTGGATAAAGTCAGATTGATTTAGCATTCGCTTCTCTCGGTGCCCTAGATAACAGATCACTTCCTCCATGACTAGTATTGACTTAATTCCCTTCACTGTATATATTTATGTTCCGCACTCTAGTGTGATTAGGGGCTTTCCTAGTGACTCAGTGGTAAAGAGTCCATCTGCCAAGCAGGAGAGGCATGTTCGATCCCCAAGTCGATTTCCCTGGAGAAGGAAATGGCAACCCACTCCTCAACCCACTCCAGCATCCCCACCTAGGAAAACCCATGACAGAGGAGTCTGGCAGGCTACAGTCCATGGGGTCACAAAGCGTTGGACACAACTTATGACTAGACTGCCACCACCACAGTATGATTAACACAAAGTCTCTGACTGTGAGATGCTTAGATTCTGATAGTAGCAGAGACAGACTTGAAGATAAAATTTCAAAATATTTACAGTCTAGTGTGATTAAAAAAAAGTACAGAGTGGTTTTGAGAGGGATGCCCATAATTATGACACCCTCCTCTATTAACTTGCAGTGCCTTTTGCATCTTATAAATCATACATGTTGATCAAACTTGCTCTGTCTCCCCTATGCAATTTAGTATTTCATTGTGAGTTTCTTACACTATCATATATATTGCTGTCATATTTCCTTATTTTTCTTGTACCTACTAGAATCTTTGCCCTTTATAGTCAGGTGTACCTACCTAGTCTTGCTTTATTCCTTAGATAGAGTTGATTTCCCTTTTTAGCATGTGTTTTAGAAATTCACAAATGTAATTAGACGGTCAATTAAGCAGCTGTTATGTCTACAGTCAGTGATAGAATTAACTGATATTTCCATGGGCATCAGGTAGAGTTCTGCATTTTTATCATTGTAAATTTCCTTTTATTGGGGTGATGGCTATGGTTTTTTTCTTAATTACTTTGAACTTAAACATTTGTGAATACTTGAAAGTTCTTTGTAAAACTGGTGTTATAGATTGGGAGAATTGACTCTTTTCATGTCTGTTCATTGTAAAAAGTGATTGCTTTCTGAGAAGTGTCTTATTTTGAATAACCTTTCAAACACTTTCAACCAGGCATTTTCTCACCTGATAAGGATGTGCTGGGAAATTCAACAGTTGCCCTGAACCTTGAATTTGGAACTCTTTATGCCTCCCAATTTGCCATTCTTGCCTTATTTCCTGCTTACCTACTGCCCCCATCCCTCTTTTATTTATGCCTCCATCCTGCAAGTCATTTGACACCTTTCTGCAAGCACACCTTTGTGCCTTAGGTACAGATTGTCCCATCTGTAGAACTGTCTGGATATTGGGGAGAGGGGTCCTTCTTCTAAAGTGATGATCAAGTACTGCTTTGTAACTTGTAGTAATATCTTTGACAGTAGTCTTTTCTAATGTTCTTAAACCTGAAGGATACTTGGAAGAAAGAACTGTGTATTTTTCTTTAAATCACTACTCCACCTTTAGTATCAGTAATTTTCAATATGTTTGTGTTTAAAAAATAAAAGAGGATAAATGAACATGAAGCCATAAGTTTTATGAAATGTTCACATAGAAATGTTGTAACAACCACTGCTTTTTTCTAACAGGGTTCAGAAATGCTCAGAGATCAATCACATGAGTGCCCACAATTTGGCCTTGGTTTTTTCCTCCTGTTTGTTTCAAACTAAGGGACAAACTAGTGAAGAAGTGAATGTAATCGAGGACTTAATTAATAATTATGTTGAAATTTTTGAGGTAAATATTTTATATCCTGCCCTTGTTAAAGCAGTTTTGATGTTATTGTTTGCAAACAAAAATATGTATTTTAGGATGTCTTTATTCACGTCTTTAGGAATTTTTAAAAATAAAGGATAGGTACATGATCCTTCACTTTTCAGATATAACTAACATTTTAAGCTATAGCCATTCATTTAAATTTGGCTGCTTCTAAAGCTTTCTTACCATCTGGTGTCTGTTGCACAGAATATTTCTATTTATAGTGTTTTTATTTTTTTTCTCAGTATGTGTATGCATTAAGTGTGTCTATTTAGAGGTGTGAAATTATGAAATTCAAAAATTCAGTAAATTACATCAGACTGATAACTTTTGCAGTTGAAAGCATTTTAGAGTTTTCATTTAGTTGTGCATGAATTGGAAAAAATTCTGAAGTAATATTCTGTGGTTTTTATTAAGTCATCTCTATTCTAATTATCTGATTTTTTCAATTTGCTATTTTATGAAGTTCATATTTTCATGTTTCATCAGAAAACTCTTGGAATAGGGATAATTTTTTATTTCAAAGGAGTAAAAACAGAGGAAATAAGCCTAGGATTTGAATATGGTGGGGTGGATATAGGGGACCTGGGTCAAAGGTCCATTTCCACTGCTTGACTAATTCTGTCATCTCAATATTGTTATTAAACCTTTCTGGGCATTCTGTTCAATAGTCTTGTACAAGATCCCATGTTTTCCAGAATTGTGTCTTTACCAGATGATCAAATAGGTTAATGTAATAGGTTAACTTTTGTAGTTCATACATTCTTATAATAACTCATCACAAGATTGCTTAAAAAAGGAAAAGAAAGTATTTTAAATAAAATAACAAAGTTCATATCTTAATTTATGTAGGAATGAACAGTTGTTGAATTCTCTTTGTTCCTTGAGCTCCTTTTATCTCTTCCTTTATGTGTCCACTGTTTTTGATCAATAGCGTCTTCACAATAGTTCTGATGCTGAGAAATGAAAAACTTTGAAAAAATAAATGTGTGGCTTTGCATGCTCTCTTGATTTTCTGTTTTTTGTACTGTTATAGTAGAAAAATGTTTATCTACATAGTTAAGTCCAGCTTTAACCAAATGGTGGAAACTTCATAAGCCCTTAGTGAACATTTCTGATAAAAGAAGTCTTTACTCTCACCGTACATAAATTCTGCTGAATCCTTCATCAGCCACTTTGCTTATTAATGCACCTCAGCATAGGGGATGCCACTGATGGAATATGTACCCTAAAGTGCTATCATCATAAGATATTCTGAACTTTATGAGCCTCTATGTTGTTGGCTTTATATCTTCCCTAGCTGTGTGGGCCCCCGCTGATGAAGATGGCCATTCTCATTTATTTTGAACATGTCAGTCTTTAAATTCCTGAAGAAAGTTATGTGAGGATGAGTACCATCACTCCTTGTATTTTATTAGAATGTCCCAAATTATATTTTAAACAGGTTAAAGAAGACCAAGTCAAACAAATGGACATAGAGAATAGCTTTATTACCAAGTGGAAAGACACTCAAGTGAGTAGTAATAGTTAGATCTCCAATTTTAAAAAATTAAAAAAAAAAAAACAACAAAACAAAACAAAAACTTTCATTGTAAGTAAACATTTGTTGTGTTTATTTTCAAACTCCTATTTGAAGCAAAGTAAAACTAATGGGGGGAGAAAACCTAGATAAAACAGTTGTGAAATTCTGTAGCATGACACATACAAAATGCCAAAGTATGCTAATGTAATGTTTTCAAAACATAGATGGAAAAGTCAGTTCTAATCTTATCACAATGTCCTTTTTGAAATCAGTTTTCATTTATGAAGCACTATTGAAAATACTAGTGGATTTCAAAGGAAGCATTTAAAGTCAAATACTAAAATAAACAGAAAATTCAGGCTCCCTAATGATTCTGTTATCTTTTGAAATTGTAAGTTATTTCTTACATGCTTTTGCTCTGCATGCTCTTGGATGATTGCACTAGTGGGACTGCTTCTGTACTTCCTAACATGTTAATTTATGTCTTAAGTTGACTTTTCTAGATCTTCCTTACTTTCCTTGGTTGCATCATATTGGATCTGTGTGTTCAGGTTGCACTACTGCCTTTCCAGGGTACCTGTCCTTGTTTGATGAATATTCACTGGACTTTTTTGAAGCTGGCTCTGTCTTCTAATAACTAGCAATTATAGTGGAGTCAGGGTACCAATGTAGATTAGACAAATGGGTCAAAGAAATTCTCTCTGTAGGTACACTCAGAGTATGAGGTGAATGCTTTCTTATTAGTCAACCCCCAAGTTCACTTCATTCCTGAAATACACATAACTAATTCAGAGAAATTGTCAGAGCTGTCATTCCATATGAGGGAGATGAGGAAAGGTTCATTCAAATGCGTGGATCCCCTAGTACCAGTGAAAGTGAAAGTGTTCGTCACTCAGTCATGTCTGACTCTTTGTGAACCCATGGACTGTATGTAGCCTGCCAGGCTCCACTGGCCATGGAATTCTCCAGGCAAGAATACTGAAGTGCTAGTCATTCCCTCCTCCAGGGATTCTTCCTGACCCAGGGATCGAACCCAGGTCTCCCACAACTGCAGGAGGAAGCCACCAGGAAGCCCACTACTGTGAGATTAATTGCATAAAAAAGTGTTTCCTCCATTTTGAACCAAAGTAATTAATGCAGCCTCCAGAGGACTTAGCAGTAACACTAAAAAGATGTGGCTCATTAGCAGTTGGTTCTCTTGGATTCTTGCTTTTTGGAGAGAGTTTCAGATATGAAACAAAGGATTGTGTGAGCCTAAGGGTAATCTTTGGCAGCACTGTCTATATTGTTATTGGATAAAGTATGAGTACCATTCTGCAGTTTTATCATTTGTATTCATACTACAATAAAGAAATGAGTCTTAAATACTTTCTAATTAAGTAGAAGTAAGTATTGCTAAAATAAGAAAAGAATTGTCTATAAAATAAAGCAATTTGGAAGAAAAGTAGAACAGTTTGGAAAAAATCTGTTGTTTTGCTGGAGTTTTTCTCCAGTCCATTCAAAACTTCTCTGAAGTAGTTTTCTGACAGACTCTAAGTCTTATCCCTGTTTGATTTTCTGAGCTATTCTTGTTTTTGGCTACACTCTATGAATTCTTTGTGTTTGCTTTTTTAATTTTTAAAATGTGTCCTTCCCGGAGAGTTGTTTATACAAACACAGGGAAAAGTAAAAATGTCAACTGTATCTTTTCTTCCATAGCATTTTTATGTAGCTCTAAACATAAGGAAGAAAAATCAGAAATAAGCTTTTCTAAGCCTGTAGTGTCAGAATTTCTAACTATGAACAGCTCTTCAAAGTACATTTTTAATGTTTGCCCCATAAATTTACTCAGCAGGTTTTATTCTGAGGCAAATTTAACTTTGAAATGATCATTTCTCCATTATGATCTTTTTCTAAAAATGAGTGATGGATGTGGCTTCTAAGTGATTACATAACTTAAGGGAATTTCTGAAAAAAGCAACTCAGAATATTTTTCATAGATTTGTTTGGTTCTTTGTTAATCTTCTTCACATTATTCTGTCAATCTACATAGTGACATCTTATGCTTTGTATTCCCTGCTTTCTGTTTTCTTCACATAGTGTGTCTTCTTAGGTATAATAGTGACCCAAATAACTTAGCACTTGATGTTTGGCTAAAGGTAATTAAAATAGAAACTTTATTATCTTCTTATATTCTGTCACTTCACTTTTAATTTTTGTTGCTAAATATACATTTTCTATTTGTAGTTTTAATACAGCTCTGACCTAATTTATCTTCAGATTTCAATTTTTGGCCTTCCCATCTCAGTTTCTCCTGTAGCCAGATGCATTACTTCAATAAGAATGTTAAGGGTATATGAGGACACTATCCTTTTGAGTAAAAGATAAGAAAAATGGTATGTGATTGTGTTTGCTGATTATACATGTGTGTAGATTCCACATCCTTAACTATATCCAGAAAACAAGTATTATTATGTTGTTAACAGGGAGATTGATCCCATTTCATTATTATAAAATTTTTAGAAATATGACTAGGACTTTTGAACCATCTTACGTATTGTGTGTGTTCTTGCAGCATACTTACATTTGCTGTCTTTGCATCTGCCCTTTTTAGGTTTCCCAGGCTGGAGATTTGTTAATTGAAGTATATGTAGAAAGAAAGGAGCCTGACTGCAGTATTATAATTCGGGTGAGTCCCAAATATGGAATGCAAAGAATACTGTTGAAAATCATAAATGTTAGCATTAGTCTGCATATCTTGAATTTTCCATTGTTTTTTTTCTATCTTATTTTATATGTCCAATTCAAATCATGACAAGTTTGACTGTTCCTGCCAATATCCTCTGGGAATCCCATGTTTTAGTCATTTGGAGACCACCCTATGTTCTTTTGGTTGTGGTTAGGATGTTCTATCGGAGAAGGCAATGGCACCCCACTCCAGTACTCTTGCCTGGAAAATCCCATGGATGGAGGAGCCTGGTAGGCTGTGGTCCACGGGGTCGCTAAGAGTCGGACATGACTGAGCGACTTCACTTTCACTTTTCACTTTCATGCATTGGAGAAGGAAATGGCAACCCACTCCAGTGTTCTTGCCTGGAGAGTCCCAGGGATGGGGGAGCCTGGTGGGCTGCCGTCTGTGGGGTCACACAAAGTCGGACACGACTGAAGCGACTCAGCAACAGCAGCAGCAGGATGTTCTATAGAACAGCCTGAGCTCTAACATCTGCTACTCATCGCCGTACCTTCCTGACATGAGGCAACCGATATACTCCCATCTGAGTCTCTATCTTCTTACCTTTCTAATGAGGGAAAATTACAGTATTTATGTAATAGCATTAATTTGAGGACTTGGTAAGATCCTGCCGGTAAAACACTTAGCAGATATCATGGTACATAGTTAAGTTCAGTCGCTAAGTCGTGTCCAACTCTTTGCGACCCTATGGACTGCAGCACACGAGGCCTCCCTGTCCCTCAACAACTCCTGGAGTTCACTCAGATTCATGTCCATTGAGTCACCGATGCCATCCAACCATCTTGTCCTCTGTCATCCCCTTCTTCTCCTACCTTCAATCTTTCCCAGCATCAGGGTCTTTTCAGATGAGTCAGTTCTTGGCATGAGGTGGCCAAAGTACTGGAGTTTCAGCTTCAGCATCAGCCCTTCCATCGAATATTCAGGACTGATTTCCTTTAGGATGGACTGGTTGGATCTCCTTGCAGTCCAAGGGACTCTCAAGAGTCTTCTCCAACACCACAGTACAAAAGCATCAATTCTTTGGCGCTCAACTTTCTTTATAGTCCAACTCTGACATCCATACATGACTACTGGAAAAACCATGGCCACATGGTACATAAGTGCTTAATAAATAACAACTAGTATAAACCCCACCCCTGTATCCTAGACTTAGTTGTTGTTTTGTCACTAAGTTGTGTCCTACTCTTTGCAACCCCATGGCCTATACCCACCAGCCTCCTTTGTCCATGAGATTCTCCTGCCAAGAATACTGGAGTGGGTAGCCATTCCCTTCTCCAGGGAATCTTCCCAACCCAGAGATTGAACCTGCATCTCCTGCATTGGCAGGTGGATTCTTTACTGCTGAGCCACCAGGAAAGCCGATCCTAGACTTTAGCTTCCAATATTTCAGTGTACTGGAATATGAAATAACTCTTCTCTTCCTTGGTAACGTTAGTTAACTATTTGTTTTGAATTTAAAAGATCTTTCCCATGTTACCATAGTCTGTACTTAGTCATCCTTAAGAGAGTAAGACTCCTTTCTTTGTGCATAGGATAGACATGCTGCCATCTAACAGTAGGAATTCAGCTTTAGCTTCTTGGCTTTTTTAAAGTGCAAGATAAAACAGAGTCTTAACATTAAATATTTCTGGAATTTAGTTATGTCAAAGATACTGTAATATTTTATATATGTTTAATGATTACATACGGGGATATTCTCAGTTGGCACAGTGGTAAAGAATCCACCTGCAGTGCAGAAGACACAGGTTCGATACCTGGGTCAGGAAGATCCCCTAGAGGAGGAAATGACAGTCCATTCCAGGATGCTTGCCTGGACAATCCCAGGGACAGAAGAGCCTGGCGGTTATAGCCCATGGGGTTGCAAAGGGCTGGACAAACTGAGCGGCTCAGTGCGCACACGCACAGATGATTACATGTGATTCTTTGACACTGGTTACTCAGCTGTGGAACTGACATGAGCTGCCTTGCGCTCCATGGCCACATCTGTTTGTTATGCTGAACATGTGATGTTGATCACAGGGCACATGAGGAAGTAGTAGAGATATCTCGGCATAAGTCTATTACTTATGCTGAAACGGATAGTCAAAGCACATGACTTAACTCCACTTACCCATAAACTCTTCACTAGTTCATTTTAATTTTATCTAATAGAGCCATAACAAGTTATTAAAATTGAGCAAAATTCTTATTTTAAGTATACTCACATAATAGAGTGTCTAGTTTCACCTACAAAAACTCTAAATTCTCTTGAAAAACATAGCAAGAACTATACAAAAATAAACATCCGGTTAGTGCTTAAGACTTTGCACAGCTCTTATATTTATTTCAGCCAATCATTACCTCAACCCAAAGAGGTAGGTGAAGCAGATGATGTCTCATGTTCATATGGGTAGAAATGGGAATTAATAACACTAAGGCCTGGATGCAAACATTAGTCATGATATTCCAAGTCTGATGTTCATTTATATCGGTTTGTGTATCACTTAGAGTAATTAATTCCAAAGTGTGCTTTGTAGAGTTCTAGGTGTTCTGAAGAGGGGCCTTGGGTATCACCTGGAACAAAGAAATGAGTTCCAATTTTCCATTCCTGTGTCACCCTGAGGACTTCCCTGCTGACTATTTCACTAGTTTGGTCTCTCAGTAATTTATTATTTTAAGGAAGGGCTATACATCTTAAAAAATTGTAAAGCCATTCTGATGAGCGACATCACTGAAATCATTCATCTACTAAGGTTTCTACTTAAAATTCTCTGCTTTTGCCATATGCTAATTTTTTTTTCTTTTAAGGTTGTACTACATTGAGCTTTTCTAAACAGCATATAATGGACTTCACTGCATCATTAATATATTCCAAGTCAGTGTTAGTCGCTCAGTCATGTCCCAACTCTTTGCGACTCCAGCCCACTAGGCTCTCTCCAGTCAAGAATACTGGACTGGGTAGCCCTTCCCTTCTCCAGCGGATCTTCCTGACCCAGGAATTGAACCCAGGTCTCTCGCTTTTCAGGCAGATTCTTTACCATCTGAGCCACCAGGGAAGCCTAATATATTCCAAAGGTATCACTAAATTCCACGAACTCCAAAAGACTATATGAGTTACCTCTAATGAAAGATGTTTTATGTTATTTATATATGTGCAATATGCTTATGATCAATAAAGGACAGGAGAAATGTAAATGAGCACATTTTCTAAGAAAATTTTAATAGGTGCATACTTGTACTGAAAATGTGGAAATGGGGCTGCAGCTGCAGTGTTCTAGTGCTTAAATCGTGTTCTATTTGTTTAGCATGGTAACTAAATTGTAATTGGAGAAAGCCAACTTGCTTGTGGCCAGCATGCCTGTAAGACTGGTAAAAACGAAAACAGGAAGAAAACAAATGAAAAATCCCCAAAGTCCCTGAAGAAGGTGGTGTGCTTACGCAGTGGCCCGGGGTTCTGAGACTTTCAGAGAGCCGGCCCCCAGGCTGACGCAGAAGACTCTGCCCTTGGCCTGAAAGCAGACTTTGGCGTCCCAGCATCTGTCACTTGGCATGGCGGGTCACACCACTAAACCTGAGGCTTTTGGCATGGTAGACAGCAGTCAACTGTGTATATATAATTTAGAGCCCAAACTGAATAACTGAGCCATTCTGAACTCCTGGTTATAGAAATGAGTGAAAAGATTTCTGCCTACAAGGCCATAGGATCCAATATCTGTGGAAGGTCTTTCCAAGTATGAATCGGTATATTCTTCCCTTTTTATTTAATTATTCACTGAGTTAAAAAAAAAAAGTCTTCCCGGTTATATGGGCACTTTTTACACATACATGAAAATGCATTACATTATGGAGAAGATCTGAATATGCTGTTTCCCCTGGGTGCTTAGAGAAACTAGTTCAATGTACTAAGGGGACACTTGTAGAATCTTTAGGTGGTAGAGGTGGGCAGGTGTCATCGCCCTAGCGTAAGGCCACTGCTGTGTTGGACGTATGTTCTGAAGAAATTGTGCTTCTCCTGCAGATATCTCCTGTGATGGAAGCAGAAGAGTTAACTAATGACATATTAGCAATAAAAAATATAATTCCTACAAAAGATGATATCTGGGCCACATTTGAAGTCATAGAAAATGAAGAGCTTGGTAAGTGGTTCTCATGCTAGGAATTTTTAAATTCCTTAGAGTGTGAAGAAATGATATTTTTGTGAAAAATCATTACCAACATTTTATGTTTTTCTAAAGTTTCACATCCTATTATGACTCCCCTTCTACTTCGGCGCATGCATTGATATATGTTCGTGCTACTTGAGGTTGCCCTCCTATGATTTCATTATTAAAATAATTAGATTGTTTTATTGACTGTAAGTTTATAGTGTAAAACATTAGTCGTGTATGTTGCTGCCTCAGGAAATAAGGCCTCATTTTTAAGAACAGGCAGTGTGATTTGTAACAATATTCTAAATGTCACCACCACCATCTAGCTTATTCCACCTTATTCCTGTATGCTACTTATTTAACAAGGATACCGATTTAAAAGATTATTATTTTAAAAGTTAATTTTGTTTTAAGCCTAGCAGAAGGTTCCTTTTTAGTTTTTTTCTTTTTCATCTATCTTTAGTGGAGTGGATCAGATATTTTGTCATTTTTTTTAATCTCAGGTACAGAAGAATAAAGAGAGCTTTTAGAATTCGTTGACCACCCCAAGAATAATAAGCCTAACATTCTTATGACACCATTTGGTTTTAAAGACCTCTAGGGGAAAAAAAAAAAAAAGATGCAGAATGTCTTTGTATCTTGACCATCTGTCTAGTTGATACCTGCTCAGGTCTGGGGACTCTTTCAAGTATAGATGTCAAACTGCCAAAAGTAGAATCTTGCCACCTGCATGCTCAATACAAAAATTAAAATTGAACATTAAAAATACCTCACTGTGTATTATTAAGAGTCTTAGAACCAGTGTTAGAATGAAATGGGATTATCAAATACTTTGTCTTTCCTTGTTCCACCTTGATGTTTTTATTCCTTTATTCTTTTTATTGTGCATTATTCTTTAAAAATGTAATTTGTTTTAAAACACTACTTTCCAGTATTCATCGCCAGGATTCAGTGACACTGGTCCTTTGGCGTCAGATCACACTGTCTCCCCCACAGTCAGACTCAGCCTGGCCTCTCATAGAAGGCGTTTTGCCCAATGATTCCAGTAACGCTCTGCCTGCCAAGTCCAGTGGATTTGCTTCTGGCTTTACTTTGCTTCTTCTCACTGTAGCATTGGTTGCTAATGACCATTCCCTTTTACTTGGAACACGTTCACTCTGTTTTCATTGCTGCTTTGATTCTCTTCCTAGGGCTGGAATTGTTTTATCTCATTTGTCAATTCTTCTTCCTCTGTCTGTCCCCAAATAGTGAGTTTCTGCTGCTGCGCTGATCTTTTTTTTACCGTCTTTTCTCCTTTTGCTTTCTTTAGAAGACAATCACTAAAGAAGACAATCACTTCTATACCTTGTGCTTGACTAACATGCAAGAAGGTGCTGCGCAAGTGCACCTTTATTCCTGCCCCTCTGGCCCCTGGTTTATCTCCTTTTAAACCCAGACTAAGGTTCCATCGCATTTGTCTTGTTCTTGTTTGTTTTCTGTGGTGCCTATCACATGGATTTATTTTTGTCTTTCTTGATGAGAGATCTTTAGAGGGAACAAGGGACTCTGTTTCTATCTCTAGTACAGTTTTTATCTCTGACAACAGTGCCTAATAACAGTTGCTATACAATTAAAATCTTTTGCGTAAGTGAAGCACAATTTTGTATTACTGTATAGTTCAGTAGTGGTAAAGTCTTGACTTTGATTATTTAATTTTAAGGAGAAGTGGGTAGGTTACCAGCTTCATTTGTGAGTAAAAGATAACTGTCAGCATTACTGCCTAAATTATCTTTGTAAATCACAAATAGGTTCATATTGTTGTAAAATCATTTAAAACCCTTTCATTATTGGGAAAAGACAGTCTCACCAATAAGTTTTACTGGAAAAACTGGACAGTTGCATGTAAAAGAATAAAATTAAAACATTTTCTTACACTGTATACAAAAATTAATTTAAAATGGTTTCAAGACTTAAATGTAAGACCTGAAACCTTAACACTCCTAGAAGAGAATGTAGGCAGAACACTCTTTGACATAAATTGTAGCAATATGTTTTGGGTCTGTCTTCTAAGGCAAAAGTAATAAAAGAAAAAATAAATAGCACTGAAGAATTGATGCTTTTGAACTGTGGTGTTAGAGAAGACTCTTGAGAGTCCCTTGGACTGCAAGGAGATCCAACCAGTCCATCCTAAAGGAGATCAGTCCTGGGTGTTCATTGGAAGGACTGATGTTGAAGCTGAAACTCCAATACTTTGGCCACCTGATGTGAAGAGCTGACTCATTGGAAAAGACCCTGATGCTGGGAAAGATTGAGGGCAGGAGGAGAAAGGGACTACAGAGGATGAGATGGTTAGATGGCATCACCATCTCAATGGATATGAGTTTGGGTGGACTCCGGAGTTGGTGATGGACAGAGAGGCCTGGCGTGCTGCAGTCCATGGGGTCGCAAAAAGTCAGAAATGCCTGAGCAACTGAACTGAATTAAACTTCATAGCTTGTATACAGTGAAGAAAACCATCAACAAAATGAAAAGACAGTCTACAGAATGGGAGAAAGTATTTGCAAATCATACATCTGTTAAGAGGTTAATAGTCAAAATATCTAAAGAACCCCTACAAATCAATAACAAAAAAAAAAAATCCACAAACAGCTCAATTAAAAATGGGCAGAGGATCTTAATAGACATTTTTCCAAAGGAGACCTGCAGATGGCCAACCAGTGCATGCAAAGATGCTCAGCATCACCGATCATCAGGGCAATGTGTTGCTAAATTGAAACCATGATGATCTATCATCTCACAGTTGTCAAAGTGGCTGTCATCAAAAAGTCTATAAATAGCAAATGTTGGTGAGGATGTGGAGAAAAAAGAACTCTAGTATACTGTTGATTATGTAAATTGGTGCAGCCACTATGGAAAACAGTGTGGAGGTTCCTCAGAAAAACTAAGAATAGAATTACTGTCTGATCTAGCAGTTCCACTCATGGGTACATTATCTGGGAAAGACAAAAAAATGTGATTTGAAAAGATACATGCTACCCAATGTTGATAGTGGCATTATTTACAGATATGCTTGCAGACGAGGAACTGCTGGGAGATCTTAAAGGCCTCCTTAGCTCTTAGACAGCGGATGGTCTCCTCTATGCTTCTGTTGCTGTTGATTTTTTAGGAAGTCAACAGCAGAACAGTGAATCATGGATTTGGGGTAGGCATCCTCGCCCAACCCCTTAATTCTCTCAAGGGTTGAGTTAAAGGATATCCCCATGTCTCAGTTCTGGAGGTCTATGCCTTTGGGCATTTGTCCTCCAAAATGAGAGGAATAAGCCAAATAGGTGAGGATAGGAAGGAAATATATATATAGCTGGTACAGAGATTGCACTATATCTGGAAACACTCTTTTTAAATTTCTTCTGGGAAAATGAAGGGATGCTTATCCTGAAAATGACTAATTATCAACTTGCATGTGCCAATTAGTATATCACAAATGGTAACATTGGAGTCAGGTGTTGTTTTTGGTTTTTTTTTTTTTGGTTCCTTCTCACTAGTTAAAGAAAAGTTGATGAAAATATAAAAAGACTAGGAGGCTTCAAGCTGTTTTGACTAGCAAATGTCCAGATATATAATCAAAGGAACACCCCATGTACATCAAGAAAGAGTACATCTGATGGAGTTAGGAATTCAGATTTGGCATGGTCTTAATGTTTGGTCAACCATTCAAGTTGAAATTGCCAGAAGAGAAAACTAAGATTATTTTTACTGCTTTTAGAGGAACACAGCTAAGAAAGCAACAAAGGGACCTGTGATTATGTTGACTTACTGGAGCAGATGGGACTTGTGGAGCCACCTGACCTTCTGAAATGTTAAGAGCTTTATTTCTAGTAACATGCAGGGAAGATAAAGTGAAATATAAGAAGAAGATAAAAGTGAAGGCATTGGTAGTCCATAAGATTGTGGTTGATAGGAAGAATGTCAGCAGGGAATTGGTGCTTTTTCTAATGTAAATATAAACCCTCCAAATAACCAAAGCAACCAAAAATAAATACATAAGTAAATGAATAAATAAGCAAGTGAACCAGAAGTGCTGATTTTATTTTCACTGTCTGTAAACTTTAAAACAATAGTTCTCTACCTAGTCATTTCCAATGCCTCCTTTGTGTAATAGATTTTTTTTTTTTGTTCCCTTTACTATCTTGAGAGACTCTACTTGAGTGGGTAGCATTCCCTTCTCCAGGGGCTATTCCTGACCCAGGGATCAAAACCAGGTCTCCTGCATTGCAGGCAGAATTTTTTTACCATGTGAGCCCCCAGGGAAGCCCATGTAAGTGCTCTGGCCTTCCTATATGATTGAATATAATGAAAACAGATTCTTAAGTTTATCATTGGAATTATCATAGGTGGGATAGCTACAAATTCAGACTGATATAAGCATGTCAGTTTGTGACTCATGTATCATTAGCGGAACTGCCATCACTGGTGAAATGGTATCTCAGTTTGTTTAGCCTGCTATAACAGAATTGGGATCGTCCCTGGTGGTTCAGATGGTAAGGTATCTGCCTACAATGTGGGTAGGCCCGGGTTTAATCCCTGGGTCGGGAAGATCCCCTGGGAGAAGGAAATGGCAACCCACTCCAGTACTCTTGCCTGGGAAATCCCATGGGTGGAAGAGACTGGCAGGCTACAGTCCATGGGGTTGCAAAGAGTCGGACATGACTAAGAGACTTCACTTCACTTCACTTCATAACAGAATTACACAGGAGACATTTATTTCTTACATTTCTGGAGGCTAGGAAGTCCAAGACCAAAGTGCCAGCAGACTTGTTGCTTGGTGAGGACCTGCTTCTTGGATGAAAGATGGCCATCTTTTCACTGCATCGTCGCATGATGAAATGGAACTTTAAGGGATTCCTTTTATATAAGAGCATCAAGCCCATTGGGGCTTCCCTGGTGTCTCAGCAATAAAGAATCTGCCTGCCAGTGCAGGAGACACAAGTTCAATCCCTGGTTGGGAAGATCCCCTGGAGAAGAAAATGGCAACACATTCCAGTACTCTTGCCTGGGAAATCCCATGGACAAAGGAGCCTGGTGGGCTACAGTCCATGGGGTCACAAAGAGTCAGACACAACTTAGCAACTAAACAACAAACCCATTTAGGGGGGACTCTGCCCTCATGATTTAATCACCTCCCAAAGGCCCCTCCATCAGTAGAGGAGTGTCACAGTGGGAATGATTTCAGCCTGTGAATTGGGGGAGTGGGGAAACATCCAAGGCACAGCAGGTGAACAACTCTCAGCAAAATTCTGACAAAGCACGATTATCATTTTTTGTTTTTTCGCTTTTGTAGTAGTCAAGATTCATGGAAAAAATACATCATGTTAAATCCATATAAAATATTGAGAATTTATATTAAGGCTAGTTAGATTCTAAGCTATCAGTTGATAAGTAGGATTTCCTTTGAAATGAGTGTCTGAGACATTGGAAACGTGTACTAGACAGAAAACAAGTCTTTCTCTGTCTCATCCTTTGAAAGATGCCAAGCATTCTTACCCACCGCCACCAGTGGGTCCTCACGGCGGCCATCAGGAGAAGCTGAAACCCGCCTTAGGAGAGGGTATCATTTTTTACCATACTTCCAGTATTTTAATGCTTCACTTTAAGAATGAACCGGTACCCTACCAATGTAGCACTCTATCCCTTATTTCCTTCACATGCTGAAAAAAGTTAACTGCTCATGGGGCCTCATTTAAGTGGGCTTCCTCATCAAGAGGCTTAAGTTGGTGAAGTAGCTACTTTCTACACAGCAGCATCGTAACAAAATATTCTCCTCCTTCTCATATCTACCGTGAGATGGAAGATCAGTTCATTTTTATTCAGAGTCTTTCTGGTCCTTCTCTTGATTGACAGGGTGCTGTCATCCTCTGAGAGACTTGCATGGCTCTAGATTTGACACTAAAATTTTAATTATTAAGGAAATCATAATTGTCTCTGGAAATCCTATGTCATTACTGCCAGAAATTTAAGGATAACACCAATTGTTTCAGGTGGAAATGCATCGTTCTCTGTTTAACAAGGGAGGCCAGGTTTAATTCTATGGACAAGATTTTAAAATATTGAGAACATGACTTACCTAGCTAAAGAACCACCTCCACACCCTGTTCTTAAATAATTATGCTTAATTTTCAGCAAAAAAATTAATGCTCCAGATAGTGTGAGTGCATGCTAAGTCATTACAGCCATGTCCCTCTCTTCATGACCCTGTAGACTGTAGCCCACCAGGTTCCTCTCTCCATGTGATTCTCCAGCCAAGAATACTGAAGTGCATTGCCATTCCCTCCTCCAGGGATAAATAGTGTACAAATCATGTTTTGTTTTGTTTTTTTCCCTAGTAATACCCTAATGCCAGCTGACTTATGTAATTTATCATGACAGATGGTTGTAAATGTAACTATTAACAAAAACTTGTTTACTTGTAGGAATTTATATTCCAACAACATTTGATGACTCATTCCATTTTCCCTCTTACCCCTTTTATAATTGTGTCATTTGACAGTCTAATAAGTATTTATCTTTTCATCCTATTTTTCAGCTCAGTTTTTATGCAGGAACTTGGATCTTAAGGATTTTCGTTCTCTTGAATTATTTAATATTGATGTGAAAAACATACTTGGCTAATTTTTGTAAATCTATATTTGCCTCTCTCTCTGCTGTGATATATTTCAGTGTAACTAAGAGTACATTTGAGATATCACTATTCTATCTACTGGTAATAGTGACACTCTTTAATACAAATGTTCTAATATTTGGAAGTCTCATTACAAATTCTTATAATAAAGGAGAGTAAGCTTTTATTTCAATCCAGGTAATTTTGCAGTTAAGAATAGCATTCCTACCTCCAAGCCAACTACAGTATGATGAATTTCCTGGCATAAAGGATGTCAAAACTATCTTATTTCCTTACTATCTTCTCACTAAGGATAGGAAAGTGAAGGACAAAGTGTGAATTGACATTGTTTTTCACTTTGCCTATATTACCTTTTGTCCTCAGAAATATCTTGGTGAGTTGATATTTTTTCCCCAAAATTACATATGTGAAAATCATCATGGGGAGGTTTACATATCTGTACAAAGTAAAACCAAGTGTAATAGTTATGATTTGGAGCTTGGGGCTGTTAAAGTCAGATAGATTTGAGAATCAAATCTCCGTTCCTCACTTGAATCAGCTGTTTGATTTTAGGCAAGTAGATGAACCTCTCTGATTCTTGGGTTCTTTTACATGTATATAAATAATGATAATTTGTAATGAAGTGTGTTGTAAGAGTTGAAAACAGCAGCTGATGTGAGGTAGCCAGTATATATTATGTTGATACATAGTTATTCTAGAAATGGCAACTGTTAACAGGATAAGTAGTGTCCCAGATTTTTGCCAAACCTTTTATAAATTTATTTTAAAAAACAGGATTAATGTAGCACAAAAGATTTTGCCTGATTTTAAAGAAGTATATATGTCTGCTGATCCATTTACAATTATTTACTGTTAATTTCTGGATTACCATAGAAATTTGTAAGGTATTTTATCCCCCAAGTATTTATTATTGAACATCTATTATGTACTCAGCACTCTGCTTTGTGAAAGGGATATATTTATAAATAAGAAATAGGTTTGTCTCCAAGATGTAAGACTTAGTTGCCCTGGTTTTTTTTGTTGTTGTTGTTTGCAATCACCATCACAATGCCTAGGCTTGCAAGATGCACAGAATGTAGAACTGCATTTCATTGTACTGAAGAGGAAGCAAAAAATCTAGTTATTTAAACTGGAAGGAAAAAAAACAAGTTCCAGAATGCTGTGCTAATAAAAGGGAGACCAGTACTAAAGAGAATGTGATACAATTGGTCTTTTTTATTACTTGTGACTTATATATATAGCATGGGTAATATACAAATGTGATGCTGTTGACATAGACTTTGTTGTTTGTTATTGGCATCACTACTTTAACCAAAAACAAAAACCCTAGTAGGAGGTTATGAAAGAGTCGAGTTGACTTATAAAGGCTGTGGTACCAGGAAACTTACATCAACATCTTCACATTAGAGCTTACGTTCTTGCTATTTCAATTATGCTATTTTCAGTACACTATGAAAAGACTTGATTTTTTTCTCCCCCAGCATATGCTTCTGTTACAAGATCTTATTAAGTGATTGGCATATTTTGACTAGGCTTCCCAGGTGGCACTAGTGGGAAAGAAGCCACCTCACAATGCAGGAGACTCGGGTTCAATCCCTAGGTTGGGAGCAGGAAATGACAACTCACTCCGGTTGGGAGCAGGAAATGACAACTCACTCCAGTATTCTTGCCTGGAAAATCCCATGGACAAAGGATCCTGGCTGGCTACAGTTCATGGGGTTGCAAAGAGTCAGACATAACTGAGCACGCATGTACGCACACATGCATATTTTGATCAGCAAAAAACTTTCCTATGAAATTTTTATTGTAATTCTAAAAACCTGTGGGGTTTTTTGGTTAGTTAACTCTATGCTAAGAACTTGTGATATATTTAAAAGTATGGCTGCAAAAAACAGAGTATATATGGATGAGTATTTATCAAGGAGAAATTGTGAAGATGTGATCAACTTTTTGCTTGTTATCCTATTATATGAACTGTTAATGGATAATATTGCTGCATAATGTTTCTGATTGATATTTCCACTAATAAACAGAGATTACTCAGTACTGTTTGCTAAAGGTATCTTCTGTTCTTTTTGAAATTATACTTTATAATTTCATATAAGTTGATTATCAGCTATAAGTTGTTCACTAGTGTTGATCAGAAATTATGCTAGTCCTGTTGGGATAAACAAAGGATTTATACGTAGTACTGGACCAATTACTAGTACTTTCACAATTATTTAATTGCATATGCAAACAGGCATTTTTGCATAAGCAAACCAGACTGTTGTTCAAATTAAAAAGTAGAGTAATTCACTAACTGAGATTTTTATCTAAAGAATGCTATGCTCTGCTGTGCCTAGTCGCTCAGTCGTGACTGACTCTTTGCGACCCCATGGACTGTATGTAGCCCACCAGGCTCCTCTGTCCATGGGAATTCTCCAGGCAAGAATACTTGAGTGGGTTGCCATGCCTTCCTCCAGGGGATCTTCCCAACCAGGGATCGAACCCAGGTCTCCCACATTGCAGGCGGATTCTTTACCAGTTGAGCTAACAGGGAAGCCCCATCTAAAGAATAACACCCCTGAATTTTTTTAAATGTAGGTTAATAACAAACAGATGTCTCTGCACAGATTTATTTATACAGTGAATTTTATTACATGATTAGTGCTGTTCCAGGTCTTAGGGTATCCTGTATGTAGTCCTAGCACTATTCTTGTGTACTATAAGATACAGTCATGCTTCGTGTAATGCACAGAGCTTTTTAAAAGGATGTTTTAAATTTTATAATCAAAAAAAGGTAACATTTTTTTTGGTAATTTGATTTTTTTTTTTTTTTTTTGCAGAACGTCCTCTTCACTACACAGAAAATGTGTTGGAACAGGTGCTTGGATGGAGTTCATTAGCTGAGCCTGGCTCTGCTTATCTTGTGGTGAAGAGATTCTTAACCGTGGACACGATTAGACACTACAGCGGTAGGTGCTGCTATTTCACACATCCAACTGTGATTGAAAAGTCAGGTGGTTAAAGGACAGTTATTATGGCACAAGTGTTACTTGAAAATGTAAAAGATGGGTAGCTAAATGCAGAATCTACTAACATGTTATTGCAGAATAGAAAGAATATATAGACCAAGTGCCACGATCAGATTTTCCCGGTGGGTAGCACCATGATATTAGTTGGTTAATTCGATAGTATCACATTAAACATTCTGCAGGAATGATTCTTCTTTTTAAGTTTTTGTTTGTTTGCTTTATAGTCATGCTTGGGTGTTTTCCTAATTTTTGGATAGATGGGAATCATCCTGAGTTATGTTTACATTTGAAAGTTCTCTGGGCACTCAAGAAGTGCAAGCTCTGAGATTCTGTGCTTGTTAAAATTCTCACCTATTTTGCCATAATATTGGAAAAAAATATAAAAAAATACTTTTAATAATGGTATTTGCCATCCAACTGGGAGAAGACATGTACACATGTAAGGTTAAGTCAGAAGTTAGCTAACATGGGGGAACGATGTTTGACATATCAGAAAACTTTCATTTTGAAACTTTGTTATGTTGACATTAGCTGACAGATTAGAAAGAGATTTCCTGGCACACAGTCTATAAACCAGCTCCGAAAGCAGAGGATTCAAATTTTATTAGATGAAATTTACCACAGCTTTTCTAATTCATATTCATAATAACCATTACTATTTATTAATCATGTATTTTATTAACTGAGCTCCTTACATACCAAAACTCATTTAGAACTTTTTTTTTAACCTCACCATGAGTTATATTATCATTTGAATTTTACAAATGAGGAAAGAGCTCAAAGAAATTAAGTAACTTGCCTCCAGTTCACATATTTATTAAATCCAGTAAGTCTCCTACATATGAATGTGCAAGATGCGAACTTTCAAAGATATGAACGTGCCTTTGCATGTCCAATCACATAAGTTAGTTCCTGTGTCTGGCATACACTGTCCCATGCATACAGCCTCTGCCATTGGCTTTGCTCGTGTGTGCTTTACTGTGTAGAGTAAGCAGTACAGTATCTTTATTTCAAGCCCAGGGTGTCTGGAAGCAAAGCCTAAAAGCAGCAGTGATGTAACGGTACTGCTAGTCTGTGTCAAGTGATAACCATGGAAACAAAAGTGAAAACAATTGAGAGAGTGGAGCGAGGCGAAAAGATGATAGACATTGCTCATTCTTATGACTTGAATTGTTTGACCATCGGCACAACTCTAAGGAGCAAGGACAAGATCATGGAACATGTGAAGTCTGCTGTGCGATGATGTCAACGATAATACCAAGGAAACGGGCAAGAGTGATGGAGAAGATGGAGAACCTTCTCGGTGTGTGGATGCAGGGTCAGCATCAGTGTGGAGGGCTACGCAGTTTAATGCCGATTCAAGAGAAAGTGAAAAGCCTTTATGAAGGCTTGAAGAAGAAATACGGTGAAAATTAGAGGGTGTATTTTTTAATGTTAGCAACAGCTGGTTTCATCAGTTCAAAGCTAGAGCCAACCTTCACAACATAAAAGTGACTAGGCAGTGAAGATACTGTAGCTTTCTGGGAATTTCCTGTAATACTTTAGGGAATTACTGCTGAAGACACATGTTTACCCAAACAGGTTTTTAATATGGATAAGACAGGGCTGTACTGGAAGAGGATGCCAGACTGAAGTTACATCTGTACGGAGAAAGGCTGATGCCAGGCTATAAAGCAGCAAAGGCTAGGCTAACTCTGTTGTTTGGTGGCAATGCTTCTGATATCAAGCTGAGACCTCTCTTAGTTTATCATTCAGAGAAACCAAGAGCCCTAAAGATATAGCCAGGGTCTCTCTTCCTATTGTGTGAAAGAGTAACCCCAAAGCCTGGGTTACACAGGGCATCTCCCAAGATTGATTTTTCCACCACAGTACCCCAAAGGGAGAGAAATATTACCTGAAGGACGTCCCATTCAACATTCTCTTGTGGCTTGACAGTGCTCCAGGCCACTCCCCACTCACGGACAGTTTTCATCCCATTTTCAAAGCAGTGCATCTTCCACTGAATACTATGTTGCTCACCCAACCTGTGAACCATTATAGCAACTTTGAAGAAATATTACTTATGACCCAGTATTCATCAGGCAGTAAGGTAAATGATGAATCAGGAACAACCCTGAAACAATTTTGGAAGGACTCTAACATCCGCAAGGCCATTATTTTTTTTTTTTTCACTTCCCTTGGTGTGAGGTTACTGGTGTCACCGTGAATGGAGTTTGGGAGAACCTTTGCCTACAATTTGTTCATGATTTTCTTGGATTTGAGAAGGTAGATGAGGAGTCCATCTTTGGCAACTTAGTGACCCTCAGTGAGAAGCTGAAGCTAGATCTGCAAGAAGATAACTTCATTGAACTCCTTGCTGTTCAACGCAAGGGGCTTATTAATGAAGACCTGATGGAATTGGAGTCCCAGAAAAACAATGAAGAGAGACAAGGGAAAGCAAAAGTATTGAAGAACCGGAGAGAGTCACAATTCAGGAAATGGCAAGGGATTCTCTTTATTTGAGGAGTAACTTTTTAAGGCACCAGACTCAACATAGAATGGTACACAATCTTGCAACAGCCATTCAGAATGCAGTCCAGGGCTACTATGCCACCTATGAGGAGGAAAAAGAAAAAAGAGAGAGAGCTACCACCCAGCCATTACTGGATTGTTTTTTTCAAGAGAGTAGATGGAACTGAATCCAGCAAGGAAGCAGACCCTGTGCCATCGTCAGGCATGAGTGAAATTTCAGCTTTCCCTCTGTCTCCTATTGCTGATGGTCCTCCAGCTGTACCACCTCCCACCTCTTCTCCCTCCTCCATTAGTTAATTCTTCTTGCCTGTTTATTCCATGCCAGCCCCTGTAAGCCAGCTATTGTACCTTTCAAGGTACTCTACTGTAAGATTAAAAATGTTTTATTTTTGACTTTGTTTTTTTATGTATGATTTGTGTGAAAAATATTATACACCTATTATAGCACAGTCCTGTATAGCTCATTGGGTTGGGTACCTAGGCTAACTTTGTTGGGCTTTTGAACAAACTGGACTTATGAATGTGCTCTTGGAACAGAGCCCCTTTGTATGTAGTGGCTTACCATACTGGATTTGCGTACAGGTTAGTTTTACTTCTAATTAAAAAAAAAAAATGTTGGGGAGGTTGGTACACCTCTTAAATGTGGTAAAGCTAACTGGTACGATTGCAGACTCTTAACTAGTAGTGACTCGTCAGCAAGTTCTTAATTGTACCAGACTAGTCTGATACATTTCTGTTTTCGTGATGATGCTTTGGTATGTTCTGGCTACCATGCCAAACTACAGTAAACTGGGTGGCTCACGGTATATGTGTGCTCAGTCATGTCCAACTCTTTGTGACCCTATGGACTGTAGCCCACCAGGTTCCTCTGTCCATGAAATTTTCCAGGCAAGAATACGGGAGCGGGTTGCCATTTGCTTGTCCAGGGAATCTTCCTAATTCAGGGACTGAACCTGAATCTCTTACATCTCCTGCTTTGAGAGTCCTCTTGCAGGCTACAGACAGGGGACTTGTTGTATCCTCCCAGGGTGGGGAGAAGAGGGAGGAAGCAAGTTCTCTGTGACTCTTTGTTGTGGTGGTTCTTTAATTGCTAAGTCATATCCAACTCTTTGTGACCCTATGGATTGTAGCCTGCCAGGCTCCTCTGTCCATGGGATTTCCCAGGCAAGGATACTGAAGTGGGTTGCCATTTTCTACTCTAAGGGATCTCCCCCACCCCCCGCCCAGGTATCTACCCAGCATTTCCTGCCTTGGCTTCGGGTTCTTTACCACTGAGCCCTCAGGGAAGCCCTCTGTGACTCTTTCAAGGACATGAGTCCCATTCCTGAAGATCCCACCCTCAGGACCTCATCTAATCCTAATTACCTCCCAAAGGCCCCAGGCCTCCTAATACTGTGTAGGTAGGTTTCAGCATATGAATTTGGGGAAGCATAAATATTGGGTCCTAACTCTACCCTTCATATCTTATCATTATATAAAAGTATTTTTACCAAATGCAAACTTCTATGTCATTCTGGTCTTATTAGCTTCTAAATAGAACAGGTGTTCATTTTGCTGTAGAAATTAATGTTAGACACCTTTACCTTATTCAATTTCTTTCTTCCTCCTACATGTGATTTTGATTGCATCCTCCACATACTGCTTCAGGATCGCAGGAGAAGTTCTCTCTAGTCATATGACAGTCTTCTCTGTCATATAGCAGTGGTCCTTGGGTGGTGGACACTTTTGTCCTCCAGGGACACTTGGCAATATCTGGAGATATTTCTGTCACACCGGGTTGGGGGCGGGGGTGGGGGGGGGAGGCTTCTGGTATATAATGGTTAGAGACCAGACATGCTGCTAAACATCCTACAATACACAGGAAATCTCTCTTCAACAAAGAATAATCTGAAAAAGTCAGTGGTGTCATGCTGAGAATCTCGATTTAGATAATGTATGAAAATCTGGTCTAGCTCATAAATTCAATAATTCTTTCATTTTAATGTTGAGATAAATGTTTTGACCTTATGAACGAAGTCCTGTCAACATTATAAAATACATTAAAGGTTCTCATGGCTTTTCTTTTAGAAAATAAGTGATATTTTCATATTTGGTGTGAGACTTTTAATGTTTTAATATTCCTCTAAAATGTCTCTAAATTCTCCATGTTACAAAATACTTAAAATCCCACACTTACATATAATAATTTGGGCTTCCCAGGTGGCGCAGCGGTAAAGAATCTGCCCGCCAATGCAGGATTTGCAGGTTCAATAACTGGGTCAGGAAGATCCCCTGGAGGAGGAAATGGCAACCCACCCCAGTATTCTTGCCTGGAGAATCCCATGGACAGAGGAGCCTGGTGGGCTACAGTCCATGGGGTCGCAGAGAGTCAGACTCGACTGGGCACATACACACAGACATAATAACTTAGTTCTTACTTGAATGCTAATAGACTAGCCACTTGAATAAAAACAGACGAGAATAAGATCTTAATGCCAGATTGAGCGAATTTAGAGCAATCACATATAAGTAAAATCTTTCTGTTGTTTAAGGGCAAGAAGAAGTGGTCGAGTGACAGACTGTTAATTGGCTCCACCTACAAACTGGGTAGGAAGATTGGGCATGGGATGCCTCACCTATTGTATATTTCCTCTTCTGGGGATTATGACTGCATCCTGTCATGAAAGCATAAAGCTTCTGTAAGGTCTAGATAAAGCAACTTTCATAAACCCTGGGAATCCAAGCAGTGGAAAGCAGCTTACGTGAGAGTTTCAGCGACTTGGATGGTGGAGTATTCTCTAGAGTAACATGTCAGCAAACTCGTGTGTTACTCTCATATCTCCTGCATTCCTGTGACAGGGTGGGAACTGTGAAACTTGAAACTTACCTCTGCCCTGCACTCTCCTCCCTCCATTCACCAAACCAGTATGCACCTTGCTATTATGATAGCTACAGTTCTACCAGGAAATGATGTCCCTCTGCATGAAAAAAAAAAAAAAGTTTTAGAGTAACCCCCTCAGGAAATACATTTATTAGGCTATTTCAGGTTAGTAGTTATGTGTATTTTTGGTCAAAAACAGGATTTTTTAATGAGAGCTTGATTTATATTCAGATTGTCGAAGTAAAATAATCTTTTTCATGATGGTTGGTTCTGCATCTGTCTTCTTTTAGGATTGTCATTTTAAAGAAGGTTCGGCCTATTGTTTGTTTTTAAAAACAATTTCTTAAGCCATCATTTTTTTCTCCCAGTTGTGTCTCACAGCATCCTGGGCTTGCAAGCACTACTTATGGGGTGCCCCGTGTCATAGATTTCAGGTTGGCTAGGTGTGCAGTCTGCTTTGCCTCTGTCTTGGCAAATGTCTCCTAAATCAATCACAGGGACCACTTTCTCCAGAATTATTGCTTCATTCATTACATGCACTACTCCTTAAGATTGGAATCCAAAAGGAAAATAATGAAAGTAAGTGTGATTTCTCTGTCAGTTTGTTAGCAGAAAAACTGAAATCATCTCAGAAACACATTGGTTAAGGATTTCTTTCCCTTTCTTAAGATTTTCTTATTCTAACCTGCAGGCGAAGTAGAAATGAGGAGAGTTTTAAACACGGGTGGTTGGTTACAACCACATTTTTCTCCCAATAACGAATTGCTTATGTGTTAGTATTTCATTAAAACATAAAGTAGCTCTGCCACCTCCTTTACATCCTGTCCCATCATACCTGATACCAAGTTGCCACAAATTTTAGTGCCTTTCTACCTATCCATATCTCTCCTATCTATACACACACACTCATGACTTGCCTTTCATTAATTATATGATGATGTTGCTGATTTTATGTAACAAATTAGAGGCATGTATTTTTGTTTGACATTATATTTTTACTACCTTTGTGCTTAATGAAGAATTTTATCAAATAATAAGTTTAGGGGTTTGAAGTTGATTGCTGCTGCTGCTAAGTCGCTTCAGTCGTGTCCGACTCTGTGCAACCCCATAGACGGCAGCCCATCAGGCTCCCCCGTCCCTGGGATTCTCCAGGCAAGAACACTGGAGTGGGTTGCCATTTCCTCTTCCATTGCATGAAAGGGAAAAGGGAAAGTGAAGTCGCTCAGTGGTGTCCAACTCTTAGCGACCCCAAGGACGGCAGCCTACCAGGCTCCTCCGTCCTTGGGATTTTCCAGGCAAGAGTACTGGAGTGGGTTGCCATTGCCTTCTCCATTGAAGTTGTTTAGGGGATTTAATTTTCTCAATTTGCTCACTTTATCTCAAGAGTTTAAAATATAGACATCACAAGAAAGAATAGATTTTAGAAGCATCAACATTTAATTTCTGCTAATTCATTTAAGGTAATGAGGAAATATACTTTACTTTTATGGAAGTATATGAAAGTAAAGGAATTGTCTGTTGTCTCTACTTAAAGCACATATTAGTTTTAACATCTCTTTTACAAGTTAGGCATACATTTATAGCTTCTGTAAGGTTCCAGACTAATTTTATGTTGCAGAAATCTTACTTTAAGCACTAAACTTCTTTAATATTACCCCAGTAGAAGTCTATATACAACAACAGAATCAAGTTTTAATGATTTCAGTGGGGAAGAACTACTTTTAAGATAGAAGATGTAACCCAAATGCAGATGCCTGTAGGTTTCACTTAAGACAGATGCTTTCGAATTAAATATGCATTAGAATAGAATAGATCAAAATGCAACTGCTTCTGGCAAATTCAGACCTGGGAAGCTGAGCCATCCACTGTGGACTGACTTAGAAAATAAAAGAATATTCCAGCAAAAATAGTATGAGTTCATAAATCTTAGTCTAGCTGAAATAATTTATATTCCATTCCTCATCAAATCTTCTTAAAGCCAAAGATGTGTAAAAGTTGAAAGTAAATCCGGTCCACTTCAAGTGGACATATTTTCTCAGAAATTGATAACAGAATAGAAAAGTAAGTAGTGCCCTACTTTTTACAGTATGCTGTGTTGTCATCAAAATGTCATGGAATCTCCGGAACTTTCCTAGTCAATCCTCCAGTAGAAACTGTATTTACAGTTTTACTGCTTATGAATAATCTAATGACAGAAGAGTGTCTTCAGGGTGCTTGTTCTATTAAGCATTACTTCTTCAATACAAGTAACAAAGGGAAACACACTGGGAAGTAGGGGGCTATTTGACTTTTTCTAGATTATGTTCAAACAGTTCTTGAGTTTGGCTTCTACTCAGTCATATAACTAAGTTTTATTAAATGTTTGTGAATGAATGTCATGAGTGAACTATGTCAAATTCTTCTTCCAAATTACAGGCTATGTGTTCTGTATAATCAATATCAAACAAAGAATGCAAATAATTTTTAATTTGAAAGAGATTTTAGATGTCAGGCTGCAAATATTGCCAAATTTGTGGAATATTTTCAAGAGAAAAGAGGGCTTCCCTTGTGGCTCAGCTGGTAAAGAATCCACCTGTGATGCAGGAGACCTGGCTTGGATCCCTGGGTTGGGAGGATACCCTGGAGAAGGGAAAGGCTACCCATTCCAGTATTCTGGCCTGGAGAATTCCATGGACTGTATAGTCCATGCGGTCACAAAGAGTCGGACACAACTGAGTGACTTTCACTTTCAAGAAAATGTCTCATGAAATTGCTACTTAGCATACACAAGCAGGGACGGAACTTGATTTTTCAGATAATGTGTAGGCTTGAGGAAATAGTCTTTGCCAGTGAAAGAAGAAGGGAGATCCATAGAGACCATGGAAAATAGACCCATTTGTTGTATATTCCCTTGTCATTGCTCAGATCATTTGTAAGAGATAACATTTATTGGGCACCAGATGCTGGGCTGAAGGCTTTGCATATGCCATCTCATTTAATCTTCCTCATAGTCTTAAGAGCTTTTTTACAAGTATTCTCTAAGCCTCTAACTAACTTGCTATGTTACTTTTCACATAGGTTGTGAAGGAAAATTCAAAACCTATATTATTAAAAAAACAAACAAGAAATTATTATTTTTTCAAGAACAGATAAGATTGGGTATATTCAGGGCAGTATGGCCAGAGACTGAAATTATTATTTTTAAGAGCTAAATTATGAGCCAAACATGACTTTTCATGTATTCAATGCCTAAATTTTATCTTTAGAGTTTTAGAGACATGAATAACAAGTATGGACTGGGAGTAGTTAGAAAAACATCTTCATGAATGAGTTGGGTCCAGAAGTAGGAATAGAATTTGCATAAAACAAGAATGGAATTTCCCTCAAATTCATCCAACTTGAGGGAAATTGATCAACATAAGTCATGCCATAGAGACAAAGATCAGCTTTCCAAAGAGTGTATTGTGATCAACTGACTTACAAATAAATATCATTTTAACTTAATAGTTTATAGAGATGAGTAGAAGGAATCTTATTTAGCCCTTGAAAAGTCAAGGAAAGAAATTTAAACTTTTCATGTTAGGCAAGTGAGATATTGAGCAGTAGAAAAATAGAGCTTTGGAAAGGGGATTAGCATGATAAAACAGTATTTGAATAGCATCAATCTGGAATTATATGGAGTCATTAGACAAGCAGGCCATGAAGTTTTAGAAACCTGGAATCTAGATATTAAGTAGAAAAGGCAGGAGTCAGAGAGATGATAATGGCAAAGAAGTGGAATTGAACCCCAGAGAAAAATGGTCTGAGCTATCTGACTGGACGTGAAGGATAAGAGCATAGTATGTGTTTTAGAAATATTCTCGGGTTTGTGTTTCCCCATCTCCCCTACCCCGACTACCTCTCTGTCTGTCTGTCTCTCTTCCCAAGACCCTCCCAGCTTCTCCACAGATGAGCTTTTATTGGGATCAGGGACCACTGGTTAGGAAATACTGTTTTTGTCTAGGGCTTCCCTGCTGGCTTAGAGGGGGTAAAGTGTCTGTCTGCAATGTGGGAGACCCAGGTTTAATCCCCAGGTCAGGAAGATCCGCTCGAGAAGGAAATGGCAACCCACTCCAGTACTCTTACCTGGAAAATTCCATGGACAGAGGAGTCTGGTAAGCTACAGTCCATGGGACTGCAAAGTGTAAGAACTTAAGGTTTTCAAATGGTTTGGAAAAGTATTTTTGAGGGGAATCTGTTTCATAATCCTAGTAATATGTCTGTTCTGTTTAAATAGCTAAATTTGAGCATTCTGTGTTGTTTTATACAAGGGCTTTTCTAATTAATAGCGGAAGTACAGCCCGATATAACTAAGGATACCAGTCTATTCTCTTACCTAGGGTTAACTCTAAAGAACCCGCACTGAACCCCTACTGATCCTTTCTTGCCCTCGCAAACACCAGGAGGGGTTTGACTCTCTGGTTATTATTCTTTTGTTCAATTCCTAAATCATGTCCCACTCTTTCTGACTCCATAAACTGCAGCACACCAGGCTTCCTAGATCTTAAGTTTTTTTTTGCCCAGGATGAGGCTGAGAAAGTGAAAACATAAAAGCAAAGTACCCCATGATTGAGAGGCCACGTAGTACTAGAAGTCTGGAAAAGTGAATTGTTGAAAGCCATTTAATTTATACCCTTCGTTATGTTACACGCTGAGTCACGCACTATGTCCCCAAGATGTATAGTCTCATCTTGGCCCTTAAATGGTGGATAATTTTATTGCTTATCTTAATGTTGTTAGAGCATAAAGAAATTTTGTCATGAGAGCTTTTAGAAATTCTTTTAGGCCCTCTATATTTGTCATAGAACTTTATATTTCAAGTTTCGTTTTGCTCTTTCCTTCTTTATGAGTCCCTTAATAATATATGCATCAAGATTTAGCTAGCAGGACTTCCCTAGTGGTCTAGTGGTTAAGACTCCACACTTCCACCACAGGGGACTTGGGTTGAAACTCTAGTCAGGGAAGTTCAAATGCTGTGCAGTGTGGCCAAAGAAAAAAATGAACGTGAAGATTTAGGTAAGATACTCAATTGGTAGTGGTAGTTTAGTCATTAAGTCATGGCTGACTCTTGTGACCCCATGGCCTATGGCCTGCCAAGCTCCTCTGTCCATAGAATTTTCCTGGCAAGAATACTTGAAGTGAGTGAAGTCGCTCAGTCACGTCCAACTCTTTGTGACCCCCGTGGTCTGTAGCCTACCAGGCTCCTCTGTCCATGGGATTTTCCAGGCAAAGGTGCTAGAGTGGGTTGCCATTTTCTTCTCCAGGGGATATTCCCAACCCAGGGATTGAACCCGGGTCTCCTCATTGCAGGCAGACGATTTACCACTAAGCCACCAGGGAAGCCCAGGGAAGCCCAGGGAAGCCGTACATACTCAATTACATATGGTTTATTAAAATGAATTTTAATAAATATGCACTCAAAGGTGACAACAATGTTTTTGTCCTAAGCCTATTTTCTTTTTGACCTATGAGTGGTTTACTTAAACACTAGACATATGATTATTGCTTATTGGTAAAATTAGAAAGCTTTATTAAACTGAACAAAAATCTTAAGGTATAATCAGAAGGTGTGAATGGAATTGGTTTGGTTTAAGCAAAATGTAACATCTGTATCTCACAACTTGATTATAATTTAATGCTTTTAAAATACTTTACCTATTTCTAAATCAATAGTATTATAAATATCTTTCTCCACTTTCACTTTCTTATTCTAAATCAGCTGAATCTCTAAGCCCACCCAGTGTTTTCTAATTGCTTATTGTATTTCTCCTATCGGGATATATAAGCATTGTTTATTAACCTATGTTTACTCTGCCTCTAACACTGCACTGCAAGTCCAGAAACCATCTCCTCGGGTAATATTATATATAATTAGAATCAAATGCATACTAGACTCTGAATACTTCATGAAGAAATGAACTGATGTCATATGAATTTTGCTTAACACTAGTTATATGTATATCTTTCCTTTATTTTCTCACTGCATTAAAATAATCTTTCAAGTCTTAATTGGAAAAGTGTTATTTTTAATTTAAATAGAAGCTAGTTAGCTATAAACTACTACTTGAAATATTTTTCTATGAAATTGACTATTAAGAGATTGTTCCAGAAGACAAATTTTAGCAGTGTATTTTTCAGAAATTATTTTAAAATCACAAACTCCCTAAAAGAACCTATTTTAGTGTGGCATCATGATTAAAAGAATGTTATCTGTGGTAGTAGGCAGATCATGAAAACTACTGTTGTCTGTTTATGGTTAAGATCAGTGAAGTGACTCAACATGTTGATTTTTGCTTCCAGGTTGTCATCCCATGCTCATATCTGAGTTATAGGGCACTTTCAAATTTTTCTAACTTGTTTTCTTATACTAACTATAATTGTGAACATCTGTGTATTATTTACTGTTTGAGTAAGGGTTTTCCCTAACCAAAGGATTGCTAGGTTTAAAACTAATAAAAGTTCTTTTTCTAAATCATTCAAGTTACCTATAAATTTTAGAAACTATGAGTGAATATTTAAGAGTTGCATCACTTTAATACCAGGAAATTGCTGAAGGTCTGGATTCTGATGGTGGTGTCCCTCCCTACATCTTTTGAGGACACCATCTAATGTGAGGGCCACAGCAGCCTGCAGGATAAGTGTCATTACTCCTATTCTACAGAAGGAGCAGGAGCTGACCTCAGAATGAGCGTGCCATGACTGCTTGGCTTCAGGCTCCTTTTCTCTCCTTTGTTCCTCGTTTCTCAAGCAGACAGTGAAATAATGTTGAGATTTCAAAAAGAAAGTTGTAAACTGGAGATATAGTGATAAATTTATAGATTCAATGTGATTTTATTATCAAAAATGTGGTTTTTAATGGAACTGTTGAAATGATTTCTAAGTGTGGTAGACGCATTATTGCATAAGTGTTATCGGACATTTTGCCTTATTTACCCTTACCTGTTTCATAGATACAGGAATTTTTCTAATGTCTGAAGAATTACTGAATTCCTGAGTCAGAATTCCAGAAGAGATTTCTCTTTTGCCTGTGTATTTTGCATTGTTTATATAAGTGCTATTCATTCAAAGAAGTAAAATGCAACCTGATGATATAATTTTAAATCACTTAGTAGCCACATTTAAAATATACATATATAAATACACATATATATAAGTAGGTGAAATTAATTTTACTTATATCTTCTATTTAAACTCACATATACAAAATATCATTCCAACATGTAATCAATACTATAAAATTGTGATATATTTACCTTTTCTGGTACTACATGGAGAAGGAAATGGCAACCCACTCCAGTACTCTTGCCTGGAGAATCCCATGGAGGGAGGAGCCTGGCCTGGTAGGCTATAGTCCATAGGGTCGCAAAGAGTAGGACAGGACTGAGCGACTTCACTTCACTTCACTTCTGGTACTACAAAATTGTAATATATTTACCTTTCTAGGTAGTAATTTTCAAAATATGGTATATATCTTATACTCACAGCACATCTCAGTGGAGACTAGCTGTGTTTCAGGTGCTCATTAGCCAGTAGCTAACTGAACAGCATAGGCAGGCCTGTATATTATAAAGAGATATAAATAGATCTGGTCACTGGATCTGCAGCTTGTATGACACTCCCCTGATACAAGGTGTTCCCAAAAATTAACTAGAGGCTTCTTAATTGTAGGAAAGAATTTATTATTTTGTATCATCAAAATTGAAAATACAGAAATGTTTTATATTCTATTCCAAATAAATGAAAATATACCTAACTTGCAAAAGTAAATGTTGTACTTTACAGAGAGGAAGGCCCTGGAAAATATCAAAGAGGGAGTCTTGAAAGTCAAAGAAGAACCATCTAAAATACTCTCTGGAAATAAGTTTCAAGATCGGTATTGTGTTTTACGAGATGGGTACCTCCTTCTTTACAAGGATCTGAAGGTATTTATTTATATACTAGTTGAATATGTGTATATTTTTGTGTGAGTTAACATTCTTATTTCACACCTCTAAGCCCTGTCTCCTGGAGTTCAAGGCCTATAGTAAATAAACTGCATTCAACCTCTGGGATGCTGGCAGAAAGGTAAAATCACATAGTCACTATGTAGAAGTTTTGGGCAGCTTTTAAAACAGTTATTCATTCTGACTCACGATTCAGCAACTCTGTTCCTAGAGCACTTTTTCAAGAATATTCATAAACAGCTTTATTCATAAAAGCTAAAACCTGGCAACATTCCAAATGTCCATCAATGGGAGAATGACATATTCAGAGAACAGAATGCTACTCAGCAATAAAATTGATGAATGTAGCAACATGGGAGGATCTTCAAATCATTTTTGAGTAAAAACAGTTTGACACAAAATAGTACCATATGAGTCTATCCATAAGCCGTTCCAAAGAGAGGCAGAATCCTCTATGGTGATAACAGTCAGAAAGTGTTTGCCTGGGGAATGGAGGAACATTGCTACAGAAGCACAGAGATAGTCAGTAGGGTATTTTCTAGGGTGACAGAAATAAGTGTTTTGGGTGGTTGTTACATGGGTATATACAGTAACATCTCTACTTCCTTGAGATTCAAGCAATATCCAAGCAGTTATTTTGAATGTGGAGTAACCACAGGACCCCAAGATACTTTTTCCACTGAATTATAAAATTCACTGGAATAAACACTGCTTGCATACTTCAAGTGTATGGTGCTTTACTCTGTTGTGTTTTGGAGATCTATAAAAAAGGACCAGGTAGTAACATGTCATTTAATATTGTTATGAAGGAAGAGTTATTAAATAGCTTTCCAAAGTTACACAGCCCCATTTTGCTGTGGCTTTTATTGAGCTCTCCACACACTGACCACTGTCTTATATGTTCCTCCAGCAAGGAAGCCTTCAGGTGGGCATAAATAAATCTTAGCCTCCTACTTTGTGTATCCATTTAATGTTCATATTCTTCAAGGACAGCAGGATGTCCAGGCAGAGAGCTAACAAAACAGCATTGAATTCTGCAGCCCTTATCCCTCTCTTCCAAGAGCTGTATTATATACTGGAAATCCCACATTGTTGTTCCTGCTGATAGAGTTGGTGGGGAGTCTGTGTAGGTATCAAGTGATTGTTATCATTTATTATTGTTTGATATCATTATTCACATTCTTCAGTGCAGGAAGAGTGAAGTTTGCAGAAATAAGGCACTTAAGAATTCTAAGTTACGTGAAACAAACACATCACATTTTTTTAAAGACTGATTTATTGCTTTTGTGCTGGGTCTTCGCTGCTGTGTGAGCTTTCTCTAGTTGTATGCAGGATTCTCACTGTGGCGGCTTCTCTTGTTGCCAAGCACAGGCTCTAGATGCTCGGGCCTGGACAGTAGTGGCGTGTGGGCTCAACAGTTGAGGCTCGTGAGTTCCAGGGCGCTGGCTCAGTGGCTGTGGCACAAACTCTTAGTTGCTCTGTGGCATGTGGGATCCTCCTGAACTAGGAATCGAACCCGTGCCCCCATACTGGTGGGTGGATTCTCAACCACTAGACCACCCAGGAAGCCCCCAACACATCACATTTTAAAGTTCATGAACTGTAGGTTTGTGTTTGTGAAAGGAAATGCTAGACCTCACAACTGAAGTTCCAGCCATCTAAGAACTGAATCTGGTTGAATTCTGTTTGGGTTTCTTCAGTGAGTCATCCACCTTCATCTTCCTTAGACTCATTTCCTTCATCCTGTTCCTTCCATTTATATGTTGGTTAATGGTCACCTTTGTAGTTGGATATACTTAGTGTACTTTAAAATCATCCTGGACTTTTTAGTTTCATTAAGAAACTGACACTCCCACTGTGTAGCAGCAGACGGTTCTAAAAACCACTAGTATCAATAGCAGTGCAGTCATAACGGCCCCAACGAACATTCAGGTGGTTAATCCACAAAAAGCAGAGTTCTGTACATTTCACTTTTCTCATTTATATTTTCAATAATTCTATAAAAGTAGTACTATAATTATCTCCCTTGACAGATGAAGAAATGGACTCTACCAAGGTATTACATAACTTGCTCAGGATCACATAGCCAGTAAGTCATAGAGTCAGAATTCACTCCCTGGTGTCTAATTCTAAAGGTTTTATGCATGGACTCACTAAAGAAAAACATTTGTATTATTTTAGCCTGATGTTTTTTCTGACAGAATTTTACTTAAAGAGGATAGTGTTTTTCATTTTAATAGTACCAAGTATTTTCAAATATGACACTTCATACAGTTCAGTTTCTTATAATGTTTTTCCCCAAGCTGGTGTAAATTTACAAATCTGCCACAAGGAAGCCTGTACATGGAGATATTTTTTTTTTTTTAGATGAAATGACTTTATAATTGAGTTAAAGAATCTCATCCCTTAACAGAATGATTTTTAAGAATATGTATCTTTTTGAAAGGATCATTCTGCTTAATCTAAAGTAATTCATACAAACTGGTAGACAGTAGTAGGACTGAGTGCTCATCTGAAAGAAGTTCTTTTTTTTTTGACATCTGAAATATTTTCCCCATGTTTATTGAAGTATAATTAACAAAAATTGCATTCATTATAAAAATATGATGCTTTTGATATACATATACATTGTATATGTATATGTATACCATAATCTAAGCTAATTAATTAATGAATTAATAGTCATTACCTCATATAGTTTAGTGTGTATTTGTGGTAAGAACAGTTAAGATCTACTCTCTTCGCAAGTTTCAAGTATACAATACAGTGCTATTAACTGTTGTCACCATGCCATACTTAGATTTCGAGGACCTATTCTTTCTGCATAACTGAAACTTAGTACCCACTTATCAACACTTTCCCATTTCTCTCAGTCCCAGCCCCTGGAAACCACCGTTCTACTGCCCGCTTCTTTGTGAGTCTGACTTTTTTAGATTCTGTTCAGTACATGTAGATGAGATCATATAGTCTCTCTCAGAAAGAGTGTTCTTTAAAGACACAGAACACATTTTGTTTCTATCACAGTGACCTCAGGTCATGGAATTATAGTGTTAACTGTTTGAAAGTTGCCTTTATGCATCTGTCAGAATCAATTAAAGCAACTGATGGTTTCATTTGCACAGTAAAGCAGGCAGATGAGGGACTTATGGTTTTCCTTTAAACTCAAACCACTATTATTTTCAACATATGGCATTATTTTGTTGGTTATTTCTGCATGTTGTTGGTCTTTCACTTTTAATATTGATGGCCAAGTCATCGGCAATGTTTGCTTTTCAAATGAGTTTACAGTAAATAATCAATAGTAAAAATCCTCAAACTTATCTGAATACAGATTTGGCTCTGGTTTTGACAGTTGCCCTTAATATATGTGTGCTTGTATATATTTAGAAAATGATTTACTGAGAAGGGAGCAGAAATTACAAATTGGAAAGTATATTTAAAGAGACTATGTGTTAATTAGAGATAATTTATGAATGCTCATTAACAACAAATTAGAGTAATACACAGGGGGAGATATAGTTTGAGAGTTTTTCCTGCACAGAAAATATTAATTAAAATGTTTTCAGACTTGATTTACATAAAAGGTGAGAAGTTTCAAAGAATATTACCATTACACTGTTAATGGTGTGGAAAAAAAAAAAGCAAATGGGGAGGGGACGGATGTTAAAAGTTACATGCACTAATAAGCAAATTCTTCTTAGTAACAAGGATAATTTTTTAAGCACACTAATTTAATTGGTTCAATTAAAAATTTTACTTTGAAATACAGTGCCTGAAGCAACATATTACATACTTTATAACACTTGAACTTTTTGAAGAAATTCTCCAGAAAGCACACATACTGAAAGAGTTGTAATAAACCAATAGTAAAGTTATCACAGTAAATGAGATTTCTTTTAAAAAACTTTGTATTAGGATCCTAACAGGTCCTGCTTATTGCTTATTCATTTTGAAGATCGAAACTGAAAAGGGTTTCTTTCGACCATGGCTGAACTCCCCTCAAATTATGTCATCTGTGTTCTCTGCACAGGATAAAACATAAAGTAATGAGCTCGAGTGTCCAGAATGGCTTGGCAGTCAGTTGTATCACTTCAGACTCTGAATCTATTGCCAACAGTATTTGAAAATGTAGGCAGTCCTGGGCTTACCAATGTCCAGTATAAATAAGACTGCTCGTGCAGAGGTAAAGAATCTCCCTGCCAAGTTAGGAGACACAGGAGATCCAGGTCTGATCCCTGGGTTGGGAAGCGCCCCTGCAGGAAGGCATGACAACCTGTTCCAGTATTCTAGCCTGGAGACTCTCCATGGACAGAGGATCCTGGTGGGTTACAGTTCACGGGGTCGCAAGGAGTCAGACACAGCGGAGCGACCGAGCACACACATGCACGCACCTGATCAGACACAGTGCTTCTCCTCCTCAGACGCGCAGGTCCCTTCTCACCTGTCCTGCCGGAATTGCGGCCTCTCGCCTGGCTCTGCCGCTGCCTCCACTGGGATGAGCCCAAGGGACCGGCAGTCTAAGCAGGCACGTCCCTGGGCAGGGACGGGAACCCCAGCTCTAATCTGACTGAACCTCTGGGGAAGGCGTCCAGGAGTCTCTGCTACCCTATACACGCCTATCTTCTCCTCTCCTTGACTGTTTCCCGTGTAGAAAACTTACTGCCTTAAAAAACTACCTCACTCTTCCATATCAGTCTTAAAGTGTTATTCCTTAATATTCAGTAAAGCAGCAGACTAAAATACCAATACCCCAAAACCAACATAGAAATTGCCAGAAAAAAAATGACATTAACAAGAAGAGGCGGACATGAAGAAAGCTACAGAACTACACTAATAGAAATGGGTGAAAATTAATGTAAAGTCTACTAATATTGATCTGTAGGTTTAATGTAATTATTAATGTTTTCAAAATCCCAAAGAGAATAACTTTTAGAACTTGGAAGAAATGATTTGACAGCTCATCTCAAAGGGTAAACAGATAGGAATACTTGCAAACATTTTAGAGGTATAAAAGGTAAAATGTCAAGTATTTTGCACCCAACTGTTTATTCATACAATAAAACTAAAATAAGATCATATTGTAGCATAAAAATGAACAGAGATAGCAATGGTAACATAAAGTGAGGTAAAAAATGTAACTGTTAATCATAATTGTTTTGATAACTATGTCATAAATGCATGTCCAAAGAAAATTTCTTATAATAAGTTGTTTTGTTGTTCAGTGGCTAAGTCATATCTGACTCTTTGCGACCCTGTGGACTGGAGCCTGCTAGGCTCCTCTGCCCATGGCATTTCCCAGGCAAGGATACTGGAGTGGGTTGCCATTTCCTTTTCCAAGGGATCTTCCTGATCCTGGCATTGAACTTGTGTCTCCTGCATAGTTTCCTGCGCACAGTCTCCTGCCTGGGCAGGTGGATTCTTTACCTCTGAGCCACCAGGGGAGCCCAATTGTTAACAAAAATTTTTCAACTTAAATTCTCATCTGTTCTGTGTGTAAAATATACCAGATTGATAAAAGAATTAAAACTTGACAAATAGCAATCCTTCAAGTTCCATGGCTATGCAATTTATCAGCTATGTGGAAACCCTTTAAACTGGAAGCAATAGTTCAAAAGAGATCAACATACTTGACTTTATAAAAATAAAAGTAAACAGTGACCAATTAGTGTAGACTATTTCATTTAAAAAGATAAGGCAATTTCCTACTTGGTATATAAAGAACTAATGTCAATAACTAAATGCATAAATAAATGGATAAATTGTTCATCAAGTCAAAACTGAAAACTGCTAGCAAATGCAGAAATATACCTTTAACTGTAAGTAAATATACCCTATCAATTTTGCAAAATCTTATTCTTAATCATGTTCCTAGCCTTTGACCCTGTGATACCATTTCAAGAAATCTAGCCATACGGGGGAGGGGGGGGGCAGGGGGAACCAAAGTATTTTTAAATTATGTGCCATGATGATAGCAAACTCAGTGATAAGGGTGACTAGGGATAAATTCACCATGTAAATTTCAAGCCTTATCATCGCTGCCACAGAGAAGACTGGTCACCAGAGCATTATCCATGATCTTCCTGCTCACTTTTTTCTCTACATTTCCTCTGCATTCTCCTAACCTGTTTTCTCCATAGAAACCAATTTTTAATTTTATAAAAATTTTATAAAAATTGCCATATTTTCCACTCTTTATGCTTTCAAATTCAACTGCTTTCATAAGAAAAAGACTATAGTAATAGTTTAACTTTTACAAAACTTAAGACTGATTTGAGCTAAATAGGGCTCTAACAACTTGTCTATCTATCGATTTCTATGAAGCAATGTGTTCTAAATTTGTAATAATAGCTGTAATTTGCTGTGCCCTTAGCATTTGGCCATTTACTGGACTAAACTCTTTAAAAGCACTTTTCTTATTTACTTTGTACAATAACCCTTCACAGTAACCCTTTATCATTTAATCTTCATAATAACTCTATGAGATAGTATATTTATTATTCCTGTTTACAAGTAAGATACAAGAGCAGAGAGCAGTAATGAGAGGGTAAGCTAGTAGGTAGCAAGCCAGATTTGCACCCAGGTCTCTGACCCAAGACCTCCTGCCTACCAGGTTGAAAAAAGTGATTTCCTTGAAAATTTTTAGGACATTAGGAAAGCTTTTTCTAAGTATTATTTTCATGGCTATTATCTTTATAAAATCTATTGCAGGCTATCCAACAATAATATATGTATCTGCTTTGATATTACATTAGAATATAATGATTTAAGTTTTGCCTCTGTCAGATACTTTTCCTGATGGTTTAAGGATTTGAATTTTTTCATATTAATCAGATAACTATGTTGGGATGTGTACAGAAAATATATAATTGATCTAAAAGCAAATGTATATTCTTTTTAATAGTCTCCTTTTGTGAGTTATTAGTGAAATTTTCAATATGCATATTTGAGATAGTCTATGCCTACATAGATTTGTAGTTCCAAAATCCAAAAAGTATAGAAAATCATAATTCACTTGGTAGCAAAACCTGACCTGCACCAAGATGAAGATATTTGTCTTAGTCTGTTCAGGCTAACTACCATAGACTGGGTGGCTTATAAAAATAGAAATTTATTTCTCCAGTTCCAGAGGCCGAGGGCCTGAGATTAGGGTGCCAGTGTGGTCAAGTTCTAGTTAGAATCTTCTTCCAGATTGTAGACTGCCCACTTCTCATATCCTCATGGGGTGAAAACAGAATTAATCTCATGACTTTATTAACCACCGAAAACCATCATCTCCAATACCTTCATGCTGTAGATTATATTTAAGTTTGAGGGTGATATGAACATCCAGACCATAACAATACTTATGGCCTTTACTTATTCACATTATATGAAATTTCATGCACTTTTGTAGAGAAATATGAATCTATTTGAATATAGGGTGGTGCTACCCCAAGCAACACTGATGATATCGTAGAGTTACAAAATATACCGCATATGTATTTTTTAAATACGAAAAAAAAACTATCATCAGTTCTCATAACTCCCAAGTGTTTTGAATAAGGAATTACTGTGTGTGTTTGTACACACACATGCACACATATATAATCATACATATATATCCAGGATCATTTATTTAAATTTACAACATTGTAACCAACACAATCTTCATTTACCAAAAATTTGGTATGACATTCATGAAACATTTGTGAAACTAAACATTCTTAATACTTAAGGAAATTAAGTATCCTTAATACTCAAGGAAAATAAAAGGACATTTATAAAATCTGTTTAATTACAAATTATTTTGTTTTCCTTTACAGAGTAGCAAACCTGATAAAATGTTTTCTCTCAGTTCTGTGAAGTTTTATCTTGGAGTGAAAAAGAAGATGAAGCCTCCAACAAGGTAAAGTTTGGAAGGGCAGAGCTGTTGAAAAAGTTACAGGAAAACCTGTCCAAGGATTTAGGGATCAATGGCATTAGTCTGACTCTTTATCTAAAGCTGCCACGAACATGTGGCAGGGGACCTGGGTGGGTGGACATGGAGAGATGATGATGTTTCCACTCAAGTCAAGCTCCTGGGGAACTGCATCTCCTCTGTGTAGAATGAGAAATCCCCAGAAGGTCCTCAGGACTGGGAAGTACCTGGGTTTCTCCACATCCCATTCTCTGCTCAGGCACAGAATATTCCGTCAGTCAGTCACTCAGTCAGTCAGTCAGTCTACCCAGCGGAAGAAAAATGCTGCCCTCCATTCTTCTTGGCTTTTTTTCCCCCTGGTGGATAATTGCTTTACAATGTTGTGGGGGTTTCTGCCATATATCAACGTGAATCAGAAATACATATATATATTTCTTTTTGTATATTAACACATCTATATATATTTCCTTTTCCCATGCTATGCCTCTAGGCTGTCACAGAGTTCCAGGCTGGCTCACTGTGTTACATAGCAGCTTCCCACTAGTTATCTATTTTTCACATGATAGTGTATATATGTTAATATTACTTCCTCAATCTGTCTTTCCTTCCCCTGCTGTGTCCACCAGTCCGTTCTCTACATCTGTGTCTCCATTTCTTCTTCATAAACAGGTTCATCAATACTGTTTTTCTAGATTCCATACATATGCATTAATATATGATATTTGTTGCTTTTAGGACATCTTGGTCCTGGCTCTATAATTTGCCCTCTTTGTTTTACTGAACTTGGTAATAAACTCACAGCACATGGGTGGTAGAAAGTGCACTCTTTAAACATTATGCTTCTCACTAGCACTTGAACCAACCCAGCATTTGAGTTATACCATATTTATTCATCACGGATTACTTTGATTAGCTAATTAAAGTTTGTGCTAATACTTTTAATATCGTGAAACATCATTTTAATGAACTGTATATGATTTCAGATTGTATTACTGAAAATGTACTCACTTTTGCCTCTGTGCTTAATTTCTTAGCCCAGCACATGTATCTGTGTTGTGACTGGTACATTCTTTCAAATTTCTTACAATATCAATAAGTCAGTATGTGTATTTTATTTTGGCCATTTTTCTAGACATCTGTCCTTACTCAGCCCAGAATATCCCCACTGCCTCATAACATCATGAGACCCTTTCCCCCTGTGTTCTTTCAACATATCTATAATTTTATAGCCAAATCCCTCAATATCCATCATTTATCTCTAGATGTATCATACCCAGCGAATCATCACTTGTGGATATCAATTCTGTTATGCTTTCCCATCATTAAATATTACCTCCTTAAAATTTCATTCTGTGTATTATCTTGTAAAATGGACCATTTTTAATATGTATATGTGTTTCTTTTTCCCCCCATATGATGCAGCTGGGGACTGACAGCATATTCTGAAAAACATCACTGGTAAGTTAACAGCTAACAGATTTTGGATTTGATATATTGATGATAACAACAGTAAATAATGTTATTATTTGACAGATAGATCTAGAGACAAGAGACATTTCTTTTAAGTGAAGTTAAACTCTTTTCTAAATACCTTGAGCCTAAAAAGAGAATATGAGATTTGCTTCAGGGTTTAGGTCTATTTAAGTCTCATGTATCTTATTTGCCAACACTTCAAGAAAAACTACACATGATTTCTTACTAGTTATTATATAAATGTGGAATCTCTGGTTTTAAGGGATAAGCAGACAAAATTCAGTTTTAAATTAAGGATAAGAACTCTCTAAAACTTAAAGAAAAGACCTTGGCTTCAAACCAGTTCTTTCTGTAGAGTACTTCTTTCCATTGATATCACCAGGATCTAGCCACTCTCAGAGATTGGACTAGATGTCTCCTTCTCCCCCATCTCCCTGTGTCTAATCCATACCAGATCTGCCTCTTAATTCTCTGATCCACCCATACCCTCTATCTTTGGAGCCTTCATCCAGCTGCCTGGATCAGTCCTGGAGTGCTCTTCATGCCTCTGACTTTGATTTTTGTTTCCAACACATTCTCCACCCAGAACTGAAGAGATTTTCTAAAATGTATCATATTTCTTTTCTGCTTTAACTCATCTGTGAATCCTAAAAAGTAGGGTCAAGTATAGGGTTGTTGGCACAGCATACTAAGTCCTTTAATATGTATCTCCCGTGACTTTCCCACATTTTTACTTAATGATAATATCAACAATCTGTTTTTAATTCACTATACATGCCTTGCTGCTTCATATCATGTGTTTAATATCCGTGCTGTCTTCACTATACCTTCTTCCATAGTGTATGCTCCCCCTTCCCTCATCACTTTTATCTTCTTCCTGCTGATCTGGCAGACTCAGCTGTCACTTTTTATTCAAACCATAGCTGAAATGAGGGAGAAAGTCTTACCAGATAACTCTCCTTTCTAATCCATTTATTTCTTCTTTACATCTATGGTATTTTGTGCTGGTGGATCCATAACTAACATGATTTGTAGAGGGAACAGGTTTCTTGGACATGGCAATAGGAAGGGACACTGTCTTCATGAAAATCTAATGGAAGAAGCAAGGATTATTTTTAGAAGTTTCATTCTAACATTTTTCTAAATTATTAATAAGGGTATAAAAATAACTACTTTGAAATTCTAACATCAGTTACAAGATTTTCCACCTCATTCCCAATTGTGCTGTTTCTGTGTTTGTGTTCAACTTGACATTTTTTTTTCCCTCACTGTGTTATAGTTTGTTTACATTCCTGCCTCTCCTAATAGACTATGCTAACCTTGAAGGCAAGACCTCTGTTTTGTGTAGGTTTTCAGTAGGTTACTGAATCAGTGTTATTGGACATGAAGTGGTTTTTTTTCATTTAGCTCATTTTTCATGAGTCTTGTTGGGTATTAATGTTTATAATCACATGGACTGTGACTGTCTAAAAAATCTGCTCTTAAGAAAATATACACATTTTTTTTTCTTAGGCTCAGTTTCTGGGTAAAAACATCTTTTACCATCATGTACCTGAAAAAACAAATGACACTGACCTTTCTGCATTTCCAAAAAATACCGCTTATCATTTTTTGGCAGTTATCAAAGCCTTTAGCTATATTTTGGTTAAACTAGCATATTTATACTACTGTTTTGATAGCAGAAGCCTGAAGCAACTTGTACTGAAATACTTCCATTTTTATTGCATTATATCATTAATTGGGAGAAACCCAAAGAGATTTCTGATCACTTAATCACTTACTTGCCAAATAAATACACTGGAAAATTCCTTTGTCCTTTTGAATTATATATTTTATAAACCTTGTCTTACAGGCACCTGTGTTGTGAGAGTTCACAGACTCAAACGGAGTGGATGGCCAATATCTTTATTGCCCAGGTATGATACCTATTTCAACTATCTAGTGAAGTGTGACAACTGTTTATAGGAAATGTTAGTGTGGTGGTAGTTTTCAAAGAATTTTTAATGAGTCTTTTGTTTTCTCATTCATGATTTTTTAAATACACAAGGACCCAGATTTACCCAATACTCTATAAGATAGCGTTTACTCTTTGTCGAGGCATCTTTTCTCCCCAGCCCAGCGTCTCCTCAGCTTGGGGCGGCGTCTGGCTTCAAGAGGGTGGAATAAGAAAGCGGGGCTTGTCTGAGCTCTTGTCCTTCAGAGTCCCACTGGATCTGTGTTTAGAAAATGTGTTCTGTTCATTTTTCCCAATTTTATTAGAGGATAGCTGCTTTACAATGTGTGCTAGTCTCCACTATAGCAAAGTTAATCGCCGTATATACACTCTCCCCGTCGTGGGCTCCCTGCCCGTTCAGGCCCCACAGTGCGTTGAGTGGAGTCCCCTGTGTGGTCCACAGTGTTCTCATTAGTCATCTCCTCTACACACAGTCAACTCGTGCATATGCGGCAATCCCAATCTCTTAATTCCTCCCAAGCCGCTCCAACCCACCCTCATTTCCCCCTTGGTATCCATGTATTTCTTCTGTGTCTGCATCTCTACTTCTGCTTCACAAATAAGATCATCTAGAAAAATGGTATAGATGATCTTATTTGCTCTTTTCCTTCCTGTTCTCCCCATGGGCTCCTGCTTTTTCTAAAACAAGGATGGGAACCTACCTTTCTTTAATACATACTGTGTAATTCATGTATTTTCCTCATGACAAATTGTGCATGACGCTGCTTATAGATAAGACAACAAAAGTTTACAAGAGGCTCCATGATTTGCTTAGGACCACACATTTAGTTAGTGGTTTAGCCCAGAGGCCAACACTTACCCTCAGTTTCCCATTTAGTCTCTTCCTTACTGGAGGACTCACTCCTGCAGTGAAGGATAAAACAGTCCCGTTAATAGGACTGGTTTCTTCCCCAGCCTTGTCTGGTCAGACTCCCAGCAGTGCTTGCCCAGCATTGAAATTCACTGGTAACGATTAAGCTGCCACTCTTTATTACCAAGGGTGTGCTTCCCTGTTTCTCTTACAAGTGAGAAGTTAATTCACCCTCAAATCTTGTCCTTATTTGTTTGGAAAACCATCTTCTCTGTTCATTTAATTTATTAACCTTTCCAGTGGTTAATAAACACTGCTTTTCTCAGCCTGACTCTACTACTACTACCTGGGAATGCATTTCCAGAAAAAGTCCAGTGGCTAACTTTTTAGAGCCTTTTCTTTTTTTGCGACTGTTTTAAAAATTTAGATATTCAAGTCCTACTTTAAAGAAAGAAGGCTTGAAGTAACAGTAAAATTAGAACCACAGAGTCTAACACTGTTACAGTATCTGGTTATGGCACAACTGAATTGATGTTTTTGTGTTTATGACTGAAGTCATTAGATGCTGTAGTTGAAAATCAAGGTGTAAACAGCCAGGAAACCGAGGTTGCTCTCACCACCAACTTATTTCTCCTTGCCTCGCTGGCCCCAGAGACTCAGTCCAATTACATTTCTTCAGTTCATTCCACTTCTTAGGACTAAGGTAAACACAAAGGTCCTTTTGGATTTGAGGATTTAATGGTTCACCTCCACGGGGAAAGAGACAGGAATGTAGCAAACGTTAATATATATGTTAATACACACACACGAAACCCAACAGTGAACAATGAGTTCTTTCTCGTGCCCAGAATACTTTTCTAATATCCATCCCCACTCTCACCCCTGCCTCAACAAAAGTCTTCAGCTTACCTGTCACAGCCTCAGAAAAAACCTTCCCTGACCTTCAGACCAGTCAGACCTCAGAGCTGTAGGAACCCTCAGCATCCTGGACTTGAACATTGTAATACTAACTAAAAAGCATTTGTGTATTTAAGTTTTTTATGTCTGTCTTTCCTACTAAAATGTAAACCCCACGACAGGAAGGACTCAGTCTTACTAGAACTACATGTTTATCTGCATCACAGGATCCAGTACATCTTACAAAGTACATGCTCAAGTTATTCTCTTTACTAGCTTAGAATACTAATCAGATAAAATTTCAAATAGATATTAGTGTAGGGAAAGGAAAACCAGTGTGACTGACATAAGGAGGACATTAACTGAGAAGGAGTCTCAGGGGACACCTTTCTGAGTAGCTGACAGGTGTGCTGAGACCTGTGTGAAATAAGGAAGCAAAGTATGCAGGACAGTCAGAACATTCCAGGGGGTGGGGCCAGCAAGGACATAATCTTGACTTATTCCATGAACATCAGGAAAGCCTATCTTGGAGAGGACATAAGAGATGAGGAAGGCAGGGGACAGATGACGTAGACACAGTTTAGGAGTTTTAGTGGGAAACAAGGGAAAGATATAATCAGCTCTTATTACGGGAAAAAAGTAATTATGGTTCCTTTGCTGAGCTGCACTTTAGGGGTCAAAGATGGAAGCAGGAAGAACAGCCATGTGGAAGAAGACAGCAGCTCAGATTAGGTATCAGGGGGTCTGGTAAGACATATTCAGATTCAGGAATATTTGAAGGTGGAGCCAATAAGTCTTACAAATTGATCAGCTATACAGTTTGAGAGTAGTAGAAATGAAGAGTCCTAGTTGTTTGGCCTCTGGCAGCTGGTGAATGTAAGTGATATTATCAGAAGTACAGAAGAAGACAGAGTTCTATTTGGGCCACATGAAATTTGAGATGTGCATTGGACATACAAATGGATACGCTGAATAGCAGGTGTAGATGTATGGATCAAAAACTCAGGCAAAACTTTGGGGCTGAAATGTAAATTTGACAGAAGTCAGCATTTAGATTACATTAAATGCCATGAGAGGATCCAGTGAGATGAGAGAATATACAGAGAGAATTAGAATACAAAATTGGAGAGAGGAGGGCTGTGGCAAGAGAGGGAGGACAGACAAATAAGCCCTAGAACATCCCAAACTTTAAAGGTCAAACAGAAGAGAAAAATTGAGTAAAAGAAATGAGTAGCTTTGAGAAAGCAGGAAAACCAGGTGATAGGTGCAGAGAATTCTATCAAGGAATCAAAGGAGAGAATATTAAAGCAGCAGGGGCCTTGAGCAGATGTGAAGCAATGTGAGCAACTGCATGTGTTCATCACTGCAGAAAAAATTCATTATACAACAGAGTGTGTGACATATTTGTTCTCGGATTGTTGACTATATATTCTGACCCACTATGCAATTATAGATATGACTGGGGAAGAGTTATTTATAATCAGAGGAAATAGTTATTGGAAGGGAAGGAAGCCTTGTTTATATGGCTAGAGATGCAGAGAGATTGGTACCTCTCATGGTGGGAAGATGAAATTGAATGATTACTAATAATTTTTCAATTATATCAGTGAGGTCACCACATGTGAGTCTGGGAGGGATATTACATATACAGAGACAAAATAAAAGGTGAGAAATTACCTTCAGAGAATGAGGAAGCTAGTTGTACTATAGAAGAATGTCCAGGGAGTGCTGAAGGCTCATTTGAAATTTTAGGATAAGTTTACAGTGAAATGAATCTCTAGACTGATCTATTCTTTTTTTGCCTCCATCAATTTGGAGGTACCCACAGAGTAAGTAGAATTGGGTTTTACTATGCTTGGGGTTTTATCAGGCAAGTGTGATAGGAGAAGCATCCTTATAAATCAAGGCTGGGCTGTGAGTATACTGATTGACCATGAAATCTAACCCAGACTGTTAAAGAAGTGGGAAAAAACGTGAAAAGTAGAATGGATAGAAGGTCTGAAGAAGTCTAAGGTATATTCAGAGTGAATGAAGCTAAACTAAGTTATCTGGAAAGATGTCAAGGTCAGAAATTGAGAGGCAGAACCTTGTTAATGGCAGCATTATTCACCATAGGCATGGTATGGGAATAACCTATGGATGGATGAATGGATAAAGAAAATGTGTATTCATACATATATATAGTGGAATATTATTCATCCCTAAAGAAGGAAATCTATCATTTGGGACAATATGAATGAACCTGGAAGGCATTATGCTAAATGATTTAAGCCAGACAATTATTGCATGGAATCCAATATAAAAGTCAAACTCATAGAATATGATAGTGGTTGCCAGGGGATGTGTGTGGGGGGGTAGGGAGTAAGGTTGGTGAAAGGGTATATACTTTTGGATACATGATGAATAAAATCTGAGGATCTAATAGGTGACATGGTGAGTGCCATTCATAACACTGTATTATAAAATTTAAATTTTCTAAGAGAATAGAACTCAAATATTCTAACCAAAAAGGCAGTTGGGGGTGGGGGTAAATACATATGTGAGGTGATGAATGTTTTGGTTATCTCGATGGGGTGAATCCTTTCACAGTGTATGCATGTAGTCATCATGCCATACACTTTAAACATCTTTTATTTGTCAATTATACCTCAGTAAAGCCGTGGAGGAAAATTATAAAAAAAAGTTAGAGGCAGGAATGAAGATTTGAGGGTGTGATCACTGGTTATAATAATGAGATCCTCATCTGTATGCTCCATGAAATACGATTTTTTGAAGTCACTTATACATAACTATAAATGTTATCAGAACATATTACTTATGTCTTAAGATTTATGGTGGGAAAAATATTGCTACCTCTTGGATGAATCCAGTGAGAACTAATTAGCCAGTATTCACAGCATTATATATATATATATATCATGTCAGAAAAAATAATGTGTTTAGAAACTACATTTGCTCTTAGATTTCTTGCAATACCATTTAATACATATACTATACACCAGTCAGTAAAAGCCTAGGCCTTCATTCATAGGGTTACCTAATTCCTTCCCATCCGTTTTTTCCCAGCTTTACATGTTGGGAATGTCCCAATTCTGTAATATGAGTTGTTTTACTGAGCTTACCTAATTCCTTCCCATCCGTTTTTTCCCAGCTTTACATGTTGGGAATGTCCCAATTCTGTAATATGAGTTGTTTTACCGAGTTTAAGACTGTGATATAAAAATGTGAAACTTTAACTTTCTGATTGAAATATTGCATAACGATTGCAGATTTGCTGAACCAAAGTAAGCACTCCACTGACACTCAAGGGTAGATTTGATGCCAAGGCAATAACTGCTAATGACAGGACATACACTGTAGGATCCTTACGGACGGGATGAGATAATATTTGTATATTGGTAAGCACAAAGTGTAGCAGAATGCCCTTCAATATAACTTAGCTGCTGTTTTATAGTGAGTATAAAGTTTGTTGAAATAGTTCTTTTGCTATAAAACACGACATTAAAATACTAATTGCAACATAAGAATATGACTCTCTTCAGTCTTGAGTAGAGGAAAAGAATGAGTAGGCATTTAGCTATATGGTTTACCAGATGGTTTTCATTTCATCATAACATCTGTAAACTTCTCATTGTGTGTGGTTGATATTTTGTATTTCTTTCATAGATTGCTGTCTGAAAATCGATTTGTTTCTCCCAGCTTCTAAAAATTAATCTACCCTGAGGAGTATAAAAAGTCTTTGAAAGATTTTTCTTTTGTATGTGTATCTTAAGGATTTATCATTCAAGAGCTTATATTTTTACCCATGGGTGTTTACCCCCTTTGCAAAATTACCTTTTTTCCAGTCATATCTATAATTGCTCACTGGCCAGAATATGTAGTAAACAATTTGAGCACAAATACGTCACACTCTCTATTGTACAATGATTTTCAGTAGAAATGTTTGTGTACAAGATAACATTTCTTAGGAATTCAATTAGGTGAAAAAGAAACATTTTTCAAAAGGTCATAAAATAAAGATAATTTTTCTGCTAGCCATGCCTTAGGTTGACTTGAGGGTATATATAATGTCAAATTATTTTGACACTGAAAGTTATCTTCAGTGGTAAGAGAAAATGAATGTGTAGTTATTTTGATTACAGGGCCTAGAAATGTAGGCAGGTATATTATTTTTCTTCTACAAAGAGATTTACTGGTTTCTGTAAATATTTCCCCCCTTTTGGTTTGATAAGTAGTACAGAAGGCATATTTCTGAAGCTTAGAAATTGAACTGAGACCTCAAAGCTCAGTTCACTTAAGAGTTTTACATCCTCAAGCGGTGCTACCATGAGAATCAACATCATAATTACAAACAACCTTCTCGTGAAAAGCAGATCACCTGACTTGGATAGATGGGAAAGGAGCCCAGTGACTATAAACTTGGTGGACCACATAATAAAGTCACATACCCACAGCAAGAAATTGTGTTTCCACAGCATGAAAATGATATATGGCCACCAGCTGGAAAGGAACGAAAACGTTCTATAACCAAAAATCCCAAAATTGGAGGTTTGCCTCTGATTCCCATCCAGCATGACAGAAATGCAACACAAGCCCGGAGAGAGATTGAGGTAAGGTTAGGATGTTTGTTTTTACATCAATCATGATAACATGTGTCTTCTTATGTCTTAATGTGGTTAAAGGCATCAGTTACCTCATTGGTTTCAAGAGCACAGGAATAATCACTTGGAAGAGTGCAGTAAAAATACTGAAACTGTAAAAATCACATCCATCAAGAAACTGTATGAATAATCCTATGCCACTCTTTGAGGTTTTATATTTTGCTAACTTAAAGTAATTTTAATAATGTTATTGATCACTCAATTAAATATGCATGATACCACTTGGCTTTTTTTATCCCTAAAGTGGCCAAGAATGTTAAATATGTATATAGAAGTTTCTGGTGGTAAAAAAATCAGTCTCAAATTAGCCTTACAAGTACACTTGTAACCTCCTTACAATGAGCCCAGAGCAGAATATGTCGGGAGCCATGGTAACAAGACTTAGCAGTAACACAATCAAATTCCAGTGGTCTGGGAACCCATGGGGTAGCTCAGTTAATTTCAGAAATGGCAGAATGACCCTTGAGCATCAATAAAGATTTAGCATCTTTCATGAAAACTATGTTTTCCTTCTCACTTTGAGGGGCAGGGTGAACATAAGTAGCATTGGTCTTGATTCAGACAAAGACACAGGCCGTACATCTCAAAACTCATTAGACAATTTGCAGCTAATGTGCATTTCAGTGCATTAAAAGAGTCCTTCAAAACAAAAAGAAAAGCACGCAAAAGACATTGTTGTTTCTTCTTAGAGCCCAGATTTGGCATTAAGCTGTGTGAGTTTCTTGCCTTCCAAAGAATTTTTTAAGTTTTATTGCAATATAGCTGATTTACAAAGTTGTGTTAGTTTCAGTTATAACAGGAATAACTTTTGAGAGACAAAAGCGTTTTTCCATCACTTTCTTTCCTTAAACATTTATCCCACTGTACTATCCCTTTTCTCTAAAAGACAAAAGCTTTGAAAATAATGGTTTATTTACTTTGTTGCCTTCTGTGCTGATGTAATCAAAGGGAAGAATAAGACAGCAAGAACTCAGGAGCTTGTCCCTTCTGCCATTCTGCACTTAAAGGTTTTTCTTCCTAATAAACTGCTTTGCAGAACTGTGGATTCCTCAAATAATCTAGAATCTTCATTTTAAGAGTCAGGTTAGGGGACATAGAAATGTAGGGAATAGATATGCCCTGCTGTGACCCTAGCTTCTCCTGACATTGCCTCAGGATCAATTATGGAGCAAAGCAAAAGTACATTTTAGGATCAAAGTATGTTAACCAGTATCCAGTATAGAATTGAGATGATTGAATATACAGTTGTTTGTTACTTAACCTCAAATCCAGAATTTCAGAGGCAATTTTTTTTAACATTCTTGAGATCAAAAAACTGATGAACAAAAGCTATAACCAAATTGATTTCAAAGGTTTTGAAAACAATTTTATGAAATATTAACTTCCAGAAAATTTGTTAGTAAACTAAAGCAAGCTTTTTCGTAAGTATGGGAATTCAACAAATTTGACAAAGAAAAATTTTAAATGTTTGATGTTTTTCAGTGATAAATAATTTTTAATTGGTAATGTTTTATTTGGTAATGTTTTTCACTGAAAACCATTAAAGTTTAAAAGAAGAAAAATAAAAATTGCAAGTTTTCACATGAACCAAATAAAGTATTTTTTATTGAGCTTATGTAACTATGTAGTATATTAATAAATGACAATATTACTAGCTAGCTTAATACAGTCTAAAGTCAGTCAATGGATATAGTCAAGAAAATTGCTTCTTAAATTGTTGACAGATTGGTGCATTTGGTGACTTCCCATTTCATGAGCTGTCTTGCTTTCAAGAGGTTCATTTAAAAGTTGTATGAGAATACCTCCTCCAAGCAAGGAAGGCTTCCCGGAGGCAGTAACTTCTAAAATTAATTGAGTAAATTAGTAGTGAGTTAGACGAAGTAGGTTGTTGACAAATCATACATGAAGAAGCGAACAGTGCTTAAGAACACACAAGCTGAATGATACCGATGGCCCTCCTACTTCTTATTGGGTACCTTCTTAACTTGTCTACATTGGATCAGCTTTTATCTGTAAGCTCCTAGGGATGATAAAAAGCCCTTACTTCATAGGGTAGTATTCTCTCTGCTGGGAGATGAACTCCATTTCAGATCCTCATTTCCATTCAAACAGTTTTCTCTGACACAAACTGGCATCCTCTGGACCAAGCCACCTCTTGCTTTCCTAATTTCATAGTTTATCAGTCTTTCTTTTTGAATTATTAATACCTTAAGGACAGTGAAGCACATAAAGGATGCCTTTTTTCCCCACGGTATCAATGCCCTTGGCTTTCCCCACAACACACATGGCACTCCACATACCATATCATCATACAAAGCACTCACTTTCACATTCTCTTGATTTTTATCAATTCACTTTACCACCCCTCCCCACCTTCATATAAGGTTATGTTATTTACTTTAATATCATAGTTTTACTTGAAATTTTAACATTATATGTATTAATGAATGTGTGTGCGCTAAATTGGTATGCTCAAGAATGAGATGGACTTCAGTTATACCAACAGGAAATAGTCAAGAGATATTGAGCAGTAAAGAAGTTAGTCACAGAAATGAGGTACCTGATAAATAGCACAATGGAAATTTCAATAAGGTAATATAGTTCAGTTCAGTTGCTCAGTTGTGTCCAACTCTTTGTGACCCCATGAACCGCAGCATGCCCGGTCTCCATGCCCATCACCAACTCCTGGAGTCCACCCAAACCCATGTCCATTGAGTCAGTGATGCCATACAACAATCTCATCTTCTGTCATCCCCTTCTCCTCCTGCCCCCAATCCTTCCCAGCATCCGGGCCTTTTCCAATGAGTCAGCTCTTCGCATCAGGTGGCCAAAGTGTTGGGAGTTTCAGCTTCAACATCAGTCCTTCCAATGAACACCCAGAACTGATCTCCTTTAGGATGGACTGGTTGGATCTCCTTGCAGTCCAAGGGACTCTCAAGAGTCTTCTCCAACACCGCAGTTCAAAAGCATCAATTTTTTTGGTGTTCAGCTTTCTTCACAGTCCAACTCTCACATCCATACATGACTCCTGGGAAAACCATAGCCTTGACTGGATGGACCTTTGTTGACAAAGTAATGTCTCTGCTTTTTAATATGCCGGTTGGTCATAACTTTCCAAGGAGCAAGCATCTTTTAATTTCATGGCTGCAATCACCATCTGCAGTGATTTTGGAGCCCCCAAAAATAAAGTCATCCACTATTTCTCCATCTATTTGCCATGAAGTGATGGGACTGGATGCCATGATCTTAGTTTTCTGAATGCTGAGCTTTAAGACAACTTCTTCACTCTCCTCTTTCACTTTCATCAAGAGGCTCTTTGGTTCTTCTTCACTTTCTTCCATAAGGGTGGTGTCATCTGCATATCTGAAATTATTGATATTTCTCCTGGCAATCTTGATTCTAGCTTGTGCTTCTTCCAGCCCAGCATTTCTCATGATGTACTCTGCATATAAGTTAAATAAGCAGGGTGACAATATACAGCCTTGATGTACTCCTTTCCCTATTTGGAACCAGTCTGTTGTTCCATGTCTAGTTCTAACTGCTGCTTCCTGACCTGCATACAGGTTTCTCAAGAGACAGGTCAGGTGGTCTGGTATACCCATCTCTTTCAGAATTTTCCACAGTTTATTATGATCCACACAAAGCCTTTGACATAGTCAATAAAGCAGAAATAGATGTTTTTCTGGAACTCTTGCTTTTTCGATGATCCAGCAGATGTTGGCAATTTGATCTCTGGTTCCTCTGCCTTTTCTAAATCCAGCTTGAACATCTGGAAGTTCGCAGTTCACGTATTGCTGAAGCCTGGCTTGGAGAATTTTGAGCATTACTTTACTAGCGTGTGAGATGAGTGCAATTGTGTGGTAGTTTGAGCATTCTTTGGCTTTGCCTCTCTTTGGCATTGGAATGAAAACTGACCTTTTCTAGTCCTGTGGCCACTGCTGAGTTTTCCAAATTTGCTGAGTGCAGCACTTTCACAGCATCATCTTTCAGGATTTGAAATAGCTCAACTGGTATTCCATCACCTCCACTAGCTTTGTTCATAGTGATGCTTTCTAAGGCCCACTTGCCAGGATGTCTGGCTCTATGTGATCACACCATTGTGATTATCTGGGTCATGAAGATCTTTTTTGTACAGTTCTTCTGTGTATTCTTGCCACCTCATCTTAATATCTTCTGCTTCTGTTAGGTCCCTACCATTCCTGCCCTTTATTGAGCCCATCTTTGCATGAAATGTTCCCTTGGTATCTCTAATTTTCTCAAAGAGATCTCTAGTCTTACCCATTCTATTGTTTTCCTCTATTTCTTTGCATTGATCACCGAGGAAGGCTTTCTTATCTTTCCTTCCTGTTCTTTGGAACTCTGCATTCAAATGAGAATATCTTTCCTTTGCTTTTCTTTCTCCTTTGCTTTTTGCTTCCCTTCTTTTCACAGCTATTTGTAAGTTCTCCTCAGACAGCCATTTTGCTTTTTTGCATTTCTTTTTCTTGGGGGATGGTCTTGATTCCTGTCTCCTGTACAATTTCACGAACCTCCATCCACAGTTCATCAGGTACTCTATCAGATCCATCCCTTAAATATATTTCTCACTTCCACTGTATAGTCATAAGGGATTTGATTTAGGGCATACCTGAATGGTCTAGTGGTTTTCTCCACTTTCTTCGATTTCAGTCTGAATTTGGCAACAAGGAGTTCATGATCTGAGCCACAGTCAGCTCCCGGTCTTGACTCTATAGAAGTTCTCCATCTTTGGCTGCAAAGAATATAATCAAACTGATTTTGGTGTTGACCGTCTGTTGATGTCCATGTGCAGAGTCTTCTCTTGTGTTGTTGGAAGAGGGTGTTTGCTATGACCAGTGTGTTCTCTTGGCAAAACTCTATTAGCCTTTTCCCTGCTTCATTCCGTACTAAAGGCCAAATTTGCCTGTTACTCCAGGTGTTTCTTGACTTCCTACTTTTGCATTCCAGCCCTCTATAATGAAAAGGACATCTTTTTTGGGTGTTAGTTCTAGAAGGTCTTGTACATCTTCATAGAACAGTTCAGCTTCTTCAGCGTTAGATCAGGGCATAGACTTGGATTACCATGATATTGAATGGTTTGCCTTCAAAATAAAAGGAGATCATTTTGTTGTTTTTGAGATTGCATCCAAGTACTGCATTTCAGACTCTTTTGTTGACTATGATGGCTACTCCATTTCTTCTAAGGGATTCCTGCCCACAGTAGTAGATATAATGGTCATCTGAGTTAAATTTACCCATTCCAGTCGATCTTAGTTCACCGATTCCTAGAATGTCAATGTTCACTCTTGTCATCTATAGTAGTATAAGGGAAAGTATAAAAGTAAAATTGATGCAAAACAGGATGACTGTATTGAAGAGACTAGATGACTAGTGCGTGCTAAGTCACTTCAGTCGTTTCCGACTATGCGAGTCTATGGACTGTAGCCCGCCAGGCTCCTCTGTCCATGGGGATTCTCCCCGCAAGAATACTGGAGTGGGTTGCCATGCCCTCCTCCAGGGGATTTTCCCTACCCAGGGATCGAACCCATATCTCTTATGTCTCCTGCATTTGCAAGTGGGTTCTTCACCACTAGCAGCACCCGAGAAGCCCATAATTGGCCTCTAAATACTACATCAGAATCCCCATGTCTCTCTGCCAATAGTTGAAGAGAGAACTGCCATTATGATATATAAAACACTCTATATTGATCCTTGATTTTCCTGAGTAGTAGATACCAAGTGAAACTTTTAATAAGATTCATATTGATTTATAAACTCCCCGTCACATCCCTATGTTTAAATAGCCATCATGTTTATTAATCCTCTCTCATTTTTCTTTTTGTACTGTGATAAAATACATTTTCCATTTTAAGCAGTTTACATGCACAATTCATTAATTAACATTCACATGGCTGTTCAGCCATTCTAACGTATTCTAATGAAACTTTGGAATTAAGGTAGATACTAAACAACTATTTCTTCTTCTCAGGTTTAGAGTAGAAGTATTTCTCTGAGATGTATAATCATGAGCTTATCAGAAAATTCCAAATTGTAAAATTATGTCCCAATCTGCTGGACTTTAGGAAGATAAAACAGAATATGATAAAACATTACACATTTGAATTTTTTTAACCTTTCTTCATCCCTTATTCAGAAAACATTTATTGGTAATTTCCCATCTGCAGGCACGGTGATAAGTTCACTTATCAGTGAACAAATCAAACAAAAGCTAAAAACAAAACCCTCCTTGCAGTGTATTGAGTTTCCAGCAGCATTCAGATAATCACAAGAGGTATGAATATCTTACTAGAATATTAGAAAGAGCACTACGGAGAAAAATTAAGAGGTGAGGTGTTGCCCTTTGAACATTACATTGGACATCCTTAGTCAAAACACTGCTTATTGCTACTTAGTTCCATTTTATTCAAAGTAGTATTTTTTTATTTTATGTTGGAGTATAGTTGATTCACAATATTGTGTTTCAGGTCTACAGCAAAGTGATTCAGCTATACATACATATGTATCTATCCTTTCTCGAATTATTTTCGCACTTAGGTTATTAGAGAATATTGACCAGAGTTCCCTGTGCTATACAGGTTATCTAAGTATAACAGTGCTTTGGGTAGTATAGTCATTTTAACAATATTGATTCTTCCAATCCAAGAACATGTTGCCTTCCAAGCTAGATTCTTTGGGGGCTCCTCTTCCCATTGCCAGACCCCCTGGTTGGAAAGCCTCATGTGAAGCTCAGGACTTTTACTCCTGTGGGAGAACTTCTGCGGTATAGTTATTTTCTAGTTTGTGGATCACCCACCCAGTAGATATGAGATTTGATTTTATCATGATTATACTCTTCCTACCATCTCGTTGTGGCTTTTTGTCTTTGGATGTAGGTATATTTTATTTTATTTTATTTTTTGTAGGTATCTTTTAAAGGTTCCAGAGTGTGTGTGTTTTTTTGTCAATGGTTGTTCAGTTAGCTTTTTGGCGTTTCCATAAGAATGAGTAAGCACACATACTTCTACTTGCCATCTGCAAAACAGTCCCATTCTTCATGTTACATCACCATTTTCATCTTTCTCTCATTTATAATACAATAAAAATTTTTCCTTGGATTTCTTCTTTCTGTGCTTTGCAGTTTTTATGAGGGAATTTTGAAGAAATTCCTTGAACTCTTGCTTGTGAAAAGTAAAATGATTTATGCCTTCCCACTTGCCCCAACTCAGTTTTTTGGGTAGCCTTTCCCATGGCTCTGTACCCACGAGATGCTTACTTCTCTGTTGTTCATTCTTTTATCTCACGTTTGGTTAGGGTGTAAGCCCCTTTGAGAATCTGAGGAGAGTTCTAGATGACAGTACTTGCCCAGTCACAAGATGCCATGGATACTGGTTATGAAAGCACACCCCTGTCCCAATGCAGGTTGTCTCATGGGATTTCTGGTGCTTGCAGACACAGTTGACAGGGTGTACTCTAAGCCACTGATACAAAAGTGGGTTTTAATACATAACTATATATTCCTTTCAGTGTTTTCACAAATATCTGTAGGATTCTAATAGGCATTATATGGGGGAAAGATTGCACTAGTCAAATATTTTTGGAGGAGAAAAAAAAAAAACAGAAAAGTTGAACAGGTTTTTCTTATAAAGTATTTCTCAGCTTCTTTAATATGTATTGTGAATCTCAAAGAGGGATCTATTACAAAGTGTATTTCCTGGACTTAATGGCCACAGAGACCCCCGTTTTCCTCTGTACTTTGGGTACAACACTGTAGGAATTACAGATGCATGAACATGTAACACATCCAAGCAGCAGTGAATTGAAAGAGGCAAGCTTAAAATGGGAGTCAATTTGAATAACTAGCTTGAAAGACATCTTTGAAGTGGTATGTTAAATGCTTGTTAAAATGAATTTCCGTGATCTCCATTTCAGTTGGTTTTGTAGCTCTGAGATCCATCTATAAATTCAGACCTGCTGCTAGTGCCAAAAGTCATAGAAATAAACTCTAATAAAAGAAGCATCAACTTTTACGTGCCATGTATTTAGGCAGAGTAGGCCAGATCTTGCTTCCCTCTGAGATGTTTTCTTTTATTTCAAGAGTGCAAAAGCAGAACTCGAAAGGCTGCGGCTCGGGGCCAAGCGTGACCAAGGTGGGGACGGCACCTTAAAGGAGAAAGCCTCCATCGTGGCCCAGTGCCTGGAGCAGAAGGACGAGAAGCTTCGAAATCGAACCAGAAAACACCGGAGTTTCAACTGTCTGGAGGACACAGAGGCTGAGGTCTTTCCAGGGCGACAGAAAGGCTATAAAGGCCTAAAGACACTGAAGAAGACCGAGGACAGGAATGGCAAAGATACTTTGGACTGCAATAATAAGTTACCACCAAAAGTCATCGAAGAGCTTAGCGTGGTTCTCCAGCGATCAAGAACTGTTCCCAAAGAGGTGCAGGCTGAGCAGGTGGTGCAGAAGGAGATAAAATGACTTGTCCTACACATGGTTTTTTTAAATATTGTGTACAGTGTCTTAAACCAAACTATTTCATGCTGGGTGAGATGTGTCTAGCTATCCTTAACCATTTAAAGAGCAATTTTAAACTATTAATATGTATGTATATATGTGATAAGTGTAAGATTCACTGTGTCGTGGTCTGAACAAAGCTTGTACAGTTCGGCTCTGTTAACCTTGCGTAGGAAGGCACTGGGTTACTCTGAGTGGCCAGACTTTGGAAGTACAGTTGACCCCTGAACAACATGCAGCAGGGGTTAGTGTGTTAATCTGTGTATAATTTATAGTCAGCCCCGGTATCTGAAATTCCTCTGCATTTGTAGGTTCAACTGATTGTGGATCATGTAGTGCTCTAGGATTCACTTTTTTAAAATATCCACATATAAGTGGACCCATGCAGTTCAAAATCCACATTGATCAAGGGTCAACTGTAGGTGTCTGCTAAGTGGTGTAAATTTATGAACAGAAATTGCAAACCGTACTGTATTGTATAAAATGCTGTGTGTAAATGAAGCCTATGAAACTATATGTAACACATTTTGCACTTTGAGAAACCTTGTATATAAAGTTATCATACGTTTTTAGGTTTACATAGGGTCCAACCTTAGGGAAAAGAAAAGAAAGTGAGTTGAAAGGGGGAGGATTTATTTTAGTGGCTGCCTATCAAACAACACTGAGGTTTTAAAAAAGAGGCCAAGAATTAACACATGTCCTAAAAGCCAAGGAGGTCAGGTTGAAATTCATTCTAGCTTACTGTTGACCAGACCTTGTTCACGAGAAACTGCTTGTTGAGAAAATAATCTAGTGGCTAAGTATTTCCCAAGATTAGTATTCAGCCAACACACATGAATAATGGCACTGGCCACTGTTCCCGTGGTGTCAGTGAACCAGACGCAGTACCCACCCATTCACTACACTTCAGTTCTCTGCAGGTGGCTGCCGAGGGGAGACTTACACTGCATTGAAGGGATCACGTATCGGGGACCCGGCGTGGATGCCGCTTGCACTGTTGCTGTGTGCGAACAAATAAAGACTTCCTTACTGTCTTTCTGGTACGGGCAACAGTCATCATCACAGGGTTTTATTGTTTTTTTATTACTGTTTTACTTTGTAAATTCATTTCAGAAGTAAGACTGAGTCGGAATTTACTGAAACTATACAACATATGGCCATCTGGGGGTAGGAGTTAGATTAATTACTATACTTTTGGGAGCTACTAGTTCCCTTTTAACCTAATTTTTTTTTCTTCTTTTTAATAAAGCAGGAATCTTCTTTCTGTGCCTAATAAATAATGACAAAGCCCTCTATTTTTAATTCCACATAAAGAGCAGCTACTCGGTTGGCTGTTTTTTTCAAACAATACCATCTAAATTATAGTTGGCAGGGGTAGCACTTTTCATCAGTTTCTTTAGAACTGTATTAGGTCTGGTGAGTTTTAATCAAAATTATTTTACTAGTAGGTAGCCAAGCTTTATTCCTACCATTTCCTACCCCCACCTCTGTTTTTCAGGTGTCTTGTCAGAATTTATCAGTATACAAAGGCCCGTACTTTTTTCAGTCCCATCATAGTGCAGTAATATGCTGTTAAATGCTCTGAATTTCTTCATTACAAAATACTGATCTCTTATACCTGGTGGTGATAAAATAGTTTACCAAGGATATGTGATATTTATTCTTTAAATCCACATAGGTTGGAATTTTCTTTTTAAGAGAGAAACTGCTGGTCAGTTTATGAAATAGGTGGCACCGCTGGGAAGCCTTCATAGCTATAAAGCAAGAATCATGGTGTTTAGGAAAAAAAAACTAAAACTATTATTTCTAGTAAATGGTAATATTTATGTTTTATGAAATAAGGGGACATGAAAATTATGCTGGATAATGGAACAGTATCTGGATTTCTTTTTACCTGCCTTATTTGAATACTTTTGAAATTTGAGCTTAAAATCTAATAACTTCTATTTCCCTTCCTGTACAACTGTCTCCATTTTTCAAGTGTAAGATAAGGGCTAATGATGACATCTCATATATTTTGAGTAAAAATTAAAATTGTTTTTCAAGTCCACCTGAATGTGACTGTTTTTTTTCAAATTAACCACCTTCATCTTTTGAAAGTAAATAAATAGATTGCATTTTAAAAAAATTTCAATATATACTTCAAACTGTTAGTTTTTTAACATGTCAGTATGAATATTGTTCTCTCTTAAATGATGAATATATGCAGACATGAAGAAACAAATTGATGGTACTCTTTCACTTCTGTAGCCCTAAAGTTAATAAAATTAAGCAAAAGTAATTGAAGCAAAAATATGATGTCCATATAACTATATTATTTGCTAATTTGGATTTATATTTGATGATTTTTAATGCTAAAATATACAAACTGTATTGTGAAAGTAATATTTTTGAAAATTCACCAAATTAATTTGGATAGACTGCAGTATCCAAATATTTGCACATTTCTCACACTTCTGATAATTACTTTGAGGAGATGATGAAAGCTTACATTATCTCATCAAAATCTGCACCAAAACTTTCATATTATTTGCTCAACAAAAGACAAAATTAGCTTAATGTGAACAATATCCTGTTATGTGTACAATCATCAAATTTATTTCTAATCATCTGAAAACAGCACAGAAATGAATACTGTAGGTAACTAAAATTTATCTTCTTCACATCCCTTAGTTATTATTTTGAACAATTTTGTGTTGAAAATGTTGTAAATTATTTTGTATATATCTTCTCTGGCATGGCTACTAATGTTTAATGTAAAGTTGTTAATAACTGAGATATCTGTATAGATTTGAGACGTTTTTGTGAATTATTGGATTAAAGTTCAGAATCTAAATGTTCTCATCTGAGAAGTGGGAATAACCAATCTTGTGGGCTTTTTATGATGACTTATATACAGTTGACCCTTGAACAACACAGGTTTGAACTGTGCTGGTTCACTTATACATGAATTACTTTCAGCAGTAAATAATACAGTACTACATGATGATTTCACAGACAGGGGGAGCAACTAAGTTATATACAGATTTTCAGCTGGGTAGAGGTCAGCGTCCCTATCCCCCACATTGTTCAAGGGAATGAACTGCACAGTCCACTTTTTTTGTGTATTTTTTCAATAAATATTCAGTAGGCCCTTGGTAATCACACATTCCACATTAGCAGACTCAGCTCACTGTGGACTGCAGACTTAACATGCTATTAATAATTGGCTGAATCTACAGATATTAAGCCGTGAGGATGAAAAGCTGACTATGGGTATCCTCAGATTTTAGTATACATAGCAGAAATGCCAAGAAGGCAAAATGGTTGTCTGAGGAGGTCTTACAAAATAGCTGAGAAAAGAAGAGAAATGAAAGTCAAGGAAGAAAGGGAAAGATACACCCAGAGTTCCAGATGCAGAGTTCCAGAGAATAGTAAGAAGAGATAAGAAAGCCTTCTTGGGTGAAATGAATAAAGGATAACAACAGAATGGGAAAGACTAGAGATTTCTTCAAGAAAAGTAGAGATACCAAGGGAACATTTCATGCAAAGATGGGCACAATAAAGGACAGGAATGGTATGGACCTAACAGAAGCAGAAGATATTAAGAAGAGGTATTAAGAATACACAGTAGAACTATACAAAAAAGATCATCATGACCCAGATAACCACAATGGTGTAATCACTCACCTAGAGCCAGACATCCTGGAGTGTGCAGTCAAGTGGGCCTTAGGAAGCATCACTATGAACAAAGCTAGTGGAAGTAATGAAATTCCAGCTGAACTATTTCAAATTCTAAAAGATGATGCTATGAAAGTGCTACACTCAATATGCCAGCAAATTTGAAAAACTCAGCAGTGGCCACAGGACTGGAAAAGGTCAGTTTTCATTCCAATCCCAAAAAAAGGCAATGCCAAAGAATGCTCAAACTTACCACACAATTGCACTCACCTCACATGCTAGCAAATAATGCTCAAAATACTCCAAGCGAGGCTTCAACAGTACATGAACTGAGAACTGAGAACATGGATTTAGAAAAGGCAGAGAAACCAGAGATCAAATTGCCAACATCCGTTGGATCATAGAAAAAGCTAGAGTTCCAGAAAAACATCTGTGTTCTTGACTACGCCAAAGCCTTTGACTGTGTGGATCACAACAAACTGCGGAAAATTCTTAAAGAGATGGGAATACCAGACATAAACATACCTGCTGCCTTACAAATTTGTATGCAGGTCAAGAAGAAACAGAACTGGACATGGAACAACAGACTGGTTCCAAATTGGGAATGAAGTACATCAAGGCTGTATATTATCACCCTGCTTATTTAACTTATATGCAGAGTACATCATGAGGAATGCAGACTGGATGAAGCACAGGCTGGAATCAAGATTGCTGGGAGAAATATCAATAACCTCAGATATGCAGATGACACCACCCTTATGGCAGAAAGTGAAGAGGAACTAAAGAGCCTCTTGATGAAAGTGAAAGAGGAGAGTGAAAAAGCTGGCTTAAAACTCAACATTCAAAACACTAAGATCATAGCATCTGGTTCCATCAATTCATGGCAAATAGGTGGGGAAACAATGTAAACAGTGACAGACTTTATTTTCTTCTGCTCCAAAATCACTGCAGATGTTGACTGCAGCCAGGAAATTAAGACACTTGCTCCTTGGAAGGAAAGTTATGACCAACCTAGACAGCATATTAAAAAGCAGAGACATTACTTTGCCAACAAAGGTCGGTCTCATCAAGACTATGGTTTTTCCAGTGGTCATGTGTGGATGTGAGAGTTGGACCATAAAGAAAGCTGACTGCTGAGGAATTGATGCTTTTGAACTGTGGTGTTGGAGAAGACTCTTGAGAGTCCCTTGGACTGCAAGGAGATCCAACCAGTCCATCCTAAAGGAGATCAGTCCTAAGTGTTCATTGGAAGGACTGATGTGGAAGCTGAAGCTCCAATACTTTGGTCACCTGATGCAAAGAAATGACTCTTTGGAAAAGACCCCGATGCTGGGAAGGATTGAAGGCAGGAGGAGAAGGGGATGACAGAGGGTGAGATGGTTGGATGGTATCACTAACTTGATGGACATGAGTTTGAGCAAGCTCCAGGAGTTGGTGATGGAGATGGACACCTGGCATGCTGCAGTCCATGGGGTCACAAAGAGTTGGACACTACTAAGCAGCTGAACTGAACTGATGCTGAAGCTGAAACCCCAATACTTTGGCCGCCTGATGTGAAGAACCAACTCACGGAAAATTCCCCAATGCTGGGAAAGATGAGGGCAGGAGAAGAATGCTGACAGAGCATGAATTAGTTAGATGGCATCACTTCTCAATGGACATGAGTTTGAACAACCTCCAGGAGATAGTATAGGACAGGGAAGCCTGACATGCTGTAGTCCATGTGGTCACAAACAGTAGAACACAACTTAGCGACTGAACAATACATGAGCATGGACAAGGGATTATGATGATAAGAAAGTAGTCGTACTCTTAACCTCTCCACTGACAGCAAATGTCTTGCAACCCTTTTCTAACAGTTATACACGATCTAGGGACACACCTGGATAAAGACAGAACAATTAGGCAATGACTTTCCTCTTTTGAGGAAAGATTTACCACCTAACAACTGTTAAGATCATCCATGCACTGCAATAACCAATAACCTCAGTGGTTGACATACTCATCCTCCCAAGCCCACACTATGCTGCTGCCATTGCATTGAAAGGCTAAGAAGTGATTTCCCACTCCAGAAACATAAACATTTCCATTCCAAAAATAGAGATGACTGGTGACAACACTCAAAGCTCTGGACAAACACCAAAGCCTGGCACTTTCAGCTCATTTCTGCTGAGTCCCTTTTGTTTATTAAATCCTAGCAACATAAGGCAACACAATGTTCAACAGTTCACCTAAGATTTCATTCTACACATTGGATCCTTTATCAGGTTCCTGATCGCTCCCACAGGGGAGTGTCCATGGCTCTTGTTCCTATAAGTGCTGCCTACAACAAAAGCAAATTTCATAAATGAGCCCTGGTTCCAATGCAGTAATCTGGACCTTCACATCCTTTCTACAGATGCTTACCCCCAATGAAAGTATTTTTATGTTTTATTTTTTTAACTGAAAATTGTTTGGAACCTACTGGAAGTAACCAAGATGCTTGAGTAAATTTGTATTGATCCTAATATTTCTAATCATTTTCTGCCCAACTGCTCAACTAGCTAATTAAGAGACTAGGAATCCTTTAGTGAGGATTTATTCTTTGGCAGATGAACTTAACTTTTGCCTCCAAGGAATCTGGTTTGTGTTTTTTAATGCATTATTCTAACTATGGGCTTCCCTGCTGGCTCAGACAGTAAAGAATCCACCTGCAATGCAGGAGACCTGGGTTCAATCGCTGGGTCGGGAAGATTCCCTGGAGGGCGTGGCAACCCACTGCAATATTCTTGCCTGGAGAATCCACATGGACAGAGGAAGCTGGCGGGCTCCAGTCCATGTGGTCACAAAGAGTCAGACACCACTAAGTGACTAAGTGACACACAGCACATTCTAACCACAGACCAATTCTTTTCTTTGCGTGAAACAGAACTGTGAAATTACACAAGCAAATGGAATAGAATGGTAATCGGTAATCTTCCAAATGCATAAAATTACCCAGTTGAATAATGAAATTAGACATCTAATTAGTAGTTTAGAACACATTAAAAATAACATATTTGACATGCTTTATCAAATTTATAAAGATGTGATTATGATTATAGATATTTTATAAAACATAATGAACTCTTTTACTTCACCTCATGAAGAATAGTGTGTGCACAAAGCCAAAGAGCTGACTCATTGGAAAAGCCCCTGATGCTGGGAAAGACTGAGGGCAGGAGGAGAAGGGGGTGACAGAGGATGAGATGGTTGGATGGCATCACCGACTCAATGGACATGGGTTTGGGTGGACTCCGGGAGTTTGTGATGGACCGGGAGGCCTGGTGTGCTGCGGTTCATGGGGTCACAAAGAGTTGGACACGACTGAGCGACTGAACTGAAAGCCAAAGAATGCTATGTACTCATTCCAGATAAATCAGATCTTAACTTAGATACTAAAATAATATTACAAAATTATCAGAGCTGAGGCTTCTTCCTAAGATTTTAGTGGGATAATAAACCTAATTTACTGGCAGATGTTGTACTCATGTCTACAGAGGGATTCGAACACTTTTTAAATATTTTGAATGAGTTCTTACACAAGTAATACAATTTAAATACCAGAAACATTTAAATCATTTCTATCAGTTGACTGTTCAAATGACAAGATCAACACCAGAAGTTACTGTATATTTTAAAAGGTAACCTGTCAATCAGTTAAAGTCATTAAACTTGAATACTAAATTCCTGGTGATATACATTTTAAAATACTACTGCAAAACAAACTCCTGTCCTCATCTGCAATCAGCAATCATTAGAAAATGTCCTGTAAGTAGCCTACAGGCCTGAAACCCCTCAGGGATTTCCCATTTTGCTGCAGGACAGTGCTTAATAAATATTTCTTGAAGGACTGCATGGATAAGAACAGTCATCAGCTTTACACTTACTGAAAATTATTTCCAGATTTTGATAAATGTTTATCTAACAGTTTGTGGTGATCATGTAATGTTTTTTGATTAGTGTTGTTCTGCCTACTCAGTTGTTTATTTTGCCTTTTTGCTGACTTTTTCCCTCCATTTGTTAATGGTGTTTAAATAGAAAATTGGGAGAGTCTCTTCCATTTGTTCTATATAAATGTCATTTTATACCAGAAGTCTAAACCTGGTCTCAACTTTTATTAAAATTCACTTCTCAGCTTGGTTTCTGAAGATATATATCCTTATATATTGTTATTGTATTTCTGCAACAGATTAAAATTTGTCATTAGCTTAAATGTGCCACTTAATAGAAATTCAACAGCTTTTCTACTTACCAATTATAATAGAAAAAAATTTGACCCTGAAATATAGTTGCTAATTTTTCCAGTTTTTAGAATAATAGAGCAATAACTATGAAATGCCAAGGGTTTATATTCATAAACAGTTACATGAGCTATGCCTTTCTGTTCCAGACAAAGAGAATTTGGGGATATAAAAAGGTTATTGCTAAACCTACTGCAGACAAATAATCCAGGTGCTGCTCTGATGTTTCTGGGGATGAAAACCCCTTAGTAAAGCTTGTACATTTCATTAGTACAGTCATGTATTGAGCATTTACCAAGTACAAAGCATTAGCTATGGATATATAACTTGCAAGATCATTTTCATAAAACATAAGGTTAACATTTTGCTAGTAACATTTCCAAATACCAATATCTAGGAAACATTAGTTTCCATTTTATTCATTCTATTGTATTCACTTTTTTATTCCAATTAACAATGATTTATGATATCTACTTTATGACTGGTATTAAGCTAGTTAGCAATCCCATAATTGGATGTAAATTTATAAGATAATCAACCAGGTGAAGAACAAGAAATGGGACCAGGGTTCATCCACAATGCTGATAGCTTGCCAGCTCTCTGAAATTTGATGTAAGTTGCCTGATGATCCACTCCACCTCCAAATAAATGCAAACTCTCTCAAAGAAACTATTTTTACTTTAAGAACTTTTCAAGTTTTAGTCAACTATTCAAAAGGTGTGTAAATATTTTATAAGTACAATTTGAAATATTTTTATATTTTTCTTTTAATTAGACATTATTGTTAATGTCTTTGGTAAATGAAACACCAGCTAGTTGAATGTATGGCAGTACCTTTTTAAATGGCATTCACTGTTAGAAATATACAGCATTGTGGTGGAAAAACATCATATGTGAAGTTAGGTCCCCTTCATGGATCACAGTCTTGTCATGGCAATGGGGCTTACATAACTCAGTGAAGCATTGCCCTGCAGGGCCACTCAAAATGCACAGGTAACAGTGAAGAGTTCTCACAAAATCTGGTCCACTGGAGGAAGAAATGGCAACCCACTCCAATATTCTTGCTTAGAGATCCCATGGAAAGTATGAAAAGGCAAAAAGATAGAACACCAGAAGATGAGCCCCACAGGTCCTCAGTATCCAATATGCTACAGGGGAAGAGCAAAAGGCAACTACTAATAGCTCCAGAAAGAAAGAAGAGGCTGGGCCAGAGCAGAAATGATGCTCAGTTGTGGATGTATCTGGTGGTTAAAGTCTGACGCTCTAAGAGCAATATTGCATAGGATCCCAGAATGTTGGGTTCATGAATCAAGCTAAACTGGATGTGGTCAAGCAGGAGATGGCAAGAGTGACCATCAACATCATAGGTATCAGTGAACTAAAATGGATGGGAATGGGTGATTTTAATTTAGATGACCACTATACCTACTACTGCGGGCAAGAATCCCTTAGAAGAAATGAAGTAGCCTTCATAGTCAACAGAAGAGTCCGAAATGCAGTACTTGGATGCAACCTCGAAAACGACTGAATGATCTCAGTTCATTTCTAAGGCAAAACATTCAACATCACAGTAAAACAAGGCTATGCCCCAATGTATGAAGCTGAAGTTCCAATATTTGGCCACCTGATATGAAGAGTCAACTCACTGGAAAAGACCCTGATGCTGGGAAAGATCCAAGGCAGGAAGAGAAGGGGATGACAGAGAATGAAATAGTTGGATGGCATCACCAACTCTATGGACATTAAGTTGAGCAAGCTCCAGGAGATGGTGAAGGACAGGGAAGCCTGGTGTGCTGCAGTTCATGGGGTCATAGAGAGTCAAAAACAACTGAATGATGCCCCAACCACTGATGCCGAAGAAACTGAAATTGAATGGTTCTATGAAGATCTACAACATCTTCTAGAACTAACACCAAAAAAAAAAAAAAAAAAAATTAAAAAGTTGTCCTTTTGATCATAGGGGATTGAAATGTAAAAGGAAGAAGTTAAGAACTACCGGGAATAACAGGCAACATTGGCCTTGGAGTACGAAATGAGACAGGGCAAGGGCTAATGGAGTTTTGCGTATTGGTCACAGCAAACACCCTCTTCCAAACACCCAAGAGATGACTCTACACATGGCCATCCCCAGACGGTCAATACCAAAATCAGACTGATTATATTCTTTGCAGCCGAAGATGGAAAAGCTCTATACAGTCCGCAAAAGCAAGACCTAAAGCCGACTATGGCTCAGATCATGAGCTCCTTATTGCAAAATTCAGGCTTAAATTGAAGAAAATAGGGAAAACAACTCGGTCATTCAAGTATGACCTAAATAAAATCCCTTATGATTATATAGTGGAAGGGCAGATATATTTAAGGGGTTAGATCTGAAAGAGAGAGTGCCTGAAGAACAAAGGACAGAGATACCTAAGACTGTACAGTGGGCAGTGAAAAAAACCGTTCCAAAGAAAGAGAATACAAAAGAGGCCTTACAAAGAGCTGCAGAAAGAAGAGAAGTGAAAGGCAAGCGAGAATGAAAAAATATCCCCAACTGAATACAGAGTTCCAGAGAATAGCAAGGAGAGGTGAGAAAGCCTTTTTAAGTGAACAATGCAGAGAAATAGAGGAAAACAACAGAATGGGAAAGACTAGAGATTTTTCAAGAAAATAAGAGATACCAAGGAAACATTTCATGCAAAGATGGGCATGATAAAGGACAGAAATGGTAAGGATTGAACAGAAGCAAAAGACATTTAGAAGAGGTGGTAAAAATACACAGAAGAAATATGCATAAAAGTTCTTAATGACCTGGACAGCCACTATGGTGTGGTCACTCACCTAGAGCCAGACATCCTGGAGTGTGAAGTCAAGTGGGCCTTAGAAAGCATTGCTAAGAACAAAGCTAGTGGAGGTGATGGAGTTCTAGCTGAGCTATTTCAAATTCTTAAAGATGAGTGGTTAAAATGCTGCACTCAACACGTCAGAAAATTTGGAAAACCCAGCAGTGTCCACAGGACTAGAAAAGGTCAGTTTTCATTCCAATCCCAAAGAAAGGCAATGCCAAAAAATATTCAAACTACCATGCATCTGAGCTCATTTCACATGCTAGCAAGGTTATGCTCAAAATCCTTCAAGCTAGACTTCAGCAGTATGTGAACTGAGACCTTTCAGATGTACAAGCTGGATTCAGAAAAGGCAGAAATCAGAGATCAAATTGCCAACATTCATTGAATAATGGAGAAAGCAAGGGACTTCCAATAAAACATCTACTTCTGCTGCATTGACTATGCTATAGCCTTTGACTGTTGTGGATCACAATAAACTGTGGAAAATTCTTAAAGAGATGGGCATACCAGATCACCTTACCTGCCTCCTGAAAAACCTGTATGCAGGTCAAGGAGCAACAGTTAGAACTGGACATGGAACTGGTTCAAAACTGGCAGAGGAGTCCATCAAGGCTGTATATTGCTACCATGCTTATTTAACTTCTATGCAGAGTACATTATGTGAAATGCCAAGCTGGATGAACCACAAGCTGGAATCAAGATTGCCAGGAGAACTATAACCAACCTCAAATATTCAGATGATACCACTCTAATGGCAGAAAGAGAAGAAGAACTAAAGAGTTTCTTGATGAGGGTGAAAGAGGAGAGTGAAAAAATTGGTTTAAAACTCAACATTCAAAAAATGAAGGTCAACCCATTCGGTTCCATCACTTCATGGCAAACAGAAGCAGAAAACCTGGACGCAGTGACAGATTTTCTTTTCTTGACTCCAGAATTGCTGCTGACAGTGACTGCAGCTGTGAAATTAAAAGATGTTTGCTCCTTGGAAGAAAAGCTATGACTAACTTAGCATTTTTGGGCTTCTCTTGTAGCTCTGTTGGTAAAGAATCTGCCTGCAATGCAGGAGACCTGGGTTCGATTTCTGGGTTGGGAAGATCCCCTGGAGAAGGAAAATGGCAACCCACTCCAGTATTCTTGCCTGGAGAATCCCTTGGACAGAGGAGCCTGGGAGGCTACAGTCTATAGGGTCACAAGAGTAGGACACGTCTTAGCGACTAAACCACCACCAACTTAGCATTTTAAAAAGCAGAGACATCACTTTGTTGAGATAGGTCCATATAATGAAAACTATGGTTTTTCTAGTAGTCATGTACAGATGTGAGAGTTGGACCATAAAGAAGGCTAAGTGCTGAAGAAATGATGCTTCTGAAGTGTTGTGGTGGTGAAGACTCTCGAGAGTCCCTTGGACTGCAAGGAGGTCAAACAAGTCAATCCTAAAGGAAATCAACCCTGAATATTCATTGGAAGGTCTAAAGCTGAAGCTCCAATACTTTGGTCACCTGATGCAAAGAGCCAACTCACTGGAAAAGACGCTGATGCTGGAAAAGACTGAAGGCAAAAGGTGAAAGGAGCAACAGAGGATGAAATGGCTAGATAGCATCACCAACTCAATGGATATGAATCTGAGCAAACTCCGGGAGACAGTGGGGGATAGAAGAACCTCACATATTTCAGTCCATGAGTTTGCAAAGACTTGGACACAACTTAGCGACTCAGCAACAAGAGCACGGATTCCCAATGTATGAGTGTGTCACGGGCTTTCCCCATAGCAAGAGGCAGTTCTCCAACACAAGCCGGGTGTCCTGCAATCCAACTCAATGCTCACACTATCTAGCCAAAGAAGATAGCATCGGATCCCACAAATTGAGTGCTCATCCCACATGACTGCTTCGCACTCATTGCTTCAGATGAGTGATAAGTCATAAGACCAAGTGACCCAAGTACACTTCTGACCCATGAGCTAAAGACTGAAAGTTCAAATGACACCATTCCCTGGGTTGTATACAGAACTCAAATATTTTACCTAATAAAGAACTAGTTGTCTAAACTACTCACTTACTAGATTAATTATAGAGGGACACTTTAGGAATAGCCAGATGAGAGAGATCCATAGTGAAAGGCATGGAGAAAGCAGAGAGAGCATGAAATGATAATGAGGTAACTTTCTGGAATGGATGAACCATGATATTCTATAGTTTTGATAGAGGTTTAGGCTGCATAAGTGAATGCATTTATCAAAACTCATGGAAGATACACTTAAAATATGTGCATTTTATGTAAATTTTATATAAAATGCATGCTAAAATATTTGAGGAAGTTGGTGAGATGTTTACAACATTCTTTTAAAGAGTAGAAAATAAGGTGATTTAACAGATGAATAGAGAGGGACAGATAGGATAGTTGAGCAAGCATAGTAAAATGTAATGGGCAGATGCTAGGTAGTAGCTTTCCAGGGGTGGCGGTTCACTGAAATATTTTTTTTTTTCAACTTTGATGCATGTTCAAGAGTTTGCATAATAAGGAGTTGGAAAAATGCAGCATAAAAGGCACATGTGATTTATTCAGTCTGTCTAGCATTTTTCATGTTAATGAAAGTAATAGAGGCTGAATTAAATTGTATTTAATTTCAATTCTGCCTTTTCATATGTACCCACTATTCATAATAGTGAAAGCAGTTACCTGCATGGGTTTCTTTTAGAACTCAATTAACATTGATTTCTCCATTGCTGCAGACTGTATTAATACTAACAACTTAGAATAAATTAGTGTTTGCTCTGTATGAATAAGTTCAATAACCTGCTCCTTTCATTTCTACTTCCTTTAAATGTGTTCTAATTAAAAGCTATTAATGTTTGTATTTCCTGGCAATTTTATTTTTTCATTCATGTTCAAATTACCACATTACTGAAAAGTATATATTTCCTAATAAATGTCAGATTTTATTGTCTGTTATTTCTATTTAAGAGTTTAATGACTCTACTTGGATGTTCAAAACTTAACTTTTAAAAAAAAAATCATAGTTCAACAATCTACCATGCCCTATTTTTCAGATATGAACTGTTCTAATACGAAGTACTAGCTAATGGTCCAGAAAATGGTTAGGGTCATTAAAGGTGTCCAAAGAACATATGAAAACTACTATTTGAATTTATTTATATTAAAAAAATATTTATTCACATCTAGTCTATTGATTGACCAGCACATGCTCGCTTGGTCTTTATCAGTCATACATCACATGCAGTATTTGAATTTCCTTAACAAAAGAATGATATGCAATGTGGAAGAGTTGGCAGTTATATTATTGTCTTATATTGTAGTTCATAAGTGACTGTGTAAATGGATTTATAAATATTAATTTTAATTAAGAAAACTCATTAGAAAAGGACACTTGGTTTAAAAGATTTCTTTAAAAAGCAGGCAAGAAATGAAGGAAAAACCATCTGTGAAATGAAAGTAATATTAATAAATGTGAACATGAGAAAATGATAAAACCAACTTATCTTCCTAGCCACAAAATTGGAGCACTTCAGAGCCTCATTATGCAATAAAGATGATATTCTAAAGTGATCTGACCAAAAGTCACCTACAAGTACAGTTATCAAGAAGAGGGCTATTTGAAATTATATGCACTACTATTAATGATGAACTTTGCCCTAAAGGAATTTTCATGTTGTGAGATAATAACTAATAATAGTATAAAGTGTTCATGGGATCAAGACTTTTTAAACATGGAGAAAATGAAGACAAATCTCTGCGATTTTTTTTTTTAGTCATTTAAGCTTTTATTTTTGTGAGAGGGTTCAAAGAGAGCTTTAATACAGGTGAGACTTGAGGCTTTTGAAGCAGATCTAAGTCTTGATGAAGTGATTCAAACTCAAATCCTGAACACATAATCGTGGTAGGCCCCAGTGTCTTCAAAGACTTGTACTTGATGCTTTCCCGAAGTGCTAGGATTTGAATGCCAAAATAGAAACTGATTCATGTTTTTGTCCGTGGATTTCTTTAAATGAAGTACACGTTAGCGTGTACATCAGAGTTCTGCAAAACTGCCTGGAATCCCTATTTCCAGGAGGACCACAGACACCCCACCCCACCCATCACGATGCCCTCCACAACCAGGTCTGCAATTTTTAAACGGGATATTAAAGGTCATTTGATATGTAATATTGTACTTTACATAATTTAACATAAATTATAAGTTTTTAGAAGTCTTTTTTTAGTGAAAGACATGAAAACTGCCAAAAAACTGAACAAAGACTTCTTCTGTGGTAGCGGGCTGGAGTAAAACATGACAAACAAACATAAATGCATTTAATTAGAAGACCAAAATGAATTGCCAGAAGATCTGAACAAACAAGGGTGGGAGGGATAGAAGTTAGTTGATGAAAATATCCATATTTCAATTATAATCCAATTTATGGTATTTTCTAGATTTCACTTCAGTAAGGACTGATGTTGAAGCTGAAACTCCAATACTCTGGCCACCTGATGCAAAGAACTGACTCATTTGAAAAGACCCTGATGCTGGGAAAGATTGAAGGCAGGAGGAGAAGGGGACGACAGAGGATGAGATGTCTGGATGGCATCACCGACTCAATGGACATGAGTTTGAGTAAACTCCAGGAGTTGGTGATGGACAGGGAGGCCTGGCGTGCTGTAGTCCATGGGGTCGCAAGGAGTCAGACACGACTGAGCAACTGAACTGAACTGAATGAAATACGTAAAGAACTACACTTTCTGTGATCCTCTAAAGAAAAATATAGAGGAGAAATAGATCTTAAATAATGGCTCTAATAAAATCCATCTTTCTTGAAATACCTATAAGTGCTTGTGGAGCAGCATATTTGATTATAATGAAGAGAGGAGTCCAGGATGAGAGAATCACACATGAATTCATTTCATCCTTTTTCAGAGACAAGATTTTGCACTGGGATATGTATTTTGGGTGGATATGCTTCAGCTGGAAATGCCCTCATTTTGTGATGTAATTCCAAAGAAATACTGCGAAATTACCTTCACATTAATTTTACACTAGTTGGCTAAACCTAAAAGTGAAAACTTCCAACAAACATTATCAGTCATGAGTTTCAGCTGATGTGGTTCTGACTTTCTGACTGGAGCAATGTCTCCAGAGTCTGGCTACAGATAGATACTCTGTGTGAAGACATTTGTGGATCACAGTCCTGTGTGTTCAAAACAAAGCAGTTGGACGATTACACTATTGTGGTAAGAGTTTTAAGTGAGGGAGTTCTAAAATATAGCAACTCTATCAACCTGCAGAACCAAGCGCCAGAGATTCCTTTCTAGGCATGGAAAAGAACTCAGGTTATCGCCTTTAAGCTCTCATAAAGTACACACAATAAATCCATGTTAAAATCAATGAACAAATCAACGAATTAACAAATAGCATACAGTTTCAAATATAATCCAAAAATGCTATTATCTCCTCTTCCTTGATTGTTTTAATTATCCATAACTAATCCTAAGAAGGGACTTTCCAGGTTGCTCAGTGCTAAAGAATCTGCCTGCAATGCAGAAGATGCAGGTTTGATCCCTGGGAAGATCCCATGGAGAAGGAAATTGCAACCCACTCCAGTATTCTTGCCTGAGAAATCCCATGGACAGAGGAGCCTGGCGAGCTACAGTCCATGGGATCACAAAAGAAGTGGACATGACTTAGCAATTAACAACAACAAAATCCTAAGAAGAGCAATGTCACGGAAAAGCTTTGAAAATAAACTCTATAATAAATTAGTTCAGTTCAGTCACTCAGTCAGGTCCTACTCTTTACAACCCCATGGACTGCAGCACACCAGGCCTCCCTGCCCATCACCAACTTCTGGAGTTTACTCAAATTCATGTCCATTGAGTCAGCAATGCCATCCACCATCTCATCCTCTGTTGTCCCCTTCTCCTCCTGCCTTCAATCTTTCCCAGGATCAGGGTCTTTACCAATGAGTCGGTTCTTCGCATCAGGTGGCCAGAGTATTGGAGCTTCAGCTTCAACATCAGTCCTTCCAATGAACACCTAGGACTGATCTCCTTTAGAATGGACTGGCTGGATCTCCTTGCAGTCCAAGGGACTCTCAAGAGTTTTCTCTAACACCACAGTTCAAAAGCATCAATTCTTCGGAGCTCAGCTTTCTTTATAGTCCAACTCTCACAGCCATACATGACTACCGGAAAAACCAGAGCCTTGACTAGATGGGACCTTTGCTGGCAAAGTCATGTCTCTGCTTTTTAATGTGCTCTCTAGGTTGGTCGTAACTTTCCTTCCAAGGAGTAAGCATCTTTTAATTCCATGACTGCAATCACTATCTGCAGTGATTACGGAGCCCAAAAAAATAAAGTCAGCCACTGTTTCCACTGTTTCCCTATCTATTTGCCATGATGTGACGGGACCAGATGCCATGATCTTAGTTTTCTGAATGTTGAGCTTTAAGACAACTTTTTCACTCTCCTCTTTCACTTTCATCAAGAGGCTCTTTAGTTCTGCATTTTCTGCCGTAAGGCTGCTGTCATCTGCATATCTGAAGTTATTGATATTTCTCCTGGCAATCTTGATTCCAGCTTGTGCTTCTTCCAGCCCAGCATTTCTCATGATGTACTCTGCATGTAAGTTAAATAAGCAGGGTGACAGTATACAGCCTTGATGTACTCCTTTTCCTATTTGGAACCAGTCTGTTGTTCCATGTCCAGTTCTAACTGTTGCTTCTTGACCTGCATACAGGTTTCTCAAGAGGCAGGTCAGGTGGTCTGGTATGCCCATCTCTTTCAGAATTTTCCACAGTTTATTGTGATCCACACAGTCAAAGGCTTTGACATAGTCAATAAAGCAGAAATAGTTGTTTTTCTGGAACTCTCTTGCTTTTTCAATGATCCAGTGGATATTGGCAATCTGATCTCTGGTTCCTCTGCCTCTTGTAAAACCAGCTTGAACATCTGGAAGTTCAAGGTTTACGTATTGCTGAAGCCTGGCTTGGAGAATTTTAAGCATTACTTTACTAGTGTGTGAGATGAGTGCAATTGTGCAGTAGTTTGTGCATTCTTTAGCATTGCCTTTCCTTGGGACTGGAATGAAAACTCACCTTTTCCAGTCCTGTGGCCACTGCTGAATTTTCCAAATTTGCTAGCATATTGGGTGCAGCACTTTCATAGCATCATCTTTTAGGATCTAAAATAACTTAACTGGAATTCCATCACCTCCACTAGCTTTGTTCGTAATGATGCTTCCTAAGGTCCACTTGGCTTCACATTCCAGGATGTCTGGCTCTATGTGAGTGATCATACCATCATGATCATCTGGGTTGTGATCGTGAGAAATTTGTTAACCTGATGAAAATTAGATGAAGAATGCTCCAGCCAGAGAACAACAAGTTTGAAACATCAGAAAAAGGAAAGAATTTGCAGCATTAGGATAATTTCCTTCAACTTTCTTCAATTTTACACTTCTACAAATAAAAAATTTGTGAACGTGCAGTGCCAACAGCTAGCTAGCCTTTTTTTCTTTCTCTTCCTCCACCCCGCTTCCCTTCCTTTCTTTCTCCTTACTTTAGTTCAAATGTATTATTTACTAGTGAAACAGATACTATGTTTCAACAAAATAGGCACTAATAAAGGATGAGATAAAAATGTTTTGCATGTTTCCTCTTCATATATCAATATGTTAGCTATCATACCCCAAAGATCAATGCATCCTGAACAGGAAATTATTTTATTAGAAAATCTGAAAGATCAATGTGTCTGAAGCCTAGCAATCCATGATGAGACTTACAAAAGCTGAGGCAAAGATAGGCAGTAGCTCAGTCATGAAGGTCCTGATGTTACACATTTAAAGCTTTTGAATTTTTCACTAAGTTTACTGAACACAAATGAAGGATTTAGAGAACCCCATTTCAGAGTATACTACTGAAGCTACTATATGGAGAATGGATTGAATAAGAAAGGGAGAAAAATAAAAGGAGAATATTGTGGTAATGTAGGAAAGAAATGATACAGAGTTGGATTAGACTGTTGCAGTGGCAGTGGAAAAAATGTGATTAGAGATATATTTTAGAGGTAGATTTTTCAAGCCTTTTGATGTGAAAAAATGTATTATATGCTCAAGATGGTGGAGTAGTAGGACATGAAGCTCACCTTCTAACACAAATCTGTAAAAAATACACCTCTATGTGGAATAATTGTCAACAAACATCTACTGAACACTAGCAGAAGACCTCACACTTCAAAGAGGGCAAGACAACATAACTGAGTAGGACAAAAGAGAAGAAAAAGAAATAGAAAAAGGAGCTGGGATGGGACCTGCATCCCTGGGAGGGAGCTACAAAAGAGGAAAGGTTCTCACACCGTGGGCTCTCCCATACTGGCAGGGAGAACTGCTGGGACAGAAGGAGAGCTTCAGAGCATCCGGGACGGCACAGCAAATAGTCTAGGGCTGCCGGAACACAGGGAAACCTGCACAGGTGTCAGTGTTGCCGCCTGCACGCCCCAGACTGGGAGGCGTGCCCACCAGTGAGGATGGGGGCTAGGTGCTGCAGGTCAGACCCCAGGAGGGGACTGAGGTTGGTGGCACAGAAACTGCCTGAAGGGGATGGATCTGGTGTGACCACAACTGAGGGTGTACAAGCAGGAAGCCTGGCCTGCCTTAGAGACCGAGAATCATTGCTTGGGATGTGAGTGAGGGGAGGGCAAGACCTGCCATCGCCTTTCTCCCCGTGTGCTCTGATGCCCGCGTGAGCTCTGGAGACAGGCATGAGTCGCCCCTGCAGACTTCAGGAGCAGTCACAAGCTGCCCCTACCACCTCCTGGGCTCGGGGGTGGTCATGAGCCCCCGCCACTAGCCTCCTGGGCTCGGGGGTGGTCATGAGCCCCCGCCACTAGCCTCCTGGGCTCGGGGGTGGTCATGAGCCCCCGCCACTAGCCTCCTGGGCTCGGGGGTGGTCATGAGCCCCCGTCACTAGCCTCCTGGGCTCGGGGGTGGTCATGAGCCCCCGTCACTAGCCTCCTGGGCTCCAGGGGCGGTCATGAGCCCCCGCCACTAGCCTCCTGGGCTCGGGGGCGGTCATGAGCCCCCGCCACTAGCCTCCTGGGCTCCAGGGGTGGTCATGAGCCCCCGCCACTAGCCTCCTGGGCTCCAGGGGTGGTCATGAGCCCCCGCCACTAGCCTCCTGGGCTCCAGCGCACACACAAGCGGCCAGCACCACCACGAACCGCAGAAGCAGGCAGCAGCCGCTGCACCCACACAGCCCCGATCAAGGGGATCAGAGCCAGTACACTCGGAGGAAGGGCTTCCTGGGGGCTCAGACAGTAAAGAGTCTGCCTGCACTGGGGGGGACCTGGGTTCAGTCCCTGGGTTGGGAAGATCCCCTGGAGAAGGGAACAGCTACCCACTCAAGTATTCTGACTTGAAGAATTCCATGACAGAGGAGCCTGGCAGACTACAGTCCATGGGGTTGCAAAAAATCAGACATGACTGAGTGGCTTTCACTGTCATACTCTGAGGAAAGAGGCATCATGCATCTGTACTAAAAATAGCTCCTGCACCAGAATTATTAAACCCATACAACTACACAGGGGCACCACACATATGAATAATCCCCAAAGACCACAGACCATTGTTTCTCCTACACTCACAGAGAGGTGCAAGTAAAATGAAGAAGCAAACGAACTACTCTCAGTTAAGAGACTGAGAGTTCTCCTGAAAGAATGAGCTGCGAAACAGACCTTTTCAGTTGTATAGATACTAACTTCAAAAAGGAGATAATGAAAATACTGAAGGAATTAAGAAAGGCTATCAACAGAAATGCAGAGACCTATAAAAGGAAACAAACTATTAATATAAAGAGGAGCCAAGAAAAATCAGGAAATTCATTTGTTGAAAGCTGAGGTAAAGGCAATGAACAGCAGAATGAATAATACAAAAGAATGAATAAGTGCTGCGGAAGGTAGAATAATAGAGACAACCCAACTAGAACAGCAGACAGAAAGCCAATTGAAAAACCAAAAAACAAAAGCAATATAAGAGGCTTGTGGGATAATACAGTGTGCCAATCTACTAATAATAGGGATCCTAGAAGGGAAAGAAAGAGAAGAGGAGATAGAAATTATGGCTAAAAATTTCCCAAAACTACAGAAGGAAACAGATCTATGTACAGAGGGTCCCAAACAATCTGAACCCAAACACACCTACACCAACCCATTTTATAATGAAAATGGCAAAAGTTAAAAATAGAGTTCCAAAGGCGACAAGAGGGAAACAAAACAATTAGAAGGGAACCCCCACAAGGCTATCAGCTGATTTTCTTTTAAACAGAAATGCTTCAGGCCACAGAGTGGCAAGATACATTCAAAACCCTAAAAGGGAAAAATCTATAACCAGAAAGATTATCATTCAGCATAGAAGGAGAGAAGAAATTTCTCAGACAAGCCAAAACTAAATGAGTACAGTGATACTAAAGCTATCATAAAGGAAATATTGAAAGGTCTACTCTAAATAGAAAAAAAAAAAAGAATCTATACGGTTGGAAAGCAAATCACCTAAATAAGCCAGTACACAGGTTACAGAAAAAATATTTTTGTGATGCTGAGGATAACTACAATGAAGAGCAAAAGGATGAACATGAAGATGTAAAAGAGGACATCAAAATCATAAGATGTGCAGGAAGAGAGTTTCATTTCCTAGCATGTGTTTGAGACTATGTGATGACCAATCTAAGGGAAATAGATATAGGAAGGAATTTATATTCTTGAAAAACAGGTGACCACAAATCAAAAACATACAAAAGATCCACAAAAGCCCACAGAAGAGAATATAATACAAAACAAAATCATCAAAACACAAAAGGAAAAAAGAAGAAGAATGGACAAAATATAAGATCATTGAGAAAATAGGGTTTAAAGTAGCAATAATACATGTCTATCAATCATTACCTAAATGTCAATGGACTAAATGTTCCAATCAAAAAACAGAGATGGGTAGACTGTATAAAAACCAAGATCCTACAATATGCTATTTACAAAAAACCCACTTTAAGACAAAGGACACATATTTATTGAAAATGAGGGAAAGGAAAAAGGTATTTCACACAAATGGAAATGACAAGAAAGCAGGGTCACAATACTCAGACAAAATAAGACTTCAAAATAAAGGTCATTAAGAAAGATAATTAAGGGTACTATATGATAAAAGAATCAAAACAGGAGAGGATTTTGCACTCAACATATATGCACCTAATATCAGTCAGTCAGTTCAGTTGTTCAGTCGTGTCTGACTCTTTGAGACCCCATGAATCGCAGCACACCAGGCCTCCCTGTCCATCATCAACTCCTGGAGTCTACTCAAACTCATGCCCATCTAGTCAGTGATGCCATCCAACCATCTCATCCTCTGTCGTCCCCTTCTCCTCCTGCCCCCAATCCCTCTCAGCATCAGGGTCTTTTCCAATGAGTCAACTCTTCGCATGAGGTAGCCAAAGTATTGGAGTTTCAGCTTCAACATCAGTCCTTCTAATGAAAACCCAGGACTGGTCTCCTTTAGGATGGACTGGTTAGATCTCCTTGCAGTCCAAGGGATTTTGAAGAGTCTTCTCCAACACCACAGTTCAAAAGCATCAATTTTTCAGTGCTCAGCTTTCTTCACAATCCAACTCTCACATCCATACATGACCACTGGAAAAACCATAGCCTTGACCAGACAGACTCTTTGCTGGCAAAGTAATGTCTCTGCTTTAATATGCTATCTAGGTTGGTCATAACTTTCCTTCCAAGGAGTAAGGGCCTATATAGCAGTGCCCAAATACATAAAACAAATGTGAACCACCATAAAGGGAGAAATTGATGGGAATTCAACAGTTCTAGGAGATTTTAACACCCTACTCACATCAAAGGCAGAGAAGGCAATGGCACCCCACTCCAGTACTCTTGCCTGGAAAATCCCATGGACAGAGGAGCCTGGTAGGCTGCAGTCCATGGGGTCGCTAAGAGTCAGATACAACTGAGCGACCTCCCCTTCACTTTTCACTTTCATGCACTGGAGAAGGAAATGGCAACCCACTCCAGTGTTCTTGCCTGGAGAATCCCAGGGACAGGGGAGCTGGGTGGGCTGCCGTCTATGGGGTTGCACAGAGTCAGACACGACTGAAGCGACTTAGCAGCAGCAGCAGTGGCAGCACATCAAAGGACAGATCTTCTAGACAGAAAACCAATAAGGCAACAGAGATCCTAAGTGATGCAACAGAACAGTTAGACCCAATTGATATTTTCAAAGCATTACACCCAAAACAAACAGAATACACATTCTTTTCAAGTGTACTTGGAACCTTCTCTAGGATGGACCACATGCAAAGGCACAAAATAACTCCAAAATTTGAGAATAGAAATTATCTCAGGCATTTTTTCTAACCACAATGGCAGAAAACAAGAAATCAACCACAAAAAGAAATGAGAAAAAAATTACATGAAGACTAAACATGCTATTAAGAAACCAGTGGGTCAATGATGAAATCAAGGAGGAAATTAAAAAATATTTTCAGGCAAATGGCAATGAAAACACAACCACACAAAGTATGTGGGATGCAGCAAAAGCAGCTCTTAGAGGAAAGTTCACAGTGATACAGGCTTTCCTCAAAAGACAAGAAAAATTTCAAATAAACAATCTAACCTAACACTTAAAAGAATTAGAAGAAGCAGAACAAATAAAACCTAAAGTCATCAGAAGGAAGGAAATAATAGAGATCAGAGAGACAATAAATAAAAGAGATTAAAAAACAATAGAAAAAAATCAGTAAAACCAAGAGCTTGGTATTGTTTTTTTTTTTTTCTGAAAGGATAACAAAATTGACATTCTTCTGGCCAGGTTTACCAAGAAGGAAACATACAGCCCAAATAAACAAAGTAAGAAATGAAAACAGATAGAACTGATACCACAAAAATACAAAACCATGAGCGAATAGTATGAACAATAATATGCCAACAAATTTGACAACCTAGAGAAATGGACAAGTTTCTAGAAATAAACACCCCACCAAATCTGAATCAAGAAGAAATAGATAACTTGAACAGACCAATCAGTAAAGTGAAATAAAATGTGTAATTTTTTAAAACCCTCTAAAAACAAAAGTCCAGGACCAAATGATTTCCCAGACAAATTCTACCAAACATACAAAGAACTTATACTGACCCTTCTCAAACTCTCCCAAAATACTGAAGAGGAAGGAACACTCCCAAAGACATTCTATGAAGCCACCATCACCCTGAGACCAAAACCAGACAAGAACACCACCAAAAAAAGAAAATTAAATCAATATCTTTGATGAATATGTATGCAAAAATTCTCAAGAAAATATCAGCAAACTGAATCCAACAATACATAAAAAAGATCATACACCTCAACTGAGTGGGATTCATCCCAGGTTCAGAAGGGTGGCTCAATATATGCAAAATCAATGAGATATAACACAACAAAGAAGAGGCAAAAACCACATGATCATCTTAATAGATACAGAAAAAGTATTTGACAAAATTCAACACCCATTCAAGATAAAAACTCTTAACAAAGTGGGTATAGAGTGAACACATCTTAACATAATAAAAGCTATGTATGACAAACCCACAGTCAATATAATACACAACTATGAAAAACTGAAAACATTCCTATTTAACTCTGGACCAAAACAAGGATGTCCACTCTCGCCTCTTCTACTCCATATAGTACTAAAGTCATAGCCACAGCAAGTTGGAAGGGAAGATGTAAAATTATCATTATATGCAGATGGCATGATACTATATATAGAAAACCCTGAAGACTTCAGACAAAAACTACTCGAAGTGATAAACAAATTCAGCAAGATACAAGATTAACAGTATCAAGATTAGCAGGGTACAAGATTAACATAAACTAGTTGGTTGCACTTCTTTAACAATGAAATGTCAGAAAGGGGATGTTAAAAGACAATACCTTTTAAAATTGTATCCCCCAAAATAAAATATTTAGGAATAAACCTGACCAACAAGGTGACTTACATGGTGAGAACTATAAAACATTAATAAAGGGAAATGAGGATGATTAAAAGAAATGGAAAGATATCCCATGCTCTTGAATTGGAAGAATTAATACTGTTAAAATGGACACATGATGCAAAGCAACCTATGGGCTTAATGTGATTCCTATCAAATTACCCATGACATTTTTCACAGACCTAGCACAAATAATCCTAAAATTTATATGAAACCAAAAAAGATCCAGAATTTCAAAGCAATCCTGAAGAAAGAGAAAAAGCAGGAGGCATAACCCTCCCAGACTTCAGGCAATACCATAGAACTTCAGTAATCAAACCACAGAATTGGCACAAAAAGAGATCTTATGGATCAATGGAACAGAATTGAGAGCCCCCAAATAAACCCACACACCTATGGTCAGGACTTCCCCGTAGCTCAAACAATAAAGAATCTTTCTGTGATGCAGGAGACCTGGGTTCGATCCCTGGGTCGGGGAGATACTCTGGAGAAAGGAATGGCAATCTGCTCCAGTATTCTTGCCTGGAGAATATCATGGACAGAATAGCCTGGTGGGCTACAGTCTGTGGGGTCACAAAGAGTTGGACAGGACTGAGTGACTAACACTTCACTTCACTTAACCTATGGTCAATTAATCCTCAACAAAAGAGGCAAAAAAAAATGCAATGGGAAAAGGACAGTCTCTCTAGCAAGTGACTTTAGGAATGTTAGATAGTCACATGTAAATCTCTGAAGTTAGAATGCACCCTCACACCATACATGAAAATAAAAAGAAACTCAAAATGTCTTAAAGAGTTAAACATAAAACATGATACCATAAAACCCCTAAAAGAGATCATAGGCAAAAGATATTCTCTGGCATAAGTCATATCAATGTTTTCTTATGTAGGTCTCCCAAGGCAATAGGAAAAAAAAAAAATGAGACCTAATCAAATTTACAAGCTTTTGCACAGCGAAGGAAGCTACAAACAAAACAACAAAAAATGGGAGAAAATGTATGTAAATGATGCAACCAACAAGGGCCTAATTTCAAAAACACACAAACAGCTCACACAACACAACAACAACAACAAAACAATCAAAAAATGGGCAGAGGACCTAAACAGACATTTCTTCAGAGAAGGCATACAGATAGCCAATAGGCATATGTAAAGATGCTGAACATTACTAATTATTACAGAAATGCAAATTAAAACTATAATGAAGTACTGCCTCATACAGGTCAAAATGGCCATCGTTTAAAAAAAAAATCTACAAAGTAACAAATGCTGAAGAGGGTGTGGGATAAACAGTGAACCTTTCTACACTCTTGGTGGGAATGTAAGTTGGTGTAGCCACATTGGAAAACAGTATAGAGATTTCTTAGAAAACTAAAAACAGAATTACTATCTGATCCAGGAATCCCACTCCTGGACACATAATGAGTAAAAACTATAATTTAAAAAGATACGTGCACTTATATGTTCATAGCAGCACTGTTCACTATAGCCAACACATTGAAACAACCTAAGTGTCCACTGACAGATGAATGGATAAAGAAGATGTGGCATATGTGTGTGTGTGTGTGGGGGGGGGGGGGGTTCCCCAGTGGCTGAGTTGGTAAAGAATCTGCCTGCAATGCAGGAGACCTGGGTTTGATCGCTGAGTAGGGAAGATCCCCTGGAGAAGGAAGGGGCAACCCACTCCAGTATTCTTGCTTGGAGAAGTCCATGGACAGAGGAGCCAGGCAGGCTACAGTCCATGGGATTGCAAAGAGTCAGACATGACTGTGTGACTAACTCACTTTTTCACTTTTCATACACCCCCCCACCCCACACACACACACACACACACATACAGGCTTCCGTGACGGCTCAAACAGTGTGGAATCTGCCTGCAGTGCAGGAGACATGGGTTTCATCCCTGGGTGGGGACGATCTCCTGGAGAAGGGGATGGCTACCCACTCCAGTATTCTCACTTGGATAATTACATGGACAGTGAAGCCGGAGGGCTAAAGACCATGGCGTCTCAAAGAGTCGGACACAACTGAGCAAATAACACACACAGACACATAAATAAAATGGAATACTATTCAGCTATAAAAACAATGAAATAATGCCATTTGCAGCAACATGGATGCAACAGAGATGATCATATTAAGTGAAGTAAGTAGGAAAGAAAAAGACAAACACTATATGATATCACTTACATGGGTAATGCTCAAAATCACTGAAGCCAGGCTTCAATAGTACATGACCCTAGAACCTCCAGATGTTCAAGCTGGATTTAGAAAAGGCAGAGGAACCAGAGATCAAATTGCCAACATCTGTTTGATCACAGAAAAGACAAGGGAACTCCAGAAAAATATCTAATTCTCCTTCATTTACTACACTAAAGCCTTTGACTGTGTGGATCATAAAAAACTGCAGACAATTCTTAAAGAGATGGAAATACCAGACCATCTTTAACTTCATTCTGAGAAATCTGTATGTGGATCAAAAACCAGCAGTTAGAACCGGACAGGGAACAACGAACTGGTTCAAAATTGGAAAAAGTACCTCAAGGCTTTATATTGTTACCCTGCTTAAACAAGGCTAAGAAGCATAAGTAAATCAGTAAACATGATGGACTTCTATTTAGAGTCCTGGCATGTGAAATGACAGGTTGGATGAACCTTAAGCTGGAATCAGGATTTCCAGGAGAAATCTCAATAATCTTAGATATGCAGATAACACCACCCTTAAGGCAGAAAGTGAAGAGGAACAAAAGAACCTCTTGACGAAGGTGAAAGAAGAGAGTGAAAAAGCTGGCTTAAAATTTAACATTCAAAACTAAGATTATGGCATTCGGTCCCATCACTTCATGGCAAATAGACAGGGGAACAATGGAAACTGTGACAAGACTTTATTTTCTTGGGCTCTTAAAATCAATGCAGACGGTGACTGCAACCATGAAATTAAAAGACATTTGCTCCTTGGAAGAAAAGCTATAACAAACGCAGACAGCATATTAAAAAGCACACATTACTTTGCTGACAAAGATCCACATAGTCAAAGCTATGGTTTTTCAGTAGTCATGTATGGATATGAGAGTTGGACCATAAAGAAGGCTGAGCACCAAAGAATTGATGCTTTTGAACTGAAGTGCTGGAGAAGACTCTTAAGACTCCTTGGACTGCAAGGAGATCCAACCAGTCCATCCTAAAGGAAATCAACCCTGAATATTCATTGGAAGGACTGATGCTAAGGCTCCAACACTTCAGCCACCTCTTGTGAAGAGACTGTTCATTGGAAAAGACCCTGATGCTGGGAACGATTGAGGGCAGGAGGAGAAGGGGGCAACAAAGGATGAGATGGTTGAATGGCATCACCAACTCAATGGACATGAGTTTGAGCAACTCAAAGAGAGAGTGACAGAACAGTCTGGCATGCAGCAGTTCACTAGGCCACAAAGAGTCAGACACATAATATGGAGAACCTAAAAAATTTGAAGTCAAGTGGGCCTTAGAAAGCATCACTATGAACAAAGTTAGTGGAGGTCATGGAATACCAGTTGAGCTATTTCAAATCCTGAAAGATGATGCTGTGAAAGTGCTGCACTCAATATGCCAGCAAATTTGGAAAACTCAGCAGTGGCCATGGGACTGGAAAAGGTCCATTTTCATTCCAATCTCAAAGAAAGGCAATGCCAAAGAATGCTCAAACTACCACACAATTACACTAATCTCACATGCTAGTAAAGTAATGCTCAAAATTCTCCAAGCCAGGCTTCAGCAATATGTGAACCGTGAATGTTCAAGCTGGATTGAGAAAAGGCAGAGGAACCAGAGATCAAATTGCCAACATTCGCTGGATCATCGAAAAAGCAAGAGAGATTCAGAAAAACGTCTATTTCTGCTTTATTGACTAACCCAAAGCCTTTGTCTGTGTGGATCACAATAAACTGTGGAAAATTCTGAAGGAGATGGGAATACCAGACCACCTGACCTGCCTCTTGAGAAACCTGTATGCAGGTCAGGAAGCAACAGTTAGAACTGGACATGGAACAACAGACTGGTTCCAAATAGGAAAAGGAGTATGTCAAGGCTGTATATTGTCACCGTGCTTATTTAACTTCTATGCAGAGTACATCATGAGAAACGCTGGGCTGGAGGAAGCACAAGCTGGAATCAAGACTGATGGGAGAAATATCAATAACCTCAGATATGCAGATGACACCACCTTTATGGAAAAAGTGAAGAACTAAAGAGCCTCTTGAAAGCGAAAGAGGAGAGTGACAAAGTTGGCTTAAAGCTCAACATTCAGAAAACTAAGATCATGGCATCCAGTCCCATCACTTCATGGCAAATAGATGGGGAAACAGTGGAAACAGTGTCAGACTTTATTTTTGGGGGCTCCAAAATCACTGCAGATGGTGACTGCAGCCATGAAATTAAAAGATGCTTACTCCTTAGAAGGAAAGTTATGACCAACCTCGATAGCATATTAAAAAGCAGAGACATTACTTTGCCAACAAAGGTCCGTCTGGTCAAGGCTATGGTTTTTCCAGTGGTCATGTATGGATGTGAGAGTTGGACTGTGAAGAAAGCTGAGCACAGAAGAATTGATGCTTTTGAACTGTGTTGTTGCAGAAGACTCTTGAGAGTCCCTTGGACTGCAAGGAGATCCAACCAGTCCATCCTAAAGGAGATCAGTTCTGGGTGTTCACTGGAAGGACTGATGCTGAGGCTGAAACTCCAATACTTTGGCCACCTCATGCGAAGAGTTGACTCATTGGAGAAGACTCTGATTCTGGGAGGGATTGGGGGCAGGAGGAGAAGGGGACGACAGAGGATGAGATGGCTGGATGGCATCACCGACTCGATGGACATGAGCTTGAGTAAACTCTGGGAGTTTGTGATGGACAGGGAGGCCTGGCGTGCTGCAATTCATGGGGTTACAAAGCATCGGACATGACTGAGTGACTGAACTGAACTGAAAATATGACACAAATAAACCTATCTATGTGAGTTTGACCCCTAATCAGGAAGATCCCTTGGAGGAGGAAATGGCAACCCACTCCAGTATTCTTGCCTGGAAAATCTCATGGTCAGAGAAGCCGGGCAGGCTATAGTCCATGGAGTTACCAAGAGTTGGACATGACTAAGCAATTGAGCATACAAACCTGCCTACAAAACAGAAACATCACAGACACAGAAGAGACCCATGGTTGCCAAGGTGGAGGGTTTTGGGGGAAAGAGGGAGTGGGATATTGGGATTAGCAGGTATATACTTTTATACATAAAATGTATAAATAACAAGGTCCTACCATATAGCAATATTCTATAATAGACCATAATAGAAAAGAATATTTAAAAAGGACATATATTAAGAGATGCTCAATATTGCTAACTATTGGAGAAATGCAAATAAAAGCTACAATGAGGTATCACCTCACACGAGTCAGAATGGCCAACATAAAAATGTCCAGAAATAAATGCTGGAGAGGGTGTAAAGAAAAGGAAACCCTCTTACACTGTTGTGGGAAGGTAAATTGCTGCAGTCACCAAGGAAAACATTATGGAGATTCCTTAGAAAAGGAATCTAAAAACAGTGTTACCATGTTATCCTACAATCTCACTGCTGGATACACATCTGCAGAAAACTACAGACTGAAAGGATATATGCACCTCAATGTTCACGGCAACACTGTTCACAACAGCAAGGCATGGAAGCAACCTGAATGTCCATCCACAGAGAATGGATAAAGATGTGGTACATACATGGAGTGGAATATTGTTGCTGTTGTTTAGTCACTAACTCCTATCTGACTCTTTTGTGACCCCATGGACTGTAGCCCACCAGGCTCCTCTGTCCACGGAGTTCTCCAGGCAGGAATACTGGAGTGGGCTGCCCTTTCCTTCTCCAGGGGATCTCCCAGACCCAGGGATCAAACCTGTGTCTCCTCCATTGCAGGTGGATTCTTTACCATGGAGCCATCAGGGAAGCCACAGCTAAATATGACTCAGCTAGATAAAAGAATGAAAGGTTCCCACTTGTAGCAGCATGGATATTCATACTAGGTGGAGTAAGTCAGAGAGAGAAGACAAGTATCATATGAAAATGATTACAGGAAGAATCTAAAATAAACTGATACAAATGAACTTATTTACAAAATAAAAACAGTAAAACTTACGTTACAAAGGGGAAAGTTAGGGAGGTGATAAATGGGGAGTTTGGGATTGACATATACACACTACTATATTTTAAATAGATAACCAACAAGGACCTACTCTATAACACAGGAAACTTTGCTCAATATTCTGAAACTAAATGGGAAAACAGTTTGAGAAAGAATAGATACATGTATACAGATAACTAAAACACTTTTCTGTACACTTGAGATTAACACAACATTGTTAATCAACTATACTCCAGTATAAATTTAAAAAAAGTACATATATATGTAAATCACTGAATATGATTTACATATATGTATGTAAATCCCCAAATATTATTTACATATATATGTAAATCACTGAATATGCAAAACTGAATCATTTTTCCTGTACGGCAGAAATAAAAAGCAACATTGTAAACCAAGTATACTTCAATATAAAAAAAAGAAAAATGTATTTGATATATCTAACAATATGCAAGTCAGGGTTAGTCTATCATGAAAGTAGAGAAAAGGGGGAGGTGAGACCTAGCCCAAGAACCTAACCCCTATTTGGAAATGGATGTTTTCCCAGTGTGATATTTTTAAATTACAGGTATAGATAAATATATCTAATAAACTCTGATTAATGTTTACTTTCATATATGTTATATATATCAGATAGACATAGCATTATCCAGAAATATCCACTGTTTGATCCATTTTCACTGAGTTTTCAAGGGCATCTTCAATATATATTCTAATATAGTCTGTATAAAAAGGAAGAACATGTTGACAAAAAAGTTTCTGACTGCCCACAAGGTCTGGTCTTAGGCACTTTGAGCCTTTTGGTTCCACAGTTGACCAACTGTGGCTTTCGAAATTCACTTCATGTGTCCGCTTCCATTTTCTCATCTGAAAATTGAGAATCAAAATACCGATAGGACTACATGAGTAAATTTTCATAATATGCATTACACTGTGTGCCTATTAAGCATTATTGTTGTCGTTATGCTGCTAATTCATATCCAAACCTTTGCGACCCCGTGGACTACAGCACGCCAGGCTTCTCTATCTTTCACTATCTCCTGGAGCTTGTTCAAACTCATGTCCATTGTGTCAGTGATGCCATCCAACCATCTTATACTGTGCTACCTCCTTCTCCTTCTGCCTTCAATCTTTCCCAGCATCAGGGTCTTTTTCAATGAGTCCGCTCTTCACATAGGTAGCCAAAGTACTGGAGCTTCAGCATCAGTCCTTCCAATGATATTCAGGGATGATTTCCTTAAGATTGACTGGTTAGTTGTTGTTATTATCTGGGTCTTAAGATAGGTATTCACGAGAGAATTAGCAGTATTCACGTGTCGAAGATGGGAGAAAAATCAGTATGCTCAAAAATGAGATGGACTTCAGTTAGGCCAATAGGAAATAGTCAAGGGATACTGAGGAGCAGAGGAATTGGTCACAGAATTGATGCACATATCAGCACAATGGAAATTTCAATAAGGAAGTTAGTATCAGTTCAGTTCAGTTCAGTCGCTCGGTCGTGTCCGACTCTTTGTGACCCCATGGACTGCAGCACTCCAGGTCTCCCTGTCCATCACCAATTCCTGGAGTTTGCTCAAACTCACGTCCACTGAGTCAGTGATGCCATCCAACCATCTCATCCTCTGTCGTCCCCTTCTCTTCCCACCTTCAATCTTTCCCAGCATCAGGGTCTTTTCAAATAAGACACCTCTTCACATCAGGTGGCCGAAGTATTGGAATTTCAGCTTCAATATCAGTCCTTCCAATGAATATTTAGGACTGATTTCCTTTAGGATGGACTGGTTGGATATGCTTTCTGTCCAAGGGATTCTTAAGTCTTTTCCAACACCACAGTTCAAAAGCATCAATTCTTCAGAGCTCAGCTTTCTTTATAGTCCAACTCTCACATCCATACATGACTACTGGAAAAAATATACCTTTGACTAGATGGATCTTTGTTGGCAAAGTCATGTCTCTGCTTTTTAATATGCTATCTAGGTTGGTCATAACTTTTCATCCAAGGAGTAAGTGTCTTTCAATTTCATGGCTGCAATCACCAGTGATTTTGGAGCCCCGAAAAATAAAGTCAGCCACTGTTTCCACGGTTTCCCCGTCTATTTGCCATGAAGTGATGGGACCAGGTGCCATGATCTTAGTTTTCTGAATGTTGAGCTTTAAGCCAACTTTTTCACTCTCCTCTTTTGCTTTCATCAAGAGGCTCTTTAGTTCTTCTTCACTTTCTGCCATAACGGTGGTGTCATCTGCATATCCGAGGTTATTGATATTTCTCCTGGCAATCTTGATTCCAGCTTGTGCTTCATGCAGCCCAGCGTTTCTCATGATGTACTCTACATATAATTTAAATAAGCAGGGTGACAATATACAGCCTTGACATACTCCTTTTCCTATTTGAAACCTATTTGGAAGTTAGTATAGGGAAAATTCTGAAAGAGATAGGAATACCAGACCACCTGGCCTGCCTCTTGCAGGTCAGGAAGCAACAGTTAGAACTGGACATGGAACAACAGACTGGTTCCAAAGATTCCAAGCTGGAATCAAGATTGCTGGGAGCAATATCAATAACCTCAGATATGCAAATGACACCACCTTTATGGTACAAAGTGAAGATGAACTACAGAGCCTCTTGATGAAAGTGAAAGAGGAGAGTGAAAAAGTTGGCTTAAAGCTCAATATTCAGAAAACTAAGATCATAGCATCTGGTCCCATCACTTCATGGCAAATAGACGGGGAAACAGTGGCTGACTTTATTTTTTTGGGCTCCAAAATCACTGCAGATGGTGACTGCAGCCATGAAATTAAAAGACGTTCACTCCTTGGAAGGAAAGTTATGACCAACCTAGACAGCATATTAAAAAGCAGAGACATGACTTTGCCAACAAAGGTCCATCTAATCAAGGTTATGGTTTTTCCAGTGGTCATGTATGGATGTGAGAGTTGGACTATAAAGAAAGCTGAGCACAGAAGAATTGATGCTTTTCAACTGTGTTGTTGGAGAAGACTCTTGAGAGTCTCTTGGACTGCAAGGAGATCCAACCAGTCCATCCTAAAGCAGATTAGTCCTGGGTGTTAATTGGAAGGACTGATGTTGAAGCTGAAACTCCAATACTTCAGCCACCTGATGCAAAGAGCTGACTCATTTGAAAAGACCCTGATGCTGGGAAAGACTGAAGGCGGGAAGAGAAGGGGATGACAGAGGATGAGATGGTTGGATGGTATCCCTGACTCAATGGACATGGGTTTGGGTAGACTCCAGGAGTTGGTATGGACAGGGAGGCCTGGCGTGCTGCAGTTCATGGGGTCGCAAAGAGTCAGACATGACTGAGTGACTGAACTGAACAGGGAAAGTATAAAAGTAAAACTGATACAAAACAGGATGTTTGTATTGAATAGACTAGATGACTAGTGTTTGTGAAGTCACTTCATTTGTGTCCGACTCTGTGTGACCCTGTGGACTGTAGCCTTCCAGGCTCCTCTCTTACGGGATTCTGCAGAAAAGAATACTAGAGTGGGTTGCCAGGCCTCCCACCAGGGGATTTTCCAAACTCAGGGACTGAACCCACTTCTTTTAAGTCTCCTGCATTGGCAGGCGGGTTCTTTACCACTAGCACCATCTTGGAAGCCCTGTTTGAACAGATGACTATAGTGGTTTATAATTTTGATTATGATCAAAACTATGAGGGTGGAAAATATATTAATTTTAATATAGTCACTGGAATGAGTTTAGACATATCTGGCTTTAGACCTAAGCTGTGTCCAGAATAGACTGTACCTTCTCAAAACTGTTAGACTATCTTGGATGAGGGACACCTAGTGAAAGGCTGCATCTGTTGTCTAGGTATTGGGGAGCTGTTTCAGGCTGGAGAATGCTTACTGCAGTCTGCAGTCGCAGACCTGACCTCCACATGCTGATCTGGGAGACACACACCTTGGTGGAAAGAATCTACAGGATCTACAGGTGATGAAGCCTCACTCATTCCAAGTCAGTCCTAGAAATCCACATCACCTGGAAGGCATGAGAGTTCTAGCATGTATTTCTGAAGTCATGTAAGACTCTGTAGGTGCTGCCAGCTTGAATAGGATCACCAGAGAGGTGGGTCCCTGAATGGTCTGCTGCTTGACTATTCATGTAAAAGAATTATTTGCATTCAGTGAATTTATTTATATGTTAATATGATCAGAACATAGTTTCTTCACCTATTTCTCTCTAATGAAAGTCATCTTCCTGACCTAAAGATATTACGAACTCTGTGCCTCTCATTCAGTTTTTGGATTTTTGCTGAACTTGATGCATTAGTTCTGTTTTGACCTGGACAGGTAGAGGGAAAAGCTTAAACTTTCTGGTTTCCTTGTTCAGTACTGTGATTAGTGAGGGTTTTTCTTACGCCTACGGGCAAGGTCTGCAGATAGAACTTTCACCATCATTGCTAACTGCTTTCACACACCACCTTTGGGAACAATGGCCTATGCTTTCCCACAAAACTTCAAAAAATTTTTTCCTCTGGTCCTCATGATAATGTTTTCTTCTAAAATCCATATAGGAATTATCTCCTCACTGAGGTTTATAAAATAATGTATGGTAGGAAATATTAGGAACTCTCTTAACTTTAGGTTGCTAGGAAGTGTTTTGGGGCATATACCCAGCTTATAGTGAGCTGATTATTTATTCTCTCCCCTCTTCAGGGAGAAACAACATAGAGTAAAACTGAAATGGAAGATCTCTGCAGTAAGACATCCTGAGAATTTATTCCAGGATAAATACAGTGGAACTGTATTTACTACAGTGGAACTGGGGGCAAATTTCTCAACATTTCATATTTCAATTTCCTCATCTGTAAACTATTCAGGCAGTTGTCCCCTATCCCTTGCTTTCTGTCTCTACATTGTCACAAGTGTTGTTGGAGGAGGCCATAAAAATAACATGAGGGCCAGCTGACTCGTGATCTGGACCCAGGCAATCAGAGGTTCCTTCTTTCCTCTGTCTTTAGAATGTTTCTTCTGCACATCATTCCCACAGAGAGACCCATTCTCAAGGATGCAGAAATGAGACAGCATGATGTATTATTGAGACCATCTGGACAGTATACATGACTAAACCCAGTTACAGCTTTATGTAAACTTCTAAGATGCTGGTGGGTGGGTGCAGAGATCTATTCGTCTTTTAGCAATGCACAATATGCCTTGCACGGATGTTCCCTTGCTTACTAAATCTCCAGCTTATCAATCTGGAGTGATCTGCCTCTTTCTTTGGTCTCTCCTTGACCTCCATGTATGAGGGTCCCAGTTTCAGATTTCATCCAGGGAACTCTGGAGGTTGTGAACCAGAAAGTGGTGAGCCATCCAGTGGAAAACAGTGGGTCTTGGAAAAGAGACATTCATGGGGGAAGTCCTGACTGGCCACTGACCTTTATGTGCGGAGGGGTAGGCTGTATGTAAGATACTTTTGGAACATGGAGTGAGTGTGGGGATGCCCCCAAAATGGGGACTTGTCTGATGCACTGGCAAAGAACGAGACCAATGGCTGCGTAATGGGTGGGACTGTACTGAGGATAGGTTAGCCCGACATCAACATCCAACTAGAGACTAAAGTTTGAGATAGAAAGCTGAAAGAAGGGCTGAGGTAGAGAAGAATGTGCAGGCGTCCATGACTTGGCTTTGGGCTGGCAGACAAGGTGGGAGAGAAGGATAAGAAGCTGGAGATCGTGGCATGCCATTTTACAGAGGAGGAGGTCACAAACTGCCAGAGATTAAAGCCTGAGCACTTCTGGAAAAGCCTGATTAAGACACCAAAAGACGGAACACCTGGGAAAGTGAAAGAGTCAGGAGAGGATGTTGTAGTGACTGACAAAGAAAATGATGAAGCCCCACACGGTGCACGACCACTAACATAGGAGAAAATTTTAAACAGTAATCACCCTAGACTTCTGATACACAAGTGATCCAAACCTCCTAGAAAAAGAGCTGAAACTCTTTCTCTGTCCCTTGAAGACAGAATGTTATATCTTTGAAATGTAAACACCCTAGGAGCTATTTAAAACATTGCCTGTGATTGCTTGAGGCTATAAAAAAATGAGAGAAAAAGAGGCATTTTAAAATGTAAACTTCCATAGAAGTTTCCTTCCCCAAAATCTAGTTCACAGTCTCCATAAGATTACTCAAAGGTAAATGCAAATCTCCACACATTAATGACCAGGAGACTTTTTCAGAAACCAACACGTATAGCTGGTGATCTGTTACAGTGGATATTAAAACGTCTCTGACCAATAACATTTGGGTAGCAAAAGACATATTAATATGTCTCTGGTCAATAAGTTGTTAAGATCTTTTCCACGGATATTAGTAAAAAGCACTAGCCATGTGAGCAGGTAACCCAGGTAACCTTAAATTGTTCTGTCTTCCAGACACAATTTGGAGTCAAATGCTATTTATAAACTAGTTAGTTTTGCATTGTTGTACCTGATTCATGACTAGAATTTTAGAATGAAAGCTACAGGTTCTCCATATCTGTATGTTTGTGTGTGCCTATAAATTTTTATATATATATACATAGAAATATATATATGAAATATATATAATATATATATGTATACCACCAGATGATATTTTCAAAATTAATTTGTAAAAGAGCACTATTTAATTGGCTTAAAGAAAAATGAACTTTAATATCAGTAGTGTACTTTTACTAGAGTAAAAAGGTAGAGTGGAGGATGTGGAACTCACCTTCCCCCACTAACATATCAAAAATACACCTAAATGTGGAACAGTGCCCAGGTGCTGGCGTGCCACTAATCAGAGCAGCCAGAGGCCTCCGCCAGCGGCTGCCACTCTGCGCCCCCATCTGAACTGAGCAAGCACCGTGACCGCGCTTGCTCTACACCACAGCTCGGCACTGGATCCAGGGCAGCCAGGACCTGAGAAAATACTCGATCGAGGAATGCAAAGGCAACCCAGGTCTGGGGAGCAGTCCAGGCAATACAGCAGAGGCCAAGGCTGGCTCTTGCTCAATTAGCTCCCTAGAAGCAGCCCAGACTTCTGAGAGCAACTCAGCTGTTTGAACTCCCACAACCAACATGCTGCAATTCCCAGTCCCAGCCAAGCCTCCCACATACCATATGAAAACACAGCATCAGATCTGGGATGACCACAACAGGGGAAAAGACACAGCCTTGGGCTGCTTCTGAGTGGTGCTGTAGACACCTACATAAGAAGCATGTCAGACCTCTTAAGGGCACAGGAACCACTTAATTCAATGCTCTAAGTCTATGACCAACCTGGACAGCATATTAAAAAGCAGAGACGTTACTTGACCAACTATGGTCCATCTAGTCAAAGCTATGGTTTTTCCAGTGGGCATGTATGGATGTCAGAGTTGGACTATAAAGAAAGCTGAGCACTGAAGAATTGATGCTTTTGAACTGTGGTGTTAGGAGAAGACTCTTGAGAGTCCTTTGGACAGCAAGGAGATCCAATCAGCCCATCCTAAAGGAAATCAGTCCTGAATATTCATTGGAAGGACTGATGCTGAAGCTGAAACTCCAATACTTTGGCCACATGAAGAACTGACTCATTTGAAAAGACCCTGATGCTGGGAAAGATTGAAACTGGGAGAAGGGGACGAGAGAGGATGAGATGGTTAGATGACATCACCAACTCAATGGGCATGAGTTTCAGTAAACTCTAGGAGGTGGTGATGGACAGGGAGGCCTGGCGTGCCACAGGCCATGGGGTCACAAAGAGTCAGACACAACTTAAGTGACTGAATGGAACTGAAAGGAAACATGATAATCATAGCAAACATTTATGAAGCATTTATTATGTTATAGGAACATAGTGTTTTGTATATATTAATTCATTTAACCTTCATAACAATCCTTCCCTGGTAGCTCAGCTGGTAAAGAATCCACCTGCAATATGAGAGACGTGGATTCAATCCCTGAGTTGGGAAGATCCCCTGGAGAAGGAAAAGGCTACCCACTCCAGTATTCTGACCTGGAGAATTCCACGGACCATGTAGTCCATGGAGTCACAAAGAGTCGGACACAACTGAGTGACTTTCACTTCGCTACTTCTTTAGGGCAAAGGCCCCAGGGAAGAAAATACGTACACTTAAAGGGAATAGTGCCAGCTTGAGCCTGCCCTTCAGGTATCTGTCCATCAACTTGAGAGAAGGCCCCATCTGTGACAGGTCGGTAACTGTCACTGAGCAGAAATGAAGCCCCACCTCACACCATGCACAGGCTCGAGTTACTTCAACACCAGCCACAACCCACACCAAGATGATATTGACCAGCATACACTGAGAAAAGACGTGACTGGCATCTACACCAAATCTAGTCCTCATACCAGAAACACGGTGCACATGCTTTCTGCATAGGAATGCTCCCATACTAGAAAAAAGAAAACCCATTCAAGACCACAATAGATTACTCTTTTACCTAGATTCATAGAGACAGAGAAAGTTAAGTAAGATCAAAAGGCAGAGGAACTACTCTCAGTTAAAAGAGCAAGAGAGAACCCCCGGGCGGGGGCAGGAGGACAATGAAACAGGGATAATCTGTCTCCCAGACAAGAATTTAAGAAGTTGGTATTAATAATAATAATGCTAACTGAATTAGGAAAGAGAATCTAAGCACCACTCATTTTAAGAAAGAACTAGAAATTATAAAAATGACCCAAACGAAAAATAGGTGAGCCAATTTCTCAAATAAAAACCACTCTAGAAGCAAAGAATAGCACTAAATGACACAGGAGAATGCATAGGTGACCCGGAAGATAGAATATGGAAATCACCTCGTCAGAACAGCAGACAAATAAAAAAAAAAAAAAAGCAACATATAAGATTTATGGGAAAACATAGTGCACGCCAACATTCCAGAAAGAAAAAAGGGGAGCAAACATGCATTTGAATAAATTATAGATAAAAGTTTCCCAAACCTAAAGGAAACATATATAAAGGTTTCCTACAAGAAGCATAGAGGGTCACAAACAAGATAAACCCAAACAGATCCACACCAAGATATATTATAATTAAAAAGGCAAAGCTAAAGACAAAGAATTCTAAAGACAGCAAGAGAGAAACAAAAAGAAACAAAGTCATATACAAAAGAATCCCCACAAGGCTATCAGCTGATTTCTCTACAGAAATTTTGCAGGCCAGAAAGGAGTGGCATGGTATATTCAAAGTTCAGGACAAAAAAAATCTGCTACCTAGGATACATTACTAAGCAAGAGTATTATCTAGAATAGAAGGAGAGAGAAAGAACTTGTCCGACAAGCAAAAACTAAAAGAATTCAGCAATACTAATCCCACCCTAAAGAAATGTTGAAGGGTCTAATCTAAGTGGAAAAAGAGAGGGCCTATAGGAAGGGGAAAATCCCAACAGGGAAGGCAAATACATAGGAAGGATTAAAGATCTCTTTTTTAAAAAGTTGATGGGGGGGGATATATTAGGAGTTTGGGATTAACATATACACACCACTATATATAAAATAATCAACAAAGATCTACTCCATAGCACAGGGAACTCTATTCACTATTCTGTTATAACCTACGTTGGAAAAGAATCTTTAAAAGAATGGATATAGCTATATGCATAACTGAATCATTTTGTGTAACACAACATTGTAAGTTAACTGGACTCCAATAAAGAATAAGAATTCAATTGAATGTTAATAAACCTTTAGTTAGATTCACCAAGGAAAAAAGAGAGAAGATACAAACAAAATAAGAAATGAATGACGAGAAATAATGCCACAGAGATACAAAATGTCATAAGAATACCATGAGTAGTTATATGTCAACAAATTAAACAAATTTATAGAAACATACAACCTTCTAAGAATGAGTCAAGAAGAACCACACAATTTGAACATACTGATCACTAGACATGAAATTCAGTCTGTAATAAAAAGCACTCCCAGCAAACAAAAGTTCAGCTTCACAGAGGAATTCTACTAAACTAATGCCTACCCTTCTCTCAAAGTATTCCAAATTATTCTCAAAAATTCTCAAATTATTTCAAAAAAATTGAAGAAAAAGGAACACTTCCAAATTCATTGTACAAGGCCATTATCCTGATACCAGAACTAAACAAAGACACTACAAAAAAGAAAAGTTACAGGCCATATCTCCAATAAATATAAATGTAAAAATCCTCAAAAATATATTAGCAAACTTAATCTAACAATACATAAAAACATGCACCATGGTCAAATTGGATTTATTTCAGAGTGTCAAGAATGGTTCAACATATGCAAATCAATCAATGTGATACACGGCATTAACAAGAAAAGACAAAAAGCACAAGATTATCTCAATTGACACAGGAGAAAAACTTTGACAAAATTCAACTTTCATTCATGATACAGACTATCATCCAAGTAGATAAATAAGGAACACATCAACATAACAAAGGGCATTTACAACAAACCCACAGCCAACATCATGTTCTATGGTGAAAAGCTGAAACCGTCCCACTAAATTCAGGAATAAGACAAGAATGCCCACTCTCACTGCTTCTATTTAACACAGAACTGGAAGTCCTAGACACAGCAATCAGAGAAGAAAAAGAAATTAAAAGATACCCAGATTGGAAGGGCAGTTGTAAAACTGTTAATATTTGCAGATGACATGAAACTCTACAGAGAGCCCTAAAATCCTCACTCCAATGCTGTTAGAATAAATGAATTCACCAAGATTTCAGGAAAAAATATTAACACAAATAAATCTATTGCATTTCTATACACTATTAATAAAATATCAGGAAGAAAAAGTGAAAAAGAGACTTTTAAAATCACATAAAAATAGACCTAGAAATAAACTTAACCAAGGAGGCGAGATACCTTACACTCTGAACATTATAAAACATTGATGAAGGAAAGTGAAGATGATTGAAAGAAAGTCTATAGCCCATGTCCTTGGAGTGAAAGAATTAAATATTATTAAAATACCCTAAGCCATCTACAGATTTATCAAAATATCACTGACTTGTTTCTTAGAACTAGAGCAAATAACCCTAAGGTTTGTACGGAATCACAAAAGACCTCTAGACATCAAAGCAATGCTGAGAAAAAAGAAGAAAGCTGGAGGTATAAGCATCTCACACTTTAGACCATACCACAAAGCTACAGCACCCAGAACAGTATGGCACCAATGGCACAAGAACAGACACACAAATCCACGGAACAGAATAGACCGCCCAGAAACAAACCTGCATGTGTACGGGAAACTCATCTATGAAAAAGGAGGCGATAATATACAACGGAGAAAACAGGTTTCTCACCAAGCCATGCTGAGAAAATTGCACAGCAAGTGTCAAACAAGGAAATTAGAAGATTCCCTCTCACCACATACTAAACTATAAATGGTTTAAAGATCTAAATGTAATACTTGAAACCAATAAACTCCTAGAAGAGAGCACAGGCAAAACATTCTGACATATGCGGTTGCAGTATTTTCTTCAATCTCCCAAGGTAAAAGATACAAAAGCAAAAATTAATGGGGCTAAGAAAGATAAAGACCATTACAGTATACTAACACATATATATGGAATTTAGAAAGATGGTAACGATAACCCTATATGCAAAACAGAAAAAGAGACTCAGATGTATAGAACAGACTTGTGGACTCTGTGGGAGAAGGCGAGGGTGGGATGTTTCAAGAGAACAGCATCAAAACATGTATATCTAGGGTGAAACAGATCACAAGCCCAGGTTGGATGCATGAGACAAGTGCTCGGGCCTGGTGCACTGGGAAGACCCAGAGGGATCGGGTGGAGAATACATGTAAATCCATGGCTAATTCATTTCAATGTATGACAAAAATCACTGCAATGTTGTAAAGTAATTAGCCTCCAACTAATAAAAATAAATGGAAAATAAAATAAAATAAAATAATTAATGGGGCTAATTAAATTTAAAAGCTTTTGACTGCATCAGAAACCATCAACAAAACAAAAAGAGCTTAAAGGATGAAAGAAAAATATTTCAAATGATATGGTGCTAACATCCAAATCAGTAAGGTACTAACATCCAAAATATATGGACACATCACACAATTGAACATTAAAAAGAAAAAAATGCAATTAAAAAATGAGCAGACACATTTTTCCAAAGAAGACATACAGATGGCCACAGGCACATGAAAAGTTGTTCAACATAGGTGATCGTTAAAGAAATGCAAATCAAAATCACAATCAGATAGCACCTTACCTTGTCAGAATGACTATCATCAAAAAGAATATAAATAACAAATTTTAAAGAGGAGGCAGAGAACAGGGAACCCTCGTACACTACTGATGAGAATGTAAATTGGTGCAATCACTATGGAAAACAATTTGGAGGTTTTTTAAAAAATAAAACCAGAACTGCCATATCATCCATCCTAGGTACATATCTAGAAAAAAGAAAAAGGCTAATTTGAAAAGATACACACACCCCTCATTTTCACAGCAGCATTGTTTCCAATAGCCAAAACACAGAAGAAGCCCAGGTGTCCATTACTACATGACTGAATTAAGAAGTGGGCTGTGTTGTGTGTGTATACAATGAAATATTACTCATCCATAAAAAAAGAATGTAATACTGCCATTTGCAGCAACATGGATGGACCTCGAGAATATCATGCTTAGTGAAATAAGCAGAGAAAACAAAACTATATGATATCATTTACATGGGGAATCTGAAAAATAATACAAATGAATACATATGCAAAACAGAAACAGATCCATAAATATAGAAAATAAACTTGTGGTTAACAAAGGGAAGAGGGAAAGAGTGGGAACAAATTAGGGGTTTGGGGTTAACAGATACAAAGTACTATACATAAGATAGATAAGCAGGAAGTATAATCTATATAGCACAGGGAATTATACCCATTATCTTGTAATAAAGTATAATAAACTATAATCCACAAAAATACTGACTTACTATGTTGTACACATGAAACTAACTCAATATTGTAAATCAACTGTACCTCAATATAAGTTAATTAATTAAAATTAAGGGAAATGAAAAGAGATGGTATTCTTATATAAAACAATTTTCTTTCATGTGATAAAAGAACAAATCTTTCTGGACTTTTTGTCTCTTTTTGTTAAGACTGTGCAAGGTTTTCTTTACCAAGTAATGTGCCTAAAAACCAATGATTCTGTGTTTTATTAAAATAATTTCCTGTGCCTCTTGTCTTAATTAGGTGTTCGATCGTGTAAGAAATTCTACTCTTCTTTCTTAAAAAAGCTAACTTGTTTTTCACAACTATGTAATTTTATTTCCTTTGAGGTCTTTGCCACTGTGGTTAAAAAGATAAGTACTATTTCACAGTGACCAATGATCCTACTTAATCTAGTGTTTGAACACCTACTATTATGTTGACAAACTTCCCATAAATCAAATTCTATATGAAGTCTTTTTGATCTCAAACCATTAATAACTCTGAGATTTTTTCAGACTCACTGGAACATCTCAAAAGATTTTTTCCTTCTCCTTTAAAGAGAAATATTAGGCTTATTTGTTAAATTACATTGGAACCATTACCAAATAAAAAGCGATGCTAAACTTGAAGTGATATTTGTAGCAATACAATATAAGTATTCCAAAAATATAAGCAATTCTTAAAAATATGCCAGAGAATTGTATTATCAATCATAAATCTGGTGATTTTAAAATGTATGTCACAGAAAAAATCAAATTTCCTTATCAACTGCATTGCAATGAACTCTCATCAAATCTTTAACTATGGCCATTTTAAAGTCTTTGTTCACTATCCAGGCAGTTACTGTTTTACTCTGATGCTTCTATAAAAGTGTTACTGCAGAAGTGATTCATTTTCAAGGAGATTCATGGAAAAGACTATAAAAAGTATCAGTTTTTGATTCAGTCATGTCCAACTCTTTGCGACCCCATGAATCGCAGCACGCCAGGCCTCCCTGTCCATCACCAACTCCCGGAGTTTACCCAAACCAATGTCCATCTAGTTGGTGATGCCATCCAGCCATCTCATCCTCGTCGTCCCCTTCTCCTCCTGCCCCCAATCCTTCCCAGCATCAGGGTGTTTTCCAATGACTCAACTCTTCACATGAGGTGGCCAAAGTATTGGAGTTTCAGCTTCAGCATCAGTCCTTCCAATGAACACTCAGGACTGATCTCCCTCAGGATGGACTGGTTGAATCTCCTTGCAGTCCAAGGGACTCTCAAGAGTCTTCTCCAACACCACAGTTCAAAAGCATCAATTTTTTGCGCTCAGCTTTCTTCACAGTCCAACTCTCACATACATACATGACCACTGGAAAATCCATAGCCTTGACTAGGTCATACCACTGAACTAAATAAGAATTGACAGAACTTTAGTGGAAAAATCTGATGAGGATGATTATTTTTATGTCTTTTTGTTTCAAACATTGCTAGTTCTTTTTTTTTTTCCAGATTTAAGAAAACTTCCCTTTTCTCTTAAACTACTAGAAATTTGCTAACACCTTTATGAACAAAGACAACATGCTTATCTTTTTCTCCCTACCTGATCCCTCCAGAACTTAGAAACTCTGAGTATCATTACTTTCATGGCCATATAATTATTTGTATATATTCAGTAAAAATCTGTTCCTTGCAGCAGTAAAGAACCACAGCAGCCAGTGGGCTAAACTCAGTGTGGTTTGTCTGGTGACTGATCACGTGTATGTGTGTGTGTGTTAGTCACCTAGCTGTGTGTGGTTTGTCTGGTGACTGATCATGTGTGTGTGTTAGTCATTCAGTCATGTCCGACTCTTTGCAACCTCATGGACTGTAGCCCAACAGGCTCCTCTGTCCACAGGATTCCCCAGGCAAGAATACTGGAGGGTGTTGCCATTCCCATCTCAGGGTATCTTCCTGGCCCCAGGAATTGAATCCGTGTCTTCCACATTGTGGGCAGGTTCTTTATTGTCTGAACTACCAAGGAAGCCCAAGCCCTGGCCATTAATCATATGCATTAACATCTGGGCTGTTCTAATGGGGTTAATGCATGGTTTGAAATCTGAGTAGCTGAGAGGCGGATGGTCTCGAATAAGCCTTTGTGGATTTAAGATGTATGGAAAGATATTTGAATCTATTTATAAGAACCCGAGGCAGTCATTATTTTCCATATACTGGCTCATATGGTACCGACACCCTTTGGCATTCAGGAGGCCAATGCCCTAGCCTGAAGATTAGCCCTAGCAACCAAACTTTCAGTAGATATAGCAGAATGGATGTATAGACTAGCAGCTGCCATATTGCCCAGATGGGGTGGCATATTGCCAAGAATGTCAGATTGTCCTTGAAATACAGGACTTGGTTAATGCAGTAACAGCACATCCATGTGTTTTCCAAAACAATCCCCAGGGGAAATGCCAAAATAGTCTTGGGCCATTCACTGGAGTTTCCAGTAGGTGTGGAATTGAAAAAACTTATTAATATATTGGCCTCCTCCCTCCAAGTGAGAGCTCCAAACATGCCTTGTGCGGACAATATGTCTGGTCTAAACCAAATTACCCTGTCACTGCCAACATTAGGGGGCTAGACAAGCTAAGTTTCATGTACAGGTTTCTTCATCAAATACACAGTGGTTAAAGGCCACTTTTCAAAGATCATGATGTGCAAGGATAGGCAACAGAACATGACACTGAACAGATATTCCATCTCCCCTATGACCCACAAGCCACAAAGTTGATAGAAAGGAAGAACAGGATATTACAGCAGTAAATTGAGTTACTAACAGCTAAAACCAGATTGAGTGTTCTGTCCCAGACCTTCTTAAATTTGAATGATCAAACAGTAGGGCTTGTTGCCTCACAAGCCAGACAGGGGACCCTTATTGAGACACCCAGCATCTTAAAGTATGGAAGTCTCAGGGGACAAACACTGCCCTGAGTCTTACCATGGGTCAATGTTCTATGCTGCTGAGAACACCAAGCCTCAGCGAGTCTGGGAAAGGCATTTTCTACTGGAATTCACCCTTGGGTGTCTCACCACGATGGGTGAGACACCTTAGTCCCCCTAGGTGAGGGGGGACTACTCAGTCTCTAATGGGATCCCTCTGTCCTACTGCAAGCTGGACCTGTACAAACACACTACATATGAAATGAAACGCTCACACTGAAAATAAGGAGAAGGCGGGGGTTCTGATCTGGCATACCCACATCCATCTGCTCACTCCTGACACTGCTGTCTCTCCTGGCCGACATAAATATTATCCACGGCCAGGTCAAGTTTCTAAAGCTACTAACTGCCCTCTCCCCAAGACCAGGTGGGCACATTCTGCTTCCCATTGGTATGATCATTTGGATGCCGTATTTGTTCCCTCCATTGGCTTAAAGGACATTCTAACACACAGAGAAGCCCTTACTAAATTTGCCCAACAAACCTTACATAATAGTCTGCAAAGCTTTCTTTACTGAAATCTTTAATGTCTAATAAGAAAAGCTGTCCTCCAAAATAGGACAGCCATACACATTATTACTGACCCACAAGGAAGTACTTGTGCCATTATCCAGAGAGTTTGTATATTTATACCTGAGGAAGTCTGCTAATGTCTCATCTTCATTAAATCACAGAAGCGTAGGAGTAAATGCCCTAAGTCATCTGACCCCCAATCTAGGGGACTTAGTAAATCAAAAGTTCAGATCATGAGGCTCCTGGTAGAAAGAAAATCACTTATTCGAGGAATCATTAGCTTAATCTGTGTTTTCTATTACGTATGCCTATATTGTTGCTGTGGTCTCTGCCTTCAACATAGTCACATAATCACCTAACGAGCCACGTTCATGCTAATTAAACCCCTTATGCACAACTCAGTAAGAGAGGAGCATGTGTGATACTGTGAGAGCTAGTCAGGAGGACTGGGGTGTTGGAGGAAATCAGAGAGAGAACCTGACTGTCAGCTGAACTGCAAGCTGGACCCAAACAATCAGAGGCTTCTTATCTCCTTCTCTGTCCTTGGAATGTATGTTCCATCCTCCATTCCCACACTAGGTGTCATTTTCAACACCACTGCCTTCACAGAGAACAAGGTGTTATTGAGACCATCTGGATGGTATGCATGACTGAATCCTATAAAGACCTCTGTATAAAAGCTTAAGATTTCAGTGGGCAGATGCACAGATCTACTCATCTTGTGCTGCCCAAAACAAGCCTTGTACCTAAGTTCCTTTGTTCATGAGATCGTTCCACCTGCCAGATCACACCAGAGGAGTGATCTGCCTCTTTCTTCAATCTCTCTTTGCCCCCAGTGTGCTGGGCTAGTCTCAGATTAGTAGATAAAGCTATTATTTGATTAAATACATAGACTCAAACCTTGAATATGTGTCAGAGGATCACTGTCACCATGGTGATGCTACTTAATCATAGGTATGACTACACATCAAAATCAGGAAGGGGCAGTGTCAGCACATGACAGTCTATAAAAACATTTAAGAGAAGGATGAACTGAAGGTCATGCATTTTTTAAGCAAGTGGCCAATGAACTCATGACCAGAGGGAATTGTTAGCATGATATCCTCAAATGAGCCATAGAATAGCCATCTACTGAACCATATTTAACAGGCATACTTGAAAGTTTGCTTTTTCTCAGCAAAATAAATAGTTCTCATTATTTGAGGTAGTCTTGCCAAATACCTAAGGAAAAGTAAAGGAAATGGGAGAGATATTGTGACATATTTGAAAGCCAAGAATGATCTAAAAGAGTTACAAATACCTAACCTTTTGGGAAAATAAATGCAAGAGAGCAAGGTACATTGGAAAAGTCCCATAATTGTGTTAAGTCCCTTAGGGTTCATGTCCAGCACATTAGGCATGTTATAATTGAACTGTTGAGAAACAAATTAAAATTTTAATGATCTCTCCTCCCTTTGGAAGTAAACTTAGTTCTCTATTACTGATGCTGCCAGAGCTCATAATATCATTGACTAATCAGCACTTAATGGCCCACTCTGAGTGCCGCTAATTTTAGACAATTAATGTGATTGTAAAAGAATCTTATAAATATTTTATTTTCATATGCTACATGTTGGAAAAATATAAGCAATCTACAGCTAGATCTTTACCTTGGAATCTCCCAAGATCTTGGTATTTTTGCAAGATTAACATCATGTATTTTGTGTCTACATGGACAAATTTGCACAATACAACTATTTTCTCTTGCTTAAACTCTAATTGCCCTGATTCTGTTGGCCACCTCTCCAGATGTCACTGGAAAGAAGAAGAAAGTAGGCAAACAGAAAAAAATATATATTTTATAAGGAAAATAGGACTCAACTCGCAAATGCTAAAATTATTCACCAATTTTAGCTAAATTGTTCTTTGTTCATCCAAGGATAACCACAGGAGTACATCTGTATAGCTTACCTCATCTACTTTCTCTTAACAAATCCTTCTAACTATGAGTCTACAGGTTCTGCTAAAATAGCCATTTTCTTAAACAACTCTCTCTAGTCTATCACCTCCTTCATGATTCACTGTTCTCTTTCCTTCCCTGTTCCTCTCTTGGCTGTATAATTTGCCCCCTACACACACTCTCAGAGTTAATATGTTTTAAGGTGTAGAGTTTTTACTTAGAGCTGCTCCTTCCTTATCAGTTACTTGGCATCCACACTGTTCTTTAAGGCACCTCTCTCAAGGCCTGCTGACACAGGCCTTAATCACAGTGACTTGCAGTTCAGATCATTTCAGTCGCTTGGTTGTGTCCGACTCTTTGTGACCCCATGAACTGCAGAACGTGAGGCCTCCTGTCTATCACCAACACCTGAAGTTTACTCAAACTCATGCCCATTGAGTTGGCGATGCCATCCAACCAGCTCATCCTCTGTAGTCCCCTTCTCTTCCCGCCTTCAATCTTTCCCAGCATCAAGGTCTTTTCCAATGAGTCCGATCTTTGCATCAGTGCCCATAGTATTGGAGTTTCAGCTTCAGCATCAGTTCTTCCAACGAACACTCAGGACTGATCTCCTTTAAGATGGACTGGTTGGGTCTTCTTGCAGTCCAAGGGACTCTCAAGAGTCTTTTCCAACACCACAGTTCAAAAGCATCAGTTTTTCGGTGCTCAGCTTTCTTTATAGTCCAACTCTCACATCCATACATGACTACTGGAAAAACCATAGCTGTGACTAGACGGACCTTTGTTGGCAAAGTAATGCTTTTTAATATGCTATATAGGTTGGTCATAACTTTTCTTCCAAGGAATAAGCGTCTGTTTACTTCATGGCTGCAGTTACCATCTGCAGTGACTTTGGAGCCCAAAAGAATAGTCTGCCACTGTTTCCACTGTTTCTCCATGTATTTGCCATGAAGTGATAAGACCAGATACCATGATCTTAGTTTTCTGAATGTTGAGCTTTAAGCCAACTTTTTCACTCTCCTCTTTCACTTTCATCAAGAGGCTTTTTAGTTCTTCTTCACTTTCTGCCATAAGGGTGGTGTCATCTGCATATCTGAGTTTATTGCTATTTCTCCCAGCAATCTTGATTCTGGCTTGTGCTTCCTCCAGCCCAGCATTTCTCATGATGTACTCTGCATAGAAGTTAAATGAGCAGGGTGACAATATGCAGCCTTGACGTACTCCTTTTCCTATTTGGAACCAGTCTGTTGTCCCATGTCCAGTTCTAACTGTTGCTTCTTGACCTGCATACAGGTGTCTCAAGAGACAGGTCAGGTGGTTTGGTATTACCATCTCCTTCAGAATTTTCCACAGTTTATTGTGATCCACACAGTCAAAGGCTTTGGCATAGTCAATGAAGCAGAAATCGATGCTTTTCTGGAACGCTCTTGTTTTTTTTGATGATTCGGTGGATGTTGGCAATTTGATCTCTGAGTTTTCTGCCTTTTCTAAAACCAGCTTGAACATCTGGAAGTTCAAGGCTCACGTATTGCTGAAGCCTGGCTTGGAGAATTTTGAGCATTATTTTGCTGGCATGTGAGATGAGTACAATTGTGTGGTAGGTTGAGCATTCTTTGGCGTTGCTTTTCTTAGGGATTGGAATGAAAACTGATCTTTTCCAGTCCCGTGGTCACTGCTGAGTTCCCTAAATTTGCTGACATATTGAGTGCAGCACTTTCACAGCATCATCTTTCAAGATTTGAAATAGCTCACCTGGAATTCCATCACCTCCACTGGCTTTGTTCGTAATGATGCTTCCTAAGGCCCATTTGACTTCACATTCCAGGATGTCTGGCTCTAGGTGAGTGATCACACCATCATGATTATCTGGTTCGTGAAGATCTTTTTTGTGCAGTTCTTCTGTGTATTCTTACCACCTCTTCTTAACATCTTCTGCTGCTGTTAGGTCCATACCATTTCTGTCCTTTTGAGCCCATCTTTGCATGAAATGTTTCCTTGGTATCTCTAATTTTCTTGAAGAGGTCTCTAGTCTTTCCCCTTCCATTGTTGTCCTCTATTTCTTTGCACTGATCACTGAGCAAGGCTCTTATCTCTTCTTGCTATTCTTTGGATCTTTGAATTCAAATCAGTATATCTTTCCTTTTCTCCTTTTCTTTTGGCTTCTCTTCTTTTCACGGCTATTTATAAGGCCTCCTCAGACAACCATTTTGCTCTTTTGCATTTCTTTTTTTGGGGGATGGTCTTAATCCCTGTCTCCTGTACAATGTCACGAATCTCTGTCCATAGTTCATCAGGCACTCTGTCTATCAGATCTAGTCCCTTCAATCTATTTCTCACTTCCACTGTATAATCGTTATGGGTTTGATTAAGGTCATACCTCAATGGACTAGTGGTTTTCCACACTTTCTTCAATTTAAGTCTGAATTTGGCAATAAGGAGTTCATGACATGCGCCACAGTCAGCTCCTGGTCTTGCTTTTACTGTATAGAGCTTCTCCATCTTTGGCTGCAAAGAACATAATCAATCTGGTTTCAGTGTTGACCATCTGGTGATGTCGATGTGTAGAGTCTTCTCTTGTGTTGTTGGAAGAGGGTGTTTGCTATGTCCAGTACGTTCTCTTGGCAGAACTCTATTAGCCTTTGCCCTGCTTCATTCTGTACTCCAAGGCCAAATTTTCCTGTTATTCCAGGTATCTCTTGACTTCCTACTTTTGCATTTCAGTCCTCTATAATGAGAAGGACATCTTTGGGGGTTAATTCTAAAAGGTCTTGTAGGTCTCCATAGAACTGTTCAACTTCAGCTTCTTCAGCATTACTGGTCAAGGCATAGACTTGGATTACTGTGATATTGAATGGTTTGCCTTGGAAACAAACAGAGATCTTTCTGTCGTTTTTGAGATTACATCCAAGTACTGCATTTCAGACTCTTGTTGACTATGATGGCTACTCCATTTCTTCTAAGGGATGCTTGCCCACAGTAGTGGATATAACAGTCATCTGAGTTAAATTCACCCATTCCAGTTCATTTTAGTTCGCTGATTCCTAAAATGTCAACATTCACTCTTACCATCTCCTGCTTGATCACTTCCAATTAACTCCAGAAAGAATGAAGAGTTGGAGCCAAAGCAAAAACAACACCCAGCTGTGGATGTGACGGGTGATGGATGCAAGGTCCGATGCTGTAAGAGCAATACTGCACAGGAATCTGGAATGTTAGGTTCATGAATCAAGGCAAATCGGAAGTGATCAAACAGGAGACGGCAAGAGTGAATGTCGTGACTTGCAGAGTCAAGAGCATTTGGGAATGTTATCAGAATAACGTAATTCCAAAGGCTTCAGACATAGGACTCATAGTACAAAAGGAACTTGTTTTAAGGGAAACGGGACAAAGGTTGTCACAAAGCATGGAAATGAAGCAAGGTTAAGAGTATGGTAATAGGGTTCTGGTTTAAGGTGGTTACATAGGAAGATTGTATACTCATCTCCTCCCATAGACTCACTGAATCTGTAGATATGTATGGCACAACTTTCTCCAAGAAAAACCTTAAACTGAGCAATTCCTATACATCTGATAAACAAGAAAAGACCCACCTTAAGGTGGAGAGCAGAGGTCAGGACCCAATTGCATCAAAAAATCCCAACCACCATGTAGCATCCCACAGCTGGGAGGGAACTCAAATTCCAGAGCTTCTTCCTAAAGAGCAAAGAGTTTGAACATTTTGAATCAGGCACCCCAACTTTTAAGACCTGCACTTGGGAGAGGAGCCACCAAAATATTTATCTTTGAAAACCAACAAGGCTTGAGTCCGTAAGACGCTCAGTCCATAGCAATCTGAAAAACAGCTCTTAAAGGGCTGTGTGCTTGGATTCACTTGCCCCAGGATCCAGTACAGAGGCAGACAGTCAAGAGTACTAAGATTCGTGTGAATGGGGCTCATTTGCTAATTTTAAAGTGTTGACCTGGGGGCTCCCCTGGTGGCTCAGGGGCGAAGAACCTGTCTGTCAGTTCATTGAGACATGGGTTCAATCCTTGATCTGTGAAGACAGCACATACCCTGCAGCAACTAAGCCCGTGTGCCACAGCTATCAAGCCTGCGCTTTAAAGGCCGGAAACTGTAATAACTAACAAGCCCCTGCACTTTCCTACTGAAGCCCACGTGCTCTAGAGCCTGTGCTCAGCAACAGGAGAAGCCACCGCAAAGAGAAGGCTGTGTACTTCAACTAGAGCATCCCTGGCTCAACGTAACTAGAGAACAGGTCTGTGCAGCAACGAGGACCCAGCACAGCCAAATAAATTTTAAAAAATTGTTTTTAAAAAGTAAAGGAAATAAAGAGTTGACCTGAGGGACATGCATCTAATTTAGAACACATCTAGGGGCCTGCTGGCTGGCCCTCCCAACTGTGGGATGCTACATGGTGGTTGGGATTTTTTGATGCGATCGGGTCCTGACCTCTCCTATCCACCTTAAGGTAGATCTTTTCTTGTTTATCAGATGTATAGGAATTGCTCAGTTTAAGGTTTTTCTTGGAGGAAGTTGTGCCATACATAGCTACAGATTCAGTGCGTCTGTGGGAGGAGATGAGCATACAACCAGACCAAGGACACATTCGAGGGATTCAGGACAAAGGGTATAACTCTAGGTTAAGTGAGCAAGATGTTTATTGAAAACAGGATGGAGGTCTTAGAGTCCTACACCGACTGCCTAGCAATTTCTACCTCAATCTCCCCTCTAGAGATGGAGACTCTAATTGCCATTATGGGAAAGAGGGGATGACTGATCTGGCTTATTTGAGCTGTGCAGGGGTGTCGATAGGGGATGGCAGTTAGGTCTCCACCAGTGGGATGACCTAGGGGACCTTTGCATATCATCCTAGGCTCCATTTTTGTAACCATTTGAAGTCTGATCGCTTCTATGTGAGACACTGGGTTCCTCTGATGACCCAGATGGTAAAGAAACTGCCTGCAATGCAGGAGACGTGGGTTCGATCCCTGGGTTGGGAAAATCCCCGGGAGGAGGGCATGGCTGCTCACTCCAGTATTATTGCCTGGAGAATCCCCATGGACAGAGGAGCCTGGCAGGCTACAGTCCATGGGTTTGCAAAGAGTCGCTCAGTCGCGTCTGACTCAGCACAGCACAGCATGTGAGACATTATATAGCAAGGGAGACAATTTAGAATACAAGGGTCAGAAAGCAGTAAGAGCACAAAAAGGCTTCTGATCAGGATCAGGACCAACTTTCCATCAGATGGAAGTTGATATCCAGTTCCATAAGGCAGTCCCAAAAGGAGGAGTAGAATCAGCCACTGCCTGGACTTAACTTTTCAGATCTTGAAGTGAATCAGACAGCTTTTGTGAGTAATCAGGTATACATACACAACATTCTGTATGAAATATGGCACAGGTTCCTCCTCATGCTGCTGTTGATATATCTAATGCCATTCTATTTTGCACTAGAGATTTGTACATTAAAGCCTGTTCTGAATTTAAGGCAGCAATTCCCATCATACTATCATTTTAAAGCGTGTCTTATAAAATTAATCGAGGCTTCTACTTTGAGCATTATGCCAGTGATGCCAAGTGATGAGGTGCCCCAGTTTTTGAAGCTGCCCCTGGCATGCCTTTTCATCATCTGGCTCTGGAGGCCATGAGGACTTGCAATCCTAAGTCCCATGGGACCATAGCAATCGGAGCATTCTGGGCTGACTACCACTTCCAAGGGACTGCACAGACAGACTGAAATATACCCGCACTCTATCTGTGAAGGAAGCCTATCGTGCTGGTGCTTTAGTCTCAGGGGCAGTCTTCTAGTTTCGCCCACAACTAGAGACCTACGGGAAAGTTTTCAGAGAAAAGAGCCTTATGAACACAATCCATGCACTCTCCTTCTACCTTTCAATAGCTCAGCAGTATTTCTCAGAAAGGAGAGATTTTTTTCTTTTCTTTTTTGCTGCTGATTTTTATAGCTGTGAACACCTAACATCACTTAATTCTGATAGCCAGTAGGACTTATGCTCATGGGTCTCACAGGAGTATGACCAATGGAGACAGAGTTCTTAAACAGCTGTCCCCACAGCCCCCCATCCCTCTGCCCCTGAATCCCATCCCTGGCACAGCAAGAGGCAACAGATACTGGAGTTGAATCTTTCTGTGAAAGTGATCAATTAGCTTGCTATCACAGATGACATCTGAGGGACAGGCTTCTAAACTAGACACATACCTAAGGGTTGACTGTAATTTTTGTAAGAGAAACTGGAGGTCAAATACTACCTTTATACTTCCCCATGACCGTACTTCAGAGTCTTAGTATCTCCTAGAGGGTGGATGGGGGTGGGTGGGAAGGCGCTTTTACATGCATCTAGTGCCACAGACTTTATATCCTGTTCCTTGGTATTTGTGACTCTTGCCAGGGGATCTCTTGATTGCCTGACCCGTGACCAAAGGGGCTTGTGTTCATGGGCCCCATGGGATTTGTAACAATAACAGAGACAGTTACTGGCAGGCTACCACCCTCAGGGCATAATAAAAACAGCAGACTTGAAAATGCTCCCAGTCTTTCTGTAAAAGAAGCCTGTTTCTTGTTCTGGAGCTTTGGCCAGGGTAGGGCCGGTGGGAGGCAGGCAGGCTTCTGGTTTGGCCCACAACTAAGGACCTAAGGAGGCCCTTCCAGGAACACAGATTGGGGGACACAATGTGCTCTTCCTCTGTCCCAGTACACCTTATCAGTGTCTCTTGGAGAGTAGCTAATATCCTTATTTGGAATCCTGATTTCTGCAACTGCCATCCAGGGACACCTACAGATCACCTGAGTCTGGTGACCAGTAGGGACTGTGCTTGTGGTTCCACAGGATGGTGTGAATTTACATACTTAAACTGCCGCCTGAATGTCTGGTTTCCAATCTGCCCGAGCTCCTCCCCTTTAGGGCACTGACAGGTCTCAGCACAACCTCAATCACTGAGAGTCACTGAAAATAAAATGGGCCAGAGAGCAAGATGGTGGAGGAGAAGATCTCTCCTGAGGGATTTATCAGGAATACACCTTCAGACAAGAAGGAGCTTGCAGAACACCAGCTGAGAGTGGGCAGGAGTACCTGACACCGGAAAAGAATAACGCGAAACTCTGTCGGACAAAGAAAGCAGGGGGAGAAAGAGGAGAATTCACAGGACTGAACCTACCCTTGGCGGGTGGGGGAAACTGAAGCAGGGGTCCGATCCCCACATAGGGGCATAAGTTCGGGACAGACAAGAAACATTTGAGGCTGGGAGTGAAGCAGCTGATCTGCAACAGTCTAAATGGAATGAGACTCACGCAATCTCCGCTGCGGCCACATGGACAGGGACGTGGGTCCCCAAGAAGGCAGAGCAGCTGGGAGCTGGAGCATAGGGATTGTGGAACAATCCCAGGGTGAGGTCTGCTGTTGACTTCAGGGACACAGCCTGAGGGGACATGAGTGAGGAGACTGTGGTGGGAAAGGCCTGTGGAGGAAAACCAGGCAGCCATGGAGGAAATGTGATACTGCCACGTCATGCATAGGGGTTGGAGCCATCACTGTAGCCTCTCTCTCCTCCCACACCAGCACGGACAGCTGAATTGAGAGACTGGCCCTTTAAGCGCCTGACCCATCTAACAGCACAGGAGGACCCCAGTCGGGGGCCCCTTTAAGTGCCTGACATGAGGAGCAACAGAGAAGGACCCCAACCAGGGGAGCCCTTTAAAGGCCTGAATGGGCAGAGCAACAGAGAAGGACCAGCCAAAGAGGCCTTCTGATCCATTCCCTGGCCAGAGATCATCCCCTGAACCTTGGAGCGGGAGTGCTGACTCCAAGACCCTACACTACCAGAGAACTTCTAACCCCAGAGGTTATTAATTGGTGAGAACTCCCACAAAGGCAACCACTTTTACACAAGAGCCAACATCACCCAACTTCCAGCAGCACCCTGTGCAGGATGCCTCATCCAAACAACGAAGAAGACAGAGGTACAAACCCAGTCATCAGCAGACATGATCACCACACACAGTCCTGCCCATCTGAAGGAGAAAAACCCCCAAAACTCACCTCCTGCCAGAATGCATGCACAAGTCATCCCCTACATGAAGCTTATGAAAACCACTGGACGAACCTTACGAGGGCAGAAACTAAAAGGAAGAACAAATTAAACCTCAAAGTCTGGGAAAATGGGACTTCAAATGCAATACATTAAGAAAAGGCAGAGAAATACTGCACAAATGATGAATAAACAACCTAGAGACACACAAGTCCAAATAAATGAAGAGGAAATAGGCAAACCACTTGAAAAAGAATTCAGAATAATGATAGTAAAGATGATTCAAAACCTTGAAAACAGAACTGAGAAAATGATAGATTAACAGAGACCTAGAAGAATTAAAGAATAAACAGAGACAAACAACACAATCACTGAAATTAAAAATACTTTAGAAGGGATCAATGGCAGAATATCTGAGGAAGAAAAATGGATAAGTGAGCTGGAAGACAGAATATTGGAAATAACTCCTAGAGTAATGGCAATAAAAACAAAACAAACAAGTGGAACCTAATTAAACTTAAAAGCTTTTGCACAGCAAAGGAAACTATAAACAAGTTGAAAAGACAGCCCTCAGAATGGGAGAAAATAACAGCAAATGATAAAGGATTGATTTCCAAAATATACAAGCAGCTCATACAAGTCAACATCAGAAAAACAAACAACCCAATCAAAAAGTGGGAAAAAGACATAAACTGACATTTCTCCAAAGAAGACATACAGATGGCTAACTAACACATGAAAAGATGCTCAACATCACTCATTATTAGAGAAATGCAAAGTCAAAATTACAATGAGATATCACCTCAAACCAGTCAGAATGACCACCATCAAAAGGTCAACAAACAATGCTGGAGTGGGTGTGGAGAAAAGGGAACCCTCTTGCACTGTTAGGGGGATGTAAATTGATACAGCCACTATAGAAGACAGTATGGAGATTCCTTAAAGAACTAGGAATAAAACCACCATATGACCCAGTGACCCTGCTACTAGGCATATACCCTGAGGAAACCAAAATTGAAAAAAGACACGTGTACTCCAATGTTCATTGCAGCATCATTTACAAAGGCTAGAACATGGAAGCAAACTAGATGTCCACTGACAGATGAATGAATAAAGGAGCCGTGGTAAGTATATATACAATGGAATATTACTCAGCCATAAAAAGGAAGACATTTGAGCTAGTTCTAATGTGGTGAATGAACCCAGAGCCTGTTAAAGAGTGAAGTAAGTCAGAAAGATAAATATCATATACTAACGCATATATATGGAATCTAGAAAGATGGTACTGATGAAATTATTTGCAGGGCAGCAATGAAGACACAGACATAGAGACATACAGAACAGATTTACAGACATGGAGTGGGGGTGGGGAGGAAGGAGAGGGTGAGATGTATGGAGAGATTAACACAAAAACTTACATTAGCATATGTAAAATATATAGTCAATGGGAATTTGCTGTGTGACTCAGGAAACTCAAACAGGGGCTCTGAGACAACCTAGAGGGGTGGGATGGGGAGGGAGACACCGGAGGGACAGGATATGTGTACACCTATCGCTAATTCATGTTGATATTTGGCAGAAATCAACAAAATTCTGTAAGGCAATTATCCTTCAATTAAAACATAAATTAAAAAAAAATAAAACGGGCTGCCTAGACAATCAAAACAGGGTTGAGAGAAAATAAAGAGATAGGGCAGGACAAATCTGGAAAACTCAGCAGTGGCCACAGGACTGGAAAAAGTCAGTTTTCAGTCCAATCCCAAAGAAAGGCAATGCCAAAGAATGTTCAAACTACCACACAATTGCACTCATTTTACACACTAGCAAAGTAAGGTTCAAAATTCTCTAAGCCAGGCTTCAATAGTATGTGAACCATGAACTTCCAGATGTTCAAGATGGATTTAGAAGAGGCAGAGGAGCCAGAGATCAAATTGCCAACATCCCTTGGATCATCGAAAAAGCAAGAGCGTTCCAGAAAAATATCTCCTTTGCTTTATTGCCTGCACCAAAGCCTTTGACTGTGTAGATCACAACAAACTGTGGAAAATTCTTAGAGAGATGAGAATACCAGACCACCTGACCTGCCTCCTGAGAAATCTATATACAGGTCAGGAAGCAATAGTTAGAACTGGACATGGAACAACGGACTGGTTCCAAATAGGAAAAGGAGTACCTCAAGGCTATATATTGTCACCATGCTTATTTAACTTATATGAAGGATATATCATGCAAAATGCAGGACTGGATGAAGCACAAGCTGGAATCAAGATCTCTGGGAGAAATATCAATAGGTAGATGATGCAGATACGCAGATATGCACATGACGCCACCCTTATGGAACAAAGCGAAGAACTAAAGAGCCTCTTGATGAAAGTGAAAGTGGAGAGTGAAAAAGTTGGTTTAAATCTCAGCATTCAGAAAACAAAGATCACGGCATCTGGTCCCATTACTTCACGGCAAATGGATGGGGAAACAATGGAAACAGTGAGATACTTTTATTTTGGGGGGCTCCAAAATCACTGCAAATGGTGACTGTAGCCATGAAATTAAAATATGCTTGCTCCTTGGAAGAAGAGCTATGGCCAACCTAGACAGCATATTAAAAAGCAGAGACATTACTTTACCAACAAAGGTCCGTCTAGTCAAAGGTATGGTTTTTCCAGTGGTCATGTATGGATGTGAGAGTTGGACTATAAAGAAGCCGAGCACTGAAAAATTGATGCTTTTGAACTGTGGTGTTGGAGAAGACTCTTGAGAGTCCCTTGGACTGCAAGGAGATCCAACCAGTCCATCCCAAAGGAAATCAGTCCTAAATATTCACTGGAAGGACTGATGTTGAAGCTGAAACTCCAATACTTTGGCAACTTGATGTGAAGAACTGACTCCCTGAAAAAGACCCTGATGCTGTAAAAGACTGAAGGTGGGAGGAGAAAGGGACAACAGAGGATGAGGTGGTTGGATGGCATCTCTGACTCAATGGACATGAGTTTGAGTAGGCCCTGGAAGTTGGTGACGGACAGGAAAGCCTGGCATGCTGCAGTCTTATGAGGTTGCAAAGAGTCAGATACGACTGAGCAACGGATCTGAGCTGAAAGATAAATTTCATCTCCTATACAAGGCTACTCCTTCATGACTGGGAGAGGTGGCTGTTTATCCGATGCATAGAAATCAACACAAAGAGTTAACTGATGTGAAGAAACAGAGAGATATGTTCCAAATGAAAAACAAAATAAAATCTTAGAACAAAACTTCAATGAACTGGTGGTAGGTATCTCACCTGATAAAGAGTTCAAAGTAATGGTCATAATGATGCTGATAAAACTCAGGAAAATATGAACATAATGAGAACTTCAATAAGAGATAGAAAATATTTTAAAAGTACCAAATAGAAGTCACAGAGCTGGGGACTGGAGACAAGTGGTGGATTAGAACGATCTTGAACTCACTTTTCTTACAACCACACCAAAATTACAACAAACTACTGAAAATCCATCAATAAAAAGGACTGTGTGTGTGCTCAGTCATGTCTTCCTTTTTGCATCCCCATGGACTGTAGCCTGCCAGGCTCCTCTGTCCCTGGAATTTTCCAAGTAAGAATGCTGGAGTGGGTTGCCATTTCCTACTTCAGGGGATCCTATCAATCAGGGATTGAACCCGAATCTCTTGCATTGGCAGGTCGATTCTTTACCATCAGCACCCTCTGAGAAGCCTGAAATCTACCAAAAAAAGATACTGTACATCCAAAGACTTTACATCCAAAGCCACACTGAGACAGTAGGAAGGGCACACTCATCATACAATCAAATCCCATACCACTCAGATGGATAATCCACAAACTAGAGAATAATACATCTAGAGAATAATGCATCACAGAAGGAGTGGGAGCTCTGAGCCCAAATAAGGCTCCCCAGTCTAGGGGTCTGGCATTGGGAGGAGGAGCCCCCAGAGCATTCGCCTTTGAAGGCCAGTGGGGCATGATCACAGGAGCTCCACAAGACAGAGGAAAACAGAGACTCTATTCTCTAAGTGTGCACATAAGGTCTCTCATACACCGGGACCCAGGGCAGAAGTTGTGACTTCATAGAAATATGGGCCTAACCTATCTGCTGATCTTGGAGGATCTCCTGGGGAGACGGGAGTGGCAGTGGCTCTCTGTGTGGGGGAAGGGTCACAATAGAGCCAGACAACAAGAACCTTGCTTGGGTCATTAGCACCAAGACCTGGCCTCACCCAACAGCCTGAAGGCTTCGTTGTTGGCATACCTCAGGCCAAGCTACCAACAGGACAAGAACACAGCCCACTCATCTGCAGACTGGCTGCTGAAGACTTTCTCACCCCACAGCCACCTCTAGACATACCCCTTGGAACAGTACTGCCCACCAGAAGGCCAAGATTCAATTCCACCCACCAGTCAACAGGCACCAGCTCCTCTTGCCAGTAAGCCACCACAAACCTCTAGACCAGTCTCACCTAACATAGAGAAGACAACAGAAGCAAGAAAACTACAATCCTGCAGCCAGTGGAACAGTCTGCAAACACAGCTCAGAACCTACATGGGGACGAGCTGGTCCTTGGCCACTGGATGATGAAAGAGATCCCCTACAAAGGGCTACATCTCCAACTCAATAAAAATAACACAGCAACATTAGTAGAAATTTAGAAAAAATGAGATGGCAGAGGAATATGTTCCTTCCAGATGAAGGGACAAGATAAAACCCAAGAACAACAACTAAGTGAAGTGGAAATAGGGGCAATCTACCCAAGAAAGAGTTCAATATAAAGATCGTAAAGATGATTCAAGAACGCAGAAAAAGAATGGATGCCCAGAGTGAGAAATTACAAGAAATTTTTAATAATAAAAAAAAGGAGAAAATATAAAGAACAACACAGAAAAACACAGTAACTGAAATGAAAAAAATATACCTAGAAGGAATCAACAGCAGAATAAGTGAGGTAAAAGGATCTATCTGTGAACTGAAGACAGAGGGGGTGAAAATCACTCCTGCAAAACAAAGAGAAAAGAATGAAATGCAGACAGATTAAGAGACATTCGGGACAAGGTCACACAATATCAGTGTCTCAGAAGGAGAAGAAAAAAAAGAGCCTGAGAATATTTGAAGGATAATAGTTGAAAACTTTCCTAACATGGGAAAGAAAACAATCACCAAAGTCCAGGAAGCAGAGAGATCCAGGCAGGAATAACAGTAGTCAAGTTGGCAAAAAGGAATATCAAAGAAACAAGGGAAAACCAGTAATATACGAGGGAATTCCTTTATGTGTATCAGCTGATTTTTCAGTATAATCTCTATAGGCCAGAAATGAAGTGTCATTTATATTTTAAATGATGCAAGGGAAGAACTCACAACTAAGAATACTGCACCCAGCAAGGATCTCATCCAGATTTGATGAAGAAATCAAAAGCTTTACAGACAAGAAAAGCTAAGAGAATTTAACATAATAGACCAGCCTTGCAGCAAATGCTAAAGGAACTTCTCTAAGGAGGAAATAAAATGCTATAACTAGAAGCAAGGAAATTATGAAATAGGAATGTTCACAGGTAAAGGCAAAAGAAAGGAAACCATTCACATAGAAATATGATATCAAAACCAGTTATTTTGAGAGCTGGAGAGCACAAATGCAGAATATTTGAAATGCACTTGAAATTAAGAGATCAGAAACCTAAAAACACCATGTATATTATACAGACTGCTATGCTAGATTTCATGGTAACCACAAAGCAAAAATCTAAAATGGATATGCACACAAAAAAAGAAATGATTTCAAACAACATTAAAGTCCTCAAATCACAAGAGAATAAAAAGAAAAAAAAAAACTATTAAAGCAAATCTAAAGGAGATCAGTCCTGGGTGTTCACTGGAAGGACTGATGCTGAAGCTGAAACTCCAGTACTTTGGCAACCTCATGCAAAGAGTTGACTTATTGGAAAAGACTCTGATGCTGGGAGGGATTGGGGGCAGGAGGAGAAGGGGATGACAGAGGATGAGATGGCTGGATGGCATCACAGACTCAATGGGCATGAGTCTGAGTAAACTCCGGGAGCTGGTGATGGACAGGGAGGCCTGACGTGCTGTGATTCATGGGGTCGCAAAGAGTCGGACACGACTGAGCAACTGAACTGAACTGAAAAACAATTAATAAAATGGCAATAAAAATATATTTATTGATAATTACCTTAAATGTAAATAGATTAAATGCTCCAAATGATCCAGGCTGGCAGAATGGATAGACCACAAGAAAAAAATGCCAAAAGCACAAGCATGTGGAGACTAAACAATATGCTACTAAAAAAACCAATGATCACTGAATACCAAGAGGAGATTTTAGAAAACCTAGGGACAAATGACAATGAAAACATAAAAATGTAGTATGCAGCAAAAGTAGTTATATGAGGGAAGCTTATACTGACACAACATTATATAAGGAAACAAGAAAAGTCTCAAATAAAAAAATCCAACCTTACATGTAAAGTAACTAGAAAAAAGAATTAAACAAAACCCAAAGTCAGTAGGAAGAAAAAAATCATAAAATCAGAGCAGAAATAAAAGAATGAGTTTGAGAAAACAATGAAAGAGTTAATTCTTGGAAAAGATACACATAAGTGAGAAACTTTTAGGGAAACTCATAAAGAAAAAAATGAAGATGGTCCAAATCAATAAAATTAGAAATAAGATAGATGTTAGACTCAACATTACAAAAGTCTAAAGGATCACAAGGACTACACCAAGTCAATAAGATGGGCAACTTGGAAGAAATGGATAAATTCTTGGAAAAGGTATAATCTCCCAAGACTGAACCAGGATAAAACAGAAAATATGAACTGACCATTCACAAGTACTGAAATTGAATCTGTGATTAAAAAACAAGCAAGTCTAGGACCAGATGGTTTCACAGGCAAATTTCATCAAACATTCAGAAAAAATTAACACCTATCCTTCTGAAACTATTAAAAAAAAAATGTACAAGAAGGAATACTCCCAAACTCATTCTATGAGGGCATCACCACCTTGATACAAAAACCACACAAAGATACAAAATAGATAATTACAGGACAATATCACTGATTAAATATGGACCAAATAATCCTCAACAAGATACTATCAACTGAATCCAACAATAAACAGATTACTATTAATATGATCTAGTGGGATTTATCCCAGAGACTCAAGGATTTTTCAATATCAATCAGCATGATACATCACATGAGCAAATTGAAGAATAAAAACCATATGATCATATTAATATATGCAGAAAAGACTTGACAAAATTCATCATCTATTTGTGATCAAAACTCTCTAGAAAGTGGGCATAAAGGAAAGCACAATCACAGACAACTTGTCAACCTAATCTAACTCAATGAAACTAAGCCATTCCGTGTGGGGCCACCCAAGACGGATGGGTCATGGTGGAGAGGTCTGACAGAACGTGGTCAACTGGAGAAGGGAATGGCAAACCACTTCAGTATTCATGCCTTGAGAACCCCTGAACAGTATGAAAAGGCAAAAAGACAGGATACTGAAAGATGAACTCCCCAGGTCGGTAGGTGCCCAATATGCTACTGGAGATCAGTGGAGAAATAACTTCAGAAAGGATGGAGCCAAAGTCAAAAGAACACCCAGTTGTGGATGGGACTGGTGATAGAAGCAAGGTCCGATGCTATAAAAGAGCAATGTTGCATAGGAACCTAGAATGTTAGGTCCATGAATCAAGGAAAATTGGAAGTGGTCAAACAGGAGATGGCAAGAATGAACAGTGACATTCTAGGAATCAGCAAACTAAGATGAACTGGAATGGGTGAAATTTAATTCAGATGACCATTATATCTACTACTGTGGGCAAGAATCCCTTGTAAGAAATGGAACAGCCCTCATAGTCAACAAAAGAGTCTGAAATGCAGTACGTGGATGCAGTCTCAAAAATGACAGAATGATCTCTGTTCATTTCCAAGGCAAACTGTTCAATATCATGGGAATCCAAGACTATGCCCCAACCAGTAATGCTGAAGAAGCTGAAGTTGAACAGTTCTATGAAGCCCTACAAGACCTTCTAGAACTAACACCCAAAAAAGATGTCCTTTTCATCATAGGGGACTGGAATGCAAAAATAGGAAGTCAAGAGATACCTGGAGTAAGAAGCAAATTTGCCCTTGGAGTACAGAATGAAGCAGGGCAAAAACTAACAGGGTTTTGCCAAGAGAACACACCTGTCATAGCAAACACCCTCTTCCAACAACACAAGAGAAGACTCTACACATGAACATCACCAGATGGTCAACACCAAAATCAGACTGATTATATTCTTTGTAACCAAAGATGGAGAAGTGCTATACAATCAGTAAAAGAAAGACTGGGAGCTGACTGTGGCTCAGATCATGTCCTTATTGTCAAATTCAGACTTAATTGAAAAAAGTATGGAAATAAATGAAACAGAGACTTCAAAGACAATAGGGAAAAAATCAATGACTCCAAGAACTAGTTCTCTGAAGACAAAACCCACAAACCTTTAGCCAGACTCATTAAGAAAAAAAGAGCACACAAATAAAATCAGAAATTAAGGAGGAGATATTATAACTGAAACCACAGAAATACAGAGGATTATGGGACTACTAGGGCTTCACAGGTGGCACTAGGGTTAAAAAAACCTACCTGCCAATTCAGGAGATGTAAGAGATCCTGGTTCTATCCCTGGGTGGCAGAGATCCCCTTGGTAAGGGCAGGGCAACCCACTCCAGTATTCTTTTATGAAGAATCCCATGGACAGAGGAATCTGGAGGTCTATGGTCCATAGGGTCACAAAAAGTTGGACCCGACTGAAGCAACTTAACATGCATGCTTGTGGGACTACTGTGATCACTTATGTCCCAACAAATTTGACAACCTAGAAAAAAAATTCCTAGTAATTATAATCCACCAAGACTGAACTATGAAGAAATAGAACCTTTGAAGACAATGATTACTAGTAAACAGGTGGAATAAATAAACAAAAATCTCCCCCCAAAATGAACTTCCAGCCAAAGTGGCTTTGCTGGTGAATTCTATTAAACATTCAAAGATGAATGAATGACAATTGTTTTCAAGCTCTTTCAAAAAAAAAAAAAAACTAGGAGGAAAAACTTATAAACTCATTTTGAGACCAATGTTACCATGATCTTAAATCAGACAAGGATGCCACAAGAAAAGAAAATTACAGGTCAATATCCCTAAGGAACACAGATGCTACAAATTATTAGCAAATTAATTTTAACAATAAGTTAAAAGGATCACACATTATGAACAAGTGGAATTTATTCTAGGGATGCAAGGATAGTTCAATATCCACAAATCACTCAATTTAATACACCACATTAATAAAATGAAGGGTAAAAACCATATGATCATCTCAATAGATACAGAAAAAGCATTTGAAAGAATCCATACTCCATTTATGGTAAAAACTCTCAAAATTTGGTATAGAGGGAAGGCTATACATGACAAGCACACAGCTAACATCACAGTCAACAGTGAGATGGTGAAAGCTTTTCATCTAAGATCAGGAATAAGACACATATGTCCACTGTTGCTAGTTTTTAAAGGTATACTGTTGGGAGCCCTAGTATGTTAGAAGTCCTGGGCTTCCTGGGTAGCTCAGCTGGTAAAGAATGCGCCTGCAATGCAGGAGACCCTGGCTCAATTCCTGGGCCAGGAAGTTCCCCTGGAGAAGGGATTGTCTACCCACTCCAATATTCTTGGACTTCCCTGTGGCTCAGACAGTAAAGAATCTGTCTGCAGTGCGGGAGGCCTGGGTTCCATCCCTGGGTTGGGAAGATCCCTGGAGGGGGGCATGGCAGCCCACTCCAGTATTCTTGCCTGGAGCATCCCCAAGGACAAAGGGGCCTGGTGGGCTAGTCCATGGGTTTGCAAAGAGTTGGAAATGACTGAGCAACTTAAGCACACTGGAAGTCCTAGTGAGAATATTTAGTCAAGAAAAATAAAAGACACCCAAATTATAAAGAAAAGTGTTACTATTTGCATACCATCTGATATTATATATATAGAAAACCCCTAAAGACACCACCAAAAATTGTTAGAACAAATTCAGTAAAATTGTGGGATACAAAATATTCAAAATTCTGTGTAACTTCTATATGTTGATAATAAACTATCTGAAATAGAAATTAAGTAAACAAATCCATTCACAATTATATCAAAAATAATAAAATACCTTTACATAAATTTAACCAAAGAGGAAAATTATTTATACAGTGAAAACTATAAGATATTAATGAAAGCAAAGGAATACACAAAAAATGAAAAGATATTCCATGCTCATGGATCAGAAGAATACTGTTAAAACTTTTTATACTACCCAAAGCAATCTACAGACTCACTGTAATCCCTAAAATTTCAATGTCATTTTTTACAGATATAGAATAAATCATCCTAAAATCTGTATGAACCATAAAAATCCCAATTTGCCAAAGACACCTTTAGAATAAAGAACCAACCTGAAGGCATGATGCTCCCTGATTTCAAACTATATTACAAAGCAATATGAACAAAAACAGCATGATTTGGCATACAAATAGATACACAGATCAATGGAATAAGGTATAGAGTTCAGAAATAAACCTACACATATTCAAACAATTAATTTACTAAGGAACCAAGAATATACAGTGAGGAAAGTCTTTTCAATATATATGATTGGGAAAACTATATACCCCATGCAAATGAATGAAACTGGATCACTGTCTTACATCATACACTAAAATAAACTGGATTAAAGACCTGAATGTAAGACCTGAAACCATAAAAGTCCTATAAGAAAACAGGTGGTATGCTTGTTGACATTAGTCTTGGTGATTATTTTTTAGATTTGATACCAAAAGGAAAAATAAAGAAATGGGACTAAACCTAATTAAATGCTTCTGCCCAACAAAGAAAATAATCAACAAAATGAAAAGGCAATCTGGAGAAGGGAACAAAATCTTTACAAATTATTTATCTGATAAGGGGTTACTATCAAATTATATAAAGAACTCATATAGCTCAATAGCAAAAAACCACAAGCAATCTGATTAAGAAATGAGCAAAAGGTCTGAAAACACATTTTTTCAAAGACGACATAGAAATGGCTTACAGTATGTGAAAAGATGCTCAACATCACCAACCATCACTGAAATTTAAGTCAAGACCATAACAGAATGTCACCTCACACTTGTGAGACTGGTACTGTTTTCAAAAAGGCAAGAAATAAGTGTTGCTGAGGATTTGGGAAAAAAGAGAACAACTGCACCCTCTTGGTGCAAATGTAAATTGGTTTATCCATGGAGTTTCCTCAAAAAAATTACAGGTAGAACTACCATGTGATTCAGCAATTCCACACTTCTGGGTATTAATCTGACGAAAACAAAGGCCAAAGACACAAATTTGAAGCAACAGGGGCACCCTCATGCTCAAAGCACTATTATAATCACTAAGACATAAAAACAACCTAAAAGTTTATTGATGGATGAATGGATAAGAAAATAATATATATATATATAAATTATATACACATACATATCACAACAGAATACTATTTAGCCAAAAAAAAAAAAAAGAAAAAATTTTCCATTTTCAACATGAATGGACCTTGAGAACATTATGCTAAATAAAAGTCATAAAGATAAATACCATATGATCTCACTTGTATGTATAATCTAAAAACAAAACAAAACCAAAAAACAATAACAAAAATCCCACTAGCTTATGGTAAATTGAACACATTAGTTGTCTGAGGCAGAAGGTGAAGGGTAGATGAAATGGGTAAAGAGGGTCAAAGGGATGTAATGTACAGCATAGTGAGTATTTTTAACTATGCTATATCACACAGTTGTCACATATATCACATTGTTGAAAGTATCTAGGTGAATGGATCTTGAAGTTCTCATCACACAAAAATATTTTATAACCTCACAAGGTTTAGGATGTTAATGGGACTTATCGGGGCTATTATTTTGAAATAGACACAAGTGTTAAATGATTATGTCAGGGGAGTATGTAATTTCCTTGGTTCTGTTTTGCCACAGCAAAAATTTGAAATGCCGGGCCAGTGTTGCAGCTCAGTTTTATTTGACAAGCAAAGGAAAATACATCCTTGAGGTGTGAGGGCAGTTCAGTTCAGTTCAGTTGCTCAACTAAATGTCCAACTCTTTGGGACCCCATGCACTGCAGCAGACCAGGCCTCCCTGTCCATCACCAACTCCCGTAGTCTACTCAAACTCATGTCCATTGAGTAAGTGATGCTGACCCACGCGAAGAGAGGGGCTCGATTTTGGCTCCTCTTTTTGTCTGTTTTTTTCCTCCTCCCCCTGAGCCTTCTCTATGTAAATTGGTTTAGCCAGGAGGGCTGTTTGTTTCACCTGAGGTTCTCATTCCAGTCATCAGACCTTCCTTTGATCTATTTTCATGGGCTTTTTCCTTTCTTTGTCTTTTAGCCACCACTATTTTGGACTCCTTTTTCCTATTCTCACTACCTAACAATGACATTGTTCACCTGAAACTAACACAATGGTACACAATTATACCTCATTTAGAAAAAAAAGATTATAGGTACGAGGCCAGCCAGAAAATATGAGCAGGCTTTTCAGGCTCAGCATTCAAGCCAGGGGTTACTTCCAAATAATCAAACCAGTTAGGGCACACAAACAGATGTAGGTAAAAGCTATACAGGCCAGTTCTGCACAGATCTAAAGAGGTTAACTTCCAGAAGCCCAAGCTGAGAAAGACAGAAGAAAAAGACAGAAGGCTAAAGCCCAGTCACACAGGCACCAACCCAGCATTCATATTAGGTCTGAGGAAACCATAGGAAGCATATTATTTAATGAGATGACTAGAAACAGCTGCTCAAAATCTGGAGGAGATGTGCAGACTTTTACAAAGAGTGTGGGGCTAGTAATTCCAGAACAAAAAGTGGTTTATTTTAATTTATTTTTAGTAATCTTTGTTATTATTTTAGTCACTTTTCTGAGTGTGCACTGGTGCATGTGGGTGAGTGACTAACGGATGGAAGGTGCAAGATTCTTACAGAGAGAGGCAGAGTTCTGCAAACACTACTGTGCAGAGCAAAGGTTGAATTCCTCAATGAGTCACTTTTGCCTCTTGATCTTCCTATCCTTGACAGATAATGTGAATATTCCTATTACTCCTTCCTTGTCTGTATCTCTGATTTTCCCTTGTCTGTATCTCTGCTGAAAAAGACAGTGATAATTATTTCAATAATAACGGCTATTTATCAAAGGCATTTAGTGATATTATTTTTCCCCTTTAATGAGGCAGGAGTGACACTGAGGAAATTTTACATTTAGTTGGCATAAATGTTCTTGGAAAATTAAAATAAATGCAAAAGATGACATTTTACAAGATTGCTTCCCATTCTTAACATAATGAACAATTCAGTCACTGTTGAATAGCCCAATCTATTTTATTTCTTTGAACAAATTCCACAGTAGGAGCCAACATCACCCGTTTGCTTCCAAAGCAGAAAGTAATTATCATCACAATTAGCTTTTACAAAGATGCACATTTTCCTTATGGTGTTGCTTCTCATCTCCACCTTCCTCTCCAATTTTTATTCCTATCTCCAAAGTGGCTGTATAAAAGAGATTACCTCTTTTGCATCTACTTATATAGCTCCATTGAGAAACTCTGTAGAAACATTAAAATATAGACAACTGTTGCTGAGCCACCAAAGTTACAAAGTTTAGCCAATATGTAAAGTCAAGGCAAATTGTCAGGGTCTTTTGAGATTCTGAAGGAATTTCAGAAATATGGATGTTACTTCACTGAGAAAAAATATTCAAAAGTGTTTCTTTTCGGATATTTATGGAAAACACAAGGCTTTTAAGTTGTTACTCTCACCTTCATTATCCCCTGATCCCTCTTTTGAGGGAGTCAAATGCTTTTGACTGGCTTCCTTGGTGTCTCAGACAGTAAAGAATCATGCAGGAGACGAGGGTTTGATCCCTGGGTTGGGAAGATCTCCTGGAGAAGGGAATGGCAGCCCACTCCAGTACTCTTGCCTGGGCAATCCCATGGACAGAGGAGCCTGGGGGGCTACAGTCCACAGCTTCGCAAAGAGCTTCGTACATGATTTAGGGACTTTCACTTTGAAAAGATATGAAGCAAATGGAAAGCTGGACAGATGAGACCTCTTGCCTTCACTACAAAATCGTGTAGACAGAGAGGGCCAATCAGAGATGTTAGCTGTCCTCTAAAATATGCTAAGAAGATCGATACTCTAAGGGCTAGTGTTAATTGCTTAAATCTTATAGTCAAACTGTCCAGAATCTGCTAGAGTTCCCAACAAATGGCACAAAGGGAGAAGGCAGAAAAAGAACAGAAAAGATCTTACATATGTCTGTGGCTAAATTTTTATAAGGTTAGTTATTTGGGTGTATAAATTCATGTGGGTAACAGTGAGGGGCCCTCTCAGAATTTGGAAAACAGAGAAAGACGACTGTTCTCTAAGCATTATAAAATCTACCACAAATGATGAGATTCAAAGTCACCTTGAAGAGAGAAGTTGACCTCCTGGGCAGAACAAGATTAAAGAAGGTATTAATGAATCCAAAAAAGAATTATTTATTAGAAACAGGGATTAATTAGCATAAAACATAGAAAAGAAAGACCATTAGGCAATCAACGACAGCAATCCCTCCTCCTAGCTCTATCTTGGGGAGAGAGCAAGCACATTGATAAAAGACTCACCATGCTTGGTTTGGCAGCAGGTATCTCTCCATTCTAAGAGATGTAAAGATTAAAAACCTGATGCAATTAAATATTGAAGTCCTGAACCAATTCTCTGCCCTCATTTTGTGTTCACCAATCAACATTAGGATTATAATTTTATGTTGGAGGAGATAGTTTTCCCTCAGGGATAGAAGTACAGCTAGAGTACATTTATATCTAACCTCTTGTAGTGTGATTACATCCCTGAAGTATAGGTCCCTATCACTGCCAAAATCACCAGGCAGGCAAAGCTAATAAAGACAGACAAAAGTGAAATCAACAGTAATGTAAAGGTAAATGCCAATTTGGAAGATCTCTCTCTGTCTGCCCAGTCATCTCTCCAATACCACAATTCCAGTGCACTGGCTGTAGTAGATGGTCTGGTTTGATGTTTGTTGTTGTTTTAGCTGCCCACACTCCTTCCTTCTTACTTGGCACCTACAATAAACTCTGCATTTTCCTTCATCACAGCCTGGTGTTAGTAGATTGACTTTACTGCGGACAGGGCAGAAGACTCAAATTCAGTTAGGTAACAAACTCACTTGTATAATCATTTGGGTAAGTTGTGGTTTTGAGGGGATTGTGGTGATTTTCAACTACCCATTCCTTAGCAGTTATAGATTTGTTTAGATTTTTAAATAACTTTCTTGATTTTAAAATGTTAAGTGAATTAAAACTGTCATATACAGATATGATCACATTATAAAAATATTTAAAATTCATAAATGTTGTTTATAATAAAATTACATAAAGAAAACACATACAGAGATTGAAAGTTAACTAGTGTAAAAAGATGAATACCTATACTGACATCAGATAGACTTTTAAAAATGCATTATTGGGGGAGTGTAAGTATACAGTAAAAATACATTCTATTTATGAAAAGCCATACCAATTCTAATTATACTTGCCTCTAATAAACTAACCTCAAGCTTTTAGAGGTCAAATTAATAGAACTATAGAGAGAAACTGATACATTCTCCATTTTAAGGGAGAGTTCAATAAACCTCTTTAAATTATTACAATGCAAGTATAATAATAATAAAAAAACAGAAGGAATATATAAGAGCTGAACAACTAGCAAGTTTTACTTAGTATGAAAAGAAAAAAAGTGAAAGTGTTAGTTGCTCAGTCATGTCCGACTCTTTGCGACCCCAAAGACTATGCCCACTAGGATCCTCTGTCCATGAAATTCGCCAGGCAAGAATACTGGAGTGGGTAGCCATTCCTTCCTCCAGGAGATCTTCCCAATTCAGGGACTGAACTCAGGTCTCCTGCATTGTGGGCAGATTCTTTACCATCGGAGCTACCAGGGATGCCCTTTACATAGCATAAGCATACTGAATTCTGTATTAAGGTTAGCAATTACATACTTTTCTCATGTACATGTGAATCAGTTAATAATTGATCAAAGCCTCAACATTTTAGAAAGTAATCACTGTGTTTTGATAATACAGTCAAAAATAAGTTCATTTTTAAAAATAGCTAAAAAAACTGCTATAAATGTTTAGAAATTCAAATACATTCTTAAATAATTACAACAGTAAAAATCATAATAAAAATGTAAAAGACATTTAAAACCAATGAGTGATGAAAAAACTATACATCAGGACATGAGTTTAAGCAAACTCTGGAGACAGTGAAGGACAGAGAAGCATGGTATGTTCTGTAGTCCATGGAATCACAAACAGTCAGACACGACTTAGCGAATGAACAACAACAAAATGTATCAGAACACACAGAATTCAGCTAACACAGTCCTTCAAGGGAAATTTATATCCCTAGCTATTTAGAAAAGTTATAGTTAGAGAAAATTACTTCTTTTGTTGTTAAAAGGCAGTATTCCTAAGGTATAATTTATACAATATAGCAATCACTAATTAAGTACAGTAACCATCACAAACCACTTTAAGAATATTTTGTCACCCAAAATGATCCCTAAGACTGTTTGTAGTCAGTCAATCCCTGCTCCCACCCCCAGAGCCAAGACAAAAATTAATCTACTTTCTGTTACTTAGATTTGCCTCTTCTAGACGCACATCATCACCACCTCCACTAGCTTGTTCATGGTAATCCTAAGGTCCACTTGACTTCACACTCTAGGCCGTCTGGCTGTGGCTGCCTGAAAAGGCCTTGGTGGACTGTTAAGTGGCTTCACAAAGATCACAGCAGAGATGGAGGTGGGAGCAGGTCAGTGACCAGCCCCCCAGTTCCAAGTGCAGAGGTGACCAGCAGCAGCGGAAAAGCAAGGGCACCATTGGGTCCTGGGTGGCTGATAAGCTCCACTGGCCCACAGCAGCTATTTCAAATCTTAAAACATGATGCTGTTACAGTGCTGCACTCAATATGCCAGCAACTTTGGACAACTCAGCAGTGGTCACAGGACTGGAAAAGGTCAGTTTTCATTCCAATCACAAAGAAAGGTAATGCCAAAGAATGTTCAAATTACTGCACAACTGCACTCATTTCACACGCCAGCAAGATTTTGCTCAAAATCCTTCAAGCTAGGCTTCAGCACAATGTGAACTGAGAACTTCCAGGTGTACAAGCTGGATTTAGAAACAACAGAGAAACCAGAGATCAAACTGCCAACATACACTGGATCATAGAAAAAGGTAGAGAATCCCACAAAAACATCTACTTCTGCTTCATTGATTACACTAAAACCTTCGACTGTGTGGATCACAACAAACTGTGGAATATTCACTAAGAGATGGGAATACCAGACCACCTTACCTGCCTCCTGCAAAACCTGTAGGCAGGACAAGAAGCAACAATTAGAAATGGACATGGAACAATGGACTGCTTCAAACCTGAGAAAGGAGTACCCTGTTTATTTAACTTCCATGCAGAGTCCATTATGTGAAATGCTGGGCTGAATGAAGCTCACACTGGAATCAAGATTGCAGGGAAAAATATCAATAACCTCAGATATGCAGATGACACCTAATGGCAGAAAGTGAAAAGGAACTAAAGAGCCTCTTGATAAAAGTGAAAGAGGAGAGTGAAAAAGCTGGCTTAAAACTCAACATTCAAAAAACGAAGATCATGGCATCCACTCCCATCACTTCACAGCAAATAGATGAGAAAAGTGTGGAAACAGTGTCAGATTTCATTTTCTTGGGCTCCAAAATCAATGTGGATGGTGACTGCAGCCATGAAATTAAAACGCTTGCTCCTTGGAAGTATAGCTATGTTAAACCTAGACAGTGTTTTAAAAAGCAGAGACATCACTTTGCCAACAAAGGTCCCTATAGTCAAAGCTATAATTTTTCCAGTAATCATGTATGGATGTGAAAGTTGGACCATAAAGAAGGCTGAGCACCAAAGAACTGATGCTTTCAAACTATGTACAGGAGAAGACTCTTGTGAGTCCCTTGGACTACAAGGAGATCCAACCAGTCCATCCTAAAGGAGATCAGTCCTGGGTGTTCATTGGAAGGACTGATGCTGAAGCGGAAACTCCAATACTTTGGCCACCTCATGTGAAAAGTTGACTCATTGGAAAAGACCCTGATGCTTGGAGGGATTGGGGGCAGGAGGAGAAGGGGACAACAGAGGATGGGATGGCTGGATGGCATCACCAACTCGATGGACATGAGTTTGAGTAAACTCCAGGAGTTGGTGATGGACAGGGAGGCCTGGTGTGCTGCGGTTCACGGGGTCACAGAGTTGGACACAACTGAGCGACTGAACTGAATTAAGAGATTAAAGAAATTTAAAAAATCAGTGAACAATATCAATTATTTGCCAACATTTTAGTGAATTTCAACGAAATGTACAAACTCATGAAAGGTAGCATATTAAAACTTTTAAAAGTGATATAATGTTCTTTACATGTATATTCTCCTTCTGCATAAATACATAACTATAGCTTTCAACAGCTGACATAGACTTATAATACCCTTAGTTAACTACATATATGGACAAGGTTTCTTGGTAAAACGCAGTGAAGTTTTGCTACAGCTTTGCTTTAAAAAGATCCCATTAAAAGGTCCAGATTTGAGTTCATCAAAGTAAAATGCAATTATGTGCACTGGCTCTTCTAACAAAATTAACTTTTCATATAAAAATGAAAATGACATAAAATGTCAAACAATACTAATGTTACAATTTCTTGATAATTTTGAGAGATTAAACTCTTTATAATAAATTTATTCTTATACTATTTAAATCCTTTGATGAGTTCAATTTTTCATCATGATGATTATAACTGTTCTATTTTTGCTTATAATATGTATTCATTAAAATCTCATTTACCTATTGCATCTTGTTTCTGCACACAATTTCTTTGGTCATCTTCTAGGAGTAATGAAAAAGTAACACTGTCTTAAAAGAGTAGAAGCTATGTTTTTTGATGGTTTTGACAAGATTCTCTCTTTAACCAAACTTTATTATTTTCAGGTTTATTGAGAGATAATTGACATACAAAACTGGGTAAATTTAAAATGTATATAACATTGATTTAATACACTTCTATATTGCAAAATGATTACCACCATAACATTAACTAATGTGTTTCTCACGTCAAATAATTACATTTCTTTCTTTGTGATGAGAACATTTAAGATCAACTCTCAGTAACTTTCAAATATATAATACAACACTAACTATAATCACCATGTCATACATTAGATCCCTAGAACTTATTCCACTTGTAACTGAAAGTTCACACCATTTGACTAACAACTCCCAATTTCCCTGACACCCTAGCCTCTGGGGACTACCATTCTACTTTTGTTTCTGAGTTTGGCTTTAAGTGAGATCATACAGTATTTGTCTTTCTCCAACTTATTTCACTCAACATAATACTCTCAAGTTTCACTCACGTTTTTGCAAATGGTAGGCATTTCTTTCATCTCACAGCTAAATAATTCCAATGTGTTTGTGTATATATATATGTACATAACATCTTTATTGATTCATTTATTGAAGGACACTTGTGTTAAGTCACTTCAGTTGTGTCCAACTCTTTGCAATACCATGGGCTGTAGCCTGCCAGGCTCCTCTGTCCATGGTTTCTCTAGGCAAGAATATTGTAGCAGATTGCCATGCCCTCCTCCAGGGCATGGCAGGAATCAAACCTGTATCTCTTATGTCTTCTGTACTGGAAGGCAGGTTCTTTACCACTAATGCCACCAAGATGGACCTGTAGGTTGTTTCTATATTTTGATTACTGTCAGTAATGCTTCAATGAACATGGGAGGGCAGATATCTCTTTGAGATTCTGTATTCATATCCTTCAGCTATACACCAGAATTAGACTGTCAGATCATACAGAAGTTGTATCTTATTTTTTAAAGGAATTTCCATAGTTAACTGTACCAACTTACATTCCCACCAACAGTGCAGAAAGGTTCTTTTTCTCCACATCCTCACCAATGTTTGTTTTCTCCTGTCTTTTTGAGGATACAATTCTAACAGATATGAGGTAGTATTGTCATCTTGATTTACATTTCCCTGATGATAAGTGATGTTGTACCTTTTGATATACCAGTTGGTCATTTGTATGCCTTCCTTGGAAAAATTCAGTTCCTCTCTCCATTTTTAAATTAGATTGTGTGTGTGTGGTTCTGTTTGTTTTGTTTCTGCTCTTGAATTATATGACTACTTTATATATTTCAGATATTAACGATCAGATATATGACTTGTAAATAGTTTCTCCCATTATATAGGCTGCCCTTTCATTTTGATGATGACTTCTTTTGCTGCACAGAAGTTTTTTTTTTTTTTTAGTTTGACATAACTCTACATATTGATTCTTGCTTTTGGTGTCATATTTCCCAGAAAATCTTACTATTTTCAAGGACAATTTTCCCTATGTTTTCTCCCAGGAATTTTACAGTTCTAGTTCTCATTTTTAGGTCTTTAATTCATTGAGTTAATTTTTGTGAATGGTTTAAGATAGATGAGTCCATTTCATTCTTCTGCATGTGATTATCCAGTTGCCAAACATCATTTATTGCAGAAACTACCCTTTTTTCATTAAATACTCTTGGCTTCCTTGTAAAAGATCAGTTGACCATATATGTAAAGGCTTATTTCTGGGTTCCTGATTCTGCTTCATGGCTTAAGCGTCCGTTTTTATATCAGTTCAACACTTTTATAGCTTTGTAGTGTAGTCTGAGCTTAGGAAGTGTGAAGCCTACAGCCTTGTTCTCTCTCAAGATTGCTTTGTCTGTCTGGGGTCTTTTGCTGTTCCATGCAAGTTTTAGGATTGCTTCTTCTATTTATGTGAAAAATGCCACTTAAATTTTGATAGGGATTGTGCTGAGCCTACAGATAGTGTTGGGCATTATGGACATTTTAACAATATTAATTTTTCTAATTCATAAACATGGATAACTTTCTACTTGTCTCCATGACCAAACTTCAGTTAGGCTCCTCTGAGCTCTCTTGACTGAACCATGACACTGGCCTGCCTTTAGCAAGAATCCTGTTGAGCCCAGTTTAGGTAAGAATTATCCACCCTTGATATATGATCAGTTTCCTCATCCTCCACCCTTGATGTCCTTATCATTCACTTTTCCTTGCTGTATTTGGACCTAAGTTCAATCTCTCTATCCTTCTGAACTAGTCTTGGATAAAATATGTACTGTTTTAACAAAAGTCAGAATAATTTTTAAAAGTTTTTTTTGGAAAAATACTAATTATCAGTATAAAAATTTGATTTTACACCTCTAATAATGAGGACAGGCTAGAGAAACAGTTTTCTTTATGTCAGATTCCTATTTATCAAGTGTGAGAGCTGATTTAGCATATCAGTTAAGAAACCTGAATTAGGTACTAATTATGTTAACTATGTAACCTTGGACAAGTTTTCAAACATTTGATGACTATTTCTTCTGAAAGAAAAACAGGAAAACATCCTAGTTTCCCAGTCCAGATATAAGCAGAGTGAGGGGTTTAGGCTGATAACTAGGCTTTTTAGTACAAGGCCTTTTATTGGTATAAACTACATTTTTATTCATATACATATGAATATGGTACATATTTATTGGGGAAAGGGTTGTACATAGAAAAATACAATATCTTAAACAGATAATGGCAGAAAACATACAATACAAAAGAAACATAAGAATTTATAAACTTAGATTAAATTATGCTTTGGGTGAAAATTCAAATTTTGCCTTCAAAGTCAACCATTATGCAGATGAAAACACCTTGAATCAGATATTCACACATGTAAAATATAAACAGTTCCCTGTGGTCACTGAGGGCCAGGAAGAACCTGGTCCTCTAAAGCAAGAATGTAAAAAAAAACATATCCAAGGTTGATTCAAATACAGTGCTCAGAAGAGTATGGCCTCACTAGTGGGACCATTATCCATCAACCGAAGGTGGCAAAAGCCAAAGACTCCTTCAAAGCATCACTATGATTCTAAGTAACTTAACGGGAAGCCAGAACAAAGCCCAACATTGTTTATAGAAACAAAAATATCCAGTACCCAACAACGTGAAATGCTAATTGCTGGTCTAGCTTGAGTTACCAGGTGCGTAATGACACAAACAGTTCATCACTAGCAAATAAATCAATAGACCCCAAGATGACACAAATGGAAAAATCGGTACAGAAAGATTTTAAAAGAGGTATGAGAACCGGACCTCCTACGGTCAAGCATGTAGGTGACACAGGAACGTTAAGTCCTAGGAAGGCACAAACAACCTAAACGCAACTTCTAGAGATTAATGCAATAATTCACATAAAATATCAAAGCGGCCACATAATCCCATTAAAATCAGGAATCCGCAAAGTGATGATCGAGTAGCTGAGAAGCAGCAGAAAACAGGTTTGAAGTCATGGGCTCAGGAACCACAGTGCCAGATTCTCGTCCCCCCGCCCCAGCTCTAAAGTTCCAACCATGAGCCCCTGTTTAGGGTAGCAGCCATGCTGTGCCTCAGTTTCCTTCCCTGTAAGATGACCGTAGTAACACTTTCCAACAGGCTTGCCCTAAGTAATACCATATTTACTTCGTAAAGAGCAGAGAAGTGTACAGGACACAAATTTTAATGGCTCCAAAAATACTTATGAAATAAAACGAAAGACAAATAACCCAGCTATCCTCCCACAAATACACAGGCAACAGGCTCCCTCTCAACTTACCTTCGCTTTTATTCTTGAGTATTTTCTGTCCAGGGCCTGGAGAGAGCCGGCATGCCCTCTGCCTGCTGCAGCGCAAAAGTCACTTGCTCCGCGCAGCTCCGGCGGCTTCTGGAGGCTTCTGGGGGCTCGGCAGTCCGCGGGAGGCGTGGCCACTATTTATCGTCTTGAATGTGATTGGTCCTCTCCCTTCACCCAAGAGCGTGGTTCGTCAAGCTGGCTCGGAGTCCTCGCGTGTTCTGAGCTAGGCACTCACTGCGTGGAGGTTCTTTCCAGACAAGATACCCCGCGGAAATATTTCCCTGTTATCCTGCCTTCGACTCTGACTAACATGTACAATTCAATATACCTTCCAGGTTAAATGAACTAGTCTGTAAACTCAGCGAAAAAGTCAGTCTGCAAATGAATTCTGCTGTGAAACAGCTTCCCAAACCTGATTCTACAGTGGAATCAGCTGGAAGGCATTTCGAAGGCCACCCCCGCGGTGATCCAGGCTTAATTATTTTGGGCTGGGTCCCAGGCATTTGTCGAAAGCTCCCTTGGTGATTCTCACGTGCAGCCTGGGATGAAATCTGCTGTTTTGGAGAAGCATCAGGTGCACTTTGCCAGGAGCTTCACCTGAGGGCAGGGGCTTCCTGGGTCTGTTCCCACCTACTTGGGCTTCAGGGAGGCAGGGACTTTAGAACTATCCCGAGAGGGTTTAACTATTCTGATGAGGATCCCTTTCCAGAGATTCTCGCAAAATAAAATTTGAGCCCCAGCATGGGAGTTCTTGAAGATCTCAGGTGGTTCTAATGAACCTGGAGAAATTACTATATAGTGAAACTATATATAACCTTGTTCTGCATTTTCCAAGTCTCATGTAAATGCTACCGTTTCATATAAAAAATAAAAATTAAAAAAGGGGGTCTGATGGCTGGGGGCCTTTGTTTCGTCCCGTATCAACAGATGGTGTGTCTACGAACTTACCAGGAGAAGGATGGGGCAAGCTATAGTTAGGGAGTTTGGGATGAGCATGTGCACACTGCTATATTTATGCTATAAATAGTATATATACAGTAGGTCCTTGCTGTTTATATAAAATGGATAAACAGCAAGCACCCACTGTATACCACATGGAACTCTGCTCAATGTTATGTGGCAGTTTGGATGGTAGAGGAGTTTAGAAGAGAATTAATAAATGTGTGTGTATGGCTGAATCCCTTCCCTCTTCACCTGAAACTATCACAGCAGTGTTAATTGGCTGTACCCCAATACAAAATAAAACATTTTTTTAAAAGATGGTATTTCTTAGAGCACAAGTCCCCAACCTCTGGGATCTAATGCCTGATGATATGGGATGGAGCTGATGCAGTAGTAACGTAAAGTACACAATAAATGTAATGCCTTTGAATCATCCCGAAACCATCTTCCCTTCCCACATCTGTGGAAAAATTCTCTTCCACAGGAAGCCAGTCCCTGGTACCAAAATCGTTGGGGACGACTGTCTTAAAGAATCTCTGGGGTCTGGGATAGAAGATGAGAGCCACATCTAAGAAAGACTTCCTGAGATTTGAAACTTAAGATGGAGCATGTGGATATAAAGAAAAGGATTTCAAGCAATTTTAGGACTGCTTCTGTTTCTTAGGATGATAAAATATGGGTATTGAGTTTTAAACCACAGGAAAACTTTTCTAGTTTAGGGCCAACTATTTCAATATGTCACTGTAAAACATGAATCTGTGATTTCTTGGATGAATTTTTGAAACAAGAAGGGCAACCAGAGAGGATATTGGAGGAAAAGTGGTTGAAGGTGATGGAAGGATATGATCATGGGTGTTTCTGAGTGCTGGAGGGTCTTGCTGGGTCAAAAACAGGGCTGACTACTTCAGACAGTGACAGTTTCTGCTCTGCCAGTGAAGTAACTGGGAAATTTTTTATTTTCCAAGATAAAAGGGGATCTTTTCAGCTTTCTGAGTGACCAAGGGACATTTTAAGAGAGCTCAAGTATCATGAAATAAGGGAGATTGAGCAAATGAAAAGTGCTTGAATGGATAGCAAGTTCTATCTAATTCTTCTTGTGAGAAACTGAAGGAGTAAGAAAGGGGCAGAAAGACATGGTCATGGAGACAAAAGCACACTGATTGCCACTGTGCAGAGAGGCCAAGTCCTCCCAGGCTGAAGAGGATCAGCAAGAGAAAGGGGGATGGGCAGCCCATAAGGTAAGATTTCAAGAGAGGCTTCTCCGTAAACAAGCAGCAACGGTTCCCACCCTGGCCCATGATTTTTCTCCGTAATGGTTATAGGAGTCTTGTAAAGGGAAGTGCACTTCATCATGATTTAGAGCAGCTTGTATTTTCAAGGCTATGGGAGGAAACTTGTAAGCTGATAGAAAATGACCAATTTAAAAAATCTCCAATAGCAACATGAAATACAACTTAGGGAGGTTCATACAGTGACAATTTTGGAAGTAAAGTGAATTTGAAGGAACAGAGAGGGACGCGGGTAAAGTGATTGAGGTTTCAGTGGGTATGGGGGGATAGTGGTATTTCTGGATGGAAATAGCTGCCACCTGTCAAGAGGTTTGAGACGAAGTCAGAAAGCATGGGTGTGAGTGGGACCCAAGGGGAGTTTCTGCTGAGCCCTGGCATTAGAAGACTTGTATCTGTAGATGGTGCTTCCCAGGTGGTGCAGAAGAAAAGAATTTGCCTGCCAATGCAGGAGACACAGGAGATGCGGGCTAGATTCCTGGGTCGGGACGGTCCGCTGGAGAAGGAAATGGCAACCCACTCCAGTATTCTTGCCTGGGAAATCCCATGGACAGGCGACCCTGGTGGGCTACAGTCCATGGGGCCGCAGACACACCTGACACAACCATCCCAACTCCTCCCTGCGGCACTACAGATCCTTCGCATTTAGGGCGTTAAGGGAGCTGTGTATATTGTACTTAGTAGTGCCACTGTCAGCACCCACAGTCACCAAACGCCATAAGTGACCCGTGTTCCACCCATTCAAAGAGTCCTGGTACAAGGGTGAGTCAAGATCTCCCCCTGAAAAGGTGGGGAGATGACTTAAATCTTAAATGTATTTGAGTCGGACTAATCCTGGACCTCCGGAGAAGGCAATGGCACCCCACTCCGGTACTCTTGCCTGGAAAATCCCGTGGATGGAGGTCCCTGGTAGGCTGCAGTCCATGGGGTCGCTAAGAGTCAGGCACGACTGAGCGACTTCACATTCACTTTTCACTTTCTTGCATTGGAAAAGAAAATGGCAACCCACTCCAGTATTCTTGCCTGGAGAATCCCAGGGACAGAGAAGCCTGATGGGGTGCTGTCTATGGGGTCGCACAGAGTCGGACATGACTGAAGTGACTTAGCAGCAATCCTGGACCTCATCGCCTTTAATTTAAGGATTGGGACTTTGTTGCATCTGCTGAATCCCTTCAGCTATACCTAAACTAGAATTTGATTGGAAACTGGGAGAGGCTGTGCTTGACTTCAGCTAAAGCAGTGATTCTAAAGGATTCTGGTCCCTCTGTCCCTGTAGCTCAAACGGTAAAGACTCTACCTGCTACTGCAGGAGACCAGGTGTTCGATCCCTGGGTCGGGAAGATCCTCTGGAGAAGGTGAAGGGCTAAGCCATTCCAGTATTCTTGCCTGGAGAATCCAATGGACAGAGGAGCCTGCTGGGTTAGAGTCTTTGGGGTTGCAAAGAGTCAGACTTGCCTGAGCGACAAAATAAGAGATTATCTCATCTCTGCAAAAGCACACTCCTGATTTCTGAATTTTTTTTTAAACTTAAAAAAAAATTGAAACACCGAGTGCTTCCAGTCAAACAGTAAGTGCTGAAATTTCTATAAAACTATGGAGTTAGCTGGACTTTCTTCTCTCTGTATTTCCAGGCTTCCCTGGTGGCTCAGAGGGTAAAGCATCTGCTTGCAACTTGGGAGACCTGAGTTAGATCCCTGGGTCGGGAAGATCCCCTGGAGAAGGAAATGGCAACCCACTCTGGTATTCTTGCCTGGAAAATCCAATGAACAGAGAAGCATGGTAGGCTACAGGCCATGGGGTCACAAAGGGTCAGACAAAACTGAGTGACTTCACTTTTTCTCTCTATATTCAAATTAGTTTGGGCACTAATAAGCGTCTTTCCAAAGGACAATAACAATAGCATCCTCGGGACAACCCTGCTTATATTGTCCTTGGTTCTCGATCAAATTTCCTTGCAGGGGTTTACTGAAGAGGACATTGCCCTGGGAGGTGGAGTGGGTCGGGGAAGGGCCTCTAAGCCTAGAATGGTGAGGTTCACTCCTGTCTAGATGTGCCTGTTGGTGAAGGTTGGTTTGGATTTCCCACCCCTGTGGGTCCTAGCTCTCACCTTCAGCCTGCGATTTAAAACACAAGTAATGTTTCTATACCGACCTTTCTCTTAGCTGTGAAAGTCCATTTGCATCCCATGGATGAGATAATAGGGACCCTCTAGTAATTCATCATCCAACTGAGTTCTCATGACACTTTTCTCCATGGGTGAGCAATATTGTGTGAGGGATCACAACAATACTTATTTTACCATATTTTAGTCATTGTTAGAAAAGTGAAAAAATGAGGTTGTATGTGTATGTAAATAACAATAAAAGCTGTTCAACAGAAAAGATTTGTGAAATTGGAATTTCTGCAAAAGAGAAGTAAAATAATGTTTATAAACTTGGTCTAGGAAACGTGGAGAAACAAGTTTAAGACATAACATAATTGCATATTTAAAACAGTTTACATTATATGCCACGTATTTACGTTATCCAAAAGTGAGTGTTGAAGTAAGAAGCATTAGCTATGGCCTCACAAAGAATGAACTGAGGTCCAGGAACATTAGATATTAGGACTCCGCTCACTCACACGGCCTGAGAATTCCAACCCATTGATTTCTTTATCCGCAAGTGGTCCCTGATGGTTAATGACCCTTCATGCAGCAAGAATGTTGGGGACAGGCAAGTGAGAAGGATGACAGATTCCATGTCACTGGGAAGCCAGGCTGCCTCCCTGCCCTTTGGCCTCTCGTTGCATTTTTGTGTCCCATCCAAGTCCTGGTCACACTGCAGAACTAGGGGCGTCTCCAGTCCAAATTTACACACACTTTTCATTCCATTGAACTTCAGCGAGATAAGGACTCATCAATTCCCTTATTTATTGCTCAAGTGGAATTTGGGTCCAAGTCAAAATTTTAAGTTCAGGATTTGGATCAGAAACAGAGGAATGTGATGACTGCTTCAGGGATGGGGTTTGCTGGGGAAAAGGCAGGAACTGTGCATAGAACTTCCACGGAGGGCTCAGGGTGCAAAGTTCCCATCTGGCAGAGGTCAAAGAAAAAAAATAGTTTGAAAAATAGGAAGATGTCAAACAAGAGTGCACTGGACATAAAAAAATATTGGAAAAAAAAATCTTACCAATTAAGACTAAATTAGAAGCTGATCAACTGAATATATAATAAAAGGATTCTAGTAGTGGCATGAAGATATTTATGAGGACAGAAAAAATCCTTAAAAAGAGAAAGATTTATAAGAGTAGTAATTTTTAAAGTAAAAAAGTCAAACATATGCCTCTTTAAATTCTATGCAGAAACATCAAACAGTGCCACAGAATTAAAACTATTTTCCAAGAAAACTCCATGAAAATAAAAGCCTTGCAATTATGTATTAAAATGATACCTGGTGTATATGGAAAGATTGGTTCAGTTTTGAAATCTCAAAAGACATAATAAAAGTTGTGATTTTAAAGATAAACTCCCCAGGATATCAATAAAATACAAAAGTAAACAGAAAACAAGTCACTTAAATAGAAAAATCACTTGACCCCAGATTTTTTGACAATAACAGACAAATAAAGACAAACTTACAATATCATTAAAAACTGCTTAAGGATAGAGATATGTAAGCCAAGGATTTTGCTTCCAACCAAGCTGTCCTTCAATTATTGCGGTTATAGAAACAGATATGAACATGCCAAAACTCAGGGAATATTGTATTCAAAAGCCCTGAGTAATACACAAAAATTTGAGTGTCATACATTCAAGAGTTTACTATGACATTTTTGCCAAAACAATTTAGAATGACCATTTAACATTTAATTGCATAACTTAGACAATCAAGGGTAGAAGAATGTCATCTGCCGTGACATTATGCTGTGAACAGGAAAAAGAGAAGGTGAAGAAGGAATTAGGATAAGGTCTGCAATGGTCGTTTTAAAAAGAGGTGGAGCCAGTTGGTATCGCTATGAACTGGTAGATCAAATACAGGTTTTGCCACCAGCTGCAAGCAGAGCGTTCCTGAGAAATCTTTCACAGCTGAAAAGCCACAAAGCAAGAAGCAATGGCCTCAGGAGCCACCTTGCTAACAGATGCACAAAATCAACTGAGATCAAGCACAGATGCTCGTGGATGCGGTTCAAAGTGAGGATGGCTTGATGCTGAGTGCAGCTCCCAGGGAAGGAGCTTGCTGCGCCTTTCTCACTGCTGTGGGTGTGCACTGCCTCTACGATCGCAGCTGCAAAGCAAATGCTGCATGCTATTTCCACCTTTATCTTTTTTCCTAAGAATGCAAATCCTCTTCAGGTTACTTTAGGTTAGTGAAAACAGGTACACACATAGGTCTTTCATAAAAGTGAGGTATGTGTGTGCTTAGACGCTCAGTCATATCCGACTCTTTGTGACCCCATGGACTGTAGCGCACCAGGCCCCTCTGGCCGTGGGATTTTTCAGGCAAATACAGGAGTGGGTTGCCATTTCCTTCTCCAGGGCATCTTCCCAACCCAGGGATCGAACCCTCATCTCCTGCATTGGCAGGTGGGTTCTTCACCACTGAGCCACCAGGCAAACCTGAGAATATCTGGATAGAAACCTAAGTGAGGGAACGTGGACCGAGGACATCACTAAAGGTGTTATTAAAAAGGTAATCTCTGAAGGAAAGCCCCAAACCTTCATAAATAACAAAAGAAATAAAAAAGGAGAAAATAGAACACATTCAGAAAGAAGTATATATAAAATACTAGACTCAGTTAACAAGAAATATATCAACCATATTAACAAGCACAAGTGTGCTTAACTCACCTATTAAAAGAAAGATCATTTCAAATTTCCTTACTGACCAAAAGTCAATTCTGTTTTAGATAAGAGACACACTAAAATAGTTGTTCAATAAGACTAAAATTAGAAGGGTGGGCAAATATATTTGGGAAAATCTTACATCATAAACTGAAATAAACTAGAAACTAGGAGTTCTAATCTGAATACTGATGATGTGGAATTCATGCCAAAAAGCATTAAGCATGACAATGATGATTGGAATATTACAGAACAAAGTGTATAATGTTGATATTAATAATTATGAATATGTAGCAGATGATGCAACAATTACTTAAAGCAGATGCTACAGGTAATACAAGGAGAAATAAACAGAAACTCATAAATAATAAAACACTTTAACCTTTGACACCTTTTACATACTGTGCTTAGTTCAAGAGAAGCTACATGAACAAATAGATCTAAATACTATAATTATTAAAGTAACTTTTATTGATATGTTTTGTTATGTATTTATCCATGAAACTTTACATGCTTGTAATAAAGAACATGGGCTTCCCAGGTAGCTCAGTGGTGAAGAATCTGCCTGCCAATGCAGAAGACACGGGTTTGATCCCTGGGTTGGGAAGATCCCCTGGAAAAGGAAATGGCAACCCACTCCAGTATTCTTGCCTGGGAAATCCTATGGACAGAGGATCCTGGTGGGCTAGAGTCCATGACGTTGCAAAAGGGTCAGACATGACTTAGCGACTTAAACAACAATGATAACAGCATAGAATATACTTACTCAAGAACTCATTTAGTTTTCACAAAACACTCAGTTATAAATCAAGAATCAATGAATGCTTCATTAAAACCCTAAAAGTAGAAATAATGTGAACAATATTCTTTGATCCTGCACAATAAAACTAGAATTAATATTAAGAAAATAATAACACATCTAGTGGGAAATTTGTTATGCAACTGCAGAAGAAAAGAGACAGTAGAAATAAAAACTTTTGAATATCTAAAAATGAAAAATATTAAGGAGATAAAGCATCAACTAAATCCAAACTTAAAAGCTAGTAAGAAAAAAATGAAATAAAAGGAAATTTAAAAAAATGATTAGTGAAAGAAAACAAGGCAAAAATTAGAAGAAAAGGCTGATTCTCTGAAAATAAATAGACAAAGCACTAAGTAACCTAATAAAAGCAGAAAAGGAAAGAGTGCAAATTTATAAGTTGAAAATGATGAAGGGAAAGAACCATTGAAATAGAAAAAAAAATCATGAGATTACTCTATATAAATCCATACAAATTATATTTAGAAACCTAGGTAAAGGGGAAAATATACAGTGAAAATAAAATTTACCAAATTTAATTAGAGTGAAGATAGAATGGTTAAACCAAGCTATTTTCATGAAGGAAATAATGCTTCTAAAGACACACTACTCAAAACAGCCCACTGTGTATATTCTTTCACAGAGAAATTCTTAGCGTATCATGGAGACTAGATAACTGTAATCATAAGGATATACAAACATTAATATTTCCAGAGGGAAAAGATTTTTGAAAGCTTTTGATGAAACATATATAACTTTAATATTTATGTCATTAATGAGAGCAGGAAAAAATATAAATGTAAAATTATAGATAAAATATTAGTAAGTAAAAGCCAGTACCACCTTAAAAATAAACACATCACAGGCTAGTGAGATATATTCTGGAAATGCAAGAATTGTTAAACATTAGCATAGCCATTTGTGTACCTCAGTCCTAAAGTCAGTAACATACCCAGGAATTTAATGAGTATTTATTTAGTGGCACTTCCACTGGCTCCTCCTGGAAAGGCTTAATGGCTATGAGTTCAGTGCATTTACGGAGGGACTCATGTTTAAAAGAGCCCACACTTGGTCAACAGTGAAGGACAGGGAAGCCTGGTGTGCTGCAGTTCATGGGGTTGCAGAGTTGGACACTGCTTAGTGATTGATGAACAACACTTGGTTTAACACTGCTGTAGCCATCTTAATGTTTTCACGAGTGGTCCCACATTTGGCATAGGCAGATCTGAATTTGGATCCTAGCTCTGTAACTTGTTATCTGTCTGTTGTTGGAAAAGTCACTTAATGTCTCTGTGTCATGATTTTGTGCAGTGCGCTGGTGGAAACTGGAGTTGGTATACAACAATGCTAGACACATAGTGAGCGCCAAAATAAGAGATAGATATATAGTAAATATTACTGATATTGTTGTGGAGGTGGCCGTTGTAGCTGTGATTATTGCTGGATTTCACCAAGGTCTAGTATCAATTTAAAAAAGAGAGCGAGAGAGAGAAGGCAACTCTATTTGAAATAGCAGAGACAGCTTTATAGTGAAAGAAATTCCTTAACTGAGTCTTAAAGGTGGAGCCCAGTCATCCATGAAGAAGCAAGGCATTCAGGATAGAGATTTTCCTGAGCATTTACTGGAATAGTGTGGTGGCCAGGAGCATGGAATTGGGTGGATTTGGGTTAAAATTTCACTTCCGCAAGATACATAACCTTGGGCAAATCACCTCCCCTCTCTGTGCCTCAGTTTCTTCATCCTTAAAAAGTTGAAAAATGATAATACTACCAATCTCATAGGATTATTTGAGAATTAAGAGAGTTTAGGAACTTCCAGGAACTTTAGGAAATTAGGAACTAAACTTCCAGTTTGGGAACTTTAGCAGTCCAGTGGTTAAGACTACATGCTTCCAATGCAGGGGGTGCAGGTTGAATCCCTGGTGGGGGAGCTAAGATCTCACGTGCCAGGAAGCGAGGCCCCAAAACTTTTTTAAAAAATGACAATTAAGAGAGTTCATATATATATAAAATACTTGAAAGAGCATTTAGCAAATTGTAAATGCCAGATAGGTGATATGTTATTATCCAAGGAAATCTGAGTCAGACAAGAAATTTAAAAGAAGGAGGTAAGGGCCAGTTCACAGAGGATTCATCTGCCAAGCTAAGGCCCCTGAATGCGATCTCACAGGCAGTGGAGAAAGTCATTAATGTGTTTAAGTGTGATTGTGACAGGATCTGACCTGCCTTCTAGGAACTTGCTATGATAGCATTATAGAGACACGAAGAATTGTGGAATAAAAGACTCGGTTACTGTTGCTTTCCCTACTGGTACACCTGACAAAGACAATTTCGATTTCTAGTGTAAGCAATAGTCAGCATTGAGAAGATAAATTTTCAGCTCAAGAAATTGCCTTCCGGCCACAGCATCTGTCCTGGGAGGCACCCTGGTGAAGACTCAGCCATAATTTACATCCTAAACACTGCTTACAGCCTGCACCCAAGAAAGAGTCAGAATATGTTCTAGATTGCCATCCTCTCATATCTTTTCCAACTCAACTCCACGCTTGTAGAGTCAGAGCCAGTCTCTTGCTGAGGGCTTGAGCACTTCATCCCCAGGTTACCTAGTAGATGCCCTTACCTTTTGCAGAGCTGCCAGGGGATCTATGGATGCATCACTGTCATTCACAGCAGATGTAATGGCAGTCAGTAAACAGTGTTTATTGGACACCCACTGTGCTTGGAGCACAGTAATATGGCTACAGAAAACCACCACAGCAAAGAAAGCAGTGGGAGACGGTTATATCTCTTCCGTAGTAGCGTCTGACACGTCTGTCGATAGCATAAGCTCTTCCAGGCTATTAAGAATTACTCCGTTCAACCAGAAACGTGACATGCAGACTTCCCCTCTGCCAATTTCTAAGGTGTCTGACAGGTGGGGATTTGCCAGCCATTGGACAATTCTGAGAGATTGTTCTGAATTCTCTTTATGAATCAACGAAAAGTCAACTTGTCATGCGTGATTAATCATCTCTGGATTTCAATTTGATTTATTTACTCGGTTTTGACCAGAAACAACTGTTTAAAATAGTCAAAAACACATTTTGAGTGTTATATTCCATTTAGAAACTTTTGATAGCATCAATACTAAATATGTTATTTCCTCCAGCAGTTTGATTTTGTTTTGTAAGATAACCCATTCTGAATTCTCATAGAGGAAAAACCATGGTGAATATTTAAAGAACTACATTTTGAAAGTTTATTTCTCTATGAAAATATAAAAAGAAAATGTATCTTGGCACCATCCATTTCATTATTTAAATATTCTTAAGCAAAAAAATCATTAATGTTAAAATTAAGCTTTTTTTATATGTAGAAATGTAACTATTTGGGGGGATAATATTTTTCCTGAGTATATGAAAAAACGATTTTACATAGCACCATTGTCTCATTGTCATTCACTAAGTAATATTGAGCTGTTGTGTGTAGTTACATTCTGAATTTCAAGTTTTCTTCTTTTAGCAAAATGCAATTCCTCACAGCCTTGCCATAATTATATTTACAAAGATAGATGAAGGACCTTTTCACAGGTCTCAACCTCATCCAAAAAATTAGATTGAATGGGCTGTCAGATTGTTCAACTCATCTGAAAGAAAAACATGCTGGAGATCCAGTTTGTGTGACAACAACATGCATTTAACAAAACAAAAAATAATCAATTTCATGCCAGTGACAGGAGGTGATTCAGCTAGCTGGCTGGCAGTAAAGGTTGTTTAGCAGGTTTCAGATTCCTAATTGGGTGTCTAGCTTGTTAAGTAGCATCTGGTCTTTAATTAGTTGAAAAATTATTACCACTAAGAGTTGCTTTAAAACGAAAAAGAACAGAATAATTAAAATGTTAGAATCCATATGGTGGGTGCTTAGCCTCACTTGCCAATAGCAGTTTTCCTTCTTTATACTAATATGTTTAAAAATATTCCTGTGTCACGTACTTTTAAAAACACACCTCATGTAAATGTAAAACCCCCAAAGACTCCCAGAATGGAATAGCCAAAAAAAAGGTATTTTCCATTTAATAATTATTTCTGATCATGAAATTATCCCCAATATCCCCCACCTCATGGATGGAGTATGTAATTGATAAGTGAATCTGATAATTGGCTTCATTATTGAAGAGATTAGCAAATTCCCTGCCTTGACTTGTTTTAAATACAGTGACACTGGTGAGAATATCAGTACCTTACAGATGACAGGGAAATTGCCTTTCCACACAGATTCCATTTAACGATTAGCCTGAAGTTAATGCTCCCTAACATTAGAGGAAATCCAAATTTGCCATGGTTTTGTAATTATATTCCTACTTTACTTAGAGATAAAATTTCTAAAAAACATGTTATTTAGTGATAAACCAGTCTACATACACACTGTACTGTGAAAATCTATAAATAATTATACACATATGACAGTGCTCTCACCTCCCATATTGACAAAGCTGTGCTAAGTAGACCAAATATTTTGAAAACATTTTGCCTTATATTTTTAATATTTTCAGTAGAGGATGATTGTTTAATAAAAAGTATATGCATTTTGGTCATAGCAGAACTGAATTCAAACTTTTTTCTCTCCCTTTTACTTACCTAATGTCCCTTAACTTATTATTGTCCTTCTTTTTTCTTCTGTGATGTAAGACTCATAAAATCCAACCTCTTATAGTGAACTCTACAAAGTAGACAGCATTGTTTCTGGAGTGTATTACCTGTTTCATAAATGGTTTTCTTATACTTATTTCTAAATAAATGTAATGCATTTCAGAAATCTGAGAAAATCAATTTTAGGGTCCACCTCATGATCTGACCACACGGTATCAGTGAAGAATAATTAGCATAGGATCCAAGGTCATTTTGAAGAAATACATCATTTATTCACCAACCTTTGAGACGTGAGCACCTTTGGGAACATGAAGATCATCTTATTTTCATGCCACTCACCCCATGTTTACTGGAGACAGTGAGACTGACTTGAATGGACATTTTGATGTAATATTTACTCCTCATCCTTGTGAAGTTTCCAATTTGCATGAAGAAGAGCTCTCACAGAGGTGTCCAAATCAATTCTTTCAATGCATCTGTGTTTTAATTTGTGTGTGCTTAATGAGCAGAATCACAGTTATGCTTAACACTGTGGTCCTTTGTGTCTGCTCCGGCACAATGTATTCTCTCTGAATAGAATGAGAACCGCATTGTCTTTTTGTTGTTGTTGTTGTTAGTATTTAAATTCTTCATTAAGCCATTTATTTCCCATATTTTAATATTAGCTCTTCAAATTTAGTGCAGGATAATAAGCTGGAATCCTTCCTAGTTAAATGCCTTGTGTCAACATTTGTCTCCACTTTTCTGCTTACCTCTCAGCCTTCTCTAAAGTCTCTGTCCATGAAATGTCTCCATTGTCATCTTCTGCCTGTTGCTGAGTTTACTGCTATGTACCGTAAATATCATGATCAGATAGTGCCAATCAGGAGAAACCCTGACATGTGGTATAGTAAGATGCAAATCAGGCAATATAGATTAATAGCAAACATTTGGTTGACATCTCTAATTCCGCTTGGGTGGAAACTAAAATTTTATTGCTCTCCTCTGTGGTCTGCCATTCTTCCAGCTGCCTTTCCTACAGATGTTCTCAACATACGAAAGGGATTCTGAACATTAACCCCCTGCTGCATATCAACAAGACGCCAGTGATCATGCAGTAATTTGCTCTCTTTTTCAAGAGCTGACTGTTGATATGACATGATGGAAACCCTCATCGTTATACACAGTTACAAATGTCTGTAATTACTGCTGCTTTACAACTAAATGATTCAGCTCATCCATTCCATCCTGTTCAGGGGATGCCCAAGTGACATTTTACTTTTCTGTGCCCTTGTTTTTCCCCAGTTCATGGCAGCTGGAAAACTCTGGCCTAATTGTGAACAGCCTAACTAGGACATGTAAAGTTTCACTATTCTAGTCCCTGGGGAGACAGTGACTATATTTGAGCTAGTTAAGGACAAGATATAAGCAATGACAGAGGATTCCCTATGTCCTAAATGGACAAGAGAGGGGAAGAGACCAATGGCTGTTTTCATGGGGCCCTAAGATAAAGATACAGCTAAGAAAATCATACAGAAAGGAGGCTTGTCTCAGGGAATTTTGTATTGCTTCTCGTTTTTTCTCCAAAATATATTCTCTGATTTTGCCTAAAGACACCAATCCTATTAAAAGCTCTCAAGTTCTAAGATTTTCCCTTACAAACTTAAAGTAAATTTAATATAACATGCCAAATCTCTGTTACCCTTGCTCAAAATCAAAACAAATTGTCTCAGACTGTCTACTCTTTATCTTGCCCCTTTAATCTGAAAATAATATTTTTTCTTAAGCTTTCATTGTTCCTCTTTAGTATCATCTTTCTGTTGTGCCCTCTGGAGCTTGACTCTCCTCTGAAGATAATGCTACCTGCGACTTTCTGTTGAAAAGATTATTCTTCTGGAAACCATCTTGAGTTGTAGCTGCTCTCCTTGTAGCTCTCCACCGTTAATCTAAATCATTGCTTCATCACTTTTAAGTCAATAATTTGCTCTTTTGGCATCAGCCTTAACTTCTCTCCAAGGTTCCATCCATTGATTGGCTGCTCACTCTTTACTCACTGAAAGTATGTTTCTGGCTCATAGTCCTTTTCCTGCCAAGTCTACTATCATCCTGGATAAGAGATATCCAATATCCTAGTTTTTTATTCTTTAATCTCCTCACATAAAATGATCTTATCTTTCCACTTTATAATGGCTACCTGCTTGTAGGACTTTAATACTTAAGCATTCATTTAGCTGGAATTATAAGCATAGTTTCAGATGATAGTCTCCTTCATACCCTCCTTCCCAATTATTTCCAACATCAACTCGTCAGCCTCATTGACACGTTTACACGTAAGTCTCTTGTGTGTTCCTATCTACCTGCAGTCACCAGTCTTGGTTTTATTTTCAGTCGATCATATATTCTATGCATTTTCATTTATATCCTTCATTTTTCAGTGCCCTTAAGATTCCTGCCCTATTAAACTGTTTTACTTGACTGGAAAACACAAAACATGGTTGCCTTTGTCTGATTGCCTACTCCTCATGTGCACCTAGATGCTGAATCTGATATTGAAAACAGGGATCCAAAAGTTTGAAGCCACCAGAAATTTCACGAACGTTGAGCTCCTTCCTGAGTACTGCCAAGCACAGTTCACGGGCACCTCTAGCTCAACATGTCCAAGGGATGGCATCATCTTTCCTCCCAAATTTTTCCTTTTTTTCCTTATCTTTCTCTTTTTTTCCTTTCCTTTCTCTTTCCTTCATATCATCAATCAATTATCAACTGCCTCTTCACTAGTCTTCCTGCTTCCACCCTTTCTTCTCTACTTTCTGTTCCTATGCTCAGAAATCCTTATTCAACATAATAGCTAAAGTATTTACGATGGCCTTTTAAAAATATCTTATGAGTCCCTTTGTGAACTCGTACTACTCTTTGACCTTTCTGCTACATTTTTCCTTCACTCTCTACATGGCAGTCAGGTGATTCCTTGGGTACCCAAGCATATTTCTACCCAAGCCCTTTGTATAGACTGTTCCTTCTGCCTGAAACACTCGACAGAAAGCTCTTGTCACTTTCCTAGATCCCCGTTTAAGTATGAGTAAATAAAGTAGACATTCTGTGATGATAAAGTTGACATTCCATCAAACAGCAGCATCTTCCATCTCTCCACTCTTCTTATCTTCCTCACTCTGGTTTGTTTTAATCCATATTTCTGTCACAGTCTGACATGTACATGGTCTGACTGTTGTCTGTTTCTCCCCAGTAGTGTAAGATACATGAGGGAAAGGACTTAGTTTCATCCACTATTATATCCCTGATACCTAGAACACTGCTGTCATAGAGGAGACTCTACAGTATTTGCTAAATGCATAAATGGATGAGTCTATCTCCCTTGAAATGTGCCAAAATTAATAATCTGATAAGAAGCATATCAAATTTTCATTTTTAATTTGATGCTGAATTGAATATATTTTCAAAAATTAGTTTCATAAAAATTATAATTTTTTTCTTCAAACTTTTAACTGTCACTTTATATTCTGGGCTTTGGGATTTTCAGGCTTGCATGATTTCAAATAACATATGGTAGAACAAATGAGCATGGGTTTGACACAACCTGACCTTTAAATGACAATGAGAGCAAAAGGGCAGAATGAATGTGGCCTTGTCAAGCTCTTATGAGAATAGAAAATTTCCAGCAGCTTCAGAGAAGGTCAAAAAAGTGTTCCTCAAATGGAAAGAGGAGCCAAGTGAAAATTTTTCATCAAATGAGGGTGACAGACAGAGGTCTTTCAGAGAATATGTAATGAGGATCATCCAACTTATTCAAAGTGAAGAATAGCCAAGAGCCTGTGTGATCTATCTCACATTTTCAAGCATGACATGATCATTATGGAGAAATAATATATTTTTAAAGGTAACACATGGCATTTTATAAACATTTAAAGGGCATCAAAGGTATAAAAGCTCCAGGTCTTCTTTACCTTACGTGCCTCTTAGCTCTCTGATTCCCATCCTCAAATGTACCCACTTTTACTAATTATGTTTATATATTTCTAAGATGTTCTATGAAAACAATATGGATTAATTTTATTTAAAATTCTCTTAACTTGGAAAGATTTCAAGCAGGCAAGAACTATAAAAGGTAATAGAACAGACACAAGTGTACAAAAAAAGCAAATTTTATGAATATTAATATTTGTCCACATTGCTTTTGATAAATGTTAAAAAATAAAATATTACAGGTATAATTGAAACCACTATTACCCTGCTGGTCCCAGAGATAAACACTATCCTGAGGTTGATTTTCATCTTTCCTAGTGATTTTTCACATACCCTTAATTACATATACCTCCATAACAAAAAACATAATATCATATTACTTCTTAAATCTTTGTCTTACCATACTACAATAGCCATAACTTGCTTTTTAATTTGACATTATAATTTCAAAATTAATACATATGTAGCTCTAGTTCATCCATTTTAACTAACACTTATTGTTGTTGTTAGTCAGTAATGTCCGACTCTTTGTGACCCCATGGACTGTAACCTGGCAGGTTCCTCTGTCCATAGGATTCTCCAGGCAGGAACACTGGAGTGGGTTGCCATTTCCCTCTCCAGGTTAACTAACTATAGTTTCCCATTTATGAATATACTCCATGTGTTCAGTTGAACATTAAATTCTTTTCAGTTTTTCCATATACAGACAATTCTGTCTCTGCATCCTTACACTTGCTTTCCTGTACACATATGCAAGATTTTCTTTACATGTATAGAAACAAAATTGCTAGTTTGGATGATATTTGCATATTTAATTCTGATTGATATTGACAAACTCAGCTTGAAATCTATCAAACTTTTATACCACCAGCAGTACTCTCTACATATTTACACATGTTCTTGCCATGGTTTGGATAGAGATTGAAAACATGACCACAGTAATTTGTAGCTATTCCCTTCAAGAAGTAGAGTCTACTTCCCACTCACTGGATTTGGGCTTGCCCTGTCATAGGCTTTGGCCAAAATAATATATGGTGGAAATTACATTATGTGAATTCCAAAGCCTAGACTTTGAGGGACCTTGCAGACTCTGCTGTCCCTTCTTTGGAGTATGTATAGTATTATGTGAAGAATCCTACTCTATCTTACTGGAGAAAGAATGTGTGAAGAAGAAACGAGATAACCATACCCAAGAGCCAGACCTCTGAGTAAGGCCAACTTCTATCATCCAGCCCCTTGAAGTCATCAGATGACTATAACCGCATGATTCATTCCAAGGAAGACCAACAGAACTGCCCAGATGAGGCTAGCCCAAACTGCTCATCCAGCATCATGGGTAACTAATGATTGTTGTTATAAGTCACTGAGTTTGGGGATGATTTGCTATATAGCAACAGATTGCTCAATGCCTGGATGTTATTAGACATTTAGTTTTGCTAACCTGATAGGGATTTTTCTATGACATGGTATTCATCATTTATCTAAGCATCCTTTAATACCCTTCACATCAGAGGAATGATTTCAGATCTCAGTCAATAGAGTATCCAAGTAGTCATGACTTTAAGAGGAAATAATTTTTCTTACATAATAAGAAATCTGGAGGCAGGTCATTGCTGACATGTATTTTGGAACTCCATATCATATCTCTAGTTTAGCATCTCTGTAATTCTCTTAACTTTCCTTTCATGTCAAAAGATTAGTCTAAAGTGTAACACAGCACATCTGATGCATTAGGAGGCAAGAAGCCAGGAATGGCATGGAATAGAGCACTTTTCCTTATGCACCATGGCCTTCCTAATTATAACAGGAAAATCTTTCAAAGCAACTCCACAGACTTTCAGGAAAGTCTAAAAAATTCTAGTTAAATAGGAATAAATATAGAATTACATTTTAGTTAAGCAAAGAATCTTGTCAACCATACTTTTAAAAACATTTATATAATTTTCTTCATTAAGTTCTCAGGCATTTATTTTGACATCTTTTCTACATAAGGGGAAATAAATTTTGCTATATAGTGAAAAGAATATTTTGCTTTCAAAATATTACTTGGTTCTTATTATTGTATAAAAATACTGTTGAATTTCTTATTTTGATATTATAATAACAATCATCTGATTTGTTTATTTGCTCTAATAATTTATAGAATTTTATGAATTTGTGTGTGTATGTGTAGGTAATCACATAAACTGTGAGAATGGACAACTGTGATTCTTCTTTTTATCATCCCTGATTTCTTTTCCTTTTATTTGTACCAGTTAGGACCACTAGTAGAATATTGAAGAAGCCATATTAGTGGAGTCAGTGGTTGGTATTTGATACTTATTTTCACTTAACAGATTAATTTTCCTTTTGGTAAGAAATCTGTTTTACCTTAAATAATGTTTTAACATAACTATTCTCATTCTCAATTGTGCACAAGTGGAATAATTTACCATTTCAACAGGTGTAGGTTCTTTCATGTTTATTTTTTCTTATAACTTTTTGGTTATGAAAACTGGCATTGTTTACCAGTTATTATCTTAGATAATTATATTAAATTTTGGTCTGGCTAATATTCCATTAATTTTTGACATCTGCTAGCTCTTCCTGATATAATCTGTAATAGTTTTTTAAAAAAATTCCACCACCAAAATGTACTAACATACTTCATCTAAATCCATATATGCTACCTTCCTCCCTATAATAACCTTCAAAATCCAGATTTACATGTTTCTCACCTACCCAAAATCCCATTCTTGTAATTCTTCCTTCTCTTTTCTTACTGATACGTTTTTTCCTGTCTATTATTCTAATCAGCATTCAAGCATGCTAAAAAATCTTGATTTCAACTAATTTCTCACACTCTACCACTTATTTTAGTAAAAAACTTCCTGGGAAAAGATCTAGTAACAATTTCTTATCCTTCTTTCTAAATAAGCCTACTTCAAAAATGGTTCCACCACATTTAGTTAAATAGAAACATTTCTCAAGCTGGTGGCTCAGATGGTAAAGATTCAGCCTACAGTGTAGGACACCTGGATTTGATCCCTGGGTCAGGAAGATCTCCTGGAGAAGAAAATGGCAACCCACTAAAGTATTATTGCCTGGGAAATCCCATGGACAGAGGAGCCTGGCAGGCTATCGTCCATGGGGCCGCACATTGTTGAACATGATTGATCGACTAACACAGACATTTCTTAAGTGATCTGGGTTTCCCTGGTGGCTCAGGTCTGTAAAGAGTCCACCTGCACAGCAGGAGACCTGGGCTCATTCCTTGGTTGGGAAGATCACCTGGAGAAAGGGATGGCCACCCACTCTAGTCTTCTTGTCTGGAGAATTCCATGGAGAGAGGAGCTTGGTGGGCTACAGTCCATGGGGTCACAAAGAGTCAGACACAACTGAGCGGCTATTTTTATTTTATCATTAAGTGATTAAGAAGCTAGCTTTATAAAATTCTAAGTTCTCATAAATTTAGGGGTCTTCCTCTGGTCTTTCTCACCTGTTTCATTGGTCATGGACTAGTACCACACTTTTAAAAGAGAGTTTTTATAGAATGTTTTGTATCTGACAGTTCTCCTCATTGATTGTTCCAAGTGTTTTCCTATGTTTCTTTCCATATTTACTTTTCCATAATAAGTTTACAGTAAATATTTCTATCTCAAAAATACCAACAACTACTTGTTGGTATTTAGTATTTGGATTCACACTAAACCTATGTATTATCTAGGGGAAACCTAACATCTTATTAACTTGAGTTGTCCTATCCAAGTAAAAGAGATAGTTTTCATTTGTTCAAATCCATATTAGTATCTTTCAAAAGTTTTCAAAAACTGCCTTACATTTGTGTTCATTTCAGTTCAGTTCAGTCACTCAGTCATGTCTGACTCTTTGCGACTACATGGACTGCAGCATGCCAGGCCTCCCTGTCCATCACCAACTCCAGAGTTTACTCAAACCCATGTCCATTGAGTCGGTGATGCCATTCAACCATCTCATCCTCTGTCATCCCCTTCTCCTCCTGCCCTCAATCTTTCTGAGCATCAGGATTTTTTCAAATGAATCAGCTCTTTGCATCAGGTGGCCAAAGTATTGGAGTTTCAGCTTCAACATCAGTCCTTCCAATGAATATTCAGGACTGATTTCCTTTAGGATGAACTGGTTGGATTAGGGCTGATTTCCTTTAGGATGGACTGGTTTGTGTTAAGTAGTTCTTATTAAATTTTATATGTAGACATTTTCTTTTTATTTGCTATTTTATATACAATTTTCTCTTATATCTTCCAAATTATTGTTTCAAAAAGAGGCTATTTATTTTTGAAAATTAATTTTATATTCTATTACTTCACTTTTTCTTTATTGATTCTTGTGAGAACTAATGTCAAATCATCAGGTAATAGAAATAAATTTGCTTAATTCTTAGGCTTTGATTTTTTTGTCTAATTCCATTTGACTAATAACTCCAAAACAGTGTTAAATGGCAGTGGAAAAAGTGGGCATCCTTGCCTTACTCCTGATTGTAGTAGAGAGATCTTAAACTTTATCCCACCAAAATTCTTTGCACACAGCAGGTTGGGTGTTAACTAATTGGCTTTGAATAGGTTACCTTATACAAATATGATTTGTTTGAGAGTTATATATATATTTTTGTTTTCTCTTTGTGATAAATATAAAATTCACAACATACTTGCTGAAGCAAGAGATCTATAAATGAGAGCAATATTCTCCAGCATTTCCTATTTTCTTCTACAGTGATAATATCTTGAGCAAATTTTATTTTATAAAATGTCCTGTGCTCAAAATAGTTTAACATTAGTAAAGGAAGCCTACAGAGAGATTGTTTACTGAAAAATGCTTTTCCGTCCCTTAAAATCTGATGCTGACAATTGAACTAAAGTACTTGCTCAGTAACACCTCATTAAACTACAAATACATTCATATCTAGCATATTATGTGTGTATTAACAAGTTTCAAGTCTTTACAAGTACGAACTTAAATTTTGTTCCCTTAGTAGACATTACATACACAATTTTGGACTATAATTCTATTTTATCTTTATTCCTTATAATGCATATTACTTGCATAAAATATGGTGGAAGAGGCTAGACAATGCTGAAGTTTCAGGATGATTTTAGTATGCTAGGTAAGTCATGAGTTTTAGAGAAAACTCTCCATGTCCTCCAAAGGGAAGAGCTAAGATCAGAAGGAGAAAACATACTCCCCATGGAGTTCTGACTACCTGTACACAGAGATATACCTGATGTGCATCCTGTCCTGCAGCCCTAGAATCTCCTTGTTTACCGAGAGAGGAACTAAATGTACAGCAGGAAGAAGCATGCCCTTTGGAAATATCAGTGGACAGAGTTAGGAATTAAACAAGCTTTGAGATGGTTTTTCTGATCTCTTAAGAGCTATGCATTTTGAGAAATATGGATAGATGAGAAATGATGTGGAATCAGTGTGCTTCTTTTATAGATTTTCTGAAATTGTAGAGACTAGCATGACAGTGTGCTGGACAAATCAGAAAATATATCTGAAACATTCATAGTAAAAAACAGGTACATTTATGTTGATAAAGGGCACACTTAAGATCATATAAAGATGGGAAAATCATAATTATGAAGATATCAATAAAGACAACTCACTGGATGGAATATTTTATATAACATGTTTAGCAATGAAGAAATAGCATGTTTTCTATAAAACCAAGTGCATTTTCATGACCTAAGGCCTAAGTTGTATCTGACGAAAGTGAAATGTCCTTAGGTCATGAGACTAACTCTTTTTGCCTCTGCAAAAATAGCTTTCAAGTAAAAACCACAACCTTTTCTGAAAACACCGAATATCACAATTGACAGTTTCTGAAGAATCACAGAAATTTTAATTCACATATTCTGAAATTGTAAATAATTTAATAATTATACATAACTTAAAAATTCTACTCAGAGGCTACTTTAGATGTTTTGGAGTCATTGACACATTTAACACAATTTTTCTTTAAATTATGAGATAATAATCCATCCTATCATTTATAATTTTTAAAATACTTTCACTCCTGTTAGTTTCTTTAGGAGATATTTTATACCCATCATTATGTCTTATTTCCTGTGAAGAGAGAAATGTAGCTCTCAAATTTCTTTCTTGGGTTTGAGATTTCCCTAATTCCACTAACGAGTTTACTTAACATTTTAAAGTTGTGAAATATATATACATTTCTTAGGATATATATAATTATATTTATGGTCTAAAGAATAATGATAGAAACACTGTTATGCACAACTTCCAATGTAAGAAAGAAAATCCTGCTGCCTTTGAAGATTTTGTGTGTGATCTCTCCAATCCCATTCCATTCCCTCCCTTCCAGAGGTGACTGATAAGCTTCTCATCATTGTGCCCCCTTGTGTTTCTAAGTATTTGTGGAAAAAAGGTCCCAAGGTAAAACAGGGTTGGGAAACTCAATAGGTAGGTCAGATTGCATGGTAGAATTTGAGAATTCACAGAGCCCTAGCGAGTTAATGAATATTTGAACACAATTTTATTTTCATGAAACATGTTTTACAAAGTATTGATCTACATATTTTACCAAATTTTGTGCAATTTATAATGAATGGATAAGTACATACATTTCTCTATAAAACCTAAAGGACCTTTGATGGAAACTGAATCCTTAAGGTGGATGAGCAAGGCATCCACCAAGGCAAGAAGTAAACCCAAAATCTTAAGGGCATAAAAGAGTAAAGATTTATTTCTCATTCACAATAAACATCCATCAGAAGTTTGCTAGAGGCTATATTCTGAGCAGTATTCACTTTGAGCCATTCTCCCTTGGACAGTGGTGATCAAGAGACTTCTACTCACAATTTACCTGGCAGAGCTTGTGTGCTATCTTCACCCAAAACAAAAGGGGCAGGGAATGCTATGTGAGAAATATTTGGGGACCAGAATTAGATTATTCTCAGAGGTTGAGGGGCAAGGCCATTAGTCTATTCAAAGATTGAGGGTGTTCGAAAGGTAGGAACATTCATTATGTCATTCAGCTTGGAAAAAGCCTCAGACCTTACCTGAAACTGATGAGGAAGCATTAGGATAGCATCCAGGCTCGAGAACTCTTATATTTGATACTTATGAATGTGTCTAGTGTGTGGGAAACTGGGGTTTGAGTGTGAATCAGAATGTCATTTCACATATGGTGTAAGACTGGGAACCAATCCATCAGTGCCGTACAATTGGGCAGTTGACGGCTCCTGAATCATGTGGAATTTGTCAGGGCCACTCAGGAGAGAATGCTAATTAATGGTAGAATTAGGCCACGGTACAGAATGAATAGGCTGTTTTTTCTGTGCCTACCCTTTTTCTATTTCTTTTTTATGACTCTATATACATCTAGTGTATGTATATATTATATATTGCATACTTTTTCTGAAAGTCCTATCTATATGCATCTATATATACACTATCTATATGTATATATATACATATATATTTACACATTTTTTTAAAGTCTAAAAATGCTTTTCCTGCAAAGGGAAAAGCTACTGCCTGCCTTTGGATCAAGGGTGAAAAAAGAAATATTAAAAACAGTATTTACTTGAGGATCAATGTGATGGTGGCAGCAAAATTAACAGGAAGAAAAACATAACAAAACAAAACTCAAAGGCAAGATGGAAAAGTAGTATGAAAGAACTGTACTATTTAGAAACTGTCTATCTGTGATCCAGTAAATTAGGGCTTCTTTATTATATTTCAGCAAAGGTGAGGAAATTTTCTGTACAGAATCACCTTCTCCATTTCTAAGGATTTCTGCTATCTCCTTGCATCCATCAGAATACTATTTAGAGTTGTCAGACAGATAAGAATCTACACATTTTTAAGCTATTGCTTTTCAAAATTTTGATTTCTTGTAGGTGAACTTGCAAGTGGACTTCATAGTGTCTTTGTTACTTTCAGTGTTAAAGTTTCTATTAAATGAAGTGATGAATATTTTCTGTCAGTCTGTGCTTATGTGAACACAAATGACTATTTTTACTATTTTAATACTGCTATTTTGCTCATTTAGAAAGCATAGTATATTTATGATGGATGTTGTTTAATTTCATTGAGGTTCAACTGCCTTTTGAAAATACTCTTTTATCTGCATATTAAAATATCTATGTAGACAGGCAAACTAAGACATTGTTACAGGGCTGCCGTAACAAAAGACCATAAACTTGGTGACTTAAAACAGCAGAAAGTTATTCTCTCATAGTGCGAGAAGACGGAAATGCTAAGTCAAGGTTCAGAAAGGTTTGACTCCCTTTGAAGAATCTAGGAGATGATCCTTCCGGTCTCTTTTGGCTTTTGGTGGCTCCTGACATTCCTTGGTTTGGTGGCACACAGCTCTCGTCTTTGTTTCCATCTGATGTGGATTTCTAGCTCCCTCAGTCTATTTTCTCTTTTTATATGGACTCTTGTCATTGGATTAAAGACCCACCTGGATAATCAAGGATGAGCTCATTTCAAGATACTTAAACTGCATCTGCAAAGACCCTTTTCCTAAATAAGGGTCATAATCACAGATTCCGGGTGGACATATCTTTGAGGAGCTTCTATTCAACACACTGCATGTGCCAACCCAAATACACTGGACTTTGACATTGTTCTACTATATTTCAATATTATATTCAAATTTGCATGGGTATAATGCCAATTTTAGCTTTACATCATTCTCTCTGAAAAAGTCTAGCTGTAATTATTTGAATTTAATAACTTTTTATATACATGTGTAAATAGCTAATATAAACAGCTAGTATATTCTCTTGTCTATTTCATAAATGTATAACAGACAAGGTCACTTTCTCCAGAGTTTGTTAGATAAGTTCTATTTCCTTAGCATGATTACCAATAATATTTGATATTTTTTCCAAAGTAGTCTACTCTGTAGAGTAGCTTTTCTCAGACATATAAAAATAATTCCATATTATTTTATTTCCTTTTCCAAAGTCAAGTATCTTTGAAGTCTTTTAAAAAAGTTACCTTGTTCATTGTTCAGTTGCTAAGTCATGTCCGACTCTGTGACCTCATGGACTGCAGTACGCCAGGCTCCTCTGTCCTCCACTATCTCTTGGAGTTTGGTTACAGTCATGTCCATTCAGTCAGTGATGCTATCTAACCATCTCATCATCTGTCACCCTCTTCTCTTTTGCAGTCAATCTTTCCCAGCATGGGTGTCTTTTCCAATGATTCCATTTCTTCGCATCAGGTGGCCAAAGAATTGGAGCTTCAGCTTTAGCATCAGCGATTCCAATGAATAGTTGAGTTGATTTCCTTTAGAATTGACTGGTTTGATCTCCTCGCAGTCCAAGGGACTCTCAAGAATCTTCTCACGCACCACAATTTGAAAGCATCAGTTCTTCTGTGCTCAACCTTCCTATGGTCCAGCTCTCATATTCATACATGATTATTGGAAAAGCCATAGCTGTGACTATATAGACCTTTATAAAAAGTATAAAAAGTTATACCAAAGCTATAAAATATACAAATTATTACAAAGAACATTCCACCCCAACCCCTTTCGATTCATGAAATAATTATAAAGCAATTCATTAAGCAAACTTTGTAGCAGCACAGAGCTTAGACATTAGAGCCAGAAGTCCTGGCCTCAGTTGTTGGTTTTACTCTATGCTAACCACTTGACCTTAGGCTAGTTTCCTAACTTTATTTCTTACCTGTAAAATTGCATAATGATTATATCAATCCATGATTCAGTGCTCTTTAAAAGCTTAAAACCTTGGTAACATTCAGTAAACCCACACTAAATAGTCATTATAAGTTTTACAGTGAAAATGATTACTATAAACATTATTTAATATATTATTATTACTATTGTTATTATTATAAAGATACTAGTTCCTAAAAATCAAGACAGTGAAAGCTTCCTTCAAAATAGCCACATTCTCTGTTAGAGTGGGTTCAAAGTTATTTTGTAAGAAACCACTAGCTTCAGGAAGTATTAACCTGGCTTCACTTTCAGGGGAATAAATAGAATCATCTTCTACTTAGGATAGCTTTCTATTCAGGACATACCTTGGGCTCCTCAGGTCCTTCCCATTCTCAGTTTCCATCCAGTTGTCTCCATCATTAGTTAAGATTTTGCACTTAACCACTAATACAGAAGAGCTATGGTGTAAAAACTCATGAGTGGATACAGAATCAAACTCCCTGCCATATTCTATTTTTCCAAAGATTTTCAAAGTTAAACAATTGGAAGGAAGTATTGCCTGAAGCTTTGAAGGTCTTATTCACTTCATTACACAGGCTTTCCATTTTGAGAGCTTTAAGAGACATTCTTTTTTTTTGAGATTAATATCAGGAATAACAATGATTTTCATGTACAGTTGGCTTGGTGTGTTTATCTTAAAGAGAGATTGAAATATATTGATATAATTTACTAGATTTTCCTCCTTATGTTTTCTGTTAAATAGTCTTAGAGGCAAAATTGTGGTTAGTGTATGACACATGTACAGAACTTCATAGTATGTAATTTTGATTAGTCTCATTTATAGATTGATTTTTATCTTTTATTTTGTCTTATATCTGCTTATTGTTCTCAATTATATTTATCTTCTTTGACTGTATTTTTTCTTTTAAAGCCACCTGAAATTGTTTCTGGAACAAAGTGGGCTAGTAATTTAGAACTATCATTTCTAGAGGAAATTGTAAGTTCTCTTCATATCTTTATAGATCCTTCAAACTTCATGATGTGTGCATCATAAAACAACTGATAATTAACAGAAATATTTAAATGACAAGCTGGGAAAATGTAAGGTATGTTGAGGAAAGATGAACTCTAATTTACAGGCTCTATGATAAAACAGTGAGTGATGCTGATTTTTTTTTATCAATTGTTAAATATTTATAAATGTTAAATTTTATTCATACAAAAGATCTTAAACTGCTTTGAAATAAAATGAAAGAACAAAATCTATGTATTAGTAATATTTGGGTTTTTCTTTCATAAAACTTTGTTTCTTCAAAGCGTATATTATAAATTGCTACCATACACTGAAAATTCTTCTATAGATGATTGTTTGGTAAAAAATTCTACATGCCAAATGGTAAAATATATATAGGATAAAAAAATATGTTGGAAAAATTACTCTTTTTAATGAAACATGTCTCTTCAACTAAACTCTGTTGTGCAGGACTTAGGTTAGTATAGATGATAGGTTAAAATTTGCATGTTAACAAGAATAATTTATGGAAAACCAGTGAGAATAGCGTTATGCTTTCTTCTCCTCCATTTTTGACAAAATGCTAAATTAAAAAACTCGAGAAGATGTGCCTTACCAGAACCATAACTACATAAAGTGGCTATGATAGTTCTCCTCCATAAATTATGAGTGGATATTACTTTAAAAAAATACATGACAAGTAAATCATTAGAGAAAAAGGTAGTTCTTTTGTGAATGTACATATGTCAAAAGAAATGATCTCTTTTAGGTGTTGCTTGTAGAGCACTCAGAAGTGACAAGCATTTGTTACATATGCTCAGCTGACAATAAGGCTGTCTCTCCTGAAAGACAAATGAAAAGAATTGGATTAATTTAGTTATAAAGAGATTTACATTTTGCTGTTTCTAACATGTCTTTTGGAGATTGATGAGTAAGAAATGAGATAAGAAAGCCCTTCAGAAGCTACTATTGCTGAATATGGTAGAAAAATTGCTCTTGCTGGAAGATGAATCAAGTTTCTGTCAGGTAAAGCCAGGGAAAATTCTCTTGTGTTATCAACTAATCTTACCCGAGAGGGAATATTATGCAAGATGTATGATATCGCTTTCTCCCTCTCCCGGAAGCCAGGTGGTTGTACACTAAAGCAATATAACAAGATTTCCACACTTTCACTTTATTTATTTACTAGTTTAGCCATGAGATTTTCTAAAAAAATGTTGTCTGATCTTGCCTGTCCACTAGCCTTTTTTAGAAGGCTTTCATTGTTTAAAATTGGTTATTAAATATTCTATAACAATGATAAAATTCAATTTACTAAATTTATTTGCTTTGCTCTTTTTTTTCTGATTAAAATATATACTGATGAGCAAAATATAACTAACCTAAATTCAAAGAATATGCATCTTGTTGTTTTGCCTGCTTACAGCCTTTTAAGTATGTGCTCTTCTCTCAACTAAAATCTTAACTTCTTTTTCTTCAATAGACCTTATATTCAGCATACATTAACAAAAAAATCACAAAACTGTAATACTGTCTAATTCTAATGCTCTATGGGGATTTCACTAATGTTTTGCCAAGAACAGGTCACAGTAAAAATCAACTTAGTGTGAAAACTCATTCCAAAAAAATATTTTAAGTTGCCTGGACTTAGTATTCCACAGTTAACAAGCATGAGAAAGCAAGTACCCATTACAAACAGCTAGGAAAATTTTTAATCTTTACAAGAGCTATTTAATGTTCTGAAATAAGACAGAACATTTGGAAGACCTTTGCATACCTGTAACAGCTGACCCAATAATGGTGCTTCAGGAGGAAAAAGAGGAAATGCCTGATTCCACCACCTTTAACTGTCAAAACAGATAAAACTGACTGCAGTAGGTCATCTCGTTTTTGCCTAACACCCTGGAATGACTTCTGCTGTACCTTTGCTAGAACTTGGCATGGAACCCGTGTTCCACAGGAGGCTTTCCACTAAGGCTCCTGTTCAGTCCTCATAGGTCTCTCTCCCTTCAGTTCAGTTCAGTCACTCAGTCGTGTCTGACTCTTTGCGACCCCATGGACTGCAGCATGCCACGCCTCCCTGTCCATCACCAACACCTGGAGTTTACTCAATCTCATGTCCACTGAGTCAGTGATGCCATCCAGTCATCTCATCCTCTGTCATCCCCTTCTCCTCCCGCTTTCAATCTTTCCCAGCTTCTGGGTCTTTTCCAATGAGTCAGCTCTTTGCATCAGGTGGCCAAAGTATTGGAGTTTCAGCTTCAACATCACTCCTTCCAATGAATATTCAGGACTGATTTCCTTTAGGATGGACTGGTTGGATCTTCTTGTAGTCCAAGGGTTGTTCAAGTAAAAATTTGGACTTCTTTGTATTCCTCTAGGTGCTAAATTCCTGCCTTTGGGCTTTGAACAAGCTGTTGTCCTGTTGGGAAAGTCTGCCTTGAAATTTTTCACTTGGCTTGATCCTTATGTTATTTAGTCTCAGTTTAAAATGTTACCTCTTCAGCAATCCTTCCTTTGCCTGTTTCAGTTAATGCCCGTGTGAACTACCCGATCCATTCATACTTGTTTATTGCTCATTTCCTACTACCCTAACATAGGTTTTCTTTTTTTTTTTTTAACATAGGTTTTCTATAGAACTTCTGTCTATAACACTCATTACTCCTCATACTGCTTGTATTAAACATGTTAATGAATAAATATAATCCCCCCATTATCAAAGAGATAGCTATTCTGATAGCACATGGTTTGCATGCTCTAACATCACTGTGCTGCTTTTTAGTAAGTTTAGTTTCAAATGAAATTATTAAAATTTCTCAGTTAAATGTATGAAACTGTATTTAAGTCATTATATAGTTTTGGAATAAACATTGTTTGACTACTATAAGTGGTAGTGGAATAGAACCACAATTTACGGTCTCTTGATTTGAACTTTGAGTACATTTAGTATATTCTGTGTGCTTCACATTCTAATGCTCTTTCTTGAATTTCCCCTACATGGTAGCTATTGGAGAGCCCACACATTTCAGTTCTGCCCAGTAGTTAATATCATTTCCATTTTTACAAATGAAGAAATGAAATCTCAGTCCATGAAAATAAATTGCAGGTCTTCTGATTTCAATGTCAAGGCTCTTTCCACATGATCACTCATTATTTCTTGAAATTAAGGTGTAATAAATATCATATACTTTTTCTGTATACCCTGGTGACATTGAATGTGAGAATAATATCCTGAAAGAATTTAAATCATCAATATAAATTAAAATGTATATTACAGCACATGCTACCTAAAGTTAAAAATCAAGGTGAAGGGGAAGTATTTAATTAATACTATTAGAGTTTAGCCAAAAGGAAATTTTAGCTTTCAGCCAGGAGGCAATAGGCGAACTTATTCAAGGAAGTAGAATTAGAATGAGGGGGAAAGTGAAGATAAAACAACAACAAAAATCCAACCAACAACAAAGAAAAAAACTAGCTCTTATTTCTGGATCTGAAATCAATGTTGTGAGGCTAGGTGCAAGACTGTGTTTACAAAGCTTGTTTTCTTCATTTGTGCAATAAGCATCATGTATTTCTCAGTAATAATTTAGTACCACTAAGAGAAAGCTCAAAGTAAAGTGAAAGTCTCTTTGATAAGGCAGAAGTATGATTCTAGCAGAACAACAAGTACAAAGAAGTTAGGGGATGTATCATAGCTGAAGCCTGTAGTTTCCCATGGTGAATATCAGAGTTAAAACCCTGGAAATTGTGAGATTTGCTCCTTCCTTTGGGAAAGAACTTTGGAGTGTCTACTGCAGGTGAATTTTTAATCAAATCTCATTGTTCTAGATATGGAAAGACTTACAATTAGGAATATTTTAATGCCAATCTATTTCTTCCCTTCTGGTGTTTCATATGTACTTCCGTCAAACTAAATTCTTTTATATTAAATAATGTAAGAAGTAAATAAATCCTTAAATAATGTGAGTGTAAATGTATGACAAAACCCACTACAATATTGTGAAGTGGTTAGCCTCCAACTAATAAAAATAAATGAAAAAAAAAAAAAAGAAAAGGAGTAAAGAGTGGGGTAAAATGGCTGGAGACCTCTTTATCATACACTGTTTATGGGTTTCTGTGGCGGCTCAGATGGTAAGAATCTGCCTGCAATCCAGGAGACCCAAGTTTGATCCCTGGATCAGGAAGATCCCCTGGAGAAGGGAATGGCAACCCAGTCTGGTATTCTTGTCTGGAGAATTCCATGGACAGAGGAGCCCGGCAGGCTTACAGTTCATGGGGTTACAAAGAGTCATACATGACTAACACTTTCACTTTCACTTCATTTATGTTCTAAACCTAAATTTATGAGCTTGAGCTTTCCTTTGTTTCAGGGAGGTAGGTGATAGAGACTCAGTTGCTTTTCTTAAAACTGTTCACAGCCATGGCAACCTCTGGGATGTCTTTTCTTGCATATCTTCTCTACACAGCTCTGTCACCCCTGGCTCCTTTCCTACTGACGCTGTGTGACATTGTTATTCTTAATGGAGCGACTTCTCCCCTGAGTTAAGAAAAACTTTTCAAACCATATAAACAAGCATTTCAGTTTGCAAAGACTGAAGGAATTATGTATGACAAGAAACTATGGTTGAGTATTCTCTTCACACTGTTGTGTGTTCAGTCACTAAGTCATTTCCAACTCTTTCAGTCAAGTCCACTCCATGGACTGCAGCACTCCAGGCTTCCCTGTCCTTCACTATCTCCTGAAGTTTGCTCAAACTCATGTCCATTGAGCCAGTGATACTACTCTCTACAGTAGGGATCATAATTGTAGAAAAGATCTCTCTCCCCAAGATTCAAAGTTTTCATTTGTGACCCCAAAAACTTAAAGCATAGAAAATAAAATATTGATTTCCCTGGAATTATTACAACATCTATTCTCATGCTAACATAATTAAAATATAACTGGATTTGTTATAGCCGGCAGGTAGCTAGGTATGAGCAGAGATATGGGGCAGGGACCAGGTGGCAGGAAATCATTCATTTTGTGAACAGCCGGGGCCCATAGACAGACCAAGGAAAGCAGGAACCTTCATATTAACAGGAGACCATGCATTCTGGATAAGTGTGTGAGTAGCAGACGAAGAAAGGGGAGGAAAGGCAGGAATCTCCTGTGTCCAAACGTAGCCTTTTGCTCATTGCGCTCTCATTATAGTAAGATCGGGCTTCCTTGGTGGCTCAGTGGTAAAGAATCCGCCTGTCAATGCAGAAGACACAGGTTTGATCCTTGGGTTGGGAAGATCCCATGGAGAAGGAAATGGCAACCCACTCCAGTACTCTTGCCTGGAAAATCCATGGACAGAGGAGCCTCGCAGGCTACAGTCCATAGGGTCAGGCTTACAGATAAGAAGTACTAATCATGCACCAAATCCATGACACTTCTGATCTAAGCTAGATGGGGACAGAAATTCCTCCGACCCTCAGGAAAAAGCCGCTGGGATGAAAATCATAGAAATCGACCCCCAAACTCCTCCTTCCCCCTTCATTTTTATGCCCCTCTTAACTGCCTTGACAAAGAGACCCAGCTAGGCAGTTCCCAAACTGCCTGCCCACTCTCCCGCTGAGAATGTATCCTTGCTTAAATAAACTTTTACTTTATTTTCTTAACCTGTCTTTGAATTCTTTCATGACACAGAGATAACTTCAAATTCACCAGCAACAGATTCAGTAAAATGATACATGTTTGGTTTAAAGCGATTTGCTTGTGAAAATGAGATGCCTTCTTTGTCAGTGAGTAAACTTCGTATTTTCAAGTTGGTCATTTCATTTTATATTTTAGCATTATGGCAAAGAAAGAATTTATGTATCCAGAGAGGTAAAATTAAATAATACAAGTACAAAAATAGATTTGTTTTGTTCCATAGAGAAAAGTAAGTTAGAATGATGTATTCTAGCATTGGATGTATTTTTACTTACATTATAATTCAATGTAAGCTTATTTAAATCATTTGAGGATCTATTTTTTGACTGTTTCATACCAGCCATGTTACCTTTGGGCAGTGGTTCTCATATTGAGAGTGCGTCAGAATCACTGGAAGGGTTTATTAACACGGATCTCTGGGGCCCACTTCCAGAGTTTTGGGATCTCCAGGTGTGGAGTGAAAAGTGAAAGTGAAAGTCGCTCAGTCGTGTCCGACTGTTTGAGAACCCATGGATTATACAGTCCATGGAATTCTCCAGGCCAGAATACTGGAGTGGGTAGCCATTCCCTTCTCCAGGGAATCTTCCCAACCCAGGGATTGAACCTAGATCTCCCACATTGTAGGCAGATTCTCTACCAGCTGAGCCACAAGGGAAGCCCCCAGGGTGGAGTAGGGCTCAAGAATTGCATTTCTGACAAGTTTCAAGGATATATTGATATTAATGGTCCAGAGATCACTGTTTGAGAAAGTCATCCTGCATCAATCATTTAAGTTCTTACTCCTCATCTATCAAGTCTATGAAATATGGTGTTAAAGAAAAAGGCCATTCAACAAATATGTATAAAATGACTTACATGTGTTCGGTGCTTGCTAAACATGATCCCTGCCTTTGAGAAGATCATGGAGAAGAGACTGACTGATTCTACCTTTGATAGAACAAGCTGGGAACACTTGCTAGAGGAGATGATTTCAAAACCCACAAAGCTTGTAAAAAGGGAAAACATATACAAATATTATACATAATATTTAGAAAAATATTACCCCTTGTCCTCCATCCCCATCCCCACCCCACCTAATTCCCACTTCGTAGATATAACAACGTTAATAATTTGATGTGGAATTTGCCAAAATGTCTCCAAATTATCCAGCCTTCTGGGTGATTCATTAGATACTCATATACAATAGCGCAAATATTTCCAAATATCTTCTAGGAGAAGGCTTTACTATCACCTCAAGCTCCAGATTCCTCATGCAAATTCCATTCTTATTCCTCACTCTTAATTCCTAGCCCTTGGTTGCTGTCTTCTTGCCCTGCATTATTTAATGCATGAAAACCTTTAAATCTTCCTCCCCTAAAAATGCCACACATCCAAGGCTGTCATGTGTAACAGACTTATATTAATATTTTGCATTCACAGAGGTTAATTATAGCACTGAAAAGAAGATTGTACTCAAGATACTGGAGATCTGTAATACCAACATATCCAGTGCTACAACAAATATGTGAAGGTACAGGAATTGACCACAAAGTATAACTAAGGTCAATGAAAAAGTTGTAGTTTTCTACCTGCATTAAAGAAAAACTAAGAACAAAAGCAGCTAGAGGTTTAGTCCTCAAATCTTTGAGCTTTGTTGTTGTTTTGTTTTGGCTGAGGAAAATATGGGTCAGAATTTTTAAGTAACTTGTGATGGATTAAAGTTGAAAATTGCAGGAAAAAGTAAGAATATAATGGTGTTATAAGCCAGCAATTCTTAATTGGTGGAGTGTTCTCTTCTGCTAAACTACTATCTCTCCTCAAAGTAATGCAAATATGTAGATAGACATAGATTGAAAGCTTCTTAAAAAAATGCTGCTTTAACAAGGCTTGTTTCTGACTATGTGTATTACTACTAATATACTATATAAATAATAGGCACTGGAACATGAAATAATTATCACCTGCAGGTAAGGTGGTCATCACAGGATGAAAGGAAGAAATCACCTTGAATTTTGCAAGGCTTTTTTTTTTTTTTTTGGTTGTAAAAATAGACCATTTCTAATACCTGCACATAATGTAATGAGAAGACTGCTGTGCTTTGGGGTAAGTCTCCACAGATTCAAATGCTTCAAAAAGGTTTAGGATTCTCTGGATTCAATTTTATGCTCTAAAATCCAATCTCTTCAGAATATTTCCCCTTTCATGAGGTTGACCCCTCAAAGTTGCTGTTAGCCTGGAAGAATCTATAGAGATTTTTTGTAAAAATGAACTTCATTTTGGCTAACACTTAACATTTCTTGTAAGGTAGCAGACCAATAATTATTTTCTTTGCCAAAAAACATATGTTTCTGTTTCTGATTAATTTGTTTCTTTTAATCATTAGTGTAAAAAGACTTCACTTTTGAAAAAAAGCTTGTTTACCCTAAGGCTTTTCTTCTCCTCATATTACATTTTATTCTGTTTTCAGATATCTTTACTGAAATACAATTTACATGCCATAAAATTCACCAAAGTATACAATTTAATGGATTTTAGTATATTCAGAGTTGTGCAATCATCAGTATAATCTAAGTTTAAAACGTTTTCATCACTCACAGAAGAAACCCCACACTCATTAGCTGTCACTCCGTTGCAACCCTCTCCTCCTTCCTTCTTCTCTAGCCATAAGCAATCATTAATCTGCATTCTACTCCTACAGATTTGCCTATTATAGACATTTAATATAATTGCAAACATACCACATATGACTGTGTTGTTTCATTTAGCACAGTCTTCCAAGTTTCATCAATGTTGTAACATTTATCAGTACATCATTTTGTTTACTCATTTATCAGTTGATGGACACTTGAGTTGGTTTTACTTTTTGGCTTTGTGAGAAATGCTGCTTTGAACATTTGTGCTCAAGGTTTTTGCATTAAAATGATTTTCTCTTGCATATGGACTTCAAAGTAGCATTGTTGGGTCATGTAGTAACTCTGTCTTTATGCTTTGTAGGAAATGCCAAACTGTTTTCCAAAGTGTCTGCACAATGGTACATGTGGTGGCTCAGTTGGTAGAGAAGCCGCTTGCAATGCAGGAAGCCCGGGTTCAATCCCTGGAGAAGGAAATAGCAACCCACTCCAGTATTCTTGCCAGAGAAATCCCATGGACAGAGGAGCCTAGTGGTCTACAGTCCATGGTATCATAAGACTTGGACATGACTGAACGATTAAACTGCCACCAAGCAATGTGTAAAGATTACAGTTTACTTTCATTCTCACCTTTGCCTGTTATTTTGTGTCTTTTTGATTATGGCCATCCTGTTGCTGTTTCTGTTTAGTTGCTAAGTGGTGCCCAACTCTCTGCCCAAGGCCATGTAACAGATAGTAAACAAAATAGAGAATGGCCTGGCTATCAGGAGGTCAGTTTTCTGCTTTATACTGTATCAGTTATAACAATGTGACCTTGGAAATGGGCAACCTCCTTAGAATTATCCTACCCTATCTGCCAAAGAAGGTAGAGGTCTTGAAATGAAAATCTTCTGCTGTCTCTTCTCTTCTCAAATTAAAGGTATCTCAGCACAATATTCAGTTGTGGGCTTGCATGTGTGTCTGACTTTGTGTGTATGTCTGTGTGTCTGCATTTACATGCATAAGGAGACAGAATAAAATCCATGATTATAATGCAATCAAATGTCCTCAATGCAATGATAATGTCCTCAAAATTGTTCTTATTGTTCTTGTTTCTATGTAAGTGTTTATTATAATCATATGCTAAGGGGCTCTAAATGAAAAGAAAGAAAATACTACTGGAGATAAACGTTTAAATTTAAATCCCCTCATTAAGGGCCAGCACTATATGGGTACTTACTGTGTTGCATCTCTGAAAGCCAGAGAAAACCTAAGAGAAAGGTTTTTCCTAATCCCCATCTTATGGATGAGGGAACTGAGTTTCAGAGATATCAAGTAACTTGACCAAAGCCACATAGTTAAATGATAGAATACAAATAGAGAGTAATACAAGATAATAGGTAAGAGAGACATCACAAGAAAGTCAGAAGTCCTGGCCCAGGTATCAAACCTGGGTCTCCTGCATTGCAGGCAGATTCTGGACCGACTGAGCTATGAAGGAAATACGTATGGAGAAATAGAAGGGAACAACTGAGAATGACCAAATCAAGTTTTTAATTAAAATATGATTAGTTGGGGAAGTTAAACCCAATAGGAAAGTTCCCCTGTTATCTACAACTTTTCCATTTCTAACTGCAAATGGAAAAGGAAAAAAAAAGAAAGACAACTTAGGTTAGAAAGAAAACAAATGATGCTGGTATTCTGGCCTTTGTTCTGCACTTATTAATTTGTTGTTGTTGTTCAGGAGGTCAGTCATGTCTGACTCTTTGCGACCCGGTGAACTGCAGCATGCCAGGCATCCCTGTCCTTCACCATCTCCTGGAGTTTGCTCAAACTCATATCCATTGAGTTGATGATGCACTTATTAGTAACATTCATAAATCCTCTAGAGACTGATGTCTTTATCACTACACTAGACTCCCTCCTTCTATCTGGGTGTAATGAGGTAGATCTCTTTCTCTTGTTGCTTTAGTCCAGTGATGAAATTCCAGATACTTTTTTAAATTGAATATAGTTGGTTTACAACACTGTGCTAGTTTCAGGTGTATAGCAAAGTGATTTGTTATACATATGTGTGTATATATTATATTCTTTTAAAAAATTCTCTTCCATTATAGTTCATTACAAGACATTAAATATAGCTCCTTGTGCTATACAGTAAATCCTTGTTTTTTTTAATATATATGGTAGCGTATATCTGTTAATGCCACATTCCCAATTTATCTGCCCCTCTTCCCCTTTAGTAGCCATGTTTGCTTTCTCTGTCCATTCATGTTGCTGCAAATGGCACTGTTTCCTTAGCTTAGGAATATTCCATTGTATATATAGATAGCATATCTTCTTCATCCATTCATCTCCTGATGAACACTTGTTTCCATGTCTTGGTGGAAGTGAGATGGTGCAAACTTTTCGCTATACAAATATAATGTAACTGAGACCTCTTTGAGTCAGAGATTTCCTGAAAATGAAAGCTCAGCAAAAACTTCTTGATTGAGATACAACGTTAACCACTAAATAGTTGTTGCTTCATTTCTAAGCTGTGCTACTTTTTTGGTACCACGCCAGGCTCCTCTGTCAGTGGGATTTCCCAGGCAAGAATGCTGGAGTGGGTTGCCATTTCTTTCTCCAGGGGATCTTTCCAACCCAAGGAGCAGAGCTACATCTCCTGCTTGGCAGGTGGATTCTTTACTAAACCACTAAATAGAGAGTTAATAAATTTTCATAATGAATTCAGGGCATTTGGGGAAGGAAAATTCTAATATCCCAACTTCAAAACTATTAAAGTCTAAATTAGAGAGTTATTTGGGATAAAATAAAATAGTAAAGACTATGAACTGTAGTAGGGAGAATAAAGTCCTGAAATTAAATGACCTTGAGTAATGGGGAAGACTAAATGCATGAAAAGAACTCAGATATTGTGTAAAACTGTTTATGGAATAGTCTATTGCTAAAGTTAAAGATGCTTTAAAATGTAACTAACTTTATGAGGCTCTGGGAGACAATGTATAAGAAAGTGATCAAGAATAAACAAAGCTGCATTTTGCTCCCCAAGGTGGGGACCACTACAATATCAGCAGGGAGGAGAAGTGCTTCATTCAAGATACCAAGGATTTGCATCTGTTCCTCAATAGCAGTGGGAGGGTGTGACAAGATGAAACAAGGGCACTAGTCAACTGATCGGACTCGAGGTCTCTGTCTGCTCCAGTTTTAGACTCAGTCCCTGAGGCTTCTGGTTATTTTTGCAAGGGAGGTCTCAGTGGGTGTTCTAATCACCTCCTGTTCACCCTGTTGATGAGGGAGGGACCCTGCACCCTAAATTATACAAGATGACTGAACACGTAGACGCATGTGCTCTCAACCCAAAATACTGAAGCTAAAGCTCCAGCTGACTGATGTGAACAGCCGACTTATTGGAAAAGTCCCTGAAGCTGGGAAAGATTGAGGGCAGAAGGAAAAGGGCATCAGAGGATGACATCACTGATGCAATGGACATGAACTTGGGCAAACTCCAGGAGGTGGTGAGGGACAGGGAGGCCTGGCATGCCATAGTCCATGGGGATGCAAAAATTCATGACTAAACATGACTGAATAACAACGACAACAACTCTCAACCCAGGGGAGGAGGATACTGAACACCCTGCAGGGCCACATGGGAATAGAGTGAACAAAGAGCAGCTGCGTGAGGCAGGTTTTGTAGTAACAAGGAGATGAGGTGCTACCCCGGTGTGTGCAGAAAGAGGCAACTGGCTTATGTGAATAAATTTCAGGCTGGCGGGAGACTCACTGTTGTGTTGAGGATCAAGTGTGGTACAGCTGGTCCAAATAATAAAGGAACTGGGCTTTCCTTCTGGGTGGATGACATATCTGTTCAGAGCAGCAGAACTCACAGTGAGGCCACTGGGGCCCTGTGATGCCCAAAGATGTCGGGGGGGGGCACATGAAATTTTTGGCTTTATAAAACAGCTGGAAAGTTCTGGACTTCTGTGATTGGCCAAGTGAGCACCTGAGCAATTAACTGGAAAATGTATGAGCCGTGACTGTGCTCATACTCTTGAACAAAGATACTTGGGAAAGACTTCTATTTTCGACAGTGTGATGTAATTTTCCATTTTGCTCTAGAGTACATGAAAGAGCTTTAGAAGTCACAATTGTATTTTTGTGAAGAAACATGCTGGAATGCCACTTTGGATTCTTTCCATTGGAATTGTTCAAGCTTGAAATGGTATTCCAGAATCTCATTTTAAAATAAAAATAAATTCATATGTTTTGTGAAAAAATAGATGCTCTAAAAAAAAATGAAAGCTATTATTTGAATCAAATGCAACACTTACATGCATTTTCAAAGTTTATCTTTCTCATTTACTTAGGGAGCATTTGGTTCTCCAAACAAACTCACTCAAATTGTTTATGTAAAAGAGAATTTTAGTGGAAGAAAACAAGGATATTTTTATCAAAGTAATGAGTTAAGTAAAATGAAGCCCAGTGGAATCTGATACACATAAACCTCTGATAAACTGAAAATTTAGTGGAAACCTGAAGAACGTGAAAGAGGATTAAGATTTATTTCCTAATTTTTACTACTATGATAATTTTTGCTTTCATTTTCTAACAATGGATCTTATAGTTATTTAATTATTTGGATTTTAAAAATGTCTGTTTTAGTGCAGAATCAAAACTCCATGAGAGCAAGAATCATGCTTATCTTTTTATTACTATACCAGCTCCATCATCTCCCTGGGGCCAGGCATAGGGCAGGTACATCAATTATTGCTTTTTTTTTAAATTATAGAAGGGATGATATTTCTTATAGGTGCTAATTAATGACTTTCTCTTTTATAAGAAATTATAGGCATCATGCTGTATTATTAGGGAATAGGCTAAAATGTTCCAATAGAAACCTAAAAAATTCAGTGTCTTAAGCAGAATCTATGTTTATTTCCAGGAGGGCAGGTAGCTCCGTTCAGGCTGGACATCCACAGATGCTCTCTGCTGGGTGATTCTGCACTTCTCATCATATTGCCTCTGTATCTGGTTACAAGACCCCTGTGCACATCATCATGACCTCTGAGCCAGAGAGGAAGAGAAAAGGAGGTTCTAGTGCAGAGTGCTCCCTCTTTAAGGAGATGACCGGGAAGTTGCATTCATTATTTAACCTCACATCCTTTCAGCCCAAACTCGGTAATGTGGCAATATCCACTGCACAGAGCATTGGGAAATGTGCTCATCTCTAGGGGTGCTGTTATTAAAGGAGTGAAAGATGGAAGGGACTCTGAGAGACTATATATAAATAAATTTTAACCCTGGAAAAGTTCTTCCCCATATCACATTTTTTGAGAATTCAGTTCAGAATCCAAGGTCACTTCTAAGGTAAGAGGAATGAAAAAAGATTCAATACTGAAATTATATTTTGATGCTGGTATAAACTCATTGATATATTCAGTGACTTATCTAGCTCTTCATGTACCCTTCATATGATGAAATTTATAAGATATTGTTAAAATTAGGTTGCCTTTGTTTAGATTTGTCTCCATTGAATAATGGTAGCTAATGTAAAGAAGATTATTTTTCTGTAAATCATTTAATAATATTTCTTTTTCCTTTTTGCATAGGTTGTCTCCAGGTGGGTTGAGTCCCAGGTACCCACATTGGTAACATACTCATTAACAGAGTCACTCTGACTTCCATTTCTTCCCTGTCTCAGTTCTCTTGGAATTAACTGTCAAAGAAATTCCTTGCACTGTAATCCTAATTTTGTTTCGTTTTGTTTTTTTTCTTGGAGAACTTGAACTAAAACATCCTTCTCAAAGTTTTAAAATAAGCCATACAAAAGGGTATATGTAATAGACAAACATTTGCTGTATGAAAGATCTAAATCTCTTATGTTTTACAGTCACATCAGACAGTTACTACAAATGTTGCCATTTTACAGATGAGGATGCCGAGGCACAAGGAGATCAAGGAACATGCTCAAAATCATAACCGTTCATCATCAACATTAAATTTGCAACCCAGTAACCCAATCAACTTTTCACTTTTTAGAAAATGTCTTGGTCATGACCAAGCATAACTAATTTATATCAGAATACTTACTGAAGATATGATTTGGGAGACCTGATTATACAGTTTTGCCTAAGTGACAGAAATATGTGTATTTATTTGTCAATGTATGAGATGGTAACATTTATTACAAAAGCAACCTATTTGTAGGAGTGCTGCCAGATATATGGCAAACCTGGTCTGCAGACTAGTTTGTATAGTTTAGCCTCCCCAGAAAGCACAATGGATGTGAATTATTGGAGTTGATTCTCTGTAGTCTTCTCAGCTATATAACCACACTTTTTTTTCCCCCTTATATTTTCTTTTCCCCTTTTGGTCTACTTCTCCTCATTCTTCCCTAGTTCTCTTTTCTCTCTTGTTCTCTTACTCCTCCCTGTCTCTCTTTTACTTTTGCTAGGGTTTTGTAAACGGACTTTCTTGAAGCTGAGACAGTAAAGAATCTACCTGCAATGCAGGAGACCCGGGTTCTATCCCAAGTTCAGAAGATCCCCTGATCTTCATGCCTTCCTGAGGAGGGCATGGCAACCCACTCCAGTATTCTTGCCTGGAGAATCCCGTGGACAGAGGAGCCTGGCAGGCTACAGTCCATGGGGTTGCAAAGAGTCAGACATGACTGAGGGACTAACACTCCACTCCATGGTTTGTAATGGCCCCAAAGAACTTAGATTTCTTTTCTTTAAATTTGAAGTATTAAGATTTTCATCGTTAAAATCCAACAATTAATTATAAAACCAAGGAAAGAAAACCAATAAAAGGCAGCTATTAATCATCACTGATTCAAATTGCAAAGAAGATGGCTGTACACGTTAGATTTTACTGAATGATGTGCCTGAATTGGTTTTTCTTTTATTTCACCAAAGTAGAAAGAAAATGCATCATTAGCTAAAACTAAATCATATAAGCACAAAATGATAAACTAGCCAACTGTGGACAAACACTGCACATTTCAAATATTACATTTTCAGAGCCAGTGGGAGAGATGTTTTTGTAAATGCCAGAGTGTCAAATGTGAATATAAGCCAAATAACTGTAAAAAATGTAGTTCAAGGGGAGAAGGGGGAACGTGGGAGCACTTTTGAAACAGTGAATATCTATTTCTAGGAACAAATGTTTCAAAGTTTGAGTGCTTGCTTGAGTACACCATTAAATAAAAATTATTACTTGGAAATAGTAGCTATTTAAATTTATAAATACTTTTTAGACAAATTGTTATCAAGTTATTTCTAGACTTAAAATAAGTTTACTTTAGAATTAAAGTCTTTAAGAGACTCCATCATAGAATTTCAGAAAACCATCACATAATTTCAGGAACATAGAATCCTGGTCTAAATCTGGCCTATTAAACTTTCTCTAAGTATGTAATGATTGAACTTCCCTTGTGGATCAGTGGTAAAGAATCCACCTGCAATGCAGGAGACATGAATTCGATCCCTGGGTGGGGAAGATACTCTGAAGAAGGAAATGGCAACCGACTCCAGTATTCTTGCCTGGGACATCCATGGACAGAGGAACCAGGTGGGCTACCGTCCGTGGAGTCACAGAAGAGTTGGATACGACTTAGTGACTAAACAGTAGCAAAGTATAGCAGGATTACTAAAATTATTTCTTCACTGCTTCTCCATTCAGTAACGTTTTTACATTAATGAAACTGTGAGATATTCTTTATAAAGCAGCATTTTACATGGAGTTCTTTAGTGAGAAGGAGCAGAATTATGTAGTAAATGTTTTTGGCAATTCATGGTTATTCAGCTGGATATGTACAATTTGGATCTGTACAATCTATTTACCTTTCTATATTGCTTTTTGTAGCCCTACTATATATACTTGTTACCAAAATCTTACCTTCAAGTTTCGTGATATAAATACTATGTCACATTTTTGCAGCTTGTAAGGGTTCCAAATGGAGAAGGAAATGGCAACCCACTCCAGTGTTCTTGCCTGGAGAATCCCGTGGACAGAGGAGCCTGGTGGGCTGCCGTCTATGGGGTCGCACAGAGTCGGACACGACTAAAGTGACTTAGCAGCAGCGGCATTCATCCTTGTGGTGTTTTCATCCTTGTGGTGTTTTCAGCCTCAGTGGTTTAGCTTTTCTGGAGTTGCGGTAGAGAGGCTTAAAAGATCGCCTCTAATTACAAGAGAGGGAAATAACCTTCCACCACATAATCAAGGGTGGTTGGTTGTCCTAGAAACCTTGGTTGGGAGATTGACTCTTCAATCCCTAGTTGAGGTTTTGCTAAGAAAGGGATAATATGTGTTTGCAATATACATCACATCTACACATTAAGGAACATGGAGTATACTTGCATATCCAAAGGAATAAGTCTATTATTTTTTTCTTTCAGAGCTTTGCTTTACAGAATCTACTGTCTTCAGTTTGTAGAGATTTTCAACAGTTTTCTAACAGGTTTACTCCTCTGTGCTTTTATGGTTTTCTAATTTCTTCTCTTCTCATGGTAACCTCTTTTTAATACTCTCAGCAATTTTTTTAAACCTTGTATTAGATTTATTTGTGAACTTGTATCAATTTCTCTATTAGACATACATTCCACAATTATATTAACACAAGTTCCTGTAAATATTAGAAAATATGTGTTGAAATAATGAATAAGCAAAAGATTTAATGATTGGGTTACCTGTTTCAGGGTAAGTAGAGTGGGTCCTCGTCCTTACTCTGCCACTCAGCGGCTGTTGACTGATGGCGAGAACATTTCTCTGGGCTGAACTTCCTTCATTTTACAAGATAAAGGTCTGAGACTAGTTCCTCTCTAAAAGCCCTTTTCAGCTTTGACTTCCTTTAACTTAGGAGATAAGAAGAACCAGAATAATGAAAGTTCAGGGAAGAGGAGCTTTGATTATTGTAAATTCTGGAATCCTGATACACAAGTCTTGCCTCTTAAAAGATTTCACTGGAACAAATGCCATTTTTGCTGAGATGGCACTCATCATGACAGTGAAATTTTTTCACTGATTTATTTATTGCTTTAATTATTATTTTAAGAATTCTTTGATTATAAAAGAAACATGTATGATCCTTATCTTAAAGAGGAAAAAAAAAGGCACAAAGAAAAATAAATTATTCTAATTTTACCACCAGATATAACAGTAATTAAATTTTCAGAAAATTCTACCTTTATAGCATGACTATATTGTTGTGTAGTCGCTAAGTCTTATTCTACTCTTTGGGACCCCATGGACTGTAGCCCACTAGGCTTCTCTGTCCATGGGATCTTCAGGCAAAAATACTGGAGTGGGCTGCTATTTCCTTCTCTAGGGGATCACCCTCCACCCACAGATTGAACCTAGGTCTCTTGCATTGTAGGCAGATTCTTTGCCAACTGAGCTACCAGGGAAGCTGATGACTCTATGTGGTTCTTTATAAAGTCAGGCTCATTTGTCTATACATATACCTACTTTCTTATCAATACAAATAAGTATGCTATGTATAGACATGCATGGTACAGTATATTATTTATTAATTTAAATAAACCCCAATTTCCCAATATAAGTTAAATGTCTTTGAAGACGTTATTTTAATGGCCACTGTAATGCATTGGGATGTCTAGAATTTTTATCTGTCAGCATCCTTCAACTTGAAGCTTCCCTGGTGGCTCAGGGAAGCTGGTAAGGAATCCAACTGCAATGCAGGAGATGTGGGTTCAGTCCTTGGGTTGGGAAGATCTCCTGTAGAAGGTCATGGCAAACCACTCCAGTATTCTTGCCTTGAGAATCCCATGGACAGAGGAGCCTGCTGGGCTACAGTCCATGAAGTAACAAAAGAGTCAGACATGGCTTAGTGACTAAACAACAACAATCCTTTAATTTCTTCTCTCTCCTCATTTGGAGAGAGCAGAGACTCTCTTTTATGAGGAATCCATTCTAGGTGGTCCATGCCCATATCATAAGTCTGAGCACATGACCAGGCCATGGCCAACAAGGACGCTACATTTAATAGAAGTTTGCTGCTGCTGCTGCTAGGTCACTTCAATCGTGTCCGACTCTGTGGGACCTCATAAATGGCAGCCCACCAGGCTCCTCCGTCTCTGGGATTCTCTAGGCAAGAACACTGGAGTGGGATGCCATTTCCTTCTCCAATGCATGCAGGCAGGCTAAGTCGCTTCAGCTAGTAGTTTAGGGGAAAGAAAATAAACCAAGTCATCTGGGATGAATGAATATTTCTCTGGGGTTTTTGAAGAAAACTCTGAAAGAAAGGCACCATAATTGTACTGAATTAGAAGCTATAAGATTGATGTAAGCCTGTTTGCTGGTGTCATCTTTGTTGGAGAATAAGGCTGGGAAGATCCCCTGGAGGAGGAGTATGGCAACCCACTCCATTGCCTGGAGAATTCCCCATGGACAGAGGAGCCTGGTGGGCTTCAGTTCAGGGGGTTGCCAAGAGTTAGACCCGACTGAGTGACAAAGCACAGCAGAAAGTCCACGCAGGAAATAACACAGCTGAAAGATACTATAAAGTTAGTGAGATATTTGACAATTCAATTCAATTCTCTAATTCAATCAATGCCTAAAGCCAGTATATTTGAACTTCTGACTTTAGGGAGTCAATGGAATCCCCTTTCACCTCCTTTCTTGAATTATACTTTCATGTCTTAAAAAATTGTTTATCTCATACATTTAGGTATGTATCATATGGAATTGAACAAACTTTTTCTATTTGTAGTATTGGAATTATTTAGCATTTTTCTAAAATAATGTACAAAATAATTTTTACCCATTTATCTGAAGGAGGAGAGAAGATAGCCCATGGTAGTTTCTTAAAAGAGAAATTTATAGACAGAGGGGTCTGTTTTTTATGACTATGTTTATTATGAAAATACTGTCCAGAAAATGTGAAAGGTTGATTGACGTCAACAATCATCTTTGAGACATACGCATCAGGGCTAGTGGGTTGTAACATAAACCTCTGTTTTTGTCACCCACTATCTCTTCAAATTAATTAAGAGGGCTAAATTGTTTCTCATCTGGATTGAGCAACCCTATGATTTTTATACTTACTCTGTCATCACACAAAGCCATTCAGTCAGTAATTAAAATGTCCAGACCTCTGTAATAATCCAAACATCCTCCCCCACTTCAGCTTGCTCAATGTAGAGAAGGAAGCATCAAAATCAGTGAAAGATAGAAGAGTGCCTTCTCTTTCTCCACTTTGATGTTTAACTCTTCTCTCCATCATGTAGAGTCTAAATAGCATTCTCCCCCCCACCCCCAGGATGAAGCAAGAATACATAGAAATAAAAGAAGAGCAGAAAATTCTTATGTCACTGCTCCCATTTTGAGCTGGTGTTGACCTCTCCAGACTGAAAGTTTAAACACTGTCTTGGGAGTGTCTGGGACTCCCAAGGTGGCTCAGTTGTAAAGGATCCACCTGCCAATGCAGGAGACTTGGGAGACACGAGTTCAATCCCAATGTTGGGAAGATCCACTGGAGAAGGAAATGGCATCCTAATCCAGTATTCTTGCCTGGAAAATTCCATGGACAGAGGAGCCTGGCAGGCTACAGTCCATGGGGTCTCAAAGAGTTGGACATGACTGAACACATACAGCGGGGCCCGGCATGCTGTGATTCATGGGGTCACAAAGAGTCGGATGTGACTGAGCGACTGAACTGAACTGGACTGAACACACACACCACTGGGAGCTGATGTGGGTTCTTTGGACTCCCCTGCCCAACACCTACCCCACCACTGTTGCTGAACATTCTTTCCCTGTAGTTGCACTGATAATGGCCACTGCTCTCTCTTATTACTGGTTGTTTACGTCTCCACAGTCATCTATGGATATGGTCTGTTCTGCGAAAAAGAATGGTTCTATTACACATATTAGCAGAATGACATCAGTAAAACACAGACATTTCATGTGATCACAGAAAATTTGGTTTTCAATCTAGCATGTTAATAGTTTGGACCACCAGACCTGAAGCTGAATGCAAAATACACTAAAGAATTAATCACAGCAAGCTACAGAAATGCATATTCCTAGATGTAACACACCCAATCATCTCACACTTTTCTTCTTGGCCTGTGTTGGCCAAGCTCTACCTGCAAAGTGCTTCCTGCATTATTCTCTCTGTCTTGTGTTCATTTTGCCCCCTTTTCCATAACCTAGCAGGTTCAACCCTTACTTATGTGTCTTTCCGCTGAACTACCTTTATTTTTAAAGATAAAACCCTTCATTTACTATAGTATTCATTTGTCCAGAATTTAACATGTCTTTTGGCATGCTAAAATTATCCTGTTCTTAGAATCGTGTGTGTATGTATGTGTATAGCTGGATTTTTAAAAGTAAGATTATAAAGTTCCTTAGGTTTTGAGTCTCCTCTCCCTAATATTCTTATCTTATAGTTACTAAGTCATGTCCAACTCTGCCATTCCATGGGCTATACCCTTGCCAGGATAAGCTCAGGTTATTTTTGCAGGTTTTTCAGCATCACATATATCCTTAGTTGAATATGCCTATATTCTAACTTCCCTCCTACTAGACTTTTTTCTGTCTCTCAGGTAACACTTGTGGACAGAACCCAAGATGATTTCATGCTGATTCTCTTATCTCCTACATCTCACCCACTGAAAGAGTGATGACATTCTTTTTTCCACAAAACTTGGGGAGAAATTTTGAGAGTGTGAGTCATTGCAAGTAGAGAAATCCGTTTTTTTTTTTGTTTTTGTTTTTTGCTTGCCATCAAAGTGGCCAGTAATCCCTTATCTTTCCTAGCCACTCTCAGCTAGGTGGCAGACACACATCTGTTATATTTCCCAGTGGGGATGCATATGAAGCATTCTAAGAGGGATCCTTAATGCCTTTCTTTGCTTACTGGAGTCAGGAGATAGTAACTGGATATATTCTCCTTGGGTGTATATCTCCCAGCACAATCCTCTCCAGAAAATCTTCCCCAACATTGCTTTCTTTGTCATCAGATCTCCAGATTCTATTTATCATATTCTTGATGTGGCATGGGGTTTAAAAGTCCTCTAATTCATTTCTGTCACTGTACTTTGTTACCTCTATACTACTTTGGAAATTGCTTGTTAATGTATATTCTGAGACTTCCATTTTAGCTCCTATTGCATATATCTCTGTATCGACACATATCTGTAACTATTTTGAACCATACTGCAGAACAAGCTGGCAAATTAGTGCATTTCAGTTAACTCAAGAAACATGGAAAGCCTATATGTCTTTCCATTTTAGGATTGCTTTTATTTTTAAGATACAGAATGTTTTAGTTTAATCAGCCGAGCTTTTAATTTATTTGAGAAAGTGTTATTGCTCTGAAGACAAATGGAGATACCTTAAATGGATCTGTGAGTTATGAAGACATGGCACAGCCTTGCAGAGTGGTTATCAAAGATTGCATCACATTCTTCAGAGTGTATGCACTTCTTGTCACTGGTCAGGATAAATGTTGCCAGTAATCATGGACTGTCTTTCTAAATATTTACCATGTGATTTTTTTTCCACATTTTTCTTCTTGCTGAGGCATGCTTCTCCTGGAATCCATGGTTTTGGCTCATCATTCTCAGTTTCTGAAGGAGCAATGCTGAAAAGCACCATCGATAAGCACCAGTATGAAGCCCATGAAGGTTCTGAATCACTCTTTTAAAATATAAGTAGCATCAGAAGACAGAAATTCTCTACCTGATTTAAGGTTCCTTTATTTACTCGTTAAAGGATAGTTTTTTTGAAAGGGATAAAATTATGACTCTCCTACAGTTATAAAATGAACACATGTCAAAGAATTGATTTGACTCATTAATTAATGAGAAAACCAGTGGTTCTAAAGATAATTCAAAGAGCTCCACCTTAGTAGTCAGATAAGGAATGCTGAAAAAAATTTACAAATGGATGCAAACTGGCAGAACTCTTGAATATCTATAGGGCCTTAATCAGTTGCATTTCACCAGACACAATTTGCATTTATATGGATAGCAATTATTTACATCAATATCAGTTTACAATAAGTTAAGTTCTAGCTGTTCATATGAATAAAATAGCCTAGTCAGAGACAAACCAAGATGATGATAACCTGGATGAATAAGCTATTTAGAACAACCACTAAATTTCAAAGCCTTTTACAACTTTTCTCTCAGGAAAATATTCCTCAGATACCTTTTAGGCACTACTTCATGTATTTGCTGGGAATGTTAAATGCTTTATATTCCACATACAGTGTTAGTCAAAGCTCTGTGGTTAACTATGACCTCTGCTGAGGGTCATCTGAACCGGCTCTGAAGCTTGCTTTGTCTATACAGTAGTTCCCCTTTATCTGCAGAGGATGCTTGCAAGAACCCCAGTGGACGCCTAAAACTGGGGATAGTATCTAACTCTCCCTACATGTTTTTCATATATATGTGTGTGTACCTGTTATGTAATTTGGGCTTCCTAGGTGGCTCAATGATAAAAGAATCTGCCTGCCAATGCAGGAGATGCAGGAGATGCCAGTGCAATCCCTGGATCTAGAAGATCCCCTGGAACAGGCAATGGCAACCCACTCCAGTATTCTTACCTAGAGAATCCCATGGACAGAGGATCCTCAGCAGTCTACAGTCCACAGGGTCGCAAAGAGTCACATAGGACTGAGCGATGGGGCCTGCATGCGCATGATAAAGTTTAATTCATAAACTAGGCACAGTAAGAGATTAACAACAATATAGCATAAGAATTACGATAGTATACTGTGACAAAAGCTATGTGAATGTGATCTCTCCCCCCTCCCAAAATATCTTACTGTATGAATGTAATGCCTTTTCCATATTGACTAAGCAGTTATCATGTGCTGTGGCCATAACTTCTACAGTGACAGCAAAACTATTAATAGTGCAAATTTCTTTCTCCTTCACAGTTTCATGGATAAAATATTTGTTCTTACTGTAGGTCTTAGCAACTTCAGTATACAATTTTTTCCCTTGTTATTTTGAGGATTTCTGCCTTTTCACTTAAAGGAAGCTTTTTATGGCTTGCCTTTGGAATATTCAAATTGCCAGCGTCACTACTTTTGTTCTTTATGATTGTTACTAAGTAAAATAAGGGTGACTTGAACCCAAGTCATAGGGTGACAGGTGATATGATAACTGAGGTGACTACTAGGTGACTGAAGGTGTGATATGTTGGGCAAAATGATGGTTCATGTCCTTGATGGAAAGGTTTGGGAGGGTGTGAGATTTCATCACACTACTCAGAAAATCATAAAATTTAAAACTTATGAATTGCTTGTTTTTGGAACTTTCCATTTAATATTTTTGGGCCACAGTTGACCTTGGGTAAATGAAACCCCGGAAAGCAAAACCACGGATAAGCGGGGGATTAATGTACAGTTGAGCTCCAATTGTCTTCTTGACTGGCCTCTTCTTAAGGTCAGAGCTCTTGGAGGCTAATGACTGGGCTTTGTGTGCATCAACCATTGATCCCTGGTTGACTCATGTGCTTAGTTAATGTTGAATGAAGGCATGAATGGTTTGAGAGACAATTATTCTAAGGTTATTTCTTTCTCCCTTTCTAGAAAAATTTAGTTATTCAAGTGCAAGTATTAAAAAAAGCACCTCGAGACATCATGCTTATTTATAGGATAAGTAAATGTTTAGTTCATTTTTTTTATTTTCATAAACATTTTTGCTTAAGAAACTAATATTTGGAGACAGTTGTGCATACTTTGATATTTGTCACTTTTCTTGCAGGGTTCAAAAATATTCTTTGTCCTTACCTTGGAGCATTTGGCATTTATGCTCCAAGGAACAATTCTGGTAATGAGAGAATATGTTTTGTGCATTCTTGGTGCTGCCAGTAATGCTTTCAAACTAAAAATTAAATTTTAAACAGTAGGCTTCTGTGACTATGACACTGTTATTAAAATCTCTTTTTGGCATAATATCCAGCTTTCTTTAGTCATTGTTGATGCTTTTATTTTTTAAAAAAAGCTGTAGTTTATGTTACATTGGTAACTTTTCCTTAAAATTAATATTTAATCCAAAGTATATTAGAAAATAAAATAGAAATACATTAACATTACATAAGCCTGAAGTTAGCAGGGTTTTAAACTTTTATTTAGCATGCTGGAACAGGGCACATTTTTTTTCTCTTTTCTGGAAACAAATAAAAACTATGGGAAAGGAGTGTGCTTAGGACAAATATATCGGGACATTCTATAATATTTGGAGCTAAAAGTAAAATAACAAATTTTGAAGTATAAATCCACACATTTGTATAGTCAAAAAAGCCTGAATAGTTTAGGAATTGGCATTTATAGTATTTTCAAACATAATTATAATTTATCTTTAGATATGTTAAGGTTTTGAAAGGGAGAAGAATAATATAGAACTATTTCCGTGAGTTACCTTGAAATGATTCCTTATTGAAACTCTTTCTCATTTTTAGTTTTAGAACAGTAATACTTGACTTTTAAAAAGCAATAGTAACAGCATTTAGTTGTGGATGGTAAGTACTTTTAATAATAAAGTCAGATTGTCAGGGGCATTTGCTGCTACTTCTTTGAATTAATTTGATTCTCTTAGTCTCCAAATGGATTCATTCCCTTTTGGGGAAAATAGAACCTCTAATCTAAGTTTGCTTCTTCTAGAAAAAAGCTGCTGGCCAGTCCTATTCAGGTCAGTTTATTAAGTATCTCTTGACAGACTATTATGTGGCAGAGCTTAGTTTTAATTATAGGTGTGCAAAAATAAATGGCACTTTCAGACTAGTGGGAGAAAAAATGTAATTTCTTGTTCAAGGGCATAGGGTGCTAAAGAATCATTTTAAATTCCCATTAATTCAAGGAAATCTTCTTGGTGTATATGGACCTCTGTGCTGAGGGTTGAACAATGGACAAGTTAACAAGATGGAGATATGTGTGTATGTGTGTAAACTTTTATTGGAGGGAGTATTAGGAGTTTGGTGTCTTGGAAGATGTTGTATGCATAGAGAAATTGGCAAAACATGAGCCCGGAAAGGTACACACACATACACACATGTGCTTTCATACATACACACACATGTGCTTTCACACACACATGTGTTTCACACACATACATGTGCTTTCATACACATACATACACACACACACACATACATACACATTGTGCCTATTTTGCTGTTCTCAGCCACTCAGTCATGTCCGACTCTTGTGACCCAAGGACTGAATCCTGCCAGGCTCCTCTGCCCGTGGGATTTTTCAGGCAAGAAAGCTGGAATGGGTCACTGACTCCTTCTCTAGGGATCTTCCCATCTCAGGGATCAAACCTGTGTCTGTCTTCTGTGTCTCCTGAATTGCAGGTGGATTCTTTACCCACTGAGCCAATACATGTATATAAAATTTTTAAATTAACTTTCTATTTTAGAACAGCGGTGCATTCACAAAATTATTATAGAGAAAGTACATAGAGTAGCTCATCCCCCACATTTGATTTCCTCTATTATTAACATTTTGCATATTAACATGGTACATTCATTAGTTAATGAGCCAATTTGATATATTGTAATTAACTGAAGTCCATACTCTATTCAGATTTCCTTGGTTTCTCCCTAATACTCTTCAGTTCCAGGATCCTGTTCCGGATGCCTTCCACTTAGTCCTCATATTTCCTTAAGCTCCCCTGGACTGTGACTTTCTCGGGTTTTGATGACTGACATTTTTGCATAGTACTGCTGAGGTATTTTGTAGAATGTCCCTCAGTTGCAGTTTGTGTACTATTTTTCTCATGAGTAGACTGAGAAAACGCATTTTGGGGAGGAATACCAAATTGCCTTTGCAGTCACTTGGTATGAAGAGCACATACCACTAGTATAAATTTATCACTGTTGATGCTCACCTGGCTTGAGGCAGTGTCTATTTGCTCCATGGTAGATTTATCCTTTCTTGCTCTTGCTTTTCATTCCGTCCGTGCTCATTGGAAGGAAGTCACTATTTACAGCTCACACGTAAGAAGTCAGAGTTGCGCTCCTTCTCGAGGGAGGAGTAGCTACATAAGTTACCTGGGATTTTTCTGTATGGAATATTTATTCATTCCATCCCATTTATTCATGTAAGAATCTATCCTAATACCTATGACTATTTGTAAATTTACTTTATCCTTTGTTATTATCCAGTTCTGCCTTGTTTATTTCATTGTGGGGATTACCCCAGTTTTGACCAGTAGGAGTTCCTTCATTTGTCTCCTGTGTCATTTTGAAAAAAAAACAAAAAACAAAAAAAAACCCCCCAGCATTGGGGGTTTATCTATTTTTGACCACTTTCTTTATGGCACTACATATTCTCCAGGTTCATCCTGTATACTTTCTGCCCCAGTCCTCAATCAGCCATTTCTCCAAGGAGTCCTGATTCTTTTTTTTAGAGAGTGCTATCAAAAGCAAGTTCTGGGCACAGGTGTGCTCATAGCTACTGGAATGTGTTTGCCTTTAGGACCTTCCGGATGACACAAAAGGAAAATCTTTCTTGTGACTTCTATACCTTAGTGTGAGATAAAATAATCTCAAGACTCAAACAGTTCCAAAGCACTGAGGAGCTCTCTCAGGGTGGTTTCTTAACCCCACAGGGCTCACTTTCTTGTTCTGCAGAGAGCATTGGCAGGATTGCCATTTTGTTGCTTCTCTTCACACTGGGGACCAGAAGGCTTGGGAAATCTGGTAGTCCATATATCCCAGGATCCAGCTGTTTCTTTCAGGCGCATTGCTCTCCCTCCTAGGCCTTATTGGAGGGTGGGATACAGAGTGTAGAGAATAGGTCATTCTTGGTCATAGGACATAGAAGAATATCCATCTCTTTTCTCATCTCTCCACATCTCAGAACTGCTGTTTTTTCCTAGCCATTCTTTTTTTCTTTTTCAGCTTTCCTCTCCCTTCTCTCAAAGGATATGCTCTTCTCTATGGTTTCAATATATTAAATGTTTAAATATCTCCTCAATATATTAAAAGCATTGAGAAAATGAAAGTCAGAAAGAGGAATGCGTTCCTGAAGAAAATCTAAATTTCCCCTGGGCTGTATCTTTAAATTCAACAGATATGATATTTTCTCAGTATGATAAGCACCATAACACAAGTAACTCTGTGTGCTTGTGTGTGATGACAAACTTGAAAATACACGTACGTAGGAGAGGAAGCAATGGAGATGGGAAGAATATTGAGGAATATTGACATTTAACAGTAGTCACTGGTGGACTTTTTTTCTCCAATATATGAAACCTCTTTGAAAAGTGAAAGTGAAAGTTGCTCAGTCATGTCTGACTCTTTGCTACCCCATGGACTGTAGCCTGCCAGACTCCTCTGTCCACGGAATTCTCCATGGCAGAATACCTGAGTGGGTAGCCGCTCCCTTCTCCAAGCAATCTTCCCAACCCAGGGATCAAACCCAGGTCTCCCACCTTACAGGTGGATTCTTTACCAGCTGAGCTACCAGGGAAGTTCAAGAATACTGGAGTGGGTAGCCTGTCCCTTCTCCAGATCTTCCAGACCTAGGAATCAAACTGGGGTCTCCTGCATGGCAGGCGGCTTTACCAGCTGAGCTATCAGGGAAGCCCATTAACATCTTTAATGTAGATTTAAAAAATGGGAAGGAAAAGATCTGCAAATGTTCTCCTATTTTTATATTTCAGTACTCATAGAATTCTAATGACCGCAGCCTGACATATTCAAAAAATTCAAGCTCCAATTCAGTTTTATCTATGGATTAAAATGCATAAGTGTCAATGTTCTCCCTTCATTAATTCCTGTATGGATTTTTAAAGTAAAACTTCTACAATTGTGTTAAATAATAAATAAATTCTTAAAGCATTACCTCACTCTTACAGTATTTAAAATAGACACAGATGCATTTTTAAAAAGTGCTCTGATTAAGAGCACAATACAGAATCCAGAGTAAATTGAAGAGATTTACCTGTAATCTTGAAGCTTATAAATACTTTATTTCTGGAACAGAGAGAAATTAGCTGCAAAAATGTTAGGAAAAGAGAGCATCAAAAAAACCACAAATTGCAGCACAATGATTACTGCTGATGGTGGGAAATGAACCCCAAGCCTCTGTATCAAAAGCAATGCTCTTCTCAAAATAACTTTTTGTTTCCAAATAACCCCCATGACACCTTTATTTGAAAAATGTGTATATAAGTTTGGGAAACATATTTGTGTCTGAGTAAGTGTGCAGACATACAATTTAAAAGCAATTTTTTTTTTACCATTATAATATATTTAATGTATTTTTATGTACATTGCATATATTTGCTTATTGTAATCTAATAATAATATTTGCAATGTCACTACTATTATCATTCCATTTTTACAGATTGGACACTTGAAGTAACTCACTCTTCAAAACTTATTTACTTAGAAATAAATGATTCAATGCTAGCTAAATCCAGGCTTTAAATCTAGTTAATTTAGTCTCCAGAGTCTATGTTCTTAACTTTTTCTCTATGTGACTCACAATGTTGAACTCACTGCATTATTTTACCAATAGCTATGTGAGTAATGGGCTTTCCAGGAGGCATGGTGGTAAAGAATCTGCCTATCAATGCAGCAGATGTAGGAGATGTGGGTTCCATCCCTAGATTAGGAAGATCCTTTGGAGTAGAAATGACAATCCACTCTAGTATTCTTGCCTGGAGAGTTCATGGACAGAGGAGCCTGGTGGCCTCCATGGAGTCAAAAAGTCAGGGACAACTGAGCAGGTACCAGCATGTGAGTAATAGCCAAAATGAATATGTTTTATGTTCCAATCTATTAGTGTTTTTCTAGTGAAGTAGTGATTTCAGGTAGAATGGCACAAGATTGTTTTGCTTCTTTTCCAAAATATTTTTCTCTACTCCGTTTTAATTTCAGTTTTTCAAAGCTATGAGAGAATAATGATAACTGAATAAGGCATTAACTTTTTTGTACTTGTTCAGTTGCTAAGTCATGTCCAACTCTGTGACCTCATGAACTGCAGCATACCAAGCTCCTCTGTTCTTTGCTATCACGCCGAGTTTGCTCAAATTTATGTCCTTGGAGTCAGTGATGTTGTCTAACCATCTCATCCTCTGCCACCCCCTTCTCCTTTTGTCTTCAGTCTTTCCCAGCATCAAGGCATTTTCCAGTGAGTTGGCTCTTCACATCAGATGGCCAGAGTATTGGAGCTTCAACTTCAGCATCAGTCCTTCCAGTGAATATCTGGGGTTGATTTCCTTTAGGATTGATTGGTTTAATCTCCTTGCTGTCCAAGGGGCTCTCAAGAGTCTTTTCCAGCACCACAGTTCGAAAGCCTCAATTCTTCAGTGCTCAGCTTTCTTTATAGTCCAACTCTCACATCCATACACGACTACTGGAAAAGCCGTAGCTTTGACTATACTGACATATTTTTGTCATCAAAGTGATATCTCTGCTTTTTAATATGCTGCCTAGGTTTGTCATAGCTTTTCTTCCAAGGAGCAGTTGTCTTTTAATTTCCTGACTGCAGTCACCATCCACAGTGATTTTGGAGTCCAAGAAAATAAAATCTATCACTCATCAATATAATACTAATATTCACTTTGATTAATATATTATACTAATATCATATACACTATATTACACAATATGTTGTTGTAATTTATATTGAATATTGTATGCTATTAATATTTATTGAGTGAGAACATACAGGGATAAAAAGATTAGCATAACATGTTGGATTGACATGTTATAGTGCTCCATTCACCTGTACAACCTCTAGATGCCTTCTTATCATTTCTGTTAATTCATCATCTGAATTGCAATCAAAAAGCAAAGAAGTCAACAATTATTTATAAGAGATGGAATGTGAGAAGAAACCATATTTCTTGACTCTAGGATGTCAGCGTGTCTTCTGGGATAAATAGTATTTTGAATATGTTCTGTATTAACTTTCCCTCCAGTACACAGATTGGGTTTGTTATCAGTTATATTGATGGAGTGTCCTCAGATGGCTGAAGGCAGGGGCTGCAGGAATGATTGAAATCTGTAGGCGGAGGAGACAACTGCATTCCCCGGAGGTGTTAGAAGTCTGTGGAGTTTTGGAGGTCTGGTGCTGCCATTTATACTTCTCTTCCCTGGAACTCTTTCTTCGTAACAGATTTTGAACTAAAAATAAAGAAAATATCCCATACTTTTCTGGAAGTTTAATTTTTCAAAGAAATCTTGCCACCTCCTTTGAGAAAACCTCTAACGGATTTTACACACTTTCCTCCTTTTATTATTTCTACCAAACTGGTTACCATTTTTCTTCTAAAATAAAAACATTAAGGTCAGCATCACTTTTTATTTGCAATTAATTTTTTTATTGTTTTCTTTCTACCAGTTCTCTAGAAATTTTGAGTTATTGGCGTCCTTGTAAAGTTCATTAACTTTATGCCATGATTTAACTCTTGCTTTCTGTTTGATTTTTAGTAAAAACTCAAGTCTAATCACTTAATATATTACATTGTGGGGTATAGTGTGTGTGTGTCTGTGTGTGTGCATGTGTGTGCATGTGAGTGTGTATGCATATGTGTGTGTGTGTGCATGCATGTAAGGGACAAACAGTTGAGATTTTCTGTTTATAAATAATGTAAATCATTGAGTTACAAAAAGAATTGCTTCTACTTATTTTGCCAGACACAAGTTCAGGTGCTTTTTGATGGTTTTATATTTTTTCACTGAAATTCCATATGAAATAACTGCAAAAGGGTGAAATTATAAACTTTTTTTAGAAAGAGAGTAGACCTATATTAAAACTACTTCTGAGAATCCATTAGGTTATATGCTAAAGTAATTTGATTAGGAAATATCCATATTATCAGAGTTTTATTATGGTGATATATGATTAATATATAGTTTTTAACATAATCCAAGTCCATCATTTCAGGCCTCTGTACCTAGACTTTCTTCAAGTTGGAGATTCATATTAACAGCCAGAAGAGTCAAAGGAAAAATACATGCTAATTAAATATGCTTCTGGTTTCAAAAGCATAAATTCTAGGTTGATCTGGGCTTTTTAAATGTTATTTGTAACTTTTTGAACACAAGTATGATATCTTTGGAAATGAGACACTCTATAACTGTTTCTGAAGAGGTTACATTGAACTTTAGACATAATTTCCTGTGCAAAACATTTTAGAGACAAGAGAATATTTTACCATCAAGAGGAAATCATAGAATCTTGTTTTCCAACTTAGGATCTTGGATCTTGGAAATCACCCAGTAAATCTTCACTTGAGATGGAAATTGCCTTTATCAAATGCCAGACCACATGGTGGCCAACCACTTGCTCTTTGGACATATTTATGGAGGGTGTTTTGACCCCTCTCCAGAGTGATTCTAATTGTCACTGAGCTGAAACCTGTCCTTTAGTAATTTCATTAGATAAAAATTCCACTCCTAACTTCTGTTCTTCCTTTTGAACTTAATAGAATAAATCTATTTCTCATTGTCCTAATGTCTTTTATTGAGTATAGTCAACCTGTCTAGGTTATCTTTTCTTCTGTACCCTAAATCAACTCAGGTTTGTCATTCAGATAAAAGATACTGGAGAGACCATTAGCTTCTACTACAGTAAATCCCCTGCATACGAACATTCAGTAGTGAACTTTTAAAGATTCAAACATGCATCTGGTTCCAGCAAGGAACCAGAGTCTGGGCCACCAATGTCAGGCATGAGTGAAATTGGAGCTTGCCCTCCATCTCCCACTACTGATGATCCTGCAGCCCTCCCATCTCCCACCTCCTTCCCTCCTCCGGTCAGTAATTCTTCTTGACTGTGTACTCGATGCCAGCCCTTGTACGCCAGCTGCTGTATTGTAGTACTGTACTTTTCAAGATACTGTACTATAATATTAAAAATGTTTTATTTGTTGTGCTCACTTTTTATGTATTATTTGTGTAAAAAGTATTATAAACCTATTATAGTACAAGACTATAGAGCTGACTGTGTTAGTTGGGTACCGACGCTAAGTTAGTTGGTTGTTTAGTTGCTCAGTCTTGTCTGACTCTTTGTGACGCTATGGATGGTGGCCTGCCAGGCTCCTCTGTCCATGGTATTTCTCAGGAAAGAATACTGGGGTGAGTTTGTGGGACTTATGAACAAACTGGGCTTACAGACTCTTTCAGAACAGAGCTTGTCTGTATGTGGAGGACTTAACTGTGTTCAGAGCTCTGGTTCTCATTTGTCTCTTTAGGCTTCTCTCTCCCTGACTCCATTTCTACCTTCAGTTCTGTGAGTTACTATATCTTATTCCATAGGTTCCATTTTTCTGCTGAAGTTAGCTACAATTGGATTTTGTTGTTTGAGACCAATGATCTCTATAGTAGGAGAGCTGCTGCCGCTGATGCTAAGTCGCTTCGGTCGTGTCCGACTCTGTGCGACCCCATAGACAGCAGCCCGCCAGGCTCCCCCGTCCCTGGGATTCTCCAGGCAAGAATGCTGGAGTGGGTTGCCATTTCCTTCTCCAAGTAGGAGAGTTAGCATGTGTTAAAAGAAAGTGTAAAATGTATACATATTTGTATCTCATCCTTTACTGAATTTATCTTTTAAAAATATTGTTTTGCATTTCTTTACATTGCAAATTGAGAAAAATGATACATTCCTCTAAAAGTTTGACTGCCCCATGGCCCACCATTGTTACTTTTAGGAGTAAGGATACCAGCATTTGACAGTCATGGTTTCTTTGCTAACAGGCAAGGGAAACACAGTACAGAGGTATGTTTTAGTGAGTAGTCAGAGATGGTAGATTTGATTTAACTCCTGCTTTGATGATTTAACTGTTGGTGAGAAGTAATAGCTTAGATTTTAGTAGTTAAAATGTGGATCTGTTTTTGTCTTGTGCTTTTTCTCAACTAGAATGCACATCATTGTTTGAGATACTCATCGGTAAAATTCATTAGGTAATTCATTCTGCAATATACTTGACAGCTAGCTTAGATGAACAACAGCTTCAGTATTTATAATTATTACCAGGGTGTCTTATCTTCAGAAATACCACAAGCTGGCTTACACCTGAGAAAGGATGGTTTTAATTCATGTACATCAACAGTTTTAATACAGTAACCTTTTCAATATCCTCTAAGCATATAAGAAATAGTTAAGCCTGCCTGGCAGGCACATTCAGCCTTGCAAGCCTGACTGAGCTCAGCTGGGCTCCAATGGAATGATTCAAAGCAGGATATGAAAAACAGAAAAAAAAATATTTAGATAGAAAGGACATGATCATCAACATTTGGACACTGCTGAGTATGGACAATCCTTTTGTCAGATTTGTTCTTTATTTCCCAAAGAAAGGGCACCTGAGGCACCTGTCTAACAGTGAGTATTTTACTCATGTGGAAAGAGTTATGAACAGCTTTATCATTTTAGCTCGGTTTTGTTTTGTTTTTTCTCTTAACTGGTTCAGTGATACTCACTTTGGTGAAGCAAGTATAATTGACTATGAAAATTCAGTTATCAATACACTCAATTTTCTCTTTTAATTTTAATGTTGATGTAGAGTATGCAAACAGATTATTTATTGGGATTATATGTCTTTCATTTTCTCAGTGGGCAAATAAACATATGGAATTTGTTTTCTGTTTTTGTTAAATGTTTTCAATGGTTTCAAAAGAAGAGAGTTGAGCATTGTCTTTAAAGAAGGTGTTCTCTCAGGTATGCATGTATGTATATATGCATATGCGCATATACATATACACATATTATACACAACTGAGAGAGATAATGACAAAAGATGTAGCAAAACATTAACCATGAATATATTTGTGCAAAGAAAGTACACGAGATCTCTGTATTATTCTTGTAACTCTTCAGAAAGTTTAAAACTCTTTTAGATAAAAAGTTAAAAATAGAACAGCATATTTCGGATGTGTTACAAAAAAGAGGGACTGGCCACCTGATGTGAAGAGACAACTTATTGGAAAGGACTCTGATGCTGGGAAAGATCAAAGTCAAAAGGAGAAGCGGGTGGCAGAGGATGAGATGGTTAGATAACACCACCAACTCAGTGGACGTGAATCTGAGTAAAGTCCGGGAGATAGTGGAGCCTGGCGTGCTGCAGTCCATGAGGTCGCAAAGAGTCAGACAATTCAGCGACTGAAGCATTGTGGTACATACATACATCTCCCTCCTAAAATCTCATGGAATTTTACAAAGTAAACACAGGGGTGAGGTACCTGGAACTTGATTGTTAATGGTGCATTGTAGGAAGTATTCTAATGGGAAAAGTATTTTCATCTGGGATGCTAATCAGGCAATCGCTTTTCTTGAAAAGAATATTGAAAGTACCTCTCCACCCAGTTGTATACTTTTTTCCTACCAGTGATACTACATTGATCAAATGATGCAAAGCCTGAATAGTGAGGCACCTGACCAGTGTACTCAGAGCAGTGACCACGAGGAGAGGTCCACGCAATGTCCAAGGCTGGGTCATCAGACATTCACTTTCCTACAGCGGCCAGTAATCTGCAGCAGGCATAGTTGGTGAACAGTAGTGTACTGAAAAGAAAGATGTAGATCCAGTTTTGGTTTGATCTCTATTGTCTTAACTACAGACTGGGTGCTTCTGACTTGTGGTTTTTCCCAGTCTCTGGCATTTGAAAGAGAACAGAAGCAAGGTAGAGTTGACCAAGAACTCTAATTAACTCAATACTAATGGACTTAATGGTAAAGAATCTGCCTGCCAGGTGGCTCAGTGGTAAATTATCTGCTTGCCAAGCGACTCAGGTTTAATCCCTGCGTTGGGAGGGTCCCCGGGAGAAGGAAATGTCTACCCATCCCAATATTCTTGCCTGGGAAATCCCATTGACAGGCCTAGCAGGCTACAGTCCATGGGGTCACAAAGAGTCGGAGATGTCTGAACGAATAAACAACAACTATCTCTAACACTATCTCTAGTTTTAGCTCTATTTCAATTCAAATGCTTATTCAACCTAACTCAGAATTCTTATTTTTGATTTCTTTTACTCTTCTGATTACTTCCTTGGTGGCTCAGATGGTAAAGAACCTGCCTGCAATGCAGGAGACCTGGGTTCAATCCCTAGGTTGGGAAGATCCCCTGGAGAAGGAAATGGCAACCCACTCCAGTATTCTTGCCTGGAGAATCCCATGGGCTATAGTCCGTGGGGTCTCAAAGGGTCATACACAACTGAGCGATTAACCATCACAGTCACCACTCTTCTGATTAAAATCTGGCGAGTCAATCCACAGTTCCTGAACTCTTTTTCTCTTTCTCCATATGTTCTCAACAATCTATATATATTTTTCCCCCACCATTTTTCAGCTTAACTCATGCCTCGCTGCCTCCTATGATAGCTTTCACCACTGTCATTAATTCTCACTGAACACACCATAGACTACTGTTTTTTTGCCATGCATAGAAAATAGCCTTCATTAATTCCTTAATGAGATGATAACTGAAAGAAAAACATTATCAGAAAGCATCCTGCTCACCGTTTATAGTTCATGGTAAATAGTTCTGCAGTGTGCCAACCCTTTATGTTTTCTTAAAGGCATCTCTAAATAAAGAGCATGCTAGAATTAGACAGGTATCTGAAATGAGAATCTCTGGTTCTTACCATAAACACAATAGGATAAACAGATGTCTTTCAATGATATCATAATTTTTGTTGAGTTGTGACACATTATAGTTGAGTGTTGGTGACGTGAAAACAAGTCACCTATATGGTTCAAGTGCTTAAAATGGACAGAAATGAGAATTAACAAACATACACGAGACCAAAGTAGTGGAGCAACACGATATTTCTATACCATAAGGCTGTCAAGCCTTACTCGGGCTGGTGCATCACATTTTGCTATTATTATATTAACATTTATCCTCTTTAATATAACACTGTCAAAGAGCCTATAGTGTTAGTCGCTCAGTTGTGTCCGACTCTTTGTGATCCCACGGACTGTAGCCCACCAGGCTCCTCTGTCCATGGGGTTCTCCAGGCAAGAGTACTGGAATGGACTGCCATTCCCTTCTCCAGAGGATCTTCCTGACCCAGGGATCGAACCCAGGTCTCTTGTGTTGCAGGCAGATTTTTTATCACTTGAGCTATAGGGAAGACCTCAAAGAGCCTATAGAATAAGACAAATAAACCGAGTAGTTAAAAATGTCAGAGACTTCACAGAAAATGGAAGATTATAAGAACCTAAAAATTATCTTTAAAGAAAATTGGCAATATTTATGAGAGTTGGGTCACTTATTCTTGAACTGAGTGTTGTAATATCAATTTTAGGGCACAGGGCCATAGGTAAAGGTCCAGGCAACTTGGATGATGGTGAATTGTAGCCCATATGATGATCTTCTGTATAATGCCAGAACTTAGGAATCAAAATGCATTCTTTAATATGCAATGAGGAAAAGTCTGTCTATACTTTTCCTTGCTTTCAATGGCTTCAATATCTTGTGTCAGTGACTTTAGAAACACAGTATAGGAGGGTGATTTTTATGTTATGGACAGCATACATTGCTCTGATGATCAGGAGTTGGGGTTGAAATAAGAAATTGATGCTTTTACTTAGTTGAAATAACCTGGGTGTCCTTGAAGAAGGCATTTAAAAACACCAAACATCTGTCCTTAAATTTCTTCATCTGTACCATAAGGGATTGGAGCTGGAAACACAGGCTCTGCTATAATGTAACTCAGGAAAACACTTTGTAAAAGCAGTTACATGTGTCCAGTTTCTCAGATTTTCTTGTTGAAACTGATCATAGTGGAGTGAAAGTGAAGGAGTGAGTTTTCTATGAGATAGTTATCATCATAGTCACCTGATATCTAGACTTCAGTCATTTGTCATAAATTCTGCCATACACAGTTACTGCAAAAAAAAAAAAAAAAAAAAAAAAGCAAATCTATCAACTTACAAACTGAAATAGAGCAATTGCTCCTAAAAAGACACTTTCTATTTAATCCTACAATTTTGAGGCAATTTTCTTCTTTCAATCTATTATATTCTGCAAGGCTAATATGTTTAAAAAGGTTCACTGACTGAGCATATTAAATGATATTTGTATCAGCTTTGTGAACCTTCCTGCCATTTGGAGGAGATAATTATGCCCATCAAGTTAGTGATGATAATGACAAAACTTGGGCACATTTCAAAATGTTGCATCAAATGCTCGTTTTGGTTTCTTGTAAAACCGTATTTTTCATGTTGGATTGTTCCATCAAGAAAGGAATTTATACACAGTGTAGATGTGCTTTATCTTCTTTAGATTGGTCCTATAATGGAAACCTCAAGTGTTACTGGGGTGAGAAGTGTGACCCAGCGGGAAAGGGCAGGCAGGACACAGAAAAAGAGGAATGGAATAGTGTGTGAATGATTAATAAATGAGCCTGAGTGACTTTGAATCAGAATCACTCACATTTGAGCTTCAATTTCTGTTCCTATTTCTTGGTATTGCAGCCCATTCTTACCACGGTTTCTTCTAAACTTTTGTTTTTTGAAATGACCTCAAGTTTCATGAAAAAAAACTCTAATATACTTAAAAAGATAGTGTATAGTTTGATTATTGTATTAAGTTCCTAGGTGGCTTGTAACAAAGTACCCACATATGGCATAGTTCCAAAGACAGATATTTACTTTCTGACAGTTCTGGCGGCTAGGAGTTCAAGATGAAGCTGTCTGCAGGGCTGGCTCCTCCTCAGGGCTGTGAAGTAGAATCTATTTCTGGCTTCTTTAGGTTCTGGTTGTTTACTGAGGCTCTTTGGCTTTCCTTAGGCTTCTGCTGCATCTCCCTGATCTCTGCCTTCATCTTCACAAGGCCTTCTTGCTGTGTACCTGTCCATTTCCAGATTTCCCCTTCTTGTAAACTCTCCAGTCATCGAACAAGGGTGCATCATAACAAGGGTGTGTCAGTGGCCCACCTAATTTAACTAATTTCACCTGTGAAAGGACCCTATTTCCAGCTAAGTTCTCTTTCTGAGGTACTGACATATACAGCTTGAAATTTTGTCAGGGACACAATTCAGCTCCAACAATTATATATTAGAAAATAATCACAAGATTGGCCAACACCTTAGCTGTGTCTTGTCTCCAAGATGAAGTGACACCTCATGTTGCTGATTGTGCTGTTCACTTTTGCTTTCCTAGTTTTTCTGTTTTGCTTCTTTTATTGTTGTTATTAATCTCCAATATCTAGCACAGTTGCTGACACATAGTATGCCTGTGAAACTGAACCAAACTAGCTCATACTATTGAAATATATCTTTCTATTTCCTCTATTTTCCCCTCTATTTCAAAGACTGTCCTGCCTGGGACCTGGTCTATTAATCCTTTACCTCTCTTCCAGGTGATTTATTTCATTTTGGTAGGTGAAAAGCCTATATTATTGTCAGAACCGGCATCTAAATATTCACAAGTCTGGGTAATTTTTTAAAAGCACATGAAATGATTCCCAATTCATGACGTAATTCCCATTTCCCTAAACATTTACAAACCAAGACTAAATATTCCTTCTGACATGAACAATTCCCTGACCACATTGATCATAGCAAATAGACTTACTTTATATTAAACTATTTTAAGTCTAAAATAGATTTTTCCTTTAATCTTGTGATTTAGAGCAAGAAATTTTGTAGACTATCTGTTCTTCGTGGATTCCTGTTGTCAATCGCTCATTTGGTGTGAAATAGCATAGAAGTAATTGCAACCCTCATCTGTTTGTGAAGACCAATATTTTTTATGACATCTCAATTTGGAATCAATATACTATTGATGCTTTGCAATATAATAGTTTGTAGAGATCCTACAGTGGAAGGTTAAATGTAAAATCCATTGATGATGACAATGAACTGGAGCCATTCTTTGTTTGTTGAGGTGGTCAAAGCAACATAAAGACAATTCACTCAAAAAAATAAATTCGATATTGTGGTCAGTAGTTTGTTTTCAATTACGTAATTTCAAATGGTCAAGGCAGTGTCAGAGATACTTTTGAATGAAATGAGGTGCTTTGTTTGTCTTCCAAATAAATGTACCACCCTTGGCCAGTCTGTGGCAGTTTAGAGTGACATTCTCTTGGCAGCAAACCAATGAGCCCATGAGAGCGGTGGCCTTAGACACACAGGGCAAGCATGTGCTTGATCTGTGATATTACTCAAGAGACCAAGACTAGCTAGCCCTATCTTTTATTTCTGAGGCAGCTTTTATTTAAGAAAATTGGAAAGGATAAGAATTTCAACGAATGTACTAAAAATGTGAGTGTTCCTGTTCTTAGAGAGAGGATATATGAAAACCAGGTATTTTCCCTAACTCCTGATTATTTTTTTATACTGTATTTATAGAACCACTGAATAAGGATACTTTACGTGTAAAAGATGGATAATATAACTCTTTCCTCATCAATATTAAAGAGACCATGAAAGTGCAAGTCACTCAGCTGTGTCCAACTCTGTGACCCCATGGACTATACAGTCCGTGAGACCATATAACAGGGTAAACAAACCTAAAACAAGAACACAAAAAACTGAACTAAACTATTTGTAAAATTTCAATAGAAATTTGTAATTTTAGAAAGTGTCCTAAGCCCTAATTCACTTCTGAATTTTGAGCTCATACTCAATTTATCTGACATTTATTCAGCATCAGTATGCTTTCATTTGTTCCACAAATAGCTCTTAATATTTTCAATTCTGTAGGAGATATACAATTCCAAGTTATTTATGTGTGAACTTCGATTCCTCATTTTTGCAAATGGGAATCATGGTGCCTTATACTGTATGGGGTTGTTTGAGGATAAAACAGAAAAATGTACAAAATGTGCCTAATGTCTATAAACTAATAGATTCACCAAACATACCTTAAGTAACTACGATATTCTTAGAAGTCTGAAAATAAAAATATATACTTTTTTATTTTCTGAAAAGCTATTTCTTTATATGCAGCCTACCAACTTGGAGAAAAACTTTGAAAATGAGTAAAGGATAACTCTAGTGCTTTACTGTATAGATTGTAACAACTAATAATTGCACAAGAATTGACTTCAGCTGTTGGATGCAACTAAAAGCCCAAAAGCAAGCAAGACTTGTCATTTATTCTCCTTGGTTTCCTAGTTGATTAAAACCGGCATTTGAAATTGCTCTCTGATTCACCAAAGCAGAGCTTTTTAAAAGCTTTTAGTTCTTTTCCTGAAATTTATCATGTACACAATTCCATAATATATCTTGGGGGAATTAAAACATTGACTATATAATCTGGGGTCTTGATCTTAAATTTGACTCTTTCATTCTGTCAGTCATATTTAATCTTATCTTCTGCCGTGTAGGATAAACAACAAAATCAGAAGCATTAAATCTGAAAAAGACTTAAGAAATCATGCAGTCTACCCACCTTGTTAAAGAAGTGTCAGCTTAGGCCAAGAGAGGTTAAATGACTTTCATAATGTTATATTCTTAGGAATGGTAGACATATCAGAAATCCATATTTCTTAAGTCCAGGCTCAATTTTTTTTTCTATTTTTTTGTAATTTTTAAAAATGAAGGAACATTTGAAACCTCTACTAAAATCATCTAAACAATATCATGTCACTGCGATACTCCAAACTAACATATATCATCAGACAAATTATAGACCTTAACTTATATTTTTCTTATTAGCATGCAAAAAATTCATTGGCCCCTTTGTTAACCTTGAAAAAGGAAAAAGAAATCCTAAGATACTATCCTTGCCCTTGAAAAATTAGAGGGACTAGATATGTAAACATAATGCCAATATATTGTGGGAAAAGTTCTATGTAATAAAGACAATTGAAAAGTATTTTGGAAGGAATTAAAGTAACATATTAAATAATAATGGAAAACAATAAGACCATCTTGTAAATCTCTCAAAAAGAATAAATATGGATTTAATCAATCTCTTAATATGGGTTATATTAGTCAGAAATACGTTAAAAATAAGGGAGCTTCCAAAATCTTAAACTGTGATTCATGGTAGCAAATGCATTTTATACTGTGATCTAAGAATATATTTGCATGTGTATATATATCCGAAAGAAGTTTCATGAAAAAAAATGAGTCCTTATTTGGTATGATATACTCTGATCCATTTCATTACTTTCTGATGTTCTGCTCATGAACAATAATGTTGACTTCATAACTTGTAGTTGGAGATACCCAGAACTAATATGTATCAGCATCTGTTCTGTATCAGCTCTTTGACGGCATTTCACACATGCTGCCACACATGATTTTCCCCGGGCTTGGTAAGGTAAATGTGATCACATCTTTTTAGAATGAAGCTGAGTTACCTCCATGGATATTCTGTGGCAAAACTGAGATCTGAAACTGAAAAGTCTGACTGTAGTTTCTACTCTAAATGGATCCTCCCTCTGCCTTTCAAGTCTTCTTTTAAATTGTATTTGTACCCTATTTACCTTCACTTTATGGAGGAGACTGAGCACATTGGATGGAAAGTAAAAGATGTGAAGGTTCAAAAAAGTCTTGGAAAGGACAGGTGAGACGTAGGAAGTGAAGAACAAGCTTGACCTGAATTCCCTGCACCCAGACCCTTGTGCTCCACAAGACCTACCTAGTTTTCTTGGAGGCTTTACTTGTGTTTTTCAAATCTATATATTTTTTTCTCTAATATATCCTTGTTCTTCTTATTTTGACTATGGGTGCACTTTTATTCTCTACTCCAGTGATTACAAGATTCCAGCATCTAAAATATTTGTTTATACTTAATCTCAAGCCATGAAATTAAAAGATGGTTGTTCCTTGGAAAGAAAGTGATGACAAACATAGACAGTGTATTAAAAAGGAGTGACATTGCTTTGCTGACAAAAGTCCATATAGTCAAAGCTATGGCTTTTTCAGTAGTCATTTATGGATGTGAGAGTTGGACTATAAAGAAGGCTGTGTGTCAAGCAACTGATGCTTTCAAATTTTGGTGCTGGAAAAGACTCTTGAAAGTCCCTTGGACAGCAAGGAGATCGAAGCAGTCAATCCTAAAGGAAATCAATCCTGAATATTCACTGGAAGGACAGGTGCTGAAGTTTAAGTTCCAATACTTTGGCCATCTGATGCGAAGAGCCAACTCTTTGGAAAACACCTTGATTCTGGGAAAGATTGAAGGCAAAAGGAGAAGGGGGTGGCAGAGGATGAGATGGTTAGACAACATCACTGACTCAATGGACATGACTCTGAGCCAAGTCCAGGAGTGAAGGATAATGGACTGGTATGCTGCAGTCCATGGGGTACAAAGTGTCAGATATGACTTAGTGACTGAACAACAACAACAATCTCAAGTCAACTGCATCCCTCCTAGCCCTAAAGAAAAAGTCAGGCCCATTAGCTCAGGAGCCAGGTAGACTTGAGTTCAAATATTATACCTAAGACTTGTGTGATCTTGGTCACATCACTTGGTCTTTCTGAACTTTAATTTACAGACTGAAAAATGCACTGACCTTGGGAATTATTCTCGAAAACTGAAATTAGAACATACACAGGCAGACACATAGTGAACACTCAAAGTATTGTAGCTACTTATTCTAATTCTCTTGACTACGCACGGGACAGGTCCGGGAGCCCCCTACAAACTCCATACTTCCCCCTCCATTCTCATCAGGTCTGTGTGGGCATTCCTACGCAGGCAACTCTCCTTTTCTGGTATCTATTTCTCCCTAGAACACATAAATGAAGGTCAGTTCAGTTGAGTTCAGTTCAGTCACTCAGTCGTGTCCAACTCTTTGCGATCCCATGAATCGCAGCACGCCAGGCCTCCCTGTCCATCACCAACTCCCGGAGTTTACTCAAACTCATGTTCATTGAGTCGGTGATGCCATCCAGCCATCTCATCCTCTGTTGTCCCCTTCTCCTCCTGCCCCCAACCTCCCAGCATCAGGGTCTTTTCCAATGAGTCAACTCTTCACATGAGGTGGCCAAAGTATTGGAGTTTCAGCTTCAACATCAGTCCTTTCAATGAATACCCAGGACTGATCTCCTTTAGGATAGACTGGTTGGACCTCCTTGCAGTCCAAGGGACTCTCAAGAGTCTTCTCCAGCACCACAGTTCAAAAGCATCAATTCTTTGGTGCTCAGCTTTCTTTACAGTCCAACTGTCATGTCCATACATGACCACTGGAAAAACCATAGCCTTGACCAGACGGACCTTTGTTGGCAAAGTAATGTCTCTGCTTTTTAATATGCTATCTAGTTTGGTCATAACTTTCCTTCCAAGGAGTAAGCGTCTTTTAATTTCATGGCTGCAATTACCATCTTCAGTGATTTTGGAGCCCCAAAAAATGAAGTCTGACATTGTTTCTACTATTTCTCCATCTATTTCCCATGAGGTGATGGGACCAGATACCATGATCTCAGTTTTCTGAATGTTGAGCTTTAAGCCAACTTTTTCACTCTGCTCTTTGACCTTCATCTAGAGGCTCTTTAGTTCTTCACTTTCTGCCATAAGGCTGCTGACATCTGCATATCTGAGGTTACTGATATTTCTCCCAGCAATCTTGATTTCAGCTTGTGCTTCTTTCAGCCCAGCATTTCTCATGATGTACTCTGCATATAAGTTAAATAAGCAGGGTGACAATATACAGCCTTGACATCCTCCTTTTCCTATTTGGAACCAGTCTGTTGTTCCATGTCCAGTTCTAACTGTTGCTTCCTGACCCGCATATAGGTTTCTCAAGAGGCAGGTCAAGTGGTCTGGTATTCCCATCTTTTCAGAATTTTCCACAGTTTATTGTGATCCACACAGTCAAAGGCTTTGGCACAGTCAATAAAGCAGAAATAGATATTTTTCTGGAACTCTCTTGCTTTTTTGATGATCCAGCAGATGTTGGCAATTTGATCTCTGGTTCCTCTGCCTTTTTTAAAACCAGCTTGATCATCTGAAGGTCAGAGATAACCCTAATTTTAAGTTCTACTAATAAGGTGCCATCTGATAGCAAATTCCACTAAGAGAGAAGTTGTGTCAACATTTACCCTTTCATGTCACCGGAGTCCAGTGGTTAGTGGAGTACAATCATTATTTTTTAAATAAATGAAAGAATGCTTTGAATTACTTTTGCACTGGACTTCTTAATGTCTGGACTTAGAAGAGCCCCACTTTATTACTAGTAGCTAACATTTCTTATTAAAAATATTTATTTATTTGGCTGCACCTTTTAAAAAATATTTCTTTCTTTCTTTGCTCTTGGTTGCAGCATGCAGGATCTTTAGTTGTAGCAGGCAAACCCTTACTTGCAGCATGAGATACCAAGCTTCCTGACCAAGGATTGACCTGACCTGCATTGGGAACACTGGGTCTTAGCCACTAAACCACCAGGGAAGTCCCATTAATAGCTAACATTTCTTGAATTCTCACTCTGGTCCAGGCCGATGCATGTTATTTGTTCCTGATAACACCCCTATCAGACAAATGCTGCTGTTATTCCTATATCACAGGCAAAGAAAGTGGAGATGGTAAACAATATATTTAAGCCTTGCCCAAGCTGAGTTTTTACCCTAGGTAAGTCTGACTTTAGAGACTGCATGCATCTTTGATCACTACACCACTGTCCTTAGAGAGATCCTGTGAGAATGAACTTTCCAGAGAGAGGTATATCAGCATGCTAGGACTCAATATCAATTATATTGCCATTACTTTATCTGGGGCTCATGAACACAGAATAGATCCTAAGCTATGACTGCAGGAGAAAACACATCATGGTATAGAAATATGGAAGAGACATAATCTGTTATCTTGAGTCCAAGAAGACTTAGATCAACAGAAGCAACTACCAAATCACAGCTCATCCTTTTGGGGGCTCTTGTGAAAGAAATTGGTGGTATCTAATCTAATTAGCTGGAAAAATAAATTTTAAAAGAGTTGTTATTTACATGATGAAGATGTACATATGAAGAAGTGTTAGAAAGAAGCTCGTAAGAAGTGATTGATAACAAGGCAAGCGGAGAGAGGGGCTTTGTCATACCGATACTTTACTAGCTGACACTTAGCTAATAAGTTCTGTTCCATATTACCCAGAGACACATTTTAAAAAATAGTTTATAATTATGGAAATCATTCTTTTCACACTCACTATCAGTCAGGTACCCGCTCCAGTATCCTTGCCTAAAGAATCTTATGGACAGAGGAGCCTGGCGGGCTATAGTCCATAGCATCGCAAAGTATCAGACACAACTGAAGCAACTTAGCAGGCAGACATCAGTCAGGTGATAGCTAACACTGATAATTCCCCCACTGATTTCTCACAACCATCCCTTGTGGTATGTATGACTATCCCTACTGGAAAGATGAGGGGGCTTAGTCTTACTGAAGTGAAGCAACTTGCCCAGTGAAAGTCACATAGGTACACATGGGGTTATGGTATGGGATTGAGTCCTGTGAAACTGGATATTTGACTTTTTGACTTACAAAAACGAAAAAACAAAAAAACCACCATTTCATATGATTTTACTTTATAAATATGACTTCCAAGTTCATGATCGTAATCACTGTATCACGCTTTTCACTTGAAGGAAAAGAGAACGGAATTTCAGAATCACTGGAAGGAATCTCACATTCATTTTAGGTTTTCTGATTCTCCTCTTTCTCTCTTCCCATTTCCCTGAAGGAATTTGACCTAGATATTGACAAGCTTTTGGAAACTACTGGAAAATCTAATTCTAAATGTGTCCTGTAGACCTGTGATCCCTGAGTCATCTTCCACAAGATGCCTGGAAAGTAATGTACTCCCCTGCATTTTTAAAAAGGGAAAAAGATAAAATTATGTCCAATTCTTTTAGTTTGTGAAAGTGTTATTTTTCCAATGTTTTTTCTTATTTTCAACTTCTATTCTTAAGCATATCATTGTGTATCAATTTAATATTCAGAAAGACCTTGCAAATTTGTCACTCAGAGTAATTTACAATGGCATGATATTCATCAGTTTTAAGGTAATCTAGATTTTAAAATGTTGCTTAAAAAATTGGGACTCTAAATCCTACTTTCAGTAACCTCTGTTTCCTTCACAGAATTTTCCAGAGACTGTGCATTTCCTAATTTTATCCTTACAATCAGCAGCCCTTAAAATTGATCTGTTTTAGAAAGTTCCCATTGTACACTGCACACAATTTATGTATAAAATTACATTTCAAGAAGTTAAAAAAATAGTAAGCTAATTCTTTATATTGAACAAGTTAGGCTTTTAAAGAGCTCATCTTTGCTGGCAAAAACACAAGGAAAAATTGGATAGAGTTGTAGAAAATATAATTTTGCATTATAAATACACGATTCCACTAGGTGGCACTGTTGATTTATCTACTTCTGTAGTTTACCCTCATTTTATCTTCTTGAAAGCAACGAGTCTGTTTTTTCTTTTGTATTTATTTATTTTTACAATCTAATGAAAATTCCTGCATAGGAAAGAGCTGATTTGGGCAATTCTGAACTTGAAAAATGGGTGTTTCTTGCCATTAGAAACCTTATAAATAAGCCTCTACCAAATAAGTTAGTTCTTTTGGCATACAAGCAAGAAGGTTGATGACATATGTAACTCCCATCTGGATTTTGTAGGTGTAGAAGCAAACTGTCTTTATTTCATCTATACCTCACTATTTGGGGATTCTTTTAAATAGGAACAATGTCACTGAAATATCTTCCTCTTTACCTGCTTTCTTTGGTAATCAGAGACAGTGGCATGCCCAAGAAAGCCAGATTTTCAATGGCTTGGCAGCCTACATTGAGAGAAGCAGTTTGCCATAGGCCTGAATGTCCCTGCACATTCTCTCTGGGTATCCCAAGAATGCAAAACATGGGCTCTCTGGGCCATTTCTCAGGGTTGCGTTTGCAGGGAACAGCCTTAAGGGATGCAGCCATGTCTACTCTAGAAAAGAGTAAGCTTGTTTTTATCTCCTGTAAAAGTGATGATTCCCCAAGCTTTGTGTTCCTCCTCTGTAATCAAGCAACATTCCTCAGGGCTCCTTGGTGCAGCCCCCATGGGACTTGGGGCAAGTCGGGAGTTGATGCAAATGAACGTGAAGCTCTAGCTGAGACAGTCTGGGACCTGGGGCTCTTTACTGCAGTGCTTGCACCTGGGCATACATCTCCAGGAGCAACAGAATACAAGGAAACTGTATGGAGCTAAAAATAACTGCATGCATGCACAATTGGGGCAAATTCTGGACAAAAGATACAAAGAGACAAAAAAAAAAAATTTCCACTGCCATTTTGAGAAGCCTGAAGCAAAAGCAGGGCACTGAGCATGCCCCCTGCAAATAACATCACCCAAGGGGCACAGCAGACCACCGGACCTGCCTCTTGAGAAACCTGTATGCAGGTCAGGAAGCAACAGTTAGAGCTGGACATGGAACAACAGACTGGTTCCAAATAGGAAAAGGAGTATGTCAAGGCTGTATATTGTCACCCTGAATATTTAGCTTATATATATGCAGAAGACATCATGAGAAATGCTGGGCTGGAGGAAGCACAAGCTGAAATCAAGATTGCTGGGAGAAATGTCAATAACCTCAGATACGCAGATGACACTGCACTTATGGCAGAAAGTGAAGAAAAAATAAAGAGCCTCTTGATGAACATGAAAGAGGAGAGGGAAAAAGTTGGCTTAAAGCTGAACATTCAGAAAACTAAGATCATTGAATCTGGTCCCATCACTTCATGGCAAATAGATGGGGAAACAGTGGCTGATTTATTTTTTTGGGCTCCAAAATCACTGCAGATGGTGACTACAGCCATGAAATTAAAAGATGCCTACTCCTTGGAATGAAAGTTACGACCAACCTAGACAGCATATTAAAAAGCAGAGACATGACTTTGCCAACAAAGGTGCATCTAGTCAAGGCTATGGTTTTTCCGGTAGTCACGTATGGATGGGAAAGTCGGACTATAAAGAAAGCTGAGCGCTGAAGAATTGATACTTTTGAACTGTGGTGTTGGAGAAAGACTCTTGAGAGTCCCTTGGACTGCAAGGAGATCCAACCAGTCCATCCTAAAGATCAGTCCTGGGTGTTCATTGGAAGGACTGTTGTTGAAGCTGAAATTCCAATACTTTGGCCACCTCATGTGAAGAGCTGACTCATTTGAAAAGACCCTGATGCTGGGAAAGATTGAGGGCAGGAGGAGAAGGGGACAACAGAGGATGAGATGGTTGGATGGCATCACCGACTCAATGAACATGAGTTTGGGTAAGCTCCAGGAGTTGGTGATGGACCGGGAGGCCTGGTGTGCTGCGCTCCATGGGGTCACAAAGAGTCGGACACGACTGAGCGACTGAACTGAACTGAACTGAACTGAAGGTGTGAGTAAAACACCTAAGCCACCTGCTGTCTGGCCTGATCCCTGGACACACCCTACCCTAACCCCTCACAAGCTCGCTGCCTTCCCTCCGCCCCCAGGGAGTGAGCAAACAAGGGAACGTGTTGCTTGTTCTCACTCCCCGCTGCTGCAACAGGGGCTCCAATAAAGCCTTGCCTGAATTTCTTGTCTGGGCTTCAGTCAATTTCTATTGATTAAGGAGGCCAAGAATCTTGGTTGGTAACAAGGCTACTACTTCTACCATGTGTAATAAAGATTTTTCTCTCTGATCCAGAAGTCTCCAGAAGTCTCTCTTTTTTTGTTTGTCGGCATCCAGAAACAATAAATCCCAGATTTTCCATAGCTTCTGACAGTATATCCTGTTTCTCCATTGTCCTTATCACACAGAAGGTTTTATTTCAGAATCAAATGCAATTCAGATGACTAACAAATCACCTAGTGAAGTCCAGCTTTCTTATCTCATGTATGAAGACTTTCTACTACATCCCTAAGTAGTAAAGGCCTGTTCTTAGGTTTCAGCCTTCAGTGATAGGGAGTTTCTATGCCTGAAGCAGCTTATTACATTTTAGAGTAGCTCTATTAAAATGTTTGATTTGTGCTGGGCCTGATTTTTCATCCTACATCTTTCTCTTCATGGAACTAGCACACCTTTGAAAGCTATTCAGATATTTCGGTCACTTTGCATGTGAGAACACTTCAGACTTCTCTTTAGGCTAACTGAATCCTGTTGTTTTGACCATTTTTTTTGTGTTGGTTCTTAATTTTCCTCTTATTCTGTTTGTTCTCCACTTGTTATTTATCAATGTTCTGACCTTTAAAAAAATTAAGTTCTCAAATATGCAAAAAATATGTTTTGGATATGATCAGATTATTCTTCACTTCATGTCTCTCTCCCTATCTTTTCCCCTCCTGATCAAATCAATGAGGTTGATGATTCACTCTAATCTTCAAATCCTGGGTATCAAGTGCAATCTCTAATATTTGGCATGTTCTCTCAACATATCTTTAAAGACTTAATGAGTGATATGACCTGTATAGATTTCATTGCTGTCACTGCCACCATTCTGGGTATTCGGTTTCTGGTACTATGGACTGACATTTGTATTTGTGAATTTTCATTACTATATTGAGTTATACCAAGGAGATGGGAAGGTAACAAATAAAAATATATTTTGCCTCTGCAACTTACTAGATGTGTGACATTGAGCAGGTTGCCATTCACTTCACTGTCATCTCCTCATTGCGAGTGTGCTCAATTGTGTCTGACTCTTTGCAACCCCATAGACTGTAGCCCACCAAGGCTCCTTTGTCCATGGAATTTTCCAGGGAAGAATACTGAAGTAGGTTGCCATTTCCTCCTCCAGGGGATCTTCCAGGAAGAAATCCACATCTCCTGCAAGCAGGAGGATTCTTTTACCACTGAGCCACTTGGGACTCCCATCTTATCTCCTCACTTCCAAAATGACAAATAGGGAGCATCTACCTCATCAGATTTTATGAAGGTTAAATGAATTAATATTAATCATGTAAAATATGTAGACAAGGAGCATGACAAACAGTGGGCTCTATGTAAGTGTTGGCCGTATAAATGGCCATGGAAGCAGACGTATCTCATATACATCTAAGTGTAGAAGCAATGCAGACAGTAGTATATACACATTTAATGAAAAGTAGACCCAACGGGGGAAGGCTTCACTGAGGAGACACTGTTTGTGGTTTGACAGAAGGGAAAAGAATTTCCAGGCTGAGAAATACAAATGAACACAAGTCTGGAATAGTTAAAGTTTTTTCCTTCTCTGCCACTAGTTTTAATTACCATAATATAGGAAATGTATACTGTCAAAATAATGTTAAGAAAACAAAAATACCACCACTCACAGATGGAAGACTGTCATTTGTATAACACTTCAGCTTATAAAACAGCTTTCCTGCATCATCTCATTTGATTCTCAAAACAAAGAAACCTAGAAGAACTAATCAATACTACAGAAGGTAAGTTCTATTATTTTTCCCCTTTATGAGAGGTAATAGAATTCAATGAGACTCCTAGAGAAACAATAATATTCCTATTAGCCAGAGTGATAGTGCAGTACAGACCAATCTCCATTCTCCATTTACAAAAGTAAAGACACTAGACAATACAGAATGGATCAGACTTCCACCATTAAAAGCTCAACAAAGATTGATAGAAAAATTAAGAACACTTGAATAAATACGGAAACACTTCTAATTCCTAGGTGGGAAGAACAGAAGTAAGCATTAGAAATATCATTGTTTTCTGCAGACAAATGTATACATACACTGCAATGCCAATCAAAAGAGGAACGGTATTTGTGTTCCTATATTTGTGCTAGTTCCACACTGTTAAGTATGGTGATTTTTTTTCTGGAATCACTCAGTCAACAGATGTTGAGAACCTATTATGTGCCAAGCACTGCACTAAATACTGGGAAGTAGCTGTGAAGAAGGCAGGGTGCTTGTTTTCAAGGAACTTGTGTTTAGTAGAGGAAGACAAAAAAGCTAACAGGTAAACAACAAATTGGGTAATATCAGATATTGATAACTACTATGTAGAAGACAGAATAGTCTAATATGGAAGAAAGCAGTTGAAAGGGACTTATTTTATCTAGGGCTGGGGAAGATCTTTCTAAGGAAAGACTTTCCAAAGCAAGGATATTTGCATCAACGATAAAGAAGGGGAAGAACTGGAGTTCAGCGACAGGAGTGTCCTAAAAAAAAAGGAACAGAAAAATTCAAACAGAAGGGAATAAAAATAAGCTTGCAGATTCAAGGAAACACAGATTTTAAATATGAATTGAGTGATTATAAACAAGGGTGGAGCAGAGGCAGATAAGTCTGCAGATACAGCCGCTGCCGCTGCTGCTGAGTCGCGTCGGTCGTGTCCGACTCTGTGTGACCCCATAGACGGCAGCCCACCAGGCTCCCCCGTCCCTGGGATTCTCCAGGCAAGAGCACTGGAGTGGGTTGCCATTTCCTTCTCCAATGCATGAAAGTGAAAGTGAAAGGGAAGTCGCCCAGTCGTGTCTGACTCTTAGCGACCCCAGGGACTGCAGCCCACCAGGCTCCTCCGTCCATGGGATTTTCCAGGCGAGAGCACTGGAGTGGGGTGCCATTGCCTTCTCCAGCAGATACAGCTAGATTTTTAAAAACTTGTGGAGCAAGTAAACAATAGCTCACTTTTTTTAAAGTAAAGGTTGTTTTTTTAAAAACTTGAGTGCAGTGTGATTTGGTTCACTCTGACTGTTGGATGAAGGATGGAATTTGGGAGGTTATAGGTGGCAGTTGGGCTTCCCAGGTGGCGCTAGCGGTAAAGAATCTGCCTGCAGATGCCGGAGACTCAACAGACCCGGGTTTGACCCCTGGGTCAGAAAGATTCCCTGGAGGAGGGCATGACAACCCACTCGAGTAATCTTGCCTGGAGAATTCCATGGACAGAGGAGTCTGGCAGGCTACAGTCCATAGGGTTGCAAAGAGTCGGACATGAATGAAGCAACTTCGTGGAGAGGTAGCAGTTACTTTGGAGAAGGAAATGGCAGCCCACTCCAGTGTTCCTGCCTGGAGAATCCCAGGGACGGCAGAGCCTGGTGGGCTGCCGTCTATGGGGTCGCACAGAGTCGGACACAACTGGAGCGACTTAGCAGCAGCAGCAGTTACTTATGTGGGAGACCCGGGTTCGATCCCTGGGTCGGGAAGATGCCCTGGAGAAGGCAATGGCAACCCACTCCAGTACTCTTGCCTGGAAAATCCCATGGACGGAGGAGCCTATTAGGCTACCCTCCATGGGGTCGCAAAGAGCCTGACACGACTGGGCGACTTCACTTCACTTCACTTCAGCAGTTACAAGGGCTGTTAGATCAGTTATAGGTTGATTGTAATCTCTCAAGGGATGACTAGAGTTTTGGAAGAGGAACAGTGATGGGATTAGGCTTATATAAAGGAAGGTAAACTGACAGGCCTTACACATGAGAAGGTTAGGAATGTGATTAAAAGGGAAGAATCAATCTGAAAAAGAATGCATTTATTTATATGTATAATGAAGTCACTTCGCTGTACATCTGAAATTAACACACCATTGTGAATCAACTACTCCAATAAAAGTTTTTTTAAAAAAAGAAAGTAAAAAAAAGAGTTCCGTGCACCAAAATCTCACGCGACCATCACAACTGTCCTGCCGTTATTTGTTTTATGATGAACAAGATCTATTATTTAGCATGCCTTTGATTTAAAAAGTGTTGTCGTTGGATTATAAAGAATAAATAAACTGAATATATTTTCAGTTCAAATTAGAATAGATTTTTGCCAAGCTATTTATGCTTTCATACATTGCATCATCTACCTTTTTTTTTTCTTTATCCTCTACTCCCATCACCCCCCCCCCCCCAATTTTCTTTACTTTTAAGGTGTTTCTGGTAGCATTTTTGGAATATCTCTTTCTAGTTTCCATTTTCTGAAGGCAATGGGGAAACAACACATGCACACACACACACACACACACACACACACACACATATACTTCTGGACCCAGGGGTGGAACCCTGGTTTCTTGCATTACAGGAGGATCCTTGATCATTTGAGCTACCAAGGAAGCCCACATACAAACACACACAGCTCTTTTTTTTTTTTTTCACACAGCTCTTAATAAGCAAAGAAGCACTTAAGAACAAGACAAGTCACACCCACACGTAGACATGGCACTAAAGAAGCATCTGGAACAAAATGAAACATTTCGAACTGCATCTGTGAAGTTAGTAGATGGAACTGGTACTTTAGTAAGAGGAGAGAAATGTTTATAGAGTATAGGCAAATACTTCAGAGAAAATAATCACTTTTTTCATTATCTAGATGAGGAATATGTGTTCTGAAGTTCAAATGTTCCTTCTCAATCCAGTTAATGTTGTTAATGGTGGTTTGGAATCTCCAAATAATCAAGGCCCTAAAATAATATGAGGGTTAGAAACTAATCAGTTACCTGGAATATGCTCTGATGAAAAATGCTGACATCTGATTGCCTGAGTATCTATGTTGTCCAGGGTTCTCTGTGGTTCTCTTTCACACAGGATTCTTTTCTCTGACGTCTCACAGACTTGCTTTCCACTGCCCTTTCAAAGCTTTTAAAAAGAATAGATCCTTTTATTGTTAGGTTTCTCTTTGCTCTCCAGCGAAAGGAGTGAGATCACACTTCTCCCACCCATGTTCTTTTCATCATAATTTCCCACTAATTTTTTGGAAATGTCAGGACAGAAAAAAATGTCATGTTCTACCACTGAGCCACAGGAGAATGATTATGAATTTTTCTAAGTCTCTAGTCTTAGATAAAAATAGGAAAGATGGTAAATCCTACTCATTTTTCCTCAAGGTTTGCGTGAGAATCCACTAATACAGTGAATGTGCTTCATAGATAGGAGAATAGTATGAATGTTATTTATGGGCAGAATTTTATTAACTCAGCTTTATGCAAAAAAATGAAATAAAGTACATGTTGACTTCATCAAGTTAATTTCTACAATGATGTCATGGTCATTTCATTATTTATTTCATGCATTCAGAATATACTAGAATGAAAATGCAAATGGATGTCCTGTTAGAGATCCCTGACTCTCTAGGTCAATGGTATCAAAATTTAAGATGAACGCCAATTTTTGAATTCTATGTTAAAGCAGGTTCTTCAACCCAACTTGCAAAGATTTTTTAATTAAGTAATTCCAGATGGAGTCAAGGAAAATTCACTTTTAACAAGGCTTATATGTAATTCTGCTGTCCTCTGCTAAGTCACTTCTGTCGTGTCTGACTCTTGTGACGCTATGGACCATAGCCTGCCAGGCTCCTCTGTCCATGGAATTCTCAAGGCAAGAATATTGGTGTGGGTTGCCAAGCCCTCCTCCAGGGGATCTTCCCAACCCAGCGATTGAACCTGTGTCTCTTAATGTCTCTTGCATCAGCAGGTGGGTTCTTTATCACAAGCACCACCCTGCTGAGGTCATCTGGAACCCTGCTTTGACCAAATGCTGCTGCAGTCTTTGTGTATGGAAGTTTCTGCCAGTGTTGGCCCAGATGTCCATGAATTTGGAACCAGTGGACCAGGATTTGAAACTCCACTTGGTCATTTTCTACCTAAATGACATAGCAAACTGCTGAAACTCTCTCTTTGAGCTTCTGTTTGCATTAGTCTGCTAGGACTGTCATAACAAATTACTACAAATTGAGTTGGCTGAAGATAAGAAAGATTTATTCCTTCATAGATCTCAAGACTAGAAGTCTGAAATCAAAGTGTTGGCAGGACCATGTTCCCTCTGAATATCTCTTGCCTCTTTAGCTCCTGCAAGCTCTGGGCAATTCTTAACAGTTCTTGGTTTGTAGCTGCATCGCTCCAATCTCTGCCTCTGTCTTCACTTGATATTTACTTGCTTCTCTTTGGGTTCTCTTCTCTTCTTTTACAAATCCAGTGATTGGATTTAAGGTTGACCTTAAGCCAGTACTAGAGAAGGAAATGGCAACCCACTCCAGTACACTTGCCTGGAAAACCCCATGGATGGAAGAGCCTGGTAGGCTACAGTCCATGGGGTAGCAAAGAGTCAGACACAACTGCGCAACTTCACTTTCACCAAGCCAGTATGCACCTAGTAGTGTTGTGCATGCATGCTCAGTCATGTCCAACTATTTGTGACCCCATGAACTGTAGTCTGCCAGGCTCCTCTGTCCATTGAATTATTTATGCAAGAATACTGGAGTGAGTTGACAATTCCTTCTCTAGGGGATCTTCCTGACCAAGGGATCGAAACTAAAAGAATCCGCCTGCAATGCAGGAGACCTGGGTTTGATCCCTGGGTTGGGGAGATCCCCTGGAGAAGGGAAAGGCTACCCACTCCAGTATTCTGGCCTGGAAAATTCCATGAACTCTATGGTCCTTGGGGTCACAAAGAGTCATACACAACTGAAAGACTTTCAAGTCACTTCAGTGGTGTCCAACTCTTTGCAACCTATAGACTGGCCCGCCAGGCTCCTCTGTCCATGTGATTATCCTGCCAAGAATACTGGAGTGGCCCTCCTCTAGGGGATCTTCCTGACCCAGGGATTGAGCCTGGGTCTCCTGTGTCTCCTGCATTGCAGGCAGATTCTTTAACGCTGAACCACCTGGGAAGCCTCAAGCCAGTATGACCTCTTCTTAATTTAATTACAACTGCAGAGACTTTACATATTTCCTAAAATGATTGCATTCACAGGTTCTGGGTGGACGTGAATACTGAGGTGACACTATTCAATCCACCAGAGTGTCCTTGTATTAAAAAGTTATATTATGATACCATTTGGAAGCATCCAGTTAGTACCTTATAGTAGATGCTTATTTTTTTTTTTAATTGATAGAAGATTTATTCAATTATTGTCTGACCTTATGAAAGAAAACAATGGGTCCTTTCTGACACTGCCTTATGTAGATGCTTATTAAGCAATAATTTTTCTTTTCTTTTTGTATGTCTTAAACACTGAGTCTCAAACACAAGTCTGAAGACCAGGACTAACTACTTTAGAGTCACTGTATAAACATTTGAAAAATACAAATTCTAGGCCAAGGCAAAGGAGAAGAGGGTGGCAGAGGATGAGGTGGTTACAGAGTATCTCTGATTCAATGGATAAGAGTCTCAGCAAACTCCAGGAGACAGAGAAGGACACGAAAGCCTAGTGTGCTGCTATGAAGTCACCAAGAGTCAGACATGACTTAGCAACTGAACAACAGGCTGCTCACTCTAGATTCTTGTTATTCAATAATTCTTGGATGAAATACAAGCTGTATTTTTCAAAAGTTAATCAGATGATTCTGATCTGCATTCAGGCTTTGAAATAACATTCTTTGAATAAGAATTTATCACTTCAGGAATAGAACTGGAGCTCAAGGATACCTCATTTATAGGAAGTGTGCATAAAATTAAAAAATATATATTTCTTACAGCATGCATTTATTAATGAATAATGATAAAATTAAACAAAGAAAGTGCAGGTATATTCAGGAGTCAAATTTTACCTCTCTGGTTTCAGTTTCAATTTTTAAGGTAAACTTTCCTTTTGTCTATTATAAACTTCAATGGGATTAAATTATTAGCAGAAAATTACAGTACAGACTGAATATTTGAATCACATTCTCTCAAGCCATTATTTCTTTCTGCATGTTCCCGTTGTTTTTCAGTTAAGTTTATGAATCCTTCCATTCATGTCTCCCACATCCCTTCTAATGAGGTCATTTTAAAATTAATGTTGAATATCTTTTTTAGAGTCTCAGTAGTTTTAAGTTTGTCTTTCTTTGGAAATTCTCCATTTGATTTCTGAATCTCACACAAATTCTTTTCTTACTGAAGAACATTGAGCACAGTGGTTTCCTCACAGCTTCGTGGGATGACTGCCATCAGAAGTCTTCCATTTTATAGCCAGGGAAAATCACAGTGACAGTGAAATTACTGTGAATGAAATTTATTTTTCTGATTATAACACTCATCCACTCCTGGGGTACCCTGTCCTTTTGCCACCATCAGTTGTCACACTTACTTTGAAATAAATGTGAAAGGCTATGTGAAAATAAAAAATTAGTCTCATGTAATAATTCACATGTTTAAAATACTTAGAGCTGGTGATCTGTTTCACCCTAGATAATATACACGTCTGGATGCATGAGACAAGTGCTCAGGGCTGGTGCACTGGGAAGACCCAGAGGAATCGGGTGGAGAGGGAGGTGGGAGGGGGGATCGGGATGGGGAATACATGTAAATCCATGGCTGATTCATGTCAATGTATGACAGAAACCACTACAATATTGTAAAGTAATTAGCCTCCAACTAATAAAAATAAATGAAGAAAAAAAATACTTAGAGCTTAGAAAAGAATATTCAGCTACCTTTTCTGTCACCTTTGTGTATTAGCTTTGGCAACTGGATCTGATGCATTAGAATAGGATGTGGATATCTGCTGTTTTAGCGAGACAATACACATTTCATTCGAAGACTTGACTAGATTCTTTATGCTGAACTCGGGGAGATAAGCTAACTTTCCCGGAGTTGCCAAGGGCAACTTGATTGCACATGAAATTAGGAACTACTCTGAAAAAATAATGTCGAGACACATTCTTATATTTCATTTCGGGGAAATATTCACCTAATATCTGTTATCTCCTGCTGTCAAAACACTGCGGATGAAAGCTGTCTCTCCCTTGAATCACATATCTGAGCTCTATGAAAGACTGAGCATAATAGAAGTGATAATATTTCCATGTAGCAGGAAACTTCATTTCAGCATAGAATTGTCAAGTAGCCCTAATACATTTGACTTCTTCTGCTTACTTTTTAATGTTTGAAATTGTTGACATATGTTCAGGTTGTGCCTCCACTTGTTACCTCAGAAATGTCATTCCATGGAAGATTTCCTTCTCTGCTTTTGCCCTCCTATTTTTGTAATTTATTCAATTCCTCAGGTTACAACTGTGCTTTTCTTCATAATAGAGTTAATTTATCTCATTTATTGTATCCTCGTTGCTTAGCTATGAAGAATCATAGTCGCAATGTGACTATTCATGTATATAAGCATGACTCTGACATTGACTGGGAAAGTTACAGAGAAAACAAGATGTCTCTGATGGAGACTGGAAAGCCTTCAGGCAGGCTCTCTTGACATAGCCGTATCTTGTCAGTTACTGCCTCTCAACTTTTGGCACAGGGATCCAGAGTCATTTATACACTGGGTGAGTCAGAAACAAGAGATGACTCATTAAGATGTACTCATGAAAGACTGATGGGGAAACCACATATCGATGGAGTCATTTCTTGTGATAAATGACTGACAAGAAGTCCCAGTACTTACAGTAGCTCTTCAGTGCAGGCTCCAAATCCATCTAACAGAAAATCTGGGCCAGAAATCAAGTTATACGCTCAAAGTTGGTAGGTGAATCTGTATTAGGGCAAGGGAGCAGATCAGGAGTAGATGATGACTCTTCAGGCTCCACGTGGATATTCTTGCTGACCCTAGAATCAGAATTAGGAGAGGACTTTTCACATAGGCAGAGGTGGAAATGCATTGAGAATTGTCTTTTTTTTTTTTGGTTCTGTTTTGAAATTTTCTTTGGACATCAGACAGACTATCTTTCTAGTATTAATAATTTATTTCTTGGATACCACAAGATATATTAACTTTTCTATATCATGATGGCTCGACTAGATTTTCAGATCCTGTCTTCCTGTCTTGAGACTTAGAGACATTCTATTTCTTAAGACAGTGTCTGTAGACAGTTGTTCTGAGTGGCAAACTGATGCTACTTTAATAAGCTTACCTTCTTTCCAGCTTTCAAAGCTCTAGTTTCACTTGATGATGGCCTCTTTGTGTCTATTAAATCTCAGGTAACTGTCACATACAGCTTTTTATACCTGATCTATGAGTGGTGAAACATTATCTTATCTATGGGTTAAAGAAAATAAGGCCTTGCCACTTCATGTCTTACATTGCCCAACACTTATGCACATAGACTACTTGTTACAATGAGGTACAAACTGCATTTTAGCCTCAATAGTGACATAATTAATAAAACTGTTGTGGTGGAAAGCATAGCAACTTCCCCTTCAGTATCTGGGACAAAAGGCAGTGATGATGATGATGTAGAAAAAAATTAGAATTACATGGTAAAAAACAAAAAAGATAATTGTACTCAAATAATATTCCCAAATGTTTTGAATGAGGTGTTGATTATTACGTAGGTGATGAAAATCCTTAAGGAAAGAGGAAAAACTTTGGGAAAACTGATGTGGGAAATGTGATGCGGGAGGGGTGTAAGGAAATGCCACTTCCTCCGCTGCTGCTGCTAAGTCGCTTCAGTTGTGTCCAACTCTGTGCGGCCCCACAGACAGCAGCCCACCAGTCTCCTCTGTTCCTGGGATTCTCCAGGCAAGAATACTGGAGTGGGTTGTCATTTCCTCCTCCAATGCATGAAAGTGAAAAGTGAAAGTGAAGTCGCTCAGTCGTGCCCGACTCTTAGCGACCCCATGGACCGCAGCCCACCAGGCTTCTCCATCCATGGGATTTTCTGACAAGAGTACGGGAGTGAAGCAATGGAGTGCCATTGCCTTCTCCAGGCCACTTCCTTTAAATGATGATAAATCCAGAGTTTCACAGATAACTGCTTGAAGGGACTCTCTGGATTAGGACAACTGACCAAGAGGCATCAGCCCCTTTTTGGAGTTTTCCAGAATTGCTTCACCACTATAGGACCCTTCTTTTTCCCCTCATGGCTTTCAGCAAAGCCAAAAGAAGCTGGCAGTTCCAAACAAGTTTAACTAAATAGCATATGATAATATGAAAATATTTAATATTAAGATACTTAGGAACCCAAGCAATTAAATTATAACAGCAGCTTTGCAGTCCCAAACTTACTGCTTCTACCTTTTTACTCATGAGGGCTCCCTGGTGGCTCAGATGGTAAAGTGTCTGCCTGCAGTGTGGGAGACCCGGGTTCAATCCCTGGGTTGGGAAGATGCCCTGGAGAAGGGAACGGCAACCCACTCCAGCACTCTTGCCTGGAAAATCCCATAGATGGAGGAGCCTGGCAGGCTACAGTCCATGGGGTTTCAAAGAGTGGGACATGGAAACTTTTACACATGGAACCTCAAGAAACACCCAGGTCATAACTCTGTCCTTTACTTTCTTACTCTTAACAATTGCTGTATTTAATTCCCAGGGCATAGAAAGACAACCTTTACTATACTCTAAGTGTATAGAAGGAAACGCAACCCACTCCAGTGTTCTGGAGAATCCCAGGGATGGGGGAGCCTGGTGGGCTGCTGTCTATGGGGTTGCACAGAGTCAGACACGACTGAAGTGACTTAGCAAGAGTATAGAAAAGAGAAGTTAACCTATTATCTAATGTTTGTTCTCCCCCTTTAATTCTCTAGTATAAATGGCAATGACTTCCTGAAGTGATTATATGAAATCCTGCCCTTCAAGTCAATGCTTATTTTTATAGATATATGACTATATTAACTTACAGACTATAGAGACTATAGATCTGTAGTCATAGATTGATAGTGAATAACTGTCATGTGGGAAGAATTGCATCTGAAGCTTTTCTTCATCGGCTGTTATTAAGGGGTTGTGAAAACGGTGCTAGCCCAGGAAACCAGAAACACTTCACAACACAGAATTTGCTGACATGCGGTTTAAGATACAATAAACATGATGTGCAGATTAAAATGTAACAAAGCCATTTAAAATGCCATGCCGAGGGACCAAAAATTAAGCGAGACACAAAGAGGCCAAAAAAGAGGAAATGGAAAACCAGAAGACATGAAGTGAGGGTTGGTCTGCCCTGAGCATTTGAGGCGGTTGGTAGCAAGGGACTTTGGTTTGAATGACTGGTGGGAACAGCAAACAGGGATCCAGGGAGCAGACAATTTGGAAAGGACCAGATTGATTTTTCCTGTGTTGCTGTTTCCATTACTGTTCATTTCTGTTCAGCATATTTAAAATGTGTTGACTAAGCTAAATGCCTGACAGAAGGAAAGGAAGAAAATAACGAAAGAAAGGAGGTATAAATGAAGATCTGTTTGTGTGTGGATCTATTTAGATGAAACAAATAGTATTTAAAGTACTTTTTGAAGACTTACTTATACTGTAAATTGTTTTCTTTTTGTAGTTGAGAATGTAATCTTAGTTTTCATTTAATAAGATCCTCAAACTATCATTTAGTTTTTTTTTCTAAAAAATGACATTTGAAGAACGTGATTTATAACTTTCAATTAATATATATTGCTTTAGGTACTTCAAAATATGAAACATTCAACCTTTGTAAGAAATCACTTAGGACTCAAATTCAAGCTCACAAAATATTTTCAAAGAGGGTGAAAGAAGCAATGAATCACTTTTTGGCCATTCCAATAAAAAAATTCAGAGGTAGAACAAGAAATAAAAACACTGAAAATCACTGAATATTGCTTGGCTCATTTCTGATTTTGCTTTTGACCTTGTGAAAGTTCCCTCCATCTTTAAACTCTTTGCTCTTCAAAAGTGGAGCTTTTATCCCCCAGAACTTTTTCAAAGAAGATATATCTAATGTACTGCCTCAAACAGTTTGTGGGATGAAGCAGAATACGAATTACTAAATAAATAATATCTAATGTTTATAGTCTGGAATAAAAACATTATGGATGGAAGGAGAAAACTCTTTCGGTTCTGTTTTGAATCCCTGAAATGAAATTTTCTCATCTGTGGTTCCATTCTCCTCCTGACTTTTAAGAATCACAAGATTTCATCATAGTGAAACTTTACGATTATCTGTTCTTAATAAGGGAGGATCAGAGTGAGTGTGTGAGGAAAACATTAACAATTCGTTTTTGTTTTTCCTTTATAGACTCAATTAACATGTTACTTAAATTTTTTTGGAACAGTTGTTTATACTTTTGCTGCGTGAGCATTTTAAGGTGCATAAGTAGGTGCTGAGAAATAGATTGATTATTCTAGGCACTCTTAAGCCAATAAACATGTTGAGACTTTTCACGATTAAAATAATCTAAAAAGAAATGTCTGTTTTGGGCAAAGTTTCATCTAGAAGTTAACATAATAGAAAAAACCAACATAAAACATGAAATTGCATAGTAATTATGTCACTTATTTTGGAAAGCCATATTTTTTTACATAAGGGATTAGCAGTATCTATATCTCTCTATATTTATGTCTATATCTATATGTATATCTTTATCTAGCTTTTTACTTGATATTTTCAGATTCTAGTTGTATTAGAGTGTCTTTTTTACTCACATATAAAAAGATAGTCTTTATGGCTGTGTACACATGAGTTATAGGGCTTTCATTACGGGACTAGTTTTTAACTGTCCTAATTTCTCTTTCCTCTGGGCTGCACGTTCAAGACTTTGTGTTGAAGTGAGCACAGGAATTTCCAGCTTCAGTCTCTGAACACTTTGGGATGACCCATAATCCCAGGAACTGAATATGTCTTGAGTGTCTTTATTCCCTAAAGAGATGTACCTTCAGAATTTTATTTTTACTCTGATTCATGAAAATATGTTTCTCCTGGTGAACGCTAAAGAAAGTGATGCTATTTTTTGAATGAAATTTTAAATCAAAGAGACAATTCATCTATAGATTCTGATAACAAGTGTCTCTTTGAATCACTTGTCATACACCTTCTCTTGTCTTCCCCTGCATGGTTGAGGCTCCTGAGACATCTTCCTCAGTTATATTTCAGGTAGAACTTAGCACTTTGAGTGACACTCAGAGGAGGTATTCCATTCATCAATCAGGGATCTATCATTAAGCAAGAACTTTTCCTCAAGTAAGGCACTAATAGAGCATGAAACTCTTTTGGTGAGTTTCACGTATAAATTTCAGTTACACTGTATTCATGGATAACAAGGCTGAGCCATTCAGGTTACCTTCAGTTTCCATTAATATTATTTTACTCAACCAAAAGTGAACTTGATTCAGTTTTATTGTGTTATATCAGTATGGCCACCTGATGTGAAGAGTCGATTTATTAGAAAAGACCCTGATGCTGGGAAAGATTGAAGGCAGAAGGAGAAGGGGACGACAGAGGATGAGATGGTTGGATGGCATCACTGACTCAGTGAACATGAGTTTGAGCAAACTCCAGGAGATGGTGAGAGACAGGGAGGTTTGGTGTGCTTCAGTCCATGGGCTTGTGGAGAGTTGGACATGACTGAGCAACTAATCAATATAAGTGTGGAATCTGCTCATTTCATTTGAAGGCTTGCCCACAAATGTGAGTTGTATATCGATACATAAGCTCTTATCCTGAGTTTCTTCTACTGAAAAGGATCTTCTGAAATTTTTTTTTTAAAAAGGACATTTTCCAATATACCTATAAAGAAAATAATGAGGCAAGTATTCATTTTTATCCATCATCCAGATTCAACAATTGTCAGCATTTTGACAGTCATGTTTCATAGACCTCTCCCCAACATTTTTTTCTTTTTTTTTTTAAAGCTAAAACATTTTAAAGAAAACCTCACGTATTCTTTCCTCCTAGAGGTTCATCAGCATGTCTATCTAATGGATAAGAACCTTTGGAAAAAGACCCACGTTGCAGCATTACTCAAAGTTACAAGGAATTTAAAAAATTTTATTACTAATCATCCATTTGGACCTAGTTATCTTAAAGATGTCCTTTAGAGCTCATTTGCTAGAATCAGGATCCAAATGTGGTCCATACATTGCTTTTTTGAATTATTGTTCTTTTCCCCTGTCATTGATTTGTTGGAGAAATTAGGTTGTCTTCCTTGTAGCATGTCCTAAATTTGGTTTATTGCTTCTAGTGATGTCACTTTTCTTATCTTACTTTAATTCATATATTCTGCATTCTCCTAGTAAGATCTAGAGGTTTAATTAGATTTAAATTTAATTTGTGGAAATGGTAAGAATATTTCAGAGAACATCATATCAAGAATTACATGATTTATGGTTGTCTCACTTTTAGTGATGCTTAAACTCATTAGTGGGTTGAGATAATGCCAAAGTGATTCTTTTTAAAAAAATTCTTTGTCAAATTTCATTTGATGTTTTTAGTATCATCGTTGTCAAGCTCCATTATTTCATTAGGTGGTATGAGATGATAATTTTACAGTTCTATCAACCCTTTCCATTTATTAACCTGAATACTTCTTTAAAGAAAGAAGAATTTTCACACACCAGCTGTTTTCTTATCTTGAAATGCAATTTGTTCATGAAAGGCTGTATGAGTGATTGATTCATTCACTTTATTACTGAATTTTCAAAATAATGAGTTCATATCTTGGTAAGTCTCATGTGTTGTGGGTGTTTAGAGGTGGTCAGTGTGTTGAACTCATGGACTTTACATGTTTAATGTATTTGTTTTTTAAAAAAAATTAATATTTTAACATTTCTTGCAGGGCTAGTCTGATGGTAATAAATTCCCCCAGGTTTTGTTAGAACAAATTTTTATTTCACCTTCATTCTTGAGGGTAATTTTGCTGGTATAGAATTTTAGGTTGTGTTGCTGTATGTGTGTGTTTTCCTTCAATATTGAGTCTTTTATTCAACTTTCTTCTTGTAATTTCCTCTACAGGTAAAATGTTACCCTCTACCTGGATTTTTCAATATTTTTCTTTGTTTTTGTTTGTCAGATTGACTGTGACATACTTAGATGTGTTTTGTTGGTATTTACCCTGTTTGGTGTTTTTCTGAGTTTCTTGGATCCATGATTTGGTGTTTGTCATTAATTTAAAAAAACTTCTGAACCACTACCACTTAAAACATTTCTTTTATATCCTTCCATTTTTATACTCCTCTGAGATCCTAGCCATGAGTATGTCCCACATTTCTTGATGTTCCAGTTTTTTTTTTCTTTTGTTTTTCTGCTTGAGACATTCATTTCTATTGACATATCTTTAAGCCCACTGAATCTTTCCTTGGACACGTTGAGTCTATTGATGAGTCTATCAAAACACTCTTTATTTTTGTCACTTTTTAAAAAATAGTTTCTAGCATTTCCTTATGATTCTTTTCATATTTGCCTTCCTGTTCTTAAATGTTGTCTACTTTTTCCATTAACCCAGAACAGATGAATCATAGTCATAGTAAATTTCCTGTGTCATAATTCCATATCTGTGTCATATCTGGGTCTGGTTTTAAGGCTCACTTTGCCTATACAAACTATATTTTTACTGACCTTTTGTTGTGCCCTATAATTTTTGTTGAAAGTTGAACATGTTATATCAGGTAATAGGGAGCTGAGATAGTTTGGCCTTTATTGTGAGGATTTCTGTTAACCTAGCTTAGAAGTAGGCTCTGTTTAATGTATTCTGTCACTACAGGTGTCAGAGGCTTCAAGTCCTCTAGTGTCATAGTTTATGCTGCTCCTCTTAACGTTGACCTTCCCAACTCTTCCTGAGAAAAGGTTTGTGTCTTGCAGCTCTTGCAGCCATAATCCACTACTACTAAACATGTGTGCTTAGTCACTCAGTCATGTCTGACTCTCTGCGACCCTTTGGACTGTAGCCTGCCAGACTCCTCTGTCTATGGGATTTCTAAGGCAAGAATACCAGGGTAGGTTGCCACTTCCCCCTCCAGGGTATCTTCCTGACTCAGGAAATGAAACCATGGTCTCCTGTGTCTCCTGATTTCTGGCAGATTATTTACCCACTGAGCCATCTGAGAAGTCCCCACTGCTATTATATTGGAGCTCTATTGGTGTGTGAAAAGGATGCTAAGAGGAAGCGTTCTATAGTCTTATGATTAGCAACAAATGTCTTTTTGTCGACGTGTGTCTCTGGGCTTTGACCCAATTTGTCTTTTATTGGTTTCTTGCTTTCAGATAAAAGATATCCCAAGCCATCTTGTACATTGTCTTTGTCAAACCTGCATGGAGCAGTTTCTTCAAAAAAGTTTGAAATAATCATTAGAGAGCAAAGCAAACAAAGCATATCCTTGATGAACATTGGCTAAGTTATTCCATGGTATACTATTTCCAAGTATATTCCAAGAATACGAGCTAACTTATTCCATGGTGTATATTTCCAAGGCAAACATTTGAATATCACAGTAATCCAAGTCTAGGCCGCAACCACTAATGCTGAACGAAGAAGCTGAAGTTGAATATTTCTATGATGACCTACAAGACTTTCTAGAACTAACAACAAAAAAAGGTGTCCTTTTCATCATAGGGGACTGGAATGCAAAAGTAGGAAGTCAAGAGATACCTGGAGTAACAGGCAAGTTTGGCCTTGGAGTACAGAATGAAGCAGGGTAAAGGCTGATAGAGTTTTGCCAAGAGAACACACTGGTCATAGCAAAAACCCTCTTCCAACAACATAAGAGAAGACTCTACACATGGACATCACCAGATGGTCAACACCAAAATCAGACTGATTATATTCTTTGCAGCCAAATGTGGAGAAGTTCTATACAATCAGCCAAAACAAGGCCGGGAGCTGACTGTGGCTCAGATCATAAACTGCTTATTGCCAAATTCAGACTTAAATTGAAGAAAGTAGGGAGAACCAATAGACCATTCAGGTATGAGCTAAATCAAATCCCTTATGATTATACAGTGAAAGTGACAAGTAGATACGAGGGATTAGATCTGATAGAGTGCCTTAAGAACTACGGACAGAGGTTTGTGACACTGTGCAGGAGGCAGTGATCAAGAACATCCCCAAGAAAAACAAATAAAAAAGGCAAAATGGTTGTGTGAAGAGACCTTAAAAGTAGCTAAGAAAAGCAGAGAAGATAAAGGCAAAGGAGAAAAGGAAAAGAGATACCCATCTAAATGCAGAGTTCCAAAGAATAGCAAGGAGAGGAAAGAAAGCTTTTCTCAGTGATCAATGCAAAGAAATAGAGGAAAACAATAGGATGGGAAAGATGAGATCTCCTCAAGAAAATTAGAGATACCAAGAGAATATTTCATGCAAAGATGGGCACAATAAAGGACAGAAAAGGTACGGACCTAACAGAAGCAGAAGATATTAAGAAGAGGTGGCAAGAATACACAGAAGAACTATACAAACAAGATCTTAGTGACCCATATAACCACAATGGCATGATCACTTACCTAGAGCCAGATATTCTGGAATGCGAAGTCAAGTGGGCCTTAGGAAGCATCACTATGAACAAAGCTAGTGGAGGTGATGGAATTCCAGCTGAGCTATTTCAAGTCCTAAATGATGATGCTGTTAAAGTGCTGCACTCAATATGCCAGCAAATTTGGAAAACTCAGCAGTGGCCACAGGACTGGAAAAGGTAAGTTTTCATTCTAATCCCAAAGAAAGGCAATGCCCAAAATGTTCAAACTACTGCACAAGTGCACTCATCTCACACACTAGCAAAGTAATGCTCAATTCTCTAAGCTAGGATTCAATAGTACATGAACCAAGAACTTCCAGATGTTCAAGCTGGATTTAGAAAAGGAAGAGGAGCCAGAGATCAAATTGCCAACATCTATTGGATCATAGAAAAATCAAGAGAGTTCCATAAAAACATCTACTTCTGATTCATTGACTATGCCAAAGCCTTTGACTGTGTGAATCACAACAAACTGTGGAAAATTCTTAGAGATGAGAATACCAGAACACCTTACCTGCCTCCTGAGAAATCTGTATGCACTTCAAGAAGCAACAGTTAGAATGGGACATGAAATGACAGACTGGCTCCAAAGTGGGAAAGGAGCATGTCAAGGCTGTATATTGTAATCCTGCTTATTTAACTTATATACAGAGTACATCCTGAAGAAACGCTGGGCTGGATGAAGCAAAAACTGGAATCAAGATTGCTGGGAGAAATATCAATAACATCAGATATGCAGATGACACCATCTGTATGGCCGAAAGGGAAGAGGAACTAAAGAACATCTTGATGAAAGTGAAAGAGGAGAGTGAAAAAGCTGGCTTAAACTCAACATTCAAAAAACTAAGATTATGGCATCTCGTCCCATCACTTTATGGCAAAAGGTTGGGGAAACAATGGAAACTGTGAGAGAATTCATTTTCTTGGACTCCAAAATCACTGCAGATGATGACTGCAGCCATGAAATTAAAAGACACTTGCTCCTTGGAAGAAAAGCTATGACAGTGTATTAAAAAGCAGAGACATTACTTTGCCAACAAAGTCCCATTTAGTCATATATATGGTTTTTCCAGTAGTCATGTACGGATGTGAGAGTTGGATCATAAACAAAGCTGAGTGCCAAAGAATTGATGCTTTTGTACTCTGGTGTTGGATAAGACTCTAAAGAGTCCCTTGTACTGCAAGAAGATCAAACCAGTCAATTGTAAAGCAAATCAGTCCTGAATATTCATTGGAAGGACTGATGCTGAAGCTGAAGCTCCAATATTTTGGCCACCTGCTGTGAAGAACTGAGTCATTTGAAAGGACCCTGAAGCTGGGAAAGATTGAAGGTAGGAGGAGAAGGGGCCAACAGAGGATGAGATGGTTGGATGGCATCACTGACTCGATGGATGTAAGTTTGAGCAAGCTCTGGGAACTTGTGATGGACAGGGAAGCCTGGCTTGCTGGAGTCCATGGGGTTGCAAAGAGTTGGACATGACTGAGCGACTGAACTGAACTGAATACATCATCTATTGATAATTATTATTTGTACTGATATTTGTTTAATAATTCAGTAATGTTTATTGAACACTTACTCTGTGCCCGCACTGTTCTAGGTCTGAAGGTTTATCAGTGAACAATACAAGACCTTTTCATTCATTGTACTTCATTATAGAAATGAGAAGCAAAACACAATAAACTCCTATAAAAAAGTAAAATAACGTTGTTGCACGTTGCTAGGTGCCATGAAAGAAAGGAAAAAATAGAGCTGAATAAGAGGGCCAAAAATGGGTGCATATGGTCTGTTACAATATTTTAAAAAGTGATCTGAGTGATCTTATTGAGTGACAACTGGGTTAAACTTGAGATGGGTGAGGGGTTAAGCCATGTTGATACCTGAAAAGAGTGTTCTAGACATATTTTACTGGTCCATGTCCAACCATTTACTACCTATCCTATTAAACAATGATGGCAAAATTTCTCTATCTTTGGAATTAGGTTTCAATGAGGTGTCACACTAGATACCTATGTAACATTTTGGAGACCTGAAGTACTAAGAATTTTTTAAGAAACTTGGGCTATCGCATTTGGTATTTTCTGCTTAGAACAGAAAGAAGCCCTAATCTGTAAAAGAAGGAAAATAGTTGTTATATAAAGTACTTCTCTAACATTTAAGGAGCATTTTAGAAAACATTTCCAAATAATTTTTACTGGATGTGTCTACAATGAATTGAAAGTGATACCATGCCTTGGATCATCAGTTTTTGAAATTTCCTTCTCAGTCATATTTAATTGAAGAAAATGTTGTTAAATAAAGTTCTTTCAAGTGCATCAAGAGAACTATGAAAGATCACTAATTGTGATCTCTAATGTAAGAAAATAATTGAGACTTAATTATTAAACTAAAAATGAAGCTGCTATATATAATTTTCTTATAAATGAGAATAAGTAAAATAAAATCAAGTTTCTTAGTATAACCTTGGAAAGAGTGGGATCCTGAAAAACCAGAAGGATGAGATAATCTAAAGGAACATCATGAATAAAAAAAAAAAAAAAGAAAAAAGTTTTCTGAACTGAAAACAATAAGATAAAAGCATCAAAAGTACATCATAGTTAACATTTTTCTCATGTATTTTTCCACTTGAACATTTTAACATATCTTTTGAAGTTGCATATGTTAATTTACAATGTTTGAAATTGGAATTTTAATGAGTCCAATCATAATACTCCTTCATACATAAAAGTCAAAAGACCTTAATATATATTACCTTGTTAATTAGCTACAATTCTAAGTTTTAGAAAAGGGAGAGCTTATTATCCAAATGAGAATTAGAGAGGTTAAATTTTCACTTATAATAAAGTGAGATAATAAAGTTGATTCTCACTTATAATAAAGCTGAAAGTAGAAATCATATCTTATTGCTCCTAGTCTAGGGAACTCTTTTTTTCAAAAAAAATCCTTTCTTATGTAAAGTGGATCTTTTCAAAACGTCAGCCTGGGTCACTGGTATTTTAAAGCAGATGAAGGTGATTTGGGAGGCAATGGGATAATAATATGGAGTGGGATAGAGATTGATTGGAACTTACACCTGAAAGATCCCTATACAGATGACCAGAGCAAGAGACCACTGTGATGTGCAGATGTTACCTGTTCCCAGTCTTATTTTGTTCCCCGTTCTTCACACTGAAAAGTGAAAGTGAAAGTCGGTAGCACTGTTGCATCAGACTCTGCGATCCTATGGACTGGAGCCCGCCAGGCTCCTCTGTCCATGGAATTCTCCAGGCTAGAGTACTGGAGTGGGTTGCCATTTCCTTCTCCAGGGGATCTTCCCAACCCAGGGATCAAACCTGGGTCTCCTGTATTGCAGGCAGATTCTTTACCAACTGAGCTACTAGCCACACAATCTATTGTAACCAGTTCAATTTTCAATTATTATTAAGAAAATGATCTCTGCAGCCAAGGCACTGCTTCCAAAAGGCCACTCTTCAAATGCATACTTCATGACCAGGAGAATAGAAATAACTGAAGTTCTAGTTCAAAAGTAATGAATACTCTTACTCATGTGTGCAAATCTGTGGCTGTTGGTCGTGGATGAATACTGTGCTTGGTTTTGAAGAACTCTGACATTGAGCTCGGGGGAATGAGTTCTAGGGTCACTTGTTGATATCTTCCACGAGTGCAAAAGGAGGAATTTGCTATTGCTGATAGAGTCTTTTTCCAGAGGTAAGAAATATTTCAAGGCACAGACAGACAAGCAGGGAAGAGTCAAAGAAAGGTGGCAAATTTAGTCCACTTAGACCACAGCTTTAGCACTGAGTCCTTGGAAGTACCCTGGGCCATGGCCATGGGTCCCTTAGAGTCAGCAGAAGAATAATTCTAACTACACATTTTGCTTAGAGCTGGTCTTTTCTGCAGCTTTTCTTGGATTATTCACTTTTAGGGTGAGTGCATTTTTTTTTTTACAATTGCAATAACTTTGTGTTAATTTTTTAATTTTTTAAAAATACATTTACTAAAATCTCATATGCATTTCACCACAAACTTGTGATTAGACTAGGCAAGAATTGGTATACATTTTTTTCATCAAAGAGAGAATAAGCATAAAATTAAACTCTTTGCCCTCAATTTGATATAGCAGGAGCAGAACCACAATTTCTTAATATAGATTATTGTGTCTTTTCCCCACGATTAAATCCTTGTCTTGATATTTTTTTCAGGACACCCAAAATACTGTGCCAGTTATTTTGCTCTAAAGAATTCATTATCTCTTTTCAGTGAAACAGAAGACTTAAAATGAAATACTCATCTTTTATTAAAAATTTCTAACATGTTTGGTGTGACAAGATAGGAAGAGGAAAAATGTTAACAGGACAAAATCCATTAGGTCTTCAAAGACTGCAAAATAAATTGCTACAAACCACAGAAAATACAAAATAAAAAGTACAATATCTATAAAAATATGGGCACATATATAAGAACCAGGCTTTACTTCCACTGAAACCTGTTCAATAGCTGAAAAACATTTATTGAAAAATTAATGTTACAGCTGTCAAAATGAAACACAATTCACCTTTATCAAGAAAATCTGAAAGTCAGCTTCTAAATGACATTGGTTTATAGAAATGGAGTAGATATTTTCTAACAGAAATAGTATCCCAAATACATTGTTTCCTCATGGAACATCAATATACTGTAATTCCTTTTTACTCTTTCCTGATGTCACTTTACTCTAGTTCATTAATCTCTATAGTCAAGTCTTGATCAATGGTCCTAATTCCAGACTGTGGCCAATGGGGAATTAATAATGTGGTAATATTAATTATCTTTTATGAATCAAAACTCAGTACTATAGGGAAGCTAACTATTGCTTCTCTTTGAGTTTTCTCTCCTTGTGCCTGTTTCTACTCCCTTCTAGGAGTTTTTTTTTTTTTTTTTAAATTTCTTCCTTGATTTGACCATGTTTCTTCCCAATGATCAAAACCTGACTCCATTTTAACAAAAAATTTTGTTGTATAGTTATGGGCATATTTCTTGTTGCAATTATGGGTTCCATTATGAAGCTGATCAACAACTTATGTTTATATTTTATAGAAATAGAATTTTTTTAATGAAAAGGAAACAGGAGACATTTGAGTTTCATTGAGCATTAATTAGAAAGATTATTCTAAATTAAAGCAAGGAACTAAAAGAAAATATTTCAATGAAATTTCAAAATGGATGGTTGATATTCTATCTTGTTGGAGAAAATGGACAATTCCATGTCCTGGATTAATTATATAATTGTGCCAGCAAAAATGTTTGTAATATATGTTGATAGAAAGTTGTTTATTTTTCTCAAAAATATTTATGTAGGCCAGTTGGATATCTTGCCTCATCTCCTATTCAAAATCATGAAATGATCTTGGGGATATATAATTAGAAACAAAATCTTATCCTGACTCAAAAGACCTCTCCACCCAATTTTAATATTGAATAACAGTGAAACCAGAATGTGACGCACATCACAGGCAAAGATAGCAATCTCACCCTTTTTCAAGCTGATATAGTCCATTGTATAGATGGTTCAAGATAAATAATAACTGGCCCTCAGGTAAGAGGACTTCACAATATCATTTGTAACACATAATTCATCTTAGATCTACCTGGTAAGTGGGATGATCATCTATGATGGCTAGTTGCCTTTATCTGGAGAAGAAACAAACTCTCATATCTTATGGCAGAAGGTAGTTTTGCAACCTGAAGCAAGTCACACACAGAAGTTCGACTCCTACACTCACATAGAAAGTGGGATGTAGAGACGCTACCTCTAATTGTTGCATTCAAAGAGATAAGTCCCAGGGCCTCCAGGAAGACCTAGGTCAAATCTGACAAAAGCCCTCTCAAGTCTTCAGAGGGATTTATGTACAGTTCAAAGAGAGAAAAATGTACATACAATATTTCTAAGGTAAATACTCTCATGGAAGAGAAAGAAAAAGTTTCTTATTTTCAAGAGGGGAACTACATCTCTTATTTTTAATTTGTCTTTGTCCTTGTAACCTCTAGATTCTCTGATACAGATATCTACTTCCTCTAGAGTGCCTGTATCACAAAGGGGTCTGGCACATTGAAACTATTGAATCTCCTCCCATGTTAGAGACGGAAGGATATTAATGGAGTGCAATAAGGTTATTTTTTTCAGAGCATGAAGAGATAAGCAGTGTAATATACTGATTTTAACTACTGGAAAAAAATAGGCAACCAGCTGATTGAAAAAGAGGAGAAAAATCATACAGTTCTTTTCAATTACTTCACACAGCTAGAAGCCTGCCATGAATTGGAATCAACACCCAAGATTTCAGATAATTGCCACCTCTTCTTTTCATTTCTGATGCATTTTCAAGTCTCTTAAAATCAAATATTCAGACTGACAATTTTAAGATTTATTCTCTATCAGATTATTTGCACTTTGTGGCCTGATTTATTAGATTAAAATGCTTGGAAATCATTACTCTAATTTCTACTAGGCATTTTCTACTTGATTATTTTTTTTTGTAGTTTTGGGTTCTACTTTTAAGTAGTTCTGGATTTGGGTTCTGTTTTTAAGTAGTTCTGCCCTCTCTCTCTCTTTCATCATTTCTCTCTCTGTATGATTTCCACCTTCACATTGGGTAAGATATCAAAACCCTGCATAACTTAATTCTATCCACCACAAAGGCAGTCAAATCTCCCCCAAAACATTCCTGAAATATATAATCAACTGATGGATTAACTACAGTTTATCTACAATTTAATGAATTTTTCAAGCAACAATTGTATTTTTTTCATTGTTGCAAAGGTATACATAATTTATATCTTGTTCCTAAGCCTAACAAATGTGTTTTCTAGAGATAAGAGGTCTATTTCCACTATGTTTGTTCTCTGCATAGCCACAATTTTTGAAAAATTTTATGAATATTACTTATATTTGCTAATCATTTCACCCTTTTAATTATGGACTTAGACTCAATTTTGCTTGCTGAAATTTCATCTCTGTTTTGTTACTTTGGTAATTTTATGTAATCAGATTTGAATCACAGTAACTTATTAACCTAATGTAGAATGACTCTTGCCCTCCTACAAATACATACATATTAACATCATTTATTGACAATTTAAGAGCAGTCATACGCAAAATTTCTTTATTGATGGGAAATGAAACAATGTTAACTTGATTCCATGACTTTTTGAAATTTTATCCTTGAGAATGTCATATCTTGGAATTTACTTTCTGTTTCTTTATTCACTAGTAAATCTCAGAAACAAAGTTGGTGAAAAACTTCCTTTAAATTCAAGAGGTTAATCACCAAGATGTTGTGCAGATTTAAGTGAAATTTTCTATGAAGTACAGAAGTATAACAGCAGCGGTCATCTTGTATGTGTTTTACAATATTTTAGAATTGACATGAAATAACTCCTTTGGAAAGTAAGTTTTCATAGGGTAAATATATCAGAGTAACTGTCTTACATTTTTTCCATATTTATCTAGTATTTTAACAGATATGTATCCTCAATATATTTTCAGTAACAATGTGTTATTTCTTAAGCTGTATAACAAGAAGGGCTTAATTACTAATATTTATTTTAATAATAAAAGTTATCACTTGTTCAACTCTCCCTATATACTAGGTGTTTTTTCAAGCGCTTCCATGCATTAGCTCTTAAATCTTTATGATGCTCTATGAAGGACAAGCCCTCATAACTGTTACAGATGAGGAAACTGAGGTTCAGTATGGTGAGATGGGTGCACAAGCCCAGGTACGCTAAGGGCTGGGATTTGAACACCAGCCCAGGACTGTCTGCATAAATCCCACTGATCTTAACCAATATATTAACTGCTTAATTTAGAAATTGCCAATCTTGCTATTGTATAATCAATTAGATGAAAGAGTAAATTGGAAACCTATAGAGAATCAATAAATATTGTTTCCCTTCCTGATTCTTCTCCTATATCCTCCAGAGATCATCTTGTATCTTTCCCTCCTTTTGGCATCACAGGAAAAAATCCCAGCTATGGTTCTTTACTCAGTTCTGGCTTGCATTCTGTGCTTCAAAATGTGTCATGTCATTTCATCCTCATAACCATTTAATGTATGTTAAATGGTTCTTAAAATTGTTCTTACTTTACAGAGAAGTATATGGCAACCCAAATTGCTCAAACAAATTGACTAAGATCTTTGGACTCCTTCTAGTGATTTTTCCTTTATGACTGTGTGATTGTTCATTTTATGTGCCAACTTGCAGTGTGTTTTTGGATGCCATTAACATTTAAATGAATGAAATTTGAGTAAAGCAGATTGCCCTCCATGATAAGAAGTGGGCCTCATCCAATCAGCTGAAGGAAAGCCTAAACAGAAAAAAGAATGGGCTCTTGGAACAAGAGGCAGTTCTCCAGGAGATTGTCTTCAAACTTTTTCTGCATCACTGGTTCTCCTGGATATCCAGATTGCCAGCCCACATTGTAGATTTGGGACTTGTCAGACTATATTCATGTGAGCCAATTTTTTATAATAAATCTTTTGATGTAAATACATGTTCTGTTGGTTGTGTTTCTCTGGGAACCCTGACTAATATACACACTGGGTTTCTGGCATGCATAATTAATGGTAGAAAACTTGGTAATAGGTCATATACTACTCACTATTGACCCCTACTGGGGACATCCATGGGGCTTCCCAGGTGGCACAGTGATAAAGAATCCACCTGTAAATGCAGGAGACACAGGAGACACGGGTTTGTGTGTTTCCCTGGGTTGGGAGAGTTCCCTGGAGTAGGAAATGGCAATCCACCCAGTATTTTGCCTGGAAAATCTCATGGACAGAGAAACCTGGTGGGCTCCAGTCCACTGGGTCACAAAGAGGCAAACATGATTGATCTACTGAGCGCACTTGGGGACTTCCAATGAGGAACATACTCGGTTCTTCTAAATGTGACTTTTGGTTTAAAACAGAATTTAATAGTAACAAATGTTTAGAGGAAAATATTGCTTGAGTAATAATTATTCAATTACAAATGCAAACAAATTATATGCAAGAAACACCCTATAAAAAGTGTGAAAATCATTATTTAGGAGAGCTCAACTTACAATGTATTGATTTTTAAAAAAGCATTTTAATTAGGTGCTGGGTAACTGAATATAACAAATAATGTGGTAGTTAGATGTTTATATCAGTCTATCAAATTTTACCCAATAGTACCTTGGTCTTTTACTATTACATATTCAAAGAAGTTTCCCAAGTATTCTTACTAGGTTTTGTTGTATGTTTATTGGAAAGTTTCTCAAAATGATCAATATAAGCACATAAAATGATAGTTTAAACACTCTCTTTATGATAAAGGAGTAGTATTTTCATCCTTTGCGTTTGTTGTGGACAAGAGCCAATATATGCATGCATTTGACTTTTACTGATGACAAATCTGTAAATTATAAAAGTGGCAGTGTATCTGTTAAATTCATGATTCAAAAACATACAGGGGATAGAAATTAAATTAAAATACTATGTGTATATATCTGTGTAATACAGATATACCTTAGAAAGAATGAATAGCACAAAAGCTGGATGTAAATCTATTGAAATGAGAGCTATGGAGTGGACTCACAGAACAGAATAGGAGAAACCAAATAAAATATCTATTTTTTAATTACAATAAAATCTATAATATTAGAGTTTAAAAAGAGGAAGTCTAAGATCAGAAAAGAGTATATTCATGTAAAAGCAATTATGATAAAGATTAAAAATAGTGATAATATCATTTGATTGGATTTTCCAGGAAAAGTATCCATGTGGATACTAAGATCTGAAATATTGGTTAAGGTAGAAGAACAACTATACTGAATGGATACATAAAATAAAGAATCACTATACTGCTATTTGAAATTAGAGTAAAAGAGAACAGAAAAAAGGTGTTGGACAGATGATCATCAAATAAACATTTTAAAAGGTTTCCTGATCTGAGAAAAGACTTGAAACCTCAGATCAAAAGTTGTAAGGGAGTACCAGGCAAATTTAGTGAAAATAAATACCTTGCATATCCAGCAGATAAGATGAGTTGCTTTCAAAGGATATAATGAGGTTGGTGTTAGATTTTTTTTATCCTGATTACTGAGGGTCAGGAATCAATACAGCAGCATCAGCAGCTTTAAAAAAAAAGAAGTCTAAGGCCTAAGAAACCCTTATTTATTGCAAATGCAGGAGAAAGAGATTCTCTGACATGCAAGGACATGAAAATTATACCACCTAAGTAGTCATCCTGAAAAAAATTACTTGGAGATATATCTAGCTAATGGAAACATGCATCAAAATAAATTTTTCAAGAAGGGAAGTAAATGTATAAAAATTATGGTGAGCCTTTAAATCAGGAAAAAGTAATATAGAAACAATTATTGTTAATATGATAAAACAATGAGAATTTTAATGCACAAGCATTAATAATTTGCAACTAACTAAAGTGATTTAAATGAAAATAACATGAAGGAATCAGTAAAAAGAGGGCAATTCTCAGTTAATATCAGAAGTCAGTAATTTATAAGTAATCACTTGATACTCATTTTTCAAAGTAATGAAGCACATGTTTCTAAGACCAAATGCAATCAGAATCATCTGGGCAAGTTATCAAGCATATGTGTTGCCAAGATTCATCCCAGATCTTCAGAAACAAAATGTGAGGCATGGGAATCAATGTCACTGAAAAGCTTACTACAGTTTTTTTCCCCTCTGTATCAGGCATATAAGCACAGGTTTAAAATGGATCACGGTAGTTCTGGGAGGCAGCCAATCAAATCTTCGTAAGAGAACTGAAGATCCTTACCCTACTGTGTAGCTTAATTTTTTTTTCCCTTACATTTCCCTTGGGCAATTGATAGGAGTAGGGAAGAAAGAAAAGTATGTTTGCCTATAGCATTTAAAAGTTCTCAGAAGATAACACATTAAAATAGGGGCAAGAATATATATTGTGTTCAAAAATTCTATGAAAATTCTTTAATTATTTTCTGTTTCCTATTGAAAACTTTACTGAGAGAAGAGAGACTACCTTTGAAGTCCTCAAAAGAGGTAAGCAAACAAACTTGGAATGGACATCACCATTGATCCCACAACAATGAATGAAATGAGGTTAAGTATTTTGCAATTTGTGGTGTCAGTGACCAATCTCCAAGGGAAATAATACAAGAGGCAGAACACCTTCTCCTGAGGCTGTTATAAGCTATAGGTACTGGTGCAACCTCAGAGATTGGCTATAAGTTATAGGTAAAAAATCCTATGTTTGCCGTATGATCAGATATACACTGGGATGTACCTTTGCAGAGAGTTGAAGATGGGAAATGCAAGTTCCTCAGGGAATGAATTATCAATGCATTTTTGAAATGGGCAGAGCTATAAAGCTAAACATCTATTAAGACACAAAGCTCTGGAAGCTTATTTCTTACATGAGCAACAGTCTAAGAACAGTGCTATCTGTAGGTTAGTGGTGCTCTTCCACTTGGTGATGAAAGCATCGGGACTTTCCATCATATGACTCTGCCATCCCTTAGAGCTTCATCATAGGCAGCATCCAACTGGCCAAACTGGGGGATGAGAATGTCTCTACCAGAAGCACTAAAGGCAACAATTAGAACCAAAGGGGCATAATTCCTTAAAACATAATTCCTGAAATACAATCCTTGGCTAGATAGCTTCCAACAGCTAGCCATCCCTGCTGGAAGATATAAAAATCTTAGATTGGACTTTTTCAACATCCTGAAACTTCCAATTAATTACACTGAAGTGTCTAAATTAATCCTAATTCTCTGGAAAGAGAACTCTGGAAAGAGTCCTCATCCCAACAAATGTGGACTAAAATCTTATAAAATTAAAAAACAAAAGGATGAATGTTTTCACTGAAAAATAGGCAAAGGACCCAAATTTACAGAAAGAAAGAAATCAAGATGGGACATAAGAAACCTTACATTCAATTTCAATAAAGCCACGAAATGTAAAGACTCCTCCTCCTCAAACTGACATAATGTGTAAGATAGTTAATATCCATTGTCAATGAGGTCATATTATCCAGTCTTATCCATACCTTTTTTTTTTTAGAAAGTAGATTAGTTTTTTGCTTACTGAAAAATAACAAGAAATATGTATCTACAATTTTAAAATAATGTGTATCCTTTGACTGGGTAAATTCACTTCCAGCCACCTACCCTAAGGAAATCAACAGATGTCAATCATGATTTACGAATAAGGGCATTTAATGCAGCATTATTTATAATAATGAAAGATTGGTGAAAGATCCCAGTTACAGTAAAATGAAAAAATAAATTTTGTTACAGTCATATTGTGGGCTGTTACTCACTTATGCAATTATGTATATCAAAGCAGTTATGTATGAAAAACTGGTCACAATACAATATTAACTGGAAAGGTAAACTATAAGCACATATATATGAGATACATTGTATACATAAAATGTATCTCATATATATGATATGATATATAGATTATCAACTTAATAGAAAGTAAAAGAAAAAATGAATAATCTATATTAAAGCAATACATATAGAAGAAAAATATCTAATAAAATGTTTGCTAAAATATTAATGACTTTCTTTTTCAGGTTTTAATATTAGTAGTGATAAATCTTTTTCTTTTATGTGTTTCTATATTTCCCAGAGTTTCTATTGTTAACATGTATCTTTATCATTTAAGATATATGTTAAAGAATATAACACTTTATAAAGTCATAAAAACTTAAGTTCGGAATCGACTTTAGATGTTAAGTATTCTGAACTTTTACTCAATGCAATAATCCTTTCCATACCACACTAAATCATTACTGACTAGTGCTGGTCACAAAAAATAGTTTCTTTTAAGTTTGATGATCATTTCTGTATATAAGGGAGTAGTTGGGAAATCAGTACACAGATGCAGGACTCTAGATTTATATATAGATATGTGTATATATAAATATTGTATATAAAGCAGGGCTTTATATTTAACATCTATTCTTTTTTTTAGTTTAGTTTTTCTAAATGATTATAATATTTTTCCTAATCAAAGCAAAATTTGAATAAAAATTGAATATATAGAATAATTTATAATTAACTTTTCCATTAGCAGTTTGAATGCTTATAAACAGGTTTAAACTCTCTCTTTCTCCTTCTGTCTTTCTCTCTGTGAAATGGAAAACTTCAGTACCTATATGACAGGAGCATCTCCTCCTCACTTTTGGAGATGTTGAGATTTTAAAAAAAATTTTCTATATAGAATTTCAAAGGTTGCTTTTAGATAACTCCATTCTGTTTGTTTTGAAAAAGTGCTTCTAAAGTAATCTATTATAAAGTATGCAGTTTTCCGAAACTCATAGCTAGTTGCCTAGCAACACACTTGGTTATGTCATATAAAGAAAGCAATGTGGTAAAATGCTATTTTTCAGGTATTAATTTTTAAACACTTCTCTAACTAAAAGGATATATTTTAGAAATGGGAATTTTTGAAAGATTGGTCTTGTAAAAACAAAATAAGAGAGTGTAAATACCGTACTAATTGAGTCATTTTCTTAATGACACAATATTAAAATTCAAGCCCAACTGTAAAGGTTTGAGAACTCCTTGCCAGGCCTCCAGGCTCTACCCTGTATCCCTGCAGCATTCACTGCATTAAAAGCCCGCAGTCAGAGGATAAAATTGCATGTCTGTGAGGGCGACTTAATGGCATTATGACATTTACTGAACACACAGAGTGCCTTAAATGCAACAGGAAATATCCAACTTTGTAAAAGTTCTTTATTTTCTTAAATGTCAAAACTGTTAGAACAGGAAAAATTTAAAAGCTGAATTTAAATCATAGCATGAAAATCAGAACAATTACCTCTTGGGTATTTTTTAAAACTCATTGCTATTTTTTGTTTCATTTCTAAAAGTTACTTGAAAAATCCTACACCTCTGCTTTTTTGCTTAAATATTTCTCTCATGATCCCTAATATTAGAGATTGGCCAGACTTTCTTTTCTTCTTTGCTCCCCTTTCAAAATGCCTTCTGCTTTTTCTGTTTTCCATGAAGCTCAGCTTCTTTCTTCTAGTGTATTTTTTCTGCTCATGTGTATGTTTGTTTGTGTGTGTGTGTGTGTGTGCGCACGCGTGTTTGTGTGGTGGTGATGGGTAAGGTATGGTGGGAGAGTTCATAAAAGATAGAAGACCCTCACATAAAAACAGGTACAACCAATAGTTAAAGATATGGCCTTTCTGTCAAATTTGTTGAGGACTTAGAATTTAAAATTCTAAAGCTTTTAAAGAATTTAAAATTCTTAGGCTTATTCAGAATGCTTTCTATCTGATTTTTATTCCTTTGACGTTTAATATTTACTGACATATGGCTGTCCATTATACTCTCCTATTCGAAGAGACTGTTATTATCAGAGAAAGGTGGGAAAGGCAAGAAAGGCAAATGCTTGATCACACATCTTAATGCTTTATTCATTGCAAACTAGCTTTTAGTTTGATATTAAAGCTGCTATTGTGTTGTGCTCTGCTTAGTTGCTCAGCTGTGTTCAACTGTTGTGACCCCATGGACGTAGCCCAATAGGCTCCTCTGTCCACGGGATTCTCCAGGCAAGAATACTGTCGTGGGTTTCCATGCCCTCCTCCAGGACAGCTGCTATTGGCAGAGCTTATTTTTATTGCAGTTGCTTATAAAGCATTGGTCATAAAAGTCATGAAAGTGAAATCACTCAGATGTTTCCAATTCTTTGAGACCCTATGGACCCCAGTCCTTGGGATTCTCCAGGCCAGGACACTGGAGCGGGTAGCTGTTCCCTTCTCCAGGGGATCTTCCCAACCCAGGGATCAAACTTGGGTTTCCCACATTGCAGGTGGATTCTTTACCAGCTGAGCCACCAGGGGAACCCAAAACACTGGAGTGGGTCGTCTCTCCCTTCTCCAGGGGATCTTCCCGATGCAGGAATAGAACTGAGGTCTTCTGTATTACAGGTGGGTTCTTTACCGGGGAAGCCCATGAAAGTCATGGGGTAGTGATAAATCCATGCATTCAGCACAAGAAAATCATGGAGCCATGCAAGTAACTGGACCGACAGCCACTGTTACTCTTGCTGGGTAATATAAGCCCATTCACTGAGTATTCACATAGCTGATGCAGTCTACGTACTATAACCTGCAGCAGCATAAGGTCAGTCTACAGCCAAAACATTTCAGTAGGTCTCTCTACCACTCTTGTTCCTCTTTTTTCTTTAATTGGAGAATAATAACTTTACAATATTGTGATGGTTTCTGCCATACATCAACACAAACCAGCCATAGGTATAGAAATTTGTTTCTTTATTGAGGAAAATGAGGTGCTTGAAATCCATGTTCACACTAGTATGGAATTTTTTTTTTTTTTAAGAATTCAGTGTTAAAGGTAGCATGGAGATGCCTGACTGGGTATGTATGTGGGGTGGGGTGTCAAGGAGGGCACTGATTGTATAAGTAGGTAATATTTAGGGAGATTGTGGGGTATCAAGAAACCATATCACTGACAAATGTTCCATACTCATCTATATTACAAAGTAATTCATTTTCTCCATTTTTAAAATTATGGTAAAATTCACATAACATAAAATGTACCATCTTAACCTTTTTTTTTTCACTTCTGACCATCTCAACATTTTTTTCTCCTCTGTCTTAGTGTGTACTCACACCTAACTTAACAAGCAGGCCTAAAAACTACAATGTAATCCATGGGGACAGGGAAAGGGGGCTGCTCAGATCCTCAACCTTCCCTCGCCTTCCCAACCACTGGCACATCTGTGGCCACAACTTTCTACCTTTACTTTTGGACACTGACCCAAGTTGTGCCAACATCTAAGGAAGCGTAATTCCTTAGGTTTTGATGTCACTGATATCCTAAGTGTAACTGAAGATCAGAAGTAGGGGTTTGTGGAAGGGAAGGATCCCTGGGGATGAAATGACCAAGCTCCAAAACTACTTAGAAGGGGCTATGAACAATACTGTGGGAATCACAGTCAAATATTTTGTACTATGCAGTTTTGTTTCATTTATTCTTGCTAACGTGTTTTTGACATCTCTCCCTTTCTCAGGTCCCCCTCTTGCTAACATTTTTATTCAAACTTAAATATGCAAACACACATCTTTAGCATTAAGTGTACACTTCAGTGGTATTAACTACTTACATAATGCTTTGCAGCCATCACTATTATCCATCTCCATAATGTTGCAAAACCATTAAACATCAATTTCTCATTTCCCTTTCCTCTCAGCCCCTGGTTACCACAGTTCTACTTTCTGTCTTGATAGTTTTGACTGCTCTTTTTAAAAACATTATATCTATTCCTAGCTTTTATTCCTTATATTTTCTTTTACCATTTGCCACCTTCTCCAATCTACTCTCTTTGACCATTTTATAATAGCACCTACTATCTCAAGGAAGATAAGCATGGACTTTTTTAGAAAAGGGTGAAATTGGAAAGATTAAGGAGAAATAGAATGTATTCCAGGCAAACACAACATATGTTGGGAGAAACCCAGTAAAAATGATGGCTTTCAAGCAAGAATTTCTGTCTCTGAGATTTGTAAAGGTTTCTGGTCTGGGAGTTGGGAAAGAGTTGTAGATGAAACAGGGAAAATTTTGTAAATCCTGAAGGATTTTTGGAAGTAAGAGCAGAGAGTAGGGTCCCCAAGGATATATAATTTTGTGATATACTTAAGGAGATAGGATTTTAGATAGCTTCAAGGAGTTTCTAGAAAAGCACAGGAACAGTTAAACAAGTCTCATGAACAAAAGAGTGGCAAGAATTCTGTGGAACACAATGCATCTGAGTAGACTACAGCATTAGACATTCTGTCCTTGACAAACTATTTGTTTAAGGATAGCAGAGGAGCAGGTGTGGGAAAGAATTGTATACAACCCTCTAAAATTTTTACTAAAGCAGAAAAATGTTACCTGTTTACCATATTGATTAAAGAACTGCAAGACCTCAAAAGCTGCAATTGATGAAAGCTGAGAGGTGGTCGTGAAGGAAGATGTAACTCAGTGAATGCCATCATTGAAAGGTAACATTGAATAAATGTAAGAAATTAAATTGATAAATCGAATTCTATCTCTGTTCCATACCGTGCCATTATAAAAAGACTCCAGATTTCAGAATCAGTTTCAAAGAAGAGAATGTGGAACATCACAAAATAGAATGAGATCAATTTCTGCTAAGTGGTGACACTGGGCTTCATAGTGAAGCTAAATTCAGAGATAAAATTGAAATTATACTTATTTTTCACCTGAGTGTCTTATGTAGAATTATAACTGCTATTGTAGGTGTGTTTACATAGATCCACATTCTCAAATTCACTTCCTGATCAACATTGGAGCTTTCAGGATGCTGAGGTTTCATTGTGACCTTTCTATTTTCCACAGTCTACTGTGAAGCAGGTTCCTAGGCACTTGGAGTCTATCCATCATTTACCTACATGCTCCCAGATGAGCTATAACTTATCAAGCACTTACTCTGAACTATCACACTAACTGTGATCTTATAACTCAGCCTGTCTTAAGAACTGTCAAAAATAGTTTGTGGGTGCCTGTGAAGCTATTTGAAGACAATTACGCCATTTGGAGCTAGTAGAAGCCCACGAGTGTCAGAAATCTGGGGGAGAGATTTTTAAATCAGAGTCATCAGGAGAATTTGTCAGAATTTTCCTCCACTCAAAGAATATGATATAATATTTAAGTGTAATTGGAGAAAGACAGCAATTTGGATGAATTTTGACAAAGCTCCCTTGATAAATTCAATATTCCTCACTCACAGTTATTCCTATTATTTCTAGTGTTTTCATAAAGTGTTTGGAGGATTATTAATTCATTTGATAGATCAGTCTTTATTTTGAATTTCCCTTAAGACATCTGTTCAAGGGGTTGAAAATTATAAGAACGAGGGTTTTCAGAGTTCTTGCTGACATGAGGCTTATAAAGTAGTGTGGGGAAAATAGAAATGAAAGAAATAAATGTTATGTGGCAATAGTGTTATTAAAAAAAAAAGCAAAGAAGTACAAGGTAAAAGCAAGTGAAGAGAGTTCTCTTTATAGGATAGTCACAGTATCTTTGAGGACTTACACTTTATCAATACTTGTAGGAAATTGGGGAGCAGGCCACATAAGTGTCCTGGAAAGGAATTCTAGGAGGGAAAAACAGTGAGTATAAAGTCCCAGGCATGGCAATGTGCCTAAGCATGTTGGAGGAACGACAGTAACACAAAAGACGAGAGTTAAATTGTTGAGAAAGAGTGGGATATGCAAAAAAGTCATAGTGGTAGTGGGAGCTAGATCACACAGAACTTTTAAAGAATTAAGCTTTTACTATGAATTGGAAAGCCACTAGAGAGTTTTAAGGAAAAATATGGTTTGATTTGTGTTTTGACATTTAATTTGCAGCACAAAGGAAGCAACACACCAGGGGAAAGATGATATTGTCTTGGGTGGTGGCAGTGGAGGTGATGAGAAGTGTTCTGTTTTGCATATATTTTAAGATAAAGCGAACAATATTTTCTGATAGGACGGGAAATGTACAATACAATTGGATGTGACAAAAAGAGAAGAATTTTGTCTTGACGGCTTGATACAAAATGTTGCCATATACTGGGATGGGGGAAGACTGAAGGAGGGGTAGATTGTAGCAAAGATTGAATTGTATTGTGCCTGTGCTAAACTTGAGACTTATAATGAGATTTATATCATTATAATGCAATGAGGTTTACATTCATGTTTTATATTAAAGAGAAAATGTTGAACCAGAAGCAGAATTTTTGGAGACAGATCTTGAAATTTGAGTATTTCTAATTACTGAATTGGTGATTTAGTTGTACGACTACATAAAATCACCTAAGAACCTAATGTGGATAGAGACGATGTCTAAAAACTAATCCTAATCTAATAATTAGAAATCAGAATAGTGATGAGGGTACAGGAAAGGAAAATAAGAAGCAGCAGCCAGTGAGATAAGGGAAACATGATAGAGGAACATGGTGTCCCAGAAATCAGATGATAAAAAAGCACTTAAAAAATATTGGAATGATTAAATATAGATGACAGATTGAAGGAGAAGTGGGTAAAAATTGACCATTGGATTTAGCCATCAGGGATGTCATCAGAGACTTTGATAACTGCAATTCTAGAAGTTGGAGATAAAAATCTTAATTAGTGTAGGTTCAAGAAAGAATGAAAAGACTAGAACAGGAAGCATTTTAGTATGAAATGGCACAGAAGATTAAAGAAGAAAATGAAAGAGAATGAAGGATAAAGGGAGTTCATTTTTAAGATGTGAAGTAATTCATGACTATATTTAATGAGTATGTATCATGTTAATAAATATATAATACCTAGTATTACATAGTATAAATAAGTAGTATACATAGTATTATATATTTGTGTATATAACAAGCATATATAAAAGTATATGTAAGACATTTATTATATGTACTTATTCAGTATATATTAATATTATATGCAAAGAAGTATTATTTTATGTATAATATATTGGTTCAGACAGTAAAGAAACTGCCTGCAATGTGGGAGACCCAGGTTCGATCCCTGGGTCAGGAAGATCCCCTGGAGAAAGGGATGACTATCCTCTCCAGTGTTCTTGTTTGGAGAATTTCATGGACAGAGGAACCCGGTGGGCTACAGTCCTGGGGTTGCAAAGAGTCAGGCATGACTGGAGGACTAACCCTTCACACTTCTTCATATACATATATATACTTATCTAATATATGCTTATTAATAGGTCAGGTAGAAAGAGAATAATATGACCTATGATCCATGAGTAACCTTGAGTCAGAGACAGGTCTGGCTGAGTTGGAGAGTTGGCTTAGGTGGGAAAAATAAAAGATTTCCCCCTAAAAAGAAAGGCAGGGAGAAAATCTTAGGCACAAATGTAGGTCAGCTGATAGATTTGGTGATGAGAATATGTGGAAGATCTGCCAATGGCTTCATTTTCCCAGTGAAATAAGATAAAAGATCATGAAGTAAAAGTTAGAAAAAAGGAAGAGGTCTTGGAAGCTAATAATAAAGTATGATTAGAAAAATGCACCAGAAAATGTACCAGAAAATTGCAGTAGTATTTTGGACTAGCACTAAAATTAAGAACTCATTTGGTATTTGATTTCACAAATGTAAAGAGATATATGGTAACATGGTGTGTGGGTGTTTTTTTGTTTGTTTTGATTTTGTTTTTTCCTTGAGATCTGCTCAACTCCTTAGTTCCAGTAATGAGTAAGTGGAGAGGAAGACTGAATCAGCCAAATCAGTATGTCTCAGGGAGAGATGGGTAAGGAATTCATGTGTGTATTAGTTAGGATAGTCTAAATTGCTGTAAAAATAGATTCAGAATGTAATGGATCAACACAAAATAAATTTTTATTTCTCACCTACATATCAGGTTGGTAGGCATCTTTCTTCCATTTGGTGATTCAGGGACCCAGCCTTCCTTTTTGTGACTTTGCTATTCCCGAAGGCCTTGATTCAAAAGAGTTTTGTAGAAAATCTAGACAAGGAAGACCAATTCAAAAAAGAGAAAAACCATTATGGTAGCATCACACATTACATCCACTCACATTCAATTAGAACTAATCATACTTTCAGTATGCTTGTGAAAATAACTCCTGGCTGGATATCTGATTTTCAGCTACACATCTATCACTACAGAAGGGTAAAATAAATTTTGGTGGACTTTTCGAGATGTCTAGTCTCTAAAATACTGGTTATAGTGATGGATATGGAACTTAACTAGGTTTGGAGGGAAGTGGGAATAAAAAGGTTTACTGGACAGAGATAAATGTTACTGATGCTAGTGGACAAATTGTTGGAATTGGATGACTAGAGGTCTTAATTCAGAAAGATATGAAGTGATGGTCAGTAAGTAGGATAATTGGAAGGATGAAGAAAATTGTTTAGCTTCTAATCTATATGACCCACAAAGCCAATTTTGAGTAAACATAGGGTAACTCAACATCAGAACCTAGTAAATGTAGAGTATCTCAACATGAGATGTCAATTCTCATCCTAATTCCTCCACTGATCATGTGTATTGTAGAAAAATGTATTATTTCCATGATTTTTAATTTTCTGTTGTTAAATATAAATACTAAATCATTCCACTGGATTATTGGAAAATTCAGTGATAGTACATGTGAGCTAAGTTGCTTCAGTCATATCCAGCTCTTTGAGACCCATGGACTGTAAAGTCACCAGGCTCCTCTGTCCATGGGATTCTCAAGGCAAGAATGCTGGAGCAGTTTGCCATGTTTTCTCCCAGGGTATCTTCCTGATGCAGGGATTGAACCCGTGTCTCTTACGTCTGCTTCGTTGGGAGGCAGGCTCTTTACCACTAGCGCCATCTGGTAAGTATGCAGGTATTAATAAAGTGGGCTATAAAATGTATACATTCTGATCGCTTATTTTTTTATACTTCTACCTAAATGTCAGGATGCTGCTGATTCCCACGAATCTGGAATACTTGTAAGTAATAGGGAGAAATACATGTTGCTTCCAACGTGTCATGAATCTTCACTGACTGACCAAAAACTAAAAATGACTTCTCAAAAAAAAAAAAAAAAGGAGTCCGAATATTAACATAGTAAATTGGGAACATATGTTGGGGTCCAGGGCAGAATTTAATGGTTACAAAGTAAAATCCTGTCCACATTCTCAGAGTGATTCATTCCTAAGGTCTGGATTTTCTCCTCAGGTCTGTCATACCAAAAATACATTCAACTGAAGGTTAAAATATTTTGCTATGATAAAACTTCTTTTCACTATATGTAATACAATAAAACTGGTAAGCTTTTTCTAAATTACAATGAATATTTTTCAAACTCATGATACATAGGAAAAGATAGGAACCTAAATTTGAGCCAGTGTTGGAAATATAACTACCAAATTTATAATTATATCCTCTTCATTTAAAGGAGGAAGAAAATTTGTGAAAGATATTTGAAATGCATCCTTCCTTTTCCTCTTCCATTATCTCCACAAAGAATTCTGTACCTCTGACACTAAAACAAAACAAAGCAAGAACAAAACAAGAACACCTGAAGATGTTGGAACTTGAAAGGCTATCAAGATTTCCACCATAGAAGTAAAGATAATTTAAGGCAGAAGACAAGAAAATTTGCAGAGGGAAAAATGAAAGGAGAAAGTTAAATCTAAGAGGACTTGACTGGATTTTGAGAAGAGATTCTAGACATGTTCTGTAAGAGGTTTTGTAAGAGATTTTGAGAATACGTAAATGTTGGTAGCCTGCTGTGTTAGTTAGTATCATAGACCAGGTAGCTTAGACTATTATTTCTCACAGTTCTGGAATCTGGAAGTCTGAGATCAGGGTGATGGCCTGATTGTATTTTGGTGAGAATCCTTTTTAAGGTTGCAGAGTGCTGACTTCCTGTTAGATCCCCTCCTGGGTGAGAGTGGAAATAGGAAGCAAACTCTCCTGTAAGTTTCATAGGGACAGTGATCCCACTTCACCCTCATGATCTCATCTAATTCTAATTATCTCCCAAAGCCCCCAACTCCTAATACTATTGCACTGGGGGTGGGTAGGGTTTCAACATATGGATTTTGGGGTCACTGACATTCACTCCATAACACCTGTATATTTGGGAGCTGATAAAATAATAGAAGTAAGTGAAAGCAGTGTTAGCGGAAATTGAGAATGCAAAATCTGATAGTTAAGAGAGAGAATTAGTCTGGAGGTTCATGATTTGGCATCTGATTAGAAATGGGGAAGAGGGTGCTTGAACTTTCTCTTGTCTTGAAATATCCTCCCCACTGACCTTCCCTTTCATACTCTCTTCTCAGTCTTTAGATTTAAGCTCAGTCATCATTTCCCCAGGTCATCGATCCCTCAGGAAATTTCATCCAGGTGACACAGTCTTAAATGCTGTCACAGAATCCCACCAATGTCCTTGGGTCTAGTCACATCCTTATTTCATGTATCTGTCCCATTAGACAGTAAGTTACCTGAGATCAGAGCCTGTTTGTGTTCTGCTCAATGCCTCACATACTGGCTGGTATACACAGTGCAACTCAATAAAAATGTATTTAACATATTAATGTTTAGGAAGCCTCAAGGTATGTTCTCAGTAAGATATTGCATGTGCTGTGCTTGTCATGTCTGACTCTCTGGGACCCCATGGACTGTAGCCACCAGGCTCCTCTGTTCATAGGATTTCCAAGGCAAGATTACTGGGAGTAGGTCATCATTTCCTCCTCCAGGGGACCCTCCCGACCCAGGGATCCAACCCTCAACTCTTGCATCTCTAGTGTTGGCAGGCAGATTCTTTACCACTGTACTGCTTGGGAAACCCTGGTAAGATAAGGATATGACAACTAATTGGCTGGTGTTGTCATTCCTTAGGTAGAAAGGGAACAGATAGAGGAGGTGGGACTTACTGTTGCTATTTTCGATGTTAAGTTTCAGATGCCTCTGTGCCAGGTAAGTGGAGACAGTGAGTCAGCTGTAGGGTATTGTGGACAGTGTGCTTTAAATGCCAAGATAAAGGGTTTAAATTTCATGAAACTGGAGTGGGATATAGAAAAAAGACTGGAAAGAAGTGGACCAAGAGGACATATTCACAGAAGCAAAACAGACAAGCTGTGTAGAATTTTCTGAGGAATGGACGACCTGGGGAACTGATTACAGAGTTTAAATCTAAAGACTGATACAGGAGTATGGAGGAGGAGAGGGTTCAGAGGGGAGGGCATTTCAAGACAGAGTACAGGTCAAGTGCCCTCTTCCCTGTTTCTAATCAGATCCCATATCATGAACCTAACTGACGTTAGGAAACATAACAGACATTCCTTCACTCATGGAAGGAGTTGGGAGACCAGGCTGATGGATGCTTTAGGTTCTTAACACCCGATCCTGTTGCTTAGCTGCAGAGAAATGTTAATGATTAATCAGGGGCAGCAGCACAGGCAGAAATTACTTCTCCTGTTTTTATTCATATTTATGAGAATCTGTACCTTATAATTTTGCCAGATATGAAATAGCCAGAGGCCTTAGTGACCAATCACTTAAATGTATATTTGAGCCAAATGAAAGCTTGAGAAATCCAGACTCTACAAAATGTTTCCTCAGAATATTTTTGCATACATTATCAGAAGAAATGGTTTTAGGCAAATTTGTATAACTAAGTGCAAAGAATGCAATTTGGTAGGCTGAAAATCAGTATACAGGGTATTTTTTTTTTGTATCCAAAATCCATAAATGACAAAGAAGTGATTTAGATAATGTAATTGTTAAATTATTGTAGCAGAACCCTTTTTGTTTCTTTTTCTAAAGTACTGAGAAGTGTATCTTCCTTTCCTCAAATTGAGAAATAATTGGAATGTAAAAACTGTGTAAGTTTAAGGTGTAATCTCTCAAAGCTAACTAACATTTTATTTCTTCTCATGCAGCATTTTAGATGTTAACCAGAGAAAAAACTAGTTCTGGCCAGGAAGGGATATGATTTAGAAACTAACATTTACATTGCATTTTTTATTTGAAAAGCCATTTAAGAACATAAATTAATCTTTACAACACTGTTGAAAAGTAGTTAATGATAAGAGGGATGATCACTACTCCCATATTACAGATGAGTAAAACTACACTGAATGTTTAGCGACCAAATTAAAATTATCACTCGTGTGGCAAAACATTTATGACTATCCCCATCTGATATTTCATGCTTCAAGTTTTTTTAATGCATAATCATCTCTTGGATGAATAATTGTATTGCTCTGAGGTCTTCAGTAGAAAAAATACTGAAGTAAAAAGACAAGGCACGTGGAGTTTGGTCAGTACACGATGGAATATCATCACCCTCTACTGCACACCCAGTGGTAGAGAAAACTTATACATCACTGACATACTTCATCACTTCCCATACAGGCATCATATTCAATTAAAGAGAGAACTTTCTGTCAACAAACCTGACATGCTCACCTAGGGGATGTCACAACCTCCCCCAAAATCAATATTCAAGTTATGACGGACTGACAGCTTCACAGATGAAGGAGTGTCCCTTGATTTTTACCTACTTTTGCTGCAGAACAAAGAAAAGTGTACAAAGCATGAATAAATAAACTTAATTAAGTTTAAGGGATATGGTTGAGCAATGTAAATCCAGAGCAAACAAAGTCATAGAGCATTAAAGAACAGCTTAATGAAATTCTGATCAACAGGAAAATGATGAAACGCTGCTCCAACTGATTCAATAAAGTTGGTTCTTGGTGATTTAGGAAGGCAAATGTTCACTTGCAAGTGTTTACTTTTGAGAAGTAATTTCCTACACTCTTTAGACTGATACATATCTTGAGAATTTCTATATTTTCTAATATATTTGATAAACTGCTGATCGTTTTCCCTTTCTGCTTTGATCTATAAAATGATTCATAACAGGCTCCAGAAATTAAAAAAAAAAAAAAAAAAGGATTTAAAAACTTCAGTGGAAAAGCAGAAAGACTGGGTTATCAAAAAACACAAGTGCCCAGTCCCAGAAGTTTTGACAGATGCCATTCTCTGGGACAACTTTCCCTAGGTGGAAGGTATTTCTCATGATAGTGTTGGTTTCATCTATTTTTTTTTTTTCTGTACTGTACTTTTTAATTGCACAGGTAGTTTTAAATAAGCAGAGAAAGCACCTTCCAAAAGTTCCATTCGCAGGGAAAGATTCCATCAAGTATTTATATAACAAATTTCTATAATTTACAAAACATTCTTGATCGTTACTTGAACTGTACATGGGGGAAAAGGAGCCCCCTCTCGTAGGTGTTCTGCTTGCAGAAGCAAACCAAAGGACCTAAAATGGAGGCAAGCCTGGAATGCTGAGAAAGGGAAAGAGAAATGATAAAGGGCCATTCATTAATTCCATGTCTAAGACACTGGTCCAGTGGCCCTTGTGTAAATACTTAAGGGAAAATTACTGAAAATTACTGAAAATAAGATAAAGGTACACCCTCAGAAGCTGTAATTCTGATTATAGTAATGTATCTGCATACCCTGGACCTCTGAATATTAAAAGACAATACGTGGGGTGACCTATGAGTTTTGAACCAATACTTCTGAGGAATTGTGTAGGACCACACACCCTCTGCTCTGGCATTTTGGATGAAGCACAGGCCTCTGGGCTGTCCTCAGGCTGTGTAACAGTCAGGAAAAGAACATCCATATTGGATCACTCTTTAGACACTCATCAGCCAGGGAGAGTTTCACTGGCAAAAGGGCCCTCCCAAGAATGGGCAGAGAGGACCTGTCACTCAAGGGAGAAGGGGAACCCTCATAGCTACAGTCACCACAAGCATCGGCAGGCAGGAAGACGGCTTCAGGCAGTGGATGACTGGAAGCGGATCTGAGATATCCAGCCCCGCAATGAAGTCATCTTCTACAAGTTCTTCCTTCACTGAAACGGTGAATTCAGGGTGATCTTTTTCTGAGGTGAAAGGTGCTTCCTCAATCTTCACTACCACACTGACTTGGCTCTCTATCTCAGAGGGTATCTCTAAGACTAGGTCCTTTGTACATACCTGGTCAAAGCGAATCAGTTCAGTAATGGCTTCCAGCTTGGCTGATGACATCCTCGGGGATGGACAACAGGAGGTCGGTCAGGAGTTGGGTCCTTCTGAGTCCGCTTCTGGGAGCCACTCCAGTCTGGCAGACTCCGGGGAAGGACATCTGAGGAACATGACCGGGTCCAAGTTGAAGAAAGTGTCAAACAGGATATCAGACTCAGAGTCTGAAGAGTCAACACCGCGAGAATCCATGGGGAATGTTCTGGAGGGGTGATGACTGGTTCTGCAGCTGCTGTGGACTCACAAGAGGCGGCCACCGGCCCGGCTCCATTCCCCCTGTCTCTGCTTCCTCTTTAGTCATCCATCCCCAGGAGCTGTCTTAACTTCTGGTTCTCAACTACAAACGAGGCCAGGAGTTTTCTCTTGTAAAAGCTCATTTTTCTAGCAGTTCCTGGTTTTCTTCTCCCAAATCTGCCACTTGTTTCAGCTCACTCATTCCAGCTTGCTTTCGGTCTCTGGCAGTCTGACCTCCTACTACTTCAGTTTCCCCGCAGCACCTTCTTTTCCGGGCTCAGGTGCATGAGGCGCGGTTGCTCCCGCGCCTGAGGCGCCCTCCCAGCTCCGCACCCGCACCCAGCGAACACCTCCTCCGTGCTGCGCCGTGCTGGCCCGGCACCATGACCCGCAGGGCCCGGCTGCGGGCCGGCACGACTGCCCAGTACTTTGGATGCCTGGGCGGCCGGGCTCTGCGCGGCTACAACCACCACCATGGCCTAAGCGTTTCTGCCAAGTTCATCTAACTTAACCTCTTCCCTGACCTGCTGTTCTATTTTCGGACTTTTCCCCTGTGACTCCAGTCTCTTCGGAGATGTCACATAGCCACTTCTTCGGGTGAAGATATCCATGAATTAAAAGGCAAAGGTTAAGGCACCCATGAAATAATTTAAATTATAAATGACGTCATTAATCTACAACTTAGTGCATGCTTTCACATGAATCAGATGGCCACGACCTCTGAATAGGGTGAGTACAGAAAGTTTTAGTGGGACAGAGAAAGGCGTGAACAAGTGAACTGTGACTCGTAATGTCCTGGAGGAGGCCTTTTTCTTCTGTTCAGAAATTGTTGTGTCTCTAATTTTAGACTTTAAACATGACTTCATGAAAAAACCAGTGGAGAGAGAGAAATAGAGAAACACACAGGTCCACTTCTACAACTAAACACAATTCTATTTTGTATGAAAAAATAAACAATGAAATTTCTTCACATTCAACTGCAAATATTAGACCTTTTCTTCCTTGGATGACTTCACTTTTAAAAAGATACATACAGAATAACTAGTGATATTAATATATAAATTGGAAAATATAAAATCTAGAAAACCAGAGGAAAAAACTCAGATGTCCAGGATTCAGTTCCTCTAATATAATTAAAGTCAGGAAGTTAAAAGGAAAAAAAGGCAGCGGCAAGTTGTCTAAATAATGCCACAAAACTTCATGGTGAATGACATGCATTTATCTAAACATACTCTTGTTTTTCATTTTCATTTGGATATATTTCTATGAAGTTTGGTTAAGATTTTCCAAAATAATATCAGTTAGATACAGAATAATGAAGGGAAAAGCTTAATAGGGATATTGATTTTAAGGATTTTAATGATGATTCTATGCTACCAACAAGGACATGAATGCTCCCTCCATGTTTGTTCTATTATTTTTTCATTTTCTTCATTTTAATTCTTCAACAATGTGAATGCTGTGCGCGTGTAATATGGCAGGTACAGTGCTGGACCCTGAGATTTTACACTGCTATGACACGAGGGTAGGGCAGTTTCTTATGCTTCCCCCGTGGCACTGGTCATAAAGAACCTGCCTGCTAATGCCGGATATGTAAAGAGATGTGGATTTGATTCCTGGGTCAGGAGGATCTCCTGGAAAAGGACATGGCAACCCACTCCAGTATTCTTGCCTGGAGAATCCCTTGGACAGAAGAGCAAGGTGGGTTATAGTCCATAGAATTGCAAAGAGTCAGACACCACCGAAGCGACTTCACACACAGAGCAGTTTCCTTATAATTAAGGCAGATTTCTATTTTAAAATGCTGGAATGAATCTTTTTTTTTTTTTATTTTGCAATTTCATTTATTAATAGCTTTGGGTATTTGGACACCTTACTTGACATTTTTGATGCTTAGTTCCTTATTCCACAAAATAAGGAAATAGAAAATTCTTAAGCACCTGATCGGTGCATGGCACATAATAATGTGACATATTATCATGTCGTTTATAATGTGACATATTAGTGTCATTTAGTATTAAAGGCAAAAATTTCAGCCATTCTGAAAGTGTACCTACTTAAGCCCAGTTTACCTCCAATGTTTTTGTATACCTATATTTTACTATTTTTATCTCCAGTTTATTTTTGTTTTCATTCCTCCTTGAGAGACATTTGAAATATATAAGGCATTCAGAAACTTAAAGTAGGAAGTTTGGTTTTAAAATTGACAGAATATCTGAATAGACATTTTTCAAAAAAAAAGACAAGTAGATAGTCAATAGGCATGAAAAAATGTTCAGCATCACCAGTTATTAGGGAAATGCAAAACAAAACCACAATGAGATTGTTACTAAGCTCAAGTTCTTGTGCCCAAGGCACAGTGAGGCCAAACATCAGAGTCTGGAGCAGAAAAAGGTTTGCAAGGAGATAGGTGGCTCATGGCTTAAAAACCCTGAACTCTCTGAAAACTTTCAGCAAAATCCTTTTATAGGAAAGTTGAGGGAGGAATGTGGTTAGTTGTTGCAAACTTCTTGGGGTCAGATCCTTTGTGCTTGAAGTGAGCTCACAGTCAGGTCATGCTAGTCCTGTAAACCTCCACCAAAACAAATGTTATTCTCCATCCTGACAAGAAATGGCAAGGTCCTCAGTCTTAACTTTCACTCTCTGAGGTCAGGCCCTGGCTAAGAAAAGGCAGTCTCTACTCCAGCCCGTTAACACTGCCCGGGAGTCTCACGGAGCACACAGTCCGGGTCCTCCCACTGGTGCATAGGCAGGGCTGAAGAGGCATATCTCCGCTGGTGATGCCCCCGTGGCCGGATCCCCAGACCCTGCCCAGCTGTCATCACTGGAGGAGCAAGGCATCTAGTTCCCACCAGTCCTCAGGCTCCTGAGGCCCCAAACAGGCCCGATCCTGTGGACCACAGCTCATGGAGACCGCTGTGGCCATTAGGTTGTGGAGGCAAAGATGGGGGAGAGGTTTACTGCTGCTTCAAGGCCTGGACCAGGCTGACTGGTTGCCGTGGAGTGGGTTCTAGAGCCCTGCAGGACACAGCCCTCAGCCTGTCCCTGCCCTGGCCTTCTCCAGCTCACCCGTAGGCCCAAGGGTGGAGGGCATGCAGGGCCCAGGCGAGAAGACTGCAATCCACCTTTCATCTCCCTCTCTGCAGCCAGCACCATTGCCTGGCTGACTGCTTGGAGGAAGTTCTGTAACCACTATGCTTAGGATCTCATGCTAATGGCCTAGTGCAGCCCTTATTACAATACAATCCCTCCCTTTTCCTGTAGGACAAAAACAGAAGTATAAAGTTCAACACTTTCCTCAAGTTTCTCACAACCATTATGAAAAACAGTATAAACAATCCTCAAAAAATTAAAGATAGAACTAAAGATATGGTCCAACTATTTCACTTCTGGATATTTATGTGACAAGCATGAAAACACTAATTTGAAAGATATATGAACTGTTATGTTCATTGCAACATTGAGTACAATAGTCAAGATATGCGAACAACCTAAGGGTCCTTTGATGGAAGAATGGGTAAGGAAAATACACACACATACATATATGTGTATCTATCTATCTATATATATATATAGGAATATTGCTCAGTTATAAAAAAGAATGAAGTCCTGTCATTTGTAGCAACACGAATGAACACTGAAGGTATTATGTTAACTGAGAAATAAGTCATACTGAGAAAAATGTCATATCATTTCACTCATATGTAGAATATAATAAAGCAAAGCAAATTCATAGATACTGGAAATGGAGTAGTGTTTACCAGAGAGAAAGTGGGTTGGGGGTAGGTAAAAGGCATGAAGGAGATCAACTGTATGGTGATGAATGATAACCAGACTTATAGCAGTGATCATTTTGTAGCATACACAGTTGTCAAATTATAATGCTGTACACTTAAAATTTACATAATTAAAAGAAAAAAGGTAAGTAGGGAGTTAAGTTATAGATTGAAGTTGTGTTTTAGATGCTTGAGTATCTGAACAATTGAACCTGTTTTCTATAAGTGAAGAATTCATTGTATTGTTTTTCATATTCTATATTTTTATTATCTTTGGAAATAACCCATGTATTTAAAATTTCCAGCTTTTTGTGAAAATGTTAGCTGTTTACTCCAATTCTGTTTTTTTTTTAACTTAGAAAAGAAAGCAGCAACAAATGCATCAACTTCCACCATAAAAATATTGATTTGGGTTCATTATGATACATATTGTTGCTTCTAGAATCATTACATTCACTCACTAATTCCCAGAAGCAGACTTTCCTACCTTTTTAGAAACACAATAAGCCATCTACAATGTCACCCAGGGCATAATTGTAATTATAGCTAAAAAAATTTATGGCTTCAAACCAGTTAGATATATTTGAAGATAAACACAAGCATAAACGTGGCTCAGCATTAGCACAATGCCATCTCATGAGTGCTGCCAAACATCTGTGTTGGAAAGAAAGAAGCGAATGCAGAAGCAGACTCTGTTTTCTCCATCTCTGCACGTGTGTTCTGAGATGACACACAAGGGTGTATGTGAACAAATAATGAGAGAATGTTGTGATCAGCAAGACTCATTACTCGTCTCATGTGAATTTATGTTGGTAATTTTGTTGTCAATTTTTTTTCTCACTAATTCTGTGATCCTGAACAGAAAGCAAAGTCAAATCAGAGTTAAAGATAATAATATTAGTTCATTTCTAGGTCTTTGAGTGAACTTCTCAGGCTGTTTATAGTTACAGTTCTTCGAAATAGGGAAAGGTTGCTATCAACCAGATTGGGAATGGAGCCCACTTCTTTGTTACCTCCAGCTACATAACATAATGGCTCCACATATCTTCTCCTGTTGGCACTGTTTTGTATACCATGAATTCCAGTTATACATAGTTTTGCACTTAAGTGAAAGTGAAGTTGCTCAGTTGTGTCTGACTCTTTGCGACCCCATGGACTGTAGCCTACCAGGCTCTTCCGTCCATGGGATTTTCCAGGCAAGAGTACTGGAGTGGGTTGCCATTTCCTTCTCCAGGAGATCTTCCCGAGCCAGGGATTGAACCTGGGTCTCCCGCATTGCAGGCAGATGCTTTACCATCTGAGCCTAAGTGCCCCACAAATATATGCTGATCATGTGATGAGGAGAATGAGTTTATTCACTATGTCACACTCCTAAGATTGAGGTGAATCAATTTGAGTATAATGACCTTGGTTAAAGCAAACACTCATCTTTATTATATAATAAACTATACTAAATGCTAGGATATACTGAGGAGAAAAAAATCAACATAATTCTTCTTGGATGCAGGGCAAAATCTTGTTGGAAAGAAAATATTAATTATATAATGAGTGATGGCTAAGAAATAAGAGGTGTCAGCGCTAGTTACTGGCAAATAGGAGCAGGAAGAAGAGCAGTTTATGCCGAAGTTTCAGCCCTTGAGATGGTCTTGTGATGAAAGGATTATAGAAGGATTGCAAGACATCATAGGGAAAGTGGAGTGGTCTATGACTTAAAATGAGACTGGGGAAATGGGAACACAACTTTTGTTACTATTTTATTGTGAGAGCAACAGGAAAATATGAGGGGCATGTCACTGTGGCTTTGGGGTATAAAGAATTGATTAGAAGGAGTCAACTCTAGACATAAATGAACAATGTAGTGGGGAATTTAGCCCCACCCAAAGAGAAGTCTGACTTTTGATCCTGGCTCCTGTCAGGTAACCTTTGAACCCTTAGAATTTGTTGAGTGTTAGGAGTCTTTGTCTAGTAGCAGGTCCCAGGTATGAGTAAGATGAATCCAAATAATGGTGAAAGTTTAGTCCTTCTTCTAATAAAATATTGCACAGATTTTAGTATTTTAAATTGTTAACCAGATGAAGATTACATAGGCTATATTGTTCATACTGTTTAATGCATGTTTCTGGAGTCTCACAGACACATGCTTCTCCGGACTCATAATACTCTCTTTATTGCATACTCTGCTAATACATATCTTTATGAGCTTATTGTGAAAAATTATGAAGCCTCAGATGTCTAATGTAAATACAAAATGATGTTTAAAACTGTCTTTATCCTTATTTTTGAAGTAGCTTTCTAATGAGAAAACACTGCCGTGACATACCATGCTTCTTTAAATTAGTATGCTTCGTGTGAAAATAAGGGATCGATTGTCATTTTACCAGAGATGTTAAGTATTGTTTGATCATCTAAAGGACTGTTCTAAGAAGGAAATATCTATCTTACGTTATTTTGGGAGTCTGGTAACTTAACAGCTTAAAAGTATTATATGCTCTGCAGAAATGGAGGTGTATATACTCAGAAAATCTTAGGAACATGGAAATGAGACTATTTTGAACTTGCCTAGGTTATTTAGACTGTTCTAAGGCAAACCTTCCTATAATATGAAAATAATGTGACATTGTCATTAAATCAAAGACTTATATTTAACCCCTGTGAATTTGCCAGGAAGAGTGAGAGAATGATAGTCACTGTATAAGATTTTTTGAAGACAGGAATCTCTCTTGTTTTTTGAGTACCCAACATGATCTCCACCTGCACAAGCTGGCAAACAACTGGTGTCAGGGGATTGACTCATTATATGAAAATAAACCTAATCCATTTAGGCTAGCTTGTACTTTATGGGACACAATATTAGTATATTAATGTTCATCAGTAGAAGAGGGGGAAATCTCAAAGCAGATATGTTAAGTTCAACCTTTGAAAGTATTGGCAAACAGTCAACAACTCTGCCTCTCCATATGCAAAAGCATTCAGTAAGCTGAAAAGCTTAAACCAATGTTAGTTGATGTTACTTATAGATCTTAAAGACTAGGATGTCACCAGCATCACAAACTGCTCATAGATATTTTATGGTGTAATTTTAAAGTCAGCATTCTAACCTAATACTTTCATCTAGTAGATGAGCAAGCAGGCCCAGAGATCTTATGGGACTTCTTAAAAGAAGTTCACACTGGAAGTCAATAGGAAGTGTGATTAGAATCTTATATGGGCACTACTTTTACATTATCACTAACATTGACTTTTTTGAAATAGTTTTTGAACTAAATCTCTTACTATAAAAATTTGCCTGAATTTGAGATTTCCCAGCTTGTTTGCATATCCACAATGACAATGACGAAAGTGCCAATGATATTTTGCAGCCAAACCATTGTAATAGGGGCGGGGCAGGCACACAGACATTGGCGCGTGACGGTCAGCTTGAGACCCTGAGAGCAGGGGTGAGAGGCCTGGCGGGCCAGCAGTCCGCAGGCCCGTGGTCCTCGCGGCAGAGAGTGCAGGAGGAGACAGATCACAGCCTTCTCCGTGGGGCCTTCCAGACCCTGTGGCCTCCGGGATGTCAGTGAGCGGGGAGGCCGGCTGACAGGCTGAGGGTTGAGTCCCACAGAGTTCCAGACCCCTCGCTGTGGCTGCCGACTGGCCAGGCCTAAAGCAGCAGTAAATCTGCCCCAACACCACCTCCACGTGGGCTGCGGTCTGTGGAGGCCTCAGCAACTGGAGTATACGGACGCTGCCTTTAAGGTAATATCTTCAGCCAGCTCCAGTCTCTCCGTTCTAATTTCAAAAGTTGGTTCAGCTGAAATCAGTTGTCTCCTCCTAGAAGGTGGCCTGAGGTCAGGGTTAAGTTGTGAACACGTTGCACATCAGTGCTTCGGGTCCAACCAGAAGCGCAATTGCTGTAAGCTGGGAATGAACCTGATTGGTATTTACTACAACACGCAGTTCCAGTGATCTTACACAAATGAATTGCTCCAGGTTAAATGAAAAGCCTGAGGGCGGGCTGGGTCCTAGGTGCCCTGCTCCCTTAGTGACGATGGCTGGGCAGGGTCTGGGGACCTGGCCTCGAAGCCGCTACCAGCTGAGATCTGCCTCCTCAGCCAGGCCTGGGCACTGGTGGGAGAAACTAGGCAGGTGCTGGACCAACATTCCCTGGCTGGATAGCTAGCTTACACAGGGACTCTCTTCTCAGCCAGGACCTGGAACTCAGGGATCAAATGTGAGATTTGGGACCTTGCTCTCTCTTGTAAGAAAAGAAAATTTGTTTTGGTGGAGGTTTATGGGAGTGTGACCTGACTATGTCACTGACCTCAGGGACAAAGTGTCTGACACCAAGAAGTTTGCAACAACTATACCTCTCACCCAGCTTTTCTATAAAAGGGTCTTGCTGAAAGCTTTCAGGGAGTTTGGTGTATTTAAGGCATGAGCCACGAGTGTCCGTGCATGGCCCTGCAACAGACCTTTCTCTGTTCCAGACTCAGAAGTTTTGGTATTGTTTGGTCTCACTGTGCGTCGGGCCCATGGACTTGCATTTGTAGCACCATGTCTCCATTAGCAATGAGCAAAACCAGGCAGAGAAAGGCAACGAGAAGCTATGTGATTCCTAAGGTTAGTGGTGACAAAGACTAGAATGGCTATTGCTGACTTTTCAATCATGATGAAAATTAGAGTTCCGCCTAAACAGCATCAGAACTGCAGGAAGAGAAGGAGAATTGGGAGGTGTTGTCAAGTCCTGAGAGGGGACACTGAGACTTTGATCCTGAGGACTTACTTGGAAAAAGGGAACACAATGGTTGCCTTTACTTGTTTCGCTTTCTTCAGTTTTTTTTCCCCCTCACTTTTGATGTTATCATATAGACAGCCTCTTCATAAAGGAAGGCAGCACCTGACCCATGAGATAAATAATTAAAGCAGTCATAATGATTCCAGTTCTTTTCACCACTTAATGCTTTAGTGGTAACCATGTGACCTATATCTAGCCAATAATAAATAAGGGAATGCCTTCCAGGAAAAATAACCATATTAGCAAAAGAGAGAGAAAAAAAAGAGAGAGCTCTCTGACCTCTTCTTCTTGGCTTTGAACTTACTTGTATAATTATGTGATGCTTGGAAATGCAGAAATCTGTTTTCACCTTGTAAGAAAATTGAGACACTCTTAAAGTTTAGTGCTCTAATGTCATTGAAAGCTGAACCAAGTCTAAAATTACTGTCACTGGGCTTAAAAAAAAATAGTTATATTTTGCTTAAGCCACTTTTAGCCAGGTAATTTGTTATTCATGGTCAAAAGAACCATAATGGATTCTGGTTCCCATTAGTCTCCCTTTGCCCTCAGGTCCCTTCTCTGCTCTTCTTTGTCTTGCTCTGTGCCTGGAAGACCTCTCTGGACCATATCACCTGGACCTCTTTGCTTCCGGTTTCTGGTTGGCATCACCTAATGAGGGGCTCCTATAGATCAGAGTATTTTTTTTTCCCTACAATTTTCTCTGTTTAAATGCGGTTCACGTTGTGTTGTGCCCCCTAAGTGGTGGTTTCTGCCTGAAAGCCTTTATTTCATGGTTGCATTTCTAAATTAAGCCTAATGAATTACATATTTGCCCCTTTTTCCTTCAGGTCATGGGGAACAATATTAACTTCTTGCTTAACTTCTTGTTGATTCTTCTTGAAAGTCTCAACACCTTGTGGATTCCTTTAGTTTTACACATATGTACCTCCATAGATAGTTTCTTCATTAAAAATTCTTACCTGAGGCTGCTGACTTTTTTTTTTTTTTTACTGAAACCCTAACTGATACCTACAATATCTAAAAGCTTTAAAAAATGTCTAAAAGATTTTAAAAATGAATCAGAACATATATATGCCATTTATTTTAAACAGTAGAATAATGCTGGGCCGACACAAGCTGCTTGTAATTAAGATGGAAGTCTTACCCTGTACATTGATTTGCTAGAACTGCTATAACAAAGGGACACAAACCTGGTGGTTTAAAATTGTGAGACAACTGTCTCACAGTTCTGGAAGCTAAATTCCAGGATCAAGGTGTTGGCAGGGTTTGTTTCTTTTTATGGCTTTGGAGGAGAATCTTTTCTGTGCCTTTCTCCTAGTTTCTGGTGAATGTCTGGATCTCAAAAGTCTTTGATATTCCTTCGTCTCTGAGACATCACCACAATTTCTTTCCTCTTCAGATGGTGTTCTCCCACGGGCTTGTCGGTGTCCAAATTTCCTCCTTCATAAGAAATGAGTCATACTGAATTGGGGTCCCACTCTCAGCATTACCTCAACTTTACTAATTATGTGTGCAGTGATCTTTTTTCTAAATAAGGTCACATTCTGAGGTGCTGAGGGCTAGGACTTCAATACAAATTTTGGGAAAACATAATTTTACACATAGCATTCTGTCTGAAGAAATCAGTATGGGTTAGTTCTTCTGCCATGGAACAGAAAAAGGACTTAGAAAAGCCTGTCAAACACTAGCTATGATTGGTGATGATATACTGGACCAAGAATATCAACTCTCAACATAAATTCTCTAGTCTGAATAGTAGATATACCATCATCTTGGAAATGGTTATCCCACATGACTTTAATCATATTTAACAAGAAACCTTCTGACTATAATTTACCTGTCCACTTTAAGACTTTTTATTTAAATACTTTACATGTTTTATTTAGTTTAATCTTTACAACAATCTTATAAGTTAATGTAAGTAAATGCATCAACATTTTTCAGATAAGCTTGAAGTCACTTGACTAAAGTCTCCTAGCTTGAACAAGCTAGAATGGTGAAGCAAGAATTAAAATCTAAGATTTGACACAGTGAGAGAAGGTCATATCGAGGGATCCTAGTGTTGTGTCATCTTGGCTTTTTAATTTTTTGTTGATTTGTTTAATTTATGAAACTGATAATCTCAAGTGCACATCAATATGACTGATTAAATGTTAGATTGTCCTGGGGCTGATCAATGCATTATGCTATCAACTTTGGTTTCCAACTCTAAAGTCTGAGATTCACCTATAACCTCATCTTCTGCTCATTTTCTTTAAATTGTCCCAAGAACTTACAGACAGTAGAGTTACTCTGAGTGAGATTTAGCTAAAGAATCCTCCCCTTTCCTAAATATAATTTCTGTGCTTTTATTTATTTACTTATTTATGGGTTGTGGAATTTTAGTTCCCCAACCGGAGATCGAACCCAGGTGTCAGCAGTGATTGCAAGTCCTCCCACTGGACCATCAAGGAATTCCCTTGCACTTTTATTTTTTAAAAAGCATTCCTTTTTTTTCATTTATTTTTATTAGTTGGAGGCTAATTACTTTACATTGTTGTAGTGGTTTTTGTCATACATTGACATGAATCAGCCATGCATTTACATGTATTCCCCCCTCCCACCTCCCTCACCACCCGATCCCTCTGGGTCTTCCCAGTGCACCAGGACCGAGCACTTGTCTCATGCATCCAGCCTGGGCTGGTGATCTCTTTCACTGTAGATAATATACATGTTTCCATGTTTCGATGCTGTTCTCTCGAAACACCCCACCCTTGCCTTCTTCCACAGAGTCCAAAAGTCTGTTCTGTACATCTGTGTCTCTTTTTCTGTTTTGCATATAGGGTTATTGTTACCATCTTTCTAAATTCCATATATATGCGTTAGTATACTGTATTGGTCTTTATCTTTCTGGCTTACTTCACTCTGTATAATGGGCTCCAGTTTCATCCATCTCATTAGAACTGATTATGTGGTGAATATAGAGAGAATATTCCTTAAGACCACTCACCACTATGTAAGAAATGATGACTACCCTGAATTGGCAGGGAAAACTAACAAGAAGCTATGGAAGTCTGCAGTAGGAATTAGTATGTTTGATCTTAGCACTACCTGAGAAATCGTATATTGGAAAGACCGTCCTCCTTCAGTTAGTCAGTTCAATCGCTCAGTTGTGTCCGACTCTGTGACCCCATGGACTGCAGCATACCAGGCTTCCCTGTCCATCACCAACTCCTTGAGCTTGCTCAAACTCATGTCCATCGAGTTGGTGATGCCATCCAACCATCTCATTCCCTGTCACCCCCTTCTCCTTCATTCACTGGGAAATAAACAGGCAGCAAACAGGACTATATTCTAAAGCAGATGGAGTTGGAGGCCTGAAAGAATAGCATAGCTGCAGCAATCAGAAATGGAAGCTTAAATTGTTTTTCTTTTCACAGATTACTTACTAATGAATGTAATTCCTTATGTTTAGTCAGAGCAAAATTGCCTTTATTGGACCAGATAAACCTCCCAGGTAAACCTTGTTATCTTTAAGGATGATTAGATATCTGTGGTCAGAGTGGGTGTATTTTTGCTGCTGTTTTACCATTTATAATGTAGTTTAAAAGCTTAAATTACATTTCAAGCCAATATACTCTTTTCTCATCCTCCTATAATTGGGCTTCAGAGACTTGAGACTCAGATTGTCTTGCATATAAACATAAGTGGACAATTTACAGATGTCAAATAAGAAGTTCTTGATGCTAAATATGATGGAGAAATGGAAAGAAAAGTGTCTATGATGTGCACTTGATCTTACATAGATGAGTTCCTTTGATCACTTCAACAACATTTGAAATGAATATGCTTAACATTTATCACATTCATGAGAATATTGGTGTTAGGGACATTAAGTTGTTTAAGGTCTCATAGGTAGGGAGAGGAGATATCATAATATTAATCTTAAACTCTTTATAGGATAGCACACCCCCTTAAAGAGCAAATTAAATTCTTTGCCAGATATAGCACAATATTTATAAAAAGTCTGTTTTATAATAATTGATTTGACGATTCATATAAGTATATTCCCCTCCTTCTCTCCCATCCTACTTCTTTCTGTTTCTTTCTTCTTCCTTCTCTCTTTCCCTCCAACATTTTTACCAGACACCACAATGAACCAGATCATGTTTGATTTGAAAGGTGACATGGGTTCATTGATCTATGATTCTCAGTTAATGACAGTTGACTCTAGGAGTCTCAGACTTCAGAGATGAGAGACCTGAGCCTATATTGGGTAAACTAGGAAATCACACCCTCATGAGACTGGCAAAACTATATAAAACTGGTGGAGAAAAGGAAAGTCATAGTATAGCATACACTCCAGCCACCTCTAAATGGACCAACATGGCCAGTCCTTCTTTTCATGGGGGAATTTTATTACCCCAATTTTAGCTAGTATTGCAAACTTAAGCCTTGTATATAAAGTAACATTGATCATTTAATCTACATTCTTGGTCAGGTAGTACTGTCTTTAGCAATCAGACTGGAAATAACAGAGATTAAATTTGGGGATGTGACTACTGGGCATTCTGTTGTCCTATGTCTCTGAAGTCAGATTTTACACAGTTTTGAATATTGGATAATCCCATGGACAGAGGAGCCTGGTGGGCTACAGTCCATGGGGTCACAAAGAGTCAGACACCACTGAGCGACTGAGTACACATGCACATATATGCCTTTGAATGTTAATTAGAAATCAGTTTATTCATATATTCATGATATACTTTAAATTAATTAAAATTCTTTCCTTTCTTCATTCATTTCTTTCTCTAAGCCAAAGATAATTGATTCATCATTTTTTCCTAGCCTAGTGGGAGGCTCTGCAGTTAGAGAAAAGAAAAAGAAAGATCTCTGTTCTTTGAATTCCATTCAGACTTTGGCTGGAGTATATTTTGCCATATATCCAGACTACATCATGTGAAATGCCAGGCTAGATGAATCACAAGCTGGAATCAAGATTGCTGGATTCCATTGATTGCTGAACTATCAACAACTTAAGATATGCAGATGATACCACTTTAATAGCAGAGAGTGAAGAGGAACTAAAGAGCCTCTTGATGAATGTGAAAAAGAGTGAAAAAGCTAGCTTAAAACTCAACATTCAAAAAACTAAGATCACAGTATTCAGTCCCATCTCTTCATGGCAAATAGAGGGGGGAAAATACACTATCAGATTTCATTTTCTTGGACTCCAAAATCAATGCAGATGGTGACTGCAGCCATGAAACTTAAAGACACTTACTCTTTGGAAGGATAGCAATGATAAACTTAGGGTTTTAAAAAGCAAAGACATGACTTTGCTGGAAAAGGTCCGTATAGTGAAAGCTATGGTTTTTCCAGTAGTCACATATGAATGTGAGAGTGGGACCAGAAAGAAGGCTGAGTGCCAAAGAATAGATGCTTTTGAACAGTGGTGCTGGAGAAGACTTAAGAGTCACTGGGACAGCAAGGAGATCAAACCAGTCCATCCTAAAGGAAGTCAACCCCGAATAGTCATTGGAAAGACCAATGCTGACACTGAAGCTCCAATATTTTGGCCACCTGAGGCAAAGAGCTAACTAATTGGAAAAGACACTGATGCTGGGAAAAATTGAGGTCATGAGGAGAAGAGGCAACAGAGGATGAAATGATTGGATGACATCACTGACTCAATGGGCATAAGTTTGAGCAAACTCAGGAAGATGATGATGGACAGATAAACCTGGCATGCTGCAATTCATGGGTCACAAAGAGTCGGAAAAACAACTCAGTAAGTCTCAAAAATGACTTAGTGACTGAACAATAATAACAACAACGTGTTTAGATATATTTTTACATTTTCTATTTGACTTTCACCAACAAGCATACCAATGGGTATCATCAGAACACAAGAATCAGCATATTACATGGAAGTCAACATTTTAACATGCTTGCAATCTAGAATTTGAATATTGAATTGTTTATCAATGTAATAAATTACATAACATAGTACTTGTAGGGCTTCCCAGGTGGTGCTAGTGGTAAAGAACCCCCATGCCAGTCCTGGAGATGTAAAATACATGGGTTCGATCCCTGGGTCAGGAAGATCTCCTGGTGAAGGGCATGGCAACCCACTTCAGTACTCTTGCCAGAAAAATCCCATGGACAGAGGAGCCCCAAGGATAGGCTACAGTCCATAGGATCACAAAGAGTCGAACATGATAGAAGCAACATAAAAATACTTGTGATTTAAAAATGCACAGCCATCTACCATTCCAATTTAAGTATTGAACCAAAGGACTTTTTATGGTAAAGTTCCAAGACATCCCTTAAAAAATCTTGGGAGGAATCTGAAATAAGTTTATTGTCATCTTGAGACAGAGCAGTGCTGAACCTCGTCAAGATTCATGCCCATCCAACTACCTTTCAGCCTTTCACTTAATCTCTTGGTATCTAAAACTCTGTCAAACTAAACAGCTCTGTTTTACGCACATGTTTTGAAAAACCTCACAGACTTTCTGTCTGCACATACAGTATATCTTTAAAATAATATAACCTTGAAGCAGCATTGAACTATTATTTTCATAAAAGGAAAACTAGAAATCAGTGAAGCTTACATATTTGCTGTCTTTACAGAAAAAGAAATGCACTCCTTTACAGAAAAAGAAATGCACTCCTTTCCTTATTTTCACCTTGTAGCAAAGTTCTGCCATTTTGAGACTACAAACATAATTCTCTTTTTTTCAAATAATTCAGATATGGGTTTGCTTCATTTCTCCCTAAATTTGAGAGTTTTTTCAAATTAAATGTCTTCTCAAAGAATTGAAACTGTGGGACACACATTTTACCTATTATTTGTAGCTCAGAACTCTAGTGAATATTGTAGGTAACCTATAAACTCAAAGACTAGTAACAACATAGAGCCTACTCCAGAGTCTGTGCTTAAAAGGCAGAGTGTAGACCATGGTGGTGCTAGTGATAGAGAATCATTCTTTCATGATTTGCTTTATGTTATGTCATGGTCTTATCTATATTTGTTTCTTTCTTTTTTTTTTCCATTTATTTTTATTAGTTGGAGGCTAATTACTTTACATCATTACAGTAGTTTTTGTCATACATTGAAATGAATTAGCCATGGATTTACATGTATTCCCCATCCCGGTCCCCCTTCCCACCTCCCTCTCCACCCGATCCCTCTGGGTCTTCCCAGTGCACCAGGCCCGAGCACTTGTCTCATGCACCCAACCTGGGCTGGTGATCTGTTTCACCCTAGATAATATACATGTTTCCTCTTCATAGGGTAGCATATATCTTGTATATTAAACTAATTTTATTTATGAACTTACATTTACAAATCACTATTTATAAAAAGCATGTTTTGTAGTGATTGATCCAAACAATTTATGTATGTACATTTCCTTCCTTTCCTCTTTCTTCCCATTTTCATCCTTCTCCCTTCTTCAGTTACTCCCATTCTCCTTCCTTGACTTCCCTCTGCCTTCCTTCTTTCTTTCTATCCAGCAAATGTATTGTGCACCACAATGAACCAGGTCATGTAAGAGTTCCATGGAAAACGAGTCCATTGATCTGTAATTATGTTTGCAGCTTGATTTCTGACTCATCCCAGGGGTCCCAGGGCTTCAGAGATCAGAGACTTGGGACTATAGAAACTTGTAAAGGTTTAGAAATTTCATTTTTATTCTCTACCTGTTTCTATGATGGATTTCCTTCTAGAGAAGTAAATATCTCTTAGTCTGTTCTATCCTCTGTACTTAGTATTGCATGTACAGATATGAATTCTATAAATGCTACATGAAATTCTGAATCTGATGCATTCATGCTTGCATTAGAAATTTGATTAAAGGAAGAATATTATAAGGGACAAGATTGTGGACCTGGAGGGGTTTGCACATTCCATTTTAACCTGGTAATGCCACATGTTTTTAGTTAATATTCAACAGAAGACTTTACTAGGCTTAGCAGTAATTCATGCTGTGAGTTCATAAATAATACTACTGGCATTGCTTAATAATAAATAACATGTCATCAGGAATAAAAAAGACCAACACAGAAGGGGCAAAGAAGAGTAGCATCCTAAAAAGTGATATTTCCCATGGTTCTACCATAGTCTTAAGAGGTTACCCATTATAAGTAAATTGGTTTATTTAGCTCATAGATAACCAGACAGGTACTCATAACCTTAAATTTTAGAAATTGGGCTACAAGTCTATATGCACTTCAGCCTACTGTAAATCCTTTTCCATTGATATGAACCTCCCATTCACTCCATTCTAAGACACACTTTTATATTATGTATGTATGTATGTAGTCATTTGGTACTTATTATCTACTATGTGTCAGACATGGATTTATAAGAAATGCTAAAGAATGAGGCAAGATGAGATAGTTGTATAAGTATTGGAATTAGGCAGATTTGGACTGAATTCTCTTTACTGTCATGGAGACTCAAGCTAGTAGTGCCAATAAGTCATGCCCACAACAAAATGTAATATAATGTCAAAAGTAGCACATTTTTAGTACCATATGACTATTAAGGCAATAAATGCTTAGAATTCATTGGAAAGAGACCCTATAGTGTGTGTGGGTATTCATATTTAGTTACTTAGTATTAATATACATAAATTTATATAATACAATCAGCCTGAGAAAGATATTCATGTCTTTTTAAAGTCTACTTGAAGTTGTTATGTTATATAGACATTATACAGTTTTGAAATATTCTAAATAAAACTTCTAAAATATTTAATGACAGAGAACTATCCTACTACAACATAACTTATTTAGCTTTACTTCCTACAATGGGGGATGTGTTTTTTAAATGTGTCTAAGTGTGATGTAAATATTCCTGATTTATTAAACAGTCTATTGAACAGGGTCTATCTTCTCCTTTAAAGGTATTAAACTTCATGCTTTACATCCTGTCTGTTGAATAACTGGAAGAAGAAGAGGAATGCATTCATTTTGAAGTGTTTTAGTGATTTATTTCATTCCCTCCTCTCTTTGCTTCCTGCCCTTAACAAATCTAAGGGCAATACTGAGTGTGTTTTCCTATCAGAGGTTGCAGACTGGCTCCTGGAGGACCCCAGATGGTTCACAGATGTCTTCTTTTTGACTCATACAATGTTGGCCTACATCATATTTTTATTTTATTCCTAATTATAACTGGAGGAATTTACTCATATATGGATAATTGAGTTCCCTCAAAATAATGTCAGAAAAGTTCATGCCAGTGGATCTTTTTTTAAACATTGTGATTATTGGCTGATTGAGGTCATCTTCCCTGTAGTTCACCACAGTCCCCACCGTTCCCTATTGCATCCTAACACTGAGGCCCAATGTCAGTTGCTATATAGCAGAGCACTTGTGCTATTGTTTTTCTTATTGTTGAATGAGAAGAAAAATTAACTATTTCTTACAGTCCTGCCTCTATCTTATACAAAACCAACATTGAATATTTATACAGTCATCCCTTGAAATCCATGGTGGATTGGTTCTAGGACACCCTACAGATACCAAAATTCAGAGATGCTTAAATATCTTATATAAAATGTGTAGTCAGCACTCAAATTCACGGATTCTACTTCTTCAGATACAGAAGTCAGCTGTATTATTGTATGCTTTTCTCTAAAATTATATTATTTTAGGACTCCTGTCAATCACTATATTTAATTAATTAATAATTAATTAATGGATTAATAATTAATCCAGTACAGTGAAAAGGATCAAGCAGATTTAGAGTCTGACAGATCTGGGTTCAAATCCAAGTTTACCATTCACTGATGGCTTAATAGTACAATCAACCTTTGAATAACAGGACTTTGCACTATGTAGATCCACTTATATATGGATTTTTTCCCCCCAGTAAGTACATACTATTGTACTGCACCATCCAGAGTTGGTTGAATGCATATGCAGAGCCATGGAAATAGAGTATGTGCATACTGTAAAGTTAGGCATGGATTTTCTATTGGATAGAGTGAGTTGGCATTACTAACCTCTACATTATTTAAAGATTAACTGGATAATAAGTCAAGTGACTTATCATTGCCAGGCCTTTGGGGTATCTACAAGAAAGTACTAAAAGTATGTTTATACTTTTAAAGAAATTGAAATGTTTTAAAAATATTTGTATAAATTAAAGACATTCCAAAAGGGTTTTTAAGAGAAATAAATGAGACAATGCTTATATGATATATTTGGTGCAGAGCAGACACTGCATGTACATATAACCTCCATGCAATGATGAGATAGAGTTCTTTGTGGACTCATGTAATTTTGGTGTTTCTCAGTATCATAAGGAAGTAGTGGTCCTTCTCCCTCCTCAGGCCTTAGTGGGGAACTAGGAATCATTCATTGGGAGTCATCAAGTACAATTGCAAACATTGCTGCTTCTAAATTCCTTAGAAAACACAGAGGTTACTTCTGTGACATATAATCTATTCAGTTGCAGGAAGGGGGACTCCCTTCCAGGGCCCGAAACTGGGCTCTTGTCTAACAATCGGAAATGAATTGTCTGAGGAGACACATGTGCAGGCAAAGCAAGAGATTTCATTGGGAAAGGGCACCCGGGTGGAGAGCAGGAGGGTAAGGGAGCCCAGGAGAGCAGCTCTGTCACATGGCGCGCAGTCTTCGGTTTTATGGTGATGGGATTAGTTTCCGGGCTGTCTTTAGCCAATCATTCTGACTCAGAGTCCTTCCCGGTGGTTTCCGCCTTGTTCAGCCAAGATGGCTGCCAGAGAGAAGGATTCTGGGAGGTGGTCGGACATGTGGTGTCTCTTTTTGACCTTTCCTGAATTCTTCTGGTTGGCGGTAGCTTGTTAGTTTCTTGTTCATTATCAGGACCTCCTGTCATAAAACAACTCATGCAAATGGTTACTATGGTGCCTGGCCCGGGTGGGCGGTTTCAGTCAGTGTGCTTCCCTCACAATTAGAGCAGATCATCTAAAAATCTAAACACTGTATCATTATCTATGCCCCCTCCTTGTCATGTTCAATTAATAACTTGTATTTTAGTTTTATTTCTTCCACCTACACTGAAGAACAACCCCTATGCAACTATGGTGATTACTATAAACATGTTGTGAAGATGACTGTATTTTTTCTATTTTTTAATATATAAAAAGAATTTTAGGAATGTGTCCCTGATTCTATTTCATTTTTGGAAATACCTATTCTTCAGTGGGGGAAATACCTATTCTCTCTCTCTCTTTTTTTAACAGTATGAGTTTGCTGAAAAAAAATATAATGAAGTATCCTATCTTCTGACCCCCTAAGTGGGTCTGAAGTTTCTCCTCACCCTGGCAAAATCAGACAGACTTCTTCCTGACTCTAGGCCCCTGACCTTTCTTTTCCTGGAGCATTTACTTTAGAAAACTTGCAATTGTAAATTCTTTCTCTGCCCCTTTGAAATGTATGTAATTCTTTCCCAGCTTCCTGCCAGTTTTACAGCCCAGGAAATATCTTTTTTTCTGGGACCTGAAAATCATCTCTTTAACTTGTAAACATACAAGGAAATAACACCTCTATCTTCCAGTCTATGTAGGAGGTCTGAGCCTAATTTCTAAGCCAATTAGCAAACACAGATGGCCTAATCACAGAGAAAACACTTGCAGACTCAGGAATAATTCAATGTTCTCCACACATCCCCTTGATCAATTTGTCCCCCAATGTCCTCCAGGTCTTACCACTAGATCATTACAGCCCTTGAACACTCTCCCACTTTTTGTTTCAGCAGAGATGAGTTTCAGTCTCTCTCCTCTATTGCAATAACTTGAAAAAAATCTTCCTTGTTTTTTTAACTTTATCCAGTGTAACTTTTGCCTTGATAAGTTTTTGAACTGCTACTTGATTAAGTCAAATTTGATACCTGCTTCTAAGAATAATGCTGTATGTTGTGTACCATTTCTCAATTATATGTTTATAATATTTTGTTTTAAAATTCTTTTTAAAGTTTCCTTATTTAAAGATGTCTCATTTTAACTTTGTTATGTTTTAGTGTGTTTATTTTCTAAACAGCAAATTAAGTATGTTTTGGAAGATGGAAGGAAGAAACATTAGTTTCTTTTGATCATTTTCAATTGTTGCAGTAGAATGCTAATGGCGTTATGGAGTCAAGCAGACATAGTGAGAAATATTTTTACAGAAGGTTATAGAAATTTATGGATATGGCTAATAACGTATGATAGCAACACAAAACACTCTCAGAAAGGATCACCTTGTCATAGTTTCCTACAGATATAAGCAGTTGTGGATAATCCCTCTTGTTCAGAAGACAGAATGTGGAAAGTCTCATTTTTTTTTCTATTTTATTTTATTATTTTTTTCCCAATTATTTTTATTAGTTGAAGGCTAATTACTTTACAATATTGTAGTGGTTTTTGCCATACACTGACATGAATCAGCCATGGATTTACATGTGTTCCCCATCCCGATCCCCCCTCCCACCTCACTCCCCATCCCATCCCTCTGGGTCATCCAGTGCACCATCCCTGAGCACTTGTCTCATGCATCCAACCTGGACTGGCGATCTGTCTCACACTTGATAATATACATGTTTTGATGCTGTTCTCTCAGATCATCCCACCCTCGCCTTCTCCCATAGAGTCCAAAAGTCTGTTCTATACATCTGTGTCTCTTTTTCTGTCTTGCATATAGGGTTATCATTACCATATGGGCCAAAGATCTAAACAGACATTTCTCCAAAGAAGATATACAGATGGCTAAGAAACACATGGAAAGATGCTCAACGTCACTCATTTTCAGAGAAGTGCAAATCAAAACCTTAATGAGGTACCATTATATGCCAGTCAGAATGGCTGATATCCAAAAGTCTACAAGCAACAAATGCTGGAGAGGGTGTGGAGAAAAGGGAACCCTCTTACACTGTTGGTGGGAATGCAAACTAGTACAGCCACTATGGAGAACAGTGTGGAGATTCCTTAAAAAACTGGAAATAGAACTGCCATATGAGCCAGCAATCCGACTCCTGGGCATACACACTGAGGAAACCAGATCTGAAAGAGACACATGCACCCCAATGTTCATTGCAGCACTGTTTTATAACAGCCAGGACATGGAAGCAACCTAGATGCCCATCAGCAGATGAATGGATAAGAAAGCTGTCCTACATATACACAATGGAATATTACTCAGCCATTAAAAAGAATACATTTGAATCAGTTATAATGAGATGGATAAAATTGGAGTGAAGTAAGCCAGAAAGATAAACACCAATACAGTATACTAACTCATATATATGGGATTTAGAAAGATGGTACGAAAGTCTCATTCTTTTGATGTTTTTGTTTTGTCTTTTCCTTTTACTCTTCCTGACATTAACTCCTGACTGTTTCGTAACAGTGGGCTCACATGTACTTACTCTTTAGGGGACAATAACTGTTGCCAAAAAAGCCTTCACTTTTCATACACGATTAAGTGAGGGGAAATTTCCTTAAAGTGTCCCTTACCAGATCCAGCCAGTCCAAAGTCCATTCCTATATCTCAGGTCATATTCTGTGTCATTAAATAAATAAAATATAATAAATAAAAGTGAAAAAGCATATGATTTTGTACATTCAGTTTTGATAAAATATAATTTATTTGATGAGTTTGTCCTGTAAATTATATTTGTTAAAGAAAGCTACTCTTATAGAGGCAAATAAAATCAACTGTAAGTATTTTGTGGGTAAAATATTAATACATCTTAATATAAAAGTCACACTTAGAATCTTTTCCATTGAGCATATTGGCTGCCTATGGACATGTGCTTCAGCATTTACATAGGGAAGCACTGTAGCTGATCATGTCTTCATTTAAGAGAGACTTCTGCAAGGAGTATAGCTGTCTCACAGCCTTCAACTGCCACACCTAGTGATCTGGTGTGGCACTCATGCTGAGGCATAGTCTCTCTGGAGATCAATCCATATGCGATGTGTTGAATTATGCTCTCTAAGTCCCTATTTTGAAGCTCTAGCCCCCAAAGTGTGATTGGATTTCGAGATAGGGCCTATAAGGGAATAATTAAGGCTAAAGGAGGTGATGAGGGTGAGGCCCCGGTCCAATAGGATTAGGGTCCTTATGAAAAGAGATACCAGAGAGGTTAGTTTTTCTCTTCCTTTGCCATGTGGGGAAAAAGCAAAATAGTGGGTGTCTGCAACCCAAGAAGAGAATTCTCAGTACAAATCAAGTTGGCTGGCACATCAATCTTGGACTTTCAGAACTGTTAGAAACAAATGCTCATTATTTAAGTCACCCAGTTTGTAATATTAAATTATAACAGCAGGATCAGATGAAGACACCAGCCCATAACTGAGTCTACTAGGGATGCTAAAGCTGGGTCCTTTCCACTCAATGCAGTCTTTGACTGGAGGCTTTCCAGAAGCCTGGTCTAGACTTTACCAGATCTGTGCTCTTTCTACACTATTTTTCTTCTTTTGAGCTCTCCTTTCACAGGTGTTAGACCTGCATAATGTGTGAGAGCCTCTTCCTAACTACTCCTGGCCTTTTTCCCCTTTATCCTACATGAATCTCTTGCATATGTGAATTCATCTTAGCATTTTATTCCAGGAGGACCTGAGCTGACACAAAACTCAACTTGATAGCAATTTCAAAATTTTTAGTCATAAGTTTCAACTGTGAAGTAGATTCCAGATGATTTTATGAACACAAAAAAGAATATTAAGATCATATTTAAAATATAATCATCTGAAAAACCATGTTAGAGAAATAAAACTAAGAAGCTTATTAAAGTGTGTAATTATCTACCAAGAATAACTATCTGTTCTATTGTAATGTATAATAAGGTACTAATACATAGTTTTTTGGATTTATATTCACTGACATATTTTAATGTCTGGAAATAACTAGAGTTTTTCAAATAATTTTTAAACAGTGATATACATTAGACTGCGGAAAGCTCTTGAAGAGATGGGAATACCAGACCATCTTACCTATCTCCTGAGAAACCTGTATGCAGGTCAAGGAACAGCAACTTGAACCCTGTATGGAACAACTGATTGGTTCAGGATTGAGAAATGAGTACAACAGGACTCTCAACTGTCACCCTGTTTATTTAACCTATATGCTGAGCACATCATGAGAAATGCCAGGCTGGATAAGTTACAAGCTGGAATCAAGACAGATGGGAGAAACATCAACAACCTCAGATATGCAGATGATATCACTCTAACTGCAGAAAGGGAAGAGGAACTAAAGAGCTTCTTGATGAAGATGAAAGAGGAAAGTGAAAAAGATGGCTTAAAACTCAACATTCATAAAACTAAGATCATGGCATCCAGTCCCATCATTTCATGGCAAATAGATGGGGAAAAATGGAAACAGTGAAAGACTTTATTTTCTTGGGCTCCAAACCACTGCAGATGGTGACTGCTGCCATGTGTTCAATAGCTCCTTGGAAGGAAAACTATGACAAACCTAGACAGCATATTAAAAAGACATCACTTTGCAAACAAAGGTCCATATAGTCAAAGCTATGGTTTTTTTCAGTAGTCATGTACGGATGTGAGAGTCAGACCATAAAGAAGGCTAAGCACCAAAGGATTGATGTTTTTGATCTGTGGTGTTGGAAAAGATTCTTGAGAGTCCCTTGGACAGCAAGGAAAATCAAACCAGTCAATCCTAAAGGAAATCAACCCTGTATAGTCACTGGAAGGACTGATGCTGAAGCTGAAGCTCTAATACTTTGGCACCGTGATGTGAAGAGCTGACTCATTGGAAAATACCGTGATGCTGGGAAAGACTGAAAGCCAGAAGAAGTGGGGAACAGAGGATAAAATGGTTGGATAGCATCACCAACTTAATGGACATGAGTTTGAGCAAACTCCAGGATACAGTAAAGGACAGGGAACCCTGAAGTGCTGCCATCCATGGGGTCACAAAGATTTGGACACAATTTGATAGTAGAACAACAGTAAATATATGTATGGCTGCATTAATATCTCTTTTCAACTTAAAACAAACCATTAGCTACTTTTTTTATACCAGAGTAGTGGTAGTAATCAAACAGAAATCATAGCCAACAATAAGGGAGATTATGGAAATCACCTGCACAGTCGTGTCCAGCTCTTTGTGACCCACAGATGTGTAGCCCACCAGGCCCCTTTGTCCATGGGGATTCTCCAGGCAAGAATGCTGGAATGGGTACCATGCTCTCCTCCAGGGTATCTTCCCAACCTCATAGATCACACTCAAGTCTCCTTCACTGCAGGTGGATTCTTCATCATCTGAGCCACCAGGGAAGTCCATGCTACTGATAGATCAAGCAGAATAGCTAAAATTGGCCATTGGAATTAACAACATAGAGCCATTGTTGACCCTGTTTTTTGAAGTTTCAGGGGAATATTGGGGACAATAGTTTTATATTCAAGGATTTCAAGTCACCTTGCTTATTTAATTTATATGCAGAGTACATGCAAAATGCTGGGATGGATGAAACACAAGCTGGAATCAATGTTGCTAGGAGAAACATCAACAACCTCAAATATACAGATGATACCACTGTAATGGCAAAAATCAAAGAGGAACTAATGAGTCTCTTGATGAGGGTGAAAGAGGAGAGTGAAAAAGCTGACTTGAAACTCAATATTCAAAAAACTAAGATCATGGCATCCAGTCCCATCACTTCATGGCAAATAGATGGGGGAAAGGTGGAAACAGTGACAGATTTTCTTTTCTTGGGCTCCAAAATCACTGTGGTGACTGCAGTCATGAAATTAAAAGACACTTCCTCCTTGGAAGAAAAGCTAGAACAAACCTAGACAGCATATTAAAAAGCAGATACATCACTTTGTTGAACAAAATCTGTACAGTCAAAGCTATGGTTTTTCCAGTAGTCATGTATAGATGTGAGAGTTGGATCATAAAGCAGGTTGAGCACCAAAGAACTGATGCTTTTGAATTGTGGTTCTGAAGATCTCGAGAGTCCCTCAGGCAGCAAGGAAATCAAACCAGTGAATCCTAAAGGAAATCAACCTTGAATATTTATTGGAAAGACCAACTGAAGCTTCAATATTTTGGTCACCTGATGCAAAGAACTGACTCCTTGGAAAGGACCCTGATACTGGAAAGATTGAGGGCAGGAAGAGAAGTGGACATCAGAGAATGAAATGGTTGGATGGCATCAGTGACTCAGTGGACATGAGTTTGAGCAAACTCCAGGAGATAGTGAAGGACAGGAAAGCCTGGCATGCTGCAGGTTATGGGGTCACAGAGTCAGACACAACTTAGTGACTGAACAACAACATTAAAATAAAATGTGTATAGAAAAATTAAAAACAGCGACCAATGACAAGCATTAGAAGGAATGTAAGAGTCAGTAAATGGAGGTGGGTATTGTGAATATATTTCTAATTTAAAATGAGAAAGAAAAGCATTCTCTTTTAAACATAAAAACATTTCTCCTCCTGGGAATGAGTTATTAGAGAGGGATCAATTGAAAGGGACGGTGATAAAGAATCAGGTAGGAGGGAGGTTGTGTAAATAGGAATCTGTGCTGTGGGAAGGATAGAGAACCTGTACTGTCTCCTGGGAGCTGAGGTATTTTGTTTTCTGTACATGGGAGAAGTTTGTCAAAAGGAAGTTTTCTTGCTTTGACTTAAATGCATTTTTTCCCCCTTGTATGTATACCTGTAATCAGAGAGAGCACCTGATGAGATATTCCCAGTATAAAAAAACCCCAATCAAAAATGGAGATAGGTAGCTACTTTTCCTTTTTTCCTTCCTCACTCCTTAACCTTGTATTAAATCAAGGAGCTGATATTCATTTGTCTCCAATTCCTTGCTCCTAACTGCGAAACTACATAATGAAGTTTAATATATAATCTGAGAAAAGGGATACACCAGTGATTCATTCTTCATTTATTATTTTTATGTTCTTGCTCTATCTTCCTAATCGTAAATATTTTACAGTGTGTGTTTCAAATCTTGCTTTGTTATGCATGCTCTTGTATCCAATATAATAGAAAGAGATCTAGACTTACCACATCTGCTTTTATGCTCTTCTGCCTGCACTGTTAGTGTGAACTGTGGCAAGTCACTTGAGAATGAATCTATATTCAGAGTAGGACAGAGGCAAGAGAATTGCATGGGAGAGGAGCAGGAGTCTGAAATAAACCATACTTGGAACTAACACTATTCCTGGATCTTTCAGCAATATAGAAAAACTAGTTTATTTCTTAGGGCAGTTTGAGTTGTGTGTTCCATAACTTGCAACAATAAACATCCTAATTGTTTCAGTTTAGCAATTAGCAATGAAGGAAGAGCAGACTCACTTTCTCTGGCATCATTCTTTTGAATACAACCACTTTCAGACCTCCATATGAAAGTAAATTCCCTATTTGTTCCACAGGAGATTTGTTACAGCATTTTCTCTGCAAATGTACCAGATATGCATTTTCATTATGAGACTGATTTCTCATGCAAGTAGAGGAAAAAAGTTTATATTGTTATAATTCCATATTAATAAGATTTTATGTATGAAATATTTTATCATAGAATGTACAGCATATGGTTACAGAATATAGGCAGTCATGAATTGAATGACAGAAAGTTAGAAATTAGCAAGTCTTATTTTAACAGCTCATGATAAAGAATATCATTGTCATTCTTTATCATTAAATATCTTTAAAGAAAAATTTTCGACTGTAGTCTAATAAAGTATAAATATTTACTCAGCCCCTAGTATGTACAAGGGCCTATGCTAAATATCTTCAGAGTACAAAGGGAGAGTTTGTAGAGATGCCTTCTCCCAAGATAGCTAAAATCTACACAGAAGATGAGGTGCTTACGAATTACAAGTGAGAAATCAGATCACATCTAGCTGGTTGTTAAATTAGGCCTTAACCTCTAATTCAGAGCAGAAAAATATCAGTAAAGACTGAATAAATCAGTGAGACACTTCCTGATTTTTGTTGGGTCATGGCCAAGAATTTTTTTTTCTCTGTATTTTTTTATTCAAGCATAGTTCATTTACAATATTTCACATGCACAGCAAAATGAGTCTGTTGTCGGACGTGACTGAAGTGACTTAGCAGCAGCAGCAGCATTGTACATATTTGGGTATATATATATATATATATTATATATATATAATATATATATATTTTCCTAATTCTTTTCCATGAGAGGTTATTGCAAGATATTGAGTATATTTCCCCATGCTATACAGTAAATCCTTGTTGTTTATACACTTTATGTATGGTAGTGTGTATCTGTCAATCATGTGCATGCTAAGTCACTTCAGTTGTGTCTGACTCTTAGTGACCCTATGGACCATAGCCCACCAGACTCCCCTGTCCAAGGGATTCTCCAAGCAAGAAGATTGGAGTGGGTTGCCACACCCTCCTCCAGAGGATTTTCCCAACCTAGGAACTGAACTTGTGTCTCCTATATCTCCTGCATTGGCAGGTGGATTCTTTACCACTAGCCTCTCCCAGGAAGCCCATATCTATTAGTCCTACTCCTCATTTGTCCCTTTCCCCCTTCCCCTTATGGAAACATGTTTGGTTTCTATCTGTGAGTCTATGTCTGTTTTGTAAATAAGTTCACTTATATTATTTTTTAAAATTCCACAAATAAGTAATATTGTATATTTGCATTTCTCTGCCTGACTTTCTTCACTTAGTATAATAGTCTCCAAGAATGTTTTTCTATGAAAATATTAGGTCAAATGACATTCAATATCTTCAAGGTTGAGAACCCTCATGGTCTGTAACTAGGGCTCCCATTCTTAAAACAAGTGCTTTTGTCATTGTATTTATGATTGCATTTAGAAGTTTCCTTCATTAACTAATTATTTTCTGTCCATTTTATAGATTGTGGATATAAATCCAGCATATATTCATAGACATTTAACAGTGTTAAAATAATGAACCACTGATTGGGATTTAATGCATTGTAAGAAAGGTGTTTCACATGGGTAAATTGACTTCTAGAAAGGCCTATTGTTGAACTGGAAAGAGTTGAAAACTTGGAATCAAAAAACTCTGGATTGTTTCTCACCTTTCTGATTTAATAGTTTTTTGGATTTGGTCTTTTCTTTCAGAGTTTTAGCTTTCTTGTACATAAAACACAGATAATAATAATATCTATAGCACCAAAATATTGGTGATAATTGTGTTTCCATCCAAAATATGGAATATGAAAATACTTGTAAGTTGCATGCATTTATATGAATATTAGTTATTACTGCCATTTGTCCTAGAAAGTTTCCAGATTTCTATATTAATAGCTGGGGTGAAAATTTATAAAATTCCTTTCTGGTGAAAGACAGATATAAAAGAATCAAAAACTATAAAAAACTTGGTCACTGATGACTAACATTTGTCCAAAGTTGTCAAACTTGTAACAAAAAAGTGTTTTGTTTTTTTAATACTGTAAAGAAAATAAATGCTTTGGTCATCCAGTATTAGGGAAAAGCCTCCACACAAAGCTGCTTCTAAAGTATCAGCAGATGTTAAAGTTAGCTTGTTAGAGCTCTGAAGATTATATGAGGAAAAACGTCACAAATGGCAAAAGAAAGACATCTAGCCATGTGGAAGAGTATAGCACAAACTGTGACCTTCTCATTTCCAATTTTGTAGTCAGTTTTGTTTGGTACTAATGTCAGGCAATGAAGTGCTCAGATCTATCAGAAAAGGTGATGTAAGAACAAAAAGGAAATAGAGTCCCTGATCATATAACTCCTCAAACTGAATTTTAATATGTGTGCAATTCTGAAAACTGGGTTTGGAAGGATGAATCAACAGCCATATTCTTTCTATAAGGCAAATTTTTATAAATGGAGATTTTGAAGCATGAATTAACTAAACAAAAATTTTAAATCCTGATGACATGAGCGACTAAGTTCAAGAACAGTACAACTCTGTGCTAAAGAGGTGTAGAAAATTACATATGTCTTCCTGCTTATTGTTGCTAAATCTAAGAACTAAGTAACACTCATAAAAATTATGATGCATGAAAATTTTAGTATCATCTTATTTTCATGCAAACTACTTTCATATGTAGAAGAAAGAAGGCACAGTGAAGATGATAGGAGATTTTTCATTCACACATCGTGAACTATTGCTCTTTTTATAATAAAATACGTTAGTAAAGGAAAATTGATTTTCCCTGGAAAGAAGATATTTACTGTAATATTTCACTTAAACTGCAAAGAACAGTTAATGATCAATAATTCACTGGGAACCATTTTGAGGAATGTAAATGACTAGTTTGCTTGTTGTATTATTGTTCAATTCATTCTCCATTGATTTATATTAGTCATTTTTTTAAACCTTGCTCATATGTGCAAATGCTATGGGTTTATATAATGTTGATGGATCATGTGATTCCGTGTAACATTAAAATATGTTAAAATAAGTACACAAAGAGGGATTCTAGATGCATTTCCATCACAGTAGCAGCCAGGAAAGCATGTATGTCATTTTTTCTGCTGAAGAAAATATCTTTTTGTCCTATTTTCATTCTGCCAAAGTGAAACAGGGTCCACAATTTAATGATGTCCAGAATCTTCCAAGTAGAGAAATATTTCTCTGAAGATGGGTAGTATTAAGATAGAATTTCTAACTGAAGTTAAACTAATTTTTTTCTAAATATATAATTTTTCTACCAGCTTCCTAATTAATATTTGGTTTTTATGAAGTTTATTAGTGAAATTACATTCAAGATTGGAGGAAAATTGATGGAATATTTCACAAGTGTTGTCAGAGTACAGAATGAGAAGAATGTCATAGCCACCATTCCATTTCTCTGACTACTGAAGAGATGCGAAAACGAACAATCATTTTGTTGATAAGGAAACTTCTAACCCTCTGTCAGACACATGCAATTGATGCTCATATTCAATATCTATGTCCTAGTCATTCATTGAGGATCTTCTATGTGTCTGTCGCTTTGCTAAAAGTTATGAAGGCAATGAAAAATCCGAGGTCAAAGGGGCAAGGAAAGACAATAGCAGAGAAATCATCATGTTGCAAGTGCGCACACTGAGATAAAGTTGTTGTTTTTCTTCTTCTGAAGTTTTTCATGACTGCTGTCACCAAGTATGCCTATAGCTCTCCCAAACAGCAAAATGTAGCATTTGTACTGTTTATATTTTTTACTATATTTTCACTTTGTAGCATTGTCGCCCCATGATGCAGATTCCTTGATAACCGCATTTTCACTCCTTCACTGACCCCATCACACTTAGCACAGTGCTGAGTGTATGTTCAGCAAATTGTTTGTTAGGTTAAATGTGAAATGTGTCACCCAGCCCCCCACTGGGCTTCCCTTGTGGCTTAGCTGGTAGAAAATCTACCTGCACTGTGGGAGACCTGGGTTCGATCCCTGGGTTGGGAAAATCCCCTGGAGAAGGGAAAGGCTACCCACTCCAGTATTCTGGGCTGGAGAATTCCATGGACTACATTTCATGAGGTCACAAAGAGTTGGACATGACGGAGCAACTTTCACTTCACTAACCACCATCATGTAAATATAGTACATTGAAGGTAAGTCTATCTTTTGCAGTTGACAGAATATAAATGTCTTCTAACATGCTCTTTTTGACTGATGTCATTGAGATACTTAGTCTGGAAGGAACCTTTACCAAGACTGGCACATAAACAGAGCTGAGTTATAGAGAGCAAAGAATAAGGAGGACTAGAACTTTTAGAACAGGATTTCCAACCTCCGCAACCTAATGTCAGATGATTAGGCATTAGGAGGGGGAGGTAAAGTAATAATAATAGAAATATAGTGCTATATTTAGTGCTATATTTATATATATAGTGCTATATAATAAATGTAATGTGCTTGAATCATCTCAAAAACATCTCCCCCACCCTGTCTGTGGAAAACTGGAAAACCATGAAACCAATTCCTAGTGCCAAAAAGTTTGGGGACTGCTGATTTAAAGCAAAGATTCTCTCAGGACTCTTTGGATTCAGACAGACAAAAAAACAAAATTGAAGCAAAAATTAAAAAAAATGCATTATATGAGTATAGGTTTCAATGTAGCAGTTGCTTGAGAACTTCTAACAAGAGGGATAAAAGTCTGCAGTCTGATTGGAATGCGATGGGGAATTAACACCAAATATGCATAGCACTTTATTTGAGATTGACACTATATTTTTTTTTTCCCAGTCAAAGAATCTTTAAACCTGGCCCGTTCAACCCTGCTTGGAATTGTCTCTAGGCTTGTGCCTTGCTAAAAAGGCAAGGAGGGGAAGGAGGCTCTTATTTTCTAGGTTTTAAAGGTATTTATTACCAAAGCACTTCATAGTTTCCTGAACTTCATAATATTGACTTCTTTAGGCAAATATAACAAATTATATAAGTAAGCACACTTTGTTAGTTTCATTTTATTTTAAACAAAAAATCACATTAAAAAAAATCACATTTAACTTACAAAATTATTTAATTGCTATTTTCTATATAGTACCAATAAATATATAATTGTGTTGTCCTATTTAAATTCAAGTAAAAGAAACATTTCCTAACTATTCAAATTTAATCAGTCATTGATAAGAGGTAATACTTTCTTTTTTTTATTTTTTTATTTTTTTTTCCATTTATTTTTATTAGTTGGAGGCTAATTACTTTACAACATTGCAGTGGTTTTTGTCATACATTGAAATGAATTAGCCATGGATTTACATGTATTCCCCATCCCAGTCCCCCCCCCACCTCCCTCATAAATATCATTACAGTAATACTGTCTTGATTGAGAACTTTAGATAGCTATCCATAATCTGAGTAAATGCACTAAAATTTTTTGGCAAAATCAAAAAAGACATATTTTCTTAAACAGGTGAAAAAAGTAGTTGATGGTGTGTGATTTAATTTGGTCTTGGTATGATTCACTTTCTGAAATTGTGTCCCTACAGTTCAGTAGGCATTTTGATATCTTCCAGAAACACAGATTAAATTTCTTACAAAAAAGTATTTGATTAATTTACAGAGGAAGGATTACCCATTTAAAAAGGCATTGCTGGGTAGCAACATCTACTATTTATATGAGCCAAGGTGGTGGTATTCATTTGTTCAGTTGTGTCCAACTCTTTGTGATCCCATGGACTGCAGCACACCAGGCTTCCCTGTCCCTCACCGTCTCCTGGAACTTGCTCAAACTCATGTCCATTGAGTCAGTGAGGCCATCCAACCATCTCATCCTCTGTTGTCCCCTTCTCCTCCTGCCTTCAATTTTTCCCAGCATCAGAGTCTTTTCCAATGAGTCAGCTCTTCACATCAGGTGGCCAAAGTACTGGAGCTTCAACTTCAGCATAGGTCCTTCCAGTGAATAATCAGGATTGATTTGCTTTAGGATTGACTGGTTTGATCTCCTCACAGTCCAAGGGATTCTCAAGAGTCTTCTCCAATACCTCAGTTCAAAACTATCAATTCTTCAGTGCTCAGCTTTTTTTATGGTCCAACGCTGATATCCATACCATGACTACTGGAAAAAACATAGCTGAAAGTGAAAGAGGAGAGTGAAAAAGTTGGCTTAAAGCTCAACATTCAGAAAACTGAGATCATGGCATCTGGTCCCATCACTTCATGGCAAATAGATGGGGAAACAGTGGAAACAGTGTCAGACTTTATTTTTGGGGGCTCCAAAATCACTGCAGATGGTGATTGCAGCCATGAAATTAAAAGACGCTTACTCCCTGGAAGGAAAATTATGACCAACCTAGACAGCATATTAAAAAGCAGAGACATTACTTTGCCACCAAAGGTCCGTCTAGTCAAGGCTATGGTTTTTCCAGTGGTCATGTATGGATGTGAGAGTTAGACTGTGAAGAAAGCTGAGCCCCAAAGAATTGATGCTTTTGAACTGTGGTGTTGGAGAAGACTCTTGAGAGTCCCTTGGACTGCAAGGAGATCCAACCAGTCCATCCTAAAGGAGACCAGTCCTGGGTGTTCATTGGAAGGACTGAAGCTGAAGCTGAAACTCCAATACTTTGGCTACCTCATGCGAAGAGTTGACTCATTAGAAAAGATCCTGGTGCTGGGAAGGTCTGGGGACAGGAGGAGAAGGGGACGACAGAGGATGAGATGGCTGAATGGCATCACTGACTCGATGGACATGAGTTTGAGTAAACTCCGGGTGCTGGTGATGGACAGGGAGGCCTGGCATGCTGCGATTCATGGGGTCGCAAAGAGTCAGACACGACTGAGCGACTGAACTGAACTGACTGAACTATATGGACCTTTGTTGACAAAGTAATGTCTCTGCTTTTTAATACACCATGCATATTTTAACGATTGTGCTGAAATCACTTTGGTTGTTTTTACTTCCTCTACCCTTCACTTTGGAAGTGTTTTTGATTTTATAAATTTGTTATTTTCATTTTTGCCTTCTCCTTGAATGAAGAAGATAAGTTTTGTTCCTGCATGTGTATCCACGTCATATTTTTTACTCTTAAAAATCCTTATTTGTGACTAAAAGACCCTTATCACTTGAGCTAATTCCATTCCTGCTTTCAAGGGTGGAGCACATGACGTAAGATGAGCCCTATCACCCTACTGGTGCATTTCAGTGTCTGGCCAATGTGATTAGTAAGTGAAACACATGTGACTTAATCTAATTGGAATACAACTCAGAATTTGGTGAACATTTTGGGAGAAAGATACTCTTGTACCTCTGTAGAATATGAAAGAAAACTTATGCAGACAAGTATCCTAGAGAAAGCATTTTGATACCATAAGAGAAATTCTATGAAGGAGGAGACAAAGTAGAAGACTGTAAAGACAAGGGAAAAAATGTGTGGCCTGACTTGGTGATAACACTGTAGTCATGGTTCAAGCATTAAGACGTGTTTGAGCTGGGCTTGCTGTTATTGAAACTAAAAGCATCTAAATGGAAATAAAAGTACTATATTTTTTATTCATGGAGGAATACATTTAAATGTCTGTTTTAATTGGAACTAAAAGTGTATGATACGTCCTTCCATAACTGTGTGAATTCCTAAGCCCTAGAGCTCCCTAGCTAAGATCAGAAATAAGCTCTCTTTGATTTCTAGTACAAATCCATTTTCTCTACCTCAGCATTTCCCCAGCTCATGTCCCTCAAATCACCTCCAAGAGTTAATAGGTTTTCCATGGAAATATTCCTTTGTGCTTGAATAAATTTGAAACTTTTATTTTGTACTTTAAACATATTCAGAGTAGTGTCCTTTCTGTGTAACATCTCAGGAACTTCAATACTCTAACATAGTAAATGAATCCACAGGAGAGAAATCTAAGTTCAACATTTCCCAGTCTTATGTAAACATCCCATTTTCAAAGCACACTTACTAATATTTTTTAGATTAGGGCTCCAGTCAACAGAACTTTCATAACCCCAGTCTTATTGTTTTCTTAATAGTTTGTATTATTTTTTAAAAATAGGCAATTTACCTTGTAAATTCTTTGTCTTTAATAATGTTATTTGATGTGATTTTGATATTTCAAGGGATAATGTTTTATGATATAATCTGCATGTCATAATCAGCTGTGTTATAGTTTTATTAATGTTTTTATATTTTATGCTAAAATATATTTAATTATCCTAAACATGCTCACTTTTTGATAGACAAATATTAGAGGTGTTTGTGTCAGGACAGCATTGGAAAAATGGATAATATTCTTAGATGTGTTAAATTATTAATACCATCATTACTGGTAGATTGGACACTAGAGAAAGCAGAATAATAATATTGATACCACAAGAGATCTAGAGAGAATTCACCATGAGTATTGAACCAACTATAGTGAGAAGGGTGAGTAATTTGAAGGTTCTCTTCTAGTGCGTGCTTGCTTGCTAAGTAACTTCAGTCATGTCTGACTCTTTATGATGCTATGGACTGTAGCCCACCAGGCTCCTCTGTCCATGGGATTATCCAGGCAAGGATATTGGAGTAGATTGCTCTGCCCTCCTCCAGGGGATCTTCATGACCAAGGATTCAAACCTGCATCTCTTATCTGTCTCCCACATTGGCATGTGGTTCTTTACCTGTAGCACCACAAGAATAAAAATACTTCACAACATTCCTTCTACATGTATCTAGTTTAGCAATGGAGAAAAGGAAATGGACATTTTTGTAAATTTTTTCCATCAATTTGTTTTCATGTATTACTTCTATGTTTCAACCTCTATGGGTCACAAAGAGTCAGATATGACTTAGCAACTAACCAAACAATAACAACACAATGGGAGTTCTATTTTTAGTTTTTTAGGGAAATTCCGTAATGGTTGTACCAATTCACATTCCCACCAACAGTCTAAAAGGGTTCCCTTTTCTCCACACCTCTCCAGTATTTATTGTTTGTAGATTTTTTTGATGATGGCCATTCTGACTGGTGTGAGTTGATAACCTCATTGCAGTTTTGATTTGCATTTCTCAGATAACTAGTGATGCTGAACATCTTTTCATGTGCTTTTAGCCATCTGTATGTCTTCTTTGAAGAAATGTCTGTTTAGATCTTTTGCTCATTCTTTAATTATGTTGTTTCTTTTTTTGACATATAGTTGCATGAGCTATTGTGTATTTTGTATATTAATCCCTTGTTAGTTGCTTTGTTTGCATTTCCTCCCATTCTGTGGATTGTTTTTTCATTTTAGTTATGGCTTTCTTTACTATGCAGAAGTTATTAAATTTAATTAGGTCCCATTTGCTTATGTTTGTTTTTATTTTAATTAGTCTAGGAGGTGAATTTTAAAAGATATTTTGACATTAATCATTGGTTTCTGCCTATGTTTGCCTCTACACGTGTTATAGTGTCTGGTCTTACCTTTGGGTCTGTGATCCATTTCAAGTTGATTTTTGTGTACAGTATTAGAGAGTGTTCTAATTTTATTTTTTAGATGTAGCGGTCCAGTTTCCCCAGCACCACTTAGTGAAGAAACTGTCCATTCCTCTTTGTATATTTCTGCCACTTTTGTCATAGATTAGTTGACCACAGCTGTGTGAGTTTGTTTCTGAGTTTTCTATCCTGTTCCATTGATCTAGATGTCTGTTTTTGTACCAGTACCTTAATGTTTTGATTACCATAGCTTTGTAGTATAGTCTGGAGTAGGATTGCCCTAGCTCCATTTTTCTTTCTTAGAATTTCTTCCTCTACTTGGGATATTTTGTGTTTACATATAAAATTTTAGGATCTTTTTTGTTCTAGCTTTGTGAAAAATGCCATTGGTACTTTAAGGATTGCATTCATCTCTTGATTGCCTTGGATAGTATATTCAGTTTGACAATATTGATTTTCCCAGTCCACAAACATGGTATATGTTTCCATCTGTTTGTGTCATCTTTGATATGTTTCATCTTTGTCTTATAGTTTTCAGAATAGAAGTCTTTCGTCTCTATAAGTAGGCTTTTTTCCCTAGGTACTTAGGTATTTTATTCTTTTTGATGCAATGGTAAGTGGGATTGTTTCCTTGATTTCTCTTTTTGATCTGTTCATTGTTAGTGTATAGGAATGCAAGAGATTTCTGTGTATTAATTTTGTATCCTGAAACTTTACCAAATTCATTGATGAAATCTGGTAGTTTTTTTGTAGTCTCTATAAGATTTTTTATGCATAATATCATGTCATCTACAAAGAGTGACAGTTTTACTTATTATTTTCCAGTTTGAATTCCTTTTATTTCTTTTCTTTTCTGTCTGCTGTGACTAGAACTTCCAAAACCATGTTGAATAAAACTGGTGACAATAGACACCCACCCTTGCCTTGTTGCTGTCTTAGAATACTTTCAGCTCTTCACCATTGAGAATAATGTTAGCTGGAGTTTTTCATATATTTCCTTTATTGTGTTGAGGTAAGTTCCCTCCATGCCCACTGGAGAGCTCCATGTCTGGAGAGCTTTTATCATAAATGGGTGTTGAATTTTATTAAAAAAATTTTTTTTTTACATCTACTGAAATGTATGGTTTTTATCTTCAATTTGTTAATGTAGTGTATCACACTGATTGATTTGTGGGTAGATGTTACCACTTCTATAAATGTTTGATAAAATTTGCTTGTGAAGCTGTTGGGTCCTGGACTTTTGTTTGTTGAGAGGTTTTTAATCACTTTCACTTTCAGTATTTGTGAATGGTCTGTTCATATTTTCTGTTTCTTCCTGGTTCAGTCTTAGAAGGTTTCACCTTTATAAAAATTTATCTATTTCTTTTAAGTTGTCCATTTTATTGGCATAAAGAATTTGTAGTGGTCTCTTATGATCCTTTGTATTTCTATGATGTCCATTGTAACTTCTCCTTTTTAATTTCTAATTTTTATAGAGTTGAGCCCTCTCCCCTCTTTTCTTGATGAATCTAGCAGAAGGTTTATCTATTTCATTTATCTTCTCAAAGAACCAGCTTTTAGTTTCAGTAATCTTTGCTATTGTTTTCTTCATCTGTATTTCATTTATTTCTGCTCTGATCTTTATCATTTCTTTCCTTCTACTAAGTTTGGGTTTTGTTTATTCTTTCTCTAGTTGATTTAGATGTAAGGTTAGGTTGTTTATTTGAGATTTTTCTTATTTCCTGAGGTTAACATTATGTTACTATAAACTTCCCTCTTAGAACTGCTTTTTCTGTGTCCAGAAAGGATTTGAATAGTTTTTTTTTTTAAAATTCTCTCTAGGTATTTTTTATTTCCTCTTTGATTTTTTCAGTGATCCATTGGTTTTTTAGTAAGGGCTTGGCTTATTGAATAACTAACAATCAGCACATCCATCTGCAGTGGGAAATATAGATGACAGAATTCCTGGGCATGGAGGTTGCATAGATAAAGTGGCCTTGATTACTCTTTTGAGTGGGAATTATTGTGATAAAAACAGAAATAAAGCAGTTCTATAGAAACAAAACCAAATTTCTCCCTCCAAAGAGCCTGTTTTAGACACAAGGGAAATATATGTAGAGTGTGTACACGTGTCATGAACCTAAACAGCTAGATTTATTGAAATATTAGAAGGTCATGTGACAATATAATTAGAAGGATGGAAAAGAATCAGAGAAGGTATGTATCCATATAGCTGAATCATTGTGTTGTATACCTGAAACTAACATGACACAGTAAATCAACTATACTTCAATTAAAAAAAAAAAAAAAAGAAGAGAGAGGCACATGATGAAAGTCTAATAATGAAAGAAATGTAGAATTTTGTAAACATTGTGATTGTCTTCTCAACATTCATCCCTCCCCCACTTACTAATTAAGATCCTGAGAAGCAGTTGGAGGGCTTCATCCAAGACATTAGACCCATCTCCTTGACTATCATTGTTTCAGGAACTCTGGTCTAACCCAAAAAAATGAATCACATTCCTGGGATGGGAGGGAATAATTTCAGAAGGGGTGGGGGTGTGAAGACAGTATTTCCTTGAGAATTCTGAGGAAAATTTCCTTTTCTTAAATGTTAGCCACAAGAAAAGACAGAATCTGTTCTTCTGGACATGAATTTATCCTGTGCAAGAGTTGTCACATTTACTGCTGTCTTTTTACTAGCTCAAGATGAAACTACACAGGAAGGAGGGTAAGGTCAAGAGGACTGGGAGCAAGGAGGCCAGAGATGTTGGATTCTATCATATCTGAGGTCTGCTCTAAACTGTACTCCCAGATTTCCTTTCTACTTAAGAAGAGTGGAGGTGAATTTTCTCATTTTTTTCAATTGAAAACATTTTAACTGATATAAAATCTGTATAAAAAAATTATGCCTATTTTCCCTGAAGCATAATGGTAGCACTCAAAAGCTACAGAGACAAGTAATTTGGCTTAGATTACATTATTCAGGCCAATCCTAATTTAAAGAAGTACCTAAACTGGAATAACATTACTTTTTTTTCAGAGTAGTACAATCCCTTTGGAACTGTCACTAACCCATTCTTTTTTCTTCTTTGTTACCAAGAGGAGTGCTTTTAAGATTTTAACATGCATACAGATTAACTGGAGTGGGACTTGAGATTTAATGTTTCCAATAATCTTTAAGTAATGTTGATGCAGTTGGTCTATGGGTCACACTTTCAGTTGCAAGGACCAAGTGGACTTCAGACTTCTGCAGTAGGAAAATCAACAACAATGAGTAATACTGGGCTCTGACCATGTTATTCCATTATATTAAAAAAGATCCAATGAATATTTCTGTGTAGAATCCAATCCTAAACAGAGTTGTGTATTTCACATTCATCACCATCTCAAGTATATATTAAAGAAATCTCTTCTCACAAATTCCTAATACCTTATGGGAAGGAGAGAGTGCTGGAGGAGAAACTTCCTGATTAAATTTTCTTTTCCCACTTAATTTGATCTTACTGAAGTAAATTGAATGACTATGCAAAAAATGGGAAAAACCATTAACACATAAATTGGGCAAAATAAACAATCCTCAGGTACTTACATGGATTTATATGAAAAAGCAATGTACATAATACAGTTATGCAAATAACTTAATCTATCTCACTTGGATAGTTTTAACTGGGCCCTCATCCAAGTGCTTTCATTGCCCTTATTAGTTGTCAACACATTCTAGATTCTCATTAATTATTTGTACTGTCCTTTTTATTTTTTGAGAAAAACAGTGCTTTCAATTGTGTGCTAAAGTGAAACACTATTAAAATAAAGAAATTTTATAAAAATGCAAATTTTGTGATATGGCCCCAATTAATATTGTAGAATGTTTTTTCCCTCTGTATTTGAAAGAAGCGACATATAATGATCATTATACTTTAACCACATTTGGGGGAATGCAAGAAAGGAATCCTTTCCTTTTATACTGCCCTCACCCATTTATACAAATGTATAATATGTAGGTATGTAATGAACCTTAATTTCAAAATATTTTTCTGACTATCTACTTGTATTAACTGGGGTAATTCGCAGCTATAACACCTTAGGCAAATATGTCTTAATATGATAGCAACATATTCTCACTCATGTTTCCTAACTGGGATTCTTTTGGCAAATGGGTAGCTTGCCTGCAGTTTGTTCTTTGGGGGACTTAGGTTTTCTTTATCTTTTGGCTTCTCTTCCCACCAAAGTCTTGAAACTTTCTGCATTCACACTGTGAAAGGCAAAGTGAGAGAAGAATACACCAAACTGTTAGGTGCCCTGGCCTAGAAGCAATATATCATTTCTACTAAAATCTTGCTATTATGAACCAGTCATATGTATTCTTGCATAGAGCTAGCAGATGTAGTCCACAGGTGGGAAGTTATTTCCCAGCACCAACAAAAAAATGAAAGGGGAAGCACAAATTTTGGTAGAGAGATTGCCCATCTCTGCTATATTATTATTTATACATTTTAATACATATTTTATACAAAATTTGTACATATTGTTTTTACTATTCATTCACTTTCAGTGCACTGGGCCAGGTCAGGAGACTCACTAGAAAGGTAAGTGAGACATTGACTATTATGTACTATCTAATGATGTAAACAGGAATGCAAACTTTTAAAAAAATGTAATAGTGTAGTGTGGTAAATACTAGGAGTTGAAAACACCAGAAAACAACATTTCATCAGAACTTTTGCTTTTTACATGGTATATTCTGATGATACTAGAAGAGAAACAGTAGATTTAGGAAAAAGAAGACTCGGAAGAAGTTACAATCATTAGGGTATGACAAGAGCTTAAAGTTAGATATTGACAGCAGGAAGAGAGGTTAGTTTCAAGAGTCGTCTATTCAGTGATATTAAAAGGATGTGTACAATAAAAGAAGTAAAAGTTTCAACATGGCATGAGCCAGTGCTGACCTTGAGAAATTGAATGAATGACAATACTTATCCTTATAGGGAATTAAGAAGTTACAATAGAATTTGAGTGGGCGAATGTCAATTGGTTTATTTAGAAACACCAAGTGAGTGTATATGAAAAGTAGTCTATGTTTTGGTTCTCATATATCAGGAAAGTGATCAGAGATTGAAATATAATTCAACAGTATTAGAAGGGTAGCTAATGCTAAGAAGTTAGCTGAAACTGTGAGGAAGAACATGTAGAATCAGAAGAGACAAAACCAAAATGGACTAAGAAAAAAAATCAAAATTTAGGATACAAATGTAAAGAAAATGCGGCTTCCCAGGTGGCTCAGTGGTTAAGAATCCACCTGCCAACGCAGGAGACGTGGGTTTGATCCCTGGATCAGGAAGATCTCTGGAGTAGGTAATGGTAAGCCACTCCAGTGTCTTGCCTGGAGAATCCCATGGAAAAGGAGCCTGGCAGGCTATAGTCTATAGGGTTGCAAAGAGTCAGACATGACTGAAGCGACTTAGCACACATGCGAGCGTGCCAGATTTTTGTTCACTCAATGACAACAGATTAAGTAATTCAGTCTTTAGTGAAGTAAGTATATTTGAATGAACTGTCAATGGTTCTTGGTAGTTTTGTTGTTATAGATATTTCAATGTGACAAATACAATTTTCTATGTCAACTTGATTAGACCAAGAGATGCCCACATAGCTGGAAAAACATATTTCTGGGTGTGTCTGTGAGGGTGTTTCTGGAGGAGATTAGCCTTGGAATTGGTGACTAAGTAAAGTAGATTGCCCTTCCCAATGTTGGTAGACATCATCCCATCCATGTAATCCTTGGATCAAACAAAAAGACAGAGAAATGTTGAATTCTTTCTCTCTGCCTATTTGAGCTAGGATATAGGTCTTTTCTTGTCATTGGGTGGGGCCCTTGGCCCATCAGTCGTCAGGCCTTTGGACTTAGAGCTACACCACTAAATTTCCTGTCTTCAGATTGCAGATGACAGGCTGTGGTATTTCTCAGTCTTCATAGTCATATGGGTCAATTCTTCATAATGTATTTATGGATATCCTATTTCTTCTGTTTCTCTGGAGAACGTGAATACCAACATATTTAATAATCAATAAAATCCTTATCTTTCTTTTAAAATATGTGCATATGCACATGCATTGTTCCAACTAATTTCAGGATTTTATGGACTTCTGGAGACCCATATGTAGCACATAAAATCCAAGTTAAGAATTCTAACACTATGTACCTAAAGAGTTCAGATCCTAAGATAAGATTAAATAACATTGGTGAATTGTTTCTTTTAGGGTAAGCAAATTCCCAAATATATTTTTATCAAGTGAAAAAATTTAAAGGAGATACATTGTTTTCATTTCCTTGATATAAAATCTTTTATAAAATAAAGGACATCATGGAATTCAGGTTTTAAAATTTTGCTCACTTTGATTTTCTCTTCTGTAGGCAAACCCCGAACAAAAATACATTTTATTTTGGTGCTTTATAACCAGATATTTTATCTGCTATTCCTTTTAAAGTGACACTGTCAGCTTCATTATTGCTTCCTTTCATATTTGGTTTATTTATAATATTCTTCATTGAAGATACTGATTTTTCTTCCCTCATATTTTCTGTTAGTAAAATTTGACTTCTGATTCTTGTTTTCTGATTATTTCTAGTGTATTTGGAAAATAATGTTAGAATGGATTGTTTATTATGCTCATTAAAGAAAACATTACTGTAAAAAATGATGTCAACAATGACCTACATGAACAAAGATAACATATTATATATTATATATTGACTAAGTCAACTAGAGGAAAACTAAAAAATAATAAGAAAAATTAGAGTGATTTCACTTAGAATAATAGAGTATTTTCTGTAGTATGTTTTATGCTGTCTTATGGTGTTTATCCATTTTACTTTCAGACAATCAAAGTAACTCATATTTTTTGTTTTCTAGAGGGATGTAGTCTAGTTTTTTACAAAGAAATTTTAATTGCTCCTCCATTGCTACAGACCATGAGATATAAATTGATGTAGCTCAGGCATTTTAGCTAGTTTAATTCATTTTCTGTAGATTGTTATAATTAGTAAAAACATCAACTATAAAACATCACCTTTTCCAGTTCTCAGTCATTTTTCACATCTCAGCAAGTAATTTTTTAGTTAGATTTTTTGCTTGTTCATTTATTATATTTCATTTTTATCTCTTCGCAATGTTGTTGTTCAGTCACTAAGCCTGCCTGACTCTTTGCAACCCTATAAATTGCAGCGCACCAGACTCCTCTGTCCTTCACTATCTCTCGGAGCTTGTGTAAGCTAATGTCCATTGAGTTGGTGATGCCATCCAACCATCTCATGCTCTGTCATCCCCTTCTTCTCCTGCCTTCTATTTCCAGCATCAGGGTCTTTTCCAACGAGTCGACTTTCTCATCAGGTGGCTGAAGTATTGTAGCTTCAGCTTCAGTATCAGTCCTTGAATAACCAGTTCTTGAATTCAGTCAACATCATTGAATATTCATTCAGGGCTGATGCCCTTTAGGACTGGCTGGTTTGATCTCCTTCCAGTTCAAGGGACTCTCAAGAGTCTTCTCCAACATGACAATTCAAAAACATCAATTCTTTAGTGCTCAGCCGTTTTTATGGTCCAACTCTCACATTTATACATGATTACTGGAAAAACCATAGCTCTGACTATGTGAACCTTTGTCAGCAAAGTAATGGCTCTGCTTTTGAATATGCTGTCTAGGTTTGTCATAGCTTTTTTCCCAAGGAGCAAGCATCTTTTAATTTCATAGCGGCAGTTATTGTCCACAGTGATTTTGGAGCCCAAGAAAATGAAGTCTGTTACTGTTGTCATTGTTTTCCCATCTATTTGCCATGGAGTGATGGGAATGGATGCCATGAACTTAGTTTTTTGAATGTTGAGTTTTAAGCTCACTTTTTTACTCTTGTCTTTCACCTTCATCAGGAGGCTCTTTAGTTACTCTTTCTTTTCTGCCTTTAGGGCAGTATCATCTGCATATCTGAGATTATTGATATTTTTCCCAGAAATCTTGATTCCAGCTTGGGATTCATCCAGCCTAACATTTCACATGATGCACTCTGTATATAAGTTAAATAAGCAGAGTGACAATATACAGCCTTGACATACTGCTTTCCCAATTTAGAACCCGTTTTTGTGCCATACCCAGTTCTAATTGTTGCTTCTAGACCTGCATACAGGTTTCTCAGCAGACAGGTAAGGGGGCTGGGTATTCCTATCTCTTAAAGAATTTTCCACAGTTTGTTGTCATCCACACCGTCAAAGGCTTTAGTGTACTCAGTGAAGCAGAACAGATGTTTTTCTGCAATTACCTTGCTTTCTCTGTGTCCGTTAACATGTTAACAGTTTGATCTCTGGCTCCTCTGCCTTTTCTAAACATAGCCTGTACATCTGGAAGTTCTCTACAGGTTCACATACTGTTGAAGCCTAGTTTGAAGAATTTTGAGCGTAAACTTGCTACCATGCGCAATAAGCACAGTTTGTTTGAACGTTCTTTGAAATTGCCCTTCTGTGGGATTGGAATGAAAGCTGACCTTTTCCAATCCTGTGGCCACTGAGTTCTCCAACTTTGCTGGCATGTTCAGTGCAGCACTTTAACAGCACCATCTTTTAGTATTTTGAATAGCTGAGCTGGAATTTCATCACCTCCACTGGCTTTGTTTGTAGTAATGCTTCTTAAGGCCTACTTGATTTCATACTCCAGGATGTCTGGCTATAGGTGACTGACCACACTATCATTATCCTAATCATTTAGACATTATTTTTGTATATTACTTCTGTGTATTCTTGCCATCTCTTCTTAACCTCTTTTGCTTCTGTTAGCAATACTTATCCTGTTTAGACTAGTGATTTCTATGCACCTTAACTTCAGAGTGTCAGGCACGTGGAGACATTGAAAGAGACAATTGGTCAAAATACTCCAAGAAGTGTTTACTATTTTATCCTTAACCACCAAAGGTAACATCTCATTTCTACTCCACCCACAAGTAGGACAACCTGAGTTGCTGATTCAATAGTCATTCATATAGACATTGTTCTATTTAGTTCATTTTCATTAAATGATAATCATATGCTCAGCACTGTTTTGGGAACTGAAGAGCAACTAGTTAAAGATACATATATTAAGTACTAAAAATATAGAGAAATTCATATTCCCTCATCTTAATACAAACTCATATTTAAGTATCCATTCATTTGACCAGTAAACACTTTTACTTGAAGTGCCTAATCTCTCCATGTGCCCACTCAATCAACATTTTCCAGTTTTCCTTTATTTAAGCTGACTAGATCCCTCTTTGTAGAAGCAGTCTTGTACTTAGAGCAGTAACTTTATTTTAAAGACATATTTTTTAGAGCATTTTTAGTGTTCACCACAAAATTGAGAGGATGTACAAAGGTATCCAGTTGCATGGCTTGTCTTTTAATTCTATAGTTTTTTTTTTTTTTTTTTTTACTGCACAGAAGTTTAGTTTTAATGAAGTTCCAGTTCATGGATTGTGTCTTCAGTGTTATACCTAAACAGGCAACAACATCTGTGTAGTCATCCAGGTTTTCTCCTATATTATCTTTTGTTTTGTTTTTGTTCAGTTACTGAGTTGTGTCCAGCTCTTTGCAACCTTGTGTATTGCAACACCCCAGGCTCCCCAGTTCTCCACTATCTCCTGGAGTTATCTTCTAGGAGGTTGTAGTTCTATCTTTTACATTGTGGTCTAAGAGCAGAAAGTTACTTTAAAATATTACAGCATGTTATTACTTTACAGTATTGATTACTTAGCCAAACTGAAGAGAAATAAGAGAAATGTAGGTATTTTCTTCAGCTCTTGTCTATTAACTTGTTAAAGGGTTGTAGCAAATAGTGGGTCCCTACCAGAAAAGAGATTAAGGGCTTGGAAATCTAGACTCATGGCTTTTAGTTCTTAATGTGTGTATTTTTATTTACCTGGAGGCGTTTCATTTACTTTTGGACTAAGTTTTTAATGCAGCACTTATTCTTGTGGTCTATACTTACTTAATATGTCCTATTTTCAAAGGTGATTTAAATTGAGAATTGATGGTTGGAATAGGCCAAAAGGTTACAGATTCATATGGACCCAACTACTTTTTTGTTTATGACGTTTTTCCCCTTCACAGTCCTATGAACCTGAACTTATACAGGTTATAACATAAAAACTAAATTAATATGAAGTGTTTGATCTCTGTGTGTCTCATTTTGTGGCTCAGGAAACTGAAGCAGTTATGCTACATGTTCTGCATAGAGAGTAGAAAGCATAATACCTTCAAAGGAATATACATTTATATGTACACCTATATTCTTTCTCTAAAAGTATTCTGTATCATGTGAGAGTAATCCTGTCATTTTCCAGGTTGGAAAATAATAGGGTTTACTGATTTTTGTTGAAATAAACTCTACAAATTTATTTTATACCCCATTTGGGGGCACCTTTCCTAGAGGACAACAGGAAAACTTGGATGCACAGGTTTTTTTTCTTTGTGTTTTTTCTTTTCAAGTATAACCAGTGTTTCAGAGTCCAAATCAGCCTGGACAGAAACAAGTTTAATATTATTGATAATAAGAGACCATCTCTGTCTCCATTTGTAATTGCAGATCAGTAGAAATCCAGGAACTCTAATTTGTTCCTAACCAATTTCAGAAGATCTCAGGGAGATTGTCAGATTTATTCTCCAACACTCTGTCCTCTTATCCATTTGTGTATGCTTTTCAAAATCACCTAAAGTTAACTACTCTGAAGCAGGCAGCTCAATATATATTCTCATCTTCCTGTATTATACATTTTAGAAAGCATATTTTGGTAACACAGAAGAAGGCACAAATTTGTTTTTTTATCTTGTTTGTATCCCAGAATTCAAACTGAGTTCTTGGGGACGGATGGGGCCTTAGGCCAGAGGTTAATGTTTACAACAATTCTCTCTGCTGATCATTTGTCTGAACAAAACATGCAAATTCTGAGCCTCTTTTCTCTTTTGGTGAAAACTCATGGTCCCTCCTGCAAACCAATGCCCAAGTGACCTGCTTCAAGGGCATCTAAATAGGGGATGAGTTTTTTTTTGTGGGAATAGAGCTGACACCAAGATTGTGTGCCTCCATTTCATCTGAAAGTGTATTTATTCTTTAATTTACTCATAAAAAGTGACTTTTTTGGTCCAGATAATTGTTTGCAATCTCCTTCTAGTTCAATGGAATACTAATGAAAAAATATTCTCATGTAAATACTTTCATTTTGTTATCCTTAATGTTGTTTTACTCATGTGATGATTGTCTAATTAGATGACTTTCTCAATCTTCACATGACTGACTACTCAATGGAAGATTTTTTCCTTTTCATACATGCTTAAAAGTAACCCCTTATTGTGGCTTTAAGAAATTAAGCTAAAGTTTAAGAAGGTATAATGAATACTAACAATCTATGTGCTATACAACTTTAGCTCAGTAAGTAAAATGTGCATGAAAAGGATTGGGATTAATAAGACTAGGGGTTAACAGAAACAGACTATAGATATTACACTAAGTTTGACAGAGCTCCTGCTTCCCAACAGAAATTCTTATATGGAATTGCGAAAAGCAACTTTTTAATGAGCATATGATTCAGTAGGTAAAATACATCTGCCATCTCTAAAGAAGAAGGGTGACGTGCTTCTAACTGGAAACTAAAGCTCAAAGACCCGGATACCTTGTCTTAACTATGGCAATAATGCTTGAACATATATTTTGTCTTGAATGAAATGTTTTTGATTTTCTAATTTTAACTCAGATGGTAACTGTGTTTAAAAGTACTTTTCCCGTACACATGTGGAAAGCTACAGTTCATCCACATTTCATCTGCATAGATCTGAAGGTGCTTGGTACTGAGCACAGAGCATGGAGCTTTTGAGTGACATAAACTCTCAGTAATCATTTCACTTGATATCATCATTTCATAGCTCAAAAAATTGATGCTGAGATAGAGTATGATATACCTTCAAGGTTACACAGTGAGATTTGTAGCAGAATCTAAAGTTGAACCCAGACCTATGATATCCAAGTAGTTCATACTCATTCTTGTGCTCCTTTCTACCCAAAATGATGCAAATATATGAGTTAGTAAAATTAAATGTAAAAGGGTAAGTCATTTTTATTAGAACTGATGGGAATCTACTTCACTGGCATTTTCACTTCTCTTTCACTGAATAGTTTTAGTATGTGGACACTGTTGAATATTTTAGGATGCAGACACAGTTGATAACTGAATCTAAAACAAAAAGAAAAAAATAACATTTCTTGCGTGTTTTTAAAGCATATAGTTATTTGGGATAATATGATACTTATTGAAAGGTTGTAAAACAGGTAAACCTTAAATATTTTCTGCTTCAGGTCAATCAATTCATTATTTCTACATACAAAAGTACACAATTCAACTCATTTTTTTGCCCTATGGCTTTATTTATTATTTTTATTTTTTTTTCCCCAACAATGTTTTTGCGTCAGTACTTTTTTGCTGTAAAAGCCACTACTTAACTGTATGGAGGACTTTAAATGATTAGCATAAAAATAAATTATCTGCCTAGGAATAAATGCTACCATCTTTTGTAGGCAAAGAAAACAATGCACAATCTACAAAATTTGCCCAATGTTAGGAAATTAAGTTGTTCGTTGTTCAGATGCTAAGTTGTGTCTGATTCTGCTACACCATGGACTTCAGCACATCCGGCTCCTCTGTTTTCCACTACCTCCTGGAGTTTGCTCAAATTCATGTCCATTGAGTCGGTGATGCTAACTCAGAGATGACCCTGATTCTCCCAACTCAACATCAACCATAGTTGTATAACTTATTGTAATATTTCTCTGTTTAAATAACTACTACTCATGGTGAGGTTGGAAATTAAGTTTTCAATTTCTGTGTATTCTATCTGCTAAAGGTTGAATACAGGCTAATGTCACTGTGATTACAGAAGCCCTATTAGAATATTCAGTTACTCTGGTTCTGCTTCCAGCTCTACCACTGACAGCTACACATTGGCCATCTTAAGGCATGTCATTCTTTAGAAATATCCACTGAGGATGACCTACTGGTGTGTGTGTGCTAAGTCACTTCAGTGGTGTCCACCTCTTTGTGACCCTATGGGCTGTAGCCTACCAGGCTCCTCTGGCCATAGTGTTTTCCAGGCAAAAATACTAAAGTGGGTTGCCATTTCCTACTCCAGGGCATCTTCCCAACCCAAGGATTGAAATCGTGTCTCTTAAGTCTCCTACATTGCCAGGCAGGTTTTTAACCACTAGCACCACCTGGAAAGCCCTAATCTACTGGTAGGAAATGCCAGAAGCGGGTGCTTCATACACAACTGTGAACTTCAAGTCCTCATCTCATATTGAAATGTATTAATATAATGGGTATAATGCAGTAAGGAATTCTAAGTTTTTAGACAATTGAATTTATTTGTCAACATGTGAATAATTAATGATCTCACCTTGTGAATGATTATTCCCTTTTAAACATTTCAGTATTTGTTGAGACCTAAATATGAAAAAGAGTTCTGAGAAATAAGCATATGAGTTCATCTTTGAAGATTTATTTCCAATCTATAGATGCGAAGGAACTAACATCAGGCTATTGCTATTAAATTTTTAGAAACACTACCCACGCAGTAAGATTTCCTGACCTTGCAGGCTAATAAAATGTTTTAATGTATCAGAATCAGCAGAGCATGTGGGCGGATAAGTCACTGAGCTAATTAGTCATCCCTTTCCCAAGAGCTGTGTATGACTTAGTGGAGTGTGTTTAGCATTACAAGTAAATCAACACTGTTGCGGCAGGGAAGCATCATTTCTGAGTCATTTTCATAACTCTGCCACCTTGACTTTCCAATAAAACCTCCCAAGTTTATGATGCTTACAGCTTATAAAAAGGGAATGTAGCAGGAAGGAAAATTAATGCCACACATAATCGTATGATAACCAGAGTACACTAACTTTAAAAAACAGAATGTATTTCTGAGTAATGGAAATGAAGATATATATTAGTTCCTATACATAAATGAACAATGGTGAATAAGTTATTTTCATTAGAATGGACCCACGACTATTTTACTGGCATTTTGGCTCATTTTCTACCATTATGATTTTAGGATGCAGACACAGTTGAATAGAAAAACAGCAAACTTAGATCTATAGCTAGAAGCAGTTGAAGATAAGTTTCAGGCAGGTCCTTTTATGGGAGTAGCAAAGAGAACTGTAATGTCTCTCCTTGGAATTCTTCAAGGAGAGACAGAGGAAGCAAGCAATAAAAATAACACAAAATTTTAAGTTTCCTATATAATTAATTTTATTTTTTAATCTTTACTTGTATATTTTATAATCTGATTTGCAAATACTTCTAGTTTGGACCCTCTGAATGAGTAAATCCATAAGGCAGGCCAGACCAAGACTATTATTGTTATTCTGATTTTATAGATGGAAAAGGAGATACAGAGAAACAGTATTGCTGAAGGTTACCTGCTTGAAAGTGGCAAAACTCAAAATACCTAAGACAAAAATACAAGGAAAAAAGGATCAAAAATTGATACAAGGAGAATACAAGAAACAGTTTCCCATAATTAATGCTTTCTTTTTCTCCTTGTCAATTCTTTCTTTGTCCCTTTATCTTTTAAATAAGGCCACCATCTTTGATCTTAAAACTCATTTCCTTGGCTCTATTTTTCCACCATTCTATTTGTTTCTCCTCTCAATTTCAACATCTGAAAAGAATAAACAACCATCACTTTCTTACCAACAACTCCCTTTATAAGCATTTGCAATCTGGCTCCTGCCTCTCCCTACACTGGAACTACCCTCCTGACAGTCATCAGTGTTTATTCTTAACTCCAATATTTTGTTCTCAGTAATTCCTCATCCCTCCTTGAGCTCTCCGCGACATTTAGAACTCTTGAAAATTTGCTTACTTAACTTCTCTCCCCTCTGTGATTAAATGACACGATAAGCCTCTGGAAAAAAATAAAGTTTCTTAGACTCCACATTTGCCTCCTCTTCTTTCAGGTCTTCAAAAAAGGCTTTGTTTAAGTCTTTCCTTTCACTGTCTTCCTTATATGTCAATTTCATACATTCCTATCAAATATCATCTTACTAGATTTTCTGGATTTTTTTCCTCAGGCTTCACTTTTCTCTTGAGCAACTGACCCACATTTCTAATTACCTGTTAGATATCTTCATATAAACTCAGTTTATATTAAAGCCAAATTTATTATCCTATTCACAACCATCTCAGTTACTGTTCCACAATGTACCCAATCCCCTACCTCAAAGACAAAGCAAGGTAAAAACAAAATAAAAACAGAAAAATAAACTTGATGCAGAATCTTTTCCTGAATCTGAGGCTTCATTTTTTCCTTTTGTTTCTATTTCCAGTCTGGCTCTTTCATGTGTTCTGTCCATCCTATTTTTCACTATCACTTCCCAACAGTTCTAATTCTCTGTTGCCTGAATTTTTCAACTATAAAAAGGGATTTGTATTAGTATAACATTCTATCACTGTTATGAGGTTGAATAAATTGATACACACAGAACACTTAAACCAGAGCCTGGCTTAGATCAATTGCTTAATAAATGCTAGCTTTTGCTGCCACCACTACTACTATTACTATTTTTACTACTACACCAGGACGACCTACATAAATTGTGGAGTCCATTAAAAAATAAGGTTCAGAAAGCAGGGAAAAAACTTAAATCAGTTTGCACTGTCTTCTGTGTTCCTAACTACATTTCCAAAGTCAGTTTCTATTCTACAGAGTGATAAAGTGATGCCCAAGAGAAATTATTCACCAGCCAGTGGTTAAAAATTGCAAGGTAGATTTTATTCCAACAGTAGGGAAGAGAGACTTCAGTATACAATATGCTCAACTCCACCAAAAAAAAAGATAGGAGTCTTTTAAAATGCTGGGCATGCTAACAATAAAGTACTGAAGGGCATTAAGCGAGCTTGTCAATGTGACTAGGTCTTTAGGGCTTGTTAATTAGCACTAATCTGGAGGAGAAACGTACTTTTAATATCTTTAGGACATAAGGTTGTTTTGTAAATTGGATAAGGCACTCACCAAAGTTAGGCTCCTACCCTCCCATGGGAACTAGGATTCAAGAGAACTGTCTCCCTGGAGGTTCTCATTTCAAAGAGCTTGTTTCCCACGTTCTTAACGGAGACATTTCTGCATGGTGGAAAACTTTCATCTTGAAGGGAAGAGAAAGGATTTATAATTAAAAGTTTGCTAAATGAACTGCTCTGAAAAAGGAAGGTCAAAGACCTATAGTCAGGTTTTGGCTGGAATAAAGAGCAAATTCTTCTGTTAGTTGTAGTATTGTTCTCCAGTGGATCAGGACCAAAAAGGATACACACACATGCACGCGCGCACACACATATGCACATAATTTATTTTCAGCAATTGCATCAGTGTAGAGGCTGAGAAGGCCCAAGTTCTTCAGCGTGCAATCTAGAGACACAGGGGTGCTTCCAGTCTGAATCCAGGCCTGAGAAACTGGGGAATCGATTGTGTAAGTTCCAGCCTAAAGCCAGCAGACTCAAGACCCAAGAAAAGCCAACATTTCAACTTGAGTCAAAATCAGGAAAAAGCTAATGTTCTGGCTCAAGACAGTCTGGCAGGAAGATTTCCCTCTTTTCCCAGAATGGTGAGGCTTTTTGTTCTTTTCAGCTTATTGGATGAGGGCCACCCACGTGAGGGAGAGTGACTAACTTCTTTATTCAGTCTGTTGACTTAAATGTTAATCTCATCCAAAAACAATCCCAGAGACACACCCAGAATAATGCCTCACCAAATATCTAGGCACTCCATGGCCCAGTCAAGGTGATAGGTAAGTGCAAATGCAAGTCGCTCAGTTGTGTCTGACTCTTTGCGACCCCAGGGACTATATAGTCCAAAGAATTCTCCAGGCCAGAATACTGGAGTGGGTAGCCGTTCCCTTCTCCAGGGGATCTTCCCAACTCAGGGATTGAACCCAGGTCTCCCACACTGCAGGTGGTTCTTTACCAGCTGAGCCACCAGGAAAGCCCAAGAATACTAGAGTGGGTAGCCTATCCCTTCTCCAGCAGATCTTACTGACCCAGGAATCGAACTGGGGTCTCCTGCATCGCAGGTGATTAGCCAAAATTAACCATTGTAGCAGTCTTGAGCTTTCTCAGGTATATATTTTTAAGTGGGATGGAGGAGCATGATCTTCCAAGGATCAGGGTCTTGGGCCAATAGAAGCTATAGTAGAATTTAATTCTCATAGCACAGAAAGGTTGGACAGTGTTGTTTATACTGAGAATTTTACAGTTCTTAGCAATCAAATGGCATTATAAGAATTTCATGAGATTTATGTCTGCTAAGTCGCTTCACTTGTGCCTACCTCTTTGAGACTCTATAGACTGTAGCCTGCTGGGCTCCTCTGTCCATGGGGATTCTCCAGACAAGAATACTGGAGTGGGTTGTCATTACCTAACTCAGTGGATCTTAATGACCCAGGGATTGAACCCATGTCTCTTAAGTCTCCTGCATTGGCAAGTGAGTTCTTTATCACTAGTGCCACCTGGGAAGCGCCACTTAGTTGGTAAATATTTTAAATCAGTTTAGAATTCTAAGAATATTTTAAATGAACTTTGTTATGATAAAAGCTATGATAAAATAGCTGATTTATGTATGGGAGAAAAGCTAAGACAAACCTAGACAGTGTATTAAAAAGCAGACATTATTTTGCTGACAAAGGTCCATATAGTCAAAGCTATGATTTTTTCCAGTAGTCATAAACAGATGTGAGAGCTGGACCATAAAGAAGGATGAGTGCTGAAGAATTGATGTTTTGAACTATGGTACTGGAGAAGATTCTTGAGAGTCCCTTGGACAGCAAGGACATCAAGCCAGTCAATCCTAAATGAAATCAGCCCTGAATATTCATTGGAAGAACTGATGGTGAAGCTAAAGCTCCAACACTTAGGCCACTGATTCGAAGAGCTGATTCGCTGGAGAAGACCCTGATTCTGGGAAAGATTGAGGGCAGGGGGAGAAGGGGGTGATAGAGAGTGAGATGACTGGATGGCATCCCAGATTCAATGGACAGGAGTTTGAGCAAACTCTGGGAGATAGTAAAGGACAGAGAAACCTGGCATTCTGCAGTCTATGGGGTTACAAAGAGCTGTACATGACTTAATGACTGAATAACAATCCATTACAGAACTGTGCATTTTAGAATTGAACTAAATTTTATATTTTGAAGGGATACAAATTCATCACTTACTATTTTCAAATTGCTGCCTCATTCTGTCCTTACCTTGATGTGTACATGATCTTAGACATTTTGAAAATATGGAAGCAATGAGCTCAACCACACAGGCTTGAAATTCCAGAAAAATATTCTTCTGGCAAAAGAAATAGAGCCAGTTTTATATTGTTACTGTTTTCCCTTTAAAGATCAATATTCTTCCATTTACTACTGTTATATACCAGGATCTTGTTATGGGGTTTTGTCACTATAATTAAACCAATAATGAGTACAAATATTTAGTATAAGTATATTCATAGTAGCAGGTTCTATGGAAAACAAAGGTTTTTCTCATCTTGCATTCACGTCCCCTAGCCATAGAACTCTTCCTAATGTGAAAGCCCTTTGTTCCACATGTGTATGCTTCTCCCTTTTCTGAATGAAACTTCAGATCTTAGTCAAAATCCTTAACCTGTGTACTTAGCATTTAGTCTCCCTCTGTGAAACTTTTAAAAGTGATTTCCATGCTAAGAAGCAATTAGTTCAGCATACCCTGCAAAGAAAGTCTTCTTCAGTATTATATTTTCTCTCTTCTAGATATCCAATCCTTTTAATATCTTAACTTATGTCTACAGAATGAAGGTGCTTTATAAGACAGACTTTGTACCTATTTACAGGGGGACATTACTAATATTATGGCAAATAGATCAGTTTCCAATGTTTTAGATACCTTTTAAAGTTTCTATTTTCTCAATCCCACTTTAGATATTCAAGAAATATTTATTAAGTTCCTATTATGTGCTATAAATACTATGTATTGAGTGCCTCTTGGAAGATGAAACTACACTAGCTAATGAAAGAGAGTATGGCCTCAGTTACACAGAACTTTCATTCTAGTCTGGGAAGATAAGGAGTAGTCAAATAAATAAAACATATGATGAGTGATAAGTTATGAAATAAAAGCAGGATGATTTTATTAGACAGAGCCCTTAGTTAGGTGAACATTTTACCAGGTGAACAGGGGAAGATCTGACTCCTAAGGTGACATTTCAGAAAGGAAGCATGAGAAATGGAAGTGTAATCCATAAGATGATTTCAAACACAACTTAGAGCAACTGTGAGTGTCCTGAGGCAGAAGTGAACTTAACATAGTACAGGAATAGCAAGGAGGCCAGTGTGACTGGAACAGAATGAACAATTGGAAAGTGGTAAGAAATGAGCTCTTAGAGAAGCAATAGGGGGTCAGATCACATAGGGCTTTGCTTATCAGTATTCGGATACTGTCTTTCACTCTGAATGTAAAGCTATTTAAGGGTTCTGTGTAGGCTAGTGATACATGTATGACCTACATTTGAAAAATTCCCCTCACTGCTATTGTTAAGGATAGATTAAAGGAGGGTGAATCTGCAAGTAGAAAAATGAATCAAATGCTATTGAGATACTGCGCGCTTGGCCTAGGGTGTTAACCACAGAGGTGATGAGAAGTGACTTGATGCTGGTTTTATTTTGAGTGGGTGTGTGTGTATGTGTGTGCTCAGTCTTGTCAAACACTTTGCAATCTCATGAACCGTAGCCCACCCGCAGCCTCTGTTAATGGGATTTTCCAGTAAAGAATACTGGAGTGGGTTTCCATTTTCTCCTCCAGGAAATCTTCCTGACCCAGAGATGGAACCCACAAGGCCCGTGTCTCCTGCATTGGTAGGCGGATTCCTTAGCACTGTACACCTGGAGGCTAGAACTGACAAGGACAATGTCCAGATATTTGAGAAATAGGACAGATGCAGTCAAGATTTTTGGGTTGAAAACTGGAAACATATAGCTGCCTTTGTCTAAGAAGAGTAGAAGAGACACTATCAAGACACGTTCTGTGTTGAACTATGTGATATTTTTGGAACTCAGTTATTAATCTGAGTGGAGATGTAGGCTAGGTAGCTGGTTACATGAATCCACAATATCCTGGCTGAACATAAATGTTTAGTAGTTACCCCTTCTGGCTCAGCCAGTAAAGAATCTGCCTGCAATGCGGGAGATCTGGGTTTGATCCCTGTGTTGGGAAGATTCCCTGGAGAAGGGAAAGGCTACCCACTCCAGTATTCTGGCCTCAGAATATACAGTATTCTGTATAGTCCATGCGGTCACAAAGTGTTGGACATGACTCAGCCACTTTCACTTTCTTTTCACTCGCTGATGGTGTATCAGAGCCGCTGAATGAGCCATGGAAATTCAAGGATGAGTAGAATGACCAATAATAATCTTCCACTGTATTTAGATATGGAGTGATCATAGGTGACTTTGGCAAAAGTAGTTTTAATGGAACGGTAGTGTAAATGTCTGAATAGAATTGGTTCAAAAGAAAGTAGGAGGAGAATGATGAGATTCAGCAGGTATCAAAAACTCCTGAGATTTTGAGGTATGTTGTTGTTAATAAAAGAAACAAAACATAGGGGTTCAAGGGAGAATTTATTATAGAGAAATTGTGGCTGATCAATTGAATGGGAAGAATTTTCAATTCTGCTTATATGTGTAAAAAGAGAGTCCCATAGGAATCTCAAGGTCATTTAGAAATATGTGGAAAACAAAATTTGATCACGGTCAGAGTCAACTAGAGAATATAAACAAAAAACTCTCAGAGTAACCACAGAGAAATCACTATGTAGAGCTAAGGAGCGATGGAGACTGACTATCGTTATTTCTGGAAAGTCTGAATCTGAATATTTGGAAGATTTCATCTGCCTTAAATTTGTATGGTCATTTTCTAAGCAGACTTATATGAATCATCTTGTTTTATCTTCTCCACAACACTGGTAATAAGTAAAAGGTAGACCACCCTTAACTGAGGTAAAAATGTGCTATCTCCAAAGTTGAGGACTTGACTTAGCCTCTCTGGCAAGTTTTATTCTCATGATATATTAAAGTCATAGAAAAATGAGGACCCTTTAGCTTTCCATTCTAAAGAGAAGATACATATTCTAGGAAGATGACTAGTAAAAAAAGATAGCCAGTCACTTAAAATATTTCCAAGTACCCAAGGTCATTGAGAGGACATGGCCGCAGGTTGACCTGGGCATCTAAGACTTCTCACCCCTGTCCTTGGAATATGTATTCTGCTTGCTTTCCCTACAATAGAATCTGCCTCAGGGATAGTGCCCTGAGATAGCAGTGTGTTGTTGAGACCATCTGGAGTATTCCAGACCGAATCCAGTTAAGACCTCTACTTAAACTTTAAGCTTCTGGCAGGCGCGGTCAGAGATCTATTCCTGCTGCTGTTGCCACCCAAGACAAACCTAGGGTGTCAGTTCCTTTGCTTATGGAAACTCTACCATCCATCTGGGGTGGCTTGATTCTTTCTTTGGTCTCTCTTTGTTCTCCCAGTATAGGGCCCCATTTCAGATTTCACCAGGGAAGTTCCTGAGGTTTTGAACAAACAGCAAGAGGTAAGTTGAAAAACATAATAAAATATGCTTATAGTGATGAAAGTGTAGTTAAGTTTAATGGTGGAAAATGACATCATGAACATGGAAATCAAGAGAGAGTTGTACCAGATGGTTTCTACAACCATTCTTGTGTGCATGTTAAGTTGCTTCAGTTGTGTCCTATAGTTATGTCCTGTGACCCTATAGGCAGTAGTATGCCAGGGTCCTCTGTCCACGGGGTTCTCCAGGCAAGAGTTGCCATTTCCTCCTGCAGGGGACTTTTGTGATTCAGGGATTGAACCAGCATTTCTTAAGTCTTCTACATTGGGAGGCAGTTTCTTTACCACTAGCGCCACCTTGGGAAGCCCTCTATAACTTTTGATAGAGCCAAAGCATCTTAGAAAAGAACTGAGATAAAATTAGTTTAAGAACTTTGAGAGGGAATTTATTACAGAATAAGTTCTGTACTATCTATTGTAGAGAGGAAATTTGCTGTCCTTGTTAAACAGATTTTTAATTAATAAGGAAATATCACATACACTGTACAGAGGGATTATCATTTTTCCAAAGAATTAGAAAACAATAGAATATACTTAACACTAAATTAAATCAAACACAATTTAATCATTTTAATGACTCCAAAGTTTGCTAGAATACTTTACATTAGAGAATGAGTTTCAGCAGGTGTCCTGTGACAAAAATTGCAGGTGTACACAATAAGAAATTAGGTTATTGATTAGATTATATTTTGGAAGCACTAATAACTATTGTTCAGATCACAGAAATATTTAGACATGGCAGGTGTTTAGACAAGCCTTGTAGTACAAGAGGATCGTGTCTTCGTTGATTCATTTATTCATCCTCCATTTTGTTGAAAGCCTGCTGAATGCTTGGCATTGTGGTAACTGAATTATTATCAGTAGGAATTGTATTAACAAAGCTTTCTATCTTCAGAAAGTTGACAGTCTAGTTCGTAGAGCAGAAAAGTCAAGTATAGGAATATATACTTGATAGCATGGAAGCCCGGGAGAGAGTTACTCCGCCTAGTCCTAGTGTTACAGAGGCTCTGGGACCAGGTGGACCCCAGCTGGGTCCCTTCGTCACCCCGCACCTCTGGCGCCGATGCAGGAGAGTCCAGGTTCTGCAAAGCAGAGCAGAAACTATTCACTGAACAAGGAATGGGGCAGGGTGATCTTCTGCTCTAAAGACCCCTCCTCCAGTGGTGAGGTGGGGGCTGGTGAGGGGAAGTGCAAAACCTGTGAAGAGTAAGAGATTAGTGTGCCTGTGTGAGCTGTCAGCTCAGTTGTCTCTGACTCTTTGTGACCCCATGAACCATACCCCGGCATGCTCCTCTGTCCATGGAATTTTCCAGGCAAGAATATTGGCGTGGGTTGCCATTTCCTACTTAAGGGGATCTTCCTGACCCAGGGATCAAACCTTTGTCTCTTGTGTCCCTGCATTGGCTGACAGATTCTTTACCACTCTGTCACGGTAATCCCCAAGAGGAGTACACCATCAGAATTCAGGAGGGAGGCAATTGCCAGAAACAGCTGAAGCTGCACAGTCCTTTGGGCTCCTTTGCATGCTGCTTAATTTTGTGTCACAGAGTGCAACCCTCTGTTTGGATGGAGATCCTAACATCTTAGAAGCAAAGGTAGCTTTCAGTCTCTTCTGCTCAGGTACTGCCCTCCTGCTCAGGCTGGAACCAGTTCAGGGCAAATGACTAGCACCTTCTTGGTCCTTTCTGGCTCCAGGGTGGTTCTATGGTTTTACTTATGTGGCGTCTGCCTTAGTTTCTATTAAGTATAGCTGTGGGCACATACTAACAGATTTTGGTGTGGGGGGAGAAACAGTAGTTTAGTGTTTGTACAGTGACAAAGGTCTTTTCCTTGCGACATTAGGTTGGATAAAGAATAATTTTGGGGAAAATTCACCTCTCTGTTTGAAATCCTGAGGTTTGTTGCTACTGTATTCATCATGCATATGGGAGCATATTTAATGGGTAGTTAATAGATTTAAAAGAAAAGTGCATGTCAGTGGAATAGAGAATTAGAGATGAAAGTCTTGGTCGTTGATTCAGACTGCTTGGGTATATAAGAAGGCAAACAAAATGTATTGGAAACCACTTTTCACTGAGTAATGCTCAGAGTGGCTCATTTTTTCTTAAAAAGCAAAAACAAAAACCAAAAAGCCAAACCCAGAGTGTTTAAGTGCAACATTGATTTCTTTTTCAATGACCTTGAGGGATTGAAGTTCAGCTGAAAAATGAGTAAGAATTCACACATTGATTTCATAAACAAATACATGTAGGCCAAAGGACTCACACAATCATTTGTTAATCTGTAATTAAGACATATGTATTATTCAGGGTCCAGTCTGGAGATAGAAACTGCAGCAGCTTTCATTGTTATTTCTCTTTGATTTTCATTTTCATCAGGCATATTTAATATAAAGATGTAAAACTAGGTATTGGAAGAGTGGAAAGAGAAAGCTTACATACTACTGCATCGGGGGGAATAGCTACTGGAAGGTGATTTTATCATAAGGCTGGGACAATGGAAAGATTGATGTTATTAAAACATTGGAGATGGAGTAGTGAATCTGCAGAGCCTGAAACTCAGGTGGCTGAAACTTAAGATGTCCAAGAGTCTTGCTCACTCAGTGAAGCTGACATCTCTGAGGAGGTGTCGTCAGGTGGATCCTGAAAGTGTTTGGAAAGAGCAAACTGAAATCAACCGCTTTTGCTGAAATGGAATATTACTGTCAGGGTGAAATGTTGTTGCTATGGTGATAGAGCGGCAAGAAGCAGAACACAAGATCAAGAAACAAACAGGAAGGAGTATGTCCCTTCTTTTACCTTAATTCTTCCATACTTTTCTGGTACCTTATATTGGTAGAGACTTACAGAATACAGAAGCCAGAGGACAAAGCAGTCCCAGTCCCAGAATCACAAAAGGAGTATGAAGGGTGGGTTTAAAGATTAGAGCCATCACAAAAACTGATAAAACAATTTATGACTCTGATACACTAGCAGGTAATGTATGCTGTTCTCTGCTTAGTCGCTCAGAATTGTCCAGCTCTTTGTGACTCTATGGACTGCAGCCTGCCAGGCTCCTCTGTATGTGGGGATTCTCCAGGCAAGAATACTGGAGTGGGTTGCCATGCCCTCCTCCAAAGGACCTTCCCAACCCAGGTCTCCCACACTGCAGGCGGATTCTTTACCATCTGAATTACCAGGGAAGCCCAGCAGGAAACATATTTGAGTATAATTTTGTATTGTATGTGTATGTGCTCAGTTGTATCTAACTTTTTGTGACCCCATGAACTATATAGCCTACCTCTGTCTGTGGAATTTCCCAGGCAAGAATATTGGAGTGGGTTGCTGTTTCCTTCTCCAGCGAGTCTTTCTGACCCAGGGATCGAACCTGTAACTCTTGAGTCTCCTGCATTGACGGGAAGATTCTTTACCACTACAGCGTCTCACCCGAGAAGCCCTACTATAATTTTTGCATTAGCCCTATATAGTTTAAGGTTGGAAGTGGAATTCTATGAAGAATTTGTTTTTGCTCCATTAGAATTGAAAGTTGATTACTAATCAATACATTTATACTTTTAAAAAGCTTAGTTATGTAAAGTTACAGAATATTGCCTTAAGTCTCAACATGCTTCAAAATGCGGAAAACTCACTTGGTGGATGTATCTGTCTTGAAGTCATTTTATTGTTCTATACTGTTTTATTAAAGACTGGTATGTAAGTTTGCTTCTTGGAATGCAGTGTGAAATTTTGGCCTGAGTTAAGGATATCAGAATATAAAATACAAAATTTGTATCAAGGCAACAAACTTTTTTCATGTGACTAAAAGAAGAATGCTTTATTTTAATTCCAAAATATTCTATTTTCAGCTTTATCATTACTTTATCATTTTCTCAAATATCAATCCACAATTAACAATGGGAAGAGGTGAAAGAATCTGGTCTTCTGATTAATCATGTAAAAATCTAAAAAGAGCTCAAGATTAGAACAGTCATAAGCTACACGATTGGAACTCTTACAAAAGCTATAGAAATCACTCAACACAAGAATTCACTCAATGATGAAATAACATTTAGAGGAAATTATTTATTTTACTTTATTAATGTTGGTATTAAAATGTTCAGCAGGGCTTTTTGTTTCTTAAGGGGAAAAAGGTAGGCAGAAAGTTGATCAAGCAAAACAATAAGAAATAAGATTTTGTAAAATAAGTAGATTTTAATTGCATCAGGTGCTAAAGTGTTATTTTTCCCTCAAGTATTCTAAGCCAATTTTTCATATGCATCATTGCATAGCACCAATGTTGCTTATTGTTCCCCATTTAGATTCTTGTTTCTAATCAAGTTTTCTGAATAAATTAGTAAGTCTATATATTTTACTTGCCTCTCAAGATTATTTTTTTTAGTTTAGCACCTAAATTACTGTTTCTTAAAAGTATTATAGCATTATATATTAATAGTTCTGTGAATTTTCTGATTTGTTCTTCAGTAATATTTTTGCATTGTGGGAAATCTAACATCAAGTTTGAAGTTTATACCTAGATAAATTGTAATATATATTTTTGATATAAAATACTAAGAGACAGGAATCTCTTTAGTTTTCAAGGAAGAGTTGCCTTTCCACGCCATTTTGAAAATTATTTATCTTTATCAAAGTAGGTAAAGAAATATTAACATAATATATTTGTTTTAATTAATTAAATTAATGAACATATTTAAGAGAAGTTATTAAGAGAATAATAATAGGCTTGATTTAAAGAAAGATATTATCAAATGCTAAGATTAAAGTCTCAGTACAATCTCAATTTTTAAGAATTTCAACAAAATATTTAAAAATTCCTGTTTAAACCAAACAAACTATTGTCAGCACTGTGTCAGACTTTATTTATGCCTTTATTCCACAGATTTCTTGATTGATAAAATGTCGTGATATCTGAAGAATGAATTAGAGTGTGTTGATGATCAGAGGAGTCAGTATTTTGGCAGAAAGACCAGCACGTATTAAGGTCCAGTGATAGGGGGAGGGATGATATGTTTTAGGAAGTGGAAAGAGACAAATGTGACTATTTTGGTAGATAAAACTCAAACCATTTAGAGCCTTTAAGTTCAAATCCAGGATTTTGATATTTATCTTAAAATTAAGAGAATATTAATATTGCTCAATCAGAGGTACTGGTATTATTGAACCAATGCAATTTTCATTTTTAAAAATTGCTCTGGCTCTAGTGAAAATGAAGAAAGAACCAGCTAAAGACAAGTGTGTCTCTAGGAGGCAATGTAAGTAGCTATACTTACCAGTGTTTGCCTTGGCTTCAGTGAGCTCATAGATCTCTTGGAGCTAACCCATAAAATAAATTTTAAAAACAGATCTGCTGTTCTAGAGACTTAGTAATTAAAATTTTAAAAAAGAGTAAAATTAGTTCTGAGATATGTTTATTTTATCATGGAGGAAAGAACTAGAACAAACTCATAGCTTTTGAACTCTTTTTATAAATGGTATGTTTTTATACAAGAGTATAAGATTGACAATATGAGTCTATTCTGCCTTGGAGACAGTTGCTTAAGTGATGTACCCATGGGATTGAGAAACACATCTCTATAGCTACACATCTTAGGTTTTTAGTCATCATTGGTTTCACATTTATTTCTTGATTTAGAGTTCTCCTGGGAAAGGGAGGGTAACTTCAATATTCATTTTGAATTAATAAAAATGATGATGATAGCAATAAAAGCAAAATGATAGATAATATTTGGTTCGTGTATAGCATAAAAGAAGCACTTCTCTAAGAAACACCATCTCAAAAATCAAAACTCTGAGGAGAAACTTTTTAATTATAATTATCCTAAGGATATAAAGAAATTCAAGCTTGGAAAGGAACACATGAGATTATACAAGAAGAAACTGAATTCAAGCCAGGGTCTGTTTGACTCCAAAACATATATTCTAAAATTATACTCCTCCTTACTGGGAAGTAAGTATGGAAGATCTGTTGTGAATAGTGAGTAAAATTGCTTTCTACTTTGCCACTGTTTGGTCAACTAGCTTTTAGAGGTATTAAGTGCAACAAACAAAGGTTATTTGAGGTAGAGGATTTTGCTGTTGTTTAGTCACTCAATCGTGTCTGACTCTTTGCAACCCCATGGACTGCAGCACACCAGGCTTCCCTGTCCATCACCATCTCCTGGAGCTTGCTCAGACTCATGTCCATTGAGTCAGTGATGCCATCCAGCCATCTCATCCTCTATTGTCCCCTTCTCCTCCTGCATTCAATCATTCTAACGAGTCGGCTCTTGGCATCATGTGGCCAAAGTATTGGAGCCTCAGCTTCAGCATCAGTCCTTCCAATGATTATTCAGGGCTGATTTCCTATAGGACTGACTAGTTTGATCTCCTTGCAGTCCAAGGGACTCTCACGAGTCTTCTCCAACACCACAGTTCAAAACCATCAATTTTTTGGTGCTCAGCCAAGAACAAGTAAAGTAGAATTTTAATGAATACTGGCATGATCATATCCTAGATCTAACACAAAGATTGCTGTTTTCAACTTCCTGTTTCAAATTAATAGAAATATTTAAAGCAATGGAGATAAATATATAAAAAAAAACTCTGTTTCTTTTCTCAGAAGAGACAAATAGGACTGTATATCTCCCTTTTGTTGATTTTCAAAATATTCTACAGAATATTTTGTTTCTCTGTAAAGAAATGAAATAATTTCACCATAATTTAATTATACTGCTTTGTTAAGCCTTCTTGGCATATTTGAAGAAGTAATAAAAATGAAGTTGCATTTGTTTTTATAGTACAATGGTGATAGGGGAATATTTTAATCTTTTTCTCTAGAGTGCATCCAAGGCATCACAATTTCTCCTCATTATAACAAGAGGAGAAAAGAGCTTGCAATGGAAGTTGAATAACCCTGTGTGAGTTTATAAAACATATTGTGAGGAGACTATGACATACGTAGTTGTGCATATGAAAGATCAATTCTGTACTCAATATTTTTAATTTTTAAAAGTAACTTATTCATGCAGACTGATTTTAGTTAGATTTAACTTTTTAAACATTGGATCCTATGACTTTATTCACATTTTTTGTTTTAATTAAAGTTCATTTAGTTTAATCTTTAATTAAATATTTATAATATATTAGTTTCAGGTGTATAGCACAGTGATTCAATATTTTTATAGATTATGCTCCATTTAAAATTAGTATAAAGTACTGGTTATTTTCCCTGTGCTGTACATTGCATCTTTGTATCATATTTATTTTGACATAGTAGTTTGTGTCTTTTAATCCCTTTAATCCCAATTACCATGCTCTTCTTCCCCTTTTTCTCCCCACTGGTAACCACTAGTTTGTCTTCTAGATCTGTGAGTCTGTTTCTGTTTTGTTGTATGCATTCATTAGTTTTACTTTTCAGATTCCACATATAAGTGATAACATACCGTATTTTTCTTCCTCAGACTTATTTCACTAAGCATAATAATCTCTCTACATTGTTGTGAATGGCAGAACTTCATTCTTTTTATAGCTGAGTAATATTCCACTGTTTATATGTATATACATACATATATATATATATACACTCATAGACACACATACAATGTAATAATGTGTATTCAAATTATATATGTATTCAAATTAACAAACTATAATTATTTTTCCAAAGATGTATTGTTTTTCATTCACATCCATCATACACTGTAACCCACCCCCCCCCAAAAAAAAGCAATGTACGTGAAATAAGAGAAAATAAATCACAAACACATAGCATGGGTAACAGGTCTTAGTTACACACAACTCAGTTTCCAGCAATATAAGGAGGCTGAAAATGTTCTTTTATAAGAATTTTCTGCTAGCAAGATTTTTAGGCAGGTGCTTGGTTGGCCTGTAAGTTTTGAGTACTTGAAACAGTTTTGTTTGCTTTTCTTTTCTTTAGCATTTAGAACAGCCATCGTTGTCCTACGAGGGACAGAGCTTCCATCATGTCCAGGAAAAATGAGGGAGGGAACCACAGAGGCAGCATGAGATCCAAGTACAACATTCAGATGGTTGGTCCAGTGTAGCTTGGGGAAGGAGGAAGGAGACGGAACTCTAGGGTTAGCCACATTCCTTCAGGGGTGTGCACCAGCCATTTTTTCATGCATCTGCACCAACGACTTGTAGGACTGCTGGGCTCTTATCAGACTGTGTTGAAATTTGTTGGCTCCACACTGCCTTTTCCTTCACTAGAGTGGCACTGATCTGCGTGATCACTTATGATTGCGTAGGCCCTGCTCCAGCCCTGCTTGGTGAGAAGTTTCATGCAGATGCAGATGGCACCTCCATCTGCAGAGGGATACTTAGGGTGCTTCCAAACCTTGGCTATTATGAATAATGCTGCCATTTTCATTGAGGTATTATTTTTTAATATATGCCAAGAACCGGGATTGCTGGGTCATAAGTTAGTTCCATTTTTAGTTTTTTGAGCAGCTTCCGCACTGCTCTCAACAGTGGCTACGCCAGTTAGTATTACCACCAACAATGGACTGAGTGCCTTTTCTCCACATCCTTGCCAACAATGCTTATCTGTAGACTTTTTTTTTTCCCCCACCGAGGGAGTCTATTGGTTTAAAATGAGTTGCCTATGTGGTAATAAAACAGTCTGTAGGGGAAGAGGGTGGGGAAGGCACAGGGAACATGGCCCATGTCCTCTGTTAAGAAGGCATGTCCCCATTTTTGGCATCTCTAGTTGGGCAGGGCTGGCATCCTCAGAGATCGCAGAGAAGATAAGCGGGGTGGGAGAGGGAGAATGGGGGAGCTCAGAGAGAGACACACACAGAGAGAAACAGAATAGTTGTGTGTGTGTGTGTGTGTGAGAGAGAGAGAGAGAGAGAGAGGAAAGGAGAGGAGAGGAAAAATCTCAAAAATAGGACTCTGGGTGTGTTTCTGTTTGAGAGAAAAAGGAGGGAAAAAGTATGAAAAAATGAAAAAAGGAGTGGGGAGACAGACCCTACTCTCCCCTTAGGGGACTGGTTAGACTTTTCGATTTTAGTTATTCTAACAGACATGAGATGAAATCTCATTTTGGTTTTGATTTTTATTTTTCTAATAATTATTGATGTTGAGCTTTTCATGTGTCCATTAGCTCTCTATAAGTCTTTGGAAAAATGTCTATTCAGGTCTTCTGCCCATTTTTGAGTCAAATCATCGTTTTTGTTTTCTTGTTGAGTTGTATGTTGTTGTTATTGTTCAGTAGCTCAGTCGTGCTTGGCTCTTTGTGACCCCATGGACTGCAGCATGCCAAGCTTCCTTGTCTTTCACCATCTCCTGGAGCTCGGTCAAATGCATATCTGAGTTGGTGATGCCATCCTACTATCTCATCCTTGTTCACCCCCATCTTCTCTTGCCTTCAATCTTTCCCAGTAGTGTGGTCTTTTCTAAGGAGTCAGTTCTTGGCAACAAGTGGCCAAAATATTGGAGCTTCCACTTCAGCATCAGTCTTCCAATGAATATTCAGGTTGATTTCCTTTAGGATTGACTGGTTTGATCTCCTTGCAATCCAAGGGACTCTCAAGAGTCTTCTCCAACACCACAGTTCAAAAGCATCAATTCTTCAGTGCTCAGCCTTCTTTATGATCTAATTCTCACATCCATTCATGACTACTGGAAAAATGATAGCTATGATTGTTTGGATCTTTGTTGGCAAAGTAATGTCTCTGGTTTTTAATATGCTGTCTAGGTTGGTCATAGCTTTTCTTCCAAGGAGCAAGTGTCTTTTAATTTCACGGCTGCAGTCACCATCTGCAGTGATTTTGGAACCCAAGAAAATAAAGTATGTCACTGTTTCCCCATCTGTTTGTCATGAAGTGATGGGATTGGATGCCATGATCTTTGTTTTTTGAATGTTGAGTTTTAAGCCGGCTTTTTCACTCTCTTCTTTTACTTTCTTCAAGAGGCTCTGTAGTTTCCCTTCATTTTCTGCCATAAGGGTTGTAGGAGTTGTTTATATATTTTGGATATTAATGCTTAATCTGACATATCATTTGCAGATATTTTCTCCCATATTCAGTAGGTTGTCTTTTGGTTTTGTAGATGGTTTCCTTTGTTGTGCAAAAGCTTTTAAATTTAGTTAGATCACATTTAAAAATTTTCGCTTTTCTTTCTTTTGCCTTAGGAATAGATATGTTCTGCCTGTGTTCTCTTCTAGAATTTTTATGGTTCCCTGTATTACATTTAGGTCTTTAATCCATTTTATTTCTGTATATGGTATGAGGAAATGTTCAAAATTTTATATGTAGCAGCCCAATTTCCCAAGAACTGGGAGATTTAACTTTTTTTTCCCTCTCTTTCTGTAATGCTACTCTCTGTCTTTAGTTAAAAGTTAGGTTTTACATGAAAAGTAAAAAAAAACAAATCTGAATATATCTTTTTAACTTTCCCACAAAAAGTCTCCTCAGATTAAAGGTGTTAATGCCATCCCTTCTCTTTTTAATGATAGGTTCTGACCACTGAAAATGTCTAACCTATATTCACAATATTTTTTAAGTTATGGAGTTAATGTGCAGGATAATGGCATGGCTTATTTAAAGTTTGCAAAGGGAGTACATTCCTGTCACTGTATGTTAGTTTTGTATAATACCTAGCATTTTAACATCCTAGTACATCCACTGTCCATGATATGAAGACATAAAGTTCTATTTTCTCTACTCACATATTCTTAAAGCACTCTGAAAAGAAAAATAGCATGCTAAAAGTGTTTTGTTCTTTGTGGCACTACTCAGGTTTAGGTTAAACCCAAATCTTCATAATTTCCTCCATGGTTTGACAATTCTCTCTGCTTAGTGCAAACCCATTAAAGTTTCTCTAAAAGAGAAAGGCTAGATTTGGGAAAGTAGAAGGCTGCAAAGGACAGTGAAATGAACAATGCTAACCTCAGTTTGTTAATTGAGGTCATTGGTTAGCTTTAGAGAATCCTGTATGCACAATTAAGCAAGCATTTCACACGGGTCTTCCTCATGAACTGGTTTTGAGCTATTCAGCTGAACAGAAAATTGATAGGCATGGTAAACATGCTCTAGTTGCCTAATTAGCTCAGGTAGTACAATTACTGGTGTTCAATATCTATCAACAAAGCAAAGGTGCTTTAAATGTCATATAAACACTGGAAATAAAAATAAAGCACAAAGGGATTTCACACAACCAGCCATCTGAATGAAAGTCGACTTCTTGCTAATCCTGTCTTGTAATGTAGAAAGCTCAACTTAGAGAAAGAAAGACAAAAAAGAAAAGAAAAAAAAAACTTGTTTGATTTAAAATTGCCATTTCTGAGAGTTAGAGAGTCATTTAAGACAGTGTTTACAAGCTTTATAAAACCTCACATTAATTTGGAATAATAAAATAATTGGTTAAATAAGTCAAACTAAATGATACCAGCAGAAACTCTCCCATTCTATAGTCTCCCTCCCCATGCAGAATGAGCCACATGCGGAATGAGCCCCATGCAGAAGAGCTTAAGAATTCTATCTTACAGAATGCAGTCCTATAAGTGAAAACATGTCAGTGTATTAGACTGAGTTAAGTTCAGATATAAATTTTCAGGATGTTTTTGTCTTCTAATATCATTTTGCAAGTTCTTATATATAGCCTTCCTATTATGCCTACCATTTATCCATTTGATTACTGAACTAGTACTTAATAAGCAACCACTTTGTGCTAGGACTATGGAAGCATATACTTGAAATGGTTGAAATGCTTTGCACACAGAATGTCTCAGGGTAGTGGACAGACTGTAATTGACGGTCCAGATGAACTTTTCCCTTACTCAGATGGACATCCCCACCTCCCTCACTCCTAGGAGAACCTCTCTCCAAACAGCCTTCTGACTCAGGGAAACCCGGGTCTACCCGCAGCTCCAGCTGGTGAGTGTGTATGTGTCGTGTGCTTGGTCGCTTCAGTCGTATCTGACTCTTTGCAGTCCTATGGACTGTAGTCTGCCAGGATCCTTGGTCCAGTCTATGGGATTCTCAAGGGAAGTTCCAGCCCCCTTCCAAGGGATTAACTTAGTAAAGAGCTTCTCACCCATTGGCTGACTGAGTTATCCTTAGAGATCTGCTGGAGATTTTGAGAAAGGCATTCTTACCTTTACATTTTTATGAGAGAGTCTCTAGGACTCTTTTCCTTTGGATTCTGTAAATACAAAATGTTGACACAGAAAATCAGTCATTTTTCACATGAAGGAAACAGCCAGAAGAGGAAGGAATCACAGAGAGGAAGGCACATTCAAGGCGACAGCAGTTCTGACCTTCAGAAAACCCACTCTACCTCTGACTTTTATTACTTTTGTGGCAGTATGTATTGCTTTCACTGGTACTTAGAGTCACAGTACTTTAGTCTATAAATGAGAGAAATCCTTTTATCAAAAAATCATTCAGAACCATTTTGTTTTATTTCTTATTGTTTTCTCTTCTTTTGTCACAATTTATCACCAAAAATTTTTAACAAGTCAAGACTATCTGTTTATTGGTATATTATACAAAGGAATTTCTTGATTCTTTAATAATATAATGCATGCTTATAGTTTATAAACCAAATAGTGCTAAAATGCTTGTGCATATTGTTAGATGCAATATCTAAGCTGTAAGAATGCCAATTGATTTTTTTGAGGACTCCTACTTCTGGTATTGTCTGGATGTTCTCTATTTCCTCCCTTTTTCTGTTTCACATTTTTCTCTTAACTGGAGACTCCTATCAAACAGCTGATGATTCTTGGCTGTTTGTTAATACACTGAGATAATTAAAAGCCTTAAAAAGCTTTACTTTCATCAAGTAACTTTTGATTTCCTTATTTCCTTCCTACAAGTTTCTACAACCTAACCTCCTTACCTGGCTTCTCCTCTTGTATATGAAATTCAAATTCCATTCTCTCTTGGAATACTCCATCTTCAGAGAATTCCCTGAGCAATTTATTGAAAGCGCTACTCCCCATCAGCCACTCATTAACTCTTATAATCAGTGCTACAAAGCACTGATTTTTATTTTAAATTATATTATACAACTCTTGTTGTTGTGCAGTCACTCCGTTGTGTCTGACTCTGTGACCCCAGGGACTGCAACACTCCAGGCTTCCCTGTCCTTCACTATCTCCTGGCGTTTGCTTGAACTCATGCCCATTGAGTTGATGATGCCATCCAACCATCTCATCCTCTTTTACCCTCTTCTCCTCTCGCTCTCAATCTTTTCCAGCATCAGGGTATTCTCTAATGAGTTGGCTCTTTGGATCAGTTGGCCAAAGTATTGGCACTTCAGCTTCAGCATCAGTCCTCCCAATGAATATTCAGGGTTGATTTCCTTTAGGATTGCATTGGTTTATGGTCTGTCCCTTCTTCCTTGTGCCTAAGCTCCATGAGGGTGCAGATGAAGTCCTGTTTAAATCTGTAGTGCCATATAACATGGTGCCTAGCACATAATAGAGTCTCATTAAACATTCATTAGGTAAATGTGTTACCCTTAAATTAGTCCTAAATTCAATGTGCCTATTCTTAAAGGCATATTGTTCTTTATTAAACTTTTTTGGGGGAAGGAGGAGGGGGATTCCAAAATAGGTAGAAAGATTGTTTCAGAAGTCCAGAGAAGTCGCTATTTTTTAAGATCGCTTAAATTATATATTCAATATATGCATGGCAGTTGATGCTAACCATTGTACCAAAAAGCACAAGGAAAGTCTAGCATTTTTGTAAACTAATTTCAGTTCAAGTATATTTAGCTTTAGGACTTAGATGATTGAGAAACAAATAATTTCCCACTAAAAAACAGCGATGGGTTCAGTGAATCTGTCATTCTGTCAGATAAAGGTCTAAGGGACCCTCCTTGATTTACTCTAGAGAATTTTTTAAAGTAGTTCCTTTGGAAAAGTGTTCATTCTGCTTAAAGCTATACTTGGTAAATGATACTCAAGACACTTTAAACTCATCTATTATTCCATGTGTTAATAGACACATCACTAAGAGAGGAAAGAGCACCATTGTAAAGAAATATTGGAAAGTGCACATTCTGCATATTAGGAAATTTTACTAATGAGGGAAAGATGAGCACTGAAAGCCTTTGTTATTGCTCTTCTCTTCTGTATGAATTCAGATATTAGACTTAAACTAAATGCAGCAAATATTTATTGACTTTATATGAAAGGTGTTATTGAATTTAGATACTGAAGGTAAATAGATAATATGGGGAAACTTTCTTCAAAGGATGAACTCAATGTAAGCAAATACTTATAACACAAGTAGCAAAATAGTTTGTGCAAAATAATATGGAATGGAGGGAAAAAGAAGGAACAAAAATCTCTAGATTGGAGGATATGTGATGAAGGACTTTCTAGAAAATCTAAAGTAAACTGAATGCTTGCTGGGGCTTTAGGGACCATAGGGAGTAATTCAGATCAGACTGTTCTAATTTTGGTAGAGTTTTAATGGCCTTGAAAATCTGAGGGGTGAGTGTGCTGGGAACCACAGGGGTTGTAGAACAGAACAGTGTGTGTGACTGTGTGCACATGTGTATGTTGTTGTGTGTTATGGATAGAGAGAACCACTTTAGTGACATTTATGCAAAAGATGTCTCAGTTATATTTTAAAATGGCTGAAAGTGTATAAAGTTTGAATCAAATTGAGGTTTGATTTTGGCTATTCTGTAATTCAGGCTTATATAGCAGGAATCTAAGAAGTTGTTCTAATATAGTAATAGTACTCCTATGCTTTAAATAATCAACAGGGTTGAAATGTCTCTATAGTTTATATATTTTTAAATAGAAAAACAGGATCCTCAGTAAGCAACCCGAACTATTTGTGACACAGATACTTATCTTCCTTGATTATATTTTCTATAAAAGAGAGGTTTACAGAATTAAAAAAGAAAAGATGCAAAGTGGCAGCAATTATTTTGTCTTTGAGGTAAGGGAGGGGAGACAGGAGTCATATCCATGTCACTTTATATAATTGCAGTAGTAAATTTTTCCATATTGGTCTTCATTCCTTTGTCTCCTTTAACTTTGGAACATGTTAGATTTTACTTCTCTGTGCCTTATAAGGCATAACATTTATTAGCTGGATATTATGCATTGTTGTTACCATTAATTACTTTGATGCTAAATCAGGATAATAATAATCTGTTTCTGATAAATTAAAAGTTGCTTTGTTTTATGAAGTCTGACTTGTCAAGAGAAAAATTTTTTTTTCCTATGCTTAAAGAAAGCAAACCTCTAAACTGAGAATAATCTAATATTTAAGCAAGGCAAATGCACTAAAATATTATTTTTTGTCTCAGTTCAATAGCTTAGATTACAAAGAGCTTAATTTTTACAATAAGGTGAAATAATTTATTTTGCACTAACTATATATTTGGGCTTCCCAGGTGGCACTAGTGGTCAAGAACCCACATACTAATGCAGGAGACCTAAGAGCATGGGTTCAATCCCTGGGTTGGGAAGATCTCTTGGAGAAGGTCATGGCAACCCACTCCAGTATTCTTGCCTGGAGAATCCCATGGAGAGAGGAGCCTGGCAGCCTACAGTTCATAAGGTCACAAAGAGTTGGACAAAACTGAAGCAACTTAGCATGCATGCAGCTATATATTTAGGTATGTCAACTGCCCATAGCTTGTGAAATAGTAATATCCCCATGAGATAAGAGAAAATGACACGGAAGATGAATGTGTCAGTTATATATTACTTGGATTATATAGTTTAAAAGTTATATCCTTTATTTTTTGTTATTGGTAGGTTAGGACAAGATTTTAACTTTAGCCTTCAAGGGATTTAATTTTGAAGATACAAAAAAAGGAAAAGAAAACTATAGGTTTCTGTGAGTATGTATCATTTTGAGAGCTGTCAGACTTCTCTGAAAAGGAAATTAATAATTCATGAAAAATAGAAAACTCTCTCATCCATGGGTGTTTGGTTTCAGAAGTGTAGACTGAGGTGGAAGACCAAAAAGTCTATGGAAATATACAGTTACAGGCAGCCTTCCTGCTTATCTGGTCACTAACCTGCAGCCCTGAAAAAGACAGGTTTCCTCTCTGCCAGTAATAGGAGATGAAAACCCAAAAGGCAAAGAGTTTGTATGATAAATAAAGACATGACATTTAAAACTGTTTCTACTTGTGGGAAGAAATTTTGCCTCATTAAAGGTTAAGTGCCCCTTAAGACTTGGTATCTCTTAAGTCTGTATATTTTTCTAAACTACAATAGTGGGTTATAAAAATTCTATTGGTTTTATACAACTACCATTTACAACTACCATTTCTTTCATCTCTTTGTTATTCTCATGGTGAAACATTTAAATAATATTTAAAAAATAAGAAAATATCAGTTCAGTTCTGTTCAGTTGTTCAGACATGTCTGACTGTTTGCAACCCCATGGACTGTAGCATGCCAGGCTTCCCTGTCCATCACCAACTCCTGGAACTTGCTCAAACACATGTCTATTGAATTGGTGATGCTGTACAACCATCTCATCCTCTGTCATCCCCTTCTCCTCCTGCCTTCAGTCTTTCCCAGCATCACGGTCTTTTCAAATGAGTCAGTTCTTAGCCTCAGGTGACCAAAGTATTGGAGCTTCGCTTCAGCATCAGTCCTTCCAATGAATATTCAGGACTGAGTTCCTTTAGGACGGACTGGTTGGATCTCCTTGTGGCCCAAGGGACTCCCGAGAGTCTTCTCCAACACAACAGTTTGAAAACATTAATTCTTCGGTGCTCTGCTTTCTTTATGGTCCAACTCTCACATCCGTACATGAGTACTGGAAAAACGTTAGCTTTGACTATATGGACATTTGTTGGCAAAGTACTGTCTCTGCTTTTTAATATGCTGTCTTGGTTGGTCATAGCTTTTCTTCCAAGGAGCATGGGTCTTTTAATTTCATGGCTGCAGTCACCATCTGCAGTGATCTTGGAGCCCAAGAAAATAAAGTATGTTACTGTTTCCATTGTTTCCCCATCTATTTGCCATGAAGTGATGCCATGATCTTAGTTTTCTGAATGTTGAGTTTTAAGCCAGCTTTTTCACTGTCCTCTCTCACTTTTATCAAGAGGTTCTTTAGTTCCTCCTCACTTTCTACCGTAAAGGTGGTGTCATCTGCGTATCTGAGCTTATTAATATTTCTCCCAGCAATCTTGATTCCTGCTTGTGCTTCATTCAACCTGGCATTTCGCATAATGTACTCTGCATATAAGTTAAATAAACAGGATGACAGTATACAGACTCCAAAACACATTATACACTCTGGTATGTTCTGTGCTTAGTAGCCCATTCATGTCTAACTCTTTGCGATCCCATGATCTGTAATCTGCCAGGCTCCTCTATCTATGGGGATTCTTCACATAAGAATACTGGAGTGGGTTGTCATGCCCTCCTCCAGGGGGTCTTCCCAACCCAGGGATTGAACCCAGGTCTCCCACACTGCATGCAGGTTATTTACTGATTGAGCCATCAGGGAAACCCAAGAACACTGGGATGGATAACTTATCCCTTCTCCAGGGGATCTTCCCAATCCAGGAATCGAACTGGGGTCTCCTGCATTGCAGGTGTATTCTTTACCAGCTGAACTACCAGGGGTGGTACGACTCTGGTATAAACCCCAATAATATTTGTAAAAGTTCATATTTCATAGATTGCCTATGAATGCACATGTATACCACATCATATTATCATCTACTTTATGGCTATAATCTATTTTGTAAATTTTAAAGATTTTCATTTCTTTGAACTTTCTCCCAAACTCCTAAGTTAATAATCTCTTTTTTTATTATTATTTTTTCATTTTTTTTATTAGTTGGAGGCTAATTACTTTACAATATTGTAGTAGTTTATGTCATACATTGACATGAATCAGCCATGGAGTTATATGTATTCCCCATCCCGATCCCCCATCCCGCCTCCCTCACCACCCGATCCCTCTGGGTCTTCCCAGTGCACCAGGTCAGAGCACTTGTCTCATGCATCCAACCTGGGCTGGTGATCTGTTTCAACCTAGATAATATACATGTTTTGATGCTGTTCTTTCGAAACATCCCACCCTCGCCTTCTCCCACAGAGTCCAAAAGTCTGTTCTGTACATCTGTGTCTCTTTTTCTGTTTTGCATATAGGGTTATCGTTACCATCTTTCTAAATTCCATATATATATGTGTTAGTATACTGTAATGGTCTTTATCTTTCTGGCTTACTTCACTCTGTATAATGGGCTCCAGTTTCATCCATCTCATTAGAACTGATTCAAATGAATTCTTTTTAATGACTGAGTAATATTCCATGGTATATGTACCACAGCTTCCTCATCCATTCGTCTGCTGATGGACATCTACGTTGCTTCCATGTCCTGGCTATTATAAACAGTGCTGCGATGAACACTGGGGTGCACGTGTCTCTTTCAGATCTGGTTTTCTCGGTGTGTATGCCCAGAAGTGGGATTGCTGGGTCATATGGCTGTTCTATTTCCAGTTTTTTAAGAAATCTCCACACTGTTTTCCATAATGGCTGTACTAGTTTGCATTCCCACCAACAATGTAAGAGGGTTCCCTTTTCTCCACACCCTCTCCAGCATTTATTGCTTGTAGACTTTTGGATAGCAGCCATCCTGACTGGCTTGTAATGGTACCTCTTTGTGGTTTTGATTTGCATTTCTCTGATAATGAGTGATGTTGAGCATCTTTTCATGTGTTTGTTAGTCATCTGTATGTCTTCCTTGGAGAAATGTCTGTTTAGTTCTTTGGCCCATTTTTTGATTGGATCATTTATTTTTCTGAAATTGAGCTGGAGGAGTTGCTTGTATATTTTTGAGATTAATCCTTTGTCTGTTGCTTTGTTTGCTATTATTTTCTCCCAATCTGAGGGCTGTCTTTTCACCTTGCTTATAGTTTCCTTTGTTGTGCAAAAGCTTTTAAGTTTCATTAGGTCCCATTTGTTTATTTTTGCTTTTGTTTCTAAAATTCTGGGATGTGGGTCATAGAGGATCCTGCTGTGATTTATGTCGGAGAGTGTTTTGCCTATGTTCTCCTCTAGGAGTTTTATAGTTTCTGGTCTTACATTTAGATCTTTAATCCATTTTGAGTTTATTTTTGTGTATGGTGTTAGAAAGTGTTCTAGTTTCATTCTTTTACAGGTGGTTGACCAGTTTTCCCAGCACCACTTGTTAAAGAGGTTGTCTTTTTTCCATTGTATATCCTTGCCTCCTTTGTCGAAGATAAGGTGACCATAGGTTCGTGGATTTATAATAATCTCTTATAAAATCTTTCATAGCCTTCTCTAGTTCCCTATCATAAAGATCATAGAAAATTTTGGTCATTTTATACTATGCGAGGTCACATTACATACACTGCTTCCTTGATTTCTGGCTTCAGTCACACATCTTAAATCAACTGATATAAAACTAACTGATTTTATTTAATGATATTGCTGAACCTCAATTTGTCCAACCATTCTACAGTTGATGAGTATATGCTTAACTGCTAATATTGCATAACTGTCCAGAAGATACTGCAATAGATCTTCTGCAGCAAATATCATAATGTGTATGTACTTATAATTCTGTGGAAGAGATCTGATATTTTTAATTGAAACATATATTATCAGTTTGCTCTCCAAAAAGACTATATTTCCAAAAAACAATCTATGAAATATATGCTAAAATTTTTTATTACTTCCAATTCTTTCATACTTCAATCAGGAATCCTGCAATTTTTACAGCTTTAAATGATCAATTCTTTGATATATCATTAAATTAGATATGATTTTTTGTCTTGGACTGGCTTTGGTATGTGATGTCGACTTGAAACTCATTTCTTCATCAAAAAAATAAGCATACTTTTTCTTTTCCCTTTTTGGAAGTTTTTAGATGTTGTTGTTATTTTTTTAATGGCTTTTTTTTCAATGTTTAACCTCCTTGACTCCCTGTGATCCCATTTCATTTGTAATATAAGAAATGTTAGCTGTGAGATAATATTTTCCTTAAAACTTCAACTTAAGAGTATTAATCTTTTCAAATCCAAGAATGGAATATTCCATGATGATCTAGATAATCTGAGCCTTGTAGATCACATTGTCTTCCCATCCATCTTTAGTTTTATTCTAGCTCTCTGCATCTCCAGTCCTGATTTACTTCTGAGCTCAGGGTTTTCATAGCAAACACAGCAACCCAACTTTGCACATTTATTTTAATATTGTAGCTTCCCTGAAACTGTTTCCCGGGTGGCTCAGATGTTAAAGAATCCACCTGCAATGTGGGAGACCTGGGTTTGATCTCTGGGTTGGGAAGATTCCCTGGAGAAAGGTACAGCAACCCACTCTAGTATTCTTGCATGGAGAATTCCATGGACAGAGGAACCTGGCAGGTTAGTCTATGGAGACACAGAGTCTGACACGACTGAGCGACTTTCATTTATTCACTCATTCATTGATGGAAGGTAAACTTGATGTTAACTTGTACTTGGAATTCTTTCCCTTTGTTAATATCTAATCAAAATTGTGCTCCATTTATATTTAACATAAAGTCCACACTTCTCCCCAACCCTGTAACAGTCTTGCTTCTTTCTTTTTTTAGCACAAGAAAACTACTTTTGCTGGTAATTCTTCCTTGTCCAGGTAAGAAATAAATTCAATTTGTGTTCTTCAGATGAGTGCGAATTATGATTACTTTGAAGAAAGATAATAATCTTAAAAGTAGCCCCCTACTCTAAAATCCCATTGGCCTTTTGGAATTCTAAAAAGTTATCAAGATTTCCAGCTGTTTTCAGAACCATATTGTTTAAATATATTACTTTTTAATTTTCTTGAGCAAAATTTTGAAATGGACACAGTACAATTTTAGTAAAGACTTTGTATTTCGTTCTGTCTTTCCCTTTTCTCCTATTGACACTTTTACTGCTCACACTGTCTCTATCAGCTCTGTTCACATCCTCAAATATATCAAAATGTTTCCATAAACTTGCCTTCTTTTCCCATAAGCTCAACTCCTCCAAGCTCTGTGCTCTCCAAAATAGATCTCCATCCAGTTCACTGCTCCAGTCAAGCGATTGAAGGCAGCACAAAAGAATCTGACAAACATTCCAACCAGGACATATCAAAGAAACAAGGATAAATGCCAGAAATGTCAAATGACTACAAAGGAAATACCCTATGGAAATTAAAGGTCAAATGACTGACTCTGAATATCAAACAAAAATTCATATGCTTTTTCATGTTGAGTAAAATGTGGTTATTTGCACAGAGATCATTATTTGTGTGTGTGTGTGTGTGTGTGTGTGTGTGTGTATGAGGAAGCCTGTGTAAAGTGGCTTAAAATATATTTATATTGTTTAGAGAATTTCACTCTTCAAAAGAAAGGCTGTCTACTCCCTTAAACATCATGATTATACAGTGGAAAGAGGAGAGCTGGATCATTAGGCTATAAGTCAGCTATGGACACAGATTTATTTTCATGGCATTTTGAGGGGAAGAGAATTCATTCAACTCCTTGTGAGAGGGAGATATAACACAGCTAGCTAAGAAAAGCTGAGTAGGGTGGGAGTGCATGGAATAGAAAAGGGTAATACAAAATACTAAAAAAATAATTATGCTCTCTTTCATCTGTAAGGCTGGAGTAAAATGTCATTAATTTCCTCCGATCAGAGGTAAAAAGATACATTAAATTTTGGAGGCCACAAATGGTTTTCATTGTTTCCTGGAGTGAAATCTATTTTGCTGTGTTTGAAGAAGCCAATGTTTGTCACTGTATTTCCCAGTGAGGTAAAGTGGTAAATTGTAGATGTGGATGACTATTAGAAAACCAGGGTTAAGAGTCTAGCTCTGTTACAGATTGTGTGATCTTGAGTATAGATAATTGCTCTGTGCTTCTATTTCCTCAAAAATGAAATAGTTGCATTGCTGCAGTTATTGCTACTGCTTCCCTTACTGTGTTGTTCAAAAGTATGATAACAGTACTGCTAAATACTGGTATCCTATAATTGCTATATTTATTGAAAAGAGCATCCTGTGATGGAGACCTTCAGCACAACATTTACCATATATGAAAGATTAAAATCAGAGAACTTAAAAAATACTGTAGCAGACAGATTTTAAGCTGTCCCCCGTGATTCTTACTCAATGGACATGAATCTGAGCAAACTCCAGGAGACAGTGAAGGAAAGGGAAGACTGGCGTGCTGCAATCCATGGGGTCGCAAAGAGATGGACATAAACGAGCGACTGAACAACAACAGCATATTCCTTAAGACCTAATATCCATAGTTTTCTGTAATTCCCTCCCTGAAACACGTAATGGCCTGTGAGTTGCTTCTAACCAACTGGATGTGACACAGATGATAGTGTGTCTCTTTTATAATTATGTCAAAGAAAACTCTTGTCTAGCTAACAGACTCTCTCTGTTTTACACATTTTATACAAGAGACTCTTCCACTCCTTTTCTCACCTTTCCACTGATATTAGTTTCTTTTATTGTTCATTCTGCAATTATTTTGGGGATGCCTTTATTAGTCCTATGCATTCTTTTTGGTTCTGGAGACATATCAATAAGCTAAGCACTGGGCCAAAATAGTGCATGAAGCCAGCTGTTAATTGAACAACCACACAAATAAGCATGTAATTATTAAGATGAACAGTGATGAACATTAACAAAGAAAGATCCTAGGAATTCACAACCTGGTGATAGGGGGAATTATATGACTTTCAGGTTGGGATGCCAAGTAAGACTTTCTTGAGGATATGGGGCATTTGGACCAATATCCGAAGGATGAGTTGGAGTTGACTGAGATAAAGGCTGGAAACAAGATTTAGATGGACATTCTGGGCAATGAGATTAGGACAACCAGAAGTTGGAATATGAGTGTGAATTTGAAGAACTAAGAGGAAATTTGATATGGAGAGGGTATAAATAGCAGAAATACATTTATTAGTCATTTATCTTCTCTTTTGTGTTTCCATTTTCTCAACTCACACATTATTCCCTACTCTAATATTAGAAAAAAGAAAGCTTTATAGACACTTCTTTTTACTTTGAAATATTTAGGTCATTGCTCCTTCTAAATGGATTTTAAATCTGCCATGAGGAAGTAACCTTATTTTGGTGTGTGTATGATAAGAGACACTTGCTTTTCCAGTGTCATTTATTGATGAGTGCATCTTTTTATCCTGATTTGCACTGCCATTTCTCACCCCTATATATATATATATATGTATGTGTATATATATATATATATAAAACATCTATATTTAGATATGTTTCTAAATTTCTGTTTAATTCCATGTCATTCTCAGTTTTCTTTTGAAGTACTTGATACATGTTTTATTATTCTTTTTGCCATTTATATATTATTGAAATACAACCCAGTTCATAATACAGTTGGGCATAAAAATAATTAGTATGGTTTCTGTTATAACTCAATGCCAGTTTATAAATTTCATTTTGTAATTAAGGAACTGTTTAGAGTTTATATTGCTATGACTTCTTTTTTAGTTTATTTATGTTTAATTGAAGGATAAATGCTTCCTTACAATATTGAATGGGTCTCTGCCATCCATCAACGTGAATCAACCACAGGTGTACATATGTCCCCTTCTTCTTGGCCTTCCCTCCTACTTCCCACCCCATCCCACCTCTGTAGGTTGTTACAGAGGTTGTTTAAGCTCCCTGAGTCAACAGCAAATTCCCACTGGCTGTCTATTTCACATACGGTAGTGTGTATGTTTCCAGGCTACTCTCTCCATTTTCTCACCCTCTTCTTCCCCCGTGTCCACAGTCTGTTCTCTCTAAGTCTCCATTGCTAACCTGCACATGTACCCCAATGTTCACTGAAGCACTATTTACGTACCTAGGACATGGAAGCAACCTAGATGCGCATCAGCAGATGAATGGTTAAAGAAGCCGTGGTACATATATGCAATGGAATATTTCTCAGCCGTATACAGGAACATGTTTGAGCCAGTTCTGCTGCTGCTGCTGCTAAGTCACTTCAGTCGTGTCTGACTCTGTGGGACCCCATCGATGGCAGCCCACCAGGCTCCTCTGTCCACGGGATTCTTCAGGCAATAATACTGGAGTGGGTTGCCATTTCCTTCTCCAAGGCATGCACACATGCTAAGTCGCTTCAGTCACGTCCAACTCTGTGCAACTCTATGGACAGCAGTCAGTTCTAATGAGGTGAATGAACCTAGAGCATATTATACAGAGAAAAATGAAAATAAATATTGTGTATTTATGCATATATACAGAATCTAGAAAGATGGGCCATTTGGGTTTGATTTCAATGGCCATTCCATTGTATAGTTGTTCTATAACTACTTCATGATTATTTAACTTTAGATGGAATCTTGGTATTTGGTTAGACAGATTTTCTCACTTATTCTCTTTCAAAATTGCCTTGACTGAGAAGTTCTCTACAAATAGCTTTAAGAATAATTTGTCTCTAGTAGTTTTGTTACTTAGTTACTACAATTGTTCATCTTCTTATGGGCCCAGAGAGTCTGGAAATGGACTCCATCCTTACAATATCAGCTTACTTTGCCATAAAAAGTTCTCTTTAAATGATAAGTAAGCAATTTGTACTGCAGACAGAAAACACATAAGCTTTTAAAATGTGTGGTGATTTTTTAACAAAAATAACTTGTACACAAAGAAACCCCAGTAATTATCAAAAAGTATACATTTTATATCATATCTCTGCTTAATATTAAGAGAATAGTTTTGAGCATTTTGGATCTTTACTTTTTGGTATAAATAACTGAATCAGAGTTTCATGTTGTACATACAGATAATTTTTTAGTGATTTTGATGGGACAGCTTTGAATTTTGGAGGAGACATCCTTATGGTACTGAAAATTCCCCCATCTAAAAGAGGTGCTTCTCTTCATTTCTGTTTATTTTTAAATCTTTCAATTACATTTTGCATTGTTTTCCATGAAAGGTCTTAATACGTTTGCTAGTTTTATTCCTTAGTACTTCCTATTTTTTGTCCCTATACCTAAGAACATTTTACTGACTATTTCTTGCTAATGTGTTAGGAATGCAGTTGAGTTTTGTCGGTTCAGCTTGTTCATTTAACTTGCTGAACACTTGTTAATTCTAATTATGATATATATATATACAGTCTGTCTATATATAGACTTCTTTGATTAAATTTTCTGGGATTTTGTCTGTTATAATAATATTTTAATGTTTTGTTTTATAAATTGTGGTACTTTTTTCTTAGTTTGCATATTTTCAATTGCTGGCACACTTTCTGTTCATTGACTTTCTTAATACTTTCTTCAGTTTAGTTCAGTCATTTGATCATGTCTGACTCTTTATGACCCCGTGGACTGCAGCCAGGCTTTCCTGTCCATCACCAACTCCTGGAACTTGCTCAAACTCATGTCCATCCAGTCGGTGATGCAATCCAACCATCTCATCCTCTGTCATCTCCTTCTTCTCCCGTCTTCAATTTTTCCCAGCGTCAGGGTCTTTTCAAATGAGTTAGTTCTCAGCATCAGGTGGCCAAAGTATTGGAGCTTCAGCCTCAGTCTTCCCGTGAATATTCAGGACTGATTTCCTTTAAGGTTGACTGGTTTGATCTCCTTGCAGTCCAAGGGACTCTCAAGAGTCTTCTCCAACACCCAGTTCAAAAGCATCAATTCTTCAGCTCTCTGATTTCTTTATGGTCCAACTCTCACATCCATACATGACTACGGGTAAAACCATTGCTTTGACTAGATAGACATTTGTCGGCAAAGGAATGTCTCTGTTTTTTAATATGCTGTCTAGGTTTGTCATAGCTTTTCTTACAAGAAGCAAGCATCTTTTAATTTCATGGCTGCAGTCACCATCTGCAGTGATTTTGGAGGCCCCCAAAATAAACTCAGCCACTGTTTCCACTGTTTCCCCATCTATTTGACAGGAAGTGATGGGAGTTGATAATATGATTTATTATCATATTTATTATGATATGATTTATTATTTATTTGATTGTTTATTATTTGATCATTTATTATTATATGATTTATTTTTTGAATGTTAAGTTTTAAGCCAACTTTTTCACTCTCCTCTTTCTCTTTCATCAAGAGGCCCTTTCTTCTGCCCTTTCTGCTTTCTTCACACACACACACAAAACACATGCATATATATATAATTCATTTTATCAACAGTTCTATAATTTCAGGATTTTTGAAAAATTTATTATTTGCTTTGAGTAACTTTCTTTTGTTTCCTGTTTCTTTGCTTTCTTACATCTTTTCTGTCTTCTATAAACACTATTGAATTTTGGTTTTTATTCAATTTGATAATCTTACAGTTCTTTTTCATACATTTATACTTTGCTCTTTTAAAAAATCTGATAGGGTTGATCATTGTACATTTATTATTCTTTTTACTACAAATATTATTATTATTATTAATATATTCAGATTTTGCTTAATTTTAACTTTATTGGATTTTGGAAATATTTTGCATTCAAATTTATCTTTATCTTTTGGATTGAATCTGTTTCATACACCTTTCATTGGTTTTGTGTGCTTTTATTGTGTATGTGTGGCTAGCCTTAACTTTTTAACTTTACACTTGGCCTAACAAAATTTTAAAGCTACTGGAGTTTATATCCTGAAGTTTCTTAAAAAGCAATGCAGATTTTTTTTCATTTATAATTTTCTTTGTTTTTGTCTGTGCTGGGTCTTCCTTGTTGTGGGGGCGTTTCTCTAGCTGTGGCAAGCAGGGGCTATTTAGTTGTGCTGTGAAGACTCCTCGTAGCAGTGGTTTCACTTGTTGGGGCGCACAGGCTCTGGGGTGCTCAGGCTTCCGTAGTGGAGGATTCTGGACTCCAGAGCACAGACTCACTAGCTGTGGTACACAGGCTTAGCTGCTTGGTGGCATGTGGGATCCTCCTAGATGAGGGGTCAAACCCATGGGTCCTTGCCTGGCAGGCAGATTCTTCACCACGGAGCCGCCAGGGAAGACCCAGATGGTTTCCAATATTTATCACCCATGCTTGCTCCTGTTAGAGCTGCATTGTGAAAGGACAGTGGTGACTCTGAATCCATGAGCTGGCGGATTGGATACCTTAACTTGACCTGAACAAGTTTCTCTTGCGTGAACTTGGGCTCTGATGACATGGGCCATGTTCTGGATTTTCAGAAGGTAATAATTTTGACAGTACAGACAGGGGTCATGCATGGCAGTGAGGGCTTGACTATCCTTCCCCATTTGAATGACATGAACGGAGTATATTGCATTAGGGTCAGCCCAGACAAGAGGCAAAACAGCAGCCAGGTGGCCTGACTCTGGTGTTGTATTTAATATTTTAGCACCGTAGCGATGGTAGGTGGAGGCTTTTCTTCAGATTAGGATTGATAAAAAGTGTTGGCTCTCACCAGTGGGTCACTGTTCAGGCACAGAGTGAGAATTGCCAGAAATCACTGTCAATTTAAATAACTGTCCAAAAAAGGGCTTTTTTTTTTTTTTTTTTGCTGATTGAATCAAGTATAGAGAGGAAAACTTAATCCATTTTGATTAGAAAATTCCAGGGTTATTTCTTACTACAAGGTGGTGAAGTGAGTCAAATTGGTGAACACTTTGTTTCCTATAAGAAATGTCAAATACTGGCCGCCATGATTAAAATCGGTGACTAACAATCTAACCAAGGGTTAGTTTATATTGGGCTCCGTTTTCACATAGCTTCAATGTCTTTTCTCTTTACCCCTATTACTCTAATCATTACTACTGGCGTTAAAGTTTTATACCAGACTCGATTCCCGCAAGTCAGGCTGGCCATGTTCTTCTGTACCCTCTGTGCCATAGTATCAGGCAGCTTTGCTTCCCTGAATCTCCTTTTATTGTCCTTTGATGCTCCTTATGAAAATGTTTTTCTTTCTCGGCCATGTCATAAATCTAAATTTATTACTCCCTCTGCTATTGTGTAATGTTTAACACTAATAAAAATGCTGCTTAGCATTTACCCAAAGGTTCATATTTTCAAAGTGCTTTACAAGGGCTATTACTCAGATCTCTTTTAATGAGAGTATTTTCAGAGGCAATGTGTATGAATATTCAGGAGATGTTATAAATGTGAAGCTAAATCCTGACTCCTGTAATGATTTGGAATTTAGGTATGTATACACAGAAATAGGAAAGTGCTGATCTGGCAATCACAAATAAAAAAGAAGCATTTATAGTATTTTATTGAGGTCAGTAAAAATGCTCATTTCTATAACTCTACCTATCTATCTGTTATTTGGATAGATTATTTTTATTGAGGACAATGTCTCTAAAGTAAGGTTTTAAACTACTGGAGTCTCTCCTTGTTAATATAACATTCATTAAACTGAGAACTTTTCTTAAATTGAGAGCAAGCTTCTGTTTTATTTAAATCCAGAATTTGTTACTTAAGGTTTCAGGCTTTAGTTGTGTTTCGCTTAGTTCAGGATGGGTATGTTTTAACTGAAATTATGCTGGTAATGTTCTACTGTCCCATTCATATATTCCTTGATATTCTGAAAATAAAATTCATTGCTTTAAACAATGCACTCCAATTCCCATTAATAAATGCATAGAATATGTTTGAGCTGTTAATAATTCTACAATTGGCTTTGTCACTATAGCTCTCAAAATTTAGTAATCCCATGCATCATCCAATCTTTTGTACCACAGGAGAATTTCTGTATAGGGAAAAATATAAAGTAAAATTATGATCTTACATTATTCTTCATGCATGTACTGAGAGTAGGGATGAGGTCTCATTATTCTTTGATTTCCTGATGATTAAATAGTCATTGGCATTTATTATATACTCAATAAATGTCTGTGAACTGCTAGTTACTGATTGTATGTAGAGGAACATCATTTCAAACAACAAATAACTTGTGAAGGAGAATTCTTCTGGGGCCAGCGCCCCAGCTTTATTGGCTGGGCATCACTTGGAACCATGCAGAAGCTTTCCATCTCACTCAACATTAAACCTAATTTGCAGACCGCAGCCTGAGTGACTTTCTCTCCTATATGGTACCATTCCTTGTTCTGCCCTCTAGTGCTTTGATCCCACAGAACTTTGTTTTGTTCTTTGACTCCACATTTTCCTCATAGAGCTGTCTTTATTTCCACAGACTGTACCATGGTGTTTACTTAAACATAACCTCCCCAGAGAGGTCTTCCTGATCATTCAAATCCCTCATCTATCCATCATGTTATTGTAATATGTGATGGCTAATTTTTTGTGTCAACTTGGTTGGGCCATGAGGAAACTAGATATTTGGCTAAATATTCTGGGTGTTTTTGTGAAGGCATTTTTGAAGGATAAACATTTAAATCAGAGGACTTTGGGTAAAGCAGTTGTCCTTCCATAATTTTGGTAGACCTCGTCCGATCTGCCTTTAAAAAAAAGGCTGACCTTTTCCTTTCCAGCATGAGGAATTCTTCAGTGGGTGGCCTTTAGACTTGAACTGAAACATTAATTATTCCCAGTTCCTTTGACCTTGCTCCTCCTGGGTCTCTAAGATGCCAGCCCACCTTGCATATTTTGGGCTTGCTTGCCAGCCTCCGTAATTGGATGAACCAGTTTCTTACAACAAATCATTTTATCTAGCTAGCTAGCTATCTAATCTGTCTAATCTATTTATATATCTAATTTATCATCTATTCATCTAATTTATCATCTATCTTACCGGTTTCAGTGAAGAACCCTGATTAATGCTGTGGGTTTGCTTATTCCATTTTCCTTCCCTACTAGAAGTTTGTTCCATGAGAATAGTGACCTTACTTTCATTATTCTTGGCTATATCCCCAGGTCTTAGAATGGGTCTTACCGAGAATATATATAGTAATAAACTATTGTTGAATGTTAGAACTAAGGAGTTGACCCATAGAAACCTATTATAAGGATATGTAAAAGCATAAATAATAGTAAGGTATTTTGGATTGCCATATATTCTCTGGGGTGAGCTATAAAGATTAATTATATTTAAGTATATACATATAATATAATTATAGACAGATTTATTAAATAAAAGTATTTATTTTGAAATATTGTGCATTTAAATTACCTTGTTACATGATTCTAGTAAACTAAAAAGCTATCACTTATTGCATGACTGATAATTTATACTTGATGTGACATTAGATTATTAATATTTGATTATTTTATCTAATATTAGATATATTTAATAATGGTTTAGCCACTAAGTCATTTCTGACTCTTGCAACCCCATTAACTATAGCCCACCTGGCTCCTATGTTCAGAGTTTCCCAGGCAAGAATATGGACATGGGTTGCCATTTCTTTCTGCAGATCTTCCTGACCCAGGATCGAAACCAGGTCCCCTGAATTACAGGCAGATTCTTTACTGATTATTAATATTAGATTATTTTATCTAATATTAGATAATTTAATAATACAAAGATACAAATATTTAGGCATTACCATTCTTCTTTACTTCTCTTTATCTCAGTTTCCTCATATGTGAAAATAATAATAGTATCTATCTCACAGAATTATTATAAAAATTAATGAATTAGTACTTGCAGATTGTGTTAACCATTATTATTATTATTATAGTTGTTACTAGAATTAGCATTGCCAAATACACACTATTTTATAGGTCAATATGAGATTTCATTAATTATATTAATGGAATAAAAGCTACTAAAGTAGAAATTATGTTTTATTTACTCTCTTTTAATGAAATTATGTTTTCAGGATAACAGAAAGACTTTTTATATTTTTATATTTTATTACATCATATTCCTGCAAGCTATGCTAAGTGGTAGCTTACACTTCTTCCTCTTCACACCTATCAAATATTTATAAATGTTTTATTCTTGCTAAGTTATATGAATTTAACTCCTCTAATTTTTTCATTTATGATATTGTGTTGACTTCTTTAATTATTTAAACTTCTATGCTCTGGATGCTCTCCACATTTCTTGAATTATTTGGAAAACCCATGCTAAAAATACATATGAAAATTTAAAATATATCTCAACAAAAGTGATATCAAACTAATATTTTTGGACATCCAGTGGAAACATGTTCATTATATCCTTTCCTGAGTGCATTATGTGTTTTGGTCACATTGGGTTTTATATCTTCTTTAAAAATGTCAGTCTCAACTGACAGATACAGAAACTGGTATATTTAGAAACTCACACACACACAGCGCTACATCTACATTTATACACCCCAAAACACAAATGCACACACACACACACACACACACACACACACGCACATGTATGGATTATTTCTATGATTGTATTGGTAAACGTTTCTGGTAAATAATTTCTTTCGAAACTTCATCAGTTCAGTTCAGTCGCTCAGTCGTGTCCGATTCTTTGCGACCCCATCAGAAGTCACAATTATCCCCAGTTTCCAAATGTAAGTACTAAGAGGTTAAATGATGAGCCTTGTAAAAGCTTTACAATTTTCTTTTGTTCTGAACTAGTGGATTTATCACTACAAATTCTTCAGAGAAAGTGAAAGACCTGTTTGCATCAGTTTTAGGATTTGTTATCTATATTTGCATGTCCCTCACCTTAGAACTCAGGTCTCAAAGCATTTTTATGGCAACTTAAAAGTGCAGCAAATTTGCTGGAAGCAATAGTAAATTCAGTAAAAAAAAAAAAAAAAAAAGTTACTATGCCTCCTTTTCTGCTCCATTATTGGGCAAACTGCTGTGGATTGCTTTCAAGCTGAGCACCTAACACTGGAGCAAATCCATCTAATGACTTCCTTCTGGGTCACATAGGGTTGAAGGAACAACCCTCTGTTTAAGCAGAATGAATCTCTAGGATGACAAAGTTAAGTATGGGGTTATCACACAATCTCAGTTTTTTCCAAGAACTAAACACTACCCCGTTACCTCTAAAGAGGGTCTGTTAGGTTTTCCCCATTTGAAGCAAACATGTCTGCTACCATATGTGTATGTTGTTTATGTGCACCATGCTCTTTCTGTGGGAACCCTAAAGGCTGTAATCTTGACTCCCAAGGTAACAACAACAACAAAATGCTGGGGTCCTATAGGCGGATATTTGCAAGTGATATATGTGATGAAGGGTTAGTATCCAAACTGCACAAAGAACTAATACAACTTAACCTAAGAAAGAATGAAATCTTGCCATTTGCAACAGTATGGATGGACCTATAGGATATAATGATAAGTGAACTAAGCCAGAGAAAAACAAATACTGAATGACTTTATCTGTATGTGGAATCTAAAAAACAAATAGAGCCAGACATCCTGGAATGTGAAGTCAAGTGGGCCTTAGGAAATATCACTACGAATAAAACTAGTGGAGGTGATGGAATTCCAGTTGAACTAAAATCCTAAAAGATGATTCTGTGAAAGTGCTGCACTCAATATTCCAGCAAATTTGGAAAACTCAGCAGTGGCCACAGGACTGGAAAAGGTCAGTTTTCACTCCAGTCCCTAAAAAAGGCAATGCCAAAGAATACTCAAACTACCGCACAATTACACTCACATGCTAGCAAAGTAGTGCTCAAAATTCTCCAAGCCAGGCTTCAAGAATACATGAACCGTGAACTTCCAGATGTTCAAGCTGGATTTAGAAAAGGCAGAGGAACCAGAGATCAAATTGCCAACATCCACTGGATCATCAAAAAAGCAAGAGTTCTAGAAAAACATCTATTTCTGCTTTATTTACTATGCCAAAGCCTTTGACTGTGTGGATCACAATAAACTGTGGAAAATTCTGAAAGAGATGGGAATACCAGACCACCTGACCCACCTCTTGAGAAACCTATATGCAGGTCAGGAAGCAACAGTTAGAACTGGACATGGAACAACAGACTGGTTCCAAATAGGAAAAGGAGTATGTCAAGGCTGTATATTGTCACCCTGCTTATTTAACTTATATGCAGAGTACATATCATGAGAAACACTGGGTTGGATGAAGCACAAGCTGGAATCAAGATTGCTGGGAGAAATATCAATAACCTCAGATATGCAGATGACACCACCCTTAAGGCAGAAAGTGAAGAAGAACTAAAGAGCCTCTTGATGAAAGTGAAAGAGGAGAGTGAAAAAGCTGGCTTAAAGCTCAACATTCAGAAAACTGGGAGCGTGGAATCTGGTCCCATCATCCATGGCAAATAGATGGGGAAACAGTGGAAACAGTGGCTAAATTTATTTGTTTGGTCTCCAAAATCACTGCAGATGGTGACTGCAGCCATGAAATTAAAGGACGCTTACTCCTTGGAAGGAAAGTTATGAGCAACCTAGATAGCATATTACAAAGCAGAGACATTACTTTGCCAACAAAGGTCCATCTAGTCAAGGCTATGGTTTTTCCAGTAGTCATGTATGGATGTGAGAGTTGGACTAAAAGAAAGGTGAGTGCCGAAGAATTGATGCTTTTGAATAGTGGTGTTGGAGAAGAATCGTGAGAGTCCCTTGGACCGCAAGGAGATCCAACCAATCCATCCTAAAGGAGATCAGTCCTGGGTGTTCATTGGAAGGACTGATGTTGAAGCTGAAACTCCAATACTTTGGCCACCTGATACAAAGAGCTGACTCATTTGAAAAGACCCTGGCTGGGAAAGATTGATGGCAGGAGGAGAAGGAGACAACAGAGGATAAGATGGTTGGATGGCATCATTAACTCAATGGACATGAGTCTGGGTAAACTCCTGGAGTTGGTGAAGAACAGGGGGACCTGGCGTGCTGCATTCCATGGGGTTGCAAAGAGTCCGACATGACTGAACGACTGAACTGAACTGAAATGACCGTTTACTTCTGTGATATCAATCTTAAGGTGATTTTTATATTAACTAGATATGTCTTTAATACTGAAAAACTAAGAGCAGACATAACACAACTCTGTTTTTACATTACTTATAGTTTAGAACTAGTTGATACTTGGCAGTTAAATCACAACAAATGCAGGTTTTTTCGCTGTTTTCATTTTCAGCTCAGTCACTCAGTCGTATCAGACTCTTTGTGACGTCATGAACCGCAGCATGCCAGGCCTCCCTGTCCATCACCAACTCCCGGAGTCCACCCAAACCCATGTCCATTGAGTCAGTGATGCCATCCAACCATCTCATCCTCTGTTGTCCCCTTCTCCTCCTGCCCTCAATCTGTCCCAGCATCAGGGTCTTTTTGCTGTTAGACTATGATAAATTTCATGTATCAGGATCCACAGAATGAAGGACAGCCTTGATCCTTCCACGTCACAAAGCTAAGTCATCCTTAAACTTAAGTCTGCCTGAGCTTACTGGAAATGACTAAATCTAACTGTTTACCAATGACAATCCTCCAGCTCTGCTCTAGCTAGCTTTCTGTGCCCCCCAAAATTGTATCTGCTATTCTCATAAGAAAACTGCAGATCTCCTAGTCAATTGTCACTCATTTTCATGTTGCCTATAATGCCCTCTGAAACTCACTTTTGCCCAAAATTCTTCTTCAAGAGTGCTCCACCACTTGTGAAGCACCATACTTCTCCAATCTATGAATTGTTTTCCCTGAATAAAGAATATAAAACTTATCATTAAATTTTTTAGTTTTGTCAGTTGACAGTTTGTTATGGTGGAAGTCTATAATCAGTGGTAGATGAGGGAGGGTTAGCTACTCTTTGGAAAGTTCACTGGCAGGTTGTGATGAAAGTCCTAAACCAAATTCAACTGCAGAGACATACACTTAGCAACCAGACTCAGCTGGTAAAGAATGTGCCTGCAATGCAGGAGGCCCTGGTTTGATTCCTGGGTTGGGAAGTTCCCTGTAGAAGGGATAGGCTACCCACTCCAGTGTTCTTGGACTTCCCTGGTGGTTAAGACTGTAAGGAATCCGCCTGCAATGCGGGAGACCTGGGCTCAGTCCCTGGGTTGGGAAGATCCCCTGGAGGAGGGCATGGCAACTCCAGTATTCTTGCCTGGAGACTCCCCATGGGCAGAGGAACCTGGTGGGCTACAGTTCATGGAGTCAAAAAGAGTTGGATATGACTGAGCACACATGCATGTATATATATGTGTATGTATATGTGTATATATATACACACACACACACACATAAGTTTCATCAAGGAGAGTGTCTTTAAACATCCACTATGCTCGGAGGGATTGGGGGCAGGAGGAGAAGGGGATGACAGAGGATGAGATGGCTGGATGGCATCACCAACTCAATGGGCATGAGTTTGAGTAAACTCCGGGAGCTGGTGATGGACAGGGAGGCCTGGCGTGCTGTGATTCATGGGGTCGCAAAGAGTTGGACACGACTGAGCGACTGAACTGAACTGAACTGATGCTAAACAAGCTCCTAATTTCAGTCAGGAAAACCCATTTCTACTGCTTGTTTTGCTAATTGGTATTTCTTTTGCCTTCAATCTTTTCTGGCAGTGTTCAGGATAAGAGCTGAAGTTGTAAAGGCTGACTCTAGAGTGGGCTTTCTGATTAAATAATAACAGACCACCCTTGATGTGTGGTTTACTGATTAGAAACTGTCACTTGAGCACAGCTTAACACCTATGTAATATCACACCGTCTATATAGAAGTTGTTTTAAAATAATTTGCAAACATGGTAATGTTGATTCTCTCTGAATAGGATCAGAAAGTGGCATTCTTTTTTAATCCCAACCAAGCACAATGTCTGGCATGGAGAAAGTGTTGAAGAGGGAGAGATTAAATCAAATTTTGCTGGGGCTAAGCAAATGATGAAAATGAGGAATTAGCCATGAATGGCTCATCCTATCAATTTTGCCACTGATATAGGTGGGATTTTCTCAGTCTCCTTGAAAACACCCTGCCTTAGATAGAGTATCATCATCATCAATTCGATGAATTTTTTTATGAAAAGGAATGCAGATTATTTAAAAACCTAAGTATTTTCAAGTTTGTTCTGAACATTCAAAAATATTTATTATATAATTTTTGCCACTTTACATCTGTGTGTGAGATGTACTTAACGATGTGACACTAGGGGTATTGAAGATAAATTTAAGGCAATCATATTTCTAAAACCAAAATAGTAATTGCTATTTAATAGATGTATTTCATCATAGAAAATTATGATAGCTTTTCCTAATTCTATTGGGTTTTTGTCTTTTCTTCCCATGCAATCTTTATGTATCTCATTTCTAGCGTTCATACCAGATATTTTATTTGTGATTCATTTGACTTTTTAGATGGCTGTATTTAATATTTTAAATAATTCTATTATACTTACTATAGGTCAAAAGCAAAATTACCTCTTCCAAATTTATTTTATTTTGCAAAGTGTTTTTCAATTTTATACAAGTAGAAACTGAAAGATAATTTACATATCCTTTTTCTCAGTTTGTAATATACATTTTAAAATTTGAAAGCAATGACTGTGATTTAGATTGTAAGATTTTTGCAGAGAAAATAAACTCTTTTCCAAAAAGATATATAAAGTGACGTGTGCATGCAAAAAGAAATGTTCTGGAAAATGTACAATAGTCTAACTTCCAGTCTGAGATTATTCTGATTGCATCTTTATTTTACAGAAAAAAATTAGAATATATGAATGTGTTCTAGATTTCTCAAAAGTAGAAAGTGTGTGTTTCTGTATGTAAATAAGAGATAAATAAGTGTATAAAATTATTATTATCAAGAATTAAAGAGTTTTCTTAACAGTCAGTCATGAAGTAAATTATGCAGAGCTGCCTGGCAATAAAACAAATATCAGTTTCCAATGAAGATTTTCTGTTTTAATCTTAATTTCACATTTGTTAACTACTAACAGGCAGGCACCTAATAGTGTTGTAGAAATAGGCTTCCCTCGTGGCTCAGATGGTAAAGAATCTGCCTGCAGTGCAGCATACCCGGCTTTGATTTCTGGGTCAGGAGTTCCCCTGGAGCAGGGAATGACAACCTACTCCAGTGTTCTTGCCTGGAGAACTCCATGGACAGAGGAGCCTGGCAGGCTATAGTCCACGTGGTGGCGAAGAGACAGATATGACTGAGCGACTTCACTTCCACACTTTTCTGTTTGACGAGATACATTGTGGTAGAACCCAAGTTCATGTACTTGATGCACAGTGAGGCCAACAAACCAAAATGCCAGAGTTTGGAGCAGAAAAAGGTTTATTGCAAGGGCCAAGCAAATGGAACTCGTGGCTTGTACTCAAGCCTTATCTCTCCAGTGGGTTTCAGGGAAGAGTATCTATAGGAAAAATTCAGGAGGAGGTCTTCAAGGTGTGTGACCTTCCTCTGAGGGCCTGGTGGTGAGGTAACAGGGTGGGGTCACGGGAATCATAATCATCAACCTTCTGGTTCCAACTAATCTGGGGTCCAAGTGTTTGTGCTTAGTCTGAAGTTTCCATCGACAACCTGGGTAGAGGGATTCAGAGATACATGTCACATTGCCATGTACATCCCTTGAGGAGGAACCAGGACCCTGATAAACTGTTGTTGTTTAGTTACTAAGTTATGTCCAGCTGTTTGCAACCCCATGGACTATAGCCAGCCAGGCTCCTCTGCCCTCGGGATTTCTCAGGCACGAATACTGGAGTGGGTTACCATCGCCTCCTCCAGGGGGTCTTCCCTGCTCAGGGATTGAACCCGTGTCTCATACATCTCCTGATTGGCAGAAGGATTCTTTACCACCGAGTCACCTGAGTTCTTGACCATCTTTCTTTTGTTTCTTTACTTTTTTTGTCAGTGAAGTCTTAGCTGCTTTTTCCCCCCTAACTTTTAAAATTTAAACTGGGGGGTCCATATTTACTTATTTATAATTTTTAATTGAGTATTGTTGATTTACAATATTTAGTTTCAGATGTACAGCATGATACTGTTAGAAATAGGTTGACTGTTCTCTTCCACCATCGGGTTTGATACTAAAGGAATTACAGTTTTCTCTTCAGAAAATTTAATTCAGCAAAGAATTCACAAATCTATTTAGCTGGATTCACTGTTGCCACATTTAACATTGCAAACATTTTGAAAAATATCAGCAACAACAAAACAAATGTTCATGGGAAGGAGAGTAGATAATGATGTTATTATATAATAAATGTTATACAGCTATTAAAATGAATGTACCAAATGACACACAGTAATATGGATGAATCTTAGTAAAAAAATATTAAGTGAAAAATTAGATTCAAATGATCATGTAAAACAATAGTCCATTAAAACATTTAAGATGTCTGTATGCGCATATACATTTAATAGTCTCCATATATGTATTCTAGGATTTCCCTCACTGTGCAGTTGGTAAAGAATATGCCTGCAATGCAGGAGACCCAGGTTTGATTCCTGGGAGGAAAGATCATCTGGAGAAGGAAATTACAACCCACTCCAGTATTCTAATGTGGAGAATCCCATGGACAGAGGAGCCTGGCAGGCTACAATCTATGGGATAGCAAGAGTTGGACACGACTTAGTGACTAAACCATATATGTATTCTATATAACATGCACATTCTTTTTACTAATGAATATAAATGTAGTTTATGATTGATTATGCAATGATGAATGTGGAAGTCAGATGATTTTTTATCAATTTAGTGAGGGACAGGAGGTTTGATTGTTAAGAGGAGAGGAATCACATAGCTGAATGTAGGTTTGTCAAGGTCTTAGCTTTTAGTTTGGGTGGAGGGCCCAAGATTGTGCATTGCAGTATTAAAAAAACAAGCTAATTAATAAAAATAAAAATAAATTATTCATAGACTAAATTATCAATGAGAATATATCTTGAATCAAACTCTCTAGGGTTTTCTGAGATTCTAGTGTTTATTATTAGCTCTTTTTCCTAGTTTGTCTTTTTAAGGCTTTTCAGTTTTCAGCGCTCCAGAGAGTTTTTGGCCTGTCTTTCTTTTGGATCTTTTACAGTTCTATCTTTATTTGATTTCTTTGACCATTTTTCTTTTGTAGTAGAGAGGAAACTTTTCCTTTCTTCCCTTCTCAAATCTTTGATGGCCTCACAACTAAATTGACATAGGATAGATTAACAGAAGGAAAACACCGCATAAGTTTAATTTTGTATATATAGGAAATCATAGAAATATATACTAAAAGAAGTGACCTAGGTAGGAAGCTTTTATACCTTTTCAACAAAGAAAGAATTATTGTGAAGAACTGATGAAGGTGTTTGGTCTTGTGGTGCCAAATCACCAGAGAAGTAATGAAGTTTGTTTATACAGCTTTCTTGGCCATGAATTCTCTATCTCTGGTATTAAGGGTACCTTCTACTCTCCTGGTGCGAGGAGGGTACCCTTACATGGAAATTTATTTCCTGTTTTCAGGGGGACAAATGACAGTTAGAATGCCTTTCTCATGCCAGTTGTTTCTTAAGTAACTTTAATTAAAAATAATCAATATGCCAAAGTGACATATTTTGAGATGACATGCTCTAAATCCCCTCAGTTCCTCCCACTGAAATTTCTCTGGAAGTTTCACATCTTAAAACCTGAGATGATGGCTGTGAGGAGGAAAGTCAGGTTAGCAGCTGAATGACATGAGGCCTATATAGGGAGAAAAGAATCTAGATTCAAATGAGAATAAACAAATAGAAAAGAGCAAATTAAAGAACATTTCCCTACAACCCTTTAAATCAGTCACCCAGTTCTGGGATTAGATCAATTCAATAAAATAGGTATGCTTCATTTAATTGATGTTAAGTGTTGATCTTTCTTTTAATAGATGTAAGTTAAATAGTATTTATCCTGTTTGATTTACATAGAAGCAGCATTTTCCCCCAGTGACTACACAAGTTCCTCTTTGCTGGGCAGACAGGGTCTCATTGCATTTGCCCTGATCATTGAGGATGGTATGGGGTATGAAATTTTTATGAGTACCCCTGAGTTTTTGTAAACAAGTTTATCTCTGTTGTGAAATTAGTTCCTCCGTCAGGTTCAGTCCATAAAGGAATGGGAAAATGTAGAATATTCTCAGTTATTAATTTCTCTACTTCTGTTGTGACATCAGTCTAGTTAGATATCATTCAGTCCATCCACTAGACATGCAGACAGTAATCTAACAGTGAGAGTAGCCTAAATCTGGAGGTAAGTCTAAAAAATCCATTTGTAGTGCTGCAAAATTCAGTGTGGGCTTTGCAGGACTTCATGGGGAATATTGATTTCTTCCAGAAATTTGGTAAGATTTGCAAGTGGCACACTAGGAAATAATTTGTTTACAAATTTTGTGGGTGCCAGAGAAGAACCAATGGTCTTACAGTTCCTTAATTATTCTCCACCTACACACACATCCCGTTTAATAGAAGATAAAGTGAAAGTGTTAATTGCTCAGTCATATCTGATTCTTTGTGACTCCATAGACTGTAACCTGCCAAGCTACTCTTTCAGTGGAATTCTCCATGCAAGAATACTTCCTGGTTGCCATTTCCTCTTCCAGGGAATCTTCCCAACCCAGGGATCGAATCTGGGTCTCCTGTCTTCCATCAAGATTCTTTACCATCTGAGCCACCATGGAAGCCAAGGACAAGCCTAAAGATTAAAAGAAAATAATGGCTATAGGATGTCTATTTGCACCAATGTATAATCCCTGATAACTCTTTGGCATCTTTCAGCATGTATTTGTCTTTTTCAGATTGTGGAGCATTTGCCTGATAGGGATAGGCAGGTTTAAAGTTGGTTGGAGAAAGAATAGGGGATCCATTTGGAGAATCATATTTAGCAACCTTGTTGGTCCTTTTGTTTCTTAAAGATACAATATCTCCTTACTATGGCTGTGAACAAAGGCAGTTTTAGAAAGGAGGTGATTAACTTCTCAGAGGGCAGCAATTATATGTCCTTTAGCTATAGGAGTGTTAGCAGAGATCAAGAATCCACGTGATTTTTAAGTCGTGGCAACAGTATGTCAGATTCCAAAAACACAACTGAAGTCAGTGTAAATAGTGACAATTTTCCCTTTTGTTAATGTGTAAACCCTAGTAATACCGATGAATTCAGCAGCTTGGGCTAATTTTACAGTGGGCATAGTGTCTCTCAAGTGGTTCTTGGGGGAAACTATGGCCCATCATGTCATTAAGTTTCCCTGGAAATTATGTTTATAGGATGTCACAAAATAGAAGTCTGGATTGTCTAAAGAAGTGTCTATGGGTTGTTTTTTTGTGTGTGACTTTGAGACCATTTCTGTAGTTGCAGGGCAATAATGTAGAACAGAATAGGGCTCTTCATCATCAGCAGAGGGTAGTAAAGAACTGGACTCAAAGTATTGCTGTAAGATGATGGAAAGGTTAATCAAACAGTCCTGTTTGTAAAACCAAAAATGTTGCCCTCCATTCCAGTTCAAGCCTACAGCCACTGCAGTACATCTTGAGGGAATTCAGATGGAGAAAAATAGGACACTTTTTATGCTTTGTCCCTGGATAGTTAAGATGCATATCAGTGAAACTTCACTTATAAATTTCACTGACTCTAGATTCTTGCATCTTCCCACACATGGCAAACACTAAAATCATTAACTTGAGATGTCTGTTTTTTTGTCATTATCGATAATCTTTTAATGTTTGATTACATATTCTTTTCCAGAAAAAAATCCATGTATATCTTGACTCCTTTCTTTCCTCTTTGGCACAATTCCTCAGAGCTATCTGAGCAGCTGTCTCCCAGGCTATAGTTGTCAGTAATTTCCCCCCATGTAACTTAACTCACAACTTTTATGTTGTGTTTTTTGCTTTCATTCTAGATGTTCATAGGTAATCTGTCACTATGTAGACAGATGCTATCTTATGAAGTTTTGAGAAGGCAGGCATCACATGGGGAGCATAAAGCTGAGCGAGGGAGCCTGATGTAAGGGACTGGCTTTGTTAATTTAGGTGGCAGCTCTGACTTCTGTGTACAAGCATGAAGGCATGCCTGCCACCACAGGGTCTAACTGGCCTGTGCTTGCTCAGCTGTGTATGACTCTTTGTGATCCCATGGACTGTAGACTGCCAGGCTCCTCTGTCCATGGAATTCTCCAGGCAAGAACACTGGAGTGGGATGCCAGTTTCTCCTCCAGGGGTTCTTCCTGATCCAGGGATCAAACCTGTGGCTTCTGCATTGGCAGGCAGATTCTTTACCACTGAGCCACCTGGGAAGCCCTAACTGACATGAGAGATATGCTATACAACATCTCTGGGAGGCAAAAGCCTGTCCTAGAATACTTGCAGCAATCCCATTATTTGTGTGGCTGTTTAAATGAAAAGGTTTGTCAAAATTAGGTAAACTGAAAGCTGAATGTGTGAAAAATGTTAATTTTAAAGCTTCAAATGAGATTTATGTCTTTGAAGGTGAGGAAATGGGCTCTAGAGTGGTCTGGGAGAAAGGTGTTCAGAGGCTTAGTAAGGGCAGAAAAGTTAGTAATCACTGGTGGTAATACCTAGCTGCCCCAAGCTATATAACTGTTTTCTCATTTGGGGGAGAGGAATGAACATTACTGACTCAGTGCATTTTGGGGTGAGCTTTTGAATGCCTTTAGATAGCTCCTGTCCTAAATGTATGAGTTAAGTGTACTGAAGTTTGTACCCATTAGGAGACTTTATGGTCTTGTTCGGCTAGTGCCTTTAGGAGAGTGGAGAAGACTGTAAGGGCACCCTGCTTAGTTTGGTTGCAGAACAAAAGGTCATTAATACACTGAACAAGAGTGGAACCTTGGAGGAAAGTTTTAGAATGCAATTGAGCTTTAAGGACTTAGGAAAATATTGAAGGATACTCATAATATCCCTAAGGTATACAAGTCCATGTTAACTGTCTCCCTTTACACATAAATGCAAAGAGAAATTGCGAGTTGGGATGTATCAGAATTGAAAAGAAAGCTGAGCAGAGATCTGTTGTCTATAAAGCAGGTGCATCTGTGGAATTAAGGTAAGAACAGTGGCTGGACTGGGAACTGAAGCTGGAGGGGAGGAGGCCTGGCACAGTCTTTAGAAGAATAACATAGCCAGAGGAAATGGTAAAAACTGGTTAAAACCAACTAGGTCCAAGATGGCAGAACACTTGACTTCCAGTGGACCTTGAGCCCCATTTTATGCTCATTGTAAAACATCAGTGTGCTAAATGACACACCCACATGTGCCATGACCGTTCTGAGGCCAACCATAGAAAGACCAAAGGTGGAAAGTGTAGGCATTAGTTGTTCAATTGTGTTCGACTCTTTGTAGCCCCATAAACTGTAGCCCACCAAGATCCTCTTTCCATGGATTTCCCCTGAAAGAATACTGGAGTGGGTAGTCATTCCCTTCTCCAGGGGATCTTCCCAACCCAGGGATTAAACCTATGTCTCCTCCCTTACAGGCAGACTCTTTACCATCTGAGTCACCAGGGAAGCCCTCCAAAAGGTGGATGGTGGCTCAATTTCTGGAAATCTCCACCCTTCCCCCCAAATAATTGGGATAATCCTCCCATTCATTAGCCTATGAAATTACTCAGCCCATAGAAATTAACCATTCTATATATGGGCATTTTCTCACCTTCTGAGATAGCCCACGCTCTGGGGAGTGTGTTTCTCTCTAAATGAATCCACTTCTCACTTCCTATAACTTTGTCTCTTATTGAATCCTTTCTGTGAGGAGACATCAAGAACCTCATATTCACTGGGAACAGGACTGCGTGAAACCAAAGAATTACAAAAGAGTTTGTGGCTCTTAGTTCTTGCACAGATCAATAGATTGTGTTCCCATCTGGGTCAAACGTATGTTCTTTCTTCATTAGCAAGACTGGAGTTTTACAGGGTGAGGAAGTAAAGACAAATGCAGCCCAATGTAAGAGAGAGTCTATTATAGGTTCATTCTCTGCTCTACATCTATGGAGAGGTGATATTGGGTTAGTGATGGAAACAGTTCTTTTCTTTATTTTTGAGCAACACACACGAACTCTGCACCTAGTTACCATCTAATCCCATTTCCATGTGTGGCCCAGAGACCAACTGGAGATTTCTTTAAATATTCACCCTCTTCAGAACAATTTAAATGAAGAAGAGGTTCCAGTAAGGGAAGTAGGAAACTTAGGGTTTGGTCTGAGGGCAAGAAAACAAAATCACCCTTCTCATTTATAATGGCATTACACTTATAGAACAAGCTTCTACCCAAAACTGTTCTGTAAGGAATTGGAAGCTAGTGTCTACTGAATGACACATAAACACAACATAAAAGCTGAGTCTAATTTATTCACTGTCTTAATGAAGACTGTATCCCAAGAGACATCATACTTCTCTGAGAAACTGCTCTGAAGAGGTGGGGGGAGGTCAGTTGGCCATTGAGTAGGATCTATATTAGTGTACTTATTCCAATGACAGTTTAATCCAATAAGCCTTTTTTATTGAAAGACCTGAAGATAAATTTCCATATTTAGAATAAATCTTAACCATAAACACAAGAGGTATCTTTGAACTGGGTGCAGAGATGCAGCCTCCCATGATCCAAAAGTTCACTTCTAGAGTTAGCAAAGTGAGAAAGAAGAGATTTGCTGTCATAGGCAGTAAAAATGACATAGCAAATCTAGTGCCTCCTTGTTCTCATGGAAACAGGAGGGTCTCCAGTTACAGACCCAATAATCTGTGACACCAGGCAGGTGCTACCAGAATGGGATATATGGCAACTCACTCCAGTGTTCTTTCCTGGAGAATCCCATGGACAGAGGAGCCTGGCAGGGTACAGTTCATGGGGTCACAAGAGTTGGACATGACTGAGTGACTAAACCGCCATGACAATCCCAACAACAAAGGTTGAGATGACAAAGGCCGCTTATGACAAACATCCCTGAGAGCTGGCGTGGCCAGACAGAGCATGCTGCTTGAGACTGTGTCTCAGAATCACAGTGTATTCAACTGGCCACCAGATGTGCAGCAGTACATGTCCATTTTAGATGGTGAAGGTCAGAGAGAAGGTCATTAGTCCTAAAGCCAAGCTCCGAGGATGTCAATAGTCCTAAAGCCAAGCTCTGAGGACACAGAACAAAACAAGAGGAAAATTTCATCCAGTTTTTATATAGAGGGCCCACAGCAAACTGTCTAAACAGATGCCAGTTGATGAGAACCACAAACTTTCCAGTCTGTGAGCTGGCTTGAACAGCAGGTTTATAGGACCTCTGCCTGCCTTTTACACTATGGTTTTCCTCCTCATGACAAATGACACAAAAGACAGAGACAGATGAAAACAATGGCCATCTCCAGGAGGAATGAGATCCATAGAAGACAACAGTACTCATCACAAATCTTTATTAGAATCACTCTACCCAAGGCATGAGGTTCACATAAATATTTTCTTCTGTCAATCTAAATTTAGATTAAAAAATAAATAAATAAAGGACTTTCCTCACTTTGTTTCAACTGAACCTGCAGGTAGACTCTGGGAGATGGATGTGGTCAGAATTTTTACCTTCTGCCAGTTCTTGTCAGAGGTCCCCAGATCTCTCTCCTGTAGTAGCCCAGAGCAGCAGTGTCAGTCACTGAAGTGTCTCATATTGGCATCAAAACTCCAGGAAAGTGGCAGTTTTTTCTTCTCTTCTAAGTTCTGTGGCTGGACAGATAATTAAATTGACATAAGACAAATTAACTAGAAAAAAGAAATTAATTTGGTACATATGGGAGCTTGTAAAGACATGAAACTCAAGAAAGTGACTAAAGCAGGCAGTTTGTGTACACTTTAAACAAAGAAGTGGCTTTCCAGGTGGCACAGTGGTAGAGAATCTGCCTGCCAATTCAGGAGACGCAAGAGACATGGGTTTGATCTTGGGTCGGGAAGGTACCCTGCAGTAGGAAATGGCACCTCCCCCCCCAGTCTTCTTGCCTGGGAAACCCCATGGGGTCACAAAGAGTCAGATAGCACTGAGTAACTGAACATGCACACACGCAAACAAGAGAAAAGTATTTGCGAAGAACTGACAAATAGGTTTGGGCTTGCATGGCTAATCACTGAAAAAAGTAACAAAGCCTATTTATATACTGTTCTCCACTGTGAATTCCCTATCATTGGCAATAAGGATGCCTTCCAAGTGCTGGGAGGGTGCCCTTCACATTGAAATTCATTTTTTGTTTCCTGGAGACAAAGGAAGGTCAGAACATCCTTCTTGGGTCAGTTATTTCTTAAGTAACTATAATTCAAAATAATCAGTACATCAAAGTGGCATATGTGGGGATGGCTTGCTCTGAAACCTCTCAATCTTTTCTAAATGTCACTTTTCATATTTTCAGATAAATATATCTCCACTTTTATATTGTTATTTAGTCTTTAATTCTTTACCAACTGGGCTATGAGCTTTTAAACAGTGGTGTTGGAGAAGACTGTTGAGAGTCCCTTGGACTGCGAGGATATCCAACCTGTCAATCCTAAAGGAGATCAGTCCTGAATATTCATTGGAAGGACTGATGCTGCTGCTGTTGCTGAACGACTAAGTCGCTTCAGTCGTGTCCGACTCTGTGCGACCCCATATACAGCAGCCCACCAGGCTCCCCCGTCCCTGGGATTCTCCAGGCAAGAACACTGGAGTGGACTGCCATTTCCTTCTCCAATGCATGAAAGTGAAAAGTGAACGTGAAGTCGCTCAGTCGTGTCCGACTCTTAGTGACCCCGTGGACCACAGCCCACCAGGCTCCTCCGTCCATGGGATTCTCCAGGCAAGAGTACCTGGAGTGGGTTGCCATTTCCTTCTCTGGGAAAGACTGATGATGAAGCTGAAACTCCAATACTTTGGCCACCTGATGTGAAGAACTGACTCATTGGAAAAGACCCTGATGCTGGGAAAGATTGAAGGCGGGAGGGGAGGGGGATGACAGAGGATGAGACAGTTGGATGGCATCACCGACAAGATGGACATGAGTTTGAGTAGGCTCTGGGAGTTGGTGATGGACAGGGAAACTTGGTGTGCTGAAGTCCATGGGTCGCAAAGAGTCAGACACGACTGAGTGACTGAACTGAACTGAGTCTTTAATTATGTGACATTTTGTCGGTTTTAAAATTTCTTTCCTAAGCTCACTGGATATTTTACATATTTCTGTTTTTTTCTTTTCTTGTTTCTGATTTCTGATAAAGTTATTACTTTATGTCTGCAAATGCTTGTTTAATTTTTTTCCAATGTGAGTACTATCCTAAATATTTCTTCTGCTTGCATTTTGTTTCTGTGAGTGTTTTTGCATATTTCAATGTTTTGATTCGTATTTTCAGTGACAGCTTTGTATGAATATTGCCTGCCTTTATTTGGCTTATTTTAAACCTCCCCACATTCTCATCTGGCAATAACAGCATTTCTATTTATTTATGGTGAGAGATTTTTATAGTTCACAAAGTTGCATAGTTTATAAGTAGCCTGTTTGGGGAGACAATGTAGTGGGATGTTAGTAGGTTGAGACCTTGCTTTGGGGGAAGATATGATTCTGCTTTTGAAATAGCACCTTTTTTTTTTGCTTGTAATACCTTGATTTCCACCATATGCTTTCTGTCCTTCAATAAGTATCCATAAAACGCATAACTTCTCCATTCCCATCATCAAACAGTATCATCAGGATACTGTTACTCCTGTCATGCGAATGGTCAAACCTCTTCATTCAATTCCTTAGGAGCTGTGCTCTGACTCACTTTGTTGCAGTTATGCTTTATGTATTTCCCCTGCATCAGGCAAGGACTTCCCTGGCAGCTCAGCAGTAAAGAATTTGCCTGCCAATGTAAGAGGCTTGCGGGAGACGTGGGCTTGATCCCATGGAGAAGGAAATGGCACCCATCTCCTGTGTTCTTGCTTGAAAGTTCCCTTGGACTGAGGGGAGCCTGCTGGGCCACAGTACTCAGCGTCGCGAAGGGCTGGATGCAGTTGAGAGACTAAAAATACTTGCATCAGACAGGCATTTCTTTTTTGGGGGGCTGTGATTTTATGGGTTTTCTGCCTCCACAGGCCACGGGTATTTCCCTCTTTTCCGTGCTACCTCTGCCTGGCTCTGTTTAGTAACTGAGTCTGGAGATGGCTATGCAACATTTGACTGTTTTATTTCTCAGCTTACATATGTGCCCAAGCTTGTAGTATCCTCTGTTCCCGAGTTATTTGTCAGATGGTGTTACTTGCTCTCAGATCTCTGTCTGTAAGTTCTGGGGGAATGTGTGAAGAGGTTCGGATTTAGGCAGTCACCATTCTTCTTCCCAGGACTCCCCTGGTGCCTCAGGTGGTAAAAGTGTCTGCATACAATGCAGGAGACCCAGGTTTGATCCCTGGGTTGGGAAGATCCCTTGGAGAAGGAAATGGCAACCAACTCCAGTACTCTTGCCTGGAAAATCCCATAGACAGATGGAGGAGCTTGGTAGGCTACAGTCCATGGGTTTGCAAAGAGTCGGAGGCGACTTCACCTTCACTTTCTTTCATTCTTCTTCAGGTGCCCTAAAGCCAGTATGGTTTTAAGCATGAGTCTTTATTGACTGGTGCCTCATTGAGAGACTAGTATTTTCTCCTGTATATTTTGCAGCTCTTGGCAGTGCTTGCATTATATGCAGGCTGTCTATCTGCTTAGGCATTTGTGGTTGCTTCCTCTGTAGCCTTGATGTTCTTCCGTTTACTGTTTTACTAGGAAGAAGATTTTAAACCCTTTTTATTGGAACACAAAACATAACAAGCTACCTGCACAATGGAAGTTCACTTCTGTACACACCATCAAACAGTGTAATAAAAGCTTTCTTTCCCAAACTGCTTGTGTGAATGAGAATAAGGGACCCGACCTTTCTGGATGACTGCTCTGAGCCAGCGTACTCAGCTTTGCATGTGAAGCTGCAGTGGACTTCGGACTATTTTTATCCTCTCAGCTTTAGCAGGGCACATTCTATAAAACCTCCTATATCAGTTTCCTGTCTCCACTCCCCATGGAACCACAGTAGCCTGAATAATCTTTTTGAAATGCAAATATCATTTAGAAGAGCTAAAGATAAAAATAATTAACTTTTTAATATACCTTTATTTAATAATAAAACCATGGCTTCCATAAGCAGTTGGCCAGGAAAAACAGGGCAAGTTTAAAGATAGAAAGTGCAGCTGTGGAGCTGGCCTTGTTAATAATGCTGAGGTCGAGCAAAGTCAGATTAGATATCATAATGAAGGGCCCTGAGATTTGCTTCTGATGGATGAGATACGATAGAAACACATATTTGAGAGGAAGCTCTCTTTCTCTAAGCTTTAGGCTGCTGTAAAACATCATGACTTTGAGAAAGAAGTTGCATTTTGTAATGTCTGGGTGCTTATAAGTGCAGAACAGAAGCAAGAGTTGGCTCCCACAATCGCTAATTGACAGAATGATTTAATATTGAGTGACTGTTTCAGCAATAATTTTCAAAACTGGTGGAAGGAAATGCTCTGGAAAAATGTGGTTAAGGGCTGAATCACTGTGAAAGCACTATTTCAGTAAGTGACACTAATTGCAAAGTAATGGCCATATACTTCGCATTCAGACTTATGCTGACAGATCAATGTTTTATTATTTTTTAATTTACCACCTTATAAATCCAGTTGGCCTGCTATAACTCCTTCTTGAATTCTTTTGGAAATGAGCCTGGGCATTCTGCTTGATACATGCCAAACATGGGTTCTTAATTTAAAATTTTATTATGGCAGTACCAACTACCCTTCCTAAAATCTTAAAGATCTATCAAAATTTCCTCCATATCTTGGTTTCTAGGAGTTTTTAACTAAGCTGTAAAAATACGATTTCTCTTGACACTTGGGATGTCACATTTTCAGGATAAATGTTGCTCTTTTGCAGTATCTTTCCATTTCTATCCTTTTCAAATGTTTAAGGAATACAGCTTTGCTCAACATAGTTATGGGGGAAATATTTCTGTTATTAATGCTAATGATTAAAAGTTGAAATGTTGTCTTTGACAAGGCTTTTACTGCTAGTGTTACATTTCATTTTATGCACAAACAAGCATTTCCTTTAAAAAAAAAAACAAGCATATCCTTTAATGCATGCTTGACTTGGGGACAAGGTAGTCCCTGGTGAATTCTGGAGCTACTTCTGGAAAAGTAAGTTCTATGTAAGTAACTCCAAAAAAGTGTACAAGTGAGCATCTTGATTTTTTTTCTGTTATTATTCCATCTATTGATGTTAATGGAATTTCAATAAATATTTTTGTTATGTGTCCTAAGATTCTTTCAGTGTCACTTTTCAAAAGATTTCGTTTGCAATTTGTCTTTGTGCCCTTGCAAGTTACTTTTCTGTGGGGGGAAGAAAAAAAGCCATCAGTGCAACTGCCAAATGAACATAAAACACCCTTTATTGCAGATGGTTTCCAAAATGTCTTTGATTCGTGTGTAAGGTATAGTGGGAAGTGGATTGTGCTTGCAATGGGGCAGAAATAGATTCTATAGCTCCATAGTCACATAGTCACTTTCTAAAACTTAAGATCAAACTTTCAATGCTTCCTCTTCATCTCAAACATTTTAATTTCTCTGTTTAAAAGAATATTTAGTTATTATTTTGTTAATAATCATAAAGCTCATATCTTTTAAGGGCTTATTATGTTGTAGACATTATAATCATTGTAATGGCTCTGTCTCATAAAATACCTATATCATGGACTCTATTTGTAATACAAATTCAATATTATGTAGAAGATATTGGGCTTCCCAGGTGGTGCTGTGATAAAGAATCTATCTGCCAATGCAGGAGACACAAGTGATGGGTTTGATCTCCAGGTCACGAAAATCCCCAGAAGTAAGACATGGCAACCCACTCCAGAGGGTTGGAAAATTCCATGGGCAGGGATGACTGGTGGACACAGAAGTCCGTGGTGTGACAAAGTTTGGATGCAATTGAGCACACAGGCACACACGCATGTAGAAGACCTTATTAATTACTCCAAGTTTCCAATCCTCATTTGAAATATCAAAACAATAACTTTGGGTTGTTTTTTGGATTTAAGAAAGCAACAAGTGTAAAATCCCTAGCATAGGGTTTGGCACACTATAATATTATTTTGACATCTAAACATTACTTGGTCTGAAAAATTGAGCATTTGAGCCAATTTAGGCTCTCACTCCTTTGACTGAGACTTAGGAATAAATAAGCCAGTAAAAATAAGCCCATCATTTCTAATGTCATTAAGATTATTCACATGATCCCTTGTGACTTTTTCCAACAGCCCACACTTCTTTTATAAGAACAAGTTAAAAGACTAAACAAAAAAGTAGGAAAACAAGAGACCAAGCAAAGTTGAGTTCCACTCCAAGTTGGAAATTAGCTTTATCTGTCATCAGTCACATCAGTTCATATCCAATCTGAAAAACTGCACTCACCTCATGATAAATTCTTATCTTGGACTCAGATGTAAGGTTTTAGGGGGATAAAGAATTGTCGCCATTTTATTTTTTCCTTTTTATCAAAATAAATATGTCTTTCTATGTTGAATTACATAGTATACAAGTGTATTATTAAGTATAATGAAAGAAGGCAATGAAGTAGATTGAAAAGAAATATTACTTCCAAATTACAGAAGTCAACCCAGAAGGCATGAAGTGATGACAGCGTTCTTGGTATAGACTAGCATTTCCTGATTCATGTATTTTGTAGATTGTTATTTATTTATTTGCTTTTTGGCTCCCTTGGCGTTTTCCTTGCTGGTCCCCTACTGGGCTTTCCCGAGTTGCGTGAATGGGGGCAACTTTCTAGTTTCGGTGCTTTTGCTCCTCATGGCACTAGTGTCTTTTCTGGAGCACCAGCTCTTGTGCCCAGGGATCAGCAGCTGCGGTGCCCAGGCTTAGCTGCCCCAAGGCATGATGGATATTCCCAGGCCAGGGATCGAACCCATGTCCTCTGCAACGGCAGGTGGGTTCCTAACTACTGAACTACCAGGGAAATTCTTGATTCATGAATTAACATCACTGACTCCATGTATTCCAGAGAGAACAGGGCTCTTTGTTCTACTTCATGAAAAAGATATATGTGTGCTGGTTTATAGGGACAAATAAATATGAAATGGGGACTCCAACTTTCCTTTCTACTAGTAGAAGAACTAGGATTTTATCAACAAGAAAATAAAATGTAAAGGTCAGTCCTTAAAAATTAAAATGGATCGAACTAGGATGATTTTGTTAGGCGTTGCACTACATTGATTGTTATGTCTTTTTGATCCTGATTTTTAGTCACAATAAGGGATGGAAAAGTCTTATCCAAAAGGAATGTTCCTGTTTTCTTTGACTTCCCTTCACTTCCTTGCTCAAAACAGTACTCTCACCATCTGAAAATCGAAGTGTTATATGTGTATATGACCTATAAGTCTATTAGACAATTTTAATGCATTCAATGGTGTGTGTATACATGCATTCCAAAAATGGCTTACATGATGCTTATTATTTAAACAGGATACATGTATAAATTACTGAATTTGATGGGGTTGAGGGCATTAATGTAGCTTTTCAAAATATAAGATGAGCAAGCATGCAGGACCCCCAGGATTTAATATGCAGATGGCAAACACGCTAGTGCTAATTCCCTATCACTCTTTACCAACTCAGCACATGGCTGTAGCTTATTCACACCTCATGTGTCTATCCCGAACACACACCGTGCCACACTAGTGACTCACTTGGAATCTGCACTGCCTGGATCACTGAGAAAGGTCTTGTTATATAGGACTTCAGTGATAGCTAGTGAAAACAATTTTCAGGCTTTATAAACTTACATTGACTTCATAATTTAGTCATCTTGGTATAGATAGAAGACTGAACATTTTTTTCTAATTTTTTCTGAATTCATTACAATATTGTTTGTAGCTATTACCCCTTGCTTGTGATTATATTCAAAGGTTTGATGTTTAGTGTGTGACCGATCCTTTAACTGACAAATTGCCTTCTTAGCAAAACAGCAAAAAGCTGTGATGTTATTTGCCCTTAGTGATCAAGTGTATGGCTTGGAAGAAAAAAGTTCTTCACTTGCTTTGGGTTGCTTTCCTGTATTATCCCACTGTGAAGACTAGGACTTTTAGTACAGTGTTTATAACCACTATAATTTCCTCTCCAAAATTCAGTACAGCATAGAGTCAGGGAAGATTTGAATGGCTGTTTGCTTGCTTGTTTGTTCCACTTTTTGAAAGTTCTTTCTTCAAAATTACGTTAAACCAAGGAAATTAAATCTCCCTGTTATGTTTCTTAGACGAGAATCTTTTATTTTTTATTAAGTAATTAGTTAATGGAAAGGGAAACATCTCAATTACTCCAGTTTTCATTTTCAAATTCAAATCCTGAATTTCTAACATTTTGGAATGCTTATGGAACAATATCACACTTTAAACGCTATCTTCAGAGAGGGCAAGACATGATTATCTATACCATTGTTGTGTGTGCATGCTCAGTTGTGTCCAACTCTTTGCGACCCTATGGACTGTAGACTGCCAGTCTCCTCTGTTTACAGTATTTTCCAGGCAAGTATACTGTAGTGGGTTGCTGTTTTCTTCTCCAGGAATTTCCAAACTGAGGGAAGGAACTAGGGTCTCCAGCATTTCAGGAGGATTCTTCACTGCTAGCACCATCTGTGAAGATCCATCTATACCATAATATTCCTTGTAGTTTTGTAATAATTACTGATATTTCATAAATGTTAACTAGAAGCAACTTTCTCATTGTCTTCTCTGTTAATCTCACTTTGTTCTTCCTTGAATGTCCTCTTCTTCCCTCCTTCCTGAGACAAAATATGTTTGCTGAATTTATTTGAATAACGTTTAAAATATACTGATAGTAAAGTTAAAATTATTTATCCAAAGCCACAGTACATACATACATATGCACATTACTGCAGCGACAGTTGCAATTTTTATAATCTGTCCAGAATCCTAGCACAAACTATCAGAGGAAGCTGAAGGAACCAAGAATGACTTGGTTTTGTTAAGAAAAGAAGGTCATTTTGGGAAGTGAAATACTGTAGCATTACAACTTAATGATTAAAAACTTAGTTGAAAACCATTTCTGACATTTCAGAGCTGCAAGTTACTTAATCATTCACTCTAAACCCAAATTTCTTATTCATAATCTGGGGAATGATAGCCTGTCTTATTTATTGTTAGGCTAATTAAGATAATGTGTAGACAATGCTTAGCATAGTGTCTGCAGAAGATAGCTGCTAAAACAATAACTTCCTTGATGATGTTGGGTGTCAATTAATTTTAGTTCTTAGTCAGTTGTTAACATGCAAAAATTTTTGCATGAAAAATTGTTTTTCAATAATTCAGGAATTATAAAACACATTTTCTCCCTTTTGCTGTTCTTTATCAGCAACGGGAAAGGAATAGTCAGCTATATGTGTTATGCTTTGTTTTAAATGGTTGTTGCTCTGAATTCCAAAATATCATTATTGATAAATTTTCTCAGTTTTGTAAAATTGCACAGGTGTCAATCACTGCTCAATGATGGTTTATGATATTTATTTTAACACAAATCCTACTTCTTTTTGGACTTAGTTATGAAAGTGTAGTTTGAGGTCAAGAGTTAAGAGGGCTTTAGGACCTTTAAAACAATGGAGAGTTATGCAAAATGTCTGATTGGAAAGATGGCTTATTAGGTGCTCTTGTAGGAAGATTATTTTGAGGTACTGAAGAGACTGAAGTGGGAAGGTAAGGAGTTCTGTTAAAACCGGCATTCCATGTAAAAGTGAAGTAATCAGGAAGTCAATAAAGGGCAACTATAAAGTAGAAGATCTATAGAAAGAATTTCTAGAGGACGTGGGGGTCAAATGGATTTTGCCATTTTTACAAAATAAATATCTGATTATGCTACTTCTTTGTTTAAAATCTTTTGATAATTTCACAATGCCCTGAAAACATCTCCCCATATCCTTAACAACACAAGGCTATTTTAGCCTCAGATAAAATCAGACCTATCAAAATGCAACTGAAGTCATAAGGAGTTTATTTAAAAAAAAAAAAAGGAATCCACAAAAAATTTTGTCTCCAAAAAGCTACAATCGTATTTTCCAGGATACCGTGTTCTGGTATTCATTCTCTATATGGGGTTCTGCCATTCTCTATATGTAGTTTTGATGTGTCCCATAAAAATATATGTTAAAGTCCTAACCCTTGGTACCTGTGAATATTATTTCATTTGGGAATGAGTCTTTGTAGGTAAAATCAAGATAGGATGAAGTTATACTGGTATGGATGTAAGAGTTGGACCGTAAATAAAGCTGGGTGCAGAAGAATTGATGCTTTTTGAACTGTGGTGTCGGAGAAGACCCTTGAGAGTCCCTTGTACTGCAAGGAGATCCAACCAGTCAATCCCAAAGGAAATCAGTCCTGAATATTCATTAAAGGACTGATGCTGAAGCTGAAACTTCAATACTTTGGCCATCTGATGTGAAGAACTGACTCAATGGAAAAGATCCTGATGCTGGAAAAGACTGAAGGCAGGAGGAGAAGGGGATGAAAGAGGATGAGTGGTTGGATGGCATCGCTGACTCAACGGGCATGAGTTTGAGCAAGCTCTGTGGTTGTTGATGAACAGGAAAGCCTGGTGTGCTGCAGTCCATGGGGTCACAGAGAGTCAGACACGACTGAGCGAATGGACTGAAATGAACTGAAATTATACTGAATTAGTGTGAACCCTAACCCAGTATAAATAGCATCCTTATGAGAAGATGAGAAGAGACATATATCCACACAGAGGAGGAAGCTGGGTGAAGATGCAGACACAGGGAACAGAGGAACACTTTTCCTGGACTCTGGGATTAGCCCCACCCAGCTGCCATAGCAAAATACCGCAGATTGGATGCCTGAAAAGAGATTTATTTCTCACAGTTTTGGAGGCCCGAAGTCTGAATTCATGGTGTCAGCATATTTGGTTTCTCCTGAGGTCTTTCTCCTGGGCTTTCCAATGACCGTCTCCTTGCTGTGCCCTCACATGATCTTTCTTTTCTGCATATACATCCTTGGCGTCTCCTTCTTACAAGAACAATATTTCTACTGGATTACAGCTCCACCTGATGGCCTCATTTAATTATTGATTTAATGGTTCTCTCTCCTAAGTCCCAGTGGGAGTTAGGACTTCAACATACAAATTTCACTGTGGGGAAATTCAGTCCATAACAACTCTTCAAGTAGATTTCCTTTCATATCCAATTGGCCAGGGTTTAATATCATGACTAATCCTAATCACTGGCAAGATAAACGAGAACTACATGGCAGTTTATACCAAATAAGACCTATCTCTTAGATTGGGAAGGGGATTAGTTATATTTGATGCATTGGGCATGTATATTTTAATGAAATTGGAGTTCTGCCTGTGTGGAAGAAGAGAAGACAGGTTGATAATGACAATAAAACCATCATCTCACACTGTCTTCAAGGCCTTTTCTAATCTTGTGCCTGACTTTCTCTAGATTCATATATTTCTACTTCTTGCCTTGCTCTCCAGACTCTAGGGGAAAAGTTTTCTTTTCGAGTTCATCACATTTTTCTAATATTATCATTCTGCTAGTTGTTTCATCTAATTGGAATCTGGTCCTTTATGTCTTCACATAGTTTGCCTATTCCTATGCTTCAGGTCTCCGCTTAAGTGACATATCTTTGAAATAGACCGACTTCCCATATAGCACATATGCTGCTCACAAAACATTCTGCATTTTTAAAAATGCTTATCATATATATTATTTAGGCAATACTGTCTTTCATACTAGACCTAAAATGAATTCATGACAGGAATGTCCTTATCTGTCTTATTGATTTCTTCAGCATGATTGCTGGACACTCAGTAAATATTTGTTGACTGGTTTAATGCATACGAATGAGTATCAGGAATATTAAAACATAATTTAGATGTCAAACAAGTATTTGAAAATGGTTCAATCCATTAGCTCAATTATGGAAGACAAGAAGCAAAGATTATTTATAGAGACAGTGGAAAGTGTCACCTTTAGGAAACTAGTGATATTTAGATAGAAATACATTTCATCAGTGACAGGAAGCTCTGCTTTGATTCCTGGGTTGGGAGGATCCCCTAGAGAAGGAAATGGCTACCCACTCCAGGATTTTTGCCTGAAAAATCCCATGGACAAAGGATTCTGGAAGCCTACAGTCCAAAGGGTTGCAAAGAGTTGGACAGGATTGAGTGACTAAGCACAAGCACTTTTTAATGACTCTAGTATGTAAGGTAACATAAAAGAATATTTTTCAGCACTCTGCATCTATGTGATGTTTAAATTAGATAAATACATCAAATTTAGATGTTTAAAATTAATTAAAATTTTCATTGCTTTCATGAAGCTAAATAAATTATTTCAGTAAATTTTACTATTTTTTCTTATTTTTACGTTGCAAGAATTATGGTGCAAACAGTGGTTTGCCTTCTATGATTTCCATGGTTTTTAAGTTAGGCTACATTTTTAAAATAAAAATTAAAAGATCCAATGTAATACAGGCCAGTGTATATATGGAAACTGGTACACTTTCAGACTAGCTAGCTTCCCTTGTATTTAATCAGATTTCATTGTTGTTGTTTCAAGATGTAAGGACATACAGTGTTTTATAAATATAATAATAAAGCATTTATAATAACTTGCCTATGCTTAAAAGACATTATTTTCTTTTGTTAGAGAAAGCAGTTTCCAAACATTCCTAGTTTAATGTAATGATATGTAATGGAGGGACATTTTCTGAGCTTAAACTTTAACTGTCAGCCATTTCATAGACAGAAAAGTTTACTCTTTGCTTTTCCAAGTTGTAAAAGATCCAGGAAGGTTGTCTTTCGATGATTCCTTCAGCAAGGGCTTAGAAGACATTTTACTTAGGGGGACCTTCAAAGAACAGAACATCCGCTGAGGTTTCAAGTCAGATTTTACGGCTTCCATGATCTTTAACTCTTGTCATAGTAGCTTAAAATGTTGAAAGTATGAAGGTGAGAGGAAGCGGAGGAGACAGATGGAACATGGGGAGAAAAGGCGCAGAGCCGCTGCACGGAAGTAAATGGCTCTGAAAAAAACGCTGAGAAATTTATGTGGTGCCGTGTGAACTTTTATCTTAACTCTTAATGTGAGAAGTCATTGGCCTTGCACACTGACTTTGAACTTGTAGACAGCATGCATTCTGAATTTGCATTTATACAGTAACAACTGTGTTTTCATTTATCCATCACAAAGACAGGACCTTAATGACATTTTTGGCCATAACAAAAATAAAAATAGTAATAAAAAAGGTTTATATCTTTGTCTGGTGGATTTTCAGTATTTTTTGGAGGTTGGAAAAAAAAAACACTAAAAAGTTGCTACAAATTTTCTATGTTTAAAAGTGAAAATGTTTGCAGCGGATTTCTTTTCTTTTTTTTAATTTTGAGAAATCCCTAGGCTGTGATAAAGTTCCACATGCTTTTGGAGCACTAGAAAGAGTCTCCAGGTTATAAAATTTTCATTTTTAATGGAAACTGTTTCATGTTATTACCGGAACTACCTTTGTCCCTGCATAATCAGAAAATAATTTCCCCTGTACAATTGTGTCCTGTGTACATGTGTGTGTGTCAGTGTTTATATTTCAAGCAAGAGATTTTACAGGAAACGGAAAGTAGAAGTGGGCCAGAGAGCCTAGGGTGCAGGCCTTTCCCTGAAGCTCATGTAGAAGTATCAGAGAAACGACAGGCCGAGCTAAGGTCCATTTGAGCTGAATTTAAGAATACAAATAAGACAGATGTGGGAAATGAACTGTGATGGTTATGTTTACTTTGTTTAGGATGTGGAGGTCCAGCTCACATTTTTAAAAAAATATTCTAAGAAGAGTTGGAGTACTGACAAGAAATTAGTGTGAGATGACAAAATGCTTCCCAGACTTCCTGGGCAGCAGCCTTATGCTGTGAGGACAAATGATTGAGTTAACAAGAGGTCAGTAGGTCTGAACTCCAGAACATGTCAGAATTCCTCATGAATTCACCAGAATTTGCTGGAGAAGAGAATTGAATTTAAATATTTGATTACATGTGGTCATTTGATGACGTCTCTGACTTGTTACCAAACAGACTTGGTTACCAAAGAGAACCATATATGCTCGGGGATAAATGGGAGACATGGCTATGGCTGTCTCTGTCTCTGTCTCAACCTCTGTAGAAAATGATCCACTTGGAGCAGACTTGTAATGATACAGATTTTTATAGAGGTATCAAATTTTGGGACTGAAATGGACTTTAAGGACTGAATAGTCCAGTCAACTGTCTGATGTTTGATTGAATCCCTCTCTCATGACTTGGCAAGTGGTTATTTACATTATCAGGGGGTCTCATTACCTATGGAGGAAATATAGCCATCAACTGGTGACACTGAATGTTATACTTTGATCCCAGACCTACTTTGGCCACCTGAGATGCGAAAAGCTGACTCATTAGAAAAGGTCCCGTACTGGGAAAGATTGAAGGCAGGAGAAGGGGAGGACCAAGGATGAGATGGTTGGATGGTATCACCGACTCAATGGACATACATTTGAGTGAGCTCCAGGAGATGGTGAAGACAGAGAAGCCTGGCGTGCTGCAGTCCATGGGGTTGTGAGGAGTCAGACACAGCTGAGCAACTGAACAACAGATCTATCTTCTTGGACCTCCCCCTATTTGTACTGACACCTAGACCATGTATAGACACTGTTTGATGTTATCTAAAGTTATTTATCATGACCCACTTCTCTTCAATGGGCTACTTATCTTGAATTTCTCAAGCTATTCCTCAAGGCACAGATCACTCTCTCCCTTTTTTATTTTACAGTGTGATGCTCCTACCTGATTAGTGACTTGCTCTTTTTGAAGGCTAAATCTAGCAGGACAAAATAAATCTTACACAAATAAAGCTATGCTAACCTGATTATGGCTTTTATACTCATAAAATATGAGTATCTGGATTAAAATAAAGCAATATAATGAAAACCTATTTAGAAAAATTTGTGATGAACAATTTGAAGGGCTCAGACTATCTTTACTCTTCTGTATTTGTGAAATTTTAATGGCTATATGCCAAGAACTGTGCTGTTTTATCTACATTGACAATCAGTTCTATGATTTTAGCATTATTACTTAAGGCTAAGTGGAATTATATAGCTTTCTTAAATCCATACAGCTAGAGCATAAGACAAGTTTCAAAAGCCAATCTTTTCAGTTCCAGAGCTCATACCCAAAATGTCTATGCAAAGCTCTGGGATAGAAAATAATGCTGCAAAGTGAAGCCACCAATGTCAGTGGGTCTTAATCTTGATTTTAGTTATACTGTGGCTAGTAATCATCCATAAGCTTTAGACAATGCCTGATTTAGGTTTGAATATCTTGGCATCTGTATGCAGAGTTTTATTGTAGCATCATTATCCTTTACAATAGAGTGGAAAGTTTGTTTATGAGCCCCACAGAATTCCAGAGCTTGGTTAATGAGTTTGGGAAACTCTTCCAGCACCTAAAGCTCTTGTTGCCAGTAGAGATAATTTGACTCTTGGTCAGCTGGTAGTTCTTTCCCAGAAAAGGAACTATCAATACCAGCAACCTCATGTTCAAATTTCTCACACTCGTAATGATGGTGACAATACTATATGTTTCCTTGTTCAGGGTATTTATAATAGTCTTCAAGTCACAGATAGTATAATATAGGAAGTCAGTGGATGAGTAATGACTCAGATGTCATAGAAAATGCAGCCTGAGACAGACTTAGAACTCATATAAAGACGTAGCAAAAACCAGACTGTCTCTGGAACTCATTACAGTGCCAATGTGATTAACAGGAACTCATTGCACTTTGTAAACAATGATAACTGTCTGTATTATTTTTGTCTGTTTGTTGAGGGGCTCAGTTGATGTAGAGGGCCATTTAAGTAATCTTGTAGAACACTTCATGGTACACTGTAGAAGGAGCGGTACTTTAGGAATGGGGCAGAGTCTCATCTTCTTTCTTCCCCAATCCCTATCCTCACTTTCAGTTAAATATTATCAATATATATGTCTGTTTTGTAATCATATCATAAATGCTTGTTTAATGACTGAAAATATAGATAAGATAATAAGCTAAATGGTTTAGTCTCTACCATCAAGGAAATGATACTCAACTATAGGAGAAAGACAAATATATTTCAGGGACACTTTTAATTACAATCAACAAATTCAGAATTCCTAAAAAGTAATATTTTCCTGAAAAAACACCCAACCTATTCACTTGTGAATAGGACCTTAAAAGATTATAAAATAGACTTAAATAAAATATTATCTTTTGTTCCTCTAAAAGAATGTATTGAGGAGTAAGTTAGTTTTAGCTGAAGATGTTAAAATTTAAGATGAAGTGCCATATCCATCTCAATGGATGAGGAAAAGGGAATAAAGAATTGCTCCTAAATATTGGTCCCATGAACACAGTGATCTGGCATCCACTTTCCAGCTTCATAAGATTGAATGGAATTAATTTAGAATACTGGATAAAATAAAGGAGTCAGGGAAGGGAAGCCCGGATGGAGAAAAATTAGAAGCAGTGTATTACTTCAAGAATCGATATCATCTGGCTGGGTCAGAAATAGCATTCAGTATCACCTGATATCATGGGAAATTCCTTGGGGTTTACAATAACTTGTTTGCAGACTGGTGGTCAATCATTAGGCTATCTCTGTATGTATTCCCACTAAAGTGGAGAGTGTCTCCCTTCCTTGTGAACTGCATTTATCCGTAGAACGGGACAGAAGTGACATCTTGCAAGCAGTCCTGGGTTCAGCTCTTAAAAGACCTGTGATCTTCCACCCTTTTCTCTTTCAATCTAGTTGTAAAGAAAAATCAGAGCAGGACTTTCTTCTGGGCAGAAAGACTATACCGAAAGGCTCTGGAGGCTAAGGTATGTGTTATAAAGAGAAACCATGTGAAGGAGAATAGAGACACCCTACGCAACCATTGGCACTAGGGCTCCAGATATGTGAGGAGGTCACCTTAGAATTTCCAGTCAAGCCTGTCCAGCTTGGGTGACCTCACCTAATTCCATGGGGAGCAGATCTGCCCAGTCATCTTAGAGAATGGTAAGAAATATCAAATCATTATTGATTTAAGTCTCTAAGGTTCGGAATGACTTCTTATGCAGCAAATCATTATTTCCTGTGCTAGGTTGAAGGAGTACAAGTAACTCCTTACTTATAGAGAAAGGAAGAGAAGAGAAGCTTCTTTTCAGTAGAGAAACATAAATGACTGGAGTAGTGATGGATCATGGAAAAACGTGTTTTCTTCCTTGAAAGTGAACTTCAATAGCATAGCAGTTCTGACTTTTTATGCCTTCATTCCTTATTCTGCCTAAGAGGAGGTGGAGTGAATTCTGTTTTGGGTGAGTATGGAAGAAGAAATGAGGCCATTTGGAGGCCAGTCTTTCCTTTTCTTTCATCTGACACTGAATCCTTTGTACCAATTCTCAAACTCATGTCCACTGAGTCAGTGATGCCATCTAACCATCTTATCCTCTGCCCTGCTCCCCCTTTCCCTCTTTCTCTCAATCTTTCCTCCACATCAGGGTCTTTGCCAGTGAGTCAGCTCTTTGCATCAGGTGGCCAAAGTATTGGAGTTTCAGCTTCAGCATCAGTCCTTCCAATGAATATTTTGGGTTGATAGTTCTTTCTAGTATTGCTGTAAAATTGTGTGAGTGCATCTATCTAAAAATGAGGTTTGGTGTCAAGAAGAAAATTTTCTTAAATATATAAACCATATTCTACAACATCAGCCCCATCAGTGACTCTTCGAGGACAGTGAATCTGGTACTGAAGAAGGGTTGGAGTCCAGGTTAATGTCTGGGTTTTGGCCAACAACTTTGCTGTAGAGAATGGAAATTGGGCCCTAGATAACTGGGCATTTAAATACACTCCTATTTGGGTGGGACCCTGGGTCTACGCCTCAAGCTAACATGGCCTCTTGTGGTCAGAGCCTTTGTCTCTCTGTGGAATATTGCTCTGGGCCTAAGACAGCCAGGCATGCACAAGACAAGTACAGAGGCTCTGTCATCTCCAGACCTGTGCCTGCCTCTTTTCTCTGGACAATTCCTCTATGCCCTTGAACATGCCAAACCAGTGCCCTCAGATGATTTTCTGTCCTGCCCCATATGCTGCAAACTACTGACTAGTTAACCCCCTTTCTTTCCCACCTTGCCAGCAGTGGATACCCACAGGTCCACACATTTATTCTTGTGGTTACTCTGCCCTCTGTACTTTTTTGACCAAAGTGAGAAAACATGTCTTCCAAATATACTAAGGATGTTTCTGCAGGAACTAGGAGGGAAGCAGTGCCTGTCTTCTGGAGTAGAAGGGCCTCCACCCCCACCCCCAGGCCTGTGAATCTGCTGAAGGAGGCAGCTCAGCACCCTAGTTCTTTGGGCTGCAAGGCATCACCTACTGATTCCTCCACAGGTTCAGCCCCTCTGGGCATTAGAACCTCCTGCAGAGTTCAGATTCAGCCACCTCTTCTTCAACTGGGAGCCCAGGTGCATCAGACAGTCAGAGCCCCCACCTGCCCCAAGATCTTGTTCAGCAGATTTCAGTTTTCAGTTTCTGCTGTAGGAAGAGAGGGAGGCTCCCCTGTACTCATGCATCTCCTGGAAAGAAGCCTGTGTTGGGTCCTGCACGGTTGCCCCCACCCCCGCGACCCCATGTCCCTCAGAGGAGGCAGAGCTCCCAGCTACCTAAAGTGTCCGCTTCACTTTTTAGTCCTGTCTTTGTTTTTAATAAGCAAGACCTCCTCCCCAGCTTTAATTTTTAAAAAATTATCTTTGTAGTTGATGTCTAAAATGTGGCTATTGCACATTCTCTGAAAAATCACTTGTAGAAGAACTGTCTCTGCTTCAAGCTATTTCTACTATTCACATTGAAGGGATTCTGCTGGATTTCGGGGTCTCGATATTGACTCCAAGAGCAGAGTGGGGAAGAAACCAAGCTTAGACTTGGGGCCACAATGAGTATAGTCAGTTTTATGATTCTGCTTTTATGTCCCTTGGTAAAAGTGATGAACAATATGCATTCCTCATAAATAAATTTTAAAAAGAACCTGAATGGTTAAAAAAACAACAACAACAAACTCCTATTTGAATGCCATTTTCAGCAACATGGATGGACCTGGAGATTGTCTCTGAGCGAAGCAAATCAGACAGAGAAGGAGAAATACTGTGTGACATCCCTTATATATGGAATCTAAAAAGCCGTGATGCAATGAACTTATTTACAAAACAGAAAGAGGTTCATAGGCTTAGAGAATGTACTTATGGTTGCTGGCAGGGAGGATGAGGGGAAGGGATAGTTAGGGAGTTTGGGATGGACATGTACATACTGCAGTATTTAAAATGGGTAACCAACAAGGAACTCCTTGCGTAGCACAGGAAACTGTGCTCAATGTCTATGACAGCCTGGATGGGAGGGAAGTATCGGGGGGATGGGATGTAGGTACATGCATGGCTGAGTCCCTTTGCTGTCCCCCTGAAAGTATCACATTTTTAATCAGTTTTGTGCTTAGTCGCTCAATCGTGTCTGACTCTTGAGAGTCCATGGACTGTAGCCCGCCAGGCTCCTCCAGCCGTGGGGATTCTCCAGGCAAGAATACTGGAGTGGGTTGCCATGTCTTCCTCCAGGGGATCTTCCCAACCCAGGGATCGAACCAAGTCTCCTGTATTGCAGGCAGAGTCTTTACCATCTTAGCCACCAGGGGAGCCCAAGAATACTGGAGTGGATAGCCTACCCCTTCTCCAGGGGATCTTCCCATCTCAGGAACCGAACTGGGATCTCTTGTGTTGCAGGTGGATTCTTTACTACCTGAGCTACCAAGGAAGTCCTTAATCAACTATGCCCCAATACAAAATAAAAAGTTTAAAAAAAAAAACCCTACTCATTTGGAGAATGCAATTATGGACATCTTTGTGGGAATTCTGAGGGCACATTAAGGTAGGCTAATTCTTTTGTTCAAATTTTTAGTCATTTAGAGGCTGTGTGGGGAAGAGGCATGTCACTTACTGTGTACTGTTTAATGCCTGGTTGCTATTCACCTCACATCGAAGAATGATGCTTTAAAACTCACCTTATAAACAAAAGTTTTGTAACTTGATTATTAATTCTGAGCTACCTAATTAAGAATGTATTTTGTTTTATAAATTACTACTATTCAGGTATTTGAAAATGACCTGTAGTGACTAAATAATTGAGTTTTGTACCTTAACCTTGAAATGCATTTGAAATCACTTTATTCATTTACATAGAAGGTCTTTGTTGTTTGGAAGAGAATAAACAATGGCAGGCTACATATTATTAAAGAACAGATCATTTTTCAAGAAAGAAAGGCTTTATGATATAATTGGATGCAAGTATAAGGAGTAAGAATCAGAACACCTAACTCTTTTATTGATTTTTCTCTTTTCATTACTAAATTTACTCAGCTAATCAGTATAGAGGTGTCTGACTCTCCAGGTAGTTGTAAATATGAAATGAATAATGAATAAATATACAGAAAACACTTTGAAAACAGTCACAAATATTAATATAGGGGTTCCTTTAATATATTCTCACAGATACGTATTATTATATCTTTCTGGGAGTTAGGTGTATTTGTGTATGCTCTAGGCTAGGTAAAACTTTGAAATGTTTTTCTATTTAGGACCCAAGAAAACAATTACTACAGTTCCATCTGGAGTTAAAATGAAAGTTGAATCATGATCATTACCAAGTGCAATAGACCTTTCTGTAGCTTTTTTGCTGTCAGTTCAAATTTTTAAGTGCTATATATATCCTTCTCTCTTAGACCTTATAGCTGCCTGGTTGACCACTATTCCCTGATTAAAGTTAAAAACCACAACACCCTTAACAGGTCATAAATCATCTCATTCATAAAGGTGCAGATTACAACAGGGGTACAACCTCATTGCTTTTATGGATGACTGTTTCCGATTAGGTAAAGCATAACACAGGTATATTTTCTAAGCCTGAAAGAAGGCTACGGCTCACAATTGTGCAGGGAACAGCTGTCATTTTGCCTCTCAAACATCCATCAGGCAAAATTATTAAATCAACATGCATCATTTTGTATAATAGAACTAAAATCACTGTTATAGAACAGAATTCTGTGATTGATTTTTCCTGCTTTGAAAATAAACAACTCGACTTTGCGTTCATGGTTATGTAACAGCAGGAGATCATTATCTTGTGACAAAACTCTATTTTATTGACATTATCTCTAAATGATCCCTTGATAGGATACATAAAATTTAATACACATTCAATTTAGAAAGATTCCATTCACATCATACTGACATCTATCTATAATTCTATCTTTTACAGCCAACATTTGAATCCAGAGTATTTGTTTCTGTAATATTTGATTCTTGCTTAAGTCACTCAACAAATATAATTCTGATGAAAATCTTGATCTAATGCACACTTTTTGACATCGAATGCTTAAGGATGAATCCTAACCCCACTAGTGTAAACTTGGACAGGATGCTTGCTTTCTGATGAAGTTTAATCTATGAAACAAGAATAATAATAACAATGTGTAATTCACACAATGTTGCCTGGAATAAATGGGTTCATATATTTAATATACTTAAATGGTATACACTTGTCTGGTATATAGGAAGAGAACTATGATCAATATTCATTTCACAGCATTCATCCTTTCACTTATTTTTAATTCCTGTTTAGGTCCTGTGGCTTAGAGAAATATGTTTCAATTCTCTGAACCACTGTGTGCTAAAAATTTCTGCCTTTAAGTTGTTTGGCATATTAGATAAGGCCGCATTTACAAATTATGTTTTTAAATAGTACAGAAAATATCTCTTTTATAAATGATTAGAGCAGTTTGGAAATTAACTCTTTAAAAAAGTTGGAATTATGACACTTACTGCAGAGAATTTTGTTCAGCAATCATTGAGAGTTGTTTTCTAAATTGACCCTGTATTGCTCTGAGTGTGTTACTTTTCCTCCTCCAGTTCCATTCTTTATCCTTAATTCTGCTCTGTGCCCCCGAAGGCCAGCATCTACAGACTGTGTCACTTTTCACCTTTCCCCTCGGTTGCCTAGTGGATTTGATCTAAGATGGGGGGCATCAGTTGGAGAGAAATCAAAAATGAGGGAAGTGAGAGAATATACAATCTTGATTCTCTCTCCCCCAGGTCATAGGGAATGAAGTGTGTCTCTTATTGAAGACCAGACCCAGGTAGGCAACCCTCACCAAACAACTCTCACTGTTTGGGTTCTGGTAATTGCTTCCATTTCTTGCTCATTTAGACCTAGTAGTAGAAAGCCTACAGCTCTTGCCAGCCTAGGGCACTGCATCATTCCTTGGTAGTTTTCTCCATTCACCCTTTTGAAGACCACCTTCGTTAAGCTAGCTTGAATTACCCAATTTGACTGTGCCACCTGCTTTCTGTCTAGATCCTCACTGATACATACATCCAAATTTGAACTGTAGAGTAAGCAGCCATATCTGAGACATATGGAAATGTTAAGTGCTTCGGGAGATGAACATTATGGTTGTTGAAATTTTGTAGTGTCTTCAGCATGGTAGTTGAAGTGCTTGTTTTATGTGTCATTGTTTGGAAGACGTGAGAGTGTTTGTCATCCTCACTAATACAAGTTTTAAAAAAGTGTTAAAAAGTAGAGTGCCTTTTGGAAACATAAGGTCAGATTAGCATTCATTTGGATTTCGCAAGGTAACTGAACACAGATTTGAATTGTAAAGTAGCTGTAATTATCTTTTTAACAGACTCAGTAACTCTTCTTGGCAACGAGCACTATAATTTTAGACATTGTGTTAGGTAGAAACTTCCATGTTTTTGACAGGCTAGAAGATGAAAAGATACACAAAGACTTCCTGTTGTTAGTCTCACTTTTTGTCTCTTCACATTTCTTTACATTTGACACTATGACCTAAATGGGATTTACACTTCATTATTCATGACATATTGTCCTCTTTAGCAGAATAAAGGAACTATGCCTTTATGGAATAAAGTTGATGTTAGGGCTAGGGTGTAATGTATTGTTTGCATGATGATAATAACTTTTCTAAAGAATAGAACGTGCCTAGATATTGCAGTATTTGTATAAGGTAAGTAGGTAATACTATAAGATAATAAAAGTGAAATAATTCTTAATAAGATATAACACACCAGAGATATTGGGAATAATAAAACATATCAGAAAACTCAGGAAAAATGCTAAAGCAAAAATATAAAAATTAATTTCTGTTTGGAATGTTATTTAAGGGGGTTTAATTTTGCTTACTCCTTTGAGAATGCAAATCACACTTAAAAAATAAGTATCTTCTTAAACTTCTTTTCTATTCTTACTTGAGATGAAAACATTTATTTTAATAATTAGCTGAGTGGTTAGGAAATGGTATGGATATGCCAAGGAAACAAAAAGAGACATAATTTATTTCAGAAAAAAAATTTAAATAAAAAGTAATGGGAGAATTTGTTTAACATTTACAAGAGAAAATTTAGTGGGAGTTAAAGTGCTGGGAGGGATTGGGGGCAGGAGGAGAAGGGGACGACAGAGGATGAGATGGCTGGATGGCATCACCGAGTCAATGGGCATGAGTTTGAGTAAACTCTGGGAGTTGGTGATGGACAGGGAGGCCTGGCGTGCTGCGATTCATGGGGTTGCAAAGAGTTGGACACGACTGAGCGACTGAACTGAACTGAACTGGACTGAAAGTGTCCCTGAGATTCCAGACACTTAATGTATTGTTATTTATTATATAATTATATATAATAAAACTAATATAGAGAAAAAGTATTATTATTTTCTCATCTTCCATCCTATCCACTTTCACACACAAACTTGAGAAACAACCTCAAGTTTAAAAGAAAGGTTGATATAACTTATATTGTTACAAGTCAGAACATAGTCATCTCAGGGAGTAGCTGAGTCAACTCGGGCTTCCGTTACTGTGTACCGTAGACTGGGTGGTTTAAATGGCAGAAATTCATTTCTTGCAGCTCTGAAGGCTGGGAAGTCCAAGATCAAGGTGATGACAAGGTAGGTTTCATTCTGAGCCCTCTTGGCTTACAGATAGCCACCATTTCACTCTGTGCGCACATGATCTCTTTTTTTGTGTGTAAGTAGAGAAAGAAATGGAGAAGGAAATGGCAACCCACTCCAGTGTTCTTGCCTGGAGAATCCCGGGGACGGGGGAGCCTGGTGGGCTGCCGTCTGTGGGGTCGCACAGAGTCGGACACGATTGAAGCGACTCAGCAGCAGCAGCAGCAGCAGAAACAGAAAAGGCTCCCCTAGTTGCTCAGACAGTAAAGCATCTGCCTACAATGCGGGTAGACTCGTGTTCGATCCCTGGTGGGGGAGATCCTCTGGAGAAGGAAATGGCAACCCACTCCAGTACTCTTGCCTGGAAAACCCCATGGATGGAGGAGCCTGGTAGGCTTTCAGTCCATCTCTGTTCTTTTTATAAGAAGAAATCTCATTACTAATCTCATCTCGGGGGTTTTGCCCTTGTGTCGCTATCTAACCCTATATGCCCTCTGAAGGTCCTACCTGCAAAAATCATCATGTTGGGGATTATGGCTTCAATGCGTGAAGTTTGGAGGAACACACACATTTGGACTATAACAGAGAGGGTACTTCTTTGTATGTCTTGATCTATTGGTATTGTGAATTGTGTGATAAAGGAAGTTATCCTTTAAGTGATTTTCCTTCTTTTCTTAGCTTCCTTCTTTTCCTGCTTTCTTTCTTCCTTCTTTGAGGTTTTTTATATGTGACTATGAATAAATGTGAATAGGTTATATGTTCCTACCTAGTTTTTTTTCCCTTAGGAAATATATAGTCATTCCTCCTTTACTTTACAATTTGATTTACAATTGCATTGCTATTTTTTCAAATAATACAAAGAATTTATATGTATTTTCATAGTGTATACTTTAGCAGTATATATATAATGGTTTGTCAAAATAATAAAGAAAATTTTAGCTAAAATTTTAGCTTAAATTACCTAGTTCTCAGAACTCATCTCACTTGTTTGCAGTCTCTTGTGTAAGAATTTTTTTAAATGCTGAATTTCAACATCTCTTTATCACTTTTTTTTTACTGTAGCTTTAAGCTGGTACACATGTGCACATAAGTTCTTTGTAAGAATATATATGTATAATGAAATATCATGTAAACCTTCCTTATCATTTGTATCTCTTGGGAAATGATAAAGGTGATTTTTTAAAGAACAAAACTGTGACTCTCGTGGTACAAAATAAAGGGAAATACATTTGGAAAAAAGTGAGCAATTAGATATATGAATAATTTGTTTTTAGGAGTAGACATAAAATTAACCAGAAGCATTTGAAAAAATGTAGTAGACATGGTGGTAAATATTTGATGATTCTGATTGTCAAGTGTTATTTCAGAGAGCATAATTTTGAATGGAACAGATGAAGAATCATCTATATTTTGTCTATAGAATTTTATATTTTAGTCCTAGTCTTTTATCAAACATCTTCTCCCCTTAATGTTATGTTTTTAAAGAAATTAAATAAACTTATTTGAATGTAGCTGCTTTATGTCATGTACAGTGTTGATCTTCTGGAAGCCTAACAAATTAAAGGTAAGTCTGCTGTTGTGTTTTGAGATACTTGGTTGAGCCTTTCTTTCCAAGTTGGTCATAGAAAGAAGCCAGCATGCATTGATCATATATATTTGGCCAATGGCAAAAATAAATTAAGGCTTCCCTGTGGCTCAGGTGGTAAAGAATCTGCCTGCAGTGCAGGAGCCCAGGATGTGATCCCTGGGCTGGGAAGATCCCCTGGAGAAGGGAATGGCAACCCACTCTAATATTCTTGCCTGGAGAATCCCATGGACAGAGGAGCCTGGTGGGCTATAGCCCATGGGGTCGCAAAGAGTTGGACGCGACTGAGCAACTAACACTTTAACTTTCAAAAATAAATTAATTCTCTGCCTTGATTGATATCATGATAGCTTCTCTCTCAGACGAAGAATTGTAATGAGACATATGACTAGATGAGGCTAAAAGACAGAACCCAACCCCATTAGTAAAATTTGTGAATAGCTTGGTTGTGGCCATATGTGATGTTCCGACTTCCCTCAGAAATTATAGAATATACTATAGTCTGTACCAGATCCCACTCATGAGAAAAATTCATAATTTATTATCCAGCCATTTGGATTTAGATGGACCCATCAAAATTCCTGATATTTTATTTCCTGGAGCCTCCTGTTAGCCCTGATGCATGAAATGACACATTGAAATGTGGTTCAGAGCACATACTGAAATACAGTGGGTTGAACTCAAGCAGCATCATTAAGACCACATTACGTTATTATACAAATTATTTTGAAAGTTAACTGCTATGCAGGTGAATAGTGGATGAAGTGTATTGTATAAATCTAACATTTTTCCCACCATGGTGATTATTGAAATTTTGGGCTCATAGGTTGCCTGATGTAGTGGATAAGTACAGCTCCTTTGAGGGACGTAAAACAACCTGCTAATGAGCTATGGTGAAACATTCCCACTGAAAGATATCAAATAATCTGAGAACTGAAATATCTTTTCTGTCATAGGTATGTTAGAGAGACACCGCAATAAGGATATTCCAGTTTAGCAAAGCTCACTGATAATATGAAAATAGATTATAGGAATATGTTACCTGTATGTCCCATAGGTCAGTTCACATTTCTGCATTGGGATAGGTAATGGAATTCCCAGAAAAATCTCAATAGCTATTGATGAATATTATCAGTTCAGTTCAGTTGCTCAGTCATGTCTAACTCTTTGCAACCCCATGGAATGCAGCACATCAAGCTTCCCTATCCTTCGCTATCTCCCTGAGTTTGCTCAAACTCATGTTCATTGAGTCTGTGATGCCATCCGACCATTTCATCCTCAGTTGTTCCCTTCTCCTCCTTCCCTCAATTTTCCCCAGCATCAGGGTCTTTTCCAATGAGTCAGCTCTTTGCATCAGGTGGCTAAAGTATTGAAGCTTCAGCTTCAGCACCAGTTCAGTTCAGTTCAATCCCTCAGTCATGTCTGACCCTTTGAGACCCCAGGGACTGCAGCACGCTGGCTTCCCTATCCATCCCCACCTACTGGAGTTTACTCAAACTCGTGTTCATTGAATCCGTGATGCCATCCAACCATCTCATCCTCTGTCATTCCTTTCTCCTCTTCTCCCACCTTCAATCTTTCCCACCATCAGGGTCAGGGTCTTTTTCAATGAGTCAGTTCTTTGCATCAGGTGGCCAAAATATTGGAGTTTCAGCTTCAGCATCAGCCCTTCCAATAATATTCAGAGTTGATTTCCTTTACGGTTGACTGGTTTGATCTCTTTGCTATCCAAGGGACTCTCAAGAGTCTTCTCTAACACCACAGTTCAAAAGCATCAACTCTCCAGTGCTCCACCTTCTTTGTGGTCCAACTCTCACATCCATAGATGACTACCGGAAAAACCGTAGCTTTGACTAGACAGATCTTTGTCAGCAAATATCTCTGCTTTTCACTACATTGTGTAGGTTTGTCATAATTTTTATTTCAAGGAACAAGCGTCTTTTAATTTCAAATTCTCTATGAATTTGGTATAAAGCAAGCTGCCTGGCTGACTGGTAGAAACGTCATAATAAAGAATGCAATGTCATTTGGAAGTCTGCTGCCTTGGTTGAGGAAGAAAAAGATGACCCTGCACGATGAGCAGAAATGAGAAGTGTATCTGATATTGAAGGAAGAATTATGCTCTTACTTTCATGTTAATATCTGGGCTTTGGCCAACAATTTTGTTGTATAGACTAGAATACAACTATGGAAATCTTTTTGGGAATTCTGAGGATAAATTAAGCTAGACCTTTATGATGCCCACCAGTTGCTACCTTAGAAAGCAACTGTAAAGCCAAGACATACAAGCCGATTCACCCTCTGGATATGACTAGTTTGGAACTGAAATCAGCAGACACAGAAGTGTATACCCTGCATAATTTTGAGTAAAATGATGATACATTCCTCTGCCAATGACTGACATTGAAAATGTGGTTAATGACGTACAGAATGCCAATGCTGCTGCTGCTAAGTCGCTTCAGTCGTGTCTGACTCTGTGCGACCCCATCGACGGCAGCCCACCAGGCTCCCCCATCCCTGGGGTTCTCCAGTCAAGAACACTGGAGCGGGTTGCCATTTCCTTCTCCAATGCAAGAAAGTGAAAAGTGAAAGTGAAGCTGCTCAGTCGTGTCCGACTCTTAGTGACCCCACGGACTGCAGCCCACCAGGCTCCTCCGTCCATGGGATTTTCCAGGCAAGAGTACTGGAGTGGGGTGCTATTGCCTTCTCTGATAGATTTAATGCAATCCCTATCAAATTATCAACAGCATTTTTCACAGAACTAGAACAAAAATTCACAGTTCATATGGAAACACAACAGGCCCTGAATAGCCAAAGCATCTCGAGAAAGAAGAGTGGAGCTGGAGGGATCAACCTTCCTGACTTCAGGTTATACTACAAAAGCTACAGGCATCAAGGCAGTATGGTGCTGGCACAGAAACAGAAATATAGACCAATGGAACAAGATGGAAAGCCCAGAAGTAAACCCATGCACCTATGGGTACCTTATTTTTGACAAAGGATGTAAGAATATACAATGGGGCAAAGACAGCTTCTTCAATAAATGGTTCTGAGAAAACTGGACAGCTACATGTAAAAGAGTGAAATTCGAACACTTCCTAACAACATATGCAAAGATAAACTCAAAATGGATTAAAGACCTAAATGTAAGACCAGAAACTATAGAACTCTTAGAGGAAAACATAGGCAGAACACTTCATGACAAAGATCAAAGCAAGATCCTCTATGACCCACCTCCTAGAGTGATGGAAATAAAAACAAAAGTAGACAAATGGAAACTGATTAAACTTAAAAGATTTTGCACAGCAAAGGAAACTATAAGCAAGGTGAAAAGACCACCCTCAGAATGGGAGAAAATAATAGCAAATGAAACAACTGACAAAGACTTAATTTCCAAAATATACAAGCAACTCATATAACTCAATGCCAGAAGAGTGAACAACTCAATCAAAAAGTGGGAAAAAGACCTAAACAGACATTTCTCCAAAGAAGACATACAGATGACTAACAAGCAATGAAAAGATGCTCAACATTGCTCATTATTAGAGAAATGAAAATCAAAACTACCTATGTCATGAGGTAATGACATATCACCTCATATTGGTCAGAATAGCCCTCATCAAAAAATCTGTAAACAATTAATGCTGGAGAGGGTGTGGAGAAAAGTGAATGCTCTTTCACTGTTGGTGGGAATATAAATTGATACCCCCACTATTGAAGATGGTATGGAGATTCCTTAAAAAACTAGGAATAAAATCATCATATGACCCAGCAATTTCACTCTTAGGCATATACCCTGAGGAAAGCAAAATTGAAGAGATACATGTATCCCATTGTTCATTGCAGCACTATTTAGAATAGCTAGAACATGGAAGCACCGTAGATGAATAAAGAAGTTGCGTTACATACACACAATGGAATATTACTCAGCCATAAAAAGAACACATTTGAGTCAGTTCTAATGATGTGGATGAACCTAGAACCTATTATACAGAGTGAAGTGAGTCAGAAAGAGAAAGATAAATACTGTATTCTAATACATATATAGGGAATCTAGAAAAATGGTGCTAAAGAATTTATTTACAGGGCAACAATGGAGAAAGAGAAATAGAGCATAGACTAGTGGACATGGGGAGAGGGGAGGGGAGGGTGAGATGTTTGGAAAGAGTAACATGGAAACTTACATTACCATGTGTGAAATAGCCAATGGGAATTTGCTGTGTGTCTCAGCAAACTCAAACGTGGGCTCTGTATCAACCTAGAGGGGAGGGATGGGGAGGGAGATAGGAGGGAGGTTCTAAAGGGAGGGGACATATGTATACCTATGGCTGACTCATATTGAGCTTTGACAGAAAACAACAAAATTCTGTAAAGCAATGATCCTTCAGTAAAAAATAAATTAAAAAAAAGAAAAAAAATGTATTTTCAGAGTGTGGTATGCCTCTACTAATACTTATAAAATGTGTAAGTAGAATAAAAGAGAGATGGGAGAATAGCCTGATAGCAAAATATTTCAAAAAGTAAGCATATATGATTACAATAAACATTTTATTTTTTCTCATTCATTGACTGATACAAATGATGATTGATCATATTTTTGTATGTCTACAATTATGCATAAAATGTTATAGTAGCTGCTCTAATACAATTTTAAGAGAATTTTCAGAAATATTAACAAAGGGATATTGACCATGATCAGGAGGTGAACTTGGGGGAGTGGAAGGGTAAATAGATGATTCATTTTTTTCTCTTATCTACCTTTTGAAATACCAAAGGAACTTTGGTATAACACTGGTATAACTTTGGTATAACACTGACTTAAGAAATATTAATATATAGGTGGATACAGGATGAGAATCTGACCACAACTGAGTACTGGAGAAAACACCCATACTTCAGTATCAATATTAACTAGTAAGTCATGACTAACTGGTATTGATGGGATGCACCTATGCCAGAGAATGGGAACTAGCCATATATTCCTGAGTCCTAATTAGGAGTAAAAGCTGAAAGAAGCCTAGATCTTGATGACTTCCCTAAGTTGAGATTGAGCATACTTTATCATCATCACTGTGATCAGACACATCTCAAGAATAAAATGATTTCAAGATATTCAGATGCTGGACTTATTTATGTGCTGTTTCTTACAGTATACATTTTTACTTGTTTAATTTCCTAAAGCTAAGTAAATTTATTGCAAGAAGAAGTTACTGTGTCTGCTATATTTGGTTGAAAATCTCAACCCAGGATTAAAAATGTAGTGTTCTTTGATGTTAAGAATCACGGATCTTCTCAGGACTTCCCTGATGGTCCAGTGATTAAGACTCTGTGCCCCAAGTGCAGGAGCCATGGGTTCAGGTTCATCCCTGGGCAGAGAACTAGGATCCTGCATGCATGCTGCATGGCACAGACCAAAAATAAAAATAAAGACATGAAAACTTTGGGAAAAAAAATCATGCATTCTTATGGCAATAGGAAAAAGGAGTCTCAAGGTTGTGTGTTGTTTTAGTGCCTTACTCTGAAAAGGAAGGGCTGTCTTCTCTTGCTGTGGAGCATCTAATCATGACTAATTCCTATCTTCTTTTGGGCAAGATATTGATATCCATTGCTGAAGTCTGTAATTGATCAAATTCACGGTTTGTTTTCTTTTGGCTCCAGTTCTTAGTGAGCTACCTGGTATGGTTTTCATCACTGCTGGATTCAGAGCTGCAAGATCCATCACGTGGCACATTTAATAGTCCTGTTGTTCTACTGGGAATCCCTTTCTTTGCCTCCTGACATCTGGGATGCAACAGAGGACTCTGCATGTCTCTAAAATCAGTGAAAGTTTCCAATTTTGTATCCTTGTAACTGGTAAACAATCCCTAAATGTACCTGGCTATTTCTAGATTCTGCTGGCTTCAGAGTTTCTTCCCAGACAGGGAATCTAGGACACAGTTTTCAGTTCCAGTTTTCTTCCTTCTGATTCTCCCTCAGATCATTTAATTGCAACTTCCTGCTTGGAAGAAAATTCCCCTATGTCCTGTGGCTTTCCTTTTCAAAGTACCCCTCATTCCCCCCCCTTATTTCAGACTATAATTGAATACTTAAACTACAGAATTAATTCATTCTACATCAAGCAAAATCAGTATCTACTATGAGCCACACTTTGTTCTAGATACTGAAAAAGTTAGACAAGACTGCTGATCTCATGGAACTTATATTTTAGTGAGGAGAAACAGAAAAAGCAGAAAGTATAGAGAAAATAAAATTGATCAATGTTACAATAAAATGGACTTCCCTGATGGCTCAGATGGTAAAGAATCCACCTGCAGTGCAGGAGACCTAGATTCAATCCCTGGGTCAGGAATATGCCCTGGAGAAGGAAATGGCAATCCACTCCAGTATTCTTGCTTGGAGAATTCCAAGGACAGAAGAGTCTGGTAGGCTGCAGTCCATGGGGTCACAAAGAGTTGGACACAACTGAGTGACTAACACTAGACAATAAAACAGTATGACTTGGTTGATAACTTGGTTAGGTTGGGTGGTCAGAATAAGTCTTACTGAGGAGGTACATTTGAGCATAGAAATTAACGTAAGAGTAACCGAGAAAGATGATAGGACAGATCATTCAAGTGAGGTGACAGTGAGGGCAAAAGTGCTTGTAAAAATCATTAAGAAATAGTTAGAAGACCCATGAAGCAAGAGAATAAGGAATCACTGGAAGAAGAATAGATTAGGTCAAAGAGTTCAGTAGGCAGCAAGTCATGGAGAAGTTTTTACCATGATGAAACGTTTAGATTTCAATCCATTTGCAAAGAGAGAGTTTAGGAAGATTCCAAGCAGAGATGTGGAACTTCCCAGGTGGTGCAGTGGTAAAGAACCTGCCTGTTAATGTAGGAGATGCAAGAGACTCAGGTTTAAAGCCTGGATCAGTAAGATCCCCTGGAGAAGGAAAATGAAACCCACTCCAGTATTCTTGCCTGGAAAATTCCGTGAACAGAGGAGCCTGGTAGGCTATAGTCTATGCAGCTGCAAAGAGCTGGGCATGTCTGAGTAACTGAGCATGTAGGCATGCAACCAGAGATATAACACTATCCAATTTATATTTTTCAAATGTCACTCTGGGCTTCTTTGGAATTCTGTGTAGAGGGTGTAGCAGGGTAAAGAGAGCAAGCAAAGAGATCTTTTATGAAGCTATTTCTGAAATCTACATAAAAAATGGTGATGTGAAATAGAGACAAAAGAATATCCAACGGATGACTTTTGGAGGTAGGGCCTATAGGACTTACAAACGGATCAGTTGCACTATATGAGGAAAAATAAGAAAATAAGAATGATTCTACATTTTGGTTTTGAATAAGCAAAACATCCCTCTATTTGTAGATAGTAGTAAGATTAAGAAAATAACAGTTTGGACGGGGTGGGAGAAAAAAGGAAGATTGTTCTATTTTTTGTGTTAAATTTGAGATTGCCCTCTTGCATGTCTATCCACTGTAGATGCAAAGAAGCAAGTGCAATATATTAATTTAATCCTATGAGATGCACAATGTTGGAGTTATAAACTACGTGGTACCAGTAATTTTAATACTTAAAGCTCTCATAAAATAAGGTTATATGGAAAGAAAAGACCTAGGAATTACCTTGGAATAATACAACACTTGAGATTAGAATGGAAGAAGGGTGGTTAGTTACCTAAGTGGTAACTGAGGAGGATGTGTTGGCATGCAGGACAAGTGACAAAAGCGTTTTAGGAATTAGGGAGTGATCAACTGTAGAATGTTCCTGAGAGGTAGGAGAGTAAGATACGGCAGTGGGTGTAAGGATCTTTTCTCCTTAATCTTCCAGATTCACTCTCTATCCTTCACTTGCCTGTGCTCTATCCCCAAAGGCTGAGATATACAGAATAATCAGGAGTTTTCTTGATCTCTGGATTTTGTCAGCTCAGTTCATTGTGATATCTAGCGTGAGATCTGGTGGGGAGAGGGAAGTCAGGATGTCTATTCCTTACCCCATCTCTTGGAGGCATGCTTTGGGCTGGCTATGTTCCTCTATTGGAGACATAGCTCCTCTCCCGGGGGGCCCCTTCTTCTTGACTGTTTTTCTTCCTGATTAGCAAATGCACTCTTCTCTCGTCATTCCAAGACTGGGGTCAATAAAAGCTCTGCTGTTAGTTGATCTTGGATGCTATTTTATCTTCGTGTAATTCTAGAATCTTCCTACACTATGTAAATAAACCCTGTGTTCAACCTTCCTTGAATTACACTAATTATAAAATGTGTTTCCTGAGTGAAACGGTACATAAAAATGACATTGAATTGTAGTGTGGATATTGTACTGGTCCTTAACAAGAACAGTTTCAGCTTCCAAGGGGAGGTGAAACCTAACTAGAGTAGTAGATAAGGGAAATGATGTGAGGAATAAGAAATAGCAACAGTAGAACAAATTTTCCAGATGTTTTGTTATAAAGGGAACAGGAGATTGAGGTGGTTCTGAAGAAGGGGGCATTGGTAAAGAAAACATACTGAAAATTGAACACACTGAAATGAATTTCAAAGCTATCCTTCTAGTGAAATTTTTTTTCATATATAGTATCCAATCATGCTGCTTTCACATAGAAAGCTAACTTTGACTCTGAAGGTCTAAGAAGGATCAAGAGGATGTCCTACTTGGACACTGAGGAGAGGAAGCACAAACTCCATCCCTTAGATCAACTCTGTTGTTTCAAAAGAAGAGGAAGGGACCTTTGAGACTCTAATTTTCCTAGATTGTTATGGTAGGAAAGAAAGCAGGGATTAAGAGGAGATGATCTGGTCACTGATTTCTTGTTTAGAAAGTAGTGGTTTGCTAAGCTGTTTAAATGTTATACACTTTTGGAACATGAACAAAAGGATAGCATGCCTTTGAATAGCTCTGCATACATTTTATCAAGTATTTTATAAATAATGTCCTTTAGCTTTTAACAAAATTAATTATACTTGAAAATAATAGCTTATTTCAGACTTTAAAAGTTCTCCATTGCTTAAATTCTATGCTTAACAGAAATTTGGAGTTTGTCTCATAAGGAAAGGCATTGGGGTAAGATACATCTGTGGGGAAAATGACAAAAATGGCACTGCTGTGAGATCAGCACTGCCCAGGAAAATAGGATCATGTAGGTATAATTGCTGAGACTCACTCCTTAGGTCATATTTATTTCCCAAGGAAATACATAAGAAGCTTTGGAGAAGAGAGAAAACAGAGCTGAGAGCTGAGAAACTAAGCATATCTAAACTATACTTGATAAAAAAGAACAAACCCCTTAAACTTTTTCCTTGACCAACAATGATCACAAAGATCCTTACCTTCTTCACAGGTCTCTTGAGATTAGAGCAGTTCTGTGAGATGCCTCATTAGTTCATGAGAGCTGGAAATAGCAAGCTACTACATTTGTATTACATTCACAGCACCACTCATTTTCATGATGCACTTGATGGATTCATTTGAGTAATTAATTTGGTTTACTATAAAGTAAAAATCAAGTGTAAGCAGCATATTTACTTCACTAACCTATTAAATGAGTTTTCCCCTGTTAAACAATTATATAATAAAATAAAGTAACAAATGCAACCTATCTAGGTCAAATACTGGAGTTATAATGCTATCAAATTCTCTTCAGAGTGACAGACAAAGTTTTTAATTATATATTCATATATCTCCAAGTGATGAGAAGCTAGAATTTGAAAAAGTATTGGAAAATTTTTGGAATTATGTTCTGTTCTGCAACTATTAAGGTATTATTATTTATGAATATATGTTTAAGTTGACTTTAATTATTTGCCCAATGACAGTGGCCTCTTTTTGAACGTGCAGTAACAAAACATCAGAACAAAGAGTTCATAAGTATAAAGTTTTAAAAGTGAATGTCCATGGTCAATTATGTTGTGAACTCTGATAATCTTGCTGACCATAATGAATATTCAACATCCATAATGTTTGTTTAAAGGTAGAGTAGTGTTTCAGATTTGTAGGCTTATATATTTCCTTCCAAAGGGGAAGGAACAATAATGGTAGGATAGCAATAATTACCTCACACAGGAAATTGCAGTTTAATAACAAGTAGAAGCACAGAGATAAGCATAAAAGGCAAAATGCAATATATCAAAGATAACTGATTAGAATTCATATTAATTAATATTAAAAACATCACTCTAAGCTCATCATTCTGTTAGAGTTTGAGGAAACCCAGTGGTTGTTATCTGTTAAGTTCAAAATCTCTTAAGAAGGTAAAGGTTATGGCAGATAAAAATCAAAGCAGAATCTTTATTATCAATAAAAATGACACTAAAGAATGTAAATTAAGTGTATCAACAATGTCTTAGCACTGAACTTCAGTGTTAGACATGCCCATCCACTCAGTTGGAGGAAGCTCTGGGCTACCACATGTTTGTTCCTCTAGGACCGTCCAACAAACTTCATAATCACATTCAGAAGCTCTTCAATGTACCTAGTATAATTTTGTTTTGTTTTCCTCAGCCTTTCTAAATTATATTACAGTCAAGATCTCTTCTTTCTTTCTTTTTGACAAAACACTTCAAAATTTCCTTATGGTATGGTGTGTACATGTGCTTGCGCAACATATTTGTATATGTGTGTGTGTGTGCATGTAGCAAATTCTGTCTTATCAACAATGAAATATTTTTAAAATTGTGGTTAGATTTGATAGGCAGTGGAAAATATTGTTTGTTTGTTTTTTACAAGTATCAGTCTAAGATTAAAAAATTATAAAATTATAAGCTGAAATTTTGAAATTGATCATGTTTTAGAACTTCCCCATTTTTCTACAGCTAATGTAGTTCATGAAGTGAAGACATTAAGAGGAATCCTTATAAAAATTAAAGCAAGTGACTCATACATGGCCAACTCTCAAGTAGACGACAGTTCCCCTTCTCTCTTTCATTTCCTTACTCTGGACCCTTGGAGGGAAAGGATGTGATTCTGAATTTCTAGTCCAATTTAACAATCAAGTAGAGTTGATAGCTTCTGAAATTATTGTCATTGATTTCTTTGGGCATCATTTAAAAATATAATTGTGAGGTATTATAAGAAGAAATAGTCCTGTTATAATTTGGGAACAGGACAAGGGAAACAGTTTTCCAAAATTTCCTTGTGCCCTTCAGAATTCTCGAGTCATTATATTTGTTCTTGATGTTATCACAACGCTTTCAGTTTCACTTTTCAATTTTATGGTAGTTTTGAAAGAAAGTCTGTAGCTTAAGCTTTATAAATATTTAAGCTGTTGCTAGATAGAGTTGAGATCTGAAGCCAAGTGGAAAGAAGGAAATGTACTTGGGGAAAAAAAACAAAAACCAAAAACAAAACAAAACATGAAATATTAGGAAAGCCTCAAACAGTGCCTGGAGAACTTTTTAGGAAAACAAGTGTGTTGACAGATAGAATCATCTACTTTGGAGCTAATTTTAAAGTATCCCAAAGCTGAAAAAATAAAGGAAAATTCTTACATTTTCTATTGAAGTAATTTATTTATGGTTCTGCTGCTGCTGTTTAATTGCTACATTGGGTTCAACTCTTTGCAACCCCATGGGCTGTAGCCTGCCAGGCTCCTTTGTCCATGGGATTTCCCAGGCAAGAATAATGGAGTGGCTTGCCATTTTCTTCCCTAGGGGATCTTCCTGACCCAGGGATCAAACCCAGGTCTCCTGCATTGCAGGCAGATTCTTTACCAGGGAGCCACCTGGGAAGCCCATTTATAGGTCTAGTATAATCAAATTCCCTTTTGGAAGAAGCATCTTAGTAAGAATAGACAGCATTAAATAGATAGTATTTATATATATCTGCTTATTCTATTTATTCTAAAAATAAAGATTACTCATAAAGCACACATATAATAATTGCAGCAATAATAAAAAGTTCAAAACACGTCTAAGTGTTGTGTATGATAGTAGGTGCTGCAGAATTATCCTCTCACATAGCCAGTGTCATAAAGTAGGTGTCATTACCTATACTTTAAATATGAAAGAATTGACATTTATAGAAGAGGAGTCAACTTCACAAAGCTAACAACGGACCCTAGTCTGTCCTGCCTCACAGTCCATGATCTTATCCACACAAAACACAATCATTATTATCACCTGGTGCAATAGGCAGACCTTAGTTCATGCCTGGTAAAATCTCTTCCCCCCGTTTGTGGTAGGACCTCCGATCTGCTTGTTAGACAATGGAATGCAGGACAGGCGAAGAGCTTTCGAAAATATAATTAAAACCCCAAATCAGACTTTCTGCAGGCTTAAAAAAATAATTGGTCCTGTTGGAAAAAGCCCATGTGGCAAGAAACTGTGGGCAAGTTCAAGAAATGAAAGGCACCCAAACTGCAAAGGAAGAAGTAAAGCTGTAATTATTTGTGGATGACATCATTTTATATAATGAAAACACTAAAGACTCCACCAAAAACGATTAGAAATCATACAATACATTAAAATTGCAGGATACTATACAATAATCTGTTGCATTTCTATACACTAACAATGAAGTAGCAGAAAGAGAAATTAAGAAAACAATTCCATTTATACTCCCAACAAGAACAAAAAATTAGCTAGGAATAAATTTAACCAAGGAAGTGAAAGACCTGTATGCTGAAAACTATAAGAGCAGCTTGGAATACTATGAATTAACAATAGATTGGATAAGATTCTCTATACCTTCAAAAGTATTGAAGATAAAATTCAAAAGTCATAGTCTATGGAAATAATTTGCAAGTCTTCAAAAAAGGCTAGTTGACCAAAATAAGATCAAATAAAGCACCATAAAGATGCAAATATGATACAAAATACTTTATGTAAATGGAAAAATTTACCTGTAGCAAATTTAAAACTTTCTCCAAGGTCATGTAATTACTTGGAATGCATTTATTTTTATGTGTGTGTATATACACATATACTAGTATATAAATCACACTTTGTCCAAAGGTTTTGAAATGGTTCACATGACAAGCCAAAATATAAAATTTGATTTTCTCGGTTCCTTGAGGACTGTCAAACACAAATCTGTGAAGAAACATTTTCTTTCCATTGAGTCAGTGTATTTTACGTGCAATGTATATTTGTTTGGAATGTTTATCTTCAGGAAACAGATAGTGTCAGAGATTTTTCATAATTTCAGGATATAATTTTATGAGGAAGAACCATCACTTTTATGATATTTTAAGAAACCTTTATGAAAAGGTAGATATCACCAATTTGATAGCACTTATTGAAGTTGTAAAGTATAAAGTGACTTCATAAGTTTGATCTTTTACTCTTGGAAACAAATACACTCCAGATCTTCCTGAACTTAGGACAATGCTATATATTATTTTTTATATTTTTTGATATGATTTTTAATCTAAAAATGTAAGACTGAAGTTATCTGAAACTTTAAGATAAAGAGTAATGAAAATGCAAAAAAAAATTGGCATCAGGAATTTTTAGAAACTGAATTGTGTGCCCCTAAAATTCAAACAATGAAGCACTAAACCCAATGTGACTGCATTTTGAGATTGAGACTTTAATGAGGTAAATGAGATTAAGTTAAATCATAAGCTTTAGGGCTCTCACCAGATAGGACTAGTGCACTTATAGGAAGATTAGATACCAAAGATCTTTCTGTCTCTTTTCACGGGGTCACAGAGGAAAGTTCGTGTGAAGCCACAGTGAGAAGGTAACTGTCTGCCAGTCAGGAAGAGAGGAAGAAAGCAAGCCTCCTGGAACTTTGACCTTGGATTCCTAGCCTCCATAACTGTAAGAAAATACATTTCTGCTGTTTAACTTACCCAATCTCTGGTATATTATGACAGCCCAAGTTGACTAGTACAGGGCTAAAAATGATGGAGGGAAATGGAGAAGATGATGCTGTGGAAAAAAATCTATGAAGATAACATTGCAGTCTTAAAGTGGTAAATAAGATGTTTCTAAAATGAATAAAATAATATCTGGAAGAATAGGAAGATTAATTTAAGTTTAATAAATATAAAAATTATGTCATAATATCAAAATCTTTAATTAGTCCTTCTATAATATATATACAAATACAGCCAGGGGTATAACAGAAGCATACATAATTGCCACAAATGAGGGCATTTAAACTCAGTGGACTATATTTCTGTAGAGTTTGTTTCACACACCCTAACTTATGAAAAGTCTAAATGTGTGACTTTACTTCAAGAAGTCTCTGTGTATGTGAGTGTGGCATGTTCTATAATTTTATATCCAGGATAATTTTTTTAGCTTATAATTTATTTTTTAAAAGAAAACAAATATAACCTTTATGATTTATGATTTGACTCTATAAACAAATCTATGCATAAAATTAGTATTTAAGAGCAGTCTGATATTCCTCAATAATTGACAAACACATTCATTTTAAAGGTAAATAAGATGGTCAAAATATTCATTAATTAATAGGTATCATAGACATTTTCAAGCTAATTATACCATAGGTTTCTTATTATTCACACTCAAGAGAATGTATATGTATCAGAATTTACATAAAATATGTTTATGAACATCAAAATATCAAATATGTTTAAACATCAAACATATATGTTATAAACATCAAAATAAATTTATGAACATCATCAGCCATGAAATTAAGACACTTGCTCCTTGGAAGAAAAGCTATGACTAACCTAGACAGCATATTAAAAAGCAGAGACATTACTTTGCCAAGAAAAGTCCTTATAGTCAAAGCTATTGTTTCTCCAATAGTCATGTATGGATGTGAGATTTGGATTATAAAGAAAGCTGAGAGCCGAAGAATTGATGCTTTTGAACTGTGGTGTTGGAGAAGACTCTTGAGAGCCCTTTGGACTGCAAGGAGATCCAACCAGTCCATCCTAAAGCAGATCAGTCCTGAATAGTCATTGGAAAGACTGATACTGAAGCTGAAGCTCCAATACTTTGGCCACCTGATGCAAAGAACTGACTCACTGGAAAAGACCCTGATTTGGGGAAACAGTGAAGCCAGAAGGAGAAGGGGACTACAGAGGATGAGATGGTTGTGTATCATCACCAACTCAATGGACATGAGTTTGAGCAAGCTCTGGGAATTAGTGATGGACAGGGAAGTCTGGAGTGCTGCAGTTCATGGGCTCACAAAGAGTCGGACAGTAGTGAGTGACTGAACTGAACTGAACTGATGGACTTTGTAGTTACAGTACAAATTATTTAGGGAGTTAGTCTATTTTTATTTTTTTTTCATGGGATATGAGCACAATGCATTATGTCTTGATTTGATTAACTGGATATTAAGTTAGGTTTGAGGGGGAAAAGGGGCTTACATATACACATGGAATTTGAATAATACTGTCAATTAACAGCAAATCACACTGTTTGCTATAGACTCATTGTTACTCCAATTTGGGATCATAGGCAGCTGCTCTCTAACTCTCCCATAAAAGTCATATGAACATTCATTTTTTAAAAAAAATTTGATATGAGTATAATGTTCTACTGAAAATATTAGAAATGACTTATATCTGAATATCAAGTTAGCTAAATTAGTGCAACTTTTAAAAAAACATCATGTTTCTGTTTCTTTTACAGACTCTGGAATGTCCTAGTTCTTTCTCCCTATCCTAGGAGTCATGTCTAGCTATCCCAAAAGATGAGAATTTTACCATACCCTTCCACAGGGCCCTTTCCACTTCAAATTTTGATTTTGAGAATCTAAAATGAACACATAGTTTCTTTAGACATTAGATAATTATACTAGGTTTCAGAAAAGCAAGATATTATTTATTATCATCCTCAAAATGTAGTGTCATGTTTGTAGAGATATTTAACCATGATAATATTTTATAGTCTTTGAGCAGCTTAAATCTAGAACATGACACATGTTTTGTCTAGTATAAATCCATGTAATAACAGGATTGTTGAAAAAAAGATATTTAATGAATGGCGAAGTATTGTCAAAATTTTCATAATACCTGTATGGATAATCTTAGGTGGTCTATTTGAGGGAGTGGAAGGAGGAGAATAAATGAGAATCTACATTTAATCATGGGCAGATAATGTCAGGACAAAATGGTTGGAATTCATTCACTAGATTACAGTAAACCATTTTGAGTTATTAAGCAGGCAAGTAGCAAGATGGAAAATATTTTTGGAAGACTAATATAACAGAGGTGGACAACGTAGAGAAACTATAAAAGTGGAGTCTTTAGAGCCCAGTGAATTGTTTGGTATAAAAACAACATGAATCGATGCAAAGTAAAGTTATAAAATATTGCTGTCTAAATAGATATAAGCAGGAGATAGAGAAGTGTACAATGAATTTGAGATTTTTATTTAAAGAAGTGGAAGAATGTGATGCATTTAACAAAGTGAGAAATTAAATATATAGGGGAAATTTATGAATTTTCCTTTACATGTGTTGAGTAAGAAATGGAGGTGAAATAGTAGGTAATAAACATATAAGACTTACTATATGCTACATATACTTCTAAGTACTTTGCAAATACTCATTCAATATCAAATAATATATTTTATAACATTTAAATAATATTTTTAGGCAATTGATGATATCTGATTTAGAACTGCAAGCATTCCTACATACCACGATCATCAGTATCTATCATTGTTTTTATCAAGGCCCCTTCTACAGGAAAAAAGCAATAATAATTTTAAAATTACTTACTTAAGTTTATCTAGAGACTGTCATAGATAAAACCAACTTTCCTGTATCTCTGAATATATATTTCCATTAGACTTCATAGGAGGTATCACAGTTTTGGGAAGACAAAAGTTAAATTTTAAATATCATTCATGCATGAGTGTGTGCTAAGTAGCTTAAGTCATGTCTGATTCTTTGCAACCCCATGGACTGTTTTCACCAGGCTGCTCGGTCCATGGGATTCTCCAGGCAAGAATACTTGAGTGGGTTTCCATGCCCTTCTCCATGAAACCTTCCCGACCCAGGGAGCAAACCCCCGTCTCTAACCTCTCCTGCATTGGCAGGCGGGTTCTTTACCACTAGTGCCACATGGGAAGCCCAATGTCATTCATACAATGTCACTAAGTTACAAGATAGAAATGCTACACATTTCAAAGTTACATCATTTCTCCTTAAAAGAGCTTAGAGGCAGTTTACAGTTACCTCCTGCACTTACATACTTTTGCCTAAGACAGAGTGACATTTTTCTCCAGGATCTGTGCAAAATAGTTCATTTTTTGCTTTTCTATACTGACTGTGATTTTGGATCAGTCTACAGTATATACCATCCTAAAGGAGATCAGTCCTGGGTGTTCATTGGAAGGACTGAGGTTGAAGCTGAAACTCCAGTACTTTGGCAACCTCATGCGAAGAGTTGACTTATTGAAAAGGACCCTGATGCTGGGAGGGATTGGGGGAAGGAGGAGAAGGGGACGACAGAGGATGAGATGGCTGGATGGCATCACCGACTAGATGGGCATGAGTTTGCATAAACTCCGGGAGCTGGTGATGGACAGAGAGGCCTGGCATGCTGCAATTCGTGGGGTCACAAAGAGTCAGACACGACTGAGAGACTGAACTGACTGACTGACTGACAGTAATATTGTAACTTAATATAGAATATTAAGTTTTGCCATTTCTTTCAGTGCTTCCAATTAATACTAGTAGGAGTAGCAAAAATCTGCCTTTGGGGAAAAATATTATTCATTCAAGAATTCCTCCCCAAAATGATCCAAAAATATTAGTAAATATTAGCAAATATAAACCTTTTCTTTATTTTGGAGACCTATGGCTGCTGGATCTAGACTTTCATAAAGCAATATTTAGGAATTCACAGCCATACATAGCACCTCTATAATGTTTGAAAACTATAATAGAATGTGGGAGAAATCATGTTTGCCACATTCAAAAAAGACTTTTCCTCTCTGACCATATTTATTCAAACTTCTGTTCTGTCTTCATTCTTCCGCCTTCCTTTACTACTCATCCCCATGGTCTGTTTCTCTTTGTATACATCTTATTTCTTCATTTCCAGTCATTTTCTCACTGCATTTTCCTCTTAGAACTATGGTGCTGGAGAAGACTCCTGAAAGTCCCTTGGACAGCAAGGAGATCAAATCAGTCAATCATAAGGGAAATCAACCCTGAATACTCATTGGAAGGACTCTTGCTGAAGCTGAGGCTCCAGTATTTTGGTCATCTGATGTGAAGAGCCTACTCAGTAGAAAAGTCCCTGATGCTGGGAAAGATTGAAGGCAGAGGGAAGAGGGCATCAGAGGATGAGATGGCTGGGTGGCATCACCGATGCAATGGACATGAACATGGGCAAACTTTGGGAGATGGTGAGGGACAGGGAGGCCTGGCGTGCTGTAGTCTGTGGGGTCACAGAGAGTCAGACATGACTGGGCAGCTGAACAACAGCCCCAACACCGCCTTATCTCTTCATTTCCAGTCATTTTCTCACTATGTTTTTCTTTTGTCTTCTCTTCTACATGTTAGTTTCCCTGTTAAAACTAAATTTATTCATTTACTTAACTTTAATCTCTTTTTTAGTTCAGTTCAGTTCAGTTCTGTCGCTCAGTCATGTCCAACTCTTTGCGACCCCATGAACCGCAGCACACCAGGCCTCCCTGTCCATCACCAACTCCCAGAGTCCACCCAAACCCATGTCCATTGAGTCAATGATGCCATCCATCCATCTCATCCTCTGTCGTCCCCCTCTCCTCCTGCCCACAATCTTTCCCAGCATCAGGGTCTTTTCCAATGAGCCAGCTCTTCACATTAGGTGGCCAAAGTATTGGAGTTTCAGCTTCAACATCAGTCCTTCCAATGAATATTTATGATTTATCTCATTTAGGATGGACTGGTTGGATCTCCTTGCAATCCAAGGGATTCTCAAGAGCAATATATGGCAAAAATCACTACAGTATTGTAAAGTAATTAGCCTCCAACTAATAAAATTAAATGAAAAAAAAAAAAAGAGTCTTCTCCAACATCACAGTTCAAAACCATCAATTCTGCAGTGCTCAGCCTTCTTTATAGTTCAACTCTCACATCCATACATGACTATTGAAAAAACCATAGCCTTGACTAGACGGACCTTTGTTGGCAAAGTAATGTCTGCTTTTTAATATGCTGTCTAGGTTGGTCATAACTTTCCTTCCAAGGAGTAAGCGTCTTTTAATTTCATTGCTGCAATCACCATCTGCAGGGACCCTGGAGCCCAGAAGAATAAAGTCAGCCACTGTTTTCCCATTTTCTGCCATGAAGGGATAGGACCGGATGCCATGATCTTAGTTTTCTGAGTATTGAGCTTTAAGCCAACTTTTTCACTCTCCTCTTTTACTTTCATCAAGAGGCTCTTTAGTTCTTCTTCATTTTCTGCCGTAAGGGTAGTGTCATCTGCATATCTGAGGTTATTGATATTTCTCCTGGCAATCTTGATTCTAGCTTGTGCTTCCTCCAGCCTAGCATTTCTCATGATGAACTGTGCATTTAAGTTACTTCATTCAATTATTTTAAGTGGAAGTAAGTTTGAATTTGATACTAAAACAGAAGTACATGTTTCCTAAATCCAAGCAGAAATAGTGTCTTGTCTTTTTGCTACATATTGTAGGGAAAGGCAAAATAATGTACACATCAACATTTAATGTCACTGAACTTTTAAAGAAGATTTAATGCTAATAAAATGTATTTTGTACTTTTTTCCTAAAGTGGAAAAATAAGAACTGCTTATATTTCACTTTTAAAGTGTTCAAATAAAAATTTTATATTTGTAGTATATAGCAATTCTGACCCTGACGACTCATATTTGGAAAATTCATTGTTTACCTTTAAAGTGGTGTATCATCTTATTTCATCTAGTTTATAATGCTTGCTAACTGTTAGTTTTTTTGAGCTGTCAGAGCTTTATGTCTCTTTTAATATGATGAAAGAAAAGGAAGAAAGTTAACTGCACAGTCGTGTCTGACTCTTTGCGATCCTATGGACTGGCCTGTCCAGCTCCTCTGTCCATGGGATTCTTCAGGCAAGAGTATTGGAGTGGGTGCCATTTCCTTCTCCAAGGGTCTTCCTGGCCTCAGGAATTGAACCTAGGTATCCAGCATTACAGGCAGATTCTTTACCAACCAAACCACTAGGAAAGCCCTTTAATATGATAATAATCCAATCTTATAGCTTGGCTATATATTGAAAGTGAATATTAATCCATATCTAATAAAGTTCAAGTAACAAGAGAAATCAGTTTATATAATATTATATATAATCCCACAGTTAAAAAGGATATTAGGCATATAAATAATACATTTTAAAAGCACTGTTCTTTATTAAATAGTTATTTAAATTTCTCCTTCATTTTAGCTATGTAAAAACTGATATCCAGGGAGATTAGGGACTCCTATGAATCACTCTGACAGTGATGCCAGTGATAGGACCAGAACTCAGCTGTGCTGAATCCTTTTTTAGTAGCCTTTGAAATTTCATTCTGCTGCAAATAAACAACAAACAAATGCATCAAAATAAAGACAAGGATTCAAAATTTCTCTTACTATGGTAATCCAAGTTAGTGTGCTAATCAGTAGTTCTCAATTTATATCCTCCAATAATTGAATGCTATAGGGGAGAAGGCAATGGCACCCCACTCCAGTGCTCTTGCCTGGAAAATCCCATGGACGGAGGAGCCTGGTAGGCTGCAGTCCATGGGGTCACTAAGAGTTGGACACGACTGAGCGACTTCACTTTCATTTTTCACTTTCACGCATTGGAGAAGGAAATGGCAACTCACTTCAGTATTCTTGCCTGGAGAATCCCAGGGACAGGGGAGCCTGTTTGGCTGCCATCTATGGGGTCGCACAGAGTCAGACATGACTGAAGTGACTTAGCAGCAGCAGCAGGGGATTCAAACTAAGTTAGGTCTTTCTAGGTTTTGATGGCTGCATGATTCTCATAAACAAGTTCTCAAGATAAACAATTGTGGAATTATCCTAATGCACTGTAAGAGTGTTTGATATATTTGGCTGTCCTTCTGGGATTTGACTATGGCTTAGATTCAGAAAAAAATATGTCAGCATTTTAAACTTAATTACAGCTGTGAGAAATAAAATGCTTTAAGAAACTTCACTAAGTCTTCAAAATGCCCATTAGCCTCCAACCATTTTGACCTAGGTTTGATTCCTGGGTTGGGAAGATGCCCCAGAGAAGGGAACAGAAACCCAGTCTAGTATTCTGGCCTGGAGAAGTCCATGGATTGCAGAGTTGGACAGTGACTACTGAGCGACTTTCACTTTCACTTTGATTTTTTTTTTAAGTTTTCCTTTTAAACTGTCTTTAAGTGTAAAGCATCTTGAAACTATTCCAAATCATAAGTTCATAATTAATTTTACTTACAATTTAGTACATGCACCTCATTTGCTTAACTGTCTGCTACATTTGCATTAACACAGCACAGGATCTGTAACTTACTTACTGAAAGTACCTCACAGCATTTACAAAGAGCTGGTCCACTAGGAAGCTGCTTATGTTTGCTTGGTGGCTGTATTTGAATTATCACAGCTGTGATTTACTTCCAGTTTCCAGCTCAGTAATTTCAGTATAGTAGATTTTTACAAAATTTATTAATTTTTCTTAGCATCTATTACACCTGACCACAAGTTCAATTTCCAGCTGGAGATATAGCCATTTATATTCTGAGTCTAGAGTCGCTGTTGCCAGAGAGTGATTACCTATTACCACCAATTTGATTTAGGACATGTGAAAAATGAGACACCTCTTTGACATCCTTGTGGAGGTGTCAAGTAAACATTTAATCATTTAACTGTGAAACTGTAGGGAGACATGTGATAGAGATATATATTTGCTTTATTTGGTAGATGGTATTTAAGACGTGAAATTATCTGAAGAATGTTAGAAAAACTGGGATTGTACGTTTAGATGTGAATGTTTAGAGATTGGAGGGAGAGTAGAGGAAAATAAGATGCACTCAATGTATGGGAAGGAAATAAGATGACTTTGGATCCCTAAAGCCTCAGTAAAGGAATTATACCAAGGAAGAGAGAATGGTAACCTGGGTCAGACGCTGCTGCTCAGTCAAATATGAGGATAGGAACTGATCTTTTCATTTTGCAAAGTGAGTAACACTGGTCATATGTATAGGAGTAATTTTGCTGGAGTGGTGAGGCAAACCTTCCATTGGTATGAGCTTAAGAAACTGTAGGAGAAGAAAACCAGGAGAAACAAAGTGCAGACACCTTGCATGAAAGTTTGCTATCATAAAAAAAGCAATGGGACAATCACAGAGGCTGAGGTATACTTGAGAGTGGGTTTTTAATTAAGGTGGGGGAAAAAAAAGTGGAAGAATGAGGTAGGATAATATGATTTTTTTCCGGGAAATATTAAAGACCACTTAAAGTTGTTGTTATTCCTTTTTTGATTAATTACTTTCTTTGTTGTATTTATTTATGGTTGTGCTGTGTCTTTGTTGCTACGTGCAGGCTTTCTCTAGTTGTGGCAAGTGGGGCTACCCTCTTGTAGACCACAGGTTCTAGGTTGTGTGGGCTTCAATAGTTGTGACACATGGGCTTACTTGCCCCATGGCATGTAGGATCTTAGTTCCTAGACCAGGGATTGAACCCATGTCCCCTGCAATGGCAGGTTAGCCACTGGACCACCAGGGAAGTCCTGACTTGAAGTTTTTCGATGCTGATATTAAAATGAGAATAGTCAACATTGTTTGGTTTTCATTTTTTTTTTTCCTCAGATATTTTCAGTTCTGGAGACAATAGCCTGCAATAAGTTTACTCTTGGGTTTAACTAGGGTGTTTTAATCAAGTGAGTATGTCAGTGAGAGGGGCAAAGATATTGATGGTGTACACAAAAGGTTATAGCTGATTAAGGAAATAAGCGAGGTCATATGGAGCTTAAAGAATAATAAAAGTTGATAGAATCAGTGTTGTCTAGGTTCCAGTGGAGTCAAAGATTTGTTAGAATATGGAACTACAATGACTAATCTAAAAAAAAAAAAAAAAAGGAAAGTAGTGGTTGGATAGTTGAAGGTACAGAAATAGGTTATGAGGGACTACAGTTATATGTAAGAGTAGCTGAAAGAGAAGAGGATACAACTCTGGACAATAGGAGATATAGCGAGGGAGACTGAGGAACTAAAATGATAGGGTACTGGAAGAATTGTGATGATTTGAGTAATGTTAAGGAGGGTAACAATAATCCAGGAAATAAAATTTGGAAAATGAGGAGAAGAGCCTTGGAATGTCAATGAATGCAACAAGGCGGAGGAGTAGGTAGAAGAGTGAAGACAGGAGACTCAAAATTAAATGTACAGTTCTTATTTGTTCTGCATTTTGCCACTCTCTTCTACTAATAGGAAAAGTATGTGAGGATACAAACTTTAGATTTTTGTTAACTGCTCTATCTCCAGTGTCTAGAAGTGTGTCTGACATACATTTGTTATTTTTCAGTCACTTAGCCAGGTCTGACTCTGCAGTCCCACAGACTGCATGCCATGCTCCTCTGTCTGCTACTATCACCAGGAGTTTGTTCAAATTTATGTCCACTGAGTAAGTGATGTGTCACTCCGTCTCATCCTCTGTCACCCCCTTTTCCTTTTGCCTTCAATTTTTCCTAGCATCAAGGTTTTTTCCAATGCTTCAGCTCTTTGCATCAGGTGGCCACCATTTTGGAGTTTCAACTTCAGCATCAGTCCTTCCAATGAATATTCAGAATTGATTTCCTTTAGGATTGACTGGTATGATCTCCTTGTTGCCCAAGGAACTCTCAAGAGTCTTCTCCAGCACCACAATTTGAAAGCATCAGTTCTTTGGTGCTCAGCCTTCCTTGTGGTCCAACTCTCACATCTGTACATGACTACTGGAAAAACCATAGCTTTGAGTATATGGAACGTTGTCAGCAAAGTGGTGTCTCTGCTTTTTAATACACTGTCTAGCTTTGTCATAGTAATGGTTTGACATAAACTAGCCATGCATTTGTTGAATAAATAAATCATCACACAAAGAAAAATCTGTAAGACAGAAACACCTCAAACACACACACACACACACACACACACACATATATATAGTTTTGTTCAGGGTTCAATGGGGACTCATACAAATAGTAAGCAATTCTACTTGAAAAGGATGAATCATAAAAGGCTTCTGAGAAAAGGTACGTCAAAATCTGAATTCCTGGAATATGGTTATGTGTTGTCAAGATGAAGAGAGAAGGAAGTGTGGTCACTATACCAGCAATAGAAAATTGTCAAGGAAGAGCTTTGTAAGAACAGGTATGAAATAATTTATACTTCTAAAATGTGGTTTTGAATTCAAAATGAACTGATGAGACAAAAGGCAGTAAGAGTTACCTCTACTTAGTCAGAGATAATCATTGTTATCAACTTGGCATTTATTATACGCCATGTTGGGCCACCCAAGACAGATGGGTCATGGTGGAGAGTTCTGAGAAAACATGGTCCACTGGAGAAGGGAATGGCAAACCATTTCAGTATTCTTGCCTTTAGAACCCCATGAACAGTATGAACAGGCTAAAAGATAGGACACTGAAAGGTGCCCAATATGCTACTGGAGAAGATTGGAGAAATAACTCCAGAAACAATGAAGAGACGGAACCAACATGAAAACAACGCCTAGTTGGGGATGTGATGGGTGACGGAAGTAAAGTCCGATGCTGTAAAAAGCAGTGTTGCATAGGATCCTGGAATGGTAGGTCCATGAATCAAGGTAAATTAGAAGTGGTCAAACATGAGATGGCATGAGTGAACAACAACATTTTAAGAATCAGTGAACTAAAATGGATTGGAATGGGAAAATTTAATTCAGGTGATCATTAATCTACTACTACTGTGTGCAAGAATCCCTTGGAAGAAATGGAGTAGCCCTCATAGACAACAATAGAGTATGAGATGCAGTACTTGGGTGCAATCTCAAAAATGACAGAATGATCTCTGTCCATTTCCAAGGCAAACCATTCAATATCACAGTAATCCACTTCTATGCCCCAAACAGTAATGCTGAAGAAGCTGAAGTTGAATGGTTCAATGAAGACCTACAAGACCTTCTATATGCAAAACAGAAAAAGAGACACAGATGTACAGAATGGACTTTGGGACTCTGTGGGAGAAGGTGAGGGTGGGATGATCTGAGAGAACAGCATTGAAACAAGGATACTATCAAGGGTGAAACAGATCACCAGCCCAGGTTGGATGCATGAGACAAGTGCTCTGACCTGGTGCACTGGGAAGACCCAGAGGGATGGGATGGGGAGGGAGGTGGGAGGGGGGATCGGGATGGGGAACACATGTAAATGCATGGCTGATTCATGTCAATGTATGGCAAAAACCACTACAATATTGTAAAGTAATTAGCCTCCAACTAATAAAAATAAATGAAAAAAAAAAAAAAAACCTTCTAGAACTAACACCCAGAAAAGATGCCCTTTTCATTATAGGGGACTGGAATACAAAAGTAGGAAGTCAAGAAATACCTGGAATAACAGGCGATTTGGCCTTGGAGTACAAAATGAAGCAGGGCAAAGACTAACAGAGTTTTGCCAAGAGAACATACTAGTCATAGCAAACACCCTCTTCCAACAACACAAGAGAAGACTCTATACATGGACATCACCTGATGGTCAACACCAAAATCAGATTGATTATATTTTTTGCAGCCAGAGATGGAAAAGCTCTATACGGTCACCAAAAACAAGACTGGGAGCTGGCTATGGTTCAGATCATGAACTCCTTATTGCCAAATTCAGACTTAAATTGAAGAAAGTAGGCAAAACCACTAGACCATTCAAGTATGACCTAAATCAAATCCCTTACAATTATACAGTGGAAATGAGAAATAGATTCAAGGGATTAGATCTGATAGACAGAGTGCCTGATGAATTGTGGACGGAGGTTTGGGACATTGTACAGGAGGCTATGATTAAGACCATCCCCCCAATAAAAGAAATGCAAAAAGGCAAAATGGTTGCCTGAGGAGGACTTACAAATAGCTGAGAAGAGAAGCTAAAGGCAAAGGAGAAAAGGAAAGATATACCCATTTGAATGGAGAGTTCCAAAGAAAAACAAGGAGAGATAAGGAAGCATTCCTTGGTTATCAATGCAAAGAAATACAGGAAAGCAATAGAATGGGAAAGACTAGAGATCTCTTCAAGAAAATAAGAGATACCAAGGGAACATTTCATGCAAAGTTGAGCACAACAAGGGGCAGAAATGGTATGGACCTAACAGAAGCAGAAGATATTAAGAAGAGGTGGCAAGAATACACAGAAGGACTGTACAAAAAAGATCTTCATGATGCAGGTAATCACAATGGTGTGATTACTCACCTAGAGCCAGACATCCTGGAGTGTGAAGTCAAGTGGGCCTTAGGAAGCATCACTATGAAGAAAGCCAGTGGAGGTGATGGAATTCCAGCTGAGCTATTTCAAATCCTAAAAGATGATGCTGTGAAAGTTCTGCACTCAATATGCTAGCAAATTTGGAAAACTCAGTAGTGGCCACAGGACTGGAAATGGTCAGTTTTCATTCCAATCCCAAAGAAGGACAATGCCAAAGAATGTTCAAACTACTGCACAATTACACTCATCTCACAGGCTAACAAAGTAATGCTCAAAATTCTCCAAGCTGGGCTTCAACACTACATGAACTGTGAACTTTTGGATGTTCAATTTGGATTTTAAAAAGACAGAGGAACCAAAAATCACATTGCTAACACCTGTTGGAACATAGAAAAAGCACGAGAATTCCAGAAAAACATCTGCTTTTGTTTTACTGATTATATGAAAGCCATTTACTGTGTAGATAACAACCATCTGTGGAAAATTCTTCAAGAGATGGAAATACCAGACCACCTGATCTGCCTCCTGAGAAATCTATGTGCAGGTCAAGTTGCAACAGTTAGAACTGGACATGGAACAACAGACTGGTTCCAAATTGGGGAAAGAGTACATCGAGGCTGTGTATTGTCACCCTGCTTATTTAATTTATGCACAGTGTATGTCATGCAAAATGCTGGGCTGAATGAATCACCTGCTGGGATCAAGACTGCTGGGAGCAATATCAATAACCTCAGATACACAGATGAAACCACCTTTAAGGCAGAAAGTTAAGAGGAAACAAAGAGCCTCTTGATGAAAGTGAAAGAGGATTGTGAAAAAATTGGCTTAAATCTCAGCATTCAAAAAACAAAGATCGTGGCATCTGGTCCCATCACTTCATGGCAAATAGCTGGGGAAACAATGGAAACAGTGACAGATTTTATTTTCTTGGGCTCCAAAATCACTGCAGATGGTGACTGCAGCTATGAAACTTTAAAACTCTTGCTCCTTGGAAGAAAAGCTATGATCAACCTAGACAGTGTATTAAAAAGCAGAGATATTACTTTGCCGACAAAGGTCTGCCTAGTCAAAGCTATGGGTTTTCAAGTAGTCACGTATGGAAGTGAGAGTTGGACCATAAGGAAAGCTGATCACTGAAGAATTGATGCTATTGAACTGTGGTTTTGGAGAAGACTCTTGAGAGTCTCTTGGACTGCAAGGAGATCAAACCAGTCAATCCTAAAAGGAAATCAGTCCTGAAAAGTCATTGGGAGGACTGATGCTGAAGCTGAAACTCCAATATTTTCCACCTGATATGAAGAACTTATTGTTGGATAAGACCCTGATGCTGAGAAAGATTGAAGGCAGGAGGAGAAGGGGAGGACAGAAAATGAGATGGTTGGATGGCATACCTGACTTGATGGACATGAGTTTGAGTAAGCTCTGGGAGTTGGTGATGGGCATGGAAGCCTGGCATGCTGCAGTCCATGGGGTCACAAAAATGGACACGACTGAGGGACCGAACTGAACTGACTGATTTATTCTATACCTACACATATACATGAATGGATTTTTAAAATATCAGTTGTACTATGCACCAGAAAGTTCTTCATGACTTTTTTTCTGTCTTAATATGTAAAGAACTGCCTTATTGTTTTTTGATGAAAACATAGAGGTATAAAGGTGTTTGGGTAGGAAATATGTGATAATTTCTCCAAATCTTTCCTTATTTATTTTCCTTTTGCATTAGTTCAGGTTTCCCTGAAACAAAACCAGTAGGGTGTGTGTATGTTTACATATCCATGTGTCTGTATCTATCTGTATTTCCATATCTCTATCTATTTATCTAGAGAGACAGATGTGGAGACAGAGACAGAAAGAAAGGAGAGGAAATCATTTTATTTATTTTAAGAAATTGCTTCATAGGATTGTAAGGACTGGTACATCTGAAAGCTCCATGGTATATCTGAAGGCTGGAGACGCAGGAAGAGGTGATATTTCAATGCAGTCTTGGGTGATGGTTATTTGAAAAAGAATTTCTTCTTTTTCCAGGCATTTTCTCTTGAGAAAATGAGGCCTACCCACATTACAGAGGTAATATATTTAAAGACTACTGATTTAAATGTTAATCATATCTAAAAAATACCTTTATAGCAACATCTATACTGGCATTTGGCCAAAAAGTGGGTACCATAGTCTAGCCAAGTTGATGCATTAAATTGACCATCATAGTGGTTTCTAATTTACTTGCCATCACAACCACTTCAAAGAACTATCTTTTTGGGGTATGATATAAATATCTATAGGATATTTTTAGAGCATGATATAAATATTTTTGTTTTTATAGTAGTATATTATTATATTATCATAATATTTTAGGAATTTATTTTTCTATTTAGTTTTATTAGTTGGAAGCTAATTACTTTACAATATTGTAGTGGTTTTTACATTGACATGAATCAGCCATGAATTTACATGTGTTCCGCATCCTGAACCCCCCTCCAACCTCCCTCCCCATCCCATCCCTCTGGGTTCAAAATGGAATTGCTGGAAAAAGGCATTGTTATGTGTTAAATATGAAATATATTGTCTTCCAAAAATGCTACTTTTAATGTACACTCTGAGCATATGAAATTGCAAGGTATATTTAAGATTTTTCAGTAATCCTTTGTGACTACCAACCATCAAAGATATGATTTAGTTTAGACACTGTCCAATCCATTATATAATCATTGAGTTCCTTCTATCCTTCAGGCATTAGGGAAATCATCATATAATTAAGTAACTGCCCTCAAGGAGCTTAAATCTAGTGAGGAAAATACAGACAACCAGATAATAATAAATATGAAAACTACTATCATAGATGTCTGCACAGTATACTCAGCAGCATGCAGCAAGTGTCTTCTCACTTGTCTTGGAATTTGGGAGGGAGCAACATCTGCCTACATACCTGCTAGATCTCTTCAGGTGTGTCCAACTATTTATGACCCTATGGACCATGACCCGCCAGGCTCGCTGTCCATGGGATTCTCCAGGCAAGAAGACTGGAGTGAGCTGCCGTGCCCTCCTCCAGGGGATCTTCCCGACCCAGCGGTCAAACTGGCCTCTCTCACGTCTCTGGCATTGGCAAGTGTGTGCTTTACCACCAGTATCACCTGGGAAGTCCAAGGAACACTGGACTAAGACTTAAAAGTTAGGAGAGAGACATAAACAAGAAAGGGATAACATTAAAACAACAGAACCTGGTCTGAGCCAAGACTCAGAGGTTAGGAGTCATATCGTGTCCCTGGGGACTCTGTACAGTTTCCTGTTGTTTGAGCTTGAAGTGTGAAGTCAGGCATGATAGAAAACGGGGCTGTGGAGTGAGGCTATAAACAGATCGTGGTTTGACCTTGAAAGCTATTTTAATGAGCTTGCATTTTATGTGCTAGATGATGAGGGGATTTTACAGAGTGTTGAGCAGAACATGGGAATGATGATATTCACATTGCAAATGCATCGTGTGGAGCAAGGGCTTAAGCAGTGCAAGGGTGATGACAGAGTAACCAGGGAAAATGAAGTAAGATGTAGGTTGAAATGACTGGCAACAGCCAGACAAATGAGAACCTTATTTTGATGAGGAATTTCAGCTTTATCTTACTTAACAGGATTTCAAGCAGAGGATTAATATAATTAAATTTAAATTTTAGAAAGATTGTTTTCAAAGATATAAAGGATGGAAGGGAGTAATGGGAATACTAGTTTGATAAAATGTTAGTTAATATTTGCCAGACAAAACATTACTGTCTGTAATATTTTAAGGTATTTTATTAATTAGTGAGTAAAAGTTAAGTATTTGATAATTCAAAATGAAAAGAACATTGTCTACTTTCCCATATCTTCCCAATTTTATAGAATCATTGTATTTTCCTTTTTTTAATGTGATGGGTTTTGATGAAGTCCAAAAAATAGTACTTATCTTTCAGGTTATGAACCAATTGGGTATTACAAGAATCAGTAGTGAAAGAATAACATGTTAACTTCATTATTTATGAAGATAAAAGTATTTAGGGAAGGTGATAGTTAACCCTGGTCTCTGCATTAGAAGAAGTCCCATTAGGAGGAGAGAAAAGTAGATAACTGACCTTATTCATTAATTCCTGGGACATGTCAATTCTTTGGAAGGTTAAGGGAAAGAGAAGGGGAGGCACAAGTTATTTCCGCCTTTCCCCCCACTAAACCTACTGGATTTAATCACAGGTCAATGACTGCCCAGGAGAGCAGGTGTGGTTACCAACCATCAGGATAAGCCTCTAACCTCATGAGGCAATTCTCTAAGTAACAAGGACTGTGACTGCTCATTTGGTTCTGTTCCTGAGACCATTCATCAGCAGAGTAGTTTAAACTTGCACTCTCAGAAGTCTCAGAAATGGGTCAGCTTTGTCTTTAGTAAGTTTCTTTCAGGGTTATTTTATTCACAGGGCTGAAAATTCACTTTTCATTTTGCTTCCTGCTACAAATTTTGTTCATCCACATTAGCTAATATAAACTATTAGAGATTCTGTAATGAGGGAAAAATTGTGTGGGGATTCTATTATTAAAATACTAGTCACCCCAATGATAAAATGTCAGCCACATCGAGCTGTCCCATTTCAATAAAACCATTTTCTATTTTCAAATGTCAAAGCTAAATGGAACATAAAGGGTTTAAATTCTCTTGAAGAATTTAGATTCAGAAACAAAGTCAGAAAGAAATTTGAGAGTCCAATTTTATTATTTTAAAATTAAAAGTCTGAAATCCAAAATCATTGTTACATATTTTTTTTCAAAATCCATCCTCCCCATTATTTAAAAAAATTTTTTTTTACAAACTCATTAAGAGCATTCTCAATGTTAGTGTGAGGTTTGGAGTTTTTAGAAGCCAAGCTCTCTTTTATTGAAATGAATGTGATAATTTCTGGGTCTCAGAAGTTGTATTAATTTAATATAAAATTTTACTTTAGCTTTATTTTGAAAGAATTGAATAAGTTAAGACTCTTCCAGCACTGAGTTCATGTTTTCCGAACTAGGGAAACACATATTCCAGGCCTTCAGGCTAAGTGTTTCAAGTTTAATTAACATTTATATTCCCAGAACTCTAGTCATAGTTTTATAAACACACACATCACACACACACACATATACACACACACACACACTATTGTAAAACCACTGGTACCCAAGTGAAGGTGGAAAGGGGAAGAGACCTTTGTTTTTACCTTAGTAGGATGTTAGCTGGCCTTTGCCAACTATCAGAAATTCATCGCTTGTGAATCTAAACTGCTCTGGGTACTATATACCTTCTTAAGGTGTAACAAACCATATACATGTTCTCAGAGTAAAAACTGACACATCCGAGAAGTTCTGACTTCTCACAGAGTTCTGAAATTTACAGTGACTGCATTCATATTCCATGCTTTACTTGCCTATCCATGATATCCAATTATACTGCACTATTCCGTCAATAATGAATTCTGTGTAAACTCTAAATATTAAAAGAAAATAGAAAAACTTCTTTCTTTAATGAGAGAGCATCCCTGGGTTGCATGTTAGTGTTTCTACTGACAGGTTTTGCAGAATTGTTTAGGTCTGAGAAACTTGCCTCTTATCAAAGAAACTTTCCTCATATGCAAAGAATCCCTCTGGAGATAAATGGTCCTTGTGGAACCAGTGCCTCTGGAGCATGTGTTCAAGCCACAGGAATCCTACCTTAGTCAGCTCTTCTGCAATTCCGTTTGGGAACAGAACAAGTGCTAATTACATTACTAGGTTATAATAAATAACATCTTTCATTCTTTCATACATCTACTTGTCTATTTATTTAGTTTCTTGCTATGAATGTATGTGATTCCCTCACTTATTCTTCCTTATTCCTTTTTCTCCCAAAGAAGACCCAAGGGCTAGAGCAGTTTTTCTCAGATACTAGTAACTGATGGAATACATGAGAAGTTGAGAAGAGAGAAAATTTTCTAGGATCCTAATGAACTATAAGAGAATTAGATTCATTAGTTACTTTACTAAGTAAAAGAGTAGGTGAACAGATGTCATCCTATTTGGGAAAGTTTATTAAGACAGGTTAGAGTTATTCATGGTGCAGGAAGGTATGGGGGTCTGGATATTTAATTGGATTGCTTTTTGGAAGCTCCATGTTTCTATTTCCTCCTCCCAAACTAGTTTTGGCTCTAGAGGTGTAGAGTAATAACTTGGAAGCTTTATCTAGGAATTTTTGAGAACTTTTAATAGCTTTAAATAGCTAAGAAAAAATAGGATGCTTCTTCATTTCCACTATCCTTCATAAATGATCAGAGAATGCTTCCTGGTCAGTCAGGCTGCTCACTCACATCATGGATTTCTACCACTTTTTAATGGGAAAAGTCAACTTTGCACTCAGGCTTGGTATGCTATGCCTGTGGTGCTTTTTTTCTTCACCTCCTTTTTTTTTTTAATTTCTAATTTTAAGCAATTTCCTGTAGTTAATGATTTTAAACAACAGAGTCATGGCAAAGATAGAGATAACCTGCTCAACAAAAGTGGGACCCTATACAAATTTTCAATATAAAATTTGTGTGGCCTAAAACCATATATTTTTCTCATAAAATAAATCTCATATGTACATAATCATCATACATGTATTACTTAATCAGTTATTGTAAGGCTAGCCCCATATAATTTATTTATACTCAGATCAAAAAATGTAACTTTACCACTCATCATTGAAGCACCTCATGTGTCCCATCCCAATTTCAAATTCCCTTTCCCTCAAAAGCAGCCATTATTCTAATTTTAATGGTAGCCTCTTTCTTAAATTTCTTTACAATTTTGTCACAAAAACTACATTCCTAGATACTATAGTCTTGCTTATTATTTTTAAAAGTTGTTGTCTATTTTGAAATTATTTTTATAGGTACCCTCTCACTATTTCGATTTTTTAAATAATTAATTTACTGTTGGTTTTTCAACAATTTGGATTTTGCTGACTGCATAAAGGTAGCTTGATCCAAAGTCTTGATCAGAGTGTTGTCTGATCTCTTTGCAGGAATATAGACAGAGGTGTATTCTTGCAGTAGAAGGTACACAATGTTCAGTGACTGAACTGAATGAACTGAAAGATATTCCAGGGTCATTGTATCCATTTTTCTGTCCCAGATGTGGATCAGCATTTTTTCTTTTTCCTTTTCATGGGTAATGGAATTTCAAAATGCAATCTCAGCTCCTAACAGCTTCCAAGATTGTCATTATTTCCCAGCCTGAACATACTATTACTTCAGATTCATATTTAGGCCTACCTTTAAATTTAACCTTTTGTAATTAACCTACTTTTAATTTATTTTCCCATTCTGAGAATCCTTGTACTAAAGGACATAATGGATGAGAGAATTAAAATAACCCCATAATTTCTCGTTAACTTTCAGTTCAGTTCAGTTCAGTTCAGTCACTTAGTCATGTCTGACTCTTTGCAACCCCATGGACTGCAGCATGCCAGGCCTCCCTGTCCATCACGAACTCCCAGAGTATACTCAAACTCATATCCATTGAGTTGGTGATGCCATCCAACCATCTCATCCTCTGTTGTCCCCTTCTCCTCATACCTTTAATCTTTCCCAGCATCATGGTCTTTTAAAATGAGTCAGTTCTGGCACAAAGACAGAAATATAGATCAATGGAACAGAATAGAAAGCCCAGAGATAAATCCACGAACCTATGGTCAACTTATCTTCGACAAAGGAGGCAAGGATATAACAAGTGGTGCTGGGAAAACTGGTCAACCACCTGTAAAAGAACGAAACTAGAACACTTTCTAACACCATACACAAAAATAAACTCAAAATGGATTAAAGATCTAAATGTAAGACCAGAAACTATAAAACTCCTAGAGGAGAACATAGGCAAAACTCTCTCCGACATAAATCACAGCAGGATCCTCTATTACCCACATCCCAGAATTTTAGAAACAAAAGCAAAAATAAACAAATGGGACCTAATGAAACTTAAAAGCTTTTGCACAACAAAGGAAACTATAAGCAAGGTGAAAAGACAGCCCTCAGATTGGGAGAAAATAATAGCAAACGAAGCAACAGACAAAGGATTAATCTCAAAAATATACAAGCAACTCCTCCAGCTCAACTCCAGAAAAATAAATGACCCAATCAAAAAATGGGCCAAAGAACTAAACAGACATTTCTCCAAGGAAGACATACAGAAGGCAAAAAAACACATGAAAAGATGCTCAACATCACTCATTATCAGAGAAATGCAAATCAAAACCACAATGAGGTACCATTACAAGCCAGTCAGGATGGCTGCTATCCAAAAGTCTACAAGCAACAAATGCTGGAGAGGGTGTGGAGAAAAGGGAACCCTCTTACATTGTTGGTGGGAATGCAAACTAGTACAGCCGCTATGGAAAACAGTGTGGAGATTTCTTAAAAAGCTGGAAATAGAACTTCCATATGACCCAGCAATCCCACTTCTGGGCATACACACCGAGAAAACCAGATCTGAAAGAGACACGTGCACCCCAATGTTCATCGCAGCACTATTTATAAATAGCCAGGACATGGAAGCAACCTAGATGCCCATCAGCAGACAAATGGATAAGGAAGCTGTGGTACATATACACCATGGAATATTCCTCAGCCATTAACAAGAATTCATTTGAATCAGTTCTAATGAGATGGATGAAACTGGAGCCCATTATACAGAGCGAAGTAAGCCAGAAAGATAAAGACCATTACAGTATACTAACACATATATATGGAATTTAGAAAGATGGTAATGATAACCCTATATGCAAAACAGAAAAAGAGACTCAGATGCATAGAACAGACTTGTGGACTCTGTGGGAGAAGGCGAGGGTGGGATGTTTCAAGAGAACAGCATCGAAACATGTATATTATCTAGGGTGAAACAGATCACCAGCCCAGGTTGGATGCATGAGACAAGTGCTCGGGTCTGGTGCACTGGGCAAACCCAGAGGGATTGGGTGGAGAGGGAAGTGGGAGGGGGGACCGGGATGGGGAATACATGTAAATCCATGGCTAATTCATTTCAATGTATGACAAAAACCACTGCAATGTTGTAAGGTAATTAGCCTGCAACTAATAAAAAAATAAATAAATAAAAAATAAATAAAATAAAATGAGTCAGTTCTTTGCATCAGGTGGCCAAAGTATTGGAGTTTCCGCTTCAGCATCAGTCCTTCCAATGAATATTCAGGACTGATTTCCTTTAGGGTGGACTGGTTGGATCTCCTTGCAGTCCAATAGACTCTCAAGAGTCTTCTCCAACACCACAGTTCAAGAGCATCAATTCTTTGGTGCTCAGCTTTCTTTATAGTCCAACTCTCACATCCAGCCATGACTACTGGAAAAACCATAGCCTTGACTAGATGGACCTTTGTTGGCAAAGTAATGGCTCTGCTTTTCACTATGTTGTCTAGGCTGGTCATAACTTTTCTTCCAAGGAGCAAGAGTCTTTTAATTTCATGGCTGTAGTCACCATGTGCAGTGATTTTGAAGCCCAAAACAATAAAGTCTGTCACTATTTCCATTGTTTCCTATCTATTTGCCATGGAGTGATGGGACCAGATGCCATGATCTTAGTTTTCTGATTGTTGAGCTTTAAGCCAACTTTTTCACTCTCCTCTTTCACTTTCAGCAAGAGGCTCTTTAGTTCTTCTTCACATTCTGCCATAAGGGTGGTGTCATCTACATATCTGAGGTTATTGATATTTCTCCTGGCAATCTTGATTCCAGCTTGTGCTTCCTCCAGGCCAGCATTTCTCATGGTATACTCTGCATATAAATTAAATAAACAGGGTGACAATATACAGCCTTGATGTACTCCTTTCCCAATTTTGAACCAGTCTGTTTTTCCATGTCCAGTTCTAACTGTTGCTTCCTAACCTGCATACAGATTTCTCAAGAGGCAAGTCAGGTGGTCTGGTATTCACATCTCTTTAAGAATTTTCCAGAGTTTGTTATGATCCACGCAATCAAAGGCTTTGGCATAGTCAATAAAGCAGAAGTAGTTGCTTTTCTGGAACTTTCTTACTTTTTTGATGATCTAACAGATGTTGACAATTTGATCTCTGGCTCCTCTGCCTTTTCTAAAACCAACTTTTACATCGGGAAGTTTACGGTTCATGTGCTGTTGAAACCTGACTTGGAGAATTTTGAGCATTACTTTACTAGCGTGTGAGATGAGTCCAACTCTGCGGTAGTCTGAGCATTCTTTGGCATTGCCTTTCTTTAGGTTTAGAATGAAAGTTGACCTTTTCCAGTCCTGTGGCCACTGCCGAGTTTTCCAAATTTGCTGTCTAATTGAGTGCAGCACTTTCACAGCATCATCTTTCAGGATTTGAAATAGCTCAACTGGAATTCCATCACCTCCACTAGCTTTGTTCTAAGTGATACTTCCTAAGGCCCACTTGATTATCCCACATTATACACACAACAATCTTAGGCTGCTGCTGCTGCTGCTGCTAAGGCACTTCAGTCGTGTCCAACTCTGTGTGACCCCATAGACAGCAGCCCACCAGGCTCCTCTGTCCCTGGGATTCTCTAGGCAAGAATGCTGGAGTGGGTTGCCATCTCCAATCTTAGACTAGCTTTATAAATACTACTACTTGTGGTAACATAAATGAATCTTCACATGGCATTTCCTCTGTGTGAGTGTCTGTCTCTAGCTTTCTTCCTTTTATCAGGACACTAATTATACTGGATTAGAGCCTACCCTTATGACCTAATTTTAATTTATTATTTATTACCTCTTGAAAGGTCTTATCCCCAAATAAGATCACCTTCTGAAGCACTGGAAATTAGTACTTCAACATATGAAATTTGAGAAACAATTCAATCCATAATAATCTTTTTGATAGGATAGTTGATTAAAAATATTATATTAAAAAATATTATATTAGTTTCAGGTGTATAGCATAGTGATTCAGTATTTTTGTAGTTTTTACTCCATTAACATTTTTTGCAAGATAATGGCTATAATTCCCTGACTGCTACTTTTCTACTGTTTAATTATATTTGAATTGTTTTTCTAAACTTTTAAAAGAAAGTGTGGCTCAGGTTAGTTATTCTACCTTCACAGATCTTCCTTTTTTGCTTGTGTAACGACCAAATGAATGGTAATCAAGCTTTATCATCTCCTTCACTTTCATGTGGATTTTTATATTCTAATATCACATTTCCACTAAGTTTTGATTCAACTCTGAGCACTTTTTCCTCAATGTGAGTCCTATCAAAAGAAATTCTTTTTTTTTTCCATTTATTTTTATTAGTTGGAGGCTAATTACTTTACAACATTGCTGAATGTTAAGTTTCAAGAGTTTATGGATGGTTGCTCTAGTCCCTTATAGATCTTACCCTGCACTCCTTGTGCTCATCCTTTTGGATTAGGCACAACTGCTCCATTTCAACTGGTGTTCTGAAGTCATCTCATTGTGATCCCTACTAAGTGTGTGTTAGTCGCATCGTTGTGTCTGACTCTGTGTGACCCCATGCACTGTGGCCCTACCAGGCTCTTCTGTCCGTGGAATTCTCCAGGCAAGAATACTAGAATGGGTTGCCATGCCTTTCTGCAGGGCATCTTCCCATCCCAGGGGTCGAACCTGGGTCTGCTGAGTACCTGCTGGTTATTCTGGAGCTCTTGCTTCTCTGGTCCATCCAATCCTTTGTTCTTACGCTTTGCTTTCTCTTGCACAGATGGTGATACCATATAGGTGTTGTTTTACTGTGACTTACAACTTTGAGTTCATTAAGATTTTTTCACCTGGTTTAGTGTTAGGAGTGGTTCATGAGTTGGTTTTTGTTTCCCTTTCTTCCATCTCCCCTACTTGTTTGTATGTAGGGATTTTTAAAGACTCAAAAATTATGACACCATTGCTCTTTCCCCAGAATGAAACCTTCAGGGAAATTGCTTTATTTAATCTAATATAATTACACATTCCAATAATTTTTCTCCTTTTTTTCCACTTTCTTAATTGTAACCATCCACTCATTTTCTATTTTGACCATATGAAGCTATCTGGAAAATGTGGCCTGAGGAACACTGAAACATAAAGGAGTGAATTATCACCTCTTTAATTCTGAAATAGTGTTTCAAAATTTCTAAAAAATCATAATTTGAAAAAAAGTTTTTCTGTTTTAGCTTTCCCAGAGTGTATTTACATTCCAAATGCCAGAGATATTAAAAAACAAAGCCTAGATTTTAGAAAAATATTTCCTAATATACAGATCAGATTTTCTATCCTAGGTTTGGTTTTGTATTTGGGCTGAAAGATTTTATGACTGGGCTAGATGTGTTATCAGAGGAAATAATAGAATCTAGTGGTGTTGGAAATCTCTGTGAAGGGACTTTGGTCTAGAGTGTATATTTTAGGCAATGAATGTATAGAGATAACTTCTGTCCTAATTCTTTCACTGAACTCCAATAGAGTATGTCTCAACAGAGGTATCCTTGGGAACATGGAGCAATAGTAGAAGAGAACTGGCTTTACTTGGTGCCGGGGCATTGAGAGAGAATGCTTAAGCATTTTGCGTGAAATGAACTGCAGCAGCTTTCCTGTGATTGGAGAGGGCATATCAGTTTTTCAAGACAGAGCAAGCTCCCAGAAATCTTTTAGAAGTGATAAGAGGCCACAAAAACAAAAACTGATTTGTCCTGTGCCAGCAGAGATAATGTAGGTTTTACCCTTTGTGGAAGATGGCAGGGAAGAGGAGGGAAAAGCCAGGAGTCATGTAGTATCAGAATTTGTCAGACCTCTGCAGATGTCTGTGGGCCACCATTTGTAGACCCTTAAGTTTACTTACCGATGGAGAAGGATGGCAGCGGATGAGGTCTAGAATGATTTTGAAAACCCCGAAATAAGCATTTATTTTATTACTATTACATGGACTAAATGCTTAAAGTAATACTCGAGTTATTGATAAAACAAGAATTTTAAAAAATTTACTTCCAAGATGATATCTGATGCTTTTATTCTCTGATGTTCTGCTGAGGCCAGTTTTCCCAAATTGTTCCGTGGTTAAAATGCCAGGTGCACAGTGGGAAAAGTTAAAAAAAGGAAAATTACAAAGAACCTTTGACATGAATAAAAATATTAGTTCAAATCAATGCTTGTGACTTGAAAATGCCACCTCTCTATATCAAATTTTTAGAATATAATTTCTAAATAATTTATATAGAGTTCTGTCTCAGCATTTGCCTTCAACGTATGGACAATGAAATCTGAAGTATCTTAGACCTACAAAGAGTGAATATTGTAAAACATTTACATTTTTCTAATAACTTAGTTTTACTTCTTAAACACCAAGAGTTTGACAACATTAGGAATTTCTACCTTGGACTCCTTCCAATATGTATTACAGATTTTCTACATTATAGAAAATACTATACAATTAATATACTATGAGTATACTAGTATAGTATATCTTATACTATAGTATACGATAGTGTAGAAATGAACTGAAAGTTTTTTTTAAGGCATGCATGCATGCTCAGTCACTTAGTCATGTCTGACTCTTCATAACTCCATGGATTACAGCCCTCCAGGCTCCTCTGTCCATGGAATTCTCCAGGCAAAAACTGTAGTGGGTTGCCATTTCCTCCTCCAGGGGATCTTCCCAACACAGGGATCAAACCCACATCTCCTGTGTCTCCTGAATTGGCAGGTCGATTCTTTACCACTGAGCCGCCTGGGAACCCCCTTTCTTTAAGGCATATGATCTCCAATAGCCAAGCTAATTATTTTGTAACCCTTATTTTTCTGACCCCAAGCAGTAATATCCATAATTTAAAATTTAGGGAGCCCTATGATAGACAGCTCAGGGTCCCTAGTATCATTTCTGCTTGCATGCATTCTAAGTCATGTCAGTAGTGTCTGACTCTTTGTGATGCTATGGACTGTAGCCTGTCAGGCTCCTCCGTCCATGCAGTTCTCCAGGCAAGAATGCTGGAGTCCAGGGGATCTTCCCAACCCAGGGATTGAACCTGGGTCTCTGACACCTCCTGCATTAGCAAGCAGGTTTTCGTTTTTACCACTAGTGCCACCTGGGAAGCCCTAGCATCATTTCTGTTCCACAGCACTTTAGCCTCTGTGAAGAGAGCTCTAAGGGAGCTGTTTTGTAGGAGACAGGAGACGATTGGAATAAGAGTAATTACTTCCCTAACAAAAAAGATAAATTTGGCAAATCAGATGCATAAGAATCAGAAGTCTTATCCAGTAACAAGCATTACTAATATGCAAGATATCAAAATGCATAGGAACACAGAGAATGGACAGGCATGTCGATGGTCTCTTCTCAGATTCTTTCTTTCCTACATTGGATAAGCACTCTGGCACAGAATGGATGAGTATCTAAGTGAAAAACATGAAATATTACCTGATACATCTTGGAGCATTTAATTTATGAAATATGTCCATTTTATACGCCAGCCTATGTGACATTTTCCATAAATTCTGAGTATATTTACCAAGCAAGAGCATTACGTAGATAAGAATTTTTCTCTTAGTAAATATCATTAGTCTACAACCAGGAAGGTCATTTATTAGTGTATTTACAAGGAGATTAGACTATGTCATATGACTTTCCCCAGAAGCCCTCACCTCCCAATAAGGAGAGGAAATGGATTATAGGAAAGTTTCTTTTAACTTCTGCCACTCCAGTGACCCATAGAGAAAAATAGCCCCTTACACAGACTTTTACTTACACCTAACATTTAATAGCAAGATTACACCCATGTCTCTGTAGAAAGGAACTTCATACTGGGAAGAATCTTTAAGACAACTTCAACACACACACACACACACACACACACACACACACCCACTGCCACTAATACCACCACCACATAGCATTATTTCATGGAACTCCAGACTATCCATTCTATTTATATTTCATCTTTTATCTCTTTTTAACAATTCCATTTATCCTGAATGCCTCAGAAATAGTTTTATGTAATCCCTCCTTTTAGATTATTAAAATGCCTCAGGGTTCAGTTCTGGCTTTCTTCGTTGAAAAGAAATTTGGTTTTCATTCAGGCTGTTGCCTGGGTTAATGTGAATTAATTGTATTAAATTAATGTATTATTACATTAAATTAATGTGTTATTACATTAATTTAATTAGGGCTTCCCTGATAGCTTAGTTGGTAAAGAATCCGCCTGCAATGTGGGAGATCCCAGTTTGATTCCTGGGTCAGGAAGATCCATTGGAGAAGGGATAAGCTACCTACTCCGGTATTCTTGGGCTTCTCTTGTGGCTCAGCTGGTAAAGAATCTCCCTGCAATGTGGGAGACCTGGGTTCAGTCCTTGGGTTGGGAAGATCCCCTGGAGAAGGGAAGGCTACCCACTCCAGTATTCTGGCCTGGAGAATTCCATGGACCGTATAGTCCATGGGGTTGCAGAGTCAGACATGGCTATGCAACTTTTACTTTCACTCATATTAATGTAACTGAAACACCCATTTATATAACTCTCTTTTGAGCTTCAGACTGGCAAATCAAGCATGGCCACTTAAGGATCTGATGTATCAAACTTAACACCACATTTCCTCCTGTACCTCAAATATGTTCTTTGTTTTTTTGCCAATATTTCCCATTTTAGTTAGTACCATCATTCATCTCTTTTGTTGTTAACATTAAAAGTGCCAAAATTATAATGATATTGTCTTTATTTGCTCTTCAATTTACAGGAAAGTCTGGTCCATTTCTCTCCAACAGTATCATCTGTCAACGTTCACTGCTAATAACTTAGAACAAGACAAAAATTTACCCTTACCTGAACTATGGCACTGAGTTCCTAACTGGTCCCCTCTCACTCTTGCCCCTTCAAATCCCTTTTGCTATAGAGAGGCAGAAATGATCTCTTATCTATGTCATTAAAAGTCAAATTGTGTCCCCAAACAATATCTCAAAGTCCTAACTTCCAGTACCTCAGAATGTGACCTTATTTGGAAATAGGGAAATTGCAGACATAATCAGTTAAGATGACTTGAGTCCTCAGAAGCAGATGGCCTGGTTAAGATGACACACAGGAAAGACGCCTTGGGAAGATCAAAGCGGAGATTGGAACTGCACTGTCACAAGCCATGCAATGGCAGGGGATATCCAGAAATTCCTGGAGGAAGTGAGGAAGTATCTCCCGTAAAGGCTTTGGTGAGAGCTTTGCATGGCCAACACCTCGATTCAGATGTCTAGCCTCTCAAACTTCTAGAGAACAAATTTCTGTTTATTATTATTATTTCTCTGTTTATCCTTGGCCGTGCTGAGGCCTTCGTTGCTGCCAGTGGACTTTCTCTAGTTGCAGTGAGCAGGGGCCCCTCTCAGGCTGTGGTGCACAGGCTTCTCGTTTCAGTGGCTTCTCTTGTAGAGCACACGCTCCGGGGCGCAAGGACTCAGTAGTTGCAGCTTCTGGCCTCTAGAGCACAGGCTCAGTAGTTGTGGTGTGGGCTTAGTTGCTCCGCAGCATGTGGGGTCTTCCTGGATCAGGGATCGAACCCGTGTCTCCTGCATTGCCAGGCAGATCATTTCACTGAGCCACCACGGAGGCCCGACGTCTGTTGTTTAAGCCACACGGTTTGTTGTCCTTTGTTGCAGTGGTTCCAGGAGACTAAAGCATGTCTGGATCAGATTGGGTGCATGCTCTGCATGACACCCTCTGCCGACTTCATAGAGCAACCTTATCATGGTCTCATGGCCCACAAGACCGCATCTTTACCCACACCTCAGACTGCTATCTCTATCTCTATCCCAAGAGACCACTCCACTACATAGCAGTCTCTTCTCCTTTCCCCTTCTTCAGGCCAACCCTAGGCCTCGCCTTTCTCTGGACTGGGAGGCTCCTTGGGCTCAAGGCAGGTTGCTTCATATCATTCAGACCTCAGCTCAAGGGACATGTCTCTAGAGGCACCCACCATGACCATCCTGTGTTAACTTGCCCTCCAAGTCACTCTTGATCAAATTACCTGATTTCTTCTATAGCAATTTTCACTATTCAACATTATTTTGTTTATTAATATTTTTGTCATTTTCATGTGGAATAAACAGGGACATTCTCTCTCTTGTTCATTATTGTATCCCTAGGATATGTTAGGCAGGAGAAGGCAATGACACCCCACTCCAGTACTCTGGCCTGGAAAATCCCATGGATGGAGGAGCCTGGTAGGCTGCAGTCCATGGAGTCTGGAAGAGTTGTACACGACTGAGCGGCTTCACTTTCACTTCCATGCTCTGGAGAGGGAAATGGCAGCCCACGCCGGCACTGCAGGAGGCGCAGGAGCTGCGGTTCAGTCAGCGCAAAGATACAGGGATGCTGCTGTTTTGCTTTCACTCAATCCTTTCTGACTCTTTGCAACCCTTTTGATTATCGCCTGCTAGGCTCCTCTGTCCATGGGATTTTTCAGGCAAGAATACAGGAGTGGGTTGCCATTTTCCTCCTCCGGAGGATCTTCCCGATCCAGGGAGCAAGTCTGTGTCTCCTGTATCTCCTGCATTGCAGGCAGGCTTTTTATCCCCTGAGCCATACAGTATGCTAACAACATATAAATGATATTACAGTCAGGTAAGGATTTTAATTAAAATAGAAAGAGACTTGTATAGAGAGGTTTTTATTGGCCAATAATTTCCAGAAAGAATAAATGTGCTCAAAAGTGATCCTCTAAGCATATGTTAATAATTTTGCATGTGACTTTTATTCATTGGAGATGGGGGAATGTAACATCATGAAACTCTGAACTGGATTTCAAAATATCTGGAATCAAAAACCTGGAGGAGAAGGAAATTCACCTCAATAGCATACATCTATTAATATATATGGCATTTGAAGTTTTTTTTTTTTTTGTAAATGTGTACATACAAATATACATATATAAAATATACATCATTTTTTATAATTCTAAATGCTTAAAAGGCTGTGATGGCCACAACCTGAAAACCCTCCTACTGCACTCTGATTGGGAAAGTCCTATAGTAAAGGGTGATTTACATTCTGTAAAGCATGTTTCAGCAGAACAATTTCCTTTTGATGGTTTAAGCACACAAATACCTTCCTACACACAAATGCCAGACTCTCCTTTGTAATGGCCAAAATACCCCTTTTTAAAAAAAAAAAAAAGAAAAAGCTGAGCATAGAAGTCTGGCTGTTTATCAATTTCCTGATTAACTTATTGAACTCTATGCTATTCTCTTCCTATATTTTAGGGCAGTCATTTTACAATTGGCTTTCCTGGAAGTCCTATGTTACTTGCCACAGGAAGGAAAAATGGGAGGTATATTTATCTCCTTGAAAAGGTTAAAACACTATTTTGTAAAATTTTCCCTTGGGGGCTTTCTAAAAACAACTGAGCCAATTCTGGGTCAAAACACAGTGATCACAATGTGCAAGATGACCGGACTTTCTGAACCAGCAGCTGGACTACCTGTGGTTCTTAACAAGTGGGCCAATTCCATCTGGAAACAGAATGAACATGAGATATCCAAAGATCAAAACTGTTTGAACCAGCAGCTGTTTAACCTGCAGCAGTTAATCTTTCCTGGCAGTCTGTTAGAGACATGCATTCCTCAGGCCACAAGGACTATGGAAATTTTTGCTGACTCTGTACCTCTGGGACATGCTCAGTAACCGTTCTCCCACAAGTGTTTGGAATGTGTCAGCCCTACTCTAACACAGCAGAGAAACGCAGTACCTTTTATTTCCATTTTGATGTAAAGAAGTGAATTAATGGTCAATCTCAAGGAATACAAACCCATTTATTGCCTACATTTAAGTTCACCAACACGATATTTCAGGTGTTAAAGTGTGCTAGCAATAATACTAACTAATATAAAACTGATACTTAAAATAATGCATGCCACAATGTGGTCTAAAATTTAATTTAATAATTGAAGGCTGTATACACAATGACCAGTTTTGTCTGGAAAGCTCCATGGACAGAGGAGCCTGGTGGGCTGCAGTCCATGGAGTCGCAAGGAGTTGGAAACGACTGAGCAATTAAGTCATACCCCTTGGATACAGAATGACATGACATTAGGTAAGCTCAATGTGTCAGCCACAGTTCTAAGGGATGTATAGTTATTAGCTCAACTAATCAAACATTGGAAGAATTTGGAGTCCTAAAGGCCAGGAAACTGAGACACTGAGAAATTAAGTAATTTATCTATAACTATATTATTCACAACCTACAGAACCCATTAAGAGAAAATCGGATTAAATATTTACTGAGCATGGCCCTGCCCATCAGAACAAGATGTTTCCCTAATCAGTCATTCTCTCCCATCAGGAAGCTTCCATAAGCCTCTTATCCTTCTCCATCAAAGGGCAGACAGACTAAAAACCACAATCAGAGAAAACTAACCAATCTAATCACATGGACCACAGCCATGTCTAACATAATGAAACAGTGACCCATGCCATGTAGGGCCACACAAGACAGATGGGTCATGATGGAGAGTTTTGACAAAATATGGTCCACTGGAGAAGGGAATGGCAAACCACTTCAGTATTCTTGCCTTGAGAACCCCATGAACAGTATGAAAAGGCAAAAAACAGGACACTGAAAGATGAACTCCCCAGGTTGGTAGGTGCCCAATATGCTACTGGAGATCACTGGAGGGGAAAAAAAAAAAATCCAGAAAGAATGAAGAGATGGAGCCAAAGCAAAAACAAAAACCAGTTGTGTATGAGACTGGTGACGGAAGCAAGGTCCAATGCTGTAAACAGCAATATTGCATAGGAACCTGGAATGGTAGGTCCATGAATCAGGGTAAATTGGAAGTGGTCAAACAGAAGATGGCAAGAGTGAACATTGACGTTTTAGGAATCAGAGAACTAAAATGGACTGGAATGGGTAAATTTAACTCAGATGACCATTATATCTATTACTGGGGACAAGAACACCTTAGCAAAAATGGAGTAGCCATCATAGTCAACAAAAGAGTCCAAAATGCAGTACTTGGATGTAGTCTCAAAAATGACAGAACGACCTCTGTTCGTTTCCAAGACAAACCATTCAATATCATGGTAATCCAAGCCTATGCCCCACCAGTAATGCTGAAGAAGCTAAAGTTGAATGGTTCTATGAAGATCTACAAGAACTTTTAGAATTAACACACCAAAAAAAAAAAAAAATACCCTTTTCATTATAGGGGACTGGAATACAAAAGTAGGAAGTCAAGAAACACCTGGAGTAACAGGCAAATTTGGCCTTGGAGTACAGAATGAAGCAGGGCAAAGGCTAATAGAGTTTTTCCAAGAGAACACACTGGTCATAGCAGACACTTTCTTCCAACAACACGAGAGAAGACTCTGCACATGGATATCACCAGATGGTCAACCCTGAAATCAGATTGATTATTTTCTCTGCAGCCAAAGATGGAGAAGCTCTATATACTCAGCAAAAACAAGACTGGGATCTGACTGTGGCTCAGATCATGAACTACTTATTGCCAAATTCAGACTTAAATTGAAGAAAGTAGGCACAGCCACTAGACCATTCAGGTATAACCTAAATCAAATCCCTTATGACTATACAGTGGAAGTGAGAAATAGATTTAAAGGACTAGTCTGATAGAGAGAGAGCCTGATGAACTATGGATGGAGGTTCATGACGTTGTACAGGAGACAGGGATCAAGACCATCTCCAAGAAAAAGAAACGCAAAAAGGCAAAGTGGCTATCTGAGGAGGCCTTACAAATAGCTGTGAAAAGAAGAGAAGCAAAAAGCAAAGGAGAAAAGGAAAGATATTCCCATCTGAATGCAGAGTTCCAAAGAAGAGCAAGGACAGATAAGAAAGCCTTCCTCAGTGATCATTGCAAGGAAATAGAGAAACATGATAGAATGGGAAAGACTAGAGGTTTATTCTAGAAAATTAGAGCTACCAAGGGAATATTTCATGCAAAGATGGGCTCAATAAAGGAAAGAAATGGTAGGGACCTAACAGAAGCAGACTATTAAGAAGTGGTGGCAAGAATACACACAAGCACTGTACAAAAAAGATCTTCACAACCCAGATAATCATGAGGGTGTGATCACTCACCTAGAGCCAGGCATCCTGGAATGTGAAGTCAAGTGGGCTTTAGGAAGCATCACTATGAACAAAGTTAGTGGAGGTGATGGAATTCCAGCTGAGCTATTTCAAATCCTAAAAGATGATGTAGTGAAAGTGCTGCACTCAATATGTCAGCAGATTTGGAAAACTCAGTAGTGGCCACAGGACTGAAACAGGTCGATTTTCATTCTAATCTCTAAGAAAGGCAATGCCAATGTATGCTCAAACTACCACACAATTGTACTCATTTCACATGCTAGTAAAGTAATGCTCAAAATTCTCCAAGCCAGGCTTCAGCAATACGTGAACCCTGATCTTCCAGATGTTCAAGCTGGTTTTAGAAAAGGCAGAGGAACCAGAGATCAAATTGCCAACATCCTTTGGGTCATCATAAGAGCAAGAGAGTTTCAGGAAAACATCTATTTCTTCTTTATTGACTATGCCAGCACCTTTGATGTGTGGATCACAATAAATTGTGGAAAATTCTGAAAGAGATGGAAATACCAGACCACCTGACCTGCCTCTTGAGAAATCTGTATGCAGGTCAGGAAGCAAAAGTTTAAACCGGACATGGAACAACAGATTGGTTCCAAATTGGGAAAGGAGTGCATCAAGGCTGTATATTGTCACCCTGTTTATTTAACTTATATGCAGAGTACATCATGAGAAATGCTGGGCTGGAGGAAGCACAAGCTGGAATCAAGATTGCCAGGAGAAACATCAGTAACCTCATATATGCATATGACATCACCCTTCTGGCAGAAAATGAAGAAGAACTATAGAGCCTCTTGATGAAAGTGAAAGAGGAGAGTGAAAAAGTTGGCTTAAAGCTCAACATTTAGAAAACTAAGATCATGGCATCTGGTCCCATCAGTTCATCGCACATAGATGGGAAAACAGTGGGAACAGCTGCTGACTTTATTTTTTTGGGCTCCAAAATCAGGGCAGATTGTGACTGCAGCCAGGAAATTAAAAGATGCTTACTCTTTGGCAGGAAAGTTATGACCAATATAGACAACATGTTAAAAAGCAGAGACATTACTTTGCCAACAAAGGTCTGTCTAGTCAAAGCTATTGCTTTTTCAGTAATCATGTATGGACGTGAGAATTGAATTGTGAAGAAAGCTGAGCGCGAACAATTGATGCTTTTAAACTGTGATGTTGGAGAAGACTCTTGGGAGTCCCTGGGACTACAAGGAGATCCAACCAGTCCATCCTTAAGGAGATCAGTCCTGTGTGTTCATTGGAAGGACTGATGCTGAAGCAGAAACTCCAGTGCTTTGCCCACCTGATGTGAAGAGCTGACTTGTTTGAAAAGACCCTGATGCTGGGAAAGATTTAAGGCCAGAGAAGAAGGGGATGACAGAGGATGAGATAGTTGGATGGCATCACTGACTCAATGCACATGAGTTTGAGTAATATCTGGGAGTTTGTAATGGATGTGGAGGCCTAGCATACTGCAGTCCTGGGGTCACAAAGAGTCTGGGGCCACATGACTGAGTGACTGAACTGAACTGAACTGACAGAGCTGGGATTCAAACATGTGTCATCTGAATACAGGGATCATGTTCTTGATAAGAATACAATGCTGCTGGAAGATGCACATTCACTGGAGACATTTCCTTCAAACAAATATATACTGAAATATACAAAAATACTAGGAAAGTTATATTGTTTAAAATGTATAATCCAAATCTTTACATATTAACTGTTGTATTGAATTTGCTTTTGTATTTTATTGTGTCAAGTAAAAAATAACATTTACAATATGTTAATATATTAATAATATAGAACATTTCTCAAACCATATTAAGTGCTTGAGAAATTTATGACAATGTGCAATATAAAAATGGCAATTTGACTATTATTACTCTCCAGTTTTCAGATTCAAGCTGTATGATGGGTGCATGATGTATACAAACAATCTAGTGGTAGTCTGAATTGCTCAATCTCTGAAGTCTCTTTAACTTTTAAATAAAAATAAAAGATGCATTTTTTTATTTTCACCAAGAACTTTATTGAATAATGTAGTCATCATTTTGTTCCACTGCTTTCTGCGACTTTTCAGGCAACTTCTTAATTCCATCTTCCCAAGATGTTTTATATTTTTTTGAGTAAGAAGCTATTCAAAGTGCCTTTTACAGTCTTCCAGGAAATGGAAATTTTTCTATTCAGAAAGTTTTGTAAAGGCCAAAGTAAATGGAAATCTGATGGTACAATGTCTAGTGAATATGGCAAATGAATCAGAACTCCCTAGCCAAGCTGTAACAGTTTTTGCCTTGGTCATCAAAGGAATGTGCTGTCTTGTGTTCTCCCAATGGAAGATTAAGAATTTTCTGTTGAATAATTCCAGGTACTTTTTGTTGTATGATGCCTTCAATTGGTCTAATCGGGAGCAGTGTTTGTTGGAATTAATTTATGACTTTCCTGAGGAAGCTCATAATAGAGGACTCCCTTCCAGTCTCACCATATACACAATATCACTTTCTTTGGATGAAGATCAGTCTTTGATGTGGTTGGTGGTGGTTTATTTTGCTTGCCGCACAATATCTTACATTCCACATTATTGACCAGTAACCACTTTTCACCACCCATCAGAATTTGTTTTAAAAAAGGAGCATTTTCATTAAATTTCAATAAAGAGTCACGTGTGGAAATATGGTCAAGAAGCGTTTTTTTTTTTTTTTTTTTTACTTGTGTGTGGAACCCAAACATCAAAGTAATTAACATAACCAAGCTAGTGCAAGTGATTTTCAATGCTTGATTTGGATATTTGGAGAATGGCAGCTATTTCCTGCATGACATGATATTGGTTGTACTCAACTAATATCTTGATTTGATTGCCATCAACTTCAACTGGTCTACCAGACTGTGCTGCAATGCCAAATGAAAAATCTCCAGCACCAAACTTTACAAACCACTTTTTAACACATTTGGTCAGTCACAGCACCTACACCATACAGTGCACAAAATTTTATTTGCATTTCAGTTGCATTTTTTACTTTCTTGAAATAATAAAGCATAATATCCCGAAAATGTTGTTTTCTCCTTCCATATTCAGTATTAAATTGGCTTTTCAAAAATTCACCAATTTTGATAAGGTTGTTTTTAATGGATGCTGATACGACAGCTGCCACAATACAGCTATCACAAAACAATCTGACAGAATTGTTCAGAACGATTCTAAATACAACTAAGCACTACTAGAGCCATCTTATATTTAAAAAAAACAAAAACAAAAACAAAAAACGAAGCTTTTGGCCAACCTAAATATTATTTTTTAATCAACTCACTTCAACACAGTCAGAGTCTATGTAAGACTTTGGGTAGAAATATATGAGTGTAATTTTTTTTCACTCTAAGAAGCCAGGCAGCTTACATGATGAAATCCAGATAAGGCATAGTTCAATTATACATGCAATTATGACCTTTTCATAAAATATTAACACTCTCGTGGCAGTTTAAAAAGATGTACACAGATTTCATAGAAAGAATAATTCTGAAAAAATACTTCAATTGTAGACAGATTTTATAAATGTTGCATGTCTCAGTTTTGAATAAATGAGATCATTATACATAATCCATTATATCAGCACAAGTCATGAAATACTCAGGCCACGGAAAACTTACTGTTTTCTGCAATTTTCTTCCTTAAGTCACTTTTTTTGAGTGATGATTATGTCTGGCTGGAATCCATCCATTTCTGTATATTCTAAACATCTCAGACACTAAAGACAAACAAAACTAGGTTTGAACTCAAACTTTGGCAGAATTCAGCTGTTTAACCTAGGACATGCAGCTACTGCTCTTGAATTCTTTTTTGGATTATGGGGATAATAATGAAATTCATCTCATACAATTATGTATGAGTATATATTAAGCATGATGATATAAAAAATACCTTCATGTCAGGGATAAACACAACATATTCAGCACACTGGGGTGGCCAACAACCCCAATTTGCTCCAGATCACCCTAGTTTTGCCAGTGAAATCCCTCTGTCCCAAGTCAGGACAATTGGTCACCCTATGGCACTCACACAAATAAATATACATTACATGTATGTATCTTCATACTTCTGGGAATGCTAGTAAGTATTTTAAACTATAGATAGAAAGATAAATACACAGACTAGTTAGTGATATACAGTGATTATATCAACTATCAAAAACTTAACTGTTCTAGAATTTCAACAAACAGTAATATCAAAGTTCATGGATAAGACTTCTCTGGTGGTTCAGTGGTTGAGAATCTCCCTCTCAATGCAGCAGAATGAGTTCAATCCCTTTTCTAGGAAGATTCCACATGCCAAGGAGCAACTAAGCCTGCGGGATGCAACAAGAGAAACCATCACAATAACCAGTGCACTGCAATTAGAGGGTAGTCCTCATTCACTGCAACTAGAGAAAGCCTGCACACAGCAATGAAGGCCTAGGGCAGTCGAAAATAAATAAATAAATAAATAGAAACCAAAACAAACAGACAAAAACCCCCAAAGATCACAGAGAAAAAAAAAAAAAGTCTTAAAAAGCAAAACAGATGCCTTAACTTTTATGAGTAGAGTTCTTGTGGTTTACTTGTATAAGAAGCAATCAGTCTCAATCCAACAATCATTCCCCCAAACTATTCTACCAAGGTTTGTTATTGACTTTGCAAACTAATAGCAGAATAGAATCAAAATCATAGGATGAAGAAAAAGGCTGCTATTGACATTCACACTCATCAATGAATATCTGGGACTTCCTAAATGACAGTAATGTTTGCACAATGGTACAGAGCTCAAGGCTCTCATAAAAATATTTAAAATTAAGGATGAAATAGTAGGTCGACTTAATTCATATAGTTTAAAGTATGAGCCTGCAACTGAGAAGAATGTAGAAACAGGAGAAAACATGAGCAAATCTAGTATCATTTATTGAACGAACAAGTAGGGCAAAGACAAGGCTGTCTGCTTGCCTCAAGGCATAGCTAAAGGAAATGCAGAGATTGGACAATATGCAGTATTATACTAACCATTTCCTGTAGTATCATTACAGAAGGATTTGTGTATTCTTCTCAGTTCAGTTCAGTTCAGTTGCTCAGTCATGTCAGACTCTTTGCGACCCCATGGATTGCAGCACGCCAGGCCTCCCTGTCCATTACCAACTCCCAGAGTTTGCTCAAACTCATGTCCATTGAATTGGTGATGCCATCCAACCATCTCATCCTCTGTTGTCCATGTCTGCTCCTGCCTTCAATCTTTCCTAGCATCAGGGTCTTTTCAGATGAGTCAGCTCTTTGCATCAGATGGCCAAAGTATTGGAGTTTCAGCTTCAACATCAGTCCCTCCAATGAACACCCAGGACTGATCTCCTTTAGGATGGACTGGTTGGATTTCCTTGCAGTCCCAGGGACTCTCAACAGTCTTCTCCAACACCACAGATCAAAAGCATCAATTCTTCAGTGCTCAGCTTTCGTTATAGTCCAACTCTCACATCCATACATGACCAGTGGAAAGATCATAGCCTTGACTAGATGGACCTTGGTTGCAAAGTCATGTCTCTGCTTTTTAATATGCTGTCTAGGTGGGTCATAACTTTCCTTCCAAGGAGTAATCATCTTTTAATTTCATGGCTACAGTCACCATCTGCAGTGATTTTGGAGCCCCCCAAAATAAAGTCTGTCACTGTTTCCACTCTATTCTAATAAGCATTTATTGAGTGCCTAACATATCCTGATGCTAGATCACTTCAGTCGTGTCCGACTCTGTGCGACCCCATAGATGGCAGCCCACCAGGCTCCCCCATCCCTGGGATTCTCCAGGCAAGAATCTGTGGGCAGATTCTTTACCATTTGAACCTTTGGGAAAGCCCTCTTAGACACAACTCTCTCTTAAATCCTTCCTAAAGAGCTAAACAATGAAATAATTAACTCAAATAATAAAGGCATAATTTCAAGTAAATACTAATAGCATGGATCATTGTTAAAGAGAAAAAAACACAGGTGCTAAAGTCTGATACCAAATCTAGATTTAAAACCTAACCTAACTGTAGTTTCAAACTTCCTCAGAAATATAATCTTTCTAATCAACCAGAAATTTTCTGGTCAGTAGCAGTGAGGTAATGGGCTTCCCTGGTGGCTCAGTGGTAAAGAATCTGCCTACCAAATAGGAGATGCAGGTTCAATCCCTGGGTCCAGAAGATCCCCAGGGAAGGAAATGGCAACCCACTCCAGTATTCTTGCCTGGGAAATCCCATGGTGGGTTACAGTCCATGGGATCACAAGAGAATCAGACATGACTTAGTTACTAAACACTAAACAACAACGGCCACCACCAATGAGGTAATCTGTCCTATGGGCCTTTCCCTTCCCTCCCCCCACCCGCCCCCTGCCCCCCGCGGTCATTTCCTTCTCCAGGGAAGGAAGCAATCTGCATGATAAAACACTAAGTTTACTCTTTCCAGGGAAAAGAAGATAGTGTAGTTCCTCAGTCTCTAAGTCATGTACCACTCTTTGTTACCCCATGGGCTGCTGCATGCCAGGCTTCCTTGTCCTTCACTATCTCCTGGAGTTTGCTCACACTCATATCCACGGAATCAGTGATGGTATCCAACCACTTCATCATCTGTCACTCTCTTCTCCTCCTGACTTCAATCTTTCCCACTCTCATGGTCTTTTCCAGTGAGTTGGGTCCTCACATCAGGTAGCCAAGTTATTGGAGCTTCAGATTCAGCATCAGTCCTTCCAGTGAATATTCAGGGATGATTTCCTTTAGTATTGACTAGTTTGATCTCCTTGTAGTGCAAGGGACTTTCAAGAGTCTTCTCCAGTACCACAATTCAAAAGCATCTGTTCTTCAGTGCTCAGTCTTCTTTATGGTCCAACTCTAATATCTGTACATGACTACTGGAAAAACCATAGCTTTGACTATATGGACCTTTGTCAGCAAAGTGATATCTTTGATTTTTAATATGCTGTCTGCAGGAAACAAGGGTTCAATCCCTGGGTCAGGAAGCACCAATGGAGAGGGCATGGTAACCCAATCCAGAATTCTAGACTGGAGAATCCCAGGGACAGAGGAGCCTGGTAGGCTACAGTCCATAGGATTGTGAAGAGTTGAACATGACTGAAGTGAATGAGCAAGCAGTTTTGTCATAGCTTTCCTTCCAAGAATTAAGCATCTTTTAATTCTATGGCTAGTCATCATCCACAGTGATTTCAGAGCCCAAGAAAATAAACCCTGTCACAGTTTCCAATTTTTCCCCTTCTGTTTGCCATGAAGTGATGGGACTGGATGCCATGATCTTAGTTTTTTGAATGTTGAGTTTCAAGCCAACATTTTCACTCTTCTTCACGTTCACCAAGAGGTTTTTTGTTCTTCACTTTCTGCCATTAGAATGGTATTACCTGCATATTTGAGAAAGCTGTATGCCATTTAAGTTCACTGATGCCTAGGAGGTCAGTATTCACTCTTGCCATCTCCTGTTTGACTGCACCTGATTTACCTTGGCCATGTGATGCAAGAGCCAACTCAGTGGAAAAGATCCTGATGTTGGGAAATATCGAGGTCAGGAGAAGAAGGAGGTGACACAGAATGAGATGGTTGGATGGCATCACTGACTCAATGGACATGAGTTTGAGCAAATTCCAGGAGATAGCGAAGCACAGGGAAGCCTGGCATGCTACAGTCCTTGCAGTTGCAAAGAGTCAGACACAACTTTGAAAGTGAACAAAAACAAATTTACATTGATTTCATGGATGACCCACTAACATTCCAGTTTTCTATGCAATATTGTTCTTTATCACATCAGACTTTACTTTCATCACCACATGCACAACTGAGCATTGTTTATGCTTTAGCCTAGCTGCTTCATTCTTTCTGGAGCTATTTTCCCACTCTTCCCCAATAGCATATTGAACACTTGACCTGTGGAAGGCTCATCTTTTGGTGTCGTATCTTTGTACCTTTTCATACTGTTCATGGGGTTTTTGAGGCAACAATACTGGAGTAGTTTGCCATGTCCTCCTCTGGCAATGGTGATTCTAATACTCAAGGAAATAACAGTTGCAAACACTGTACAAAGTATAAACAAATTCTTCAAAGGTAGTGAGGAATGGTCCTAGCAAGCAGAGTTTTTTTTTTTTTTTCCTTCACATGCTCACTAAGAAGCCTCCTTTTTAAACTGGATTATAATTGTTTTACAGTATTGTGTTAGGTTCAACAGGAAGTAAATTAGCTAGCTATAGTATACATATATCCACTCCCTCTTTGAACTCCCTCCCACCCATCTCCCCATCCCACTCATCTAGGTCATCACAGAGAACTGAGTTGAGCTCCCTGTGCTTTATGCATCATGTCAAACCTAATCTCCCTATTCATCCCACCCTCCCCTTCCTTCTCTGTCTCCACATATCCATTCTCTGTATCTGTGTCTCTATTCCTGCCTGGAACTATTATACAGTCAGACATAAGCAGCAAGGAGGTGACATGAGTAGAAAAGAAAAAAAGAAGAGATTAATTAAGCTAAGCCCCAATCATCTGGGGACCCTCCTCTGACATTAGCAGCAAAGAGGTGATGTTGGGTAAAGTCAAGAGGGGAATAGTCTAGTTAGGCCCCAACCATCAGGAGGCCCTCCCCTGACCTCACCCAGAATGGGTGAAACTGTGATCAGGTGGTGGGCAATTTATCCCAATAAAGAGTGAGAATGGTAACATGAGAGAACTTCCCTGGCCTGCACATACCAGGATAGACAGGCTTATGTATGTCCAACTCTCTGCGACACCACAGACTATAGCCCTCCAGGCTCCTCTGTTCATGGGGTTTCCCAGGCAAGAATACTGGAGTGGGTAGGATTCCCTTTTCCAGGGGATCTTTCCGACCCAGGGATTGAACCCATGTCTCCTGCATTGCAAGTGGATTCTTTATCGTCTGAGCTACCAGAGAAGCCCAGACAGGCCCATAACATCTAGTAAACCCAAACTCATTGAACCAACATTATAATAAAATCTACATGTGGCTTTGACCTCCCCCACTTGGGTTTTTGCTAGTGAATCAAGGGTAGGGGCATATGCAATAATGAACTTGTTATAGAACTCAGGATAGTCAATCAAATCACAAACCTCTGTCACTCACCCATGATTGCACCCACCTCCTCACAGAATAACTCCTTCTAAATACCCTTAAGCATGTACAGTAGTGCTGGTTTTGCTTCATAGAATGCAGGTTTCACTTCACACAGGCCCACTCTCCCTCTGAGAGTGTCTCTGTACCTTAATAAACTTTCCTCTGCACTTAAGCCCAAAGCGGCAGTTTGCAAATTTTTGTGTGCTACCAAAGGGATCAAGATTGCTGATCCGGGTTCTCTGGTGACCTCTTTGATTCAAGCCATTTGACAACAATGCACACAAACCAGGTATCAGAACTGGGTTCATCTGTTCCGTTTTTCTAAATTCCACATGCATGCATTGATGTACGGTATTCATTTTCCTCTTTCTGACTTACTTTGCTCTGTATGACAGACTCTAGATTCATCCACATTTCTACCAATAACCTAATCTTTTCCTTTCTATGGCTGAGCAATATTCCATTGTATATATGGACCATGTCTTCTTTATCAATCAACCCTTGAAAGAAGAAAAACAAATTCACTGAGTGACATTCACAATTATGTTGCATTTCCCCAAAGTCACACCCCTGTCAGTGTGACATGAGGCTGGTTGAAATATAAGCAGAAAGGCACAGTTTTATTGACTTAAAATGTCCAAGGAGACAGTTTAGGGCTGTCAGAGAATTCAAGGGTTGGGTGGGGAGCAGAAAAGAAAGGAAAAGAAAGGAAAGAAACCTAACATCTGTGAGTATATCCTCCTGAAATGTTTGCCTAAATCTAAACTTTATGTGTTTGGAGTTCCTGCTAAAAATAACATCTGGAAAGCTAAAGGAATTGGGTAAATATTTTAGCTGATATCTATTGCAATAGAAACAGGGTTTTCTGTTTGACTTTTGCTGAGTTTGATAAACAACTCAGGCTTTACACAAATTGGCACTACCCAGTATTAACATTAAGCACCCACAAATTCTTGGTAATCCCCTATTAATTTGTTTGCCTGCTACAAAAATAATGAAGCATCCTTAAATGACAAAATAGAAACAGGAAAAATGTCCTCAATAAAAAGAAAGTCACCAGGCATGTGTAGGAAGAGAAAATGCATATAATTAAGAAAAAATCGCTCAAAGGAACAGACTTGAAGGTGACTAAGATGTTGGAATTAGCAGAATGGCACTTTAAAAGAGATATTATGAAATCTCAAAAATTTGAAGAAAAGATGACCATAATAAGTTAATAAATGGGAAATCTCACTAGCAAAATTGAACTATAGAGAAAAAAGTCAAATTGAAATTCTAAAATTGAAAAATACAGTATCTAAATATATATATTTTAAAAATTACTGGATGGGTCTGACAGTAAGTTGTTGATGACAGAAAAAGAATCAATAAATTTAAAGACAGATGAATAGTAATTATCCAATCCAGGGAACAGAGAGAAAATGATTTAAAAAAAATATCAGTGAAGAACATCATAGACTTGTATGGTAGTAACAAGCAGTACAAGGTATGCTTAATATATTTCATAACTTTAATGTGCTTATCTATACTTTCTATCATTTCCTTTCCTATTTGTTTCCTTCTTAGTTTTAGCCACATCTCATCTCATATAATAATATTTAAAATTTTCATTATCTTAATGTTTGTAGTACATAGTTGAAATTGGCTCTTGATGGCTTAGTTTTGTTGGTTATTGTTGTTCTCTCACTCAGTTGTGTTGGACTATTTGCAACCCCATGGACTGCAGCATGCCAAGCTTACCTGTCCTTCACCATCTCCCAGAGTTTGCTCAAACTCATGTCCGTTGAGTCAGTGATGCCATTCAGCCATCTCATCCTCTGACATCCCCTTCTCCTCTGGCCTTCAATCTTTCCCAGCATCAGGGTCTTTTCCATTAAATCAGCTCTTTGCATAGGTGGCCAAAGTATTGGAGCTTCAGCTTCAGCATCAGTCCTTCCAATGAATATTCACAGTTGATTTCTTTTAGGATTGGCTGGTTTGATCTCCTTGCAGTCCAAGGGACTCTTAAGAGTCTTCTCCAGAACAACAGTTTGAAAGCATCGATTCTTCAGCACTCTGCCTTCAGTATGGTCCAACAGTTTTGTTGGGGCCACCTGCATTTGCTGGACTAAAGGATACCACAGTCTGGCTTTCCTGTGATATTAAGACTGAAATCTAATGTAGAGAGAGAGGAGGGACCCCGGTAAATTCCAGCATTTCGATCACACTTCATTTTCCTTAAATAATTGCTTCTCAGAATTTTATACATCAAGAAATACATTTAAAAAGATGCTGACTTACAGAATGCCAGAGAAAATGAAAAATCCACTTTGTGGTTAAAAAGAAATGTATCAGGGCCCATTCTGTGTACCTCCAGTTAGAAAACACATATGCACACACATTGCACCAAAGACCTCATCGCTAGACATTCTAATGCAAAAGTGAAGTTGGCTCTGACAGCTAACATTTCTGCAGGAGCTACTGGATTTTGTTGTGCTAAGAGTTTGTAAATGGAGAATGAATTCAAATAAATTTAAATTAAAAATGCTCTTATATCCTGATATGAGAATAATTAAGCACATTTATGGTACTAAAGCACAGATTGAAGTGCAAATCAAAGTTTTCAACTTTATATATATATATATATATATATGTATCTGGAGAAGGAAATGGCAACTCACTCCAGTGTTCTTGCCTGGAGAACCCCAGGGACAGAGGAGCCTGGTCGGCTGTCGTCTATGGGGTTGCACAGAGTTGGACACGACTGAAGTGACTTAGCAGCAGCAGCAGCATATATATATCAAGTTGGAAAATAACTAAGCCTCCCTAAACTTGCTTCCCTCTCTGTAAAATTAGGCTAATTATTTTACAATATTGTAGTGATTTTTGCCATACATTGACATGAATCAGCCATGGGTGTACATGTGTTCCCCAACCTGAATCCCTCTCCCTCCTCCCTTCCCATCCCATCCCTCTGGGTCATCCCAGTGCACCAGCCCTGAGCACCCTGTCTCATGCATCAAACCTGGATTGGCGATCTATTTCACATATGATAATATAAAAAATGTACTGTATTTTAACTGTGGGTCATTTACAGATGGTAGACTATGATGAAGTGAAGTCAAGCTGCACTTCAGATACATATAGTTTTGGTAGGATTTTTTCAACCAAATAAAAGACCTAATAGTAGATTTTTATAGTGTTTTTTTTTAAATCATCTATTAGTTAATAGAAGATCTACTAACAAAATCTATATAAAATAATTCTGTATTATATAACATATTAAGTAATTTACTACTAAAAATTATATAACTTAATCCCCCCTATTTTCAATATTTGTAGGAGTGTTTACATGCATTTATACATTTTTTTTTACTGCATTATTTTTATCTCTGATAGCTTTCACTGAGAAAGGGCAGTTGTGAATTTCTGACAAGTTAGTATGTGCTGTTGAAAAAGTGTGAACTGAGTAATTAAATCCTATTTGAAAAAGAAAATAGATTTAGCCACTGCTCACACCTCTTCAAGTCCTTTTATCAAGCTTTAGTAGTTGCTTTTCTGAAACAATACTGCAATTTTTTTTAACCTCCATAGACAGTTTTAGGCAAAATATATAATTTGGTTTCCTATACTATTAATAGGTTTATGGAATATTTATTTTTCTTGTTTGGAGAGTAAAAAATCAACCCAAATAGAAATTTAACATACAGATGCTTTGTCTTTACAGATAACATATTGAAAATGTACCAGAAATGTTTCAATAGGCATTTTCATCACAAGGACTGCCTATGTTTGTTCTTTTTGATAATGTTATGTGATATTTGATTAATAGAGCATCTAAGTAATGAATTCAATTGCAGTAGAGGCATGCTGGCTCTCAGTTTAGATCCTGAAACATGAAGATTTAATTACCTTTAGTTTATCTAGATAGCTACAAGCAGCATAATTGGTCATAAAGTTACAGAGTGCTTTTTTTTTTTTAAACTCAGACATAATAGTTAACTCAAGAGCATTTTGCATCAGTGAATTCTATTAGCAGATACAATTTGTTGGAAACATTCTAATTGTTTTGGAAAATTGCATCTTTCTTATTTGTATATGCTACACTTTTATTGGAATGGATAAATTTTGCAAGAAAGTAAAAAATAAATGAATTGCATTTTTGTTAGAGAGCAATCTTATTTGTTAATAAAAATAACGCATGTAGTCCATTAATTGAAGGACACAAATGTTAATCCCAGTTATTTTGCATGAGTACTAAATCGCTTCAGTCATGTGTGACTCTACAGCCCTATAGACTGTAGCCACGCCCCTCCCCCCAGGCTCCTCTGTCCTCCACTGGGATTCTCCAGGCAAGAATGCTGGAGTGGTTGTCATGCCCTCCTCCACTGGATTCTCCACCCAGAGATCGAAACTCCATCTCCTGTGGCTCCTGCACTGCAGGGAGATTCTTTACTGCTGAGCCACCAGGGAAAGCCCCCCAGTTAATGGATAGAATGGCTAACTCATATCTTTTCTATTTTACTATTTTTGACACTTCCTTGTTCTCAATACCTTTTGTAGAGAATTGTCTCCTCAATTCACTCAAATCTGGGTTTGCTTTCATCACTTCACCAAGATCATCCTCATTTATTCAAATGTAGCCTTTATTTTCCTATATCCAAAAATATATTTTTCAATGCCCTTTATTATTTATCTCACTGTTTTTTTTTCTTTTCCATGAAGCTTTCTGGACTCTTATATCACTTGAGACAATACTTTCCTTTTTCACCCTTTATCATTCTGGCTACTATTTTTCACATGCTCAATCTCCTTTACATTCAATGTTATAATCTCTCTAGAACTGATCCTAAAGGTTTTTCTTTCATAGATTTTCCTTAAGCAATATTGTAACATCCATGAATTAATTTAATCTATCAAAAGAGATCCAAACATTATGGTATGCTGTAAGATTATCAGATATGAAATACGTATTTATAAGTTCACAATTTAGAGTTAGAATTCTCATTCCAAGTAATGGCATAGTGAACTTTAAAATGATTTTTAAAATTAAAGCTAATGAGGTGAATTTATTGGGATACAGCCAATTATTTTTTCCTGGGAAGATAATAAAAAAAGATCACCTAGAGAGTTTAATCTTCAACTCTTAATTTAAAATAACTCCCCTAAAAAAATATTTGTTTTTATTTTCCACTAAACACAGGGATAGCCAACATAATATAGGGTGCATATAACTAGACAACCTATCAGCTGAGACGCTGTACTCCAAGGAGCTTTTTAATGTTCATACCCAGGAAGTAAATTGCCCATCCCTGGTTCAGGCTTGTGTGAGGCTCAAAATTCAGTTGAAACTCCAGTTTAGTCAACAAAGAAAAATTTAAAACACCATCTCTATTCCTCTTGAAAACAAGAGAGCAGAAGTCTATTCAGAGAACAGCAGTTTTGGTTTAAAAAAGAAAATGCAACAACAGGTAATCTTAGAGAGAACCCAGTCTTTGGCATAATTAATAAAATTGAACCCTATTGGATCTCTGTGTTCTTACATATGAATATAGAATACTATGACTTATTTGTAAGCTTTTTTATGATAGATTTTTTGAATCAGAAAAACCTGGGCTTGAATTTCATCTTTGCTTCCTAAAAAGCTAGGATTTGTGTGACAGCACTTTTGCCCCTGATTTTTGAGTTGAGATCAGTTTGCTTATTGGTAATGTGGAACCAAACGTTGAAGCCATGAGGTTATTCTTCAAGTTATTTTAGGAATGTGTCAATGATTTACATTAAACTACTAGATTATGTTTATTTCACGCTGTGCTGTACTTAGTTGCTCAGTCGTGTCTGACTCTGCGAGTCCATGGACTGTAGCCCACCAGGCTCCTCTGTCCATGGGATTCTCCAGGCAAGAATACTGGAGTGGGTTGCCACGCCCTCCTCCAGGGGATCTTCTCAACCCAGGGATGGAACCCAGGCCTCCCGCATTGCAGGCAGACTCTTTACCATCTAAGCCACCTCTTTTTAATCCATACATATTTTACAGAGATGTTACTATATGGTATTAGCTACTAAAATATTAAACATCAACATAGCAAGTTTTTTGTGGCCTCATCAGAGAAGATAAATTAGGGTGAGTATCTTTTCTAAATTACTGGCTAAAGAACACAAACTATGGTATCAGAAGTCTGTGGCTGTTAGTCGCTGAGTCCTGTCTGACTCTTTGAGATCCCATGGATTTTAGCCCACCAGGCTCCTCTGTCCATGAAATTTTCCAGGCAAGGACACTGGAATGCATTGCTAGTCCCTTCCTCAATGGTATCAGAAGGAAGTGAGTTTGAATCCTACTCTGATCTTTATAACAGGCAAGCTACATTATCTTTCTAAGACTTTGTACAATAAATTAAGATGACATTTGTGAACTGCTTGTGATGTTTACAATACCTGCATATATATATATAATATATATATAAAATAAAGGACTCAATAATTTTTACATGTAATTTAATTATCACCACTGAAACTACAAATATTTGAAACTACAAATATATGCAACTATTCTTTGTTTACTTATAAGGGTGGGTCTTAATACAAATATGAAGCATTGGAATTTTAACACCAGGCCCTTATTTAGTGCTTTTGAAAGCTGTTAAGAAAACTTAGTTTCTATAATATCTGAGTAAAGACTATTATTACCCTAGATTTACTGATTTAAGAAATGAAAATCTGAAATTAAAAGAGGATTTAAGGAATGTCTGCTTAAGTTCATACCAATTCTCTCATTTATTTGTGATTTATCACAGTCTAGGATTTTATACATGTGTACTTTCAAAATTAAATTAAAATGCTTAGCTTGCACTTACTGTCCTGTCCCAGGTTCCCTGCTCTGTGGGCTTGCAATATTATTATTTCTTAGAATCAAACTCAATAAAACAAACAAAACTTAAAGTTTAAAGAAGTAAAGATTTTATACAATATGTACATTTTATTAATTTGTGTTTCCCACAGTTTCAATGTTAAAAGAAGTTTTCAGGAATGTTTCATACTAAGTGCAATAAGTTCAGCTCGGTCGCTCAGTTGTTTCCGATTCTTTTCGACCCTGTGGACTGCAACATGCCAGGCCTCCCTGTCCATCACCAACTCCCAGAGTTTACTCAAACTCATGTCTATTGAGTTGGTGATGCCATCCAACCATCTCATCCTCTGTCGTCCCCTTCTCCTCCTGCCTTCAGTCTTTCCTAGCATCAGGATCTTTTCAAGTGAGTCAGCTCTTCACATCAGGTGGCCAAAGTATTGGAGTTTCAGCTTTAGCATCAGTCCTTCCAACGAACACTCAGGACTGATTTCCTTTAGGATGGACTGGTTGGATCTCCTTGCAGGCCAAGGGACGCTCACGAGTCTTCTCTAACACCACAGTTCAAAAGCATCAATTGTTTGGCTCTCAACTTTCTTTATAGTCCAACTCTCACATCCATCCATGACTACTGGAAAAAACATAGCCTTGACTAGACAGACTTCTGTTGGCAAAGTAATGTCTCTGCTTTTTAATATTCTGTCTAGGTTGGTCATAACTTTCCTTCCAAGGAGTACATGTCTTTTTATTTCATGGCTGCAATCACCACCTGCAGTGATTTCGGAGCCCCCCCAAAATAAAGTCAACCACTCTTTCCACTGTTTCCCCATCTATTTGCCATGAAGTGATGGGACTGGATGCCTTAGTTTTCTGAGTATTGAGCTTTAAGCCAACTTTTTCACTCTCCTCTTTCACTTTCATCAAGAAACTCTTTACTTCTTCACTTTCTGCCATAAGGGTGGTGTCATCTGTATATCTGAGATATTTCTCCTGGCAATCTTGATTCCAGCTTGTGCTTCATCAAGCCCAGTGTTTCTCATAATGTACTATACATAAGTTAAATAATCAGGGTAACAATATACTGCCTTGACGTGCTCCTTTTCCTATTTAGAACCAGTCTGTTCCATGTCCAGTTCTTTTCTTTTTTTTTCCCATGTCCAGTTCTAACTGTTGCTTCCTTACCTGTATACAGCTTTCTCAAGAGTCATTTCATTATGTATCTTAGTATGTTTTTAATTATTTTAAGAATTAGATTAAAAAGTAGCATGACTAGTATAACCATGTTGTATGCAATTTAAAATGTTACAGATCCCGAATTATTTAACATATGCTATTAATAGGAGGGAAATTTTATTTTTAGTCAAAAATGTCTCTTATGTATGTGCCTATTTCCTAATTTTTTAATTATACTGATGTAAAAAATTGAAATTCCGCTATGTTTATATATCTAGGCTGGCATTAGCCCTTAGTGTATAACTTAATACCAACTCTCTATATCTCTTCTTGAGCATATTAAAAATGTAAGTGAATGAATTAAAACATACAAACCAAAATCTCACAGTCAACTAGGGTATATGTTATTGAGGCACTCTTCTCTGCTTTGTTATATATTACTTCAATAATACTTGATAATGGTTTGGAGTATATCAATTGAGAAAACTGAGGCATAGAAATATGTAGAGTTACCCCAGGACACAGAGCTAAGAAGAAAGTTCCAGAACTACAACTCAGATTATGGGACCCCAAGGCTCTTATAATCATTACACTAAATAGGCTTACAGCATTTACCTTGCTATACATATCTGAGCTATCTTAAAGAAGTTCTGTTTTAGCTTTAATTATAAAATAATACAAATTGTTAGTGACTGAACACTGAACCTTAAACTTTGTCACAGTAGGTGAGAATTGTGTCTGCAAAAGATAATAAAGGAATCTTGACACAAAATTATACTGTAAATTTGAAATTTGCTTGGAATAGACATTTTAATGCCTACAATAAAATTGCTAATGCTTGAATATGATTTTAAAGTCTGTGGTTCATTTTGATTTATCATCTAGACATGGAGGAAGAGTTCCAACAGAACTCATCTAAAAGCTGGAGTGGAAAGAATGAGATTGTTTCCTGCTATGCACACTATCAAGCCAGATCCTTCAATAAATAAGTAAAGGAGGTAATAAATTTAAATAAGACAGCAGAAGTCTTCCATGAAGGTATGCACCATTAAATTTCAAAGGCTACTAGGTTTAAGTCTATATCCCAGCATGAGTTTGTCCTACCTTGCTTTCACTGGCCTAATTTTCCTAATCAAATACAGTCTCTGTGTAAGGTGAAATAAGGCCCTGATATCTCACTGGGAAGCTTAGAGGGTAGTCAGAATAATGGCTCCCCAAAGATGTCCATGTTCTAATTCCTGATGTTAAACCTGTGACTATGTTAACGTTACATGACAGAAGGGAATTATAGTTGCATATGGAATTAATGTTGCTGGTTAATTGACCTTAAAATATGGAGATGGCTTCCCTCATGACTCAGCAGTAAAGAATCTGTTTGCCAATGCAGGAGACACCGGTTCCATCCCTGAGTTGGGAGAAGGAAATGACAACCCACTCAATATTCTTGCCTGGGAAATCTCATGGACAAAGGAGACTGGTGAGCTTCAGTCCATGGGATTGCAAATGAGTGGAACATGACTTAACAACTAAACAACATCATCAACAACAACAAAAATATGAAAAATATTCTAGATTATCCAGGTGGGTTTGGTGTAGTAGTCACATGGGTCCTTAAAAGTGCAGCAGAAAGCAACAAGAATGAGTCAGAGGGATATGCCAATGAAAGAAGGCAAGACTGATAGCAGCACATGAAGGATTTCATACCCAGTTGCTAGTTCTTAAAAGAAGGGCACTTTGAGCAGGGATGAGAAAGATGTCTCTAGTCGCTAATGGCAGCCTCCAGATTACAGTGAGCAAGGGAATGGAGACCTCAAGACAATTACATGGAACTAACTGAATTCTGCTGAAGCTCCAATACTTTGGCACCTGATGCGAAGAGCATTAGAAAAGAACCCATTGCTGGGAAAGATCGAAGGCAAAAGCAGAAGAGGGTGGCAGAGGATAAGATGGTTAATAGCATCATAGACATGAATTTGAGCAAACTCAGGGAGTTAATGAGTGACAGGGAAGCCTGGTGCACTGCAGTTCGTGGCATCACAAAGAGTCGGACATGATTTTGCAACTGAACAACAACAAACTGAATTCTGCCTATAACCAAAGACCATGGAAATAGATTTTCTGCTAGAGTCCATTGAAGGGAAGGCAGTATGCTGACATGTTGATTTAGCCAGTGAGACAATGTTGAAAATCTGATTTCCAGAACTGTAATGATAATTCTGTATTGTTTCAAGCCACTAATAGAGTTTATAGTAATTTACTATTCTGTTATTGTAATAAAAGGCTAATGTACTCAGAACCCACAAATCTCTGCTCAAAATATTCATTTTTCTATCAACCCTCATTACTTTTTACCTTGAACATTTTAATATACAAATAGTGACACTATCCTTTCTTTGATTAGTAATCAAATGGGTAAACTGCAAATAATTGCTCTTTTAAAATTAACAGCTAATAGTTCTATTTTGAACTATCAGTTCAGTTCAGTCACTCAGTTGTGTCTGACTCTTTGCAACCCCATGGACTGCAGCACACCAGGCTTCCCTGTCCATCACCAACCCCCAGAACTTGCTCAAACTCATGTCCATTGAGTTGGTGATGCCATCCAACCATCTCATTCTTTGTCATCCCCTTCTCCTCCCATGTTCAATCTTTCCCAGCATCAGGGTCTTTTCGAATGAGTCAGTTCTTCACATCAGGTGGCCAAAGTATTGAAGTTTCAGTTTCAGCATCAGTCCTTCCAGTGAACATTCAGGACTGATTTCCTTTAGGATGAACTGCTTGGATCTCCTTGCAGTCCAAGGGTCTCTCAACAGTCTTCTCCAACACCACAGTTCAATAGCATCAATTCTTTGGTGCTCAGTTTTTTTTTTTTTTTTTTTATGGTCCAACTCTCACATCCATACATGACTACCAGGAAAATCATAACTTGAACTAGATGGACCTTTGTCATCTAAGTGATATCTCTGTTTTTTAATATGCTGTCTGTGTTGGCCATAGTTTTTCTTCCAAGGAGCAAGCATCTCTTAATTCCATGGCTGCAGTCACCATCTGCAGTGATTTTGAAGCCCAAGAAAATAAAATCTGTCACTCTTTCCACTGTTGACCCATCTATTTGCAATGAAGGTATGGGGCCAGATGCCATGATCTTCGTTTTTTGAATGTTGAGTTTTAAGCCAGCTTTTTCACTCTCCTCTTTCACTTTTATCAAGAGGCTCTTTGGTTCCTCTTTACTTTCTGCCATAAGGGTGGTGTCATCTGCATAGCTCAGAAAAATAATATTTCAAGTAAATTAAAAGTACATATTTATTAATATATGCTGCTATATCTATGCATAGAAATAACTAAATTTTTTTTTACTTCTTCACAGAACCTTGAGGTTGTTTGATATTTTATAGATCAACTACTTTATATCTGGGTTTTATTTTAGAAAAGAAATGATCTTGGAATGTTGCTGATTATTGATTCAATTTCTTTGTGAGCTATAAGCCTGTTCCAATGCTTATTTATCCTTATGTGAGTTTTGGTAGTTTGTTGCTTTCAAGGTACTTATCCATTCCATATAATTTATCAAATCTGTGGACAGAGATTTGTTCATTGTATTTTTTATTATTCTTTATTGTCACATGATCAGTAGCAATGACTGGTCTTTAATTAAATTTTGTTTTAAATTTATTTTAATTGGAGGCTGATTACTTTACAATATTGTAGTGGTTTTGCCATACATTGACATGAATCAGCCAAAGGTGTACCTGTGTTCCCCATCTTGAACCCCCATCCCACCTCCTTCCCCATGAGACAGGGTGCTCAGGGCTGCTCTTTAATTTTAATATTGATCATTTGTGTCTTTTCCCTTTTGTTTTTCTAAGACTTTCCATTGAAGGCAACATTTCCCACAGTTTCTTTTGATTCATTCTTAGAGGTTCCATCTCTCTGGTTACATTACCCATTTATCCTAGCATCTTGTTAAATTTTTTTTATTAGTGTCCTTAGCATATGAATCATAGGTATTTTATATTTCTTGTCTAAAAATGAAAACTGTGTCCTAGCTGAGTATGATTCTGAATCTTGCTTTTATCTTCAGACTGAGTTTTAGCTCATCTTTTGGGAAAGCCTTTCAAATTTTTGTTGAAACCAAAAATGTTGTAGTGGGTTATAGCAACTGAGATGAGTAGACCCTAGTATGAGGTTTAATACTGACCTGGCTAGGAGCTGGACTGTGTTTAACATTTACTTGCCTGGATTGAGAGACTTCCAATTACTTTATTGGACTTGTTTTTGTCTTTCCTGTTGACTTTGTTCTTCTAGTTGTATTTCTCCTCAGTGACAATCTATGTCTTGCAGCTCTTTCATTTGTAAATCATAAAATTGCAAAAAAAACCCCAAAAAACTTTCTTATTTGTATCTTCACATTTTTAAGAATGACCTGAATTTGATGGTTTGTACCTTGGAAAATTCAAGGCAGATTGAAGAATACCAGAGTATTATTTGGAATTCCTACTGGTTAAAATTATTAAAAAAAGAAAGTTTTCACTAGTTGAATTAAATATTCTTAGATGTTTACCAATTTCTTTTACAAAGAAGTCAGAAAAAAAAAAGTCAGAAGCTTATGACCCAGAAATATTTAGCATTTGAATGATATTCTGTGAACCATAAGTTGCTCACAAAAACCATTTTCTATTTCAAGGAATTGAATATTTTGAACTATTTGGCAATTCTACTGCCATTTATTTTATTGTATGGCATATGATATGCAGTCTCTTGAGTGTCCAATAGCTTTACCTCATGTAATATTTTTAAGACAATCAAGGATCCATATTGAATTACTGTGGTTCAAAAATCATAAGTGAGATGACAATCTGATGAGAAGTATATTATTCAGGGTTCCTGGTTCATATCTACTTTAAACAGAAAGAGGACAGATAAAATAACACTGAGTTACTAACAGGCTCTCTACGAGAACCTGAAAACAAGTCATGAGAACTACAGAAACTGAATGGATCTACTGAAATCTCCATCGCCCTCAGACTTTGGATGATTGAGCCTGGGAAAATGACATATATAATTATATTGCTGGGGAATAGATACAGACTGTATTCCTGCTATTGCTGCTAACACAGAAACATTAACTGGCACACAAATAATCAATACTATTCATTCATTCTTGCTTCCTCATCTAACATATTTCTTCATGTCATTCATTTCCAAAATTATAAAGCATAGATATTCTTAATTGTGGGAGCCTAGGTTACATGCCTAGGGAAAGACTAGATATCTATTCATGAAAATTGAAATTATCAAGGGAAAATTTTGACCAAAGATGGGCACAATAAAGGACAAAAATGGTAGAGACCTAGTAGATGCTGAAGAGATCAAGAAGAGATGGAAAGAATACATAGAAGAATTGTACAAAAAGATCTTTATGAATGGGATTACTATGATGCTGTTGTCAGTCACCCAGAGCCAGATATTCTGGAGTGTGATGTCAAGTGGGCCTTAGAAAAAACTACCATTAATAAAGCTAGTGGATGCAATGGAATTCCAGTAGAACTATTCAAAACCCTAAAGGATGATGTGTCATCTAGGTGTTGCATTCAATATGTCAGCAAATCTGGAAGGCCCAGCAGTGGCCACAGGACTGGAAAAGATCAATCCTCATCCCAATTCCTAAGAAAGGTACTAGTAAAGAATATGCTAACCATTGGACAATTGCACTCATCTACCATGCTAGTAAGGTCATGCTTAAAATTATGCATATTAGGCTTCAGCATTATATGAACCAAGAAATTCCAGATATCCAAGCTGGGTGTAGAAAAGAAAGAGGGACCAGAGATCAAATTGTCAACATTCACTGAATCATAGAGAAAGCTAGGAAATTCCAGAAAAACATCTACCACTGTTTCATATACTACACTAAAGCCTTTGACTATGTGGATCATAATAAACTGTGGAAAAGCTCTTAAAGAGATGGTAATACCAGACCATCTTACCTGTCTCTTGAGAAACCTGTATGTGAGTCAAGAAGCAACAGTTAGACCTGTACTGTGGGCCGAGAAGCAACAGTTAGAACCCTGTATGGGACAAATGGTTAGTTCAAGATTGAGAAAGGAGTACAACAGGGCTATCTGCTGCCATCCTGTTTGCTTAACATATACACTGAGCACATCATGGGAAATACTGGGCTGGATGAGTTGCAAGCTAGAATCAAGATAGGTGGGAGAAACATCAACAACCTCAGATATGCAGATGGTACCCCTCTAATGGCAAAAAGTGAAGAGGAACTAAAAAGTCTCTTGATGAAGGTGAAGGAGGAGAGTGAAAGAGCTGGCTTAAAACTATTAAAAAAACTCAGATCATGGAATCTGGCCCTATTACTTCATGGCAAATAGAAGGGGAAGTAGTGACAGATTTCCTCTTCTTGGGCTCTAAAATCACTGCGGATGGTGATTGAAATCATGAAATCAGAAGACATTTGATTCTTGGCATGAAAGCCATGACAAACCTAGACAGTGTGTTGAAAAGCAAAGACAGTACTCTGCCAACAAAGGTCCATGTAGTCAAGGCCAAGGTCTTCTCAGTGGTCACATATGGTTGTGAGAGTTGAACTGCAAAGAAGGCAGAATGCCAAAGAATTGATGCCTTCAAACTGTGGTGCTGGAGAAGACTCCTGAATGTCCCTTGGAGAGCAAGGAGATCTAACCAGTCAATATTAAGGGAAATCAACACTGAATACTTGTTGGAACGACTGATACTGAAGCTGAAGCTCTAGTATTTTGGTCATCTGAAGCGAACAGCCAACTCCCTGAAAAATTCCCTGATGCTGGAAAAGATTGAGGGCAGAAGGAGAAGAGGGTGTCAGAGGATGATATGGCTGGATGGCATCACGGGTATAATGGACATGAACTTGGGCAAGCTCTGGGAGATGGTGAGGGACAGGGAGGCCTGGCATTCTGCAGTCCATGGGGTCACGAAGAGTTGGGCACAACTAGGAACTGATCAGTAAAAACAAGTTATATGCCTTTCCCCAAGCTGCAGAGGGTGCTGGAGGAATGAGTTCTAACTTTTGCTTTGGAAGGAAGGACCAATAATGTGAAAATTTTCTTTGAATAGAAATGTTGATTTAATACTTGTAAGGTGATTTAAATATGAACACTTGTAATAACTGAGACTATATAATATCTAGGCAGCTGGTAGAGTTTTTTCTTACATTGACTGTAAGGGAAATGTTAATTTTTATAAAGTTAAATATGTGAAAAATACATTGTAGAATCAAATACATGGCATTTATATCATCATCTGTTTTCCCACTCTGTGACTAAAGAAACTGAAAACTTAGAAATAAAATTTCACTATGTGTGTCATGGAGTCAAAACAATTCTCTTTTACATATGAATACATGTTTCAGGTTAAATAAGGTGATGTATATTATTTGGTGTATTAACTGTAAATATTAAACTAATACTTTCAAATAACCTTATTAGTTACCCATAAAGAATAAATTTATAATTTATATGCATATACTGAGTGAAAATAGCAACTGTTTAATTAAGAACTTGGGTGTTTTGTATGGTGTAAGTGAGGTTTAATATATATGTACATATAATCAATATATGATTATGTTTACTAAGTAACTAGTAAATATATGCCTAAGCAGATGGTTTGAACCTGTTTTAGGACCTCAAGATGAAAGGGAAAATTTGTAACTGCATTGTAAATTAAAGAGCATATTGTGATCTTTATGGAAGTTATCTATTTTAATAATTACCTGTCATCTGCTGGGACAAAAGAATGGAAAGAGTCAGAGAGAAGTAAGACTCAAGGGAATGTATTTTATAGACTGAAAAGATCTTGCATAATTGAAAATTTTCTTTAGGAGGGAATAATGTGAAATTGATATTTCAGCCTATAACATTGACAACTTTTACTGGAGAATTAAATGCCTGCATAAATGATGAATCTCAGGGCATAGATTAGCAGTTTTCTTTTTTATTTCTTCATAACTTATTGTATGGTTATAAGCATCTATTTGTGAATACTGAATATCTTATTTGTAATACGATTTTTTAAATAAATTGTGACATTGAGATAACATGGATACTATGTAATTGCTTTTTCTATAAACTAAGGATTTATTAATTGTATTGATTTTCAGAGCTTGAAAGTACTGAAAGACAATGAGCCTCATGTATGTCCCTTTAATAGATGTGTATCTTAGCAGCTGATAACTAGAATCTGCTCATTATTAAGCCATAATATAAGATCATTAAAGAAAATAGAAAGGAAGGAAAGAAGGGGAAAAAAGTATGCAAAGAAGGAAGGGAGGAAGAAAGGGAAAGAAGAGGAGGGGAAGAAGGAAGGAAGTGTTGCTCTCTGTTGAAATTTCTCAAACCCCAGAATTTCAAGAATCAGTTGATTTAAATATTGTTTATGTCAAGCACACTTCTCTAATTAAAAAAAAATCTGTCAAAAATAGATGAAATTTTGCCTTGGTAGGGACTATGTTAAATAATCTAGTATGGAATCACGTAATTAGTAAAATAGGATAAACTGATGACTGGTTATGTCACTTGGAAAGATTGCCAGCCTCTTGTACCACCATTGACTGTGCGGATCACAATAAACTGTGGAAAATTCTGAAAGAGATGGGAATACCAGACCACCTGACCTGCCTCCTAAGAAATTTGTATGCAGGTCAGGAAGCAACAGTTAGAACTGGACATGGAACAACAGACTGGTTCCAAATAGGAAAAGGAGTATGTCAAAGCTGTACATTGTCACCCTGCTTATTTAATTTATATGCAGAGTATATCATGAGGAATGCTGGGCTGGATGAAGCACAAGCTGGAATCAAGACTGCCAGGAGAATTATCAATATCCTAAGATATGCAGATGACACCACCCTTACAGCAGAAAGTGAAGAAGAACTAAAGAGCCTCTTGCTGAAAGCGAAAAAGGAGAGTGAAAAAGTTGGCTTGAAGCTCAACATTTGGAAAACTAAGATCATGACATCCAGTCCCATCTCTTCGTGGGAAAAAGATGGGGAAACAGTGGAAAGAGTGGCTGACTTGATTTTTCTGGGCTCCAAAATCACTGCAGATGGTGACTGTAGCCATGAAATTAAAAGACGCTTACTTCTTGGAAGGAAAGTTATGACCAACCTAGAAAGCAAATTAAAAAGCAGAGACATGACTTTGCCAACAAAGGTGCATCTAGTCAAGGCTATGGTTTTTCCAGTAGTCATGGATGGATGTGAGAGTTGGACTATAAAGAAAGGTGAGTGCCGAAGAGTTGATGCTTTTGAACTGTGGTGTTGGAGAAGACTACTGAGAGTCCCTTGGCCTGCAAGGAGATCCAACCAGTCAATCCTAAAGGAAATCAGTGCACCAGCCCTGAGCACTTGTCTCATGAATCCAACCTGGGCTGGTGATCTGTTTCACCCTTGATAGTATACTTGTTTCAATGCTGTTCTCTCTGAACATCCCACCCTCACCTTCTCCCACAGAGTCTAAAATTCTGTTCTGTATATCTGTGTCTCTTTTTCTGTTTTGCATATAGGGTTATCATTACCATCTTTTAAAATTCCATATATATGCATTAGTATACTGTATTGGTCTTTATCTTTCTGGCTTACTTCACTCTGTATAATGGGCTCCAGTTTCATCCATCTCATTAGAACTGATTCAAATGAATTCTTTTTAATGGCTGAGTAATATTCCATGGTGTATATGTACCACAGCTTCCTTATCCAATCATCTGCTGATGGGCATCTAGGTTGCTTCCATGTCCTGGCTATTATACAGTGCTGCGATGAACATTGGGGTACACATGTCTCTTTCAGATCTGGTTTCCTCAGTGTGTATGCCCAGGAGTGGGATTGTTGGCTCATATGGCAGTTCTATTTCCAGTTTTTTAAGGAATCTCCACACTGTTCTCCATAGAGGCTGTAGTAGTTTGCATTCCCACCAACAGTGTAAGAGGGTTCCCTTTTCTCCACACCCTCTCCAACATTTATTGCTTGTAGACTTTTGGATAGCAATCATTCTGACTGGTGTGTAATGGTACCTCATTGAGGTTTTGATTTGCATTTCTCTGATAATGAGTGAAGTTGAGCATCTTTTCATGTGTGTGTTAGCCATCTGTATGTCTTCTTTGGAGAAATGTCTGTTTAGTTCTTTGGCCCATTTTTTGATTGGGTCATTTATTTTTCTGGAATTGAGCTGCAGGAGTTGCTTGTATATTTTTGAGATTAATCCTTTGTCTGTTTCTTCATTTGCTATTATTTTCTCCCATTCTGAAGGCTGTCTTTTCACCTTGCTTATAGTTTCCTTTGTTATGCAAAAGCTTTTGAGTTTCATTAGGTCCCATTTGTTTATTTTTGCTTTTATTTCAATATTCTGGGATGTGGGTCATAGAGGATCTTGCTGTGATTTATGTTGGAGAGTGTTTTGCCTATGTTCTCCTCTCGGAGTTTTATAGTTTCTGGTCTACACTTAGATCTTTAATCCATTTTAAGTTTATTTTTGTGTATGGTGTTAGAAAGTGTTCTAGTTTCATTCTTTTACAAGTGGTTGACCAGTTTCCCCAGCACCACTTGTTAAAGAGGTTGTCTTTTTTCTATTGTATATTCTTGCCTCCTTTGTAGAAGATAAGGTGTCTGTAGGTACGTGGATTTATCTCTGGGCTTCTCTTTTGTTCCATTGATCTATATTTCTGTCTTTGTGCCAGTACCATATTGTCTTGATGACTGTGGCTTTGTAGTAGAGCCTGAAGTCAGGCAGGTTGATTCCTCCAGTTGCATTCATCTTTCTCAAGATTGCTTTGGCTATTCGAGGTTTTACAAATTGTGAAATTATTTGTTCTAATTCTGTGAAGAATACCATTGGTAGTTTGATAGGGATTGCATTGAATCTATAGATTGCTTTATTTAGTATACTCATTTTAACAATATTGATTCTTCCAATCCATGAACACGGTATATTTCTCCTTCTATTTGTGTCCTCTTTGATTTCTTTCATCAGTGTTTTATAGCTTTCTATGTATAGGTCTTTTGTTTCTTTACGTAGATATACTCCTAAGTATTTATTTTTTTGTTGCAATGATGAATGGTATTGTTTCCTTAATTTCTCTTTCTGTTTTCTCATTGTTAGTGTATAATAGGAATGCAAGGGATTTCTGTGTGTTAATTTTATATCCTGCAACTTTACTATATTCATTGATTAGCTCTAATAATTTTCTGGTAGAGTCTTTAGGGTTTTCTATGTAGAGGATCATGTCATCTGCAAACAGTGAGAGTTTCTCAATGTATGGCAAAAACCACTACAATATTGTAAAGTAATTAGCCTCCAACTAATAAAAATAAATGGAAAAAAAAGGAAAAAAAATCTGAATGCAATGTCTAAAGTAAATCAGTCCTGAGTGTTCATTGGAAGGACTGATGTTGAAGCTGAAACTCCAATACTTTGGCAACCTGATGTGAGGAAATGACTCACTTGAAAAGACCCTGATGCTAGGAAAGATTGAAGGCAGGAGGGGAAGGGGACGACAGAGGATGACATGGTTGTATAGCATCACTGACTCAATGGACATGAGTTTGAGTAAACTCTGGGAGTTGGTGATGGATAGGGAAGCTTTGTGTGCTGCAGTCCATGGGATCACAAAGAGTCAGACATGACTGAACAACTGAACTGAATTGAATGCCTTATTGTCTTATTGTGTGAAATGACATCGTTGCTTCTTGTTCATCCATTGACAGTATGTAGATAGTTGAAGATGGAGCACCCTCAGCAGACCAACAAGATGATGAGCTGAGCTATGAAAGTTCCCCAGCTCTGCTGACAGAAGTACATTCTTAAACAGTCAGGAGTGTTTATCAGGCTTTGACTCAACATTCACAATTGTCCTTGGTATTGGTCAGGCATGATTCTGGGCAGTTTCCAGGCACTGATTCTCTCTCTCCATCAGTAGCTATCATCCCTTTGTCTCAGGATCTGCTTGGATCTGCTCCAAAATCATGTCCTTTTCTTCTCTAAGTATGCAGTCCAGTGAATCCCTGGAGAGTTGAATAATCTGATCTTACTCCTGTGTCTTTCAGATTGGTGCAATAAAAACTGTTGCTTTGATTCCCTCAGAGGATTCCATTCTGATTACTTTGAGACATTTCTTTTCTCAATACAACCAGTTCTTGGAAATCAAATGTTTGATTTGTTCTTGCAGATCTTTTATAACAAGTGTAAATTTCCCTACAGAAATGTGGATACTTCTGATGGACTGAAGTAGTGATTCTCAGACCTGGCTATACATTAGAATCAGCTGGAATTTAAAATGAGTACTATTCTTGCACCAACCCATGAATCATATCTAATCATTATGCTCTGTAACGTAACATTCAGTAATTTTTAAAAAGCTGTCTGGGGAGTTCAATCTGCAGCTGCTGCTGCTGCTAAGTCACTTCAGTCATGTCCGACTCCGTGTGACCCCATAGACGGCAGCCCACCAGGCTCCGCAGACCCTGGGATTCTCCAGGCAAGAACACTGGAGTGGGTTGCCATTTCCTTCTCCAATGTATGAAAGTGAAAAGTGAAAGTGAAGTCGCTCAGTCGTGTCCGACTCTTAGCGACCCCCGGACCAGCCTAGCAGGCTCCTCCGTCCATGGGATTTTCCAGGCAAGAGTACTGGAGTGGGATGCCATTGCCTTCTCCACATATGCAGCTACAGTTGGAAATAAAGATATGACAAGAAGAATTACATACAAGCAAGTGTGAAAAAGTATAGCACAGTGATTAATATCTTAAGATGTTATTAAAACTTTATAACACTATAGGAAAAATTACCAATGTGGAGGCTTTTCAAATATTAAATAATTGTGAGATTTGTTTGATGTTTATGTAAAATGTTAGACAAACAATAAACTAGTGTAAAAAATGCTCCAGTGAAGTTAATATTACCTTGGGAACTAGACAAGAGTTTCCATCATGCCATTTTGTTTCAGAACATTAACAGAGTAATATATTTAACACTATTGGGAAAAATTCTTAATTTCTATAAAACATTTTTAAATGAATTTAATATTTATTTTTTTGAAATGAGGCTTTAAATTTGGGAATTATGAAATGTTTATAGATATAATTGCAAGATTATTTTTAAACAAAAATGTATTCTATTTTTTTTCATTTATTTTTATTAGTTGGAGGCTAATTACTTTACAAGATTGTAGTGGTGTTTTTCATACATTGACATGAATCAGCCATGGATTTACATGTATTTCCCATCCCGATCCCCCCTCCCACCCGACTGGGAAGACCCAGAGGAATCGGGTATTCTATTTTTAAATGTAGTAAAAAGTTCATTTTGATCCAGGCATCATCTTAGGTTACATGATTTCCCCAAATGTTAATAAAATGTGTTTTGTGCTACCTGAGAATTTATATTCTATTGAGGAGCAGATATGTAATAAATAAAATGCTATATAAATAGCAGCAAGTTTCTCTAGTTTTGTTTTAATATTAATAGAATTGAGATATGGCTAGTTGTATTTTCACCAGATTTAAAGAATAAGGTTAGGGATGCTCCAATCCCATGGAGGAGGGCCTGGCAATCCACTCCAGTATTCTTGCCTGGAAAATCCCCATGGACAGAGGAGCCTGGTGGGCTACAGTCCATGGGGTCACAAAGAGTCAGACATGATTGAAGCGACTTAGCACACACAAACATCATAAAAGATAGGGTATATGGGCATCTAAGAGCATCCTAGTGATACAGGTAGGAACACTTAAAAGCAAATAAGATTTCTATTGTGACCTAATCAGAATTTTTAAAAATTTGGAATAGATGAATAGTATGCCCAGGTCGATTGGTTAGCTCAATCTGGCTATGGTGTATAGGATGTATTGATTCCAGTAGAAGACCTGGATTCAGTAATAATCTAGTTTTAACAATAATTCAGGAAAAGATATGGCCTAGACTATGGCCTTTAAAAAATCTTCTTTAATACTTTTAGTGGAAACAATTTATTAAGATTCTTTTGTGGTGAAAGAATCCTCTCCCAAAGGAATGTCATTAAAGGTATTGCCATGAGCAATAGAACTAAGACTGGGATGAGAGTGCAACCTCCAAATAAATCTCTTGAACTGTAACACACAAACACATGCATCCTAGAATTTTTATTGTTCTTTTACCACTATTCTGTAAACTGGAATAAAATGAGGTGTTGAATTTCTGTATATTTTTGATATAAGGGGACAGAATTTATAATCCTGAATTCTGCTGACCAATTAAATTGAGCCAGGGACTATGCCTGATAAAAAAGTTTAGATTTAGATCAACAATGTCTATTTGGTATTTGGTTGCCTCATAATAGCCTAAATGGTCAGGCTACCAGTTTGCAGAATTTAGTAGATAGGTGGACAAACAACTTGAATGAAATACTGTCAATACACATGTATAATGTAGTGATGCACTTCTTTCACTGTGTTTTTATCTTATATTTTAGAAATAAGGTCTGAGTTCATTTCACAAGTAGAATTGACATTTGAACTTTCACTCTAGTGTCTTGAATCTGACTTGACTTTTCTGAATTAAGTAAAGGAGTATCTATCATTTCAACAGTGCAGTTATGTTAGTGAGTATCATGGGGTATACTACATTAAAAAGAGATGGCCAAATAAGCAGTTTATTCTGGTTGTGTGCCAGAAAGTTATCAAGCATCTCATGGATTTCCAGAAATAAGATAGATTTTCAGTGTCTCCCAAGCTTAAGAGCCTTCCAAAATACTGGATAACATATGCCAGGTCTGATGATAAAGAAAAAAGTGGTTTAACATAAGATATTGGTGCAAAGATAACTGGAAAATATTGACAGCAAAATTAGCATAGGGAACAACTAAAGCATATTAAAACAGTTTCCTAAGTTATGTAAATTTCATACATTTATGCTTCTAGTGCGGTAACTAAAATGGATCTGTTGTTGAATTCCACTTCATTCCATTATGGAGTCAAATGTTCTTTCCATGGGGAGAAATTCAGCCCCAGATGCTTTTCTTCCCTTTCTTGTCAGCAGCATTTCCACATTTGTACTAAGCATAGAAAAATTCTATTTTTGCTGAAAACCCTAAGAGACTTTTTTTTTTTTTATCATACGCTGTTCTTCGAAGACTTGTTATAAAATCCAAGCAATTTTACATTATAAAATGTGAATGAAAGTCTTGAGTCTCATCATCTATACTAGTTACTTCTCATTCCTATATTTACCTCCACTGAGATGATTCTTCCTTCTACATAGACTGATTGTGTTTTGTAATATATGCAAAACAGTGTTATGTAATGTGATATTACAGTAATAGTTGTGGTTCGTAATTCATTCCAAAGGTAATTCTGTTTATTTTCTTTTAAACTTTCTATCACAATCTCAAGAATACACATCTACTATTATTCTCCAAAAATATTTTCATATAACATTAAAGAAAGGAAGAGAACTTTGCTTGTTTCTTTAAGTGTTTTTTTTTTTTTCCGTCCAATAGTGGTTTTTCCAAGCCACTAAACCATGAGACAGGTCCTTAATTCTTAAGTGAATGTAATCAAAATATCATCAGGATTTGGAATGGATCAGTGATCACATGAGAGGAAATTAAAAAGTGAAGCAGAGATATAAAATTAAAAGTATGCTATCAGACCATTTTTCTTCTACTTATCTAAGCTCCCTTTACCTTTTGTGGCTCTAGATGGACAATTTTAGTGAGGGCTAGATTTTTCAGAGTAGTTGTCACTCAAGTTAAAAGAGAATTTTCTCATTTAGACTTGAGAAGAAAGAAATGCAGGCAAGAATGAGGGGAAGCCCCCCCCTCCACACGTGTACTTAGTCACTAGTCACGTCCAACTCTTTGGACAAACTTAAGGACTGTAGCCCACCAGGCTCCTATGTCCATGGGATTCTCCAGACAAGAATGCTGGAGTGGGTTGCTGTTTCCTTCTCCAAGGGATCTTCCTGACCCAGGGATTGAACACGGGGTCTCCTGCATTGACAGGCAAATTTTTTTACTATTGAGCCACCAGGGAAGCCCCCAATATGGGCTTCGCTGTTAGCTCAGTTGGTAAAGAATCCACCTGCAAGGAGACCCTGGAGAAGAGATAGGCTACCCACTCCAGTCTTCTGGCCTGGAGAATTCCATGGATTGTATAGCCCATAGGGTCGCAGAGTCAGACATGACTGAGCAAATTTCACTTTCACTTTTCATACATACATATGTATGTGTGTATAAGCAACCCAGGTGGTTCAGTAGTAAAACATCTCCCTGCCAATACAGGAGATGCAGGAAACACAGGTATGATCTCTGGGTCAGGAAGATCCCCTGGAGAAGAAGCACTCAAGTACTTTTGCCCAGATAATCCCATGGAGAGAGTAGCCTGGCGGGCTTCACTCCGTGGGGTCAGAAAGTCAGACACGACTGAGTGAGTGAACACACAGGCGAGTGAGGAGGTGGCGCGGTCAGGGCGTGGCAACCCATCCAGTTTCCTTGCCTGGAGAACCCCATGGACGGAGGAGCCTGACGGGCTGCAGTCCAAAAGGTCGTAAAGAGACATGGCTGAAGCGACTTAGTGCACACACACACACCAACACATACATACATATATGGAGTCAGATACTGAGCATTATGTATACAGTGGAATATTAAGTTCCCAGATATATAATAAATGTGTGTTTAAACTCAACAGGTCATATAATACGACTGGAAGCTTATAAGCATCGATTATATGGTTCATTTACTAAACAAATTAGGCAAATTTTTAATTTTGAATATGTTAGATATCAGAACCACATATGCTTCACTGCATGTATTTGGGAATTGTTTTAGAATTGTGTGGTGTTATTTTGAATACACATATCTATTTCCTTAATAGTAAAAGTAGAAAAACAGTAGTTAATATTTTATGCAAAATTACACTTTGATGAATAGAATTGATCTCATCCTCTGTTGTCCCCTTCTCCTCCTGCCTTCGATCTTTCCCAGCATCAGGGTTTTTTCTAATGAGTCAGCACTTCACATCAGGTGGTCAAAGTATTGGAGCTTCAGCATCAGTCCTTCCAATGAATATTCGGGGTTGATCTCCTTTAGGATGGACTGGTTGGGTCTCCTTGCAGTCCAAGGGACTCTCAAGAGTCTTCTCCAACACCACAGTTCAAAGACATAAATTCTTTGGTGCTCAGCCTTCTTTATGGGCCAATTCTCATCCATACATGACTACTGGAAAAACCATAGCTTTACTAGACAGACCTTTATTGGCAAAGTCTCTGTTTTTAACACACTATTTAGGTTTGTCCTTTCTTCCAAGGAGCAAAAGTCTTTTAATTTCATGGCTTTAGTCACTGTCTGCAGTGATTTTGGAGACCAAGAAAGTAAAGTCTGTTCTTGTTTCTATTGCCTCCCAATCTATTTGCCATGAAGTGAAGAGACCAGATGCCATGATCTTCATTTTTTGAATGCTGAGTTTTAAGCCAGCTTTTTCACTTTCCTCTTTCACCTTTATCAAGAGGCTCTTTAGTTCCTCTTCAGTTTCTGCCATAAGGGTGGTGTCATCTTCATATCTGAGGTTGACTAGACAGACTGGACAGACTATTATTATATTTACTGTGTTTTACCATATTTACATATGGTTATGGTGACTTATTGTTTGCTCTGATCATATTTTCGAATTAATTATTCACCCTTCAGGTGCGCTGAAACTGAAAAAGCCAGATATTATGAGTATTAATCTTTGTTAGCTGAAAAATACTTTCAACATTTTAGGTGTTATTGTTAATACTCAGACTATGACTGAAAGAGTGTGTAAGTCATAAGAAATCATGTGCTAAATGTACAGTTGAACTCTTCTATCTCAGGGGAAACCACTTAGGATAGCAGAGATTCAAGTCACTTTTTTCCCCCTCTCTCTTCATTGCTGACAAGATAAAGGGTGTGTTTTACTTCCTACACTCTAAGTTGTAAAGAAATCACTGTATATAAAAAGGAACAGTGGGAAAATTGTGGCAGACAATTATTAAGACTGACTGATGATGCATTCTGGGAACTGCCTCTTTCTGTTTCCTTCTTTTCCACCCACAAAATTACAGAGAAGGAACCGTTGAATACATGTTGAACAATATGAAGCATCCCGCCATATGCTATACCCCTGATCCCTGCATAACTGATTAGTCCAGAAGGGGCTAAATCATTTATTTCTCTAGGTGCCTGAAGTTTTGATATGGAGAAAATTCTAGGTCTCACGTTATGTTGCTGGAACTATGTAGTGTAATGTGGGCATATTTCATGTTTATGCATACAGTAGAAAAGCAGAGAATTTCTGTTCTGAGTCAGAGAATAATGATACTATGAGGAACAAGTTGAGAGGGAGAAAGAGAGAAACAGAGAAAATCCGGGGAGTTATTTTTCATTTCCTGGGTCTAGTCCCATAGATTTCAGTGAGATAACTGTTTGTCCTCATTATAAATCACTATTTTACTTCTTGATTTTAAGCTGTTTCACTTGTGTTACATCTTAAAAGAGATCTACAGAATTTAAATCTTGAAAGTCACTAAATTTTTGATTGTATCAGTATAAAATTTCCAACACTTTTCATCAGTTATCAAGTATAGTAGGTATTTCATAATTTACTGGGTAACATTTTTCCCAATTTCTCAAATAATTTCTGGCATCAAAAATGAATTTATATGAAGGTGCAGTCAACTGTATTCTTACCCTTATGCACTGTTATATTTTAAAACAGAATAGATTAACACTGTGTTGAGCTACTGTGGAATACAGTTCTCCATGATTGTCTCGTGTTTCCACACATTTTCTAAGCAAAATGCTGACAGCAGTAGTCCTGGACTATATTTTTAAGATGTTTGTATAGCTAACAGCCATGGGAAGTTGAAACACTGATCACCTATTTGGCAAAAGGTAGGCTTGCTTGCAGGCTTTCAAGACAAAGACAATATCTCTTTCTGAAACAAAGGTGAAACATAGCACTGTCTCCAGCTTTGCGTCACCCTGTGGGAAGTGGGGCCCTGGGAAACAGTAGAGAAACATTGATATTCTGCTGCTCTTTCTGTGAGTGATAAACTATTTTTCATCTATAACTCAGGAATCCCATGTCTTTTACTATCATTCATGGCACAGACTGTCTTATTAGTCTGCTTGTGAGATGAAGTTTGAGATCTTTCATAGGTCTCTACAGTTAGTTTTGTCAAGTTTTAAATAAATGATCTATTCTTAATAATAATTTCATCTAAGCTTATTAACACATAGCTTTAATTGTAAAGAAAGAAGATAAAATTATATAGCACAGTGTACTGGCTTATTTAGAGACAATATTTGAGCTCTGTTATGTCTCCTTAAAAATGTATAATGTTTATGGCAAATACACCTCAAAAATACATATGTTTATGTATACATATATATATATATACATACATACATATGTTTATATATTCTTTCTTTAGTACCACACAATAACAGGTGAATTAATTCCAAGCTTTTAATGATCTATATCCACTATCTAATATTTATTGGATTTAATTGTTGAGTTTCAAGCATCCAGGAAAAAATAAGATTCTTACATTTTGTGTTTAGTGTACTCATAAGATTATTCACAGTTTAATATAAAATTAATTGCAAATCTTGTTAACATGTCCATTTGGTATTTGTATTTGTAGTGCTCTTATATAAATTATTGAAGCTATTTAAAATTATCTATCATATTTTATTAAAAATAAAGAGATAAAGAAGAGGTATATGTTGCTCATGCTATATTGCATTAACTCACATCTGATTTCTGTGTTAGACTGTTAAGCAGGAGCTAACACCCACCCCCCAAGTCAGCATAGGCAATACAACTGTTTAACCCAGGGCCTTCTCCAAAGCGGAGCTCATCCAACCCTCAGCTTTTATGCAGGCAAAGATGAACAGCCAAGGCATTTAACATCCTGGGGAAAATTTCTTAAGGAAGGATGAAAAACATCCTCTGTATAAAGGTCCTTGTCCTTTTCTCCCCCCGAACATATACAACTCTGGGAAGAATTCCGTGGGCTTTCAGAAGTTATCAACAGTATAACCACTCTTTCTCAAGCCAGTGAACTCAATAAACTCAATAATATATCCTCATTCTGGCTATTTCCTCCTTCTTCAGTTCTCTTTCTTGAAGCTGTGTCATTTGTGCCTCCAGTGCTCAGTTCCCCAGTATACTGATAGATCACCTACAACCTGCAAACAAAAATGCTTACATAAGGCTCTGCTCTGCTCAGATATACAGGAAAATATAAGATAATTGAAATTTATGGAATGTCTTCTCTGTGTCAGGCATCATGTACATTATAGTTCCATTTCTCAATTTTTCAGAAGAAAAAAGGAGTGATATAAGGATTAAATATTGAATCTAGGTGTCTTAATTCAATGGCCTGATATTTTTCTACTTATGTCTTCAGCACTTTTTTAGAACTAGGTGCATTTTAGTGTAAAAAAAAAAAAAAGTGAGATTCTTAGAAAGATGGTATCAAAATTATATCTCTATTTTTAGAGCTAACTCTGAGTTTCAGTCTGGTATTACTCTAATTCAGTCTCTCAAATTTGAGACTGTTGACATTTGAGGTAGAACCATCTCCCATTGCTGGGAGCAAAATCCCCAAAGTCTCCCAGTTCAGTTCAGTTCAGTTGCTCAGTCGTGTCCGACTCTGTGACCCCATGAATCGCAGCACGCCAGGCCTCCCTGTCCATCACCAACTCCCGGAGTTCACTCAAAATCATGTCCATTGAGTCGGTGATGCCATCCAAACATCTCATCCTCTGTTGTCCCCTTCTCCTCCTGCCTGCAATCCCTCCCAGCATCAGGGTCTTTTCCAACGAGTCAACTCTTCGCATGAGGTGGCCAAAGTACTGGAGTTTCAGCTTCAGCATCATTTCTCCCAATGAATACCCAGGACTGATCTCCTTTAGGATGGACTGGTTGGATCTCCTTGCAGTCCAAGGGACTCTCAAGAGTCTTCTTCAACACCACAGTTCAAAAGCATCAATTTTTTCGGCACTCAGCTTTCTTCACAGTCCAACTCTCACATCCATTCATGACCACTGGAAAAACCATGGCCTTGACTAGATGGACATTTGTTGGCAAAGTAATGCCTCTGCTTTTTAATATGCTATCTAGGTTGGTCATAACTGTCCTTCCAAGGAGTAAGTGTCTTTTAATTTCATGGCTGCAATCACCATCTGCAGTGATTTTGGAGCCCAGAAAAATAAAGTCTGACACTGCTTCCACTGTTTCCCCATCTATTTCCCATGAAGTGATAGGACCAGATGCCATGATCTTAGTTTTCTGAATGTTGAGCTTTAAGCCAACTTTTTCACTCTCCTCTTTCACTTTCATCAAGAGGCTTTTTAGTTCCTCATCACTTTCTGCCACAAGGGTGGAGTCATCTGCATATCTGAGGTTATTGATATTTCTCCTGGTAATCTTGATTCCAGCTTGTGCTTCTTCCAGCCCAGCGTTTCTCATGATGTACTCTGCATATAAGTTAAATAAGCAGGGTGACAATATATAGCTTTGACGTTCTCCTTTTCCTATTTGGAACAAATCTGTTGTTCCATGTCCAGTTCTAACTGTTGCTTCCTGACCTGCATACAGGTTTCTCAAAAGGTGGGTCAGGTGGTCTGGTATTCCCATCTCTTTCAGAATTTTCCACAGTTTATTGTGATCCACACATTCAAAGATTTTGGCATAGTCAGTAAAGCAGAAATAGATGTTTTTCTGGAACTCTCTTGCTTTTTTGATGATCCAACAGATGTTGGCAATTTGATCTCTGATTCCTCTGTCTTTTCTAAAACCAGCTTGAACATCTGGAAGTTCGCGGTTCACATATTGCTGAAGCCTGTCTTGGAGAATTTTGAGCATTGCTTTATTAGCGTGTGAAGTGAGTGCAAATGTGCGGTAGTTTGAGCATTCTTTGGGATTGCCTTTCTTAGGGATTGGAATGTAAACGGACCTTTTCCAATCCTGTGGTCAATGCTGAGTTTTCCAAATTTGCTGGCATATTGAGTGCAGCACATTCACAGCATCATCTTTTAGGATTTGAAATAGCTCAACTGGAATTCCATCACATCCACTAGCTTTGTTCATAGTGATGCTTTCTAAGGCCCACCTGACTTCACATTCCAGGATGTCTGGCTCTAGGTGAGTGATGACACCATTGTGACTATCTGGGTCATGAAGATCTTTTTTCACAGTTCTTCTGTGTATTGTTGCCACCTCTTCTCAATATCTTCTGCTTCTGTTAGATCCATACCATTTCTGTCCTTTGAACCCATCTTTGCATGAAATGTTCCCTTGGTATCTCTAATTTACTTGAAGAGATCTCTAGTCTTTCCCATTCAATTGTTTTCCTCTATTTCTTTGCATTGATTGCTGAGAGGGGCTTTCTTATCTCTCCTTGCTGCTCTTTGGAACTCTGCATTCAAATGGGTATATCTTTCTTTTTCTCCTTTGCTTTTTGCTTCTCTTCTTTTCACAGCTATTTGTAATGCCTCCTCAGACAACCATTTTGCCTTTTTGCATTTTTCTTTTCCATGGGGATGGTCTTGATCCCTGTCTCCTGTACAATGTCATGAACCTCCATCCATAGTTCATCAGGCTCTCTGTCTATCAGATCTAGTCCCTTAAATCTATTTCTCACTTCCACTGTATATTCATAAGGGATTTGATTTAGGTCATACCTGAATGGTCTAGTGGTTTTCCCTACTTTCTTCAGTTTAAGTCTGAATGTGACAATAAGGAGTTCATAATCTGAGCCACAGTCAGCTCCTAGTCTTGTTTTTGCTGACTCTATAGAGGTTCTCCATCTTTGGCTGCAAAGAATATAATCAGTCTGATCTTGGTGTTGACCATCTGGTGATGTCCGTGTGTAGAGTCTTCTCTTGTGTTGTTGGAAAAGGGTGTTTGCTATGACCTGTGTGTTCTCTTGGCAAAACTCTATTAGCGTTTGCCCTGCTTCCTTCCATACACAAAGGCCAAATCTGCCTGTTACTCCAGGTGTTTCTTGACTTCTTACTTTTGCATTCCAGTCCCCTATAATGAAAAGGATGTCTTTTTTGGGTGTTAGTTCTAAAAGGTCTTGTAGGTCTCCCGGTTCAATGCAAACACACTATTTAAAACTACTGTACTAAACTAAGCTTTCAAAGCATAAAGACTGGACCATTCTTTTGTTCCCCAGCACTCTTCACAGTGGTTGACACTTAATCAAGTCTTACTAAATATACAATTAATCCTTGAATAATGAGAAATTTAATTCAAATATAATATATAATTTACCCAACTGTTTTCACTGCCCCTCCCATTTGCAGACTCAACCAATCACAGACCATGTAATGCTGTAATATTTACTATTTAAAAATATCCATACATAAGTGGACCTGCACAGGTTAAACCTGTGTTTTGCAATGGTCGACAGTATACTGCAAAAAAAAAAAAAAAAAAAAAAAAAAAAAAAAAAACAGAGAGAAAGAATAAGTGCCTTAGAATTAAAAAGAAAATCACTATAAAAGCTTATAGATAATTTATTTAAAGAATTATATACCTATTTAGTAATTTCCAAACTACATTTTTCATATTACTTGTTAAATTTTGATCACTAGATTGTCTAAATGTATGTTTTTCTCTGCTTTAAATAACTCTATAGAGAAAAACACAAAAAGAGAATCCTTGGATTTGTTTGTTTGTTTTTTTTTCCATTTTCATTTTTCTATTTCAGCCTCACACCTGCAATTGAGTATTACTCAACATAATGAATTGATGATTTTCAAATGACTATAAATTTATATGAACTCAAAGAAAATCCTCAAACACTTGTTCTTGTTTATGCCTTGTGCCATTCCTATGTCATTCATGAATATATTATCAGAATTTCTCATTCTTTCATAAGACATATTTTCACTTCTTGAATGGTTTAAGTTCTTCAAACACACAGCAATATTCACGGCATTATATGAAAAAAATGATAAAGCCATTGGAATTTAGGTATAGTTAAAGTTGAATTCTTATGATTTATGAGGTCTGCAGAATATCTGAGAGTAAGATCCATAAGATAACTGCCTCGGGATGATATTTCATCATTTTTTAATACATAAAATATAACAATCTCATCAAATTTATCAGCAAGTTGTGTTTCAATGCTTTAATCATATTTAAGAAACAAACCCAGCATTCTTTCTTTCACTATAATATTGATGTTTCAAAATCTGAGATTTTAATCTTCATAAAATCAATGGTTTAAATGATCTGCCATGGTATATTTGAATAAATTGTATTTATTAGAAGCACTTATTAAAATCAATTCCAGGGATAATTTTTAAAATTTACATTCTTTATATCCCTAGTACCTGCCTCAGCAGAAACCTAATAAAACAAAGATTGGTGAATTAAACCAGGGTTTATTATACAGTCATAAATGTGTATCGATAGACAATTCTAAGTGTGTGTTAATAAGGTATAAACACATTTCTACTGCCTAATATCTTCATTCTTAACACATTTTAAACTTTAAATAGGGGCAACATGTTTTCCAATACTTATTCAGAAATAGGATAACATAGCATGAAAACTTGACTACTTGATTTCAAAAGTCCTGTCTCAAACCCAATAAACTCTAAGCTACATGAAAATACATTTTATTTGTTTTGTTCACTGATGTAGTCCAAGAAACTAAAACAGTTTTCGGCGTGTTACAGAAACTTGAAGGTTTCATTAGTGAATAAGTAAAGAAATGCAGTCTTTAACTTAGTATAAGTTTTCTCTTCCTGCTGTATCAAATCACTACAATCTTGGTGGCTTAAAACAACATGCATTTATTATCATATCATACTGGAGCTCAGATACCTGGCATGGGTCTCCCTCAGTTAAAATCGAAGTCCTAACAGGGCAACATTGCTCTTGGGGGCCAGTGGGGGAAAAAATCCATTTTTGTGTCTTTTCCAATTTCTAGATGTTTTCAGTATTTCTTAACTCATGGCTACCTTTCATCTTCCCAACCAGTCAGTAATGGCTGGCTTGGTTAAATGGTTAAATCATTTTCACGTGAGGCATCACTCTGACATTGCCTTTCTTCTGCCTCCTGCTACTTTTGAGGATCCTGGTGATTATGTTTGGTACACCTGAATAATCCAGGATAGTCTCTATTTTGAAGTCAGCCCATTGGCCTCATCAGGTCCTGATGCAATCTTATTTCCTCCTAGCCATCTATGTAGCATAGCATAATGGATATGTTCATGTTATAATTCTGCCTACCACAATTTGACAATAACTATGCAATATCAGATAAATTATTTAACTATATTGAATAGTATCCACCCTAAGAGAATCTATTTATCAATTTGTTTTATTGAGTTATTCAAAGGTCTTGGAAGAGTATCCTATCACACTATAGCACACAGTAAAATAGGTCTTATTATAATCATGTCTTTTCGAAGCTAAAATTTTGTATTTAATAATTTAGATCCATTCTTGCTTAAAGGAGGATGGATTGATGTCATCTGCCTAAGGTTCCTTGAATACTTAATGACATTTAAAATGTGAAAATAGAAAAGGTGAATGCAATTTCAAAATTCTTTCCTCAGAAGAAAGATCTTCCTGGCTTTTAGTGCTGGAAAAATCACCTAAAGATATTGTCAGAAAAGGTAAACATGTTTGCACTATATGTGCAATAGTGGAACTCTAAAGTTTGAAAGAGAAATATACATATATGTAAATATAAATATATATTGAAGATTATATAGTTTTTATATATTTGAATTGTGCATATAATGAAAATTAGATAAAAATTAGGTAATCTTCAAAACTAAGTTTTGGGGACCTCCTTTGAACGTTTATCAAACAATAGGTGTAAATGTGGTATAGGCGGAATTAACTAGATTAAACCAGGGACAATCATTCAGATCAGGATCACTGCATAGTGTGAGTAAATATCTATTCCTAGAGAATGAGTGTTCAGATACTTGAATTATCTTTTAGCTAAACCAACCAGACTATCCCTGTATCTCTGTAGGGGAAAAGTGAGATATATTAATGACAGCTATTTGTTAATGTGAGTTATAAATTGTTAAAGATTATATGCTGATTACATAGCAAAGGGGCAAAGCTACAAACAGTAGTTGCTTCCTCAGGGGCAAATAATTTAATTCAGTTGAATTAATAAAATAACATTTAAACAATCTTTGTATTTTCTAATGGAATTGTAATTTGAAGTATGGGCTTCTGTGTTCTCCAGTAATCCCATAAAATATAAGATTCAGTGTTCTAAGTTCTTCATTTCATTTTTCCTGAAAAAAGAACAACATTTTCAAACAGGCACTAAATGTATTTGTATTACTGACTCTTCTACATTTTAAGATACATTTATCTTCAAAATAATTTTTTTTTCTTGGCAAAGAAATTAAACTTAAGAGAAAAATTGCTGTTAAAATGTAAAATCTTTCTATTTGTTTTCAATTTGGGGGGGTGGATTTTCTAGTCAAAATAAACCTTTCATAATACTTTTCCTTAAAATTGTGAGAGAATACTTTTTCCAGTTCAACTTGTGTAAATTTTGGTCATGCATTTAATTTCACCAGATCTTTTCTTTCTTATTTGCTCAAAATGGATACGTTATAACTTGTCTTCCTTTCTTATCATCACATATATCAAATGAAATGACTTACGACAGAAAAAAACTTCTGGATTATGAAGCTTTGACACAGGGGTCATATTATTCAGTATTTTAGCTTTGCTATAGTGTTGCATTAGCTCTGTGAGTTAACTGTTCACTGAACCTTCTGGACAGTTAGCTTGGCAGCTATGTGAAGTCTGTGTCTTGGAATTGGGGAGATGGGTGGCAATGACAGTCATCAAGGGTGAAGGAATTTAATGTTTAAAATATAGCCTCTTTATTTTTTGCTATGATATTGTGGGATATTTTGGACTTATTGCAAGTAAGAAACAGGTAGAAAGAGCTTAAAACAAAACAGAAATCAGAAACAAAACTAATAACTGGATGGAGAATTTCCCTCAACATCCTGTAACTACTATTTGCATCACTATTACTATCACCCCCACCTATAAGCACAGCAACAATAACTTTTGTAATACCAGAAAGTTTTCCAAATGCTTTATAATAAATTATTATCTACAAATCCTGGGATTTTCCCATTTTTCTTGATCATCTTTATTATTATTTACTTAGTGTATATTTTTTTAAATCATGAAGATTTAATATTTTTACTTTAGCCTCCACTTGGGAAATATTATCCTTGAAAGAATGTGTATGATATAGCTATTCATATATTTTTAAATTCTGATTAAGATAAAATAAATATAGGAAATTTAGAAAATTTTATTAACTTGTCTCCTAAAATAAGCTCTTGCTCCACCATTAGTTTGCTAACTACACTTTGGGGAAGACCGAATGCATTTCTATAGCCATTTTACAGATGTAAGAACAGATAATTACAGAGATTGAGTATACAACCAAAGGCACATGTTTTTGTCAGTAAGTCAGAGGTAGAGGTTTCCATCAGTGTAAAATATGTACTCTAGTAACCTGCAAGTTCATGTCCCTTGGTATGCTAGCCTGAATTCATACCATCTCGCCATCCATTAGGGATTTTTCAGAGTGGCTTCTTGTCCTCAGAAAAAGACAGGGCCAGATGTCCACTTAAGCTTTTATAAACTTTACTAAGCCAAACTAGAGAGTTCCTGTTGTCTGCCCTTGGATCGTGCATTTTATTTCTCATATAACAATTTATGCATTTGTTTGAAAGCATCATGACATTTATTAATTATCCAAGCTGAATTCTCATTTTCAGTAAATGGCACCTTACACAGTGGGACCATGTCAAACAGGAGCCTTGACTGAGGAGCAAATGTCAGTGTGGTGGGAAGCCTGCTGAGTGTTTAATAACTACAAATGAAGTGCACTGATAGTGTTACAAAGCATCGTTCCTTCACCCACCAGGCTTCCTTTGTAAGTAAAGATAAAATGACTTGGACGATCTGCACTGAATCTATCTGCTTTAACTGTAACAGCACCGGACAAGATAAGATTTCTTCTACCAGAATGGATGGTGGAGAAGAAAGAAGGACGAAAAAGTCATTATCTAATAAGAAATGAAATACATACTTTCAATTTAATCAACGCATGCTCAATATCATGGTTTTAGGAAATGAGCTTTGGAAAATGAGGGTAAACCATTTTTGAGTCCTCAATTAGAGGGTGTGGGCCTGTACTATAAAGTTATTTGTGTTATGACACTGAAAGACATAATGAAAAACATGACAACTAATTCTAAAGGAAAGGAGTCAATGATTTTAATGTGCCTATAGGTCTGCTAAAGACAGAGAATATGAATAAAGTGAGCACATTGTACATAATAAAAAGCTGACATGTTGTCACCAGGGCAAGAGGTCTTTCAGCAAAAATACTACTATTTTTGGCATTGTCCCGAAGTATGGCTCAAAGAAATGTCAGTCGTTGGAAAGAATTGTAGACAAATAAGAAAAAGCTTCATGAACATTTTATTGAACATAGCTTCTGAGCTGTTAGTTTCATCAATATTATCTTCTTTAATTCTTGCAACAATCTTGTGAAATAGGTAGCATTATAATACATTTAAAGTTGCTAAGAGTGATGCTCAGCAGATTTAAGGGAAATCAGGGTCAGGTGGCACTAGTGTTAAATAACCTGCCTGTCAATGCAGAAGAGGTAAGAGACATGGGTTCAATTCCTGGGTCAGGGAGATCCCTTGGAGAAGGGAATGGCAATGTATTCCAGTATTCTTGCCTAGAGAATTCTGTAGACAGAGAAACCTAGTGGGCTAGTGTCCATGGGATCTCAAAGAGTTGGATGTGACTAAGTGACTAACACACACAGGGTCAGTCAGAACAAGGGAAATCAAATCCATGATCCTTCATGACACTACTCTGACCTCGCTGTATAGACTTCAAGAGGAATATGGGTCAGTATGAGCCCAAGTGGGCTTCTCAGGTGGCCCCGGTGGAAAAGAACCTGTCTGCCAATGCTGGAGACGTAAGAGATATGGATTCAATCCCTGGGTGAGGAAGATCCCCTGGAGGAGGACGTGGCAACCTACTCCAGTCTTCTTGCCTGGAGAATCCCGTGGACGGAGGAGCCTGGTGGGCTACAGTCCATTGGATGGCAAAGAGTTGGACATGACTGAAGTGACTGTGCATGCACACGCATGAGCCCAAGGGAGCTGTTAGTGGAGGCTTTACTGACCCTGGTCAGGATACATAAAAATAATGGAGTGCATTTCACAGTAATATTTCTAAAAATCACTTGGAGCAGCCAAGTCTCATATATAGTTAAGGAGGGAGAGAGGTACAGTCGGAGAGAGACAGGGAGACTACCTTGGAATGAGTGCATCAGGAGTGTCGTTAGCTCAGCTGGCACTGATCACTCCAGAAGGTCCCATGATTTGAGCTTCTCTCAATCCCTCATACCTCTGTATCAGATGTTAAATCATCTTTCCTACGATCGTTCTCAGCAGTCTATACAAACTACACCTAATCTCTTGTTCATATTGGAGACCTTAACATAAATTTGAGGAATCAGTAAGTTTGGGTTTGAACTTTCATTGTTCTCTTGTGTGCTGAGTAATGTGCACAACATGCACTGCAGGCAAATTTTTTTTTTTTTTTTTTTTTTTTTGCCAACTGAGCTATCAGGGAAGCCCTCTAATGATCAGTAGCACATGCTTAGTATTGCATGGAGTTTACATAGCTTTTGCCTTTTTGCATTTCTTTTTCTTGGGATGGTCTTGATCACTGCCTCCTGTACAATGTCATGAACCTCCGTCCATAGTTCTTCAGGCACTCTATCAGATTTAATCCCTTGAATCTATTTTTCACTTCCACTGTATAATCATAAGGGATTTGATTTAGGTCATACCTCAATGGTTTACTGGTTTTCCCTACTTTCTTCAATGTAAGTCTGAATTTGGCAATAAGGAGTTCATGATCTGAGCCACACCTCCCAGTCTTGTTTTTTCTAACTGTATAGAGCATCTCCATCTTTGGCTGCAAAGAATATAACCAATCTGATTCTGGTATTGACCATCTGGTGATGTCCTTGTGTAGAGTCTTCTCTTGTGTTGTTGGAAGAGGGTGTTTGCTATGACTAGTACATTCTCTTGGCAAACCTGTATTAGCCTTTGCTCTGGTTCTTTCTGTACTCCAAGGCAAAATTTGCCTGTTACTCCAGGTATTTCTTGACTTCCTACTTTTGCATTCCAGTCTCCTATAGTGAAAAGGACATATTTTTGGGTGTTAGTTCTAGAAGGTCTTGTAGGTCTTCATAGCACACTTCAACTTCAGCTTCTTCAGCATTCCTAGTCAGGGCATAGACTTGGATTACTGTGATATTGAATGGTCTGCCTTGGAAAAAAAGAGAGCTCATTCTGTCATTTTTGAGATTGCATCTGCATTCAAGTACTGCATTTCAGACTCTTTTGTTGACTATGATGGCTACTCCATTTCTTCTAAGGGATTACTGCCCACGGTAGTAGATATAATGGACATCTGAGTTATATTCACCCATTCCAGTCAATTTTAGTTTGCTGATTCCTAAAATGTTGATGTCCACTCTTGCCATCTCCTGTTTGATTACTTGCAATTTGCCTTGATTAATGGACATATAATTCCAGGTTCCCATACAATATTGCTCTTTACGGCATCGGACATCACTTCCATTGCCAGTAACATCCACAACTGGTTGTTGTTTTTGCTTTATCGCCATCTCTTCATTCTTCCTGGAGTTATTTCTCCACTGATCTCCGGTAGCATATTAGACACCTACTGACCTGGAGAGTTCATCTTTCAGTATCCTATCTTTTTGTCTTTTGATACTGTTCATGGGGTTCTCAAGGCAAGAATACTAAAGTGGTTTTTCATTCCCTCCTCCAGTGGACCATGTTTTGTCAGGACTCTCCAACATGGGTGGCCCTAAACAGCATAGCTCATATAGGAAGCAGTGGTTAAGACCATCCCCAAGAAAAAGAAATATTAAAAGGCAAAATGGTTAACTGAGGAGGCCTTAAAAATAGCTATGAAAAGAGAAGCAAAAGGCAAAGGAGAAAAGGAAAGTTATACCCATTTGAATGCAGAGTTCCAAAGAACAGCAAGGAGAGATAAGAATGCCTTCCTCAGTGATCAATGCAAAGAAATGAAGGAAAACAACAGAATGGGAAAAACTACAGATCTCTTCAAGAAAATCAGAGATACCAAGGAAACATTTCATGCAAAGATGGGCACAGTAAAGGACAAGAATGGTAGGCATCTAACAGAAGCAGAAGATATTAAGAAGAGGTGGCAAGAATACACAGAAGAACTATACAAAAAAGGTCTTCATGGCCCAGATAACCATGATGTTGTGATCACTGAACTAGAGCTAGACATCCTGGTTTGAGAAGTCAAACGGGCCTTAGGAAACATCACTATGAACAAAGCTAGTGGAGGTGATGGAATTCCAGTTGAGCAATTTCAAATCCTAAAAATGAAATTGTGAAAGTGCTGCACTCAGTATGCCAGCAAATTTGGAAAACTCAGCAGTGGCCACAGGACTGGAAAAGGTCAGTTTTCATTCCAATCCCAAAGAAAGGCAATGCCAAAGAATGCTCAAACTACTGCACAATTGCACTCAATTCACACTCAAGAAAAGTGATGCTCAAAATTCTCCAAGTCAAGCTTCAACATTACATGAACCCTGAACTTCCACATGTTCCAGCTGGATATAAAAAAAGGCAGAGAAACCAGAGATCAAACTACCAGCATCCGTTGAATTATTGAAAAAGCAAGAGAGTTCCAGAAAAACATCTATTTCTTCTTTATTGACTATGCCAAAGCCTTTGACTGTGTGGATCACAATAAACTGTGGAAAATTCTTAAAGAGATGGGAATACCAGACCATCTAACCTGCCTCTTGAGAAATCTGTATGCAGGTCAAGGAGGAAAAGTTTAAACTGGACATGGAACAACAGACTGGTTCCAAATTGGGAAATGAGTATATCAAGGCTGTATATTGTCACTCTGCTTATTTAACTTCTATGCAGAGTATATCATGAGAAATGCTGGGCTGGAAGAAGCACAAGCTGGAATCAAGATTGCCAGGAGAAAGATCATTAATTTAAGATATGCAGATGACATCACCCTTATGGCAGAAAGCAAAGAAGAACTAAAGAGCCTCTTGATGAAAGTGAAAGAGGAGAGTGAAATAGTTGGCTTAAAACTCAACATTCAGAAAACAAAGATCATGGCATCTGATCTCATCACTTCATGACAAATAGATGGGGAAACAATGGAAACAGTGACAGACTTTATTTTTGGGGGCTCCAGTATCACTGCAGATTGTGACTGCAGCCTTGAAATTAAAAGATACTTGCTCCTTGGAAGAATAGTTATGACCAACCTAGACAGCTTATTAAAAAGCAGAAACATTACTTTGCCAACAAAAGTCTGTCTAGTCAAAGGTATGGTTTTTCCAGTAGTCATGTATGGATGTGAGTTGAACTATAAAGAAAGATGAATGGTGAAGAATTGATGCCTTTCAACTGTGGTGTTGGAGAAGACTCTTGAGAGTCCCTTGGACTGGCAAGGAGATCCAATTAGTCCCTCCTAAAGGAAATCAGTCCTGAGAGTTCATTGGAAGGATTGATGCAGAAGCTGAAATTCTAATACTTTGGCCACGTGATGCAAAGAACTGACTCATTTGAAAAGATTGTGATGCTGGGAAAGATTGAAGGTGGGAGGAGAAGGGGATGACAGAGGATGAGATGGTTGGATGGCATTACCGACTCAATGGACATGAGTTTGAGTAAACTCAGGGAGTTGCTGATGGACAGGGAGGCCTGGCATGCTGCAGTCCATGGGGTCTCAAAGAGTCAGACATGACTGAGTTGCACTGAACTACAAACTTTTTCCACTTGTACCATCAGAATTGTTCTATTATTTTATCAGTTCTATTGTTTGTTCTCAACCAGGTGATGGTAAGATAATGGACTGTTCTCTTTCAGCTGAAATGACTTGCAGGTTGTACAAGTTCATTTGGAGCTCAAGATAGTTTTTTCCATCTTTTTAAATAGAGAAGCAACAGCAACATACAAATATCTCCTTAACTTACACAGGAGACACTGGTTTTAAGGAAAACTATGTGTGAAGACATAGAATAACTTCATGATATATATGCATAAAGAGATGTAGTACCAGAATTGATCTGATTTTCTCATTTATTCTTATAAAATATTGAATTTCTATATTACTTCACAATTATTAAGACTCTTTAAAATACAGAAAACTCTCTTATGGAGGAAAATCCCTTATGTAGGAAAGAAAACAATACACATTTTTGTCTACCTTCAAGTCTAGTAATGACTATAATTAATACCATTAACTTAAGAAAATATATTTAAAATCTCTGAACAATCAGAAAATTCTACTTTTTAGGAGTTTGTCATCTGAATTCAGAAGATGGTACTTATTCCTTGAAATATTATTAGCACAAAGTGTCTAGAACCTTGGGAAGCATCTAATATGACTGCTGTTTGTTTTTAAAGAGAAGGCAGTATGTTGGTGACTCTCTCTCTTAGTGAACCTATACCAGTAAAAGTACACAGAGTTTCTTCTGAAACTGGCTCTACAAAAAATTAGAATCTTTCTTTGTCACCAATTCTAGGAACCAATTATTAGCATTAGTTGCTATGCTGTTTTTACTTATTTTGACATTAGCTTATTGGAATAAGAAGGAAAGTGGGACAAGCAATTTACAACCAATAATAGATTAGCTGTCTTGTCAAATTTTTGAAAATGAACAATTTACCTTTAAAATGAAAATGAATGATAGCTGAAGTTTCTTCAAAATGTTATAAGCACAGCAAAAAGCTATAATTAAAGTAAGCATTTTCTCGATATTTTTCATAAAAATACTACTGTGATTTGTCAATACACATTACTGAGAGGCTTTTAAAATACGGCATGTCTTCTTTAATTGTTGAATATATACATAAATGTGAATATTAGAAAAGATTGTTATTTATTTATACACACACACACACACACATATATGAATTTTAGAAAGGGAAACACTGAAAAGAAAATGTAGCAAGAAAGCTAGAGTAAAGATGTGTTGTTTGATGTTGACTTTAATTAATGATTCATAGAGCATTTTAAATGTCACAGTATGGATCACATACCTTTTATGATGCAATTCATATGTATCTTTGTGCCAACAAAAATGTGAGCAGAGCAGAGTAAAGGGAAAATGGAAAGACAAAGTTTCTGTTTCCTTGTCAACTATCACTGAACCCAGGTTAGAGCATATATTATTATTTCAAATTACATTCAGCTTTGTATGGAAATTAAAGAATGACTACACATCGAGAAATATGACATATTTTTAAGTATGAAGTGCTTTGATGCTGATCTAATTATTCCCATTAAGAGACCTACTATTTTCAATAGAGAAAGTATAAGTTAAGTTTCACTGAACAAGTTTCTCCAACAAAGAATATCTATTTTCTTTATCGGTAAAGATTTATTACAATGTGTAAAATCTTAACATTCTGAATTCATAGAAATGGAGAGTAGAATGGTAGTTGCCAGTGGCTGTGGGGTGGGGAGGTCTGGGGAGATGTTGGTCAAAAGGGTACAATGTCCAACCAGAAGATGAATTAAGTTACGGAGATCTATGTATATAGATCTATGTATATATTATGTATTGCATGGTCACTATAGTTAGAAATACTATATTATGTACTTGAAAATTACTGACAGTAGATCTTAAAAGTTCTCATCACACGCACACACACACACACACACACACACACACACACACACAGAGGCAACACACACACACGGCAACTATGTGAGGTGACTGATGTCTTAACTAACCTCATTGTAAACATTTCACAATACACAAACTGATTCACATACACTTTAAAATAACTTTCACATGTTACTTTGTTCCTCACAATAGCTAATTGTGATTTTTATCACTATTTTGTATGCTAAAGAATGTGAGACTCAGAGAAACAGAGCTCCTAAGTATGTAGAAAATCCAGAACAATTACTCAAGTCTCTTTTTATTCCTTTTCTTTCCCATGGGGAAAAATAAGAAAAAATAAGGAAAAAAAATTCTCAACTTCATATGGAACATTTTTAGACAGTTGTTATTAGGTCACCAAGTCATGTCCAACTCTTAGGGACTCCATGGACTGTAGCATGCCAATCTTTTCTGTCCTCCGCTATCTCCCAAAGTTTACTCAAATTCATGTCCATTGAGTCGTTATGCTATCTAACCATCTCATCCTATGCCACCCCCTTCTCCTTTTTCTTTCAATCTTTCCCAGCATCAGTCTTTTCCAATGAGTTGGCTCTTCCTGGTGGTGGTGGTTTAATTGCTAAGTTGTGTCCAACTCTTGTGACCCTATGGACTATAGCCCTCCAGGTTCCTCTGTCCAAGGGATTCTCCAGGCAAGAATACTGGAGTGGGTTGCCAGGGGATCTACCCAACCCAGGAATCAAACCCAGGTCTCCTGTATTGCAGGCAGATTCTTTACTGACGGAGCTAGAAGGGAAGCTGCCTGGCTCTTCACATCATGTGTCAAAGTAGTGGAGCTTCTGCAACAGTCCTTCCAATGAATATTCAGGGTTGATTTCCTTTAAGATTGACTGGTTGGGTCTCCTTGCAGTCCAAGGGACTCTCAAAAGTCTTCTGCAGCACCACAGTTCGAAAGCATCAGTGAGAGAATGAGTAATTGGAATGTTCTGTAAGCAGAAAAGAAATGGAGAACAGAAAATACAGTAGAATACAGGATGACAAAATTTTCTGAAATAAATAAGTCAGGGAGGAGAAATACAAGCATGTTTATGTAAATATAAAGTGAGGTATGTGAAACAATTTTTCAAGTTTGAAGACCTAGACTAAAATCTTGGTTCCATTTCTTACTAGCCATGTGATTGACATCAAAACAGTCAGTTTCTCTGAGTCTTTCTTTCCATAATTATACAATTAATAAATTAGATGTAAGAGGTGAGACTTGCACCTGGTTACAGAATATGTAAACACAGGTAAGAAATGTAGGTAATGCACAAGAAAGAATTCTAAATGCAGAAAGTGTTTTGAAATTGTAAGGTAGTCATTACATTCCCATAAACATTCAGTTTGAGCCATTCTCTCTTTTGGGAATATGAAATAAATACATCCTATGTAACTACTGTATCTCACTGCTGTCACTGCCTTTATAGTTCTTTTTGTGAAAGTGGTGTTGTGTTATAATTGATGTCAGTTTTCTCTGAGGCCTCTTTTTAAAATTTCTAGTTGGCAAAACTACAAAAAAGCCAGTCAGTACTTTGGATCTGAATTCTTTGTAGAGATTTTGGTCCTGTGCTGAAGAAGAAAAGATTTAGTATGAGACATACTGTGACTATTTCTTATAATGACCCTTTACATTTTATCCTCTTGATGGATGATGGAAAATGCAGCTTCTCCTTCTATATTTGTCTTAACTCAGGAGATGTTGCTGCCTTTCTCTTACTTCTCTCTTCCTGTCCTGTGTTACTCTGAATTTAATCAACAGCTTTTAAATTATTTTGTCCTTGGAAAGACACTGATAGATTTTCATATTCATTTTAAGGATTATAAAACCAAAGTCAAACCATTCTGTAAAAATTCTAATGCATTGCCAGTGATTTTTAATGCTATCTAAGGATAGATTCTTATAGAATTACTGGAGAAATGGTAACAATTGTTTTGAAATTTCTTGATAAAAATTGATAAGTTTTCTTCAGAAAAGAGCTTGAGAAAAGAATATATATGCTTCCAAGGAATTTGCCAGACACTTCCTGTCACTGAGGATCAACTTTAAAATATGTTAATTTGGGAGACCAAAAAGTATTTTGTCAAAAGCCATAATTAGATAATCTAATCATTATTAGATTGAGGTGAGATATTTCTCTAGATTTATTTAAATGATAAATTTCTTCTGTAATTTTCTTAGGTTTACTTTTTCTATTATCAGATTATTTTTTGCAGCAAAAATTTTTACAATTTACAGATGTTCTTGTAATTGTTTATGGTATAACTTTATGTAAAGTGGGTTTGTATTTCTATTTCAGGTTTTTGTTAGCATTTCTAACATAAATTTTTATTTATACTTAATTGAAGTTTTTATTTTGAAATAATTATAGATTTTTTTTTAACTCACAGTTTTAAGAAGCAATCAGAGAGATCCAATGTGACTTTGATTCAGTTTTCCCCCAATGGCAATATCTTGCAAACTTCTAGTGCAGCCTGACATCCAGAATATTGACATGATGCTTATTTCCAACATCACCAGAAGCCCTGTGTTACCTTTTATAAACATGCTCACTTCCCTCCCAGCTCCACTCTGATGTAACCTCCCCCAAACTACTGTTTTATTCTTAATATCTTTAATGTCTTCATTTCAGAAGTATTCTACAAATGAAGTGACAAAGTATGCAATCTTCTGCAATTGACTGCATGAGGTTCTGGAGATTTATTTAAGTTATTGTGTGCATCAGTGGTTAGATCCTTTTGTATTTCTGTGTAGTAGTCCATGATATGGATGTATCACAGTTTTGCTTTTGTTTTTTTTATTTTTTTATTGAAGGATAATTGCTTTACAGAATTTTGTTGTTTTCTGTCAAACCTCAACATGAATCAGCCATAGGTATACATATATCCCCTCCCTTTAAACCTCCCTCCCATCTCCCTTCCCTTATCACCCCTCTAGCTCGATAAAGAGCCCCTGTTTGAGTTTCCTGAGCAATACAGCAAATTCCCATTGGCTATCTATTTTACATATGTTAATGTAATTATTAACCTGTTGAAATGGTTTGTTTAACCGTTAACCTGCATCTGGGTTGTTTCCAGGTTTTGCTTACTACAAAGCTGCTTTACACATTCATGTATAGTGAACATGAGTTCATAAATTTTCATTTCTATGAGATAAATCCTCAGAAGCACATTGCTGAGTGGTTTTTTGTTCAGTTGCTAAGTTGTGTCCAACTCTTTGCGACCCCATGGACTGACTTCAGCATACCAGCTTTCCTGTCCTTCACCATCTTCTGGGGGGGTGTGTGTGCTTAGTCAGATATGATTCTTTGCAACCCCATGAACTATAGCCCCCCAAGCTCCTCTGTCCATGCCATTTTCCAGGCAAGAATACTGGAATGGGTTGCCATTTCTTCCTCCAGAGGATCTTCCTAGCCCAGGGATCCAACCCGAGTCTCCTGCATTGGCAAGCAGATTCTTTACAACTGAGCCACCTCGGAAGCCTCTGAAGTTTGCTCAAATTCATGTCCACTGAGTCAGTAACGCTATCTAACCATCTCATCCTTCTCTCTCCCCCTTCTCCTGCCCTCAGGCTTCTCCAGCATCAGGGTCTTTTCCAATGAGTTGGCTCTAGATGTCAGATGGTCAAAGTATTGGAGTTTCAGTTTCAGCAGCAGTCCCTCTCCAGTGAATATTCAGGGGTGATTTCCTTTAGGATTGACTGGTTTGATCTCCTGGCAGTCCAAGGAACCCTCAAGAGTCCTCCCCAGCACCACAATTTGAAAGCATCAACTATTCGGTGCTCAGCCCTCTTTATGGTCCGACTCTCACATCCATAGTATGACTACTGGAAAAATAATAGCTTTGACTACATGGAATTTTGTCGACAAGGTGATATCTCTGTTTTTTATTATGCTGTCTAGGTTTGTCATAGCTTTCCTTCCAAGGAGCAAGCATCCTTTAATTTCATGGCTTCAGTCACTGTCTGCAGTATTTTTGGAGGCCAAGAAAATAAAATCTGTCACTGTTTCCACTTTTCCCCATCTATTTGCCATGAAGAGAAGGGATCGGATACCATGATCTCAGTTTTTTGAATGTGGAGTTTTAAGCCAGCTTTTTAACTCTCCTCTTTCACCCTTATCAAGAGGCTGTTTGCTGAATGGTACTAATAATAGCATGTAGACCTGGGTTCCATTCCTGGGTTGGGAAGATCCCTTGGAAAAGGGAAAGGCTACCCACTCCAGCATTCTGGCCTGGAGAATTCCATGGACTGTGTAGTCAATGGTGTCACAAATTTGGACATGACTGAGAGACTTTCATATCTTTTGGTTTTTAAGAAACCATTTGTTATTCAACGTGACTGTAGGATTTTACTTTCCTACTTGCAGTATATGAGTGATTCAGTTTGTTTACATCCTTATCATCTTTTGGTGTTTTCACTATTTTTTAATTTTAGTTATTCTGATAGGCATTATAGATTGTAGTTTAAATCTGCAATTCCCTAGTGGCTAATGATGTTGATATTTAATTGCACTTTGCCAACATCTTTATTGTTGGCATATTTTTGCATATTTTGGGGGTTTATTTCTGGGTTCTCTTCCATTAATTTATCTGCCAGTACCACATCGTCATGATTAGTGTAGCTATATAATGTCTTGAAACCATGTAGACAGATTGCTCCCCCTTCAATCTTCTTCTGGAAATTGTTTTAGCAATTATAGTTTCTTTGCTTTCTATATAAAATTTCAAATTACCCTTTTATGTCTGATAATATCATGCTTGAATTTTCATAGGAACTATATAAAACCCATATATACATTTGGGAGAACTGACATCTTTTCTATGTTGAATCTTCAGATTCATGAACATGGTTATAGTAGACATTCTAGTTTCTAGAATTTGTGTTTTTTCAGTTGTAAAATTTCCATTGGTTTTGCTTTGTATTTATTTACTGAAAGTTTATATTTTGCTAAGACTATTTTTCATGTGTTTGAAGCATGCTTCTAGTTGCTTGTTGAAGCATTTAAAAATGGCTGCTTTAAAATCTCCCTTAGCTAATTCTAACATTTTTCTCATCTTAGCATTGGTATCTTGATTGTCTTTTTTTTTTTTAATTCAGTTTGATATCTTTCTGGTACTTAGTATGATAAGTGACTTTCAAATGAAACCTGGGCATTATGAATATTATAAGACTTAAGCCTTTTGTTTTAGTTCGCTTTTCCTGAGACCACTTTGGCAAGAGAGGGAGTTACCACCTCCTTACTGCCAGAAGGAGATGGATTCCAGTTTCCCCACTAGGCTGCAGCTAATACACAAGGAGATTCTCATTACTGCTGGGTCATTTGGTCATTTTGCTCCTCACTGTTCCTCCATTATACCACCTTGCTTGGGAAAGTCATGTATACCTACTTACCGCTTCTCGTGTGAACTCAATTGACACATGAGAGGTGGGACCTCATTAATGCTTGATGGTGGTGAAAGTTCTGATTGTCCACAAGATCCCCACTGATACTACTGGGGAAATGGAGGAGAATTCATTACTGCTAGATGAAGGTTGAAGTCCGGATACCCCACATAGTCTTCATTGACTCCCCAGGAGAGAGGGCTTGCCACTGCTTGATGGGAATGAAAGTCTCAGCTCTCTCCCTGATCTCTGCCACCACTCTAGCAGGGACTGGAGAGGACATCGGCTGCCTCTTTTCAGCTGGGCAAGGGTAGAGGTACAGTATCTTGACTTGTCTTCTGTTAGCATGCATGGGGATGGAGCCATATGTTTTTCTTGTGAACTTTGCATGGAATAAAGTGGTTGTTGTATAAAAGTTTTCTTTCTAACTCACCACTGTGTTCTTTGAGGTCCCTCATTGGTCTTTCTACTTATCTAGCTTTCAAAGTCTTCATATGTTTACCTAATATATAAGATCAAGTGCCAACCTAGTGGGAGGAATAAGGAAAAGGGCCCACTGAGAGCCTAGGGCCACAGGAGCCACCAGTGGCCATGGGAACCTGCTGGTATCAGTGAATCAGACATGAGGTTTCATAAGTCATTTCAAAGCCACCTGGAGGCTTGAGAGCTGCCTGAGGGCTTCAGTCACTGGGCCTTCTAGGGCCCTGAAACCAAGGAAGCTGCAGGAAGCTGCAGGGGCTTCCTGGAGCCACTGAAACAGTAGGCACACTGGGTGAGACAGGCACCCATTGGGAGCTACTGGGGCCATTGGATCCAGCACCCATGGTTAGCCCGCAGACTGAAGTCACACTAGCCCACTGGGAGCTGCCTAAGACTGCATGAGTCAGCATGGTGTTGGGATAGATGGGTCAGATCTGGAATTCAAAGTGAAGTTGAGTGCTCACCGCAGGGAGGGTGTCTCCATGCTGGGCTGCTAGTGGTTGGAAAGCAAAAGATGGGGGTACTGTGAATCTATCTTCTACCTCAATATGTCTTTTCTTATTACTGTGCTTCACCCACTTGCTGTCAGCTCTCACCTGGAACCCTGAGCTTTTGTGAAGGCTTTTTTTATGCACAGAGGCTTCTTCAAGTTGATGTTTCGGGGTCAAGGGTGAGTGCTAGCAATTCCTATTTTGCTGACCATCATCCAAATGTCTTGCTGCTGCTGCTGCTAAGTCGCTTCAGTCGTGCCTGACTCTGCGACCCCATAGACGGGAGCCCAGCAGGCTCTGCCATCCCTGGGATTCTCCAGGCAAGAACACTGGAGAAGGTTGCCATTTCCTTCTCCAGTGAATGAAAGTGAAAAGTGAACGTGAAGTAGCTCAGTCATGTCTGACTCTTTTTTTTTTTTAATTAGTTGGAGGCTAATTACTTTACAATATTGCAGTGGGTTTTGTCATACATTGACATGAATCAGCCATGGATTTACATGTGTTCCCCATCCCGATTCCACCTCCCACCTCCCTCTCCACCCGACTCTTAGTGATTGCAGGGACTGCAGCCCACCAGGCTCCTGCATCCATGGGATTTTTCAGGCTAGAGTACTGGAGTGAGTTGCTATTGCCCTCTCCCCAAATGTCTTAGCTGAATTTTAAAATAAGTTAAATTCCTAGTAGCCTTTTACTGATTACTTTGGGTTTATAAGTGAATTTGGAAGACTTTACCTCTTTACTATATGTAATATTTTCTTACCTATGTTGATTTTTTGAAAGTCTCTTTCTGATATCATAGCAGTTTCAGATGTCAGAGCTGTCAAATGTGTCTAGACACCTCATGTCTTTTGGTACTCTTGTGAATTAGTCCTTTTTCTATTATAATTTATGAATGTTCCTACTCATATATAAAAACATAGCCAAAGGTTGTGGTGTAATTATTATTTTTCTAGTAGTTTTATCATGTGTGTAGTGTTTAGTAGATGATTTAGGAGGGCCCCTTATTAAGAAAGATGCCATAGAATTACTGGTGTCTTTACAGCCTAATGTGTGAGAGTCTCTCTTCTGATTTTAATAGATGTGTTTATTATATATATATATATATATTATTCACATTCATGTTTATTTTTCTATTATGAACCTATTTCAATTTTCAAATTCATATATTTTAAAATTTTTTATTTTACTCATTTTAAGTATTTTTCCTTTATAATCCTATTATATGGCCTTGCTTTACTATTATACTATCCTCTGCAAAGATCTTGAAGAAATGGCACATTTCTTTTAATTCTGTTGATGACTTTGGAGGTCCTTTCAGAGATTCTTTTATCTTTATTAAGCTAAGTGTCTATCAAAGAAAATATTTTACAAGATAACTTTAAAGCTTTTTTTGAGATATGTTTCCAGGTTTTCACACATCTACTTGACTTTTAAAATTTTAAATGGAGTCATAAATTATGCTATTTGAATTTTTCTTACATTGCAGATTCTAATTGGTTTTGTAACCAAATTTAAACTATAATTAGACTACATGTGTGACTGGGTTTAAAAACGTCATTTAATAGCTAACAAGTTTATTAAAGAGGGTTACATAGTTGACACATGTTCTGAGATCACACAAATTTGAGAATTTCTATGGCTATATTCAACCTGCTTTGGAATCACAAATTTATATTCAGCAGTTTGTGGCTATTTTAAAATTTTTCTTTTGCAGTTTGGTTTTGCAGAAAAATCAATAATATTGCTTAGATTTTTATTTATGGATAACAATGTTTTCTTTCCTGAAGTTCTATAGATTTATTTTATTTGATAAACTATGCTTGAAAACTTCAAAGTGACACATCTAGAGTCCTATTTATTAGCACAAATAACATAGCTTTTATGATTACATAAGATTACTGATGCACCTGGCAGAAAATATGACAATATAGAAAGCATAATGTGAAAATTGAAATCTCATAATTTAAATATCAAGAGAATATATAGTCAATACTATATTTAATTATTTATTTAGATATATTACTGTAAAATAGCTATAATACTGGCTGATACTCTTATCCAGCTTGTATTTGATATTTTTACCTAACATAATAATTTGAAATATTCACTTCAAATTATTGAATAAATACATAATATTTATTTATACAGATATAATTTTATTGTTCAATCTCTAAAAGTGATTGCCATAGGCTTCAGTGAACAAAGATGAACCTAAATCTTTTTCCATATATATGAGTCTGTTCTTAGATTCATTTCATAGAAATAGAAATGACAGTTTAGAAAGCACATTTAAAATATATGTACATATGATTGAGTTTCCTCCCCCATGGCAGAGACAATATAGAATTATACAAGAGTATCCATTTTCAGGAGTGTTTCTCTTAAAATTAATTTTGAACACATAACTTATTGTCAAGTTTGGGATGATAGATTAGGGCAATATTTTACTTCTTTGGCTATATTTGTATTGCTTAAACTATAATTTATTTCTCTTTGCTCTGGAACTTCTATACGGAGATTGTATTGATCATTTGTGTAATCTAAGAAAACACATCAACTATGTAACTTTCTTTAATAAATTCATTTTCTATTAACTGATAGTATTAAAACCAACCACACACTTGGTATAACTTCATGTTTTTTTTTCTCTCATTGAAAAATCAAAAGACTTCTCTATTGTTTTTTGTTAGGAAAATTTTCCAGCTTTCTTTATGGGTAACTTAGTATTCTCTTTTTAAAAAATTTTATCAGTATCTGCTGTTCTTCACAATTAACATTATAGTTTTAACTCAATAATTATGTTATTTACCTTTACAGTGTTTCTTAATCTTACAAATTTTTTTTTTTTTTTGCTATATACATTTTATGGATGGACTTTTCTTTGGAATTGTCTAGATCAAGTGGCTGTTTTACTTCATATTTTCAACAGTAAACCTGTTGCAGATCACGGCATTTTCCACTTTCTTTGGATCTTCAGGAAGATCATTTGATTGGTAGAAACATCTAAGCTTTGATGCTATTCATTTGTTTGTACACAAATGTGGGCAATACCTGCACTGCACTGGCTTATATATGTATTTAAGGACTGATTGTGTTTTTCATTGCTGGTTGACATTCCTGACCACATTTTACCTAGAGGACCTCAAGGGATGGAGGTGAAAAAATAAAAACTACTTGGTAAATTTCGAGTTCAAAAACATAGAATGGGAGCAATGAACAAAAAGAGTTGAATTTATAGATAACCATCAATGTCTTGGGGCCCTTTTTAAAAATGAAAGCATCTTTGTGAAACTCACAGAACATGATACTTAACTTCTATCGTAAATCCTGAGGCTTTTTCTTTGTTGAGGTTTTTCTTTGCTCTTCGTAGTGTCACATGAAGTTGCCGTGGCTAAATTCAGCTGGCTTGACTTTCTACAGTGGGATGGAATCCTGGCCCCTAAAATCCTTCTTTAACCAGTGGGAAGAGATGAGACCCCAGACTCCTTACCTTCGTCTGTCATCCTTTTCGTTGGGACGGTCAGAGAGAGTTTTTTAAAGATCTCCCCAATCTTAATGTCCTGAAGCACTGTTCTCTTTTTTTGGATGGTAGAGGCAAAGGTGGGGAAGGCAATGTCACCCCACTCCAGTACCCTTGCCTGGGAAATCCCATGGACAGAGGAGCCTGGTGGGCTACAGTCCATGGGGTCGCTAAGAGTCGGACACGACTGAGCGACTTTGCTTTCACTTTTCACTTTCATGCATTGGAGAAGGAAATGGCAACCCGCTCCAGTGTTCTTGCCTGGAGAATCCCAGGGACGGGGGAGCCTGGTGGGCTGCCGTCTGTGGGGTCACACAGAGTCGGACACGACTGAAGTGACTTAGCAGCAGCGGCAGCGGAGGCAGAGGGGGTCAGGTGGCGTGAGAGAGCGCTGTGGCAGGTTCTCACTGCTTCTATCAAGCGTGTAGTTTCGAAATTGTATCAAGTACACCAATAGCACCTATCCAAAGTTTTCTCTTTTTTTCCATCTTAAATAGCCAATGGGGCTTTGCTGCATATCTCAGGGAACTCAAACAGGGGCCTGTGTATCAACCTAGAGGAGTGGGGAGGGGAGGGAGATGGGGGAGACGTTCAAGAGGGAGGGGGCATATGTACACCCATGGCTGATTCATGTTGATGTTAGACAGAAAACAACAAAATTCTGTAAAGCAATTGTCCTTCAGTTAAAACATAGATAAACTTAAAAATAAATGAATTTATAAAAAGAAGAAAAAAATTGCTTCATTAACTTCGCTGGGCTGGGTATTTGTCCCTGCTCGCAGGCGTTCCCTAGTGTTAGTGAGCGGGGGTTACTCTCCGGTTGCGGTGCTCAAGCTTCTCAATGCAGCGGATTCTCTTGTTGCAGAGCACGGCTCTAAAACACATGGGTTTAAAAAATAAATAAATAAAACACACGGGTTTCAGAAGTTGTGACACACAGGCTCAGTTACCCTGTGACATCTGGAATCTTCCTGGACCAGGGATCGAACTCGTGTCCTCTACATTGCCAGGTGGATTCTTAACCACTGGACCACCAGGGAAGTCCTCTTTTTTACATCTTGATACACATTTTCTCTCTCTCTCTCTCTCTCTCTTTCTCTCTCTCTCTCTCTCTCTCTCTCTCTCTCTCTCTCTCTCTCTCTCTCTCTCTTTTCAATTATTTCTTTCAGTGGGAGTGGGAAGTGAAGGATATAATTATTCTATTATTCCAACATTTTGCTTAAAATGCCTACAGATGTCTATTCAAATGATTATTTCTCAATTTAATGAATAAAAATAACATGAATTGTTAACAAAAATTTCATTGTAATTACTTCTTAGCTTCCTTTCTTTATTTTATAATAATCAACATTAACAAATATTACCAAGTTATTACATTTGTGTGTATAAGCTACATAAGGATGCACACTTTATTCTTTTCCTCTTTGTCATTCAAGAAATAAAGAGCTTTACTAGGTGCAAAAATTTTCTGTTTATTTCTTGTATTTTCTATTTGTGTTTTACTGTTTATTAAGATACAAGGATTGTACCTAGTCTCCATATATCATAACCTGCTTTTCTTCTCCCCTACTCATTTTTAAAATTCTGCTGGTACAAAAAGTGGCTTGGAAGTTTTAAATGCTTCATCCCTGAAACAGGTTAAAAGTTAATCTATTTTTGAGTATGAATGACCTTGTTACAGAACACCTTAGTCAATTGATATAAATTAACATCTTCTCTGAAGTTAAGAAAAAATAGTTAAGAGAAAACATTAGCTTAATCAAAACTAATTCTCCTCTAATAGGTTGCTTTCCTGACAGTTCTTCAAGTGACCTGCAGAATAAGATGGTGAAGGCCATTCTAGGTGGATTGTCTCAGGTTATTTATTATTCCTAACCAGTAAATCCTTCTGTAATCTATGAAAGCTTAATGTCATAGTTATAAATGGCAATCACACCTTCACAAGACCCATCTGAAGACCTCAGATTCTTTTTGAAAATATGACTTTTATTCATCATAAATAAACTGAGTTTCATTAAATAGCTAGATCTTGATTTCTTTTTTTTCCTCCAAAATTCAGGCTTGGAGTTTAGTATTAGCCCTAAAACTAAGTTTATGATTCTAACGAACTTGCTTCCAGTGTTAGAAATAAGGACAGCTGGGTATTTTAAAGTGAAGCTCCCTAGTGTTCCCTAGAGTTAGGTCCCTAGAGTTAGATTCTTGCAAACTTAATGGTACTTTTGTCTCAATATAAATGCCATATGGGATAGACATGGTCAAAGTTTTACTCCTATTTTTATTCCTAAACTAAAACAATTAAAAACCCCATGAAAAGGAGAATTTTAATGACATTTTGAGTAATGTTAATTTGTAATAAAATTTATCATACAGTTGAATAAGTCTTTGATTCCTTATGACTTGCATTTTTGATGACCGTGTTGCATTCATGATGCAGATGAGGATGATTATTTATAAGGAAGAAGCATGAATACAGATTATAATTAAGAAATATAACCATTCTGCCCAATTTTTCCTACAGTAAAAATATCTTTACCTTAGCAGGAGTATATGATCTTACTTTGAAGGTTTATATGAACCTACATAAATATACTAACTAAACCAAGCTGCCTCAAAAACTATTCTATGAAATATTAATTCCAATAGGATAAATTATCAGTGAAAAGCAATTTTTATAAAAAATTCAGGTTTGAAAAACATGGGATGCAGTCACATGTAGTAGTTTTTGCACTGAACAAATCTGAAAGAATTTAATCTGTTAATATATATTTTTAATTGATAAGAAGAAGAGATGGCTGGAGCATTTTCTAGGATGATATTATCATGACAGATGACAATTTATTGGACTACATTTGAGAATAACGTTTTAGGCTTTCTGAATGTGTTTCCTCTTTTGAAGGATGTATATATGCTAAATGATTTTTTTTTTGAGAATCTTTTACATATGATTATACCCTTGGAACAAATCATTTGCGTTTTATCTAAAGTTTTATAGTTAGACTTTTCTTAGTGACTCCCCAAAATAAAGTCTATGAATATGTTAGATTATGAACATTAAGGAAAAATACAAGATTTGTTGTGCTCAGAGGTGTATTTGCTTTTTGCATCTAGAACAATGCCTGGCACAGAATGTTGTTGTTTATTTCCTTAGACTTGTCTGACTCTTATGACCCCATTGACTGTATCCTGCCAGTCTCCTTTGACCATGGGATTTCTCAGGCAAGAATATTGGAGTGGGTTTTCATTTTCTTCTCCAAGGGATCTTCCCGACCCAAGGATCGAACCAATGTCTTCTGCATTGCAGGCAGATTCTTAATACTGAACCACCAGGGTAGCCCTTGGCATAGAGTAGGTAGGCCAGTATTTTTTTTGTCTATTTATTTTTATTAGTTGGACGCTAATTACTTTACAATATTGTAGTGGTTTTTGTCATACATTGACATGAATAAGCCATGAATTTACATGGGTTTCCCCATCCCGTTCCCCGCTCCCACCTCCCTCTCCACCCGATCCCTCTGGGCCAGTATTATTGTTTAGCAATAGAAATAGTGAACTGCTGCTTTCAAGGAGGGCTTTGACTTTCTTCATTAATTGCTAGAAAACCCTGTCTTTTTGGTCTGCTGATGGCATAGCTGTGCCATGCTGCTCAGAAAGCACCACAGCCAGTTACATTCTTTCTGCCACTCCTAGCACTCAATGTGATCAGTGATGAGGTGGCAATTTCAAACACACTTGGCTATGGATGAATTACCTCTGTCAAAACTGGACACAGTATGTCAATCTACACTTCATAGCATCATCAACATCAGCTCTTATTAAATTGCTTCACACCCAATACAAGATGACATGAATAGCATCTCACTGTGTTAGCCATGGCCTAGAGAGTCAGCAAGAATGGAATGGTGGAAAACAGAACAAAAGTCAGAAGAGTAGAAGTCAGTGAACACAAAAGTTTACTACCATCTTAAAAAAGTCAGTAGGACAATAGAGTGACTTCAAAATTCTCCCAGCTGCCAAAAATTACACCGAAGAAATGAATTCACACGTTTGAGCTTCTCTTCTGAGCAGTTCATAGTTGTAGACATTGCCATGCTCTCTCTTTCTCTTCCTCTGCTCTCTCTCAATGCCTACACGTCGGTATATACTAAAAAAATGTTCTGTGCCATTATTATCCTCATTACATATGTATCGCTCACTAGTGCCTTGAAGAAGACATATATACATATGTGTATACACATTTCCATGTATATTCATTGCATATATATGTATGTAATGTACATATCTCACTTCTATATTCCTAGATCCTAGCACAATGCTTAATACTATTAAATGAAGAACAACAATATAAGAGGAAATTCTAAATTTTCCTCAGTTTTCACCAAGATCAGTTACATATTCTTTCATTTACAGTTTTCTGGGATAAAATTAGATTTAATTTTAACTGCACACACATATGTACACATACACACACCACACATACTCTATCATATGTATGAAGAGAATATTTATCTCATTGAGATAAATTTCCACTGTTTTAAGCTGGAGATTTTCAACTGAATATTTCCTTGGTTGTTTTAATGAACAGTGTTAGAAATATGCATCCACAAATATTCATAAGAAAGAGTATATTATGAATATGTATAAAGTTTCTAAATTGGAGAATATTTATTTCTTGGAACTCCAGTATTAACAATAGGAATTACTATTTCTCTTACCACTTGTTAAGGGGTTTATATAAACATTTCAAGAACCTCTAGGCTAAATACATCTGAAGAAGTCAAACTTTGTTTGCACTGATTTTATTTAAATGAAATATTTGAAATGCATTTTTCATGTGCATATCATAATACAATGTAATAAAATTAATTAATATAAATAAACCAATTTCACTCCCAAATATATATATGTAGAAAATTTGAATATGACTCAAAGCTGGCATATCTATTGGAACAAATAGTGTACTTTCAATATAGATTAATTGCTGTATACTTGCAAATATTAACTTTTTGAATTCTTAGAGGATATATACTTAAATCTTCATATTTGAAATCATAGAATTATTCTGTACTCACAAAAATAAGTAACAAATAAAAGCATAAATTGGAAACATCAAAAATTCCCCTACTTGTAGTATCCATGGGACATATATTGCTTTTAAAATTCATTGTAATTCATAAAGTATAATTCAGGTACTGGAATATATACCATAGCTAAAAAGACATAACTTTTATTTTGGGTTGAGTATGGCTGATTTAATCTTTATTTTCAAAACCAATGGTCCAAGAAATTGATAGCTGAGACATCAGTTTTTGGGATTTCTTCAATTGATCTTATTTATAGTTCATTAATTTTTCATTTAAGAACAATAACAGGACAATGGTAAGTAGTGTCTGTGGAATACTTACTCTGTGTGACACCTAAGGATCCTTAGAAAGTAGAATTCTTATTTTTCACATTTATAGATAAGAAAATGAAGACTTGAAATATTTAATCAGTTTGCCTAATATATTTCAGCAAATTGGTGTCTTGAGTTGAGGCTCAAACCTCTCTTTGAGTCAACCTGACTCTGAAACTCTTTTCTTTTCATTTCTGACCTATAGTGTGTCCAGACGGCACTTCTGGGAAAAAAATGTGTTAATGCAAATGAAAGCCAGAGAATCATAAGGACAGATTTCTAAGTGAAAACTAGATATAATGAATAAAAATATTGGCACTTATCTCAAATACTCACTCAACATCTAATCATACTTTTCCATGGTTCTCACAAGATTGGCAGTTTCATTTGTAAGAGCATAGAATACAAGAATATGAAAACTATTTGATACAAGCAACCTGAGTGAGGATAGTAGAAAGGATATTACAGAGTAAATAATGAAATAGTCCTAGTAAAATCAGAAAAAAAAATTAACATTGTTGTCTGATTTTATTTTACAAATTGACATTTGATACATGTGAGTATTTATTATTTATTATAAAGCAATTAAGTGACAGCATAAACAAAATGATCTTTAAAATGTTTGAAAACTTCAAAATCAGACACATAGTTCTTGAAAATAATCCATGTAAGACACAGAAAAAAGAGAGTATGTTAATTTTCAAATAAATGACCTCCCAAATTACTGTCAATCAAATTGCTTTTACTGGAAATTTATTAGCAAAATCTTGTGCAACAAATGTATGGGCTAATACTACATGTTGACAATTGTTTGTTTATTTCTACAATGTCTGTTACACATGCATGTGTGCTCAGTTTCTCAGTCATGTCCAACTCTTTGTGACCCCATAGACTGTAGTCCAATTAAATCTATTCATGTCCCATAATGATTTCTCAGAAAATGATGATTTTATTGCAGTATTGATTAATAAAGATATCCCTTACAAATCTTTGTAAATTTAGAATATTACATTTTATTTTTCAATTATATGATATATTGTAACAAGTAAATTCATCCCCATCTTTCACTTTATTATATATCATCTAAAACCTTTTTCACACTCTCTTTGTTTTGCAGCTGCTGAACATGTTTTATACCTTTGTTAGCCTCATTATAAGCCAATGATTTATTATTGTTCACTCGAGTCTGACTCTGTGACAAATGGACTGCAACATACCAGGCTTCTCTGTGCTTCACCATCTGCTGGAGCTTGCTCAAACTCATGTCCACAGACTCAATGATGCCATTCAACCATCCCATCCTCTTTCACCCCCTTCTCCTCTGCCCTCAATATTTCCCAGCATCTGAGTCTTTTTCAGTGAGTTGCCCCTTCACATCAGGTGGCCAAAGTATTGGAGCTTCAGCCTTAACATCAGTCCTTCTAATGAATATTCAGGGTTGATTTGTTTTAGGATTGACTGGTTTGATCTCCTTCCAGTCCAAGGATCTTTCAAGAGTCTTCTCCAGTACAACATTTGAAATCATCAGTTCTTTGGTGCTCAGCCTTCTTTATGGTCCAATTCTTACATCCATACATGACTACTGGAAAACCATAGCTTTGAGTAAAAGACATTTGTCAGTAAATTGATGTCTCTGCTTTTTAAAACACTGTCTACATTTGTCATAGTTTTCTTCCAAAGATCAAGCATCTTTTAATTTTTCCATCTGCAGTGATTTTGGAGCCAAGAAAATAAAGTCTGTCACTGTTTCCATTTTGTCCCCTTCTATTCACCTTGAAGTGATGGGACTGGATGCCCTGATCTTTGTTTTTTGAATGTTGAGTTTTAAGCTAGCTTTTCACTCTCCTCTTTCATCATCATCAAGAAGCTCTTTTGTTCCTATTTGCTCTCTGATGTTAGGGTGGTGTCATCTGAATATCTGAGGTTATGGATATTTCTACTGGGAATCTTTATTCCAGCTTGTGCTTATTTAAGCCAGCATTTCGCATGATGTACTCTGCATCTAAGTTAAATAAGCAGTGTGACAATATACAGCCTGATGTACTCCTTTCCCAATTTTGAAACAGTCATATTGGTTTTAACTTGCTTCTTGACCCGCATACATGTTTCTCAGGAGGCAGGTAAGCTGATCTAGTATTCCCATTTCTTCCAGAATTTTCCACAGTTTGTTGTGGTCCACACAGTCAAAGGCTTTAGCATAGTCAATGAAGCAGAAGCTTTTCTGGAATTCACTTGCTTTCTCTATTATCCAACAGATGTTGGCAATTTGATCTCTGGTTCCTCTGCCTTTTCTAGACTTAGCCTGTACATCTTGAAGTTCTCAGTTCAGATACTGCTGAAGCTTACTTAGCTTGAAGGATTTTGAGGATAACCTTGCTAGCCTGCCAAATGAGAGCAATTGTGCAGTTGTTGGAACATTCTTTGGCATTGCCCTTCTTCGAGATTGGAATGAAACCTGACCTTTTCTAGTCCTATGGCCACTGCCAAATTTTCCAAATTTCCTGGCATTTTGAGTGCAGCACTTCAACAGCATCATCTTTTAGGATCTGAAATAGCTCAGTTGGAATTGCATCACCTTCATCAGCTTTGTTCATAATAATACTTCCTATGGCTAGCTTGACTTCTTCATATATATTATTGTATATATTGATTCTAATATATATCTAGATAATTATGTATATATTTCCTGGATCATTGTACAGAATAAATTATTGGTGATTTTAAGTAATCTTCGTGAGTGTTTGTTCCATAAACCAAGGTGACATATTGGTGTTTATAGCTTAAATATAACATTAATAACATGATATTGATTAAAAATATGGACCACATTTTAGAAGAAATGTTTCATTTGAAAAGTTAAGTAAGTGTATTTATGTATAAGCATATATAGTTATCCTCAGTGGCTCAGTAGTTAAAGAGTTGACTGCAGTGCAGGAGACCTGGGCTTGATCTTTTGGTTGGGACTATCCCCTGGAGAAGAAAATGGCAACACACTCCAGTATTCTTGTCTGGGAAATTCCATGGACAGAAGAGCCTGATGGGCTACAGTCCATGGGGTCACAGTGTCAGACATGAGTTACAACTAAACCTACATACATATAATTATATATTTATATGTATACATACAGCATAAATCCTTTTGGTTTATGGAACAAACACTCATAATGTTAATTTAAAAATCTTCAATTATTTATACTATAATAAATCAGTAATTTACCCAGAAAATATATTCATAATCACCTAGTGCCTGGCAAATTCTATGGACAGAGGAGCCTGGTGGGCTACAGTCCATGGAGTTACAGAGAGTTGGACGCTGCTGACCACAGCAGCAGCAGCATGTATACATATGCTATAGATGTGAAGTGATAATTGCTCAGTCATTTACAACTCTTTGTAACCCATGGACTGTAACCCACCAGGCTCCTCTGTCCATGGAATTTCCCAGGCAAGAATACTGGAGTTGGTTGCCATTTCCGACTCCAGAGGATCTTGTCAACCCAGGGATTGGATGTGTGTCTCCTGCATTGGCAGGTGTATTCTTTACCCTTGAGCCATCAGGGAAGACCCGTACATACATATTATACATATATAAATGTATATTGGGCATCCCTCATGCCTCAGTTGGTAAAGAATCTGCCTGCAATGCGGGAGACCTGGATTTGATACCTGGGTTGGGAAGATCTCCTGGAGAAGGGAATGTCCACTTACTCCAATATTCTGGCCTGGAGAATTCCATGGACTCTATAGTCCATGGGATCACAAAGATTTGGACATGACTGAGTGACTTTCACATATACATATACCTAAAAATAAGGTTGTAGTACTATAAATATTGTAACTCCTCCCTTTGCTTACTGAGTGATCAGCATGAGAAGGCCAAAGTGATCAGGTGACAGTTGCAGATTCATGTTTACTGGGGATCTTACTATTTCCTGTGACTAAAGATTCTCTACTCATGAGAAATGCTGGGCTGGAATAAACACAAGCTGGAATCAAGATTGCTGGGAGAAATATCAGTAACCGCAGATATGCACTTGACAACACCCTTATGGTAGCAAGTGAAGAGGAACTAAAAAGCCTCTTGATGAAAGTGAAAGAGGAGAGTTAAAACAGTTGGCTTAAAGCTCAAATTCAGAAAAGTAAGATCATGGCATCTGGTCCCATCACTTCATGGCAAATAGATGGGGAAACAGTGGAAACAGTGTCAGACTTTATTTTTGGGGGGCTCCAAAATCACTGTATATGGTGATTTCAGCCATGGAATTAAAAGATTTTTGCTCATTGGAAGGAAAGTTATGATCAACCCGGATAGCATATTTAAAAGCAGAGACATTACTTTGTCAACAAAGGTCCATCTAGTCAAGTTTATGGTTTTTCCAGTGGACATGTATGGATGTGAGAGTTGGTCTGTGAAGAAAGCTGAGCACTGAAAAAATTGATGCTTCTGAACTGTGGTGTTGGAGAAGACTCTTGAGAGTCCCTTGGACTGCAAGGAGATCCCACCAGTCCATCCTAAAGGAGATCAGTCCTGGGTGTTCATTGGAGGGACTGATGCTGAAGCTGAAACTCCAGTACTTTGGCCACCTCATGTGAAGAATTGACTCACTGGAAAAGACCCTGATGCTGGGAGGAATTCGGGGCAGGAGGAGAAGGGGATGACAAAGGATGAGATGGCTGGATGGCATCACTGACTTGATGGACATGAGTTTAAGTAAACTCTGGGAGTTGGTGATGGACAGGGAGGCCTGGCATGCTGCAATTCATGGGGTCGCAGAGTCGGACACGACTGAGCAACTAACTGAACTGAACTGAATATTTCATTGTGTATATGTACCACAGCTTTCTTATCCATTCATCTACTGATGGCCATCTAGGTTGCTTCCATGTCCTGGCTATTATAAACAGTGCTGTGATGAACTTTGGGGTACATGTGTCTCTTTCAATTCTGGTTTCCTCTGTGTGTATGCCCAGGAGTGGGATTGCTGGGTCATATGGCAGTTCTGTTTCCTGTTTTTTAAGGTATCTCCACACTCTTCTCCATAGTTGTTGTACTAGTTTGCATTCCCACCAACAGTGTAAGAGGGTTCCCTTTTCTCCACACCCTCTCCAGCATTTATTGCTTGTAGACTTTTGGATAGCAGCCATCCTGACTGGTGTGTAATGGTACCTCATTGTGGTTTTGATTTGCATTTCTCTGATAATGAGTGATGTTGAGCATCTTTTCATGTGTTTGTTAGCCATCTGGATGTCTTCTTTGGAGAAATGTCTGTTTAGTAATTTGGCCCATTTTTTGATTGGGTAGTTTATTTTTCTGGAATTAAGTTGCAGGGGTTGCTTGCATATTTTTGAGATTAATTCTTTGTCAGTTGCTTCATTTGCTATTATTTTCTCCCATTCTGAAGACTGTTTTTTCACCTTGCTTATAGTTGCCTTCTTTGTGCAAAAGCTTTTAAGTTTCATTAGGTCCCATTTCTTTATTTTTACTTTTATTTCCAGTACTCTGGGAGGTGGGTCATAGAGGATCCTGCTGTGATTTGTATAGGAGAGTGTTTTGCCTATGTTCTCCTCTAGTAGTTTTATAGTTTCTGGTCTTACATTTAGATTTTTAATCCATTTTGAGTTTATTTTTGTGTATGGTGTTAGAAAGTGTTATAGTTTCATTCTTTTACAAGTGGTTCACCAGTTTTCCCAGCACCACTTGTTAAAGAGATTGTCTTTTCTCCATTGTATATTCTTGCCTCCTTTGTCAAAGATAAGGTATCCATAGGTGCATGGATTTATCTCTGGGCTTTCTATTCTGTTCCATTGATCTATATTTCTTTCTTTGTGCCAGTGCCATACTGTCTTGATGGCTGTAGCCTTGTAATAGAGCCTGAAGCCAGGCAGGTTGATTCCTCCAGTTCCATTCTTCTTCCTCAAGATTGCTTTGGCTATTTGAGGTTTTCTGTATTTCCATACAAATTGTGAAATTATTTGTTCTAGTTCTGTGAAAAATACTGTCTATAGCTTGATAGGTATTGCATTGAATCTATAGATTGTTTTGGGTAGTATACTCATTTTCACTATATTGATTCTTTGAATCCATAAACATGGTATATTTCTCCATCTACTTGTGTCCTCTTTGATTTCTTTCATCAGTGTTTTATAGTTTTCTATATATATAAGTCTTTTGTTTCTTTAGGTAGATGTATTCCTATGTATTTTATTATTTTCATTGCAGTGGTGAATGGAATTATTTCCTTAATTTTTCTTTCTGTGTTCTCACTGTTAGTGTTTAGGAATGCAAGGAATTTCTGTGTGTTAATTTTATATCCTGCAACTTTACTATAGTCATTGATTAACTCTAGTAATTTTCTGGTGGAGTCTTTAGGGTCTTCTGTGTAGAGGATCATGTCATCTACAAACAGTGTGAGTTTTACTTCTTCTTTTCCAATCTGGATTCCTTTTATTTCTTTTTCTGCTCTGATTGCTGTGGCCAAAACTTCCAAAAGTATGTTGAATAGTAATGGTGAGAGTGGGCACCCTTGTCTTGTTCCTGACTTTAGGGGAATGCTTTCAATTTTTCACCATTGAGGATAATGGTGAAAAGTTTTGCTGTGGGTTTGTCATATATAGCTTTTATTATGTTGCAGTGTGTTACTTCTATTCCTGCTTTCTGGAGGGGTTTTTATTATAAGTGGATGTTGAATTTTGTCAAAGACTTCCTCTGCATCTATTGATGTAATCATATGCTTTTTATTTTTCAATTTGTTAATGTGGTGTATCACATTGATTGATTTGTGGATATTGAAGAATCCTTGTATCCCTGGGATATAGCCCACTTGGTCATCATGTATGATCTTTTTAATCTGTTGTTGGATTCTGTTTACTAGAATTTTGTTAAGGATTTTTGCATCTATGTTCATCAGTGATATTGGTCTGTAACTTTCTTTTTATGTGGCATCTTTGTCTGGTTTTGGTATTAAGGGTGATGGTAGCCTCATAGAATGAGTTTGGAAGTTTACCTTCTTCTGCAATTTTCTGGAAGAGTTTGAGTAGGATAGGTGTTAGCTCTTCTCTACATTTTTGATAGAATTCAGCTGTGAAGCCGTCTGGTCCTGGGCTTTTGTTTGCTGGAAGATTTCTGATTACAGTTTCAATTTCCATGCTTGTGATGGGTCTGTTAATATTTTCCATTTCTTCCTGGTTCAGTTTTGGAAAGTTGTACTTTTCTAAGAATTTTTCCTTTTCTTCCACGTTGTCTTTTTTATTGGCATATAGCTGCTGACAGTAGTCTTATTATCCTTTGTATTTCTGTGTTATCTGTTGTGATTTCTCCATTTTCATTTCTAATTTTGTTGATTTGATTCTTCTCCCTTTGTTTCCTGATGAGTCTGGCTAATGGTTTGTCAATTTTATTTATCTTCTCAAAGAACCAGCTTTTAGCTTTGTTGATTTTTTACTATGGTCTCTTTTGTTTCTTTTGCATTTATTTCTGCCCTAATTTTTAAGATTTCTTTCCTTCTACTAACCCTGGTTTCTTCATTTCTTCCTTTTGTAGTGCTTTAGGTGTAGAGTTAGGTTATCTATTTGACTTTTTTCTTGTTTCTTGAGGTAAGCCTCTATTGCTATGAACCTTCCCCTTAGCACTGCTTTTACAATGTTCCATAGGTTTTGGGTTGTTGTATTTTAATTTTCATTCATTTCCATGCATATTTTGATCTCTTTTTTTATTTCTTCTATGATTTATTGGTTATTCAGCAGCATGTTGTTCAACCTCCATATGTTGGAATTTTTCATAGTTTTTCTCCAGTAATTGACATCTAATCTTCCTGCATTCTGGTCAGAAAAGATGCTTGGAATGACTTCAATTTTTTTGAATTTACCAAGGCTAGATTTATGGCCCAGGATTTGCTCTATCCTAGAGAAGGTTCCATGTGCACTTGAGAAAAAGGTAAAATTCATTGCTTTGGGGCAAAATGTCCTATAGATATCAGTTAGGTCTAATTGGTCTATTGTATCATTTAAAGTTTGTGTTTCCTTGTTAATTTTCTGTTTAGTTGATCTATCCATAGGTGTATGTGGGGTATTAAAGTCTCCCACTATTATTGTATTATTGTTAATTTCCCCTTTCATACTTGTTAGAATTTGCCTTATATGTTGTGGTGCTCCTATGTTGGATACATATATATTTATAATTGTTATATCTTCATCTTGGGTTGATCCTTTGATCATTATGTAGCGTCCTTCTTTGTCTCTTTTCACAGCCTTTATTTTAAAGTCTATTTAATCTGATATGAGTATTGCTACGCCTGCTTTCCAACATTTAAACCAGATGTACACAGTCTAACTATTCGTGACACAGCACTATATAATGTCAGATGTTTTAACTATAAACTAGATCCTAACACTTTCCTAAACTCATAGTATGTCATTTCTACCTCCTTAGCTCTACCTTCAAGAGGTTATTCCTAGACTTTATCAGGCAACCATCTTTGGGGTGTGGTGCATGGTAAGAACAGTGGATCCATAATCATATGCCTTTTGCCACCCTTCCTTAGCCATAAAATGGCTCCATAGTCCATTATTATCTTGGATCCATGTCAATATATCACATATTTTGTGAGCTCTTGGACAGTTTTGCTGGCTGCAGTGCATAGACATGAAAAGCTAACCATATCCAGAATAACTGCCAGTCATGGTCAGAAAGAATTGCTGCCTTTTCCAGAATAGAAGTGTGACATAAACCTCTTTTTTTTTTCCTCACAAGTGGCTGGTTAGTCTCTGGACAACAAGAATTCTAAAAGACAACTCTCTAAGATGTCCACTCCTAATTCCTGTGACTGTGAATATGATGATACATCATGCCCATGACTGTTACATTACATGGAAAAAAAAATTTGCAGAGGTAGGAAAGTTACTAAGTCTTAAGTACCTATGTGTACTAAATTTATATGTGGCTATGAGTTATTTACATCCACCACTTGACTTTTTCTTTCCCTCACCAAAAATATTTTGTACTGGGGTATAGCAAATTAACAATGGTGTGGTAGTTTTAGGTGAACAGCGAAGGCACTCAGCCATACACATGCATGTATCCATTCTCCCCCAAAGCATCAGTTGACTTTGAGTTAATCATAATGGAAATGATCCAGGTATACCTAACTGAATCCTATGAGCCCTTTAAAAGCAGGGGCTTTTCACCTGGAGGTTGAAGAAGACCGAGCCAGAGAAAGAGGAAACAGGAAAATAACTCAACATACTTCAGCTGGCTTTGAATTTGAGGCGGCAAGTGCAAGGTCTTGAAAGCAGCCTCGAGGAAGGCTAGAGAGGCTTGTTGAGAGTCAGCCAAGAAAAACACCCCTACAAACACACAGAACTGAGTTCTGTTAGCGATTTACACGAGTTTACATGTGGATCTTCCCCTGGAGCTTCCAGATAGGAGCTGAGCCTGGGTAATATCTTGATTTTGGCTATGTGAGACCCTATGGGGCTTATCTAGGGTCTCACACTGGTTTCAGGCTTCTGACCTATAGAACTGTGTGATAACAAATCCTTGCTTTATGTCACTTGGTCTGTGGCAATTTGTTGTTCAGAACAGGGGGCATGGTGCCACACTGAGAGCTGTGTTTTCCTTGACTTCTAACTGTTGAGACATACAGAAGGATCAATAATTAGGTCAGTCTTGGCAAAAGGAAGCATGTGCTGTGTGCTTAGTTGCTGAGTCATGTCTAACTCTTTGCAACCCTATGGGCCCACCAGGCTCCCCTCTCGATAGGGTTCTCCAAGCAAGAGTGTCAGCGTGGGTTCTCATTTTCTCCTTCAGGGGATCTTCCCAACCCAGGGATCAAACCTGTGTCTCCTGCACCACCTGCATCGCAGGCAGATTCTTTACTATGGAGCCACCTGAGAAGTCCATAAGGTGCTGTTGGGCCTGTACAAAGCTTCTGTGGCTGCTCTTTTTATGGGTTATTGGACAATCACGTGAGTTGTCCAGACCAGAAACTAGTTTATATTCTGAATTAGTCCTGTTTCCAGCTGGGTATCCACCGGTTCTTTTGCAGTTGTTTTGTTGTGGGTAGTAGCTGAAGGTTAAAGGTAAAAATCTTCAGTTCAAGATATCCAAGGATAGAGAACATTGGTAGAAGTTACTAATGATATGCACACTTGGTTATGAAATATTTACATTGTTTCCTCCTACAAGCTAAGCAGCCAGAGTTAATGAACGTGAGAAGGATAATAAGGACATCGTTGCATTAAAAATGGTCAGTCTATTATTGATTCTAATTCTCTGACTCTCCTGCTGGCAGGTTAGTGACCTCTGCAAGGGAAATTTTTTCTTAAGGTCTGCACGAAGAAGTTGGAGTTTCTTTTTTCAGTGTGTATATCCCAGTACACTGAAAACCCAATTCACCATAGTCCATGGAAGTCCCCAGAAGAACAATGCCCAGTGCTTATTCATAGTCAGGCTGGCTGAGTTTCTGTGTCAAATTTTTTTCATGGGAGGTCAGAGGTCCCAGCTTTTGCAGAAATCTCTGTTAGGGCTTTTACAGGCTTTCTTTCAAATGCAAACAACTGACTTACCTTACTTTGTGTTATGGACCAAATATGTTCCCCTCAAAAGTATTAACCCCCAATGTGGTGATGTTAGGAGGTGAGGTCATTGGGAATTAAGTTTGATGAGGTCATGAGGATGGTGCCCTCATAATGGGGTTAGTGTCTTTATGAGAAGAGAAAGAGACACAAGAGAGCCCTCTCCCTCAAAGGGCACTTGAGCACATCTTAAGAAGGTGTTTGTCTACAAGCCAAGAATCAGGTGCTCGCCATGAACCAAATTTGCCAGAACTTGATCTTGTATTTTCTAATCTCTATAACTGTAAGTAATAAATGTCTGTTGTTTCTGCCACTGTCTATAGTAATATGTTATAGCAACCTGGGTTAGTTTCCTAGATGTATCTAATTAAGAGTAGCATGGGGTGTCCAGATTAAACATTATTTCTGAATATGTCTGTTAAGTTGTTTCAGGATGAGATTAGCATTTGAATTGGTGGACTCAGTAAAATATATTACCTTCCCGATGTGAATGGGCATCATCCACTCTTTTGAGAACATGAATATGACAAAAAGCAGAGAAAAGAGGAATTTGTCCCCTTTATACCTTCTTATCTACTTGAGCAATACATTGGTCTTCCACAGTCCTTAAACTAGGATTTACATCATTGGCTCCTCTAATTCTTGGATCTTTGTATTTGGACAATTCAGTACTCTGTACTTGATTCAATTCAAATACTTCATACGTGATACAATTCAGTATCACTGGCTTTCCTTGGTCTCAGCTTATAGATGGCAGATAATGGGAACTCTCCAGCCTCTTAATCCCCCTTGGTTACCTTAACCGTTCTTGGTTACCTAAAGTAAGATATTCACAAATTACAGATATGAGAGACATCTTTGGTGGGGGAAGTGTCATTATTCTGCCTACCACAAATACACATATGATAGTGAATAAAATGGGAAATACTTACTCCACAATTACTTTCATTGTTAGGTTTATTTTTACAGCCAAATAAAATCCCATGTATGAAGTTGTTTTAGCTTTTATTTTGGTTCCAATATGATGTAGTGTAGCTTGCCATTTAACTAATATATATATATATATATATCCTTTATATATCATATATATCCTTTATATATATATATGTATATATAACATACACATGTAAATCATATAGATATAAACTAATTTATCATGATATATATATAATATTGTATAGCTTTATTTTATTATTTTAATTGATAAAAATATTACATATTCCTAGAGCCCAAATTCAGTGATGAATTTGGGCTGAATTGCTAGGCAATGGATCATGAATAAAGGAAATTTCATAATAAAATTCAAATTCAAATTTTCCTTAATAGACATGGCTGGCTCATATTAGGTACACGGTGTGCACTATTCAGTCAATTGAAGTATTACAATACTTCAGAATACAAACTTAGCTTGATTTTCTAGTTGGATATCATTACCAGATGATTATTTATGTTTATAGGTATTTTTTCCAAACAGTATTTTAAGGCATAACAAAAAGTGTACTAATTGTTGATTATTATCAAATGAGAAATCATTTCAATTTTTATGAATTAGTAAGGAAATTAATAGGAAATTAATAATTTCCTATTGCATATAATTATTAAGAAATAAAATTTAAAGTAAGATAAATTAAATGATAGGATTATAGTGAACTAATGTTATTTTATTCTTTTTCTTCTTTTGGTTCAAATGATTTTAGGCCTGACATGTAGTTTATCCTTGATGGATGAATGGAGACAGTAAGAGAAGGGATGAGATAATAATGGTAAATTCAGTATTGAATCAGAAATATATTGAGATTCTGAGAGAAATCGAGATACGTGCTTCAATCATAGTTTGTCACTACTGAGATTTGTTGGTTGATGAGCTGTCAATGAATCAAAAGGAAAAGATTTTATAAGAAGCAACTAGACTTGCAGAAAAAGCAGTTTAATACCCCAAAGACTGTATAAATAGAATTTATAAAGTAAAAGTGGCAATAAAGTTTGTAGATTAGAAGGGATAGAGTTTAACTTAGTTCTAAAAAAGACAGTCTCTGTATTTCCCCTTTAATATCTAAATTTTTTATAACTACTTTTAAATGTGATAATGAGTCTCAGCTTTTTTCTCTAAGTAAAGAGGTATGTGTATGCAAAACATGATAAACTACAAGTTATAATTTTGCCCCAAACCAGTCCATTTTAGTTCCATTAGTAAAATATTTTCTATGGTCAATTTAAATCAAGTCTGTGTTATCCACGAGTCATGAATAATTGAAATTCACAGATTTTCCATGGATTTAACTCTGTTGAAAGTTCTGAACAAGACATCCACTAAAGTCGTTACCAGAGAGGAAAACATGGCTTTGGGTAAGATAATAATTTTTTTTTTTTAACTTCATGAATCGAGAAGTGGATTATCTTGGTCATCCCACAAAACACTGAAAGTTTTTGTCATCCTCATGACATTAATCAACTACTAATTCCTGATGTTCTCTAAAACTTTCGTTTATACCTACTGTTTTTATGTGCTGTTCTTGGTCGTTCATTTGTGTCTGATTCTTTGAGACTGCATGGACTTTAGCCCACCAAGTTCCTCAGTCCATAGGGATTCTCCAGGCAAGATTACTAGAGTTGTCATGCCCTCCCCCTGGGGATATTCCCAATCCAGGGATTGAATCCAGGTCTCCTTCATTGCAGGTGGATTATTTCACTGTCTGAGCCACCCAGGAAGCTCATACCTATTGCTTACTTCACCAAAATTTATGATGAATTCTGAAGACTTGTGTCTTTGTTCACAAAATTATCTTTTTTCTGAAATTACCCTTTTTCTGAAAAAATCTCAGAAGTCAAGAACAGACCTATTTAAGTGATATGATTAACTTGTTAGTCTGTATGTCTAAAAGGAAGATGGGTTTTTGAAGAACAATCTACACTTGAGATTCTTCAATTTGGGAAACTTATATTTTAAAAGAACTGCTCATTATCCTTTATTGAGTAATGTCTTGGATTATTCTGGGCAGACCACAAGGCCAAGATCTCCCCAAAATCCATGTTGTTTGATACATTTCAATGTTGGTTCACAAGCTCACAGAAATATCCTGCCCATCTGGGTTCTAAACCTTGCTCACAACCATCAAGCTTCATTTTAGTCTGTCTGCTTCAACAGAAATAGTTGATATCTTGATAGGAAATGGGAGACGATACCACAGGAATATGTTGAATCTGCCGACTTTCCAACATCATTAGCTAGTGAAATCTGTATAAAGCAATGAGTTCGTTCCAATAGTAGTTACTTAAGTTACACAGAGGATCATCTATGTTAATGGAACATTTCGTTTTGTTTTCCTTTAGAATCAATAAAATGCTCTAGCTTAAATGTTAAATTTGAGGATGCATAGGAAGTCAGAAAAGCAATTTTCTCATTAGCAATTGCATATATAAAATAGAACTTAAAATTGATTTATTAAATTGGAGCATTTGTACCTGGAGATATAACCTTCCCTGATTTAACATTTGAAATAAAGTACACAAAATAATTCTGAATAGAATTCATTGAATAAAGACATCTAATTCATGTATATAATAAAATTTTAAATATTACATTGTGGCAGAAAGACATAGTAGAAAGGAAATGGAATTTGGTGTCAGACATAGTTGGATTTCATTCATAGTCCCTTCACTGACTTCCCTGGGGGCTCAGATGGTAAAGCGTTTGCCTACAATGCAGGAGACCCGAGTTCAATCCCTGGGTTGGGAAGATCACCTGGAGAAGGAAATGGCAACCCACTCCAGTATTCTTGTCTGGAAAATCCCACGGATGGAGGAGCCTGGTAGGCTACAGTCCATGGGGTCACAAAGAGTTGGACATGACTGAGTGACTTCACTTTTACTTTCCCTCCATTTACTAGATTTTTTTTTTTCCATGCCACATGATATGTAGGATCTTAGTTCCCTCACCAGGGATTTAACCTAGGCCCCAGTATTGGAAGAGCAGAGTCTTAACAACTGGATCACTAGGAAAGTCCCTTACTAGATCTTTAAGGCATGTAAGGTACTTAAAATATTAGAGGAAATCTTAAAAATATCTGGAATGAGTCTTACTGTCTAGAAATGATTTTGATTAGGTGAAGTCTATTCTGTGCTGGAGGGTAGAGCTGAATTTGATATATGGCCCAGCCTCACATTTTGGTCTATTTGTTCTCTGAGCAGGTAGTTTGGACTAGGCAACAAACTAATCCTTTGAGATACAAGGAATGAGACAAGGAAAACCCTGTCATTGTGGAGTCTATGATCAAGTTGACAATAATGGCATTTTAAAAATCATATAGATTTGATCTTACTGGCTGGAGACATATTTTATTTACTCCTATACTTCTATAGTCAGTTTCCAATCTCAGTGTTTTCTTCATCTCTTGCAAAAAAAGTGAAAGTGTTAGTTGCTCTGCCATGCCCACATCTTTGCGACCCCGTGGACTGTAGTCCACCAGGCTGCTCTGTCCATAGGGTGTTCCAGGCAAGAATACTGAAGCTGGCTGCCACTTCCTCTTCCAGGGAATCTTCCCAACCCAGGGATTGAACATGCATCTCTTAAGATTCCTGCATTGGCAGATGGATTCTTCACCACTGAGCCACCCTGGAAGCCAGTGCTGACCATAAAATACCAGATAAGGAAAACTCTTCAGATTATACATTTGGCGATAATATTTACATTGCTCACAAAATTTAAACACAAGACCTTACACAGAAACAGGCAACAATGGTAAAGTTGTTCAATGAAACTCAATGAAACAATATATTCATCTGTTAAATAGAGTATGATAATAAATTTCCTGAAGGATTGTTTTACATTTAAAAGAAATAACCCAAGTGCAGTGACTAACAGAAGATATTTTGTGGGTTCTCAATAAAAATCACTTTTCTCCTCCTCTTCTATTTCCACCCTCAGTTGCCAACAACTTCTTGAGTATCTGCTGTAATGTGGTACTACATGAGAATTGGGGAAGTACCCAAAGAATATTGAGTAGATTTGTAAATGGAAATTAAATTATTAGAAGTAAAGAAACAGGAAGTAAAATTAGTGAACTAGTTGTGGTAGTCTAGAATTTCTACCAAAAGTTAAATTCTAGGATATTCAAATAGACCACAAAAATATATTTGAGGTGGTTATAAAAATTTGCTATGGAAAATACTTCATAAATTTTTACTAGAATTTTTATGACTTATTCCCTTCCTCAAAACATTAAGGATTGAAACCAATAAACTGTGAACATTTACTGACCAAAAAAGATTTTAAATGCTCTTATTTCTTCTTTTTTATCCCCAATACAAATATTATATCATATGTCCAATAGGACATGCTTAGCAAATTCACATTCCTCTTGACTATTCTTGAGTACATGGATTCCATTTTCCAATCTTCCCTTTAAGCTATGTGGGGCTATGTTTCTGAGTTCTAGCCAATGATATTATTAGTATGTGCTGTAGAATGAATGTATCCTCCAAAATCCACATATTAAAAATGCACCCAAGGCTGAATCATGTCAGTGTATGGCAAAAACCACTACAATATTGTAAAGTAATTTGCCTCCAATTAAAATAAATAAATTAAAAAAATAAAACCTAATCCCCAGTGTGATGATATTTGTAAGTCGGGCTTTTGAGGGGTAACTAGGTCATGAGCGTGGAGCCCTCATGAGTCAGATTAGTGCCATTATACAAGAGACTCTAGAGATTTTCCTCCCCTCTTCCACCATGTAGTGTTAGTCGCTCAGTTGTGCCTGACTCTTTGCAACCCCATGGACTGTAACCCACCAGATTCCTCTGTCCATGGAGTTGTCCAGGTAAGAATACTGGACTGAGTAGCCATTCCTTTCTTCAGGGGGCCTTCCCAACTGAGTTCATACCTTGGTCTCCTACATGGCGGGTAGATTCTTTACCATTTGAGCCACCAGGAAGCCTTCCACCATGTAAGGACACAGAGAAAAGACAGGGGTCTATGAGTCGGGAAGTGGGCACTCACTAGACACTGAATCTGCAGGTGTCCTGATCTTAGATGTTTCAATTTCCCCAGAATTATGAAAAATAAATGTTTGTTGTATATAAGCCACCCAGTTTGTATTATTCTGGTTCCAACAAACTAAGACAATGTGTTAACAGAAGTCAAATGTGCCTTTCTTACACATGGGCCATACAAAACTTTTGTATTTTTTTGATAGACACTATTGCTGCAAAACTTAGCAGTTTAAAATAACCTCTTCATTTTTCCCAAATTGTGGAGGTGGGGGCAGTCAGAACTTTCAGAAAGGATTGATTTGGCTATTCTAAGGTAGACTCTTTTATGAAGTTGGAGTCACCTGAATGCTCCTCTGACTGGAGATCTCAAGTAATTCATGTGTCTTTATGCTGATGCTGTCTGTCAGCTAGAAGTTCAGCCAAGAATTGTGACTGAAGGATCTATACGGGGCATTCCAGTAAGGTGGACTCAGGGTAGCTGTAATTTCTAAATGGCATCTGCCTTCTCCAAAACTAAACATCTTGAGTTGTTGTTGTTCAGTCACTCGGTTGTGCCCGACTCTTTAAGACCCTAGTGGGTGCAGCAAGCTAAGCTTCTGTGTCCTTCACTATCTCCCAGAGTTTGCTTAAACTCATGTCTATCGAATCGGTGAAGTCACCCAACCATCTCATCTTTTGTTGCCTGCTTCTCCACTTGACCTTAATCTTTCCCAGTATCACGGCCTTTTCTAGTGAGTAAGCTCTTTGCATTAGGTGGCAAAAGTATTGAAGCTTCACTTTTAGCATTAGTCCTTCCAGTGAATATTCAAGATTGGTTTCCTTTAGGACTGACTGGTTTAGAACACCAGGCAAAGGTAGGATCTACTTTTGTGAACTAGTCTCAGCAGTCACATAGTATTACTGCACCACACTGGATTAACTGAATTCCACTCAGACTTCTGGAATAGAACATAAACTTTACATTTTGATAGAAGTATCAAATAATGTGGGAGTCATTTTTATATACTCCAACTCTGCTTTTTTCTTGCTTCTAGTCATCTGCATATAGATGTTTGGTGTAACATGGAAGTTATATGTAGAATTTGCAAAAGATTCCCCTTTTCTAAGACCTTGACGAAAACTATGTGAGGAGGAATTGTTCACTCTTTCATTCCCATAAGAGAGGCATTATTTAGTCTTTCAGTTATGTCCAACTCTTTTAAGAACCCATGGGCTGTAAGACCATCAGGCTCTTCTGTCCATAGAATTTCTCAGTAAAGAATATTGGAGTAGGTTGCCATTTCCTTCTCCAGGGGATCTTCCCAACCTGGGAATTGAAACATGCACTCCTGCATTGACCGGTGGATTCTTCACCACTGAGCCACCAGGGAAGCCCAGAGAAAGGCATAGCTTACTATTATCTGTAAGATAGGGTACGTTTTATTCATATCTGTTAAGATGGTGTTTTCTAACACACACACACACACACACACACACACACACACACACATTGTTTTTGATTCTCAAGAAGTACTCTTTAGTATCATTTTTCCAACAAAAAGTTTTGGGTTCATAAACAACACACCTTTTTTGTGAAATCCAGATTGGGACATATGACATATTTCAAATGTATCTGAGTAAACACTATAACTTTGTGTTGTAATTTAGAGAATAGTTAAAACAGTTATAACACTGTGTGCCAAGTCATTTCGGTCATGTCTGACTCTTTGCGACCACATGGACTGTAGCCCACCAGGCCCCTCTGTCCATGGGATTCTCCAGGCAAGAATACTGGAGTGGATTGCTTTGCCCTCCTTCAGGGGATCTTCCCAACCCAGGGATCAAACCACTTCTCTTATGTCTCCTGCTGGCAGACATGTTCTTTACCACTAGCACCACCTGGGAAAGCCAATTATAACATTTACTGTTATTATAATATTGATATGGAGAAGGAAATATCAACCCATTCCAGTATTCTTGCCTGGAGAATTCAATGGACAAAGGAACCTCGTGGGCTATACCCATGGTGTTGCAAAGAGTCAGATTTGACTGAGCACACAGCATAATATTGATAACTGATAATAATTAGCAATTAAATTCTATGAAAGTTCTATTCATTTGATATTTTTATTTATGCAGGTAACAGTGTTGTGTAGTTTGTTATAAAATATACTTGCAAACACTCTGTACTTGAAGGACATGAAAAATATAAAATGCAGTATCTCTATTTAATAATAAAGTATAAAATTAATTTTCATTGGTAATATAATTTTTTCATTTAGCTATTTGGCTTTTGGCTACTTATATTTCTTGTTTTAAATTTGTATTTTGGAGTACAGTTTATTAAAAATGTTGTGTTGGTTTCAAGTGCACAACAAAGTGATCCAGTTAAACATGTACCTGTATCTATTCTTTTTCAAATTATTAATATTTTCCCATTTAGGTTATTACAGAGTATTGAGCCAAGTTCCCCATGCTATCAACTGCATTTCTATTAAAAAATGATCTTATATCAAGTATGATGTTAAAATTCAGGCATGTCTCCAATTTTACTTTTTAAAGTGCAATTATTTAAAAATTTCTGCTTTATTCAGAGGAACTATTTGAATTCTTATTTGAATTTTTTGTACATTCTAAATCTGCTTCCATTTTGTCAGTTGAAAACATACTCTTTTCCTAAGACTTCTGAAAAAAAATAAACCATCTACTAATCCCACAGCAAAATGATTCATTCCTTGTGAAATGGCCGATATAGTAAATAATGATACATATCACTTGTTAGAATTCTAATTGTGTGTGTGTGTGTGTGTGTGTGTGTGTGTTGTACTAGCTTGAAGCTTCTCTGAGATCAGGAGTTGTGCTTTATTTTTATTATCTTGACAAGTATTTTTTCTAGCACATGTTTCTTATAGTAAATGATCAGTAAATATTTATGACTTACATTCATGAAAATACAAATTCAACTTCCAAAAGGAGAGAGCTAGTGGGGAGAATATATTCTTAGGCAGTTCTAAGATAATGGAAGGAACACTTTAATAAATGGCTTTTCTACTTGCTTAGACAAATTCACTGTCATTATTTTTGTAGTAAATATCTACAAAAATGAAAGTTTGAATGAAAGTTTGGTCGGCCTTGTTGTTAAACCTTAATTTAAAATGGCTAATTATAATCATTAAATTCTTGTTTTCTGTGTAACATGGATAACACTTTCTTATGTGTTATGGATAAATGAAAATGTTTGCAAATAAATGCAACCAAAGTGAGTACTCTCCACTCAGCTGAAAATACCCACAAGGATATATCAAGGAGGGATTATCATGGAGAACATGATGTTTCCTAGGGGCCTCTTGAGCATTCTGAATTATAGCAAATTTTGCACTGGAGGTTGCCAGAAAAATGCAAGTGTTTCGTCCTTCCAAAGCACTCCCTGGTTAACCTAGTTATTATTTTTCTATGACGAGACTAACCAAATCAATCTGCTGGCAGACAATACTGTATTGATGTGCTCAGATGTTAGTCGTGTCCTACTCTTTGTGACCCCATGGACTGTAGCCCGCCAGCCTCTTCTGTTCATGCGATTCTCCTGGCAAGAATACTTGAGTAGGGTACCATTTCCTCCTCTAGGGGATCTTCCTGACCCAGGGATCAAACCTGAATCTCTTGGGTCTCCTGAATTGGCAGGCAGATTCTCTACCAACGCTGCCACCTGGGAAGCCCACTGTATAGATGGGAAATGTATTTCCTTTCAGGTCTTTCCTATATAAATGTGTAAATGCTAAGATTAAAAAATGAGTGGTTCAATCTTTACCTCTTCTCATTTTTCTTATCAACTCTTTTATGATTAGCAGCAGTGAAAGTTGCTCAGTCATGTCCAACTCTTTGCAACCTCATGGCTTATACAGTCCGTGGAATTCCCCAGGCCAGAATACTAGAATGGGTAACCTTTCCCTTCTCCAGGGGCTCTTCCCAACCCAGGGATTGAACCCAGGTCCCCCGCATTGCAGGAGGATTCTTTACTAGCTGAGACATTGATTATTTCCTCATTAAATTAAAAGGCTCAGTTTCTGAAGGCTGATTTGGCTATGATGGAAAGAAAATAAGGGACCATAAGGGATAACTCACTTAATTCAAAGATAATTGTCTCATGACTTACATTTTGCAATTCAAATAGAATTTAACAATGGAAATAAGTGAAAAAGATAGCCTGTGTGTGTGCCAAGTCTCTTCAATCATGTGCAAATCTTTGCAACCCCATGGACTATAGCCAGCCAGGCACCTCTGTATGAGATTCTCCAGGCAAGAATACTGGAGTGGATTGCCATGACCTCCTGCAGGGGATCTTCCTGATCTGAGGGTGAAACTTGAGTCTCTTATGTCTCCTGCATTTGCAGGGTTTTTAACCACTAGCACCACCTGGGAAGCTCAAATAAGATAGAAGTCAGCATAAATCTATAGCTGATTAAAAAACAAGGGAGGGAATAAGGCATTAAACTTACTCTAAATAAAACTAAAACTGAGTACACTTACAACTGATAGAGAGGAAGTTGCTCTATTTATTAAACAAAATGAAACATATTAATGACATGCATACTATTATATTAAACTGAATTAATGTGAAATGATAGCATATATGTTAATCAGCATCCTTTTCAAACGATAATTTTATATTAATATATTCATATTATTTTTTCTCCTATATTTTGTATTTAATGGGAATGCAAAGGATATTTTTATCCTATTGAGGGCTTATTTAGACATAGTTAGACCCCAATGTAGGTTGTTTTTTTTTTTTTTTAATGTTGTTTCACTTGGTAAGCTATATTGTAGAATAGAAAGAAATCTGTGTAAAAATGTGTTTAGAAAAGATTGCATATTTTACTTCCCATGCCTTTAGGGATTAACAAAAACTCTTCATATGGTCTACTAAGTAATATGGAAAAGCAATGTATTTAACCTTTTCTTTTTAACCTAGAGTTTCCTAAATGTATTTGATTAAAAAAAATTATTTTGCAGTATTAAAACCTGTGCAACCATGTTGCTTGACATACAGTTTGGGAAAGACTGTTTTAGGCAATCTTTTGCTTTACCCTCATATGGAACATTTGTGTCATCTGTTTTTCTTAACAGTGAGATTTTGAAAGTAAAAGCATTGTTCAGTAGTGCCAATTGAATTTGGCAGCTAGGAGAATATTTTCATGATGACTTTTGAAGCTAAGAGCTGAGATTTCTCTTGGTAAAATCCTATTTAATCATAATCTCTTAAAGCTTCAAAACCATCTTTGAGAGCCAGTGAATAGCCACAGGGATTGCAAAATGAATGCTTTCATGTGTGGGGTCCCATTGGATCCTGTAAACTTTTACCATATTTTCTATCTCTAGATTCAGTTCTCATTGCACTCTGAGGGGAGAGATGGAGAGAGAGAGGGAGGGGGAGACAATATACTTGTATTTATAAAATCTGAGATTGGAAAGTTAATTTTCTTTACTCCAATCTACAACTGTTAAATCTGTTGTTTAAATTGCATGTCAAAAATGAATACTACAGGGTATTTGTTCTGAAGTTCTTGGTTAGTATTAACTGGATAGACTGATAAGATTCATTTTAACTGTGAAGTCATACTTAGGTATTTTATTCATGTCATTTTGGATTTTACCTAGGTGGTGGGCTGTAAATATAGGATGATGGCATTGGTGAGGGTGAGTCCTTGTGCACACTTTTACACATATTTCTTTATTTCAATAGAGATAACTACATTATTCCAGTATTTTAGCAAACTTGGACTTTGAATGGTTATAAATTTGTATCATGCATGTAATTATATTAGAAATATATATTCTTAGAAAGAATGTACAAGTAACCTTCCTACACATCTCTCTTAACATCACTCCTTTCTAAAATATCTTCTGGGGCTGGTTATTTGAGGGCACCAGCAAAGCATTGTCCCCCATTTATTGAATGATGGTTCTGGTGTTCTGAGTGATTTGAGCACTGATTCAGCTTTATCACCCAAGACAGTTTACTTTATCTCTTTGACTCTGTGCTTAAATATCAATACAATGGATTTGACTATAGAACATACCACATTACATTGTTATAAATAAATGGGATACTGTGCATAAAGATTTTGAAGCAGGTATTAAAAAATAAGTGCTAATATAATTGGTGATATTTTATTACTGTATAAAATATCTTTCCCTCGAATCCCTTCTCATCCCTTTAAACTCTACAAAGCTAAACTTTTAAAAGTCTTCCAAACTTTGCTACGCATCAGAATATGCATAAGAACTAGTTTAAATAAAAGAAAGAAAGGCAAAACCAAAACAAACCAAAAACAGATTCCGGAGATCTACCTACATTCTTCCTTGAAGTCAAATATTGAAGTAGGGTTCCTTTCTATGAAGATTTGTACCAAGCTTTCATGATGTATCTTATGCAAGAACTTTTAGTGTAGTTGTATTATAAATTTGTTTAATTGCCAAGTTAGTTTCTGCCTCCAAATACCTCAAGTCCACTTCCTCATTGTCATATCCCTGATCAGCAGTTTTTCTTTCAGAAATTCCTTTGTTCTTCTGCCTTTGCTTTAAACAAACTCATAGCAGTTACAGTTTAAAAATGTTTTAAAATATTTGTTATATGCAGTATATAAAATACAATGTTTACTTATTTTTTCAATAAATCTTTCTCTCTGATCAATATAAATGCTATGAAAATTTTCCCTTGTTCTAGGTTGACTCTTACTGTCTTTTGCCTCAATTTGTTATAGCTTACTGTGAAGATTCTCTACTCAGAAGTCATCTTAACATTATTTCCCCATTATTCTTAGATGTAGATTTTAGCTTTTTTTCCAGCAAAGCAAATTATTTGCTTTTTCTGCAGCACAGTTTCATTCATCCTCCCAAACCATACATAGCTTGTTCCTCTTTTTAATTAATCAGACATATTACCTCTTTAAAAACATGATGGAAGATTTTTCTTATTTAGATATATGACCTGTAGCATGAAGTTTCATGCAAAAGTGAAAGTGAAAGTCACTAACTTCTGTCCAACTCTTTGCCACCCAGAATTCTCTGGTCCAGAATACTGGAGTGGGTAGCCTTTCCCTTCTCCAGAGGATCTTCCCAACTCAGGGATCGAACCCAGGTCCCCTGCATTGCAGGTGGATTCTTTACCAGCTGAGCCATCAGGGAAGCCCAGGAATATTGAGGTGGATGGCCTATCACTTCTGCAGGGGATCTTCTTGGCCCAGGAATCGAACCGGGGGCACCTGCATTGCAGGATTCTTTTTTTTTTTCATTTATTTTTATCAGTTGGAGGCTAATTACTTTACAACATTGCAGTGGGTTTTGTCATACATTGACATGAATCAGCCATGGATTTACATGTATTCCTCATCCCGATCCCCCCTCCCACCTCCCTCTTTACCTGATCCCTCTGGGTCTTCCCAGTGCACCAGGCCCGAGCACTTGTCTCACGCATCGCAGGGATTCTTTATCAGCTGAGCTACAAGGGTCCCAAGTAGAAATAGATTAGAGTACTCTGCTTGGGCATGGTGGAGGACATAACTTATAATTTGGTAATATTACTGTTTAGAAAGAGATTGAAGGAAACTTCCCTGGTGGTCCACTAGTTAAGAACCTGCCTGCCAATGCAGGGGACCTGGGTTCCGTCCCTGTCTGGGAAGGTCACACATGCCAAGGAGCAGCTAAGCCTGTATGCCACAACTTCGGAGCCCATGCGCCTAGAGCTTCCCCACAAGGGAAGACATTGCATGAGAAGTCCTCTGCATCAAAGACTAGCCCCGCTCGCTGCAACTGGAAAAAGACCGCACACAGCAACACAGAACAAGCACAGCCGAAATACATAAACAGTCACTGTTTAAAAAGGTTGAGGTGTCACAGTCTGTTGAGGAATATTCTATGTGAATTTTTAACTTAGGAGTGTTTAATAAAGTGTGACAGTGTTAGTCACTCAGTCGTGCCTGACTCTCGCGACCCCCGGGACAGCAAGCAGCCCACCAGGCTTCTCTATCCATAGCATTTTCCAGGCAAGAACCCTGGAGTGGGTGGCCATTTCCTTCTCCAGGCAATCTTCCTGACCCAGGGATTGAACCCGGGTCTCCTGCACTGCAGGCAGATTCTTTACTGACTGAGCTACCAGGGAAGCCCTAATAGACCTAAAAGTGTTTAATGTGTGTTAGTCACTCAGTCATGTCCAACTCTTTGTGATCCCTTGGACTGTAGACCTCTTGCTCCTCTGTCCATGGGATTCTCTAGGCAACAACATTGGAGTGGGTTGTCATTTTCTTGCCCAGGGAAAAGTTTTTAATAGATATCTATCAAATATAGGGAATAGCAGTATTATGACTTGGAATGAACCAGGGTAGAATCATTTAAATGAGATGCAAGAAGAAGTTTCTGAAAGAAGAGGTCACAATTGGAAAAGTATAAAAGGATGTAACATGTTTCATATAGTCTAATTTTTTTTCTGAAATATGGAACATTGATATCTAACAGAAGAGTAGGGTAGAAGGAATATAAGAGACTTAGCACCAAAATTCCATTTGTGTGTTTGATTACATAATCCTAATCCAAGGTTTAGAGTAGAATATGGGCACTGGCTACAGAGATTTTGCTCAAGTAACTGTATTGTAAGTCGTCTGTTGCAATTGAGGCTGGGACTGGTGCAGTGAGCCCCATGACTCAATTTGCCATAAAGTAGAATGATGACAGTGGTTGAAGATTTAAATAAAATGGAAGCCCAAGAATTTGTAATAGCACCCACCAACACAATTATAATTTTTCTCGAACAGTGAAAACCACCTGAATTTTTGGTAGGATGTCTAATAGCATCTCCAAATATCTAAAACCTAGTTCACAGAAACTTGTAGCAAAAGGAATTATGTAGATGTGATTAAATTAAGGGTATTGAGATACTGAGATTATCCATATATGCCATAAATATAATTGAGTGTTTTTTTAAGTGGAATTCAGAGTTTGATTTGACTACAGAACAAAAGACAATGTGTGAACTGAAGTAAGAAACTATGCTGCTCTCTTTGCTGATGAAGAAAAGAGTCATGAGTCAAAGAATGTAAGAAATGTAGCTAAAAGCTGGAAAAGTTATGAAATTGATCTTCCCAGAGACTCTCTAGAGGGAACCTGGCACTTCTGTCACTTTGATTTCAGCCCAGGGAAACTGATTTTGGATGACCCTAAAAAGTGTGATCGTTTCAAGAGAAGTATGCTGTTTTAAGGTCCCAAGTTTGGGGTTATTTGTTAAAACAGGCATGGGACACTAAAGACCCCTCCCCCTTTTTTTAATGGAAGAAGAATGGGCATTGACTGAATTCTGAGGAAATGTGGCCACCCAGTAGTATGGATGAACAGGAAACAGGTAATTTGAAGTTATTAGTGAGAGAGAATTGATGACAAAATAAGGTAGCTTATTCAGAATAAGTTGAGGGCTAGTAGCTGAGGCTGTGAAAGTGAGATTCAGAGAGAAAGGAAAGACCATGGGGTCACAAAGAGTTGGATACAACTGAGTGATTTTCATTTTCACTGTACTGAGATTAAAGGAGGTGAAATGAAAGTAATAACTGATAGATCTGAAGGAACAATTTTTATAGTAACCAGGCATTATTAGGATTTTAGAACCCACAGATAGAGCCCAGTATGAGGCAGTGTAGCGGAGCTGAGGCTCTCAGATAGAACTGCTGAGACCTGAGTGTTCTATTCTTAATTCTTCTGTCCTTTTCCCTTTCAGGTCACCCTCAGATAACCTGAAAGTAGCAAAAAAAATATTATGCAATGACTAAAAAGTTGGAGCTGTGCAGTGAGTTCTATTTATTCACTTATTAAATATTATTTAAAAGTATTTGGGATATTATCTCTATTTTACTATTATAAAAATGAGTATGTAAAAAATGTGTGATAGTAAAAATCATAAATAAACTGACTATCAATTTGTATAGGAATGCAGAAATAACTGTTGGTCTATTTTGTATGTATACAGTTTGGTGTTAATTTACTAATCCAATTTATTATATGAGCATTCATTTTCCTAAAGCTTGGGTCTTTCCTTTCTGCTCCTTAAGGCAATAATACCAGGAGAAAATTGGCATCATCTTTTGCTTCTTAAGATGTATTAACATATAAAAAAGAGATTGAAAGGAGACTAAGAAGATTTATGAGACTAGCAAGATTTATAAAAGATCAGCGGGAAGTAAATAGCACTGACATAAGTCCTTTAATAAAAAGAGCCCTCTTAGTCTTTGAGACCTTTGAATCCAGTTCTTTGTGACTCATCCCAGTAATTATTGCACGGGTAAGTTATTGTGCCCTAAGACACACAACTGAATTGTTCTCCATGTAATATAGAAAGTTCTCTGCCACATGGTATACATTTCTAAGATTTTTAGCTGGGCTTCTTTGGGTCCCATTGTATCTACTATAATGCAATTCTCCACAGGTTATGGAACTTGGCCCACAGGCATCATGAGATTATTTACAACATGTCACATAGGATAGTTAGATTTAGCAATATAACTCCTGGAACATAATAATGAATTTCCTGATTATTTTTAACAAATGAGGCTTACATCTTAATTTTCACAATACTGGGAAATAAGCTACTCTAACTGAACCCATTCTCAGGTTATCTTTTCATATTTAGTTGATGAAGGAATTGTTCATCCTATAAAGTTAGCACATTTTATAGGAACTTATTATTAGTTTGGGTTGTTCAATCAAAAGACTGTGCAGCAAGGAAGTGTGTATTTTTAAAGAAAATGTCTTCTGTGAGAGCTGAGTTTTTGTTGACACAACAGAAGACAGTTATTCAGCATTTTTTGATGTGCCACAGTTTCCAGTTTTTCAATATTTAATTTTATTTTATTTTTGTTTTTTTGCTTTACATCTAAGTTTGGGTTTGTATCTTTTCCTTCTAACTCTTCATGTGGCAGACTTTCTGTTGTCTCACAGCTTTCTCATTTACAGAAAAGAACACTTGCTCCTCTGAAATCATTGTCATATATTAGGCTAATGCTGTTGTCCCCACCTGGAACTGAATTGCTTGGTGGAACATTTGCTTTCACTGTTTGTGCAATATGCATTTATTCCTTTTATGAATGCTTTAAAGTCCATTGAGATTAAAAAAAAATAAAGAAAATGTCTTTAATTAGTATTATTACAAGAGTAATGTATTCTGTTGCAAAACTTTATAAAAATATATAAGTGTAGAACATTGAAAGTAACAGTCAGTAGTCCTTTAGGCTGTAACCAACAATTATTTGATAACATTTTCTCATTCAAAGTCAACATTAGTCTTACACATTTGGTCTTGAAATCTGTTTCATTTACTAGTTATAAGAAACTGTTTATAGATGTTTTGTGACTCTTTAATATTCCAAACTATATATAATTATAATTTTTAAAAGTTCTGTTAATAAACATTAATGTTTATTTCATGTTTTACTAACACAGAACACATTTCTAATTATTTTTTTCTCTTGGTCAAATTAAATTTTGAGAACTGAAGTTGATTTGGAATATTATGTCCTAACATTGTACTCTAACTTCACTACACTTTTGTGTTTGGACTTGTAGATATTTTCCACTGAATATTTTACTACTCTGTAAAGGGAATAATGAAATACATTTAGCATTTCAAACTTCAATTGATTTTATTGTTAAGTCAAATGACATTAAACATTTTAAAAAATAAAGTGTATGATCTACCTTTGCATTTTTTTTTCTTGGTGCACTTATAATTTGGAAGCTTTCTGTTTGGTCCACTTAAATGTTGAATCATATTCATATATATCATGTGCAAGTATACTTGTGGATTGGTCATAACTGAAGTCACAGACAGTTTTAATATATTTTAACTTTTAATTTATTCTAACATACTCCCTACTTTCAAAAACAGCAACACCCATAGATTTTGGGGTTTCATTTGCTTAATAATATTCACTTGATTCCTATATATTATATGTATTTATAATGTGTATATTTAAAAGATATATATAGTTGTTTTCATTCAGTTGCTAAACTGTGTCTGATTCTTTGTGACCCTTGATAGCTTTGGGCTTCTCTGATACCTCAGTTGGTAAAGAATCCACCTGCAAAGCAGGAGACCCTGGTTTAATTCCTAAGTTGGGAATATCCCCTGGAGAAGGAAACAGCTAGCTACCCACTCTAGTATTCTGGCCTGGAGAGTTCCATGGACTGTATAGTCCATGGGGTCAAAAAGAGTTGGACTTGACTGGGCGACTTTCACTTCACTTCACTTTTCTACCCCATGGACTGCAGAATGCCAGGCTCCTCTATCCTTCACTATTTCCTGGAGTTTGCTCAAATTCTTGTCTATTGAGTTGGTGATGCTATCTAACCATCTCATCCTCTGCACCCTTTTCTCCATTTGCCTTCAATCTTTCCCACCATCAGGTTTTTTTTTCCAATGAGTAAGCTCTTCACATCAAGTGGCCAAAGAATTTGAGCTTCAGTCTCAGCATCAGTCCTTGCAAAAAGTATTCAGCGTTGATTTCCTTTAGGATTAACTGGTTTGATCTCCTTGCTGTCCAATGGACTCTTAAGAGTCTTCAGCACCACAGTTTAAAAGCATCAATTCTTTGTCACTCAACCTTTTTTATGGTCCAACTCTTATATCTGTAAATGACTACTGGAAAAACCATAGCTCTGACTATATGTAACTTTGTCAGCAAAGTGATGTCTCTGCTTTTTAATGTGATGTCTAGATTTGTTATAGCTTTCCTTGCTAGGAGCAAGCATCTTTTAATTTCATGGGTGTAATCACCATCAGCAGTGATTTTGGAACCCAAGAAAATAAAATCTGTCACTGCTGCCACTTTTCCCCTTCTACTTGCCATGAAGTGATGGGACTGGATGCCATGGTCTTAGTTTTCTGAATGTTGAGCTTTAAGTCAACTTTTTCACTCTCCTCTTTCACCTTCATCAAGAGGCTCTTTAGTTCTTCCTCACTTCCTGCCATTAGAGTGGTGTCATCTGCATATCTGAGCTTGTTGATATTTCTCCTGGCAATCTTGATTCCACCTTGTGCTTCATCCAGCCAGGCATTTTGCAAGATGTACTTTGCATATACATTAAATAAGCAAGGTGACAATATACAGCTTTGACATACTCCTTTCCCAATTTTGAACCAGTGAGTTACTCTGATTCTGTTGTTTCTTGACATGATTTAAAAATTGGGAGAGTTCCTGTTGTTGACATATTTCACAGGGTATATGTAATAATTTATGTATGAAATGCAATGCAAGTTTATGTTCTTGAAGAATGAATAAGGAATAATTGCAAGACATCTGGATGACAGAAAAGTGGAAGAGTAGAGCACCAGGGATTTGACAAGATATTCAAAAAAGGAAATTTCATAGGAAATGTAACAGTTTGAATATAGGAAGCTAAAACATTATAAACCCTACTCTACAGTTCATGACATATAAGGTATAGAGAAAAAAGTTTAGAAAAGTAATACTAAGACATTAATACTAATTTTATGCTTGGCACTGTGCTAAGAGATTAATGCTTATTTTTTACATTCACCAACAATAATGAATTAACTGTTATCATTATCCATATTTACAGATTAGTAACAAGAAGTTTCTTAAATTCAGTTGACCAAGATCAAATAGCATAAAAGCAGCAACCGTGGCAGTCAAATGCAGGAAGTGTGTCTATAAGCTGATTTATTTTCCTTTCTGTTATTACTGAGCTTTAGTCACCATGCCCAGCATCCCATTTAATTATCAGTATTTGAAATAAAAACATGTCAAAATATAAATTTATGTATGTAGATATATAACTAAAATTATAGAGATATGACATTGGTCCTGATTTTATGTCATTCCTTCTCAGCATAAGATTTGAAGGCACTTAGGTACTAAAATGTTCCTTCTAGGTTTCCTTAATATCCACATTAGCAGTATGGCTTTTTAGTGGATAGAAATAGAGTTTCATAGATGGATTCTTTTTCTGGTCCTGAAAATCCATTAATGACATACATTCTATTAATTCCACACACTCATTGAATGAGAAAACTGAATCCAGACACACTATAGTTTTGAAAACTACAGAACAAATATCATATGTTTTCTGATTTTTCCATCTGCATTTTATAAAAATTTCCATATTACATAAACCTATGTATCTGTATATATCTATATCTGTCAATCTACCTATCTTAGTAAACTTAGATTCTGTTATTTTCCCTTTGATTTCCATTCTCACCTTTTGATTTAAGACTTGAAAAAGAGCCACAAGGACATTGCAAGAGAAATCGTCTTCTTGGTATTCCTAGTTTGGAACAGAAGTTAAAATATACTAAATCTCATGAGAAAGTCTGCCTAATGACATTTACAGCTCAATTTTACTGATTCAGAAGATTTGAATAAGCTTCAGATAAGCATCAAAGTTTACTCAAGGTGAACCTGAATTCTGAAACTTCTAAAGTTCCATCATCGATAATTCTACCTTACTTTTGAAGATGTCAGCCATAGCATCCCAGGGGAAATTCTGGTTTGCCATTGTACCTCACAGTCAAGGATGAATAAGGTCATGTATTAGCCACTTTATTAAAAGCATGAGATAAGGGCAGACTGAGAGGAAAGTTCCTTAAGAACTCAATGATGGAAAGAAGTGGGAAGATGTCTTGATAATGACTGGGTGGTATAAGGTCATGGGACTTCCCTTGTAGCTCAGTCCGTAAAGAATCTGCCTGCAGTGCTGGAGACCTGGGTTGAATCCCTAGTTTGGGAAGATCCCCTGGAGAAGGAAATGGCAACCCACTCTAGTATCCTGGCCTGGAAAATTTCATGGACAGAGGAGCCTGGTGGGCTGCAGTCCATTGGGTTGCAAAGAGTCAGGGACATCTGAGTGACTAACACTTACTTGTTTAGTATAAGGTCATGCAGTTCATCTACTATATTTTAAAACTATTTATTATTTAAAGTAATAATGATACTAAATAGTTAAATGTAACTGTGTCAATGGAATTGATATTTTTATGTGTACAGACTAAGTCAGTAGATCAGAACTTGGAAGAGTATATATATATATATATATATACATATATATAATAAAATAGCATACACATTAAAATTAATTTTATACATATAACTATTTTAATGAAGATGAAATTAAATATTAATATTAATATTAATGAAAACTTTCTCTAATACAAATGTACATATGTAATGTATAATACTCTTTACATTAGGATATTTCAGAACAAGTTTGAGGGACAGTTAAGTTAGGAGTAGTTAAATACTTGCATAAAATTTGAGGTTTATGCCCACCTTTATGATCTTCACAACTGAACTTATTTAAAACCCTTTCAACAAAGAAGAGTCAACTGATAAAGCTGTCTCAAATTTAAGTTCTTAATCTTTGGTACAGCTTAATGGAAAATAATTTCTTCATCTTTGATTCTCTGTCTTTAAGTTTATAAAACAGTAAGTGATAAAAAAGATAAATCATCCACAGTGGTTCCTTAATTATTCTTAATTACATTTTTCCCATATGCTAATTAGTTTTCTAAGTTGCTTAGACTAATCTCAGGAGCACAAAGACAACTTTCTATACCACATTTTTATTAAGCTCAATACACTGTATGCAATTTTTAAATAGATTTATAGAAATTATTAAGAACAACTTAATGTGTGCATGTTCTTGTCTTTTTATTTTCTCTTTGAAAGAGAATCTTAGGATCCTGCTATTTTTTTCTTTCTAGTATAGCAAACTAACATCTGTGCAATTATACAAACCTGCAAATTACTTTTTTTCTTGTGAGCTAATTGCTTCAAAATTATAATGGAAAAAGATTTCAAAACCTAAATGCAAAGCAATGTTAGGCAAAATTAAATTGTAAACATTCTGATTAACATACAAAATTTAATGAATCTGTTTTGATGGAAAATCTTGAAAATAATGGAAGTGTATAGAACTGTTGGCAAATATTTACTTTAATTAATGAATTTCTATAATTGATAGTTGTATTTCACATTAAACAATTATTATTTAACCCACATTCATTTTATTTTCTTCTTTATAAAATGAGGCTATCCTTAGGAATCATAAAAAATAAAAAAGTAAAACTGAATTGAATTACGTGCTTTCTTCACAGACTAAGAAACAGAATGAAAACACTTAACTTTAAATTAATAACATTATTATTTTGATATATTTGAAACAGTTGCTCAGTCATGTCCAACTCTTGGTGACCCCATGGTCTGTCCATGGTATTCTCCAGGGAAGAATACTGGAATGTGGTTGCCATTTGCTTCTCTAGGAGATCTTCCCAATCCAGGGATTGAACCTGGGTGTTTGGCAATTCAGGCTGATTCTTTACCATCTAAGTTACTAGGGAAGACCCTTAAATGAAACAGGAAAAATCAGCCAAAAAAAAAAAAAATGTAGTCCACAGAACAAACTCACTCAGTGAACCTTTACTATCTTGTCTGTGAATATTAGTTAGGTGTCATCTTTTGTAATTTATTGTCTCCCATTTCAAATTTTTTTTTCCATTTATTTTTATTAGTTGGAGGCTAATTACTTTACATCATTGAAGTGGTTTTTGTCATACATTGTAATGAATTAGCCATGGATTTACATGTATTCCCCATCCCGGTCCCCCCCTCCCACCTCCCTCTCCACCCGATCCCTCTGGGTCTTCCCAGTGCACCAGGCCCGAGCACTTGTCTCATGCACCCAACCTGGGCTGGTGATCTGTTTCACCCTAGATAATATACATGTTTCGATGCTGTTCTCTTGAAACATCCCACCCTCGCCTTCTCCCAGAGTCCACAAGTCTGTTCTATACATCTGTGTCTCTTTTTCTGTTTTGCATATAGGGTTATCGTTACCATCTTTCTAAATTCCATATATATGTGTTAGAATACTGTAATGGTTTTTATCTTTCTGGTTTACTTCGCTCTGTATAATGGGCTCCAGTTTCATCCATCTCATTAGAACTGATTCAAATGAATTCTTCTTAATGGCTGAGTAATATTCCATGGTGTATATGTACCACAGCTTCCTCATCCATTCGTCTGCTGATGGGCATCTAGGTTGCTTCCATGTTCTGGCTATTATGAACAGTGCTGCGATGAACATTGGGGTGCACGTGTCTCTTTCAGATCTGGTTTCCTTGGTGTGTATGCTCAGAAGTGGGATTGCTGGGTCATATGGCAGTTCTATTTCCAGCTTTTTTAAGAAATCTCCACACTGTTTTCCATAGTGGCTGTACTAATTTGCATTCCCACCAACAGTGTAAGAGGGTTCCCTTTTCTCCATACCCTCTCCAGCATTTATTGCTTGTAGACTTCTGGATAGCAGCCATCCTGACTGGCGTGTAATGGTACCTCATTGTGGTTTTGATTTGCATTTCTCTGATAATGAGTGATGTTGAGCATGTTTTCATGTGTTTTTTTGCCATCTGTTTGTCTTCCTTGGAGAAATGTCTGTTTAGTTCTTTGGCCCATTTTTTGATTGGGTCATTTATTTTTCTGGAGCTGAGCTGGAGGAGTTGCTTGTATATTTTTGAGATTAATCCTTTGTCTGTTGCTTCGTTTGCTATTATTTTCTCCCAATCTGAGGGCTGTCTTTTCACCTTGCTTATAGTTTCCTTTGTTGTGCAAAAGCTTTTAAGTTTCATTAGGTCCCATTTGTTTATTTTTGCTTTTATTTCTAATATTCTGGGATGTGGGTCATAGAGGATCCTGCTGTGATTTATGTCAGAGAGTGTTTTGCCTATGTTCTCCTCTATGAGTTTTATAGTTTCTGGTCTTACATTTAGATCTTTAATCCATTTTGAGTTTATTTTTGTGTATGGTGTTAGAAAGTGTTCTAGTTTCATTCTTTTACAGGTGATCCTCTACATAGAAAACCCTAAAGACTCTACCAGAAAATTACTAGAGCTAATCAATGTATACAGTAAAGTTGCAGGATATAAAATTAACACACAGAAATCTCTTGCATTCCTATACACTAACAATGAGAAAACAGAAAGAGAAATTAAGGAAACAATACCATTCACCATTGCAACAAAAAGAATAAAATACTTAGGAGTATATCTGCCTAAAGAAACAAAAGACCTATACATAGAAAACTATAAAACACTGATGAAAGAACTCAAAGAGGACACAAACAGATGGAGAAATATACCGTGTTCATGGATTGGAAGAATCAATATTGTCAAAATGGCTATACTACCCAAAGCAATCTATAGATTCAATGCAATCCCTATCAAACTACCAACGGTATTTTTCACAGAACTAGAACAAATAATTTCACAATTTGTATGGAAATACAAAAAACCTCGAATAGCCAAAGTAATCCTGAGAAAGAAGAATGGAACTGGAGGAATCAATCTGCCTGACTTCAGACTATACTACAAAGCCACAGTCATCAAGACAGTATGGTACTGGCACAAAGACAGAAATATAGATCAATGGAACAGAATAGAAAGACCAGAGATAAATTCACGAATCTATGGTCAGCTTATCTTCGACAAAGGAGGCAAGGATATACAATGGAAAAAAGACAACCTCTTTAACAAGTGGTGCTGGGAAAACTGGTCAACCACCTTTAAAATATGAAACTAGAACATTTCAAATTTTTAACAATGAATTGTTTGCACTCTCCCCACACAGATGTACTTTCCTAAAATGTTTCTCTGCCTTTTTGTCCCAACTAGCCTTAGTCTACATTTTACTTCCTTCCAAATGATTTATTCAAATCTTAAAGTCCACTATGTAAATAATTTCTATGTAGCTGACTTTTCCTTTAAGTTTAGGGATTTCTTGTCTTCTGGAGTGGAGTGATCTTTCCAAAATATATCTTTCTAAAATAATATCTTTACTTATAATTTAAAAAGTGGTTAAAACCTGCAAACCACTTGAATACTCTAAGGGAATGGTTGAATTAATTATGCTAATACTCTAATATGGAACTAGCATGCCACTATTTCACCTGGAATGATAGTTATAATATTTTGTCAAATTGTCACACTAAGTACAAAGGAATAAGTGTAATATTAATTTTTAAAACCAACATATATGTGACTATGAGCATAAATAAATGTTAGAAATACATTCACCAGGTAATTAATGGTGGTTACATAACAGGACAGGGTGTGAATGGTACGTGTGGAGTTGAGAATTACTTTGTCTTCCTTATGCAGAAGACAAGCAGCCTCTCAAAGCTGAAGAAAAGGTCAGCCATATATAAATTGGATTTATCTGGTGGCTCAGATGGTAAAGTATGTGTCTATAGTGTGGAAGACCCAGGTTTAATGCAGACTACAATCTCTGATCCAAGATTTTCAAGACACCGTTACAGAATAAAAACAAAGAAACCATAGCTGGGCACGTCATAAACAAGTAAGAGAAAACTGAAGGTTAAAAAGCAAAAATCTTTAAAACTGTCTGCGGAGTGTGTACTTTCCTCAGTTCTGTCTCGTCCCAACAAAAATTTGAAGTGACAGACGGACCAGTGTTAAAGCCCCGTGTAATTTTCTCAGACAGACCAGTGTTTACGGCTCTGTGTTACAGCTGTTTTATTTAGAAAAACCAAAGGAGAATACATCCTCCACGTGTGAGGGTGGGCTGAGCCAAAAATCAAGAAGAGAAGAGAAGCCCCCAGCCCAATTTTGGCTCTTCTTTTTATATTTTTTTTTTTTTTTTCCTCCTCCCCCGGGCCTGCTCTATGTAAATAGGGCTAGCCAAGAGTGCTGTTTGTTTTACCGGAGGTCCTCACTCCAGTCCTTGGACTGCCCTTTGCTCTATTTTTGTGGCTTTTCCCTTCTTTGTCTTTTAGCCACTGCCATTCTGGGCTCCTTTCTCCTACTCTAACTACCTAACAAAACAATCGAGAAAAAAATAAATCACATAGAATAACGATAATGGCAGAATTCAGAACACGCATAACAGAAAACAGTAGAATGACAACATTAATGTGCTGAAAGGGAACAAAAGCTTGTCATTGAAAAATTCTATATCCTGCAAACACATCCTTTCAAAATGAAGGCAAAAGAGGGCATTTTCCTATAAAGGAAAAGTGATATACTCTTTGCTGGCAAGTGTGTTAGTCACTGAGTTGTGTCCAATTCTTTGGGATCCCATGGACTGTAGCCCACCAGGCTCCTCTGTCCATGGAATTCTCATGGCAAATAGAAGGAGGAAAAGTGGAAACATTGACAGATTTTATTTTCTTGGGCTCCAAAATTGCTGCAGATGGTGACTGCAGCCATGAAATTAATACACACTTGCTCCTTGGAAGCAAAGCACTGACAAAGTTAGAGACATAGGAAAATGCAGAGAAATCACTTTGCCGACAAAGTCCACATAAGTCAAATCTCTGCTTTTTCCCATACTCATGTACAGATGTGAGTGAGTAGGTGTTTGCTCAGTCGTGTCCAACTCTTTGAGACTCCACGGACTGTAGCCCACCAGGCTCCTCTATCCATAGGATTCTCCAGGCAAGAATACTGGAGTGGGTTGCCACTTCCTTCTACAATGGATGTGAGGGTTGGACCATGAAGGAGGCTGAGTATCAAAGAACTGATCTTTCGAATTGTGTTGCTGGAGAAGACTCTTGAGACTCCTTTGGACTGCAAGGAGATCAAACCAGTCAATCCTATAGGAGATCAACCCTGAATATTTATTAGAAGGGCTGTTCTGACAGTCTAATACTTTGGTCACTTGATTTGAAGATCTGACTCATTGGAAAAGAAACTGATGCAGGAAGATTGGAGGAAAAATGAGACACAGGCAGCAGAGAATGAGATAGGTAGACAGCATCTCAATGGACAAGAAATTGAACTAACTCTAGGGATAGTGGAAAATAGAGGAGCGTGGCATGCTGCAGTCCATGGGGTTGCAAAGAGTCATATTTGACAAAGACTGAACAGCAACAAGCACATTGTTAACAGATATATCATGCTTCTCATGACAAGCTCATGAATAATATTATGTACCATTCATTGTGATGATGTTTCATTAATAATTCTATAAACAGCCCAGAAAATTGTAGAGAAATTTAAAGTGCAATAGCAATCTTTAAAAAAAATTCCATATTTGCAAAAGTAAGTATGCTGTATTATTTTAAAATAAGGATTACCTAAATGGACTTCCCTGGTGGCTCAGATGGTAAAGTGTCTGCCTACAATGTGGGAGACCTGGGTTCGATCCCTAGGTTGGGAAGATCCTCTGGAGAAGGAAATGGCAACCCACTCCAGTACTCTTGCCTGCAAAATCCCATGGATGGAGGAGTCCGGTAAGCTACAGTCTGTGGGGCCGCAAAGAGTCAGACATAGCTGAGCGAATTCACTTCACTTTACTTCAAATTGTATAAAATCCAAATAAAAAAATAGTATTTTTTATAACCTCCCCCTAGAGACAGTGCTTTAACAGTCTGTTTGGCAAAAGAGAGGGTTCCTTATACCTTTAGGATATATATGGTAGAAGACCAGTGAAAATTTTGGGATAGCACAAGAAAACATATGTGTTTAAGTACAGAAGGGAAATAAAGGTTGCCATTCGGGGCATGTTAGAAAGTAGCTGTCACTTACTTCTTTAATAATCAGGCATTTGGCCCATAAGGAGATACGGCTCCTATTGGATATCGAGAGATCATGTACTTGCCAATAAAGCAAGAACAGAAGGCACCCATAGACTGATCCAAGGGAAAAGTGAAATAACCGATGTGTTTTAGTTATGCTATATCTGTGGAATACAATCTCATAAATTTAAATTTGTTAAATGGTAGTCAACTCAAAGGAGTTGTTCAAATCAAATGTAGGTGAAACAATGTGATTTTGTCAAAATGAAATTGTTTCTTGTTAGCTTGTTGTGTATATCAAAGACTTTTAAAAATGAAACAAGCTCTAGTCTCTTGATTATGTCTTATCTCTTTCCATTTGATTTTTAAGCATTCTTTATAATCACAGGGCCTTATTGACATTATTAGTAAATATAAACAGTTTTAACTTAAACATCAAACCCCTAGTAGTTATATTTCTTTTTTCACATTAGCATAGTAATAAATAAAATATGCTTGCTCAATTTAAATTGAAATAGAATTTAAGTGATTAGTCTGAATCTAGAATAATACATACAATAATAGATTCATGTTATTACTTTAAGAATCCAAGTAATAGCAACAAAAATGGAATGAACTATGATAATAATAGAAAGACCAATAGCTAGTCCCACATTTCTTCTTATCAGACATATTATCTGTCTAGGTTTCAGTATTTTGTTTTCTAAGATGAGTGTGAGAAGTTTCAAAACAGAAAGACACTTATAAGAGACTAGGATTGGTAAATACACAGAATACACACCTCCCGTATCCTGTGTCCAGGATAGACATTATTAATTAATGGTAATATTTTTCACTGATAAGTTTTAATATTAACCCCAAATTTCTACATAGTGCCTCTGGACCACCAGTATCAGTTATTTAGAATTCCCAGTAAGATGATAATTGTTTGTTATTTATTGTTGAGATGACTTTTATAGTATGTTTATTTTCTCTTCCAGTTCAAGCACCTTATCTTTCTCCTTTTATAAAAGTTACCATCATTACTGTTTAAAATTGATATATTGAGATGTATACAACAGGCCAGCATCACAGTACCAGGGCATGAGTTCAATTCACAGTGATCCAGATTAAAAGTCCACGTTTTGAACTAACTACTTGAGATGTAATTTTATGTGTCAATGTGACTGGACTACAGGCAACCAGAGAGTTGCCAAAACATTTCTGAATGTGTCTGTGAGGGTGCTTCTGGAAGAGATCAGCATTTCAATTGGTAATCTAAAGAAGATCACCCTCACCAAAGTGGATGAGCATCATCCAATCTATTGAGGGTCTGAAGAAAGCAAAAATGTGACAGAAAGGCAAATTTACTCTTTTTTTGATCTGACACATCCGTCTTCCCCTGCCTTCAGATATTGACATCTTTGTTCTTGAGCCTATGGACTCAGACTGAGTTACACCACTAACTGTCACTCCAGCTCAAAGATTGCAGATCATGAAGCTCCATAATCATGTAAGCCAATTATAAATAAATATATTTACTAATAATTGGGGATATATAGACAAATGATCCATGATTTACGATGATTTGACTTATGACTTTCAACTTTACATAAAAGTGCAAAAATTATATGCATTTAGTAGAAACTGTGGTTCAAATTTTGAATTTTGATGTTTTCCTGTTCTAGTGATATGCCTTGTACTATCCTTTCATGATGCTGGGAGGTGGCAGAGAGCTGCAGCTCCTGGTGAACCACAAGATCACAAGGGTAAACTCAAGCCCATTCAGTACCCATATGATCATTTTGTTTTTCAATTTCAGTACATTATCCAATAAGTTGCATGAGCTATTCAACACATTTTTATGAAAAAAGCTTTGTGTTAGCTAATTATGTCCAACTGTAGGCTAAGGGAAATGTTCTAAGCACATTTAAGGTAGGTTGATTTATTGCTGCTTAGTTGCTAAGTCCTGTCTGACTCTTTTGTGACTCCATGGACTGTAGCCTGCCAGGCCCTTCTGTCTGTGAATTTCCCAGGACATACTGGAGTGGGTTGCCATTTCCTTCTCCAGGGGATCTTCCCAACCCAGGGACTGAACCCACATCTCCTGCACTGGCACACAGATTCTTTACTACTGAAACAAGGTAGGTTACAGTAAGCTATAATGTTCAGTTGCTTAGGTGTATAAAATGAATTTCTGACTTACAAGTTCAGTTCAGTTTAGTTGCTCAGTTGTCTCTGACTCTGTGACCCCATGGACTGCAGCATGCCAGGCCTCCCTGTCCATCACCAACTCCCAGAGTCTACTCAAACTCATGTCCATTGAGTTGGTGATGCCATCCAACCATCTAATCCTCTGTCATCCCCTTCTCCTCCCACCTTCAATCTTCCCCAGCATCAGGGTCTTTTCAAATGAGTCAGTTCTTTGCATCAGGTAGCCAAAGTATTGAAATTTCAGCTTTAGCCTCAGTCCTTCTAATTAATATTCAGAACTGATTTCCTTTAGGATGGACGGTTTTGATCTCCTTGCAGTCCAAGGGACTCTCAAGAGTCTTCTCCAACACCACAGTTCAAAAGCATCAATTCTTCAGCTCTCAGCTTTCTTTATAGTCCAACTCTCACATCCATACGTGACTACTGGAAAAATGATAGCTTTGATGATATGGACCTTTGTTGGCACAGTAGTGTCTCTGCTGTTTAATATGCTGTCTAGGTTGATCATAACTTTTCTTCCAAGGAGCAAGCATCTTTTAATTTCATGGCTGTAGTATAATTAATTTCATGAAATTAATTAATTTCACAGTGAGATTAATTTCACTGTGCTTTGGAGACCCCAAAAATAAAGTTTGTCACTGTTTCCACATCTATTTGTCATGAAGTGATGTGACCAGATTCCATGATCTTAATTTTCTGAATGTTGAGTTTTAAGCCAACTTTTTCACTCTCCTCTTTCACTTTCATCAAGAGGCTCTTTAGTTCTTCTTCACTTTCTTCCATGAGGGTGGTGTCATCTGCATATCTGAGGTTATTGATATTTCTCCTGGTAATCTTGATTCCAGCTTGTGCTTCATCCAGCCCAGTGTTTCTCTGATGGCTCAGACAGTAAAGAATTTGACTTATAAATTTTCATTTCATGATGGGCTTCTCAGTATAAAACCCCATCATAAGTCAAGGAAGATCTGTATATATCCTATTGGTTCTGTTTCTTTGGAAAATCTTGACTTACATACTATCCATTTTAAGTTCTTTAATTACTAGAAAGTTTAAGATGATCCAAAATAAAATTGAAGTCATAAAGCTAATTTTTTCTCAAGTCTGAAATCATGGAAGTATTCATGGTCATCTTTGAATATGTACTCTCTTTAAAAAGAATGTCCTAAAGCAGAATTATATTTCCTTCTTTTTAAGGGTTGTTTCTGTTTGGAATTCAAGGCTACTGCCATTTATTCACAACATTCTAATATGTCCTCATGCTTCCCAGCTGACTTTGCCATATGTCACCTGAGGATTTGGAGCAACATATGCCAATCTTCCTTTTCATTTTCTGCAAGTGTTTATAGGTAATAGCACTAATAGCCTCTACGCTTCATTAAATATTATATTTAATTTTCTCTACAAATGCATGTGATATGAGCCATTAGCTATCTTCTGAGCCTTCCATAATTGGGAGTTCAAACCATCTATAATATGCTAACATGACTGATTTTCACAAAGCTGTACTCACAATTCAGATTTCCAAATTAGATGAAATGATTATTTTTGGCTTCATAATTAACTTAAGTAATAATTAGCATCTTTGTTGATTTTCCTGCTATATCTTTTCCTCCTAAAGTTTTTTCTATGCCCTGAACAGATATTGATACTACTAACACTATATTGCTTAATTAATTGATAAAAGATTAACATACCTTTATAAGGGCTGTAACTTCTAAGTATTAAGTTTTTAAGTGCTAGTCTGTCAGTCGTGTCTGACCCTTTGTGTCCCCATGGACTGTAGCCAACCAAGCGCCTCTGTCTGTGGAATTCTCCAGGCAAAATTACTGGAGTGGGCTGCCATTCTCTTCTCCAGGGGATCTTCCTGACCCAGGGATTGAACCCGAGTCTCCTACATGGTGGAGAAGGAAATGGCAGCCCACTCCAGTGTTCCTGCCTGGAGAATCCCAGGGACGGCGGAGCCTGGTGGGCTGCCGTCTATGGGGTCGCACGGAGTCCGACACGACTGAAGCGACGCAGCAGCAGCAGCAGCGTCTCCTACATTGCAGGCAGATGCTTTACCATCTGAGGCACCAGAGAAGCCCTGACTTCTAAGAATATACACGTATATTTTAGTAGAATGCTTAAGGCATACGGGCGGAGAAGGCAATGGCACCCCACTCCCGTACTCTCGCCTGGAAAATCCCATGGACGGAGGAGCCTGGTGGGCTGCAGTCCGTGGGGTCGCTAAGAGTCGGACACGACTAAGCGGCTTCGCTTTCACTTTTCACTTTCATGCATTGGAGAAGGAAATGGCAACCTGCTCCAGTGTTCTTGCCTGGAGAATCCCAGGGACGGGGGAGCTTGGTGGGCTGCCGTCTATGGGGTCGCACAGAGTCGGACACGACTGAAGCGGCTTAGCAGCAGCTCAACTGAAAAGAAGTCAATTTGAACACATACTTTAATATCCAGTTGTATCTTTGTGTCATAGTGTTGGACAATTTACCTGAGATGAGAGAACACTTAGAGAAAGTATTACATGAGGCAAATTTGTTCTGTTCTAAATTAATGATTAACCACTTCAATAGACTTTCATAATACTTAACAATATTAGTGTATTTCTCACTTACTTTAATGTCCCATTTTCCATAACACCTATTTCAAACTTTACCAAATTTCCACCCCCTTTGTTTCCCTCATTCCCAATAGATAATTGAACCTCCAAATTTGAATAAAATATAATTTATATAAGGCCTGATTCATAGAAGCAATGAGATGAGGAAATCTACCTATGTTTGTACACATCTTAACATCCTTCTCTCCTGCCTTAATACTGCCCTCTCTCTGGCTAAATTAAGTCTATTCTTATACAACGTTCCCCATGCCCCCTTCCTGCTTTATACAATAGCTAAAGTGTCATCAAAATCAAGGAGAGAATGAGGTTTTCCTCCTCTAGTATGGCAAACAACGGGTTTAGGAAAGGTTGTGAGGTGGTATACATAGTACTTGAAAGACTCCAGAAGAAAAAAAAAAATGTGAGGTTTTTGATCACATTTTATACCACAAATGTTATGCAGAATAAAGGCAGTGAAAATTTTCAAGGTGTTACAATGCAAGGAATTCTTAATTTGGTGTACTCCAGCTCACTAATGCCTCCTACCAAATAATACACAGAACTCAATCCATCTCTCCAACTGGGTTCACAGAGTTCAGATAAGAGCTAGATCCTAGGCCTCCCTCATCCCCATTGTGGAGGCAGTCTGAGTGCAGGCTGGAAAAGGATTTCCAGAAACAGGGTATTTTAGAATGGAGAGAATTTATTGAGAACAAAGGGCTGATGTAGTGAGGGGCACAGCAAAGACAGCTGGCCAACTTCCTGATGAGCCAGAAAGATCACACTGAAGGGAGAATAGAAAGGGAGGTGATATTAGAACAGTGGGTGGGCTCAAGGGAGAGTCAATGCTTTAGTGGGATTGCATCCACTTTTTATAGTCTCTGGAGAAGACCCTCTCCAGACCCTCTGGAAAAGGAAATGCCAACCAGTACTCTTGCCTGGAAAATCCCATGGATGGAGGAAAGTGATAGGTTACAGTCCATGGGGTCGCAAAGAGTCAGACATGACTGAGCGACTTCACTTTCTTTTCACTTTTTATAGTCTCAGGGCAAAGAAAATTTCAAGGGAAAGGGGTGGAGCTAGGTCATTGGTCAGTATTCTATATGGTGCGTATGTCCCTTAATATAGACAGGGGAGCTGGCTGGTAAGGAGCAGGATAGTGAATGAAAAACAGGATAGCCCAAGGCAATAGTTGCCTTGGAGCCTGGCTAATTCTGGGGATACTGTCCAATGACCTCAGTATCGGGTTCCACTCCCACGCCATCATTTTCACTAGAGGGACAAGTCTCCCACTTTACATCAGAATATTCCTTTCACCAATACTTCCTGAAAGGACTCAAACTTTCTAATGTATTTTGTGAGAAATCCCTTTAAGTCTTCATGTATTCCCTTGAATTAAAAAAATTGAAATAAAAAATTCTAGTATAGAAATACTTAGTTCCCTGGTCTAGAAGTTGCAGTGGTGGTTCTGACATGTGTCAGCCAATGACTCCCTGAAACTCGATAGAGAAATTGAGCTTTACAATAGAGAATAATGAATTCCGTTAGGATGTCCAGCTGACACTGAACTACTCCTTATTGAGAACTGAAACTTCACTTCTTAGCAACTAAATAGATTTGTTAGAGTAAACTCCTAGAAAATGGCATAACTTGCTTTCTTGGTAGAAAAATCTCACATTGAGAAGGATATTTTGATGTGATGAATTTTTGTTTTTATTCTAATTTTATATTAACAGAAAGTAGTGTAAATATTTAAAAATGATTTATGCTTATTTAACCTAACAAATCATATAGATTAAAAAACTTTATCTAAACAATATTATTCTCTTTTCTATTATTCTCTATGAACTCTGTTCCTCAATAACATCTCCCCAAAGTTTACTGAAAATTTCTAGAAACAAGAATTCTCAGACTATTTTATGGCCAATTTAATCCTTGACCTCTTCACTTACACTGTCAAAAATGTCAGTTAATGTCAAAAATATCAGTGATTTTTTTTTTATTTTAAAGTGCTCATCCTTTTCAGTAAGTTTGAGATAAGTTACTTTACAATGACCTTGAACTAAGTTGTAATATCTTATGAATAATGATTACCAATATGGCCCATTACAGCTCTGACATTAAATAAAATAGAATAGAGTTTATTGAGACAAATGTCAATTTTATATGTGTGTGTATATAGATAGATGGATAGATAGATATAGATATACAATTTATATATATATATATATATCAATTTTGTGTGTGTGTACATATATATGTGTCAAAAATATCCGTGGTTACTCTTACCCCAAACAGCAGCTCCTCTGTCTTATTCTCTGTGGATAAGGAAAGTCACCTGCTATATTAATAAAGAAGGGAGGCCATCAAGCCATCAGCCCCTGCAGCCCCCTGACCCTACATCATAAGAGGATTCAGTGAAAAAAGCCAGATACTGACCTTAGATAGCTAAGGTACAGATCAGAGGAATAATTTCATGGCCCCTGACTCTTGCATCTTTCTATTCAAAGAAAGGTATTAAGTTAATTGACTTGAGATATTCATTTTTCTTTTCTATTCTTTTGATGTTCCAGCTACTTGGATTTTAAAATCTAACTTCCCTTACCTCTTAGGAGCAGTCCCTCAGAGCTATCTGAAAAGCTGTCTTCCACAGGTCTTAGAATACTTATACTTATTATATTTTCATCCAAGTCTAATGGTTAAATTCAATTTTGCATGTACCTTTTCTTATTTCAGTCTTCTTTAATATGTATGTTTTGTCTTTAGACCCACTATCTAGGAACTGAGTCCAAAAATTTTGAGTTTTCATGGTAAAAGCCAAGAAGAGACAGGTTATTACTTTCCAGTTTGACTAATGGCTGCCTTTTCACATCCAAATCTTGTTTGTCTGAAAGGCAAAACCTTTTTCCCCACATGATTTCCATCAGGAATAAAGGTATATTTTAGGGAAATGAAGCCTATGAATAGGCTATCTTCCATTCATAGTTTTATAGTTTTACCCTTATGAATATAATATAGTCATTATACCTTAAAACAATGACATAGCATTTAATATAAAGATAAAAAATACAATGACACAAGAGTTATTTCTCTATAGCACTTGATGTGGCAAAGCATTTAAAAGTTTAGAAGGCTACTTCATAGAAGAGACTTTTTTCCCACCACAGACTTAAAATTAATATTTAAAAAATAATGGAGATTGCTGTTATTTTTGCATATATAAATATGCATAATTTACTTTCAATTAGAAGTCATTTAAATAATTAAAATTACACAATATATACTTTTGTGAGCATATTCTTGCATAAAATAATTATGCTTTTTTAAAAGAGAAGTAAATTAAAACTTTCATGACTTTCAGTTAGTGGTATAAATCACCACAAAAAATTACTTCCTAAGATTATGAGCATGATTAGCATATTGTTTTCTGAAAATTTATCATGTACCAACATATCAGAATAGCCAAGTGAGTTTGCAATGACCTTTTTCCTTTGAGTCAAATCAGGAAGTTTACCTCGGCAAGAATGCTGCCTTTCTTGCTACTCAACCTTTATCTGAGTGATAAAAAATATGGTGAAATTTAGAAATAATACAAATTTTTATACACAACATCTACTTAGGTATTGTATACCTTTCTGAGAATCAATTACTCAGAAACTAAGAGTTAATGTCAAACTGAAAAATAAAACAGGCATCTTCACTCTCTTTATGGGTTTTATATAAATGTGAGGAAAAAGCTTTCTCTGGTAATATTTCTCATTAGTCAGTAGAAAATGTGGCATCATAGAGATTCACTCATATTGTAGTTTCCTAGATAATTTTTCACATATTTCTCTCCATTTGTTGAAGAACTATGTTGAGATATGAAAGCCAACAGAATCATAAACACTCAGGTAGGATAAGAAGCATCATCTGATCTAGTTTTGCACTGGATGTTCTCTGCTCTCATTCATAATACTACAAAGAAACTTCAATTTTGTGGCAAATTTAATTGTTAAGGAATTGTTTAGTTTCAGACAAATGTGGCAGTTGAACCCATTAGTCTTTCATTTTAGATCAAATATTTCTTCAACCTGGTCCTTTCTTATACACTGGAAGATATCTATCATGCATCATATACAGTGGACAGAACTAAACATAATGCCCTCACTATGAGTTAATCAGTGGACTAGGGTTACACTGCTTCTTCCACCAACAATACTCTTTACTTACCTAGGTGAATAAAAAAAAACCTACAAGTATAAACTGTCACTTGTAGAATGTACATTATATATTGTTCCTTTGTCACTGATAACAGCAACTTCTATTTCTAGTACAATTAACACTGCTATTAACACTACTTTTAAATATCTAGGTTCTTATAATTTCCATACTTTATAATATATGATATCAAAAACATAGTTGGAAATTCTACTGTAAATATTGCAGAGGGACAAGAACCACACGTGACTTCTGTTATATCAGATAGCAGTAGGAGGGAATATCTGCTTTCATGTACTGAACCCTAAGTATTGTAGGGGTGATTTCTCACACAGAGCAGAGTGGGTAAGCTTGAAAACTACTGCAACTTTCTAGTTTTATCCCTGGAGACAAATTCCAGTTTTCAGATTGGGGCTATAAAGAGCCTGACATTTGCAACGAGTTTAAGAGTTAGAGGAACTTGCGATAGCATATTAGGAAGCAGAGTTAGAGAAATGAAAGAGCTATGCAAAAATGGCTTAAAAACTTGCTTGGGAGTTCTCATGAGTGATTACTGAGTGCTGTTGTTCAATCACTAAGTCATGTCCAACTCTTTGTGACCCTATGGACTACAGCTTGCCAGGTTAGGTTGAGTTTTAAGCCAACTTTTTCACTCTCCTCGTTCGCTTTCACTTTCATCAAAAGTCTCTTCAGTTCTTCTTCGCTTTCTGCCATAAGGTATATAAATCCTCAAGACCAACATCTAATAACTCAATTTTCAAAAAACAAAAAATGAAACAAAACAAAGCACAATGCTATAATGTTAACTTTCAATCCAGTCATTGTGATCTAAAGAAAGTTGATCAGTTTTCCAATCTACCCCAAGTACAGCAGAAGGAAAGACATATTAGTGTGTGTGAAACAAACTTTGCACTGCAAAGACTGAAATTTAAGCAATTCTAAATATAAGTAAGAATTATATCTGCTGTGATTCAAATCATTTATGCACAGATGGATATTTGGAGCAACACTGCAGTGCACGGACCAGGAACCACATGTACAGACACGAAGGAAAAATACTGTAAAATCTTCCCAGGTAATCCCCAATAACCTCTCTCTAGGAGGAGTAAGAAAGAGACTGATAATCAGCACTAAAAGTAAAAAAGAATTGTACATATAATGGCTATTTATGTAGCAAGTTGATTAAATATAGACTTATATTAATCTTTATAAATATATAAGCAAAATTGAATTGTGTTAATCAGAGGCCCTTTATTTTGATATACTTTTCCATAATATAAATATTTATAAAAATCCAAATATTTAATTCTGAATTTATATTAGTTCATAGATATTTATTTATATGGTTTAGGCTTACCTTCCCTACCAAAAGTCAATGTCTTAGGGGAAGAAACTCTCCTATTCATCTTATTTTAGTACTTAGTAAAATGTCTGATGTGCGTAGTATGTGTTCAGTAATTGAATGTGAAACATTAATGGAATCCATTATACAATACGAGATCATATAACATACTTATATCTGTTTTAAATAAATCATTACTTATTTTGGAATCCATTTTTTAACCTAATTAATTTGTTCATAAATAAAAAGAAGTAGGCAATATTTTTTTTCAAGTTGTCACCAATATATTATCTAGCCATTTATAACTATCCATTTCAGGTCATCCTCTGAACTAATAATCATGATTGTTTTTTATCATATTTTTATTCTCACACCAATTTTGACAACCTCTAGTAAAATGATTAGAAATATCCCTTCTTTAGGAACAAATATCCTTTAGTGTGCTACATTGAATGTTGTTACATTCACTTTCAAATCTTGACACTTTAACAATGCTTTAAATACACTCATAGCAGACGTCCTAGCAAAAACAAATACTGCTATTTCTTCAAAGCAATTAAAAGCAGAACTCAAAATTACGCTGTCCCAAATATTTATTTCACAGAATGAAAAAATAAATTATATTTTTGAAGGAAGCATTTAGAAAATTATTTCTACCCAAATTTGAACATGCATTTTAATAATGCCTTAATTAGATCGAGTTGCCTAATGTTATGTTCAAATTGCTCCTTCAAATATTCCAGCTACATTTCAAATTTTGATCACACACTGAGTTAAAAGCTCTATCAGAGTAATCGTTACTTCTAGTTTCAACAGTTCCATAGCTTTTTGTCAATATGGTCATTATATCAGGGTCATAACAAGCTGATCTAGCCCCAGGAAACACTCAAATATACTAGACACTAAGCTGTGCAATTCATAAGTATCCTCATAGAATTTTTAATTGATAAGAAAAAAAATCCAGTATCAGGTATTCATTTCAACATTATTTAATATACTTACATAACAAACTATCATTAACTATCAATGGGGACATATACAATTTGGTACAAATTATTATTAGTAATTTATTAAATATCACATAACAAATGCTTAAAGACAGATCTTGATAATCATTGCTATAGTCTGCCTTTCTTAAAATAATTTATCCTCCCTGAAAAACTACTGAAATCAAAAGCATGTGCTGACTATGTGCTGACTATGATACACTGCAGGATCAAATCTTTACATTTATCAGTGTCTGAAAGTTAATAAAATGAAACTCTAGAGAAATAATAAGATTGCTTTCATTAAGAGTAGAGACTTCTAACCGTTTCCACTGAAGCTAATAATCTGTCATACCGCAGCAGTGGAGCAGTCCTATAGGCTTTATACAGACTTTGCTCTATTCAGTGAAGAATGGAAAAATACAGCTTCTCCTAGACAGGTGCTCCATATTCATTCCGATAGGCCATGCCATTTGAGAAAAACATTTCTGACCTTTCCTACTCTCAATTCTGGAACCTACTTTACCCGCGGTATAGATCATATATGAATTACAAATACCCTATACACACAACCATTCACTTGCACCCTATTGTATTTTTTTTTTTTTTTTTTTTACTTTTTTGTCAGGACTTGATTCTCTAAGAAGACTTAATTGCTTGAAAATTAAACTTTGACCATTTAAGGACCACTTCTTAGATGTAAACTTTTTAAGGGAAATATTTTTAAATTATTAGATTTCTCTGGTTCTTTAACAGAATTTATTACTCCATTGTTATGCTAGAAAATTGCTGTAGATGTAACAAAGCTTTTGTGACATATGTAGTTAGCAGGGACATACTATGTATCTTGAATTCTGGAAAAATCTTCCAATGATGGCTTATTTATGTTTAATTCTTGCTTCATGAATTTGACATCTTGGTCAGTAAAACATAGAGCTTCTAAATCCATAATTAAATCAAATGCCATATCAATGCCTCACTTGCCAGGAAACCTTTATTATTATCAGAGCGGAAACATCTGGACCTAAATTTAACTGAAAGCCTAATATTGAAAGCTTTGGTGTATGGTATTCATATGCAAACTGATATTAATATTCTGGTTATTGTACGATTTCTATTGTCTTGATTTCTATTTTCTTGATCAAAAGAGGTCAGATTTTGATACGGTGATAGGTGGAATCTTATTCAGTTCCTGTGGAGTATAAAAAGCCAAGGTTTTCACCATGTACTGACAAAGAAGCAATCAGATGTAGTCCATAAATGACACTATGTCTTTTGATAGCAAAAAAGTAACTGGACTAAAGCTACAGTGTTTGCAATCAGACCAAAGGCTTACGCTGATCTCAGAAATTTCGTTTACAATATCTAGACTACTGGGTTTCAATTGACAACTCGATACAGTTTAAAAGGATTGGAGAATAAGTTATTCTGAACAGTGCTTGAGACATAGGAAATCAGTTAAATGGCTGCTTTTCTGTTGTTTTCTTTTCAATATTACTTAAAGGATATCATAACCCTCCTTGCTATGGCTATGTAAACCAGGCAAACCTTCTGGCCAACGGCTTTCACTGTGGGGAAAATTTAATTAGGAATCAAATTATTTTAATGCCACAATGGTAATCAAACTTCCTACTTCTTCTTGAGTTACTTTGAGTAAAGCCTTTCCAGGGTGTTTTCCATGTGTAACAAAGAGGCTGCCACCAATTTGGGCTAATATCTCATAAAATTCAACACTCCCTCCCTCTTTGCTTTCTGCCCCATATCTATGTAAGATGATGTGAAAACCTAAACATCCCTGCATTTAGCACCAGCAGGTCTAAAACTGTAGGTTTCTGCCATGCTGAAACTTTCAGCCTTGTCACACAGTCTGACTATAATAAAAACTGCGAGCCACTCTCCTTTTCCCGCTCTCTCACCACTTTTGGATCTGCTTGGTAGATGCTCTACTTGCCCTAGAAAGCTTCATTATAAAAATAGTATATTTTTTAATGCCCCGCTGGTGGTCCATCTTATTTCTGCTGATAGTCTGCAACATTAATTCACCTAAATTTTCTTAGTGATGTAACTTCCTTATTATCTTTATAATGCATTTATGATGTTATGATATTCAGTCTCTAATTCTTCATACTGATAACTTGTATCCTTTCTCTCTCTCAATCTCAACTTCTCTTCCTCTCTTTAAATACTTGATCAGTCCATTTAAATATGAATCAAATTTATAGATATTTTACATAGAAGCCACCCTGGATTTTGTTAACAATATTTACTATTTCTATTTCATTGATTTCCATTATTATATGAGATATTTTTTTTCTTATTTAAGGGTTACTTTGTCTCCTTTTTTTGACTTAATAAGATAGACTTTTACACCATGGATTTAATATTATCTTTCTAATTTGAAAGCATTTCAATAAGAATAATTTGTATCATTTGAGGCTCCAGAAAACCACTTTAGCTGAATCCCCAAATTTGAATAGGCTACATGTTCATTTTCATTCATTTTCAAAATATTTCCTAATTTCCCTGTGATTTTGCAATTAAAAGTTATTGTTGTGGTGGTCATGAAGGTTTATTTAATTTCAAATGTCTGGGGTTTTTGTAGAGATTTTGTAGTTGAATAAGATTATGGACAGAAACATCCTTTATATGGTTTTTTAAATGTTTAAAATTTGTTGACAGATGTTTTGTCACTAATTTTATGATTTAATTTGTTGAATGCTCTACTAATATTTGATAGTAATATGTTACTATCAAATGGAGTGTTTTGAATGGAGTGCTCTATAAATCATTTTTTAAATTATTTTAAATTTATTTATATATTCAATATGCCCAATCATCATTTATATGTGTTGATCTCTATTTGTATCTGTATTTGTATTTGACCTAATCATCTCTTAAAAGCCCTATCTCTACATACATTGGGTAATAAATTTCAACATATGAATTTGGACAGTTGGGGGGGGGCACAAATACTGTCTTTAGCATAGTGACTAAAGAATACCGTATGATATCTTTTCCATACTGTTCCACAGAAAAGGATGTAATGCAGAGAAAAGTAAATAGTGGAAATTTCCAAGGTCTGAGTTTTAGTCTTAGGTCTTCATATGCTGCTCTTGTTTTGTGGTAGCCACACTGTGTACCCTCTCTTAACCACAGAGTCCTCATTGAGAAAATATACTTGGTAGCCCCAGGAACAATTCTTAAGGTCTTTTCAAGCGTCAAGATTTTTTTTTAAGTTGACAATAGATCAAAGAAGCATGAATCATGAACAGCTAAAATAACATGAAAATATATAATGATGTGTATAAAGTTCTGTGGATTGTTCCCATCATAAATAAATCATAAATTTTACATGTTAATTATCCTCACTGGACCCTTATCTATAAATATATATGCTGTTATTTATTTTGTAGTGTGGGAAAAATTAACAAAGCTTGAGTGCTACACACAGTGATAGATTTACAATATGTTAAATATCATGTTGTGATTTGTCATTCTTTTTTTTTTTATGTATATATAGTGACCTGTAGTATTTTTCTTTCAAGTTTTATTCCGGGCTACATGTGCAGACATGCCTGATCTTTGGGTTTCCAATAGCGATTGTAAAGATTTTTTAAAATAAATCCTTTCACAATCTCTCATGCAGTGAGTATGTGCTAGAGCAACTTACTATTGTTCGAGAGAGGATGTATCACATTGAGGTTCCATTAATTCCACACTGCACTAAAGCACTGATAAAAAGAAGGACATGAATGAACAAGTAACACATTTTACTATAGAAGGGCAAGTAGCACTCAAGTATGTTAGATAATACAGTCAGATATAATAACCTAATTTCCAACTTAGACAAGTTTTAATGAAAACTACAGATAGTTGCTCAGATAAGCCAGAGGAGGAATGAAGAATACAACTGAACACGTTAATCCATTTCATTAAATTCAAGAATTTGAGCATTTTAAGATAAATCAGAATAAAGATAAATGCTGAAAGCCATATACCTTTCAATCAAAAACAGGATTAGGACCTGACATTGAACTGAGAGAGAGCCTAATTTAAACATGCTAGCCCCTAAACTTTTGGAGCTCCCTGAGAATGGAGTTTTACTCATAAAAAGCACTTGCTTTGCACACTAGCTGTGTTACATTGGCACTTATTCCTACAGAGTGCAACTTACCAATCATCACTTCTTTCTTTTGATTTCATATAGGTAATTAAGCATCCAGGGGCTGCAAATGATATCATTATTAACTCTTTGAGATAAGCCACTGCATCTTCTGAACAGTGGCAAAGTCCATAAAGCACTTAGGTGGATTTTTACATCTCTAGAAACTCATAAGTCAAGAAATGGCAGTCCTGTTAAACAGCTGACTCACATTAAAGAGTTTTATTACTTCCAAAAATGCCATCTTCTTATAACAGCTTATTGAATGTCCCTAATACTAGAAAGGTCAGTGAGTAAGATGTGACTAATACTGTTGTCTGAAAGCTCATATATTTCAAAGCCACTTTTTATTGCACCTTTTGTTTGGTACATACTGGGTGAAAGTTGCATTATTTTTCATCCATTTCAATAAGGAGATAATAGCTAGAGTCTATTTATAATCATAGTGCTTCATTAAATGCATTCTGCATTAAATGAATCAAACTTATTGGTTTTTTTTTCTGTAACTTTATGTTGAAGTGTTTAAGGTTATACTATAAGTGATCAAAAAATATCTCTTGAATGAGAGGCTAAGGTGACACATTTGACAGACTTAAGAATGACATCTTTGATCAACCTGTATCTAGTTAAGTGTCCATGCTTCAGATATGAAGATTCCAATACCTAGTTTGGATTAGAGGGAGGAAATGATATTTTCCTATAGGTAATATTTCCTAAAGATCCTTTTATAGGTAACCATACAAATTTAAGGACAGTTCTATATATACTTGTCTGTGGTATTGTCACAACTCCTGGAATACTATGGTTATGTGCATGTATATATATATGTCAATATATGGTTGTATATTATTGTTCAGTTGCTTAGTTGTGTCCAACTCTTTGTGACCCCATGGACAGCAGCATGCCAGGCTTCTCACTCTTTCACTATCTCCCAGAGTTTGCTTAAACTCACATTCATTCAGTCCATGATTGAATGGACCATCCAACCATCTCAACCTCTGTTGCCTGCTTGTCTTCCTACCCTCAAACTTTCCCAGAACCAGGATCTTTGCAGTCAGGTGGCTCTTCACATCAGGTGGCCAAAGTATTGGAACTTCAGGTTCAGTATCAGTCCTTCCAATCAATATTCAAGAGTTAATTTTGGATTGACTGGTTTGATCTCCTTGTTGTCAAGCGTCTTCTCCAACACCACACTTCAGAAGAATCAATTCTTCGGTGCTCAGTCTTCTTTATGGTCCAACTCTCACATCCATATATGACGACTGGGAAAACCATAGCTTTGACAATATGCACCTTCATTGGCAAACTTATATCTCTGCTTTTCAATATGCTGTCTCAGTTTATCAAAGCTTTTCTTGGAAGGAGCAAGTGTCTTCATTTCATGGCTGCAATCATTGTTGTTAGTCATTTTGGAGCCCAAGAAAGTAAAGTTTGTCACTGTTTCCATTTTTTTCCCCATCTATTTGCCATGAAGTGATGGAGCCAGATGTCATGATCTTAGCTTTTTGAATGGTGAGTTTTAAGCCAACTTTTTCACTCTCCTCTTCCACCTTCATCAAGAGGCTGTTTAGCTTTTCCTCACTTTCAGCCATTAGAGTGGTGTCACCTGCATATCTGAGGTTATTGGTATTTCTCCTGGCAATCTTGATTCCATTGTGTTTCATCCAGCCTGACATTTCGCGTGATGTATTCTACATATCAGTTAAACAAGCAGGATAACAATACACAGCACAGACCTACTCCTTTCCCAACTTGGAATCAGTCTGTAGTTTCATGTCCCATTCTAACTCTTGCTTTACTGACCCACCTATAGGTTTCTCAGGAGGCTGGTAAGGTGGTCTGGTATTACTATCTCTTCAAGAATTTTCTACAGTTTTTTGTGATCCATACATTCAAAGGCTTTAGTGTAGTCAATGAAGCAGAAGCAGATATTTTTCTGCAATGCCCTTGCTTTTTCTATGATCCAACAGATGTTGGAAATTTGATCTCTGGTTACTCTGTGTTTTCCAAATGCAGTTGGGCATCTGGAAGTTCTTGGTTAAAATAATAAATATATATTTATTGTATATATATATAACAAAATATGTTGTACATATAAAACATAAAATATGGTTGTATATATAACCATAAAAATATAGTCAAATAAAAGGCTCTATTTTCCTGTAAATTCTGGGCAATAGAGGCTCAAAAGTGCTAAGTCAATAAGACCTATTTAATTTCCTCAGCCCAAAGTCTCCTATTCAAATTAACAAAAGACAGTGATCATTGATGCTATGTAATCCTAAAATCTCTTACAGAGCCTGGAAGTATTACTCTGTAGAGCATAGATAATGATCTTATAATGTTTCTCTGGAGTTGGTTTATACATTTGAATCACAATTCAATATGCTTATACTTGAGATAATGTATCACTTTCTTTGGAAAAAATTGTTTCTAAAATTTAGTACCAGAAATATCTCTCCTATACTCTATAGTGTCTTGTTTTCTATCTGAATATAACTTTAAAACTTCTAAAGATATAAATGGATCACTCCAAAGTTCAGTACACTGGCTTCCTATGAAAAAATTGTCCCTATCACCTTGAAGAAAGTTTGCTGACCCCAAAATCTGACAGATTAAAGCATGCCCGAATATGACATTTTTTTTTTTAGAAGAGGCAAATTATATATCCTAGGGAAAAAGTGCCTGCTCTGTTAATGCGGTTGATCTCTAGTTGTAGTCTGTCCTTAGATAGTAACTACTTTACCATTTATATCAAACAAAGAAAGATTTCAAAGGAGGCCGTGGAGGTGAGTGGTATTTGTCACATGATTGCACAGAGACATCTCAGGTAATTTCCTGAGCCTCTGATGTATTGTGCTATCAGTCTTAATTTTCTCCTGCCATTTCTGCTTCAACTAAAGAAAAGAAAAAATTATTAAGATCTCAAAGGAATGTAAAAATGAGATCAAATATCCTATATTTAGAAAATATGTTTTTTTTTTTTTTTTAAATGAGGTGGCTTAAATTTTAGAAGACAGGCTTGACATAAGTTCTTTTTAAATGTTTCCTCATCAGGTTATGTGTTCTGTTAATTTTATAAGAATTCTTAGAGATTTTACATTCATTGGATTAAAATAAGCTATTTTAAATGAAGTTAAATGTATATAACATGGAGCTTTAAGCAGTATTTTATGTAACTGCTTCCCTGCCAGTGAGAGGCAGTATTTAATTATGAAAGTATGATATGGTAAATCATAATATAAATGATTATGCATATATTATTAACTCTTTCTAATACAGACAATATGAATAAAGAGTTGAGATTTTAAGTATGAGACTTCAGTTCTAGACCAATTTGTCACCACTATATGAAACATTAGTGAGTGAGCAAGTATCTCTAGACTTTCATAAATCTTTTAACTGAATACATGCAATGGATAATACCTGAAATTCAGCTATCAGTAATGCATTTAATTTTAATCTCTTAGGAATAATATCAAATATAGATTACAATCACATTTGGGAATGAGTTATCATTTCATATGTAGATATACACACATATACATATATGTATATATTTATTTATTTCTATCTCTAATACCATGTCCCCACTAATAAATATATATTTGGGAAGAAATTTAGAAACACATATGCACACAGATTTATTGGTTAATGAGTTACCTGAGCCTGCCAAAATAGGCATTTTATCAAAATATTTAGTTAAAATCAAATACTTTTCTTTCAACTTAATAGATGCTGTCATCATATTTCTTGTTACTGGAATGATGCCAGCATGCCTTCAGACTACTTTAAATGAGGAATATAAATGTAGAATAAAGCCCTGCTCTGGATACCCTCTCTAGTAAGCTCTAAGGATAATAAGCTCAATTTTCTAAGGAAACATGTTCAGTGAAAAAATGTTGGGTCAGGTAACAATTTACAGTCTCTCACCTCCAAACCCAACATTCCTTTTCCTGGTTTTGTGGACTCTGTACACATTTCTATTTCTCTAGCTGGTGCATTGATGGGCTTTTCATTTTTATCCTCTGAGTATCAACTTTTATTTTGGTAAATATTGATAAACATAACACATAATTGGGGACGCTTGATTTTGTTAGTTTTTGTCTGTTTGCATTTTACTTGGGAAAAAGTTTTCTGAGTTGTTTTCTTTTATTTTTTATTATTGTTATTTTTATTGGTGTACAGTTGCTTTACAACACAGCATTACCTTCTGTTGGACAGCGAAGTGAGTCAGCCCCACACAATCATCTATTTCCTCTTCTTTGGATTTTCTTCCCATTTAGATCACCACAGAGCATTGAGTCGAGTTCCCTGCGCTTCATAGCAGTTTCCCATTAGTTATCTACTTTATACTTAAGAGTATATGCCCATCCCAATCTCCGAATCCATGCCATCACGCTTTTATTTCAATAGATAGTGTTAGAGTGATGCAGGGAGGTGAGAGCAGCAAGCAGGCCCTTCCCTCAGGTTGACCGCTGCCTCCATATTTGATCCGGTGCAGGAGGTGAGTCTTGGTGGTTCTCACTTCATAGGCAGGTTTCCCTTCATAAACAGGTTCTACCTCATAGTCTTTCACAGGAGCTATGCCCATACCTTCAAGCCATGCTTTTCCTACCTGGCAGGCTGCAGATGAAATGTGTCCATCATCAGGCAACGGACGGCCCTTCAGGAGGTTGTTTTTAGAGAAGTTGCCCCTGTGACCTCAGGCAACTGTCTCACCAAGTAACTTCCTTCTATCCATTAGCTCCCGTGTGTTCACTTCCTCTGGCAACGGGAGACCGTTTCTGTAGACAGCACTGGCCTGTATCTTCTGGAAATCTTTTTCTGCCAATGGCCAACTGCCCCTCTCTCTCCCTCCATGCCTTCTGCGAAGAGTTTGAAATCTTGGTCTTGGCTGGAGGAACCTCTCCTAAGTGTTCAGTTTTTTATTGTCCGATATCCATCAGCCTAGTAATAGTATACCCCATTAATCTGCACTTGCAAATTCTGGACTACATAGAGTCCCTTATATCTCTTTTAGTAGTTAAATGCTTTCTATAGATTAATGACTCGTTATAATAGAGAGTCCTTGTTTAAATTACTGGTATGTTTTTTGTCCCCTGACTGGACTTTCATTGATGTAAAAGTATAATGGAGCTCATTGCTTTTGCTCAATAATTAAATTTTCCTTTTTGTTTTTTGTGGTTTTTTTTGGAAATATACTTTTAAAAACAAAAAATGCACTGAGTATACAAATCTCAGGAAAATAATATGAATTAAAGTGTACAACATTATTAAGAATATTTGTCATGGGAAGAAAATTAATATTCCTAGGCACCAGATACTCTAATGGATTCCTGAGATAGAAACACTTCTTTCACCTGCCAGAGGTCAGGATGCCTGAAAGAGTTGGATGTGTCCAACTCTTTGTGACCCAGTGGACTGTGTGTGTCCACCAGGTTACTCTGTCCATGGAATTCTCCAGGTAAGAATAGTAGAATGGGCAGTCATTACCTTTTCCAGGGGATCTTCTTGACCCACAGATTGAGCCCAGGTCTCCTGGATCACAGGTAGGTTCTTTACCATCTGAGCTATCAGGGAAACCCAATAAAGGCTCAGGCACTGGAGAAATGAATTAACCATGTTTTCTGTATCAACAACTAACTTCATCCTTCTTAAAACATCCACATAATTATAAATTTTTCAAAACTCCACTTAGTAACATTTTAATTTTTTTTTTCTGTCAGTAGGCTTTGCCTCCTTTTTAGAGAGAGGGGAGAAAAGAGGATGGAAAGTGAGATTGAGTTATGAAATATAAAAGAGAGAGACAAAGAGACATGAAAGAAAAGAAGAGGAAAACTATTAAAACAAAGATTGATTTTTATTTAACTGCCATGTTTCCCAGAAAATTACTACAGTAAAGACACTGAACAGAAATGAACTACCATGTGATTATCCTGGGAGTTTTAATTGTCTTTACCTTCTATTGTTCTCAACTAATTTTATTAACACTCTTGTCCACTTTTCCTGTGTATTGCGTGTGTGCTCAGTGGTTAAGTAGTGTCTGATTCTGTGATGCCTTGGACTGTAGCCCACCAGGTTCCTCTGTCCATGGGGTTTTCCAGGCAAGAATACTGGAGTGGGCTGCATTTCCTTCTCCAGATGATCTTCTTGACTTAAGGATTCAACCTGCATCTCCTGCATTGGCAGGTGGATTCTTTACCACTGAGCCACCTGAGAAGCCCCTTTCCTTTATGTATAATCTCTGCTTAAAAGCTAGGATGTCTGTAATAGATGCTTAAGCTGAACCTCTGAACTTATTGAAACAAGTTGTAGTTAATAAACTACAAGAGTTAAGAAGTAGAAGGAGCCGTAATGATTGTCTACCCAAATCCTTAATTTCATAGAAAAGGGTCATGTGCTGTAAACAAAAGAAAAGATAGGCATAATCATAGTAAGGTACACTTAATCTGGAAGTTTTTTGAGAAAACTCAACAACATAATGAATACAAAGGTGAAAAGGAGAGAAATTAGAGAACGCCTTTACACATGGTAAAACTTGCAGAAAATCAGGAAGAGTGAATTACAAAGGAAAGTGGCAGATGAACCATGGATGAAATATTAACATTGCAATTTAACTGCAATTTTACATTTAACATTGCAATATTTATCTGCATCATAAGAAAAGAAACTTGGTTAAAAGTTGATATTCATAATATTAATTCTATTAGATAGATGATAGAGCAACAGATTGACTGATTGATTGATAGAGAAACAGAGCTACATCTGTATCTGTACATATGGGTACATCTATCTTCTAAGTGCATTGTTTGGAACATAGTGTACATAGAAATTAGGGGTACTGCTTCTGAAGAATGACTTATGGTGCAGTAAATTCTCCATACCTCTTATGTTAAAATGTGACTATGGCTCTTAGCTATAATGTTATGGTGTGGAAGGAATGAGATAACATGTGCAGAGTTTAGCATGGTAATGGTATCTAACTCTCTAAGAAGTCAAATATTGTTAAATATTTTTGGTAAGATACAGAGAAAAACCATTAAATAGGAATTTGAAAGGATGGTTAACTTTATTTAAAATAATAATTAGCCAAAAGACTATCTTGTCTATTTGCACTGGAAAGGCTTTAATGGCATTTTGTTTCAGCATTGAAGAAACTGATAAACAACATCTAAGATATCCACACTCCTTCCTGACATCAGGTGGCTGGGGCCAAGGAGCAGCTGTTCATTGTAACTAGGACATAGTCTTGTTGCTGATTTCACATGTCCCAGTCACTGGTTATCGTTTTTCTACCACTGAGCTTTCTTCATTTATTGTTCATTGTCTGACTGATCCCAAAACATTTTTAAATTTTCCACTTCTAGTTAATTTAATCTGAAGACCCTATCAAATAAAGATCTACAGCTGACTAGTGAGGGAAAAATACGTGCAAAAAATCCATCTGATATTCACTATAAAAAACTTGAATCTATATGTATATTCTTTGAATGTAACAACCCCAGAGGTAACCTTTAGTTCTCTTACTTTAAAATATCATTTATAATGCATGCATTTCAATGCATTTCAATCACTAAATAAGATGATGCTACTTAAACAATTCAAGATTACTACTGTACAGCATTTACTATAAAAAACTGATAAAATATGTAGAATGATCATTTTTATTTTGGACAGCATAAAGGGCATTGAACCAATTGTGCAACCATGCTTATTTTTGATGGAATGACACTCTACACCTCTGCCTACATTGATTAGCAAAAAGAAAGCCATTGCTTAAGCTTATGATCTTTTGGATGGATTTAATTTTCTAGTACAGAAAAATCAAGACAAATGATTGTTGAGACTGTATGTATTCTCATAGTTGTACCTCTTTTAATTGGTCAGTTACATAAGGGCATTCTAAGTATCCAAATCCAGAAGTTATAAATTGGATTGTCTAATGCTTTACTTAAAGTTTTGCCAAGAGACACACTGGTCATAGCAAACACTCTCTTCCAACAACACAAGAGAAGACTACTCATGGACATCACCAGAAGGCCTACACTGAAATCAGATTGATTATATTCTTTGCAGTCAAAGATGGAGAAGCTATATACTGTCAGCAAAAACAAGACCGGGAAACTGTGGCTCAGATCATGAACTCCTTATTGCCAAATTCAGACTGAACTTGAAGAAAGTGGGGAAAACCACTAGACCATTCAGGTATGACTTAATCAAATCCCTTATGATTATACAGTGGAAGTGAGAAATAGAGTTAAGGGACTAGGTCTAGTAAACAGAGAGCCTGATGAATTATGGACAGAGGTTTGTGACATTGTACAGGAGGCAGTGATGAAGACCATTCCCAAGAAAAAGAAATACAAAAAAGCAAAATGGCTATCTGAGCAGGCCTTACAAATAGCTGTGAAAAGAAGAGAAGCAAAAAGAAAAGGAGAAAAGGAAATATATATCCATTTGAACACAGAGTTCCAAAGGAGAACTAAGGAGAGATAAGAAAGCCTTCCTCAGTGATCAGTGCAAAGAAATAGAGGAAAACAATAGAATGGGAAAGACTAGAGATCTCATCAGGAAAATTAGAGATACCAAGGGAATATTTTATGCAAAGATGGTCACAATAAAGGACAGACCTAACAGAAGCAGAAGATATTGAGAAGAGGTGGCAAGAATACACAGAAGAGATCTTCATGACCCAGATAATCACAGTGGTGTGAACACTCACCTAGAGCCAGACATCCTGGAATGTGAAGTCAAGTGGGCCTTAGGAAGCATCACTATGAATATAGCTAGTGGAGGTGATGGAATTCCAGTTGAGCTATTTCAAATCCTGAAAGATGATGCTGTGAAAGTGCTGCACTCAATATGTCAGCAAACTTGGAAAACTCAGCAGTGGCCACAGGACTGGAAAAGGTCAGTATTCATTCCACTTCCAAAGAAAGGCAATGCCAAAGAATGCTCAAACTACCACACAATTGCACTCATCTCACACGCTAGTAAAGTAATGCTCAAAATCCTCCAAGCCAGGCTTCAGCAATATGTGAACCGTCAACTTCCAGATGTTCAAGCTGGCTTTAGAAAAGGCAGAGGAACTAGAGATCAAATTGCCAACATCCATGGGATCATCAAAAAAGCACGAGAGTTCCAGAAAAACATCTATTTCTGCTTTATTGACTATGCCAAAGCCTTTGACTGTGTGGATCACAATAAATTGTACAAAATTCTGAAAGAGATGGGAATACCAGACCACCTGACCTGCCTCTTGAGAAACTTGTATGCAGGTCAGGAAGCAACAGCTAGAACTGGACATGGAACAACAGACTGGTTCCAAATAGGAAAAGGAGTACGTCAAGGCTGTATATCGTCACCCTGCTCATTTAACTTCTATGCAGAGTACGTCATGAGAAATGCTGGGCTGGAAGAAGCACAAGCTGGAATCAAGATTGCCAGGAGAAATATCAATAACCTCATATATGCAGATGGCACCACTGTTATGGCAGAAAGTGAAGAAGAACTAAAGAGCCTCTTGATGAAAGTGAAAGAAGAGAGTGAACAAGTTGGCTTAAAGCTCAACATTCAGAAAACTAAGATCATGGCATCTGGTCCCATCACTTCATGGCAAATAGATGAGGAAACAATGGAAACAGTGAGAGACTTTATTTTCTTGGGCTTCAAAATCACTGCAGATGGTGACTGCAGCTATGAAATTAAAAGACATTTACTCTTGGATGGAAAGTTATGACCAACCTAGGCAACATGTTGAAAAGCAGAAACATTACTTTGTCAACAAAGTTCTGTCTAGTCAAGGCTGTGTATTTTCCAGTAGTCATGTATGAATGTGAGAGTTGGACTATAAAGAAAGCTCAGCACTGATGAATTGATGCTTTTGAATTGTGGTGCTGGAGAAGACTCTTTTTTTTTTTTTTCATTTATTTTTATTAGTTGGAGGCTAATTACTTTACATCATTGCAGTGGTTTTTGTCATACATTGAAATGAATTAGCCATGGATTTACATGTATTCCCCATCCCGGTCCCCCCTCCCACCTCCCTCTCCACCCGATCCCTCTGGGTCTTCCCAGTACACCAGGCCCGAGCACTTGTCTCATGCACCCAACCTGGGCTGGTGATCTGTAAAGTCTTCTTCAACTGCAAGGAGATCCAACCAGTCCATCCTAAAGGAGATTAGTCCTGGATGTTCACTGGAAGGACTGATGTTTAAGCTGAGACTCCAATACTTCGGCCACCTGATGCAAAGAGCTGACTCATTTGAAAAGACCCTGATGCTGGGCAATTTTGAAGGTAGGAGGAGAAGGGGATGACAGAGGATAAGATGGTTGGATGGCATCACCAACTCAATAGACATGAGTTTGAGTAAACTCCCGGAGTTGGTGATGGACAGGGAGGTCTGGCGTGCTGCAGTTCATGGGGTCTCAAAGAATCAGACATGACTGAGTGACTGAACTGAACTGAACTGAGGAATCTGTTCAAAAGTCAGCTACTGATTTGCTCCTGATCCTCATTTCCATATATCAAGGTCTTTAGATGGTTGAGGGTCAAGTGCTACAAACATTTTCCAGGATAAATGGTTCAAATAGATGTATCAAAGCAGTTATTGAATACTTTTTCTCCTATACCAAGTATATTCTCATGGCCATGATATCAATACTAGAAAAGAAAATCAAACAATCAATTAGATGGTATTCTAGAAGGAGTAATACATACAAACAGTAAACATGTAAACAAATAAGCTACTGAAACATTATATACAGAATTACATATTTTATAGGTGATAATGCTAATAATTTATACCTATCCCACAGACCATAGTTATGAAGAGTACCTTTTAAACTTTAAAAGTATGTATTGTATAGGTCAAGAGAAAATCTGTATAATTACTTATACAGAACACATAAAATGATCCAATATTCTTTCAGTTGCAAAATTATAAAGAAAATATACTTTGTGTTAATAGTATTAGAATTCATTTGTGACTAATATAAACTTATTTAGTTTTGCATAGCAAATCTTTTCTCTTGGTAAAAAGTGATCAGGGTAATATGGTTTTCTGAGTAAGGCAATATTTTAAAATCTCTAAAGAGAGATCAAAGAAAATTCTAAGGAATTTTAAAAGAAAAATGCATTTTTCTCCTGAAAATCTGCTCCTGTTCATTAACTGATTTATCTCATTGAACATTGAATATTCCCACATATCCAACAGAAGGGACTAATGAAATTTAGTTAAAACTTTACCACTTTTTAGGTCTGTGAGCTACAACCCTGCTACTCAATGTGTGGTTAGTCCATAGGCCAGCAGGATGGGCATCAACAGAATTATTGAGTCCAAATCTACATTTTAACATATCATATGTTGGCACTAGACATTAAAGTTACAGGAAGTCTGTTCTCCACACCATTTAATCTCAGAATGTGGAGTATGCACATACCCCACTACTTTCCCAATTTCTAATCTCTTTCCTACCAATCCCCTCTCTGGCTACCTACTCAAACCTTCCACTTTCAATTAAATCTCTCCTAACTTCCACATAAAACGTCTTGACATCATTCCTTGTCTTCTTCTACATCCTCTTTGCTTCTGTCCTCTCATTTTCTGTCCCTCAGACACACTGTCTTTCTGTCACTCTTTTGATCTGAACTAATTAAGAAATGATGTCAACCAAGAATTTCTTTATTAATAAATGTATTCATCAAGAATTGTTCATTTTTGCCAGCTGCCTTTTTAGCAATCATAAAGATGAATATGCAGTTTTTCTCCTTAAGTTTAAACTATGATGTTTTATACAAACAAAATTTGGAATGTTGAAATAATCTCTGGTGACATTAAGTTTTGTGAATCTTCTTAAGAATATTTTCATTAATATCTATGACTTAATTTAGAACATATTTATGTCATGGTATAATTTTAGTTACAATTATACAGTGGAAGTGACAAATAGATTTAAGGGATAAGATGTGATAGACAGAGTGCCCGAGGATCCATGGACAGAGGATCAGAACATTGTGCAGGAGGTGGTGATCAAAACCATCCCCAAGAAAAAGGAATACAAAAAGGTAAAATGGTTGCCTGAGGAAGCCTTACAAAGAGCAAAGAAAAGAAGAGAAGTGAAAGGCAAAGGAGAAAAGGAATGATATACTAATCTGAATGCTGAGTTCCATATAATAGTAAGGAGAGATTAAAAAAGCCTTCCTAAGTGAACAATGCAAAGAAATAGAGGAAAACAGTAGAATAGGAAAGACTAGAGATCTCTTCAAGAAAATTAGAGATGCCAAGGCAATATTTCATGCAAAGATTAGTGCAATAAAATGACAGAAATGGTATGGACCTAACAGAAGCAGAAGATATTAAGGAGAGACATTGTTGTCAATCCACAGAACTATTCAAAAAAGATCTTAATGACCTGAATAACCACAATGGTATGAACACTCACCTAAAGCCGGACATCCTCGAATGCAAAGTCAGGTGGGCCTTAGGAAGCCTTAGGAAGCATTATTATGAACAAAGCTAGTGGAGGTACTGGAATTCTCGCTGAGCTATGTCAAATCCTAAAAGATGCTGCTGCTAAAGTGCTGCACTCAATATGCTAGCAAATTTGTAAAACTCAGCATTTAGCCATAGGACAGGAAAAGGTCAGTTTTCATTTCAATCCCAAAGGAGGGAACTGCTAAAAAATGTTCAAACTATCACACAACTGCACTCGTTTCACATGCTAGCAATATAATACTCAAAATCCTTCAAGCTAGGCTTCAACAGTATGTGAACTGAGAACTTCCAGATGTACCAAGTGGGTTTAGTAAAGGCAGAGGAACCAGAGATCAAATCACCAACATCCATTGGATCATACAAAAAAGCAAGAGAATTCCAGAAAAAACATCTACTTCTGCTTCATCAAGTTTCCTAAAGTTTTTGACTGTGTGGATAACAACAGACTATGGAAAATTCTTCAATAGATGGGCACACCAGACCACCTTACATGCCTCCTGAGAAACCTGTATGCAAGTCAATAAGCAAGTTAGAATGGGACATGAAATAACAGACTGGTTCCAAATTGGGAAAGGAGTATGTATAAGACTGTATATTGTCACCCTGCTTATTTAACTTACATGCAGAGTACATCATGTGAAATTCTGGGCTGGATGAAATACAAGCTTGAAATCAAGATTGCCAGGAGAAATACCAACAACCTAGATATGCAGATGACACCACCCTAAAGGCAGAAAGTGAAGAAGAGTAAAAGAGCCTCTTGATGAAGGTAAAAGAGGAGAATGAAAAAGCTAGCTTAAAATTCAACATTCAGAGAACTAATATTATGGCATCTGGTCCCATCACTTCATGGCAAATAGATGGGGAAAAATGGAAGCAGTGATAGACTTTACTTTCTTGGGTTCCAAAATCACTGTGGATGGTGACTGAAGTCATGCAACTAAAGGACACTTGCTCCTTGGAAGAAAAGCTATGACAAACCTGGACAGTATATTAAAAATCAGTGATATTAATTTGCCAACAAAGCATACTGTCAAAACTATGATTTTTTTCCAGTAGTCATGTATGGATGTGAGAGCTGAACCATAAAGAAGGCTGAGATCCAGAGAATCGATGCCTTTGAACTCTGGGGTTGGATAAGACTGTTGAGAGTCCCGTGTACTGCAAGGAGATCAACCAGTGAATCCTATAAAGGAAATCAACACTGGATATTCACTGGAAGAACTGATGCTGAAGCTCAAGTGCATTGAAGAACTGACTCACTGGAAAAGACCCTGATGCTGGGAAATATTGAAGGCAGGAGGATAAGGGGATTACAGAAGATGAGGTGGTTGGATGGCATCACCGACTCAATGGTCACAGAGAATCAGACAGAACTGAGTGACTGAAAAACAAGAAATTTAGAACATGTTTATGTTATGGTATAATTTTCCTAGTAGGGGATTATCAGATAGTGGTTAGAATTTGCCTATAAAATAATTTAATACTAGTGTTTGTTGTTTTTCAAATCTACTGATCACTAATTATTTAATTTGAATTTAGATTTTCTCTAAGATCAGTTTAAATAAACTTTATTATCCTATTAACTTACTCATTTAATCTAGATTTTTAAATGTTTAATTTGAATATTATCAGAAGAAAATATTCTCATGTTCTATGAAATTTATTTTTACCTGTGAATGTCTCAGTGGTAATAATAATCCACCTGCTGGAGACCCAGGTTTGATCCCTGGATGGGGAAGATCCCCTGAAGGAGGAAATTGCAACCTGCTCCAATAGTCTTGCTGAAAACTTACATGGGCAGAGGAGCCCAGCAGGCTATAGTCCACGGGATTACAAAATGCTGGACACCACTAAGTGGCTGAGTAAGCCGCTGAAGCTAAAACTCCAATACTTTGGCCACCTGATGTGAAGAACAGACTCATTTGAAAAGACCCTGATGCTGGGAAAGATTGAAGGTAGGAGGAGAAGGGGACGACAGAGGATGAGATGGTTGAATGGCATCACCACCTCCATGGACATGAGTTTGAGTAAACTCCAGGAGTCGGTGATGGACAGGGAGGCCTAGCGTGCTACAGTCCATGGAGTCACTTAACTCAGCGACTGTACTGAACTGATGCATACATGATTAATTCTTTATGCTATTTCATTTGATTTCATTACTTTTATCTGTTGTTTTTGATGTTTTAGTTGCTAAGTTAAGTCCAACTCTTTTGCAACCCCATAGACTATAGCATGCCAGGCTCTTCTGTCCATGGGATTTCCCAGGCAAGAATACTGGAGCAGGTTGCAATTTGCTCTTCCAGGAAATCTTCCTGACTCAGGGATTGAACCTGAGTTTCCTCGATTGACAGGCAGATTATTTACCACTGAGCCACCAGGGGATCCTTATTTTATTCCTTAATTTCAATAGCTTTTTTTTTTTTTAATGTTATTTTGTCAAAGAATTAGCTTTATAAATTTATTTTAAATCTGCTGATTTTTTGCTCTCTAATTCATTTGATACTGATTTTATACCTAAGTCCATTAGTCTGCTTTATCTTTGTTTTTCTTACTTTGTATTTTCTTACTCAACTAAAATAAATGCTTATTTAAGTTTGTTTTAAAAGCTATATAGTTCCATAAAGCTATGCACTTTGTTTTCTCTAAACACTGGCTTAGATGTATTATAAATGTTCCTCTATATAGTGTTTCCATTTTCATCGTTTTTCTAGAAATTATTCAATTATGTTCCATATTTTCTTTAAGATTTTTTTTTTATTTTTTTCCTTACTGGGGCCTGCTGCAGAAGGCTTTCCAATGTGATGCCAGGAGGTATCCGCCATTTTCTCACCTTCAACTCAAAGACCTGCCTTTCAAATCTGAACCACCGCCGCAAGTCAACTGGCCCCCCCCCGCCCAAGATTTGTCTTAATTAAAAAATGTAATGTCTTAAAGCACTTGTAGATTTACAGAAAAACTGAGCAGAATGTTCAGTGTTCCCATGTACCTTCCTCCCATCTCCATTATGATTAGCATTTTGCATGCATGTGATATATTTGTTAGAATTGATGAACTAATATGGGCATTATTATTAACTAAACTCTATAATTTACTCTGAAGTTTTCTCTTTGTGTGGTAGTGTTCAGTGTTTCTGACAAATGCCTAATGTCATAAATTCATCATTACAGTATCTTACAGAGTAGTTATAACGCCTTAAAAATCTCCTGTACTTCACCTAGTCAATCCTTCTCTCTCCCTATGAACCTTCAGATCTTTTAATGTCTCTAGTTTTGTCTTTTCCAGAATATTACATAGTTTGAATCACACAGTGCATAGCTTTTTCAGACTGAGTTCTCTCACTTAGCAATTTGCTTTTAAGATTATTCTATAGTTTTTTTTTTGGATTTAATAGATCATTTCATTTTATTGTTTAATAATATTCCATCTTATGATTTTCCACAGTTTATCCATTATCTATTGAAGACATCTCTGTTGCTTCCAAATTTTGACAATTTTAATAAAATTGCTGTAAATATTTGCATACATGTCTATTTATGGATGTAAATTTTTAGCTCTTTTACACGAATACTTATGAATCAGATTGCCAAATATTATGCTAAGGCTGTGGTTTGTTTTATAAGAAGCTCTCAAACTGTCTTCCAAAGTGACTGTATCAGTTTGCATTCTTACCAACATTGAGAGTTCATATTGCTCCACGTTTTTGATGATCTAACATTTGGTGATGTCAGTGTCCTGGATTTGGGTGATTCTAATAGGGGTTTTGTATTCCATTGTTGTTTTACTTTGTATTTCTTTAATGATATACAATGCTGGACATCTTTATATATGCTAATTTGTCACCTGTGTATCTTCCTAGTGATGTGACATTCAGATGTTTTGTCCATTTTTAAACTGAGCTATGTGCTTCTTACTGCTGAGCTTTTAGAATTCTTTGTATATTTTAGATACAAAAATATACCCTAGCAGATATATGTTATTTGCAAATATTGTCTCCCAATTTGTGGATTTCTTTTTATTATCTTAATGGATTCCTTTTAGACTAAAAATTTGTTTAGCATCTAATATGATGCCTGGTCCACAGAAGGTCTTAGTGGATATTTCTGGAATTAATATATAATGATTAATGTATAGAGAAAGTAGGTACAGAAATATATGATCTTAAATAGTAGATTATTTCTCTCCAGTGTAGAGGTAGGAAAATAAAAATGTAAATGAAAGTAACAACTCAGAGGAATACTAATGATACATGAAAAACAACTTTATAATAAGATAACAAATAAGAATGCTATTAAATTCCTCTCCAAACTTAACATTCTAATGAAAACTATCTTGATACTTGGCATTTTAAAAATGAGCTCTGAATAAAGTTGAAATTGCTAACATCTAACAAAAATGTATGCAGTATTTTCTCTCTACATATGTTTTCTGCTTTCTCTGCCTGGCAACACCATGCTGTAACGTTTATCCATCCACATTTTACAAATTATTCTCTTTTACTTGTAATTTCCTTGTTTGTTTCATCCTTCAACTAACAGAGACCTCCCTAATTTTTTCTTTAAGAGTCTAGTAAATGTTCATTTCTCTGTGAAGTTTTCTCACACTCAATGCAATTAGTTTTTCTGTTGTCAATATTTGCTAACAAGGCATTAACATTCCTCTCAGCAGAGATTTTATTTTATTGCAAATATCTACCATATTGTATCACTTAATAATCCATTTGTCCTTAGAAGGTTGGGTCTACTCTTACTTTTCTTCATAATCTATCAACCTTGGATTAAAAATTAGCACACAGATAGTGTTCAATAAATATTAGATACATAATTCAGTGAAACTATTTTAAGTAACATATTTTTCTTTAATAAAGTAGCAACTTATTATTTTTAATTTTAAAATTAAAAGAAATACAGTAAGAAAGAAAGCTCTTGACTTTGGATTTTTAAATTTCCTTATATGCTCTAAAGGTTTTTTTTAAAACCTAAAGGTTTAATACTAACATTAAACCTAAGGTTTAAAGTTAGCAATTTCAACTTTATTCAGAGCTCATTTTTAAAATAAAGTATCAAGATAGTTTTAATTATAATTTTAAATTTGGAAAGGAATTTAATAACTTTCCTATTTTTTTAAAGCCTAAGGTTTACATAAGTATTAAACTTATTTAATTGTTAAACTCAGTAATATTTTAATAAAGGGAATCAAAACTAGCAAAATGTGATGACAAATGCATGTTTTATTTTAATAAGTAGGTGGTGAAAAGAAACATTTATTGGCTATATTTTATGTCAGACATTGTACTAAGTATAAACCATTTCCTTTGCACAACAAATCCTGTAAGCATTACAATTACTATATGCAAGGAAATTCAGACTCAGAAGCAAAAAAGTGAGTTGCCCAGGGCAACATACATGCAGCAAGACTCAATAAAAGGTCTCTCAGATTTTTAACACCATAGCATTTTGCTTCCAAACTGCTTTCATGAACATTATCTTTAATTAGTTTTCCATTTAAAGAATATTACATTTCATAGAGTAAGAAGTTTGCTCAAGATACCATAACAATAACTAAGAGACATAGAACTCAATTCCTTTCATTTCATAGCTTCTGGTTATTCCATTGACTCATTATTAGAATAGGAGAAATAGAAATCATTATAGAAAACAATATGACTATCATCATATGTGTATTAACATGAGGGAAAAAGAAGAAGTATTTACCTGTTTGTATATATGTGTGTGTTTCTGAAAACTGTTTACTAATTGATTAATATATATTCTTGTTCACTTTTACTAGTTGTATTTGAGGAAAGAATAAATTACATGAAGATTTGACCAAAAGCAAAGAAAAACTCAGCACACTTCACTGAGATTAAATATGTCTCAGAAGCTCATCAGTGAACAAGTCATATCATTGTGGTCATTTATCTGTAGTTGATTGCATCCATTTATCAAATCTCTTTTGCTTCCCCCATTTCTTTTCTTTTTTTTTTTTTTAACTACAAGTCAACTTCCTTACCTAGTCAGTGATAAAGTAACTTTACATGATGCTATTTTTTATTAAATAATTTTCTTCTTTCACCATTATTACTTTCTTCATTTCTTATACCATTGCTTTGAATCATTCATTAAGCACTAGGCATGTTAATGACTGAAAGAAAAAAACAAAACTAAAACTAAACAAAAGTCAAGCAAGAGCGATACATTTTAGTAAACTTTCATCTTTACATCAACACCGTGTTTGTCATACTAAGAAATGAGAATTTCTTAAAACTTGTTTGGGTATCACCAGTAAGGATACTTGTAGGGTTCTCTAGGAATAAGGATAGTCTCACTTGTATAGTCATTTAAAGATGTGAACCATGACTATGCAAAGATTAATCACTCAATTTTTATTTTAAGAAGGGATTTAGAATTTATATTTAAGTCAATGTAGTTATTTGAGATGACCACTGAATTTTCTATTATAATTATACTTATGAAAAATTACTACAGGTTACATTTGAAATTTTAGAGATTAATATAGTATACTTATGGAAAAATATGACATTTTATGTGATAGTCTTTATTTCAAAACAAAATTTCATATCTGATAGCTTAAACACTGGAGAAAGGCTTACTTATGCTGCAGAATATCAAACCATACACTTTCATAATAATAAATGCTACCAAGAATAAGCTTTTACTGAATTAAGAATACACTGTATTTATAAAGGAATTTATAGCAGATGGAATTATAAATACTGGGTTTATAATTCAGTGTAACTTTCTAAAATGTCTAATGTATATAGTGAGTTAAAATTATGCATCAAAATTGAGTAAAAATCAGTATATATGATATAAATAATTTGAATACTGTGATTCAAATGTAAGTTTTTGCTAAAGAGGCCTAGCCTTAAATCCAGTACAACTTTTCAATATACCTATATTGTTCTTCAGAGTTTTCACAGCATAGTCATGACAGTAGCCTGATGTAGATGTTATAAAGCATATTTGAGTAAATATTTCAACTTGTACAATAAATCAAAATAAATACGTAAATTGATACTTTTAAAAAAGATCAGAACTGATCATGAGATAATTCTTTGTATCTAATAGGATGAATAACTTTATATTTACATGGACAATATCTATAAATATGCCAGGAAAAATACTGAATTTGGCGTCAGAATTTTGGATTTTTGATTCTGACATGCCTAATCAGTAGCTTTTTACCATGGACTAAGTTACTTTAGCTCTCTAAGAAATTCTTTCGATGCTATGAATGAGCATAGAATGCTCCTTCTTTCATTCTAAACATGTAATCATATTTCCCATCCTTAGGAAAGCAAAGCAAAACATCACAATTATATCTACAGTCTACAAAAATAAAATTTCTGAGATACAACATCTACACTTCGGTATAGAACATCCAGTTGCTCTCTTCCTCTTCTTCCCTAAAGTTATTTTAGACTAGAGATATAAAATATTGAGTGGTCATTCTCATTAGCATAATGCACATTATCACCATCAGTAGAATGTCCCTCTTGTTTAATATTTAATATTAATTGCATTCCTTTTATATCTATGGATACTCTGATCCACATTGGCATTTACTTAAACACATACGTATATATTTGAAAAGCCATGTGCCCTTGCAAAATATGTACTGATGTTTTATGTGTTTATTACACATCTTAAAGGGCTTCCTGATAGTTCAGTGGTAGAATGCACCTGCAATGCAGGAGACACAGGAAATGAAAGAGACACAGGTTCGATCCCTGGGTCAGGAAGATCCCTTGAAGGAGGAAATGACAACCACTCCAGTATTCTTGCCTGGAAAGTCCCATGGACAAAGGTGCCTGGCAGGCCACAGTCCATGGTGTCACAAAGAGCCAGACATGACTGAGCATTGCTCAGCAGCAGCATACACGTTAAATATATGTGAAAAGCATTTTGCTGTTCTGACCTTGTTGTTCATTCAATACTACGCTGTTAATACGTAGCTATGTTGCTAATTAAATCTAGCTTGTTGCTTAGGCTGCACAGTGCTGGAGTGACTTTGGGGAGATACCCCACATCCAAGGGCAGAGAAGCCCCAACAAGATGGTAGGAGGGGCGATCGTGTTTAGAATCAAACCCCATACCCACCAGAGAAGCTCAGAGGGATCAAACAAGCCTTATGAGCACCAGACCCAGAGACCCCACAGAGACTGAGACAGCACTGTGATTGAGTGTCTCCTGTGAGGTACGGGTCAGCAGTGGACTGCTGCAGGGGCAGGGGCTCTGGGTGCATTAGACCTGGGTATGGCATAAGCCCTCTTGGAGGATGTCACCATTGACTCCACTGTCGAGCCTCAAGAACTTACACAGGACTGGGAAACCGACTCTTGAAGGGCACAAACAAAACCTTGTGTGCACCAGGATCCAGGAGAAAGGAGGAGTGAGCCCACAACAGACTGACCCAGACTTGCCTGTGAGCAGGAGTCTCCAACAGAGGTGTGGGTCGCAGTAGCCTGCTAAGGGTTAGGGACACTGTGTGCAGTAGTGTGTGCATGGGACCTTTTGAAGGAGGTCACCATTATCTTCACTACTTCCACCATAGTTTGGCATCAGGTCAAATTACAGGGAGGGAACACAGCTCTGCCCATCAACAGAAAATTGAATTAAAGATTTACTGAGCAATGCCCCACCCATCAGAACAAGACCCAGTTTCCCCCTTAGTCAGTCTCTCCCACTGGAGAAGGCAATGGCAACCCACTCCAGTACTCTTGCAGGGAAAATCCCATGGATAGAGGAGCCTGGTAGGCTGCAGTCCATGGGGTTGCTAGGAGTAGGACATGACTGAGGGACTTCACTTTCACTTTTCCCTTTCATGCATTGGAGAAGGAAATGGCAACCCACTCCACTGTTCTTGCCTGGAGAATCCCAGGGACGGGGGAGCCTGGTGGGCTGCCGTCTATGGGGTCGCACAGAGTTGGGCACGACTGAAGCGACTTAGCAGCAGCAGCAGCAGCAGCAGTCACTCCCATCAGGAAACTTCCATAAGCCTCTTATCCTTCTCTGTCAGAGGGCAGACAGAATGAAAACCACAATCACAGAAAATTAACGAATCTGATCACATGAACCACAGACTTGTCTAACTCAATGAAAGTATGAGACATGCCATGTAGGGCCACCCAAGGCAGATGGTTCATGATGGAGAGTTCTGGAAAAACATGGTCCACTGGAGAAGGGAATGGCAAACCACTACAGTATTCTTCCCTTCAGAACCTCATGAACAGTATGAAAAGACAAAAAGGTAGGACACTGAAAGATGAACTCCCCAGGTCGGTAGGTGCCCAATATACTGGAGTATTTGGACATGCTACTGGAGATCAGTGGAGAACTAACTCCAGAAGGAAAAAAGCAAAAACAACATCCAGTTGTGGATGTCACTGGTAATGGAAGTAGAGTCTGATGCTGTAAAGAGCAATAATATTGCATAGGAACCTGGAATGTTAGATCCATGACAAGGTAAATTGGAAGTGGTCAAACAGGAGATGGCAAGAGTAAACATCAACATTTTAGAAATCAGTGAACTAAAATGGACTGGAATGGGGGAATTTAACTCTGATGATCATTATATCTTCTACTGTGAGCAAGAGTCACTTGGAAGAAATGGAATAGCCGTCAGAGTCAGCAAAAGACTATGAAATACAGTACTTGGATGCAATCTCAAAAATGACAGAATAATCTCTGTTCATTTCCAAGGCAAACAATTCAATATCACGGGAATCCAAGTCTATGTCCCGACCAGTAATGCTGAAGAAGCTGAAGTTGAATGATTCTATGAAGACCTACAAGACCTTTTAGAATTAACACCCAAAGAAGATGTCTTCATTATAGGGGACTGGAATGCAAAAGTAGGAAATCAAGAAATACCTGCAGTAACAGGCAAATTTGGTCTTGGAGTACAGAATGAAGCAGGGCAAAGGCTAATAGAGTTTTGCCAAAGAAACACACTGGTCAGAGCAAACACCCTCTACCAAAAACACAAGAAAGACTCTACACATAGACATCACCAGATGGTAAATAGCAAAACCATATTGATTATATTCTTTGCAGCCAAAGATGGAGAGGCTCTAAACAGTCAGCAAAAAGAAGACTGGAAGCTGACTGTGGCTCAGATCATGAACACCTTATTGGCAAATTCAGACTGAAATTGAAGAAAGAAGGCAAAACCACTAAACCATTCAGGTATGACCTAAGTCAAATCTCTTATGATTATACAGTGGAAATGAGAAACAGATTCAAGGGATTAGATCTGATAGAGTGCCTGAAGAACTATGAACTGGGGTTCATGATATTGTACAGGAGGCAGTGATCAAGACCATCCTCAAGAAAAAGAAATGCAAAAAGAGAAAATGGTTGTCTGAGTTACAAACATCTGAAGAAAGAAGAGAAGTGAAAGGCATGGAGAAAAACAGAGATATATCTATTAGAATGGAGAGTTCCAAAGAATAGCAAGCAAGAAAGCCTTCCTCAATGATCAATGCAAAGAAATAGAGGAAAACAATAGAATGGGAAAGACTAGAAATTTCGTCAAGAAAATTAGAGATACCAAGGGAACATTTCATGAAAAATGGTCACAATAAAGGACAGAAATGGTATGGATCTAACAGAAGCAGAAGATATTAAGAGGTGGTAAGAATACATGGAAGAACTATACAAGAAAGATCTTCATGACCCACATAATCACAATGATGTGATCACTCACCTAGAGCCAGACATCCTGGAATGTGAAATCAAATGGGCCTTAGGAAGCATCACACAAACAAAGCTAGTGGAGGTGATGGAATTCCAGTTGAGCTATTTCAAATCCTAAAAGATGATGCTGTGAAAGTGCTGCACTCAATATGACAGCAAATTTGGAAAACTCAGCAGTGGCCACAGGACTAGGAAAGGTCAATTTTCATTCCAATCCCAAAGAAAAGCAATGCCAATGAGTGCTCAAACTACCACACACACTCTATCAAAGTAATTCTCAAAATTCTCCAAACCAGGCTTCAACAGTACATGAACTGTAAACTTCCAGATATTCAAGCTGGATTTAGAAAAGGCAGAGGAACCATAGATCAAATTTCCAACATCCACTGTATCATCAAAAAAGCAAAAGAGTTCCAGAAAAATATCTACTTCTGTTTTATTGTGTACACCAAAGCCTTTGACTATGTGGATTACAACAAACTGTGGAAAATTCTTAAAGAGATGGGAATACTAGACCACCTGTCCTGCCTCCTGAGAAATCTGTATGCAGGTCAAGAAGCAACACTTAGAACAGGGCGTGGAACAACAGCCTGGTTCCAAACCCGGAAAGGAGTAGGTCAAGGCAGTATTTGGTCACCCTGCTTATTTAACTTATATGAGGAGTGCATCACGAGAAATGCTGGGCTGATGAAGCACAAGCTGGAATCAAGATTTCCAGGAGAAATATCAATAACTCCAGATGTGCAGATGACACCACCCTTATGGCAGAAAGCAAAGAGGAAGTAAAAAGTGTCTTGATGATTTTGAAAGAGGAGAGAGAAAAAGTTGGCTTAAAACTCAACATTCAGAAAACTACGATTATGGCATCTGGTTCCAGCACTTCATGGCAAATAGATGGGGAGACTGTGGAAACAGTGACAGATTTTATTTTTGGGGGGCTCCAAAATTACTGCAGATGGTGACTGCATCCATGAAATTAAAAGATGCTTGCTTCTTGGAAGAAAAGTTATGACCAACCTAGACAGCATGTTAAAAAGCAAAGACATTGGTTTGCCAAGAAAAGTCTGTCTGGTCAAACTTTGGTTTTGCAGTAGTCTTGTATGGATGTGAGATTTGGACTATAAAGAAAGCTGAGCATCGAATAATTGATGCCTTTGAACTGTGTGTTTGGAGAAGACTCTTGAGAGTTCCTTGGATAGAAAGGAGATCCAACCAGTCCATCCTAAAGGAAATTAGTCCTGAATATTCATGGGAAGAACAGATGCTGAAGGTAAAACGCCAATACTTTTGCCACCTGATGTGAAGAACTGAGTCATTTGAAACAACCCTGATGCTGGGAAAGATTGAAGGTGGCAGGAGAAGGGGATGACAGAGGATGAGATGATTGGATGACATCACTGAATCAATGGACTTGAGTTTGAGCAAACTCTGAGAGTTGGTGATGGACAGGGAAATCTGGCATGCTGCAGTCCATGGGGTTGCAAAGAGTTGGACAGGACTGAATGACTGAACTGACTGTTGCTTCTAACTCTTCATAGCATTCTATTTACCACATTTTCTTTGCCCAGTCATTCAGAGACAGGCATCTAGGCTTGTTCCTACTCCCTGCTACTACAAATGATGTTAGAGAGAACATTCTCACATATCCTCTCATGCATCCCTGTTATATGTTTTCTGGGATGTATATTGCACAGTGGGATACTTGGTCACATTTTATTAGCATCTATTCAATTATTTGATGTAACTATTTTTGCCATATTTATCTGTTGTGAAGTGGCATCTCAATTTAAATGGTGTATCCTTGAATGCTTATCATCTCTGATAATTTTATCACACTGAATTCTAACTTCAGACATGCTCAACTGGGTATTTTTTCCTTTTAATGACATCACAGGAAAATTTCAGTTTTCCAAATGAGATGCTAGTGTCAAAGTAACTTATCTGAACATCCTTCATTCTCTTAAACAGGGGGAACACCTCCAGAGGAAAAAGATACAGAGGATAGGTGAACCCGACTAGTTTTCTTGCATCTGTATCCCCAAGTAAATATAAACAAAATAGTATCTGCTGAAAGGAAAACATCTCAAAATATACTTCATAAAATGACTCTGCCTAAGAATAACCTGTACTAAATAGACTGCAGTTTCTCTCAGACTTGATATCCCTGGAGGATTCTAGATAAGCTATGCAATCTCTGACATAAAATGGAGATGTGTCATAGCTAAAATTTTTGCTACTGTGTCAAGCACTCTACAAACTCATCAGGAATCTCATCTCTCCTGGGCCAAAGATACATATCTGACACAGAAAAAGGGAAGCCTGGGGAGCTTCTTCTGTTTCCCAAACCACTTTTTGCTTCACTGTACCTCTTGCTTGCCTGTGTTTATGAAATTATTTAGTAAAGCTTGACACTAGGTGAGATCTCTGATTTTAGCTGACTGGACAGTCTGATTTTTTGTTATTAAACCAGTCTCATTTGATAATTTAGGTGCATTTGTAAGCATTGCATTAAAACTTTCAGTCTAGTTCAATTTAAGATACCCATCTAACATCTAGTTCAAAGTTTCCAGATCCAGTTTGAAACTTGATCTTAGACTCAGGGGCCTGTAGCAGGAAGAGAAGCAGCATCTGCTCTCTCATTATTCCTTCTTTCTCACCACCTCCAGCCATTCCCACACTAATGGATCTTCTATAGTTGGGTTGAGAAGTTAAGGGATCATGTAAGCATGTAAAATCCTTAGAAGACAGCTGCAACTTTTATTCAGACTTCAATGACAGCTCTATCACAGGTATTTAAATGGTACTGTTTCTAGGATCCCCTTCTTCTATTTACATTTCCCTGGTAAAGAATTCTATCTGCCAGTGCAGGAGACATGGGTTTGATCTCTGGCTCTGGATGATCCCCTGGAATAGGAAATAGCCCAGAGAATCCCATAGATAGATGAGCCTGACAGGCTATGGTCCATGGGGTCACAGAATTGGACATGACTGAGTGACCACACAGAATTAAGGCACAGAAAGACAGATCCCTGATGTGGGAAATGCCTCTTCATGAAGGTTGACTTCTTATGGTCCCATCCCTCAGGGTTCCTGCTACTGGTGTCTCAAGTCTCTCACAAGATCTGCAAGAGAACTTGTTGGTGAAGTCTGATATGCCTATAGAGAAAGGAGACTTAGCTGATATCTGCTGAAGCTTAGAGGTTTATCTGAATGAGCCCTCAAAATGTATCACACAGAAAATTTTATTTCCTGTCCACAAAGGCATCAATATCTACAGAAAGAACTACTACCTACACCACATGCTTTTTCCCATTTTCTGTTAACTACACCTATCATACAACTGCAAGAAACAGGAGCTCCAGGGTAGGGAAGGGAGGATGACTGAAAGACTGTTGTTGTTGTTGTTTAGTTGCTCAGTTGTGTCTGACTCTGTAACCCCGTGGACTGTAGCCCGCCAACCTCCTCTCTTCATGGGATTATCCCAGCAAGAATATTGGAGTGGGTTGTGATTTTCTCCTCCAGGGAATCTTCCTGATTCAGGGATTGAACATGCATCTCCTGTGTATTCTGCAATGACAGGTAGATCCTTTACCACTGAGCCACCTGGGAAGCCCTGAAAGACTATAAAGAAGAGGAATAAATCATGCTTTCATACTGTCCCCTGGGAAGGATGCTAAGCTGCAATACTGTTGTGAGCATAGAATGAAATAAGTAGTTGTTTTTGCTGTGAGATTAAAATTTGACACAGGACTGGAAAAGACTGTAAAATATCTGAAGATAAATATCAATCACCAAAATTAAGCCAATCACAAAAGAAAGGGGGAAAAAAAAAGATGCCCATGGTGTCTCAAACCTTGCACAAGATCATTTTGAGTGCTCGTTTAGATAAGCCTGTGAGCTTCAGCAGATAATCAGCTAAGTCTTTTTTCTTCATGGGCATGTCACACGTCACCAAGGAACTCTCTTACAGATCTTGTGCAAGGCTTGAGACACCAGTAGCAGTTGTCTTTTTTCTTTCACTTTTGTTTTGTGATTGGTTTAATTTTGGTGATTGCTATTCATCTGGGATTCACTGAGATCATCAAAAGTAGATGTGTGAGAACTAGCAGAGGCTAACTAAATACAAGAGTAGAATAAAATTAAAGCGATTTCTTGTTTGTGCCCTTTTAAGGTCAACCCATTGAGTGCATCCATTGCATATATGAGTCGTTTGGGGTTCTTGCCTAAATTATTTCTTTATAGTCTCCCTACATTTTTCTTTAAGATTTTTGTGCCTTTCTAACTTCTCTTTTTGCCAAGTATTGCAAAAATCATCCAGTCACTCACAGATTTACCCCATATTTCCCATCCTCAGATATATTATTATAACACAGCTTCTATTTCTTCCACTCTATTAAATCTGTTTTTCTAACATAGATCCCTGAGTGCTTATTTTACTGAGACTCTCTAAGGGTATTTCTGTTTAGTGATCAACTTTTAAACTCTTTGTTCCTTCCAGTTTAATGACACTATTTTGTCGGATTTTTTGACTCTTGTCCTTGGTGTGCATTTTTATACTTGACCCCTAAAGTCCTTTGTATGCACTGGGTCGCCCAAGGCATTGTAAAGAAGACAATTGTACTTCTTTTTCTTTCACTTTAGTTTACTCTTCTGACTGAATATGCCATTCTCAATGCCTGTCTTCAGCCCTCAACCTGAATTTTAACTCATCTATATTCCTGCTTATAACTCAGGTCTGTATGAACAGCTTATGCAGTTCAAATTATAATTGAATACTTATTATGATGTCAGTTAAATATTATATATATAAATGTTATATATATATGTGTGTGTGTGTGTGTGTGTGTGTGTGCGTGAGTGTGTGTGCTAGTCACTCAGTTGTGTCCGACTCTTTGTGACCCCAAGGACTCTAGCTCACCAGGCTCTTCTGTAGAATTCTCCAGGCAAGAATACTGGAGTGGATTGCCATTTTGCCATTCCCTTCTCCAGGGGTTGAATCTGGGTATCCTGAACTGCAGGCATATTCTTTACTGTCTGAGCCTCCAGGGAAGCCACCAAACCTTCTTGGGTGGCACAGTGGTAAAGAATCCAACTGTCAATGCAAGAAACTCAGGAAACAGTGGTTTGATCCCTGGGTTGGGAAGATACTCTAGAGAAAGAAATGACAACCCACGCCAGTATTCTTGCTTGGGAAACCCCACGTACAGAGGATCCTGGGGGCTACAGTCCATGGAGATGCAAGAGTCGGACATGATTTAGTGACTAAAACTACATATATATATAAAATTTGTTAATTTAATGGCAAAAATTTATCCCAGGCATGTGACTCTCTAATGTGGAGCTATCCTGTAATTCTTCATATCATCTCACTTCCACTCAATTACCAACACCTCTAGAACACATTTCTGAAATTCCCTTCACCTCTTTGCCATATCATACCATATATGCTTTTATTTTAATGCCTACATTGGACTTGGCCCTTTTATTCATCTCTCTCGTTAAAGTATATGCCTATCCAAGGCAGCAATTCTTAGGCATCTCTGTAGTATATTACCTAGCATACAGTCTGCGACCAGAAGGTATCTGTTCCATATGTATTCTATGTCCTGAACTAACTTACACTTTGCAAACTGCTTTTCTTTTACTTGCTTCTTATATTGATAATCTTTCATTGAATCAAAATACTGTTTATGTAAAATGTTTCACTACAAGAATGATAATGTGCACTTATTAGCTGTGGCTGGCCACCTGAATCGCTTTGTGAAATAATGCATAATATAAACAACCAACCAACAAACTATTCACTACATTTAATTTATAAGTATTTTTCTTCCTTTTTAAACATATGCATTGGCAATTTTATAAAATTATGGATTCAGTTAGGAGAATGCCATTTTATGGAGGACATAATAAAAATATAAGAATACTTCATAGAAGTGCCATAAAAGTAAATGTAATAGGTCCTTTCTACTTCCATTCTGACTGCATAGTATCCTATTTTCTTTTTTTTCACCAACTTAAATCCTTCCCTCACACACAACGTATTTTTCCTTGCTGTGCACTGTTTCTATACCCAGGGTTTTATTTCTAATTTCTACAAGATATTTTATTTTTTTAACACCTACTACTGCTCTTTCTGCTTTCATGCTCTTTCTCATTATAATCTGGCAGCTGCATCCTCTTGATCTTTATTCTCCTAAATCATTTTGTAGCATTTGACAATGTTGACCACTTCCCTTTGGACATATTTTCTTCTTATCCAAATATTGTTCTACTCAACTGCTCATTCTGTCTAATTTTCTCTTCATGATAGAGAAGGCAATAAATTTCCATGAATTTAGTCGATCAACAAAGATATATTCAACATCTCCTGTATGTCAGCACTTTGCAAAAGATAACACAACACTTATTTCCAAAGAACTTACTATTTTGATGGGAAGACAGATATATAATGAATTCAAGCATAGCATCATTTTCCTGAAAGTGAGATCATAGTGAAGAGACTGAGAAAGGAAGGTATTCTAAACAACTTATAAACATCTAGATGGATAAATTTAATTTTTATTCATAAAGCATTAAAGGAAGCATTAGATACCATATACCAAGAAGTATGGTGACAATTCCCCTATCTAATACTTATTCCTTTGTAAGGCAATGAAGGAATAAATTCAGCTATAAATCATTGATAGGAAAATGAGAAAATTTAAGCCAAGAATGCTATCTTTGCATTCTTAAATGATGTTGCTATAGAAATTGCTATGCTAATTTCCCATTTTTGCAATTAATTTATCTTTTAAATATGACCTAATTGGTCAAGAATTACATAATATTTATATACCATGTTTCCCCTTCTGATACCCCATATACCCAATTCAAGTGCAGAAGTCTACTGCAGCATAAAGGTTTTTATCATGGCTTTTGTGATATTTCACACTGATAGGATGTCTTCTGTCATTCAGAATGATCTTGCACAATCTTTTGAGGACTCATGCATATGAAAAGCAATCCTTCATGACAGTTTCCTCCAATTCAAGACAGCAATTTCTTCCATATCTGCCTGCTTTATTGATAACCATCATTGGTGAAAGGGAGTTGTCTGCAATGCAATATAGATGAAAATGAATAGATATTAACTACAAATGTAACCTTGCTAGAGGAATTATAACAGTTTGAGACACATTGTCTCTTGAAGATGCTAAATAACTGTATCATATAGATTATGAAACAATGTAGTTTTCTCATCTTTTCCAGCAAAATGAAAGCCAACTCCCTTTCTATTTCTTTCTCTTTCTTCGTTCCTTCCTCCATCTGCCTTAATCCTTTCTTCTTCTTTCCTTCCTTCTCTTTTTTTCTTTTTAGTGTTGCATATGTTAATTAATTTATGCCTCAATTTATTCATGTATAAAACTGGGACACCAATGATACTTCACATGATTATAAGGATTAGAGATAAAATGGCTTCATCTGTCTGTCATGGTAGTAAGAATGTGTTGTAATATTATTTTTTCACATCCTTGTCAATTTCTTACAAGACATTCAAGTCTAAACTTCTGTACCTTATATTGTGAGACAAGAACTATGATTCCCTCTCATAATGAGTGCAGTGGGCAGAATTCCCCCTAGAACTATCAATGCTTGATTTGCTAGAAGCTGTAAATATGTTACCTTATATGGCAAAAGAAAATTTGCACTTAAGGTTAGGGATTTTAAAATAGGGAGAAAATCATGGATTATCAAAATGAGTCCAATATAATTATATGAACCCTGAAAACAATAAATTCTCTTGGTATGGAATCGAACGACATGCAGTAGGAAGGAAAAAATAGAGATCCTGATCATGAGAATATTGCCACTAAGACAATCTGCCCACCATTGGTATACAACTGAATCTCAGTGGCAAAATACAATGAGAGAAAGACAAGGGGAGAGAGAGACCAAGGATAAGAAGGAAGAGAAGGAGGGGAGGAGGAAGTAGTATTAATACAAGAAAAACAATAATAGCATTTCAAAATAAAGTTAATACTGTGGAGACACATTTTAAATAGCAACAAAATTAATATATATATATATAAAATTAAGAATGTATCTAACAAAATTTCCACGAACCATAATTAAAAGAAAATTGAAAGCATGGCTGAAAGACCTAGTAGATTTTCATTTGAAGGAAAACAAAGCAAAACCCAATATCATTATAACAAATGGCTTACAGAGCTAAATCTGTTATGAGAAACCCAAAGAGTACCTCTGAAAGCAATTTTGCATTTCTAAAAATGAAGACATATTATAAAATATAGTAGTTAAAACACTAGTAGTTTTATACAAAATTATAGAACTAAATAGTGGACTGGAATGAAGACTCAGAGGAAAAATATATGTATATTTTGCTGTAATTTGAGAAAGGAAGCCCTTAAAATAGTCAAGAAAAGACTAATAAATTTTACAAAACTTAGGTAACCTAAATATATAAAAAGAACACATTAGATATAAAATCATTCAAAATCATATAAACATGAAAACAGTTAAAACAAAGAAAATATTTTTACCTTGATGGATGGATATATATCTTCAAAATCAAAAAGGAAATATATTAAATAAGTGATAAATTTTACCATATTGAAAATAGCTGTTTTGTTAAACAAGAGATTCTAAATATTCCATAAACAAAAGATGAATGATTATTAAAATGAGTACAAAATTAATCAACGCAAAATTATGAAATGTAATTAATGAGAAAAAAAAAACAGAGAAATCAATGATTAAAGGAAGAGTTCCTCATAATTATATAGTGAGATTTTGTGGAACACATAGAGAAAATCTCCTTGATATACATGTATCAACTGGAGAAGGAAATGGCAACCCACTCCAGTATTCTTGCCCAGAGAATCCCATGGACAGAGGAGCCTGGTGGGCCACAGCCCATAGGGTCGCAAAGAGTTGGACACAACTGAAGTGATTTAGTACTCACATGTATCAACAAGGATGTTTTTTCAAAACATTACATTAAATGAAAATAGCAAATTTCTATGAGGCAGGATAACAGGAAAGAACTGTTGTGAACTACAAATGCTCATAAAATTTATCATTGTAAAGTTTGCAGTTATACATATATTCAATACATAGAAATATGCACTGGAGCAATACATTGTTTTCCCCTAGAAATATCTGATGGGGAATGGAGAAAGGAAAAATACATATTAATTTTGAGGGTTGTGTACAACTTGTGTCTATAGTATTAATCTCTGTGCTTCCAATGTTTTGTGGGGTGGGGGGGGAGGAAAACTCTTGAGGGGCAATCAGACTTTTTTGGTTTTTTTTGCAAGACTATATTTATTATCAAACTCAAACCTTCCATAACTTTCTGTATTCATATTATTTTGTTCCAAAAGCTCCTATCTCATTTGCATCCAATTTACTTATAAGAATTTTATCACATCAAATTACTTTTCTTGCTGAAAAAATTGTAAGAGATATAAAAATATCTTATTTGACTTCCATTAAACCTAGGTTAAAAAAAAGTACTATACTTAATGTTGATGACACTAATGACATATCCATATTAATTAGACCAATAAACAAACTAACACTAATATCAGGTATTAAGTTAATGTTGAATATTTCCCAGTTCACATGAACCTGAAACTCATTCTGTCTCATTTTATTCTATAGTTTTCAGAGTTTAGTTATCAAGTGCTTATTTTTGAGTCAATTGAATAGGCTATTTTATAAGTTCAATCTTGGTAATATTTTCCAGAGGTAGAAACATTTCATATGCATAATGTGTGCGCTGACACATAAACAGACAAAACTAGAGATCTTATGTGGTGATTAAGTCACTGAGTCGTATCTGACTCTTGTGACCCATGGACTGCAGCCTGCCAGGCTCCTCTGTCTGCGGGATTTCCAGGCAGTAATACTTGAGTGGGTTGCCGTTTTCTTCTCCAGGGTATCTTTCTGACCCAGGGGTCGAACCCTGGTCCCTTGCATTGCAGGTGGTTTCCTGCATTGCAGGTGGATTCTTTACCAACTCAGCCTCCAGGGAGATCTCACAGCTTCTCTCTAAAACCTTGGTCACAACACAGAGCACAAAGTATGCATGCACAGTTGTGAGAGGTTGGCCAGTCCCGGCCCTAATCAGACACTCCCTTAAATAAAAATGCCTCCCAAGGGTATACACATGTCAGAACAAACTGGCCCCAGAGAGCACCCCTTACCCAAAGGGTGCCTGGTGCTCACAAACAATCCCCAATGGAAGATGCACATCAGAAGCAACTGGCCAAAGAAGGAGGCTGGCTGCACACGCTCCAGATGGAAAACCTAGTCCTGGAGCTTGTCATGCATCCAAATGCGCATTTCTACTCCCACCAACTGAAAGTGAAAATTGGTAGTGGGTGCTAATCAGGGGAGGGACAGGGAGGATCCCAGGAAAGAGTAGTTTTGGCAGCTGCGGGGACTTCCCTGAGAATACCCCTCTTTGGGCTGACTAGCCATAAGCAGCTGGTTCTTCACAGCCAACCCAGCAAGATGCTGCAGCCGGCAGCTTCAACTTAGGAAGCCTGGAGGATCCAGACACCGCAGGAACGCAGCCCCGTGTTGGATGCCAAAATCTGTTACTGAACTCAGATACAGCGTCTTGCTGTGCAAAAATCAATACCCAAGAGGCAATTGTTGCTGGAAAAGAAAGTTGCTTTTAATCAGAATGTTTGCAATCTGGGGAGAAGATGGGCTTGTGTTCCCTCAAAAACCACTGTTAAGATTCCGGTCAGTCATGAAAGTTCTTAAAGGGAAAGTAATCTCAGCTAATCACTGAGATAAGGAATCAAATATAAAGCCACCTCTGTCTGCATGTAGGCTTGTCAACTCCTTGTGCTCCTTCTTTAGGTGTTATCTTGCTCACACCGTTCAGGAGATTACTGAAGGGGAAGCCACGGAAGAGATCTGGTCATCTGTTACTTATTCTTCATTTCTACTTTGAGCTAACAAAAGAACCAAAAAGTTAGGCAAGCTCTCACATGATCAAAAGACTTGATAAGTGTTCTTGGGACAGAGATGAGGAGACCATAGGGGTGCCTGGTTTAAAGTAAGTTACAGTATAGCTTGGCTAAAATGACAAGAGAAAAGGGATTTCTTGTTAAGGGTGGTTTCCTGCAAAGAGCTGATTACATATTCTCTTTAAAAATATTGCAACACATTTCAATTTTCACCATAAATTTTGAAACATCTTGAAGTTCAAAATGTTGCCTTGATTTTTGTGAGAATATTTGTATTTATAGATTGGGTTAGAATTAACTCTTCCTGTTAACCACTGAAAATGTGTCAGTAAACAAGCAAAACTGCAATTTGCCTTTAAAATACTTAATGCATTATTCAATTGTACTCTGCTTTACATTTCTAGAACTTCAAAAGGTGGTGGGGGCCTTATTTTATTCACAAATAGAAATCTGAAAAATATTGTAGGTTTGAGAACTTTATGTTCCTTGATTGATTCATTCATTTTTAAAATCCAGAATGTATACATATATTGATCTAAACACATTACAAATCTTTGGAAATAAAGCACTGTTGAGAAAAGCACTCTCATGGCTTCTAAAATTCTCAGTTATTTGGATTTAATTTCCATTTTATTTAGTCATAGAAAATTATTTTTTTCCAACAAATGTTGAAGATCTGCTTGGAAAAGACCAGAGAATTTTTTTTTTTTTTTTTACTCTGCCAGGTAATGGGGTCTGAGGAGAATAGATATGCAAGTAACAGCATGACATATTGGCAGGTAAAACAAGTTGGCAGGTCTACTGAATAATACATTCCTGTTGATTACCAAAGAAATCTCCCTTTCATGTCTCAGGTGCCCTTTGTTATGCCATCAAAATGACCCTTTTACTAAGGTTTGAGTGAAATAATATTTGTAGGTAGTCACACTTAATTATGATAGAAGGGAATACATCATTTATATTTTTATGTGTAGATGAGTACTAAAAATTTTAAAGTATAAAACTTTATTTTTTATTTTATTTCACCAGTCAGAAACCTGACTCATCCTAGTCAACACAAATGCAAAAATGTAATGTGTGTGCAATTATAAAATGTTAAAGTCATGTTTAAAACAATTGTAATCATTTGTTCTTGACAATGAAAAGTCACAATCACTCATTTTGACAACACAATGATGGGTTCTTTTTATAGATCACTCAGATGTTCTAAGAACTTAAGGAACTGAAGTTAAATGACTTACATTTAAATACCATTTCTAAATCATAGACCTGTTCAGATTTTTTGATCAATATTAACAATGAAGCTCTAATGCATGTTATATATTTAAAATGTGTCAATTTTAAAAGCTGAATTGAACAGAAAATTATTTAGAAATCAAGCAAGTCTTTTTCAAAGTTGAAGAAAAATAAACTTCTCTTAAAAATGCTGTTATATTTTTATTATATGTTAATACATGTAGATAGCTTTATTTGCTATGATATTTTTCTTTTATAGAATTATATGACTAATAACTATAAAAGTATTAACTATAGGGTTAATTAAATTATCTAGTGATGTTGATTGATTATATATTTTAATATCCTTGCAAATTTAAATTGCCAATTAATCTTTCTAAAAATTTGCATACTTTTATTGGTTAGGAAGTTGACATCTTTCATGGGCAGTGGATAACTAGAAAGCCATAGAATTACTGTGAAAAGAAAGTGAAAGTGAATTCGGTCAGTTGTGTCCGACTCTTTGTGACCCCATGGACTGTAGCCTACCAGGCTCCTCCGTCCATGGGATTCTCCAGGCAAGAATCCTGGAGTGGGTTGCCATTTCCTTCTCCAGGGGATCTTTCCAACCCGGGATCAAACCCAGGTCTCCCGCATTGCAGGCAGACGCTTTAACCTCTGAGCCACCAGGGAAGCAGTTCCTTTTAATCTATATACTTGTAAAATTTTGTCTGTAGTCTGAATAATCTTACAGATTTTTGTTTTGCTATTTTTCATAGAGACAGGTAATCATGTTTTCAAGGTAAATTAATATTGTTTCCTTAAATTAAGTTCATTCAGAATCAATTAATACTTAGAGCATAAATGGTATCATGTGGTCATCTGAAAATACTGAGACAAAAAGTGTTACTAATACTGGATCATTTAGAATCACTTAGTCATTCTGTCATTATAGACTCATTTTAAGAATTATTAATGTTTAATTTTTTCAATGCACTCTAATTTTTCATGAAATAGTTTATTATGATGTTTTCTGCTAAAGAACTGGGAAAATGATTATTAGAATAGTCTCTCAAGACAGCAATTATCTAATAAGCAAAAATTATTTTTATTAGCAATGATAAGTTATATTTTAAAATCAGGCAATTTTTGAGAGAGATAGGTATAGATTATGACAATTATATATTTAGTCAATCTAAATAACTCCTATTGTTTTCTTATATTGTGAATATATCTTGCATTTAGGGCAGACAAAATATGAGTACTAAATTGTTGTTAACTATTAGTGCCATGACTGTATATTGCCAGATTATGAAAAATGAAAAATGAGTGTGTATGCTCAGTTGCTCAGTTTAGTCCAGCTCTTTGCAACCCCATTGTCTGTAGCCCGCCAGGCTCCTTGGTTCATGGAATTTTCCAAGCAAGAATACTGGAGTGGGTTGCCACTGCCTACTCCAAAGTTCTTCCAGATCTAGGATTGAACTCACATCTCTTCTGCTTCCTGCATTAGTAAGTGAATTCTTTACCACTCTACCACCTGGGAAGCCACTGTTATGAACAATATTTGACATTAATGTCTTAGCTGAGCAGAGTTCTATTGTCTAACAGTGTGATTCATCTGTGATATGCCTTGCTCTTTATTAATAATATTTGAAGTTCATGAATAGAATTAAAAGGAAATAAAGTTCTAAAATAAAATACGTTCCTAATATTTAGTCTACTTTTATGACAACTGTTGTGTAGCTGTTCTCTCACAGGGTGCATTCTTATGTCAGCTGTAATAAACGGTGTGTGGTGAGGCAAGATAGTAGTAACATATTTTTAGTGTTGTAAATATGATAAGAATGGTTTGCCTGTTTCAAGACTTTCAGATTTCTTCCATTATATCCATGACATATGATAGTCTGATCTAATAATTTGACATTCTGCTAACAGTCTCTTCAACTCTTGAAAGGTTAACCTTCTTATAGTACTTTATAATTAATACAATCTATAACTAACCATGATGTCCCAATACAACTCCCTGCTATTAGGCTAAAATCTATTTACTGGGAAAATTTTTCTGAATAATGGGGCAATTGCTTTCAATATTTGTTGATTTATTGAATAAAACTATTTGTCATGAAAAGAAATTCATGTGCTTGTGTGTCGGAGTGGGGGGTTGGGGGTGATTGGGTACAAGCGTGTGCCATGGTATGCTTTGTAACTTTGCAATCTTTTCAATTGTGTGACATCTCGTCACCTCATAAATGATTCACATGGTGCCCAGAGGTACAGTTAAAGAGGACAGACTGATGTCATGAATGCTTGTTTGTATAAAGCTCTATTAATAATAAACTAGTTTTCTCTTGTAGAGCCAAGATATAGTGTCTGTGTCTGATAAGTGATGGTCATAAAATTAGGCAATTCTTTACTAAGAAAATGTGAACTTCTAGAAATATATATGTATTCTTTGGCTCTTTGTAACGACTATCTCAGAAGAGTACAATGAAAATACAATAACACATTAAAAATAAAATTTCTGCTGTATATTGTTGGATAATAAATATGGAACCTCCATTAAATCTATTTTAGCACATTGTCATCTGTTAAAACCTATATCAGAAAAATACAAACTGACCCACTGTGCTAAAGTTATACACAAGAAAGAAATTTTATATTTAAACTTCCATTCAGCAGACTTCTTATAGCCTGATGAGTATATGAGTTTGAGAGTATTTTGATAATGTATTCCTTTATATGCATAAATGTGGTAGTTATACTGACAGTTATAAAGGGCAGCTTTTTTCTTTTTCAAAATTTGATTTATTTTTACCTAGTGTAACATGAAAAGCAAAAGTGTTTAATAAAAGTAAAACTTCTGATTAAAATCAGTGGAATGAGGAATAATTTCGTTATATCTGCAAGTCACTAAAATGACCTTAGTGGAATTTTTTAAGGTATTTTGCACAAGGACAAAACAAAGGAGAAGAAAGAATAGTAATATATATCTGGAGATCTGGTAGGATGTTAGCTGAATACAAATAGGACTAAACTGAAACAAAATCTCTAATCTAAAACAAACAAAATCAATTTACATCACAAATATATTAAAAGATTTAAAAAAAAGATATGAGTGGGGTGATGAGATGGAGGGAAAACCATGATTTGTGGTAGTCCTTCAAGAAAAAGGCTAGTATAGCTATCAGGTTGATTCTACAATCTTGAATGTTCCTCTACCACTTGGGAGAATCCTGGAGATTTAGTTTCTACAGGTTGGAGAAAATATTTCTGGATGTTGTTCAGTTGCTCAGTCATGTTTGCCTTTGTGACCCCCCGCCCCCCGCCCCCTAACTGCAGCATGCCAGGCTTCACTTTACTATCTCTCAGAGTTTGCTCAAACTCATTTCCATTGAGTTGATGAAGTTATCCAATCATCTTGTCCTCTCTCACCCCTCTTTCCTCCTGTCCTCAATTTTCCCAACATCAGGGTCTTTTGCAGTAAGTTGGCTGATCTCCTCAGGCAGCCAAAGTATTGGCGAGTCAGCTTCAGCATCAGTCCTTCCAATGAATATTCAGTACAAATTTCCTTTAGGATTGACTGGTTTGATCTTCTTGCTGTCCAAGGGACACTCAAGAGTCTTCTCTCGCACTACAGTTCAAAAGCATCAATTCTTCAATGCTCAGCTGCTTTATGGTTCAACATTCACATTCATGTATGACTACTGACAAAACCATAGCTTTGACTATATGGACTTTTGTTGGCAAAGTGATGCCTCTGCTTTTTTATGTGCTGTCTAGCTTCATCTTAGCTTTTCTTCCAAGGAGCAAGCATCTTTTAATTTTGTGGCTGCAGTCACTGTCCGCAGTGATTTTGTAGCCCAAGAAGAGAAAGTCTGTCACTGTTTCCACTTTTTCCCTGTCTATTTGCCATGAAGTGATGGGACTCGATGCCATGATCTTAAATTTTTGAATGTTGGGTTTCAAGCCAGATTTTGCACCCTCTGCTTTGACCCTCATTAACAGGCTCTTTAGTTCCTCTTTGCTTTCCAACATAAGGATGGTATCATCTGCATATCTGAAGTTGTTGATATTTCTCCTGACAATCTTGATTCTAGCTTATGAGTCTTCCAACCCAGCGTTTCCCATGATGTACCTGGCATAGAAGTTAAATAAGCAGGGTGACAATATAAAGCCTTGATGTACACCTTTCTCTATTTTGAACAGGTCTGTTGTTCCATGTCTGGTTCTAACTGTTGATTGTTGTCCTGCATACAGGTTTCTCAAGAAACAGATAAGGTGAGCTGGTATTCCCATCACTTTAAGTATTTTCCACAGTTCGTTGTGATCCACATAGTCAAAGGCTTTAGCATAGTCAATGAAGCAGACATTTTTGGTATTCTCTTAATCTTTCTATGATCCAGTGGATGTTGGCAATTTGATATATGGTTCCTATGCTTTTTCTAAATCCAGTTTGTACATCTGGAAGTTAGTTCATGTACTGCTGAAGCCTACTTTGATGGCTTTTGAGCATTACATTGCTAGAATGTGAAGTGAGCACAATTGTGTAGTGTGAACATTCCTTGGCATTGCCTTTTTTGGGGTTGGAATGAAAACTGACCTTTTCTATCCCTGAATCCACTGCTGAGTTTTAAAAATTTGCTGGCATATTGAGTGCAGCACTTTAACAGTATCATCTTTTAGAATTTTAAATAGCTCAGCTAGAATTCCACCACCTGCACTAATTTTGTTCATAATAATGCTTCCTAAGGCCCATTTGACTTCACACTCCATGCTGTCTGGATCCTCATGGGTGACCACAGCATTGTGATTATCTGGATCATTTAGACATTTTTGTATAGCCTGCCCCTTCTTCTTAATCTCTTCTGTTTCTCTTAGATCCTTGGCATTTCTGTCCTTTATGGTGCTAATCTTTGCATGAAATGTTCCCTTGGTATCTCTAATTTTCTTGAAGAGATCTCTAGTCTGTCTCATCTATCGTTTTCTTCTATTTCTTTCCATTGTTCAGTTAAGATGGCTTTCTTAGCTCTCCTTGATATTCTGTGGAATTCTTCATTTAGCTGAGTATATCTTTCCCTTTATGCTTTTCCTTTTACTTCTCTTCTTTTCTCAGCTATTTATAAGGGCTCCTCAGTCAACCATTTTGTCTTTTGCATTTCCTTTTCCTGGGGATGGTTTTGATCACAGCCTCCTGTACAATATTACAAACCTCTGTCCATAGTTCTTCAGGCACTCTGTCAATCAGATCTAATCCCTTGAATCTATTTGTCACTTCCACTATATAATCATAAATGATCTGAAATGGGCCATACCAAGCCTCTTGATGAAAGTGAAGGAGGAGAGTGAAAAAGTTGGCTTAAAGCTCAACATTCAGAACACTAAGATCATGGCATCTGGTCTCATTACCTCATGGGAAATAGATGGGGAAACAATGGAAACAGTGTCAGACTTTATTTTTTGGGGCTCCAAAATCACTGCAGATGGTGACTGCAGCCATGTAATTAAATGACGCTTGCTCCTTGGAAGAAAAGTTATGACCAACCTAGATAGCATATTAAAAAGCAGAGACATTACTTTGCCAACAAAGGTCCGTCTGGTTAAGGCTATGGTTTTTCCAGTGGTCATGTATGGATGCGAGAGTTGGACTATGAAGAAAGCTGGGCGCCGAAGAATTGTTGCTTTTGAACTGTGGTGTTGGAGAAGAATCTTGAGAGCCCCTTGGACTGCAAGGAGATCCAACTAGTCCATACTAAAAGAGATCAGTCCTGGGTGTTCATTGAAAGAATTGATGTTGAAGCTGAAACTCCAATAGTTTGGCCACCACATGTGAAGAGTTGACTCATTGGAAAAGACCCTGATTCTGGGAAGGATTGGAGGCAGGAGGAGAAGCGAACAGCAGAGGTTGAGATAGCTGGATGACATCACTGAATTGATGGACACGGGTTTGGGTAGACTCCAGGAGTTGGTGATGGGCAGGGAGGCCTGGCGTGCTGCGATTCATGGGGTCACAAAGAGTTGGACACGACTGAGAGACTGAACTGACTGACTGACTGAACTGAATGGTCTAGTGATTTTCCCTACTTTCTTCAATTTAAATTTGAATTTTGCTATCAGAGTGTATGATCTGAGGCACAGTCAGCACTAGGTCTTGTTTTTGCTGATTGTATAGAACTGCTCCATCTTCAGCAGCAAAGAATATAATCAATCTGATTTTAGCGTTGACCATCTGGTGACTTCCATGTGTAGAGTCGTCTCTTCTTTTGTTGAAAGGGTGTGTTTGCTATGAACCATGTGTTCTCTTGGCTGAACTGTACAGTTGGCCAGTGAAGTTTGGAATACAAAACTTCATTTTGTATTTTAAGGCCAAGCTTGCTTGTGACTCCAGTTATCTTTTGACTTCCTACTTTTGCATTTCAATCCTTCGTGATGAAAAAAGGACTTTTTAAAAATATTAATTATAGAAGTTCTTTTAGGTCTTCATAGAACCATTCATCTTCTATGGTATTAGTGGCTGGGGCATAGACTTGGATTACTGTGATGTTGAATGGCTTGCCTTGGAAATGAACCAAGATTATTCAGTCATTTTTGAGATTGCACCCAAATACTGCATTTTGGACTCTCTTGTTGACTATGAGGGCTACTCCATTTCCTCTAACTGATTCTTGCCACAGTAGTAGATATAATGGATATCAGGCACAATGGAGGCCTCAGCATGAACGCATGCTAAGTCACTTCCATTTTGCCTGACTCTTTGTGACCCCGTGGACTGTAGCCCACCAGGCTCCTCTGTCCATGGGATTTTCCAAGCAAGGAAATGGTTTGCCTTTTCCTCCTCCAGGAGGCCTCAGAGTGGACATTACATGAATTTATAGAATGTAGAGACCACTACTCATGCTAAGCACAAAATTTACAACCAAGTGGTTTACAATCTATTTTTGATGTTGGAATAGACTTCTCTGAATTGTGGTGAACCCAAAAGAAAATTTATAAAGATACTCTGATGGAGTCTGTGTCTGTTTAATTGATGGGGAATGATCTTCCACCAGAGTCTTACTTTTCTGTCACTAAATACAAAGTGACAGTTAAGGATTACCAGAAATTTAAGAAAACAAATGTAAAGAAATTGCCTTATGAAAATTATCTAAAATTAAATGCATACACAAAAGTAAAACAAGAAACAAATGCAAATTGAAGGAAATAGATAAGACAGAAGTAATCAAACTTAAAAGATCTCCATTAATAGTTTTAGCTTTTTGAGTATCCCTGGTAAAAGAAAGTTTTAATAAGTAATTGCTTACTAAAATAAAATAAAAAAAAAAAAGGTAAAAGTACGATACCTCAGTGCATGCTCAGTTGTGTCTGACTCTTTGGGACCCCACAGACTGTATCCCACCAGGCTCCTCTGTTCATGGGATTTCCCAGGGCAAGAACACTGGAATAAGTTGCCATTTCCTTCTCCAAGGGATCTTGCTGACCCAGGGATTGAATCTGCATCTCTTGTGTCTCCTGAATTAGCAGGAGGAATTTATACCAATGCACAGTCCCAAAAGTATGATGGCAATAACTAGTACTCAGTAGAAATGTTGGAAGATAAAGATACAAAATATCTCCCAGAAGGAAAGAAAACATGAGAAAATTAGACACTGGTCTAGAGAGCTGATAAATGTTCTTTGTTAGAAGAGGGAACTTAGGTATTTAGCAAGCTTCAATTCTGTGACTCTGCAAAGAAACTAAGGGTGCCTTCTGGAGGTTATACTTCAAGGCTCTGAAATAACAAAAGTCATCCCTGATTGGGTATGTCTTCATAGTCGGGGCTTTCCAAACATTTCTGAATCAAAAGTTAAAGGGAACTTTCCAGGCTGGCTCAGAAGGCACTCTTCATTCCAACTATTTCTAGTGATTGATAAATGTGTTACAACCTTTTTTTTTTTCTGACATTTTCCCTTTTAATCTATTCTGCTTTGAGGACTGAGAAAATATGCTAAAATTTAGGTACCCCCTAGGAATCAAGAATATTACTGGGCCCATTTTTGATGGATTATGATGTATATTTTGTAATTTGACCCAACAGTCAACAGTTCTCTTCCTATCTTTCAAAGGTCCATATATGTTTTACTCTGCAAATTCTTGTTTATAATCTTAAAGATCATTTGCAAGTGAATTAGTGATCAATTTTTATGTTTGTTGTTTTGCTTGGCTCTGGTACAAAGAAGACAAAAGTGTTACTTAGGAAATAATCCCAAACCCAATTTCTATCTACTAGCTTCCAAAAGGTAAAAAATTCATACTTTAACAAAGCTTTGAAACCACTTTTCTTTCAGTCTTGTAATGGTTTGCATCTTCTTGTATGATATAAAATTCCCCAGTCTGTGTCTAATATGTTGAATACAGTTTTAAAATAACATATAGCATAGGTGGAAAATATTATGAAATTTATTTTAAAAAAACTGCCTAAATCTATTTATTTTGTAATGTTAAAGGCTTAAATTGGAGGACTCCCACTTCCAGCAAGAATTGTTTATTCTTGTCTGAAATAACTCAACATTCAGGAAAAATATACGGAAAAAATGTTTTCAGAAACAAGATAACAAGTGGTCCAAGGCAGTGGTCATGGAAAGATAGAAAATAAGCAAGGTGAGCTGGAGTCTGTGTCAGTTTATTACCTGGAAGAGTCCCAGAGTTCAGGCAGTGGAACCCAAATCTCCTACCCTTAGCTCATTGTGCACATGCCAAGGATATGGATATGAGGGGGATTAAACTCAGAGCTTTTGAGTTCACATTGTATGACACCCTCTTTTCCAGTTTTCTCCCCTGCATTACAGTCCTGAATCCCTCTGATGACTTAAGCCAGTAACAATGAAGGTTTCCCAGCCAGCACTTACTACTCCTTGCTAAACAAATGGAGACTGCTGTTAGGGGCCACAGCACATAAATGTGGACTTCACCGTCTGCAGTTCATTTATTTGAAAGGATGAAATCTTTCCAAATTCTGTGTGATTCGAGTCGGTTCAATTCCATCAGATAACCCTTTCATTTTTTGGTCCAGAATCCCCAAGGACAGAGAAGCCTGCTGGGCTGCAGTTCATAGGGTCACAAAGAGTCAGACACGACTGAAGCAACGTGGCATGCATGCAAATAATGATTATCAGACTTACAGTGTAGTCCAAAACAAGTTATGTGAAGTGATTTTTGTCATAATTTTTTTGCACATATTTCTCAAATTGAACTGGAGGATATGCATAAAAATATAGATATTTACTTATATTCATTATAAAGCATAGCAATACTTGGCAGTCTACCATCTAGAACTCATATTGGAAACATAAAAACTCATTTAGTAACCTGGAATCTCAAATATTTTTGTTTTCTGATAAAAAATTTTTGTGTTCCCAGATATATTACAGATGAATAAGCACATAGTTATGGTCTCATTTTATAATCTTTCATAATTTTAGGCATAAAAAGTAGCAAGCCAAATAGGCGACATTTCCTTCTATAAATAATCTTTGACCAAGCAATGATCTTGTTCATTTATTTGAATCTAGAGAAACCTGTATACAGGTCAGAAAGCAACAGTTAGAACTGGACATAGACCAACAGACTGGTTCCAAATAGGAAAAGGAGTACGTCAAGGCTGTATATTGTCACCCTGCTTATTTAACTTATATGCAGAGTACACCATGAGAAACGCTGGGCTGGAGGAAGCACAAGCTGGAATCAAGATTGCTGGGAGAAATATCAATAACCTCAAATATGCAGATGACACCACCCATATGGCAGAGTGAAGAGGAACTAAAAAGCCTCTTGATGAAAGTGAAAGAGGAGAGTGAAAAAGTTGGCGTAAAGCCCAACACTCAGAAAACTAAGATCATGGCATCTCGTCCCATCACCTCATGGGAAATAGATGGGGAGACAGTGGAAACAGTGTCAGACTTTATTTTTTTGGGCTCCAAAATCACTGCAGATGGTGAATGCAGCCATGAAATTAAAAGATGCTTACTTCTTGGAAGGAAAGTTATGACCAACTTAGATAGCATATTAAAAAGCAGAGACATTACTTTGCCAACAAAGGTCTGTCTGGTCAAGGCTATGGTTTTTCCAGTGGTCATGTATGGATGTGAGAGTTGGACTATGAAGAAAGCTGAGCGCCGAAAAATTGATGCTTTTGAACTGTGGTGTTGGAGAAGACTCTTGAGAGTCCCTTGGACTGCAAGGAGATCCAACCAGTCCATCCTAAAGGAGATCAGTCCTGGGTGTTCATTGGAAGGACTGATGCTGATGCTGAAACTCCAATACTTTGTCCACATGGTGTGAAGAGTTGACTCATTGGAAAAGATCCTGATTCTGGGAAGGATTAGGGGCAGGAGGAGAAAGGGGCGACAGAGGATGAGATGGCTGGATGGCATCACCGACTCGATGGGCATGAATTTGAGTAAACTTTGGGAGTTGGTGACGGACAGGGAGGCCTGACGTGCTGCAGTTCATGGGGTCGCAAAGAGTCGGACACGACTGAGCGACTGAACTGAACTGAAACTTGTTATTAAACTTATTATAAACATACATAGTTATGTATGGATGTGAGAGTTGGATCATAAAGAAAGCTGAGTGCCAAAGAATTGTTGCTTTTGAACTGTGGTCTTGGAGAAGACCCTTGAGAGTCCCTTGGACTGCAAGGAGATCAAACCAATCAATCCTAAAGGAAATCAGTCCTGAATGTTCATCGGAAGAACAGATTCTGAAGCTGGAGCTCCAATATTTTGGCCACCTGTTGCAAAGAACTGACTCATTGGGAAAGACCCTGATGCTGGGAAAGACTGAAGGCAGGAGGAAAAGGAGACAACAGAGGATGAGATGGTTGGATGGCATCACCAACTTGATGGACTTGAGTTTGAGCAAGCTCCGGGAGTTGGTGTTGGACAGGGAAGCTTGGCGAGCTGCAGTCCGTGGGGTTGCAAAGAGGTGAACATGACTGAGTGACTGAACAGAAAACATAATATATCCAGTCAACAGTTAGTATTCCAGTTTGCCATACAGATAAATAAATGCAAATATATATATATATATATATATATATATATATATATATATATAGAGAGAGAGAGAGAGAGAGAGAGAGAGAGAGAGAAAGTGCACATTGATACAAATGCCAAATGCCATAGGGGAAATATAGAAGTATTATGAAAGCTATGCCCCTCCTTCATGCTATATTCAGCAAGAGCCTCTTGTTGGTGGGAATGCAAATTAGTACAGCCACTATGGAAAACAGTGTGGAGATTTCTTAAAAAGCTGGAAATAGAACTGCCATATGACCCAGCAATCCCACTTCTGGGCATACACACCAAGGAAACCAGATCTGAAAGAGACACGTGCACCCCAATGTTCATCACAGCACTGTCTATAATAGCCAGGACATGGAAGCAACCTAGATGCCCATCAGCAGACGAATGGATGAGGAAGCTGTGGTACATATACACCATGGAATATTACTCAGCCATTAAAAAGAATGCATTTGAATCAATTCTAATGAGATGGATGAAACTGGAGCCCATTATACAGAGTGAAGTAAGCCAGAAAGATAAAGACCATTACAGTATACTAACACACGTATATGAAATTTAGAAAGATGGTAACGATAACCCTATATGCAAAACAGAAAAAGAGACTCAGATGTATAGAACAGACTTGTGGACTCTGGGAGAAGGCGAGGGTGGGATGTTTCAAGAGAACAGCATCAAAACATGTATACTATCTAGGGTGAAACAGATCACCAGCCCAGGTTGGATGCATGAGACAAGTGCTCGGGCCTGGTGCATTGGGAAGACCCAGAGGGATCGGGTGGAGAGGGAGGTGGGAGGAGGGACCGGGATGGGGAATACATGTAAATCCATGGCTAATTCATTTCAATGTATGACAAAAACCACTGCAATGATGTAAAGTAATTAGCCTCCAACTAGTAAAAATAAATGGAAAAAAAAAAAAAAAAAGAAAGAGCCTCTTGGAGTAGGTGACTTTTAAGTACAGATATGAGCATGAGATGATGTCACTTTGCAACATTTCGATGGAATGTTTCTCATACAGAATGAACAAATTAGACAGAAAGCCTGAGGTGGGGGGAGCTTTCAATAAGAAGACTATAGTCTAGTGTGACTAGACTTTGATGAGAAAGTAGCAAGAGATGAAAGGAGAAAGCTCAACAGGGATAGATCATAAAGATCCTTATCGTTATTGCACAGCATTTAGATTTTTAAAGTACAAAAATGAAAAACATGGGTATTTTGGTAAGGAAACAGGATTTAAATTTTAAAAAATAAAGTCATTCTGTGCTAAATGGAGAAGTGACTTTGAAACCAGCAGAAGAGAAGCAGGGAAAAGTTACTTTCTTAGGTGCTTAATTAGAATATTGCTGACTAGGGTGATAAAGAGAAAGTGGCTAAGATTAAAAATACAGACTTAAAATATTGATATACTCTGAGAGTACAACAAAAAGATTGAAAACTGATAGACTGAATATATGTGGCTGATGAGCAAGATAATCCTTTGACCCTTTGGCATTCACTTGGTTATAGTTATTACTTTAATAATGGGGGGATTTATTAGGAAGTTGGCTATTTCATAATCCATCTGATTATGAGAAGCCATATTTATCATGCATCTTAAAATAACTTGATAGATTTCTATACATTTTAGTAAGTTCCTTCTAGATTTAAATCTGGCACTGAAACTACATTCAGGACTGGTAAATATCTCTTTAAACTTATACCTTTAAACCACTTATGTAAATGTTGAATTTTACACCTCTGTACTGGATGTAAAGTAGTAACTGCTCCAAATCCTGTTATGTTCCCTTCTCCTCTCTCAGGACTTCAAAACACTCTTGTGGTTTAAAAATTAGAGGAGTAAAACCTAGCATGGTAGGAAGTATCTAGAACTCTGCTCTAGTTTTATGGTTTAGTTCCTATATTTGCTCATAATGCTGAAGCCCAAGTCATGCTTTTTGGGTACTACACAAGGCCAATTCTTTACAGTTATTCAGTTTTTCTCTAGGCAAAATTTCCTAGTTAGATTCATGACAACTTTTAGAACATTTTTCCATCGATGAAAAATTTTGTCCTAATATTTGTATTGTGATTATTTTACATATGTATAGATACATTCAGAGACATTAAATGTCTTTACAAAATTGAAAATTTTTGTTGAAAACATGAGTCTTCCACATAAACCAATTTTACTCTAGGTCTTAAACTAGAATTGTATAATTTTATTTATGTAAGTTCTATACTTTTCTAAAAATGTTTATATTTCTAGATTTTATATTTTTAAAATGTAGATGGAAATTTTTTTGAATTATACTTGCTATATGCTATTAAAATTTCAGAAAAATATTTCTTCTCTCACATTTATTGGTGCAACTGATCACCTTACTGAAATCTCAGAGTTCTCCAGTGATTTGCACCTTCCTATGCTTTATGCCTAGTAAATCAAGTGATTTTATTGATGAGTAATAATCATTTTTTCCCTTACTTGTATTTATATTTCTTGTGTATAGATTATATACTTCAGAGTTTTAATTAAATAATTATGACTTCTTTTATTCAACTGTAGAATCACACTCACTTATTCCCTTCAAATCAGATTTGATTATGAGGCTTGCTTTAAGCAATATTTATACTTGTCAGAATGGTTAAAAATATTTCATATGGCTCACCTAAAAAACACTATATAACCCTGTCTACTACATGTATTCAATACATATTACGTCTCAAAGAAGTTTGACAAGATATGCTAAATATGATTAGCATCAATCCCTATTTCCAGTTTGAAGGGACTTTTCCTATTAAAAATTTTTCTATGAAGAAATGTACTTACATTATTCTATTCAGAAAGCAAAATTTTATGCTGATTTTTCTATAAATAATCATGTGTATACATAAATATATGTTTCTATTTAAGAAAACAATAGTGCTTAAAATTGACAGGGTTGACTCAAATATGTATATTATCACATGTGGATGCTTTATGTATGATATACACATTTATGCTTACACACGTACATGGGCATTTTCTGTTGTATAATAAAATCACTGGAAGCAGAAAATGATTGCCTATTTTTAAATTTGAAATAATTTCTAAAATTAAATTTTAAATAATTTTTCTCTATATATCACATGCCTAGTATAATCTCCAGTTTAAAAATATTTCTTGACTGAAGCTCTAACTATAAATGCTACTTCATATTACGTCTCACAATACTGCTACTTCATATAATGCTTAAAATTATAATGCCTATATTACCTTATAGTTTTTACACTATTCATGTGGTCAAATAATTTGTGTACTTCAAATATGAAAGGTTGAAAAACTTACCTTTATTTGTAAATTAAAAAAACATTTAATTTTCTCATCAACCATAATAAAACATTGATATAAGCAAAGCTTTAAATGACTATATATGTGTGTAATTCTCTGCTTATAGTTTAATAAGTACTATTATTATTTCATGAGACATCGTTAACTTTTATGGTGGTCACTGTCCATTTGATGTACTGGAAATTCTTATTTTAAGATTAATACACATAATTGTATGCATAGGACTCTGGTTATTCTTTGTCAGAGCATATTTTAATTGAGTTTTAATGCCTAGGCAAGGAAATAATAATTAGAATGCCAAACATAAAATCAATCATCCTTATCCAGAACTGTTCATTTGTGCTAATCATTAAGATTGGGATCATTAACAAATAAAATATATACCTTGAGCATGAAAGCTTGAAAGCAGTGGATTTATCCCAAGGCTAGTGTTCTGACATCCTTCTATTTAAATTTTCATGTATAAAAAGCATTGCATAAAACTTGTGAACTTGCCTGTTGTCTGACTATTTTAACTTCAAAGTTAAGTTGTTCTCTCTCTAGATATTTAGAAACAAAAAGATTCTTTACAAAAACTGTCAGTTTGAGATAAAATTTTAATTTTTTCCTGCTCTATGAAATAATTTTAATAAGTGTAGCAAATAATTTTTAAATGTAATGTGATACAAGAATGATGTAAAAGAAATGAGTTATAAGGTAATAATAAATGAAAAGTGATAAATATGCCAGGAAAGTTAGTATCTGAATCACAGACACTTTAAAATTGTTTAGTTACATTATAAGAAGAGTAAAAGTAATGCTATTAATTTATATAAATATATCATGTCTTAGAAGGTTTCCCTTCCATCTGTGTTAAGAATCTTAAAAGGGAGAATACACTCATTCTTGATTGTCTTGTGGATTAATATAGCCTCATTAAAAACTATAACCAGAAACTACCTTGATATTTTCAGTGTAGGGCTTCGGGATGAAAATTAATTATGTTATTCCTCCTACCTTCCTTTTAATGCCTAAAATTATAAAATCCTATTTCCACTTGTCCCAGGTTTGTCAGCTGAAGAAGCTCATGGAATGGATGCCATCGATGATATGGTTCAGCTCTCTGTGATGTCCACTGTGTGCCGTATTTTTAATCTTAAATTCCTAGAAATGTTCAAGGTGAACCAATCAGTTGGTTCCAGGAGATCAGGTCCAAAATCAGGAATATGAATGGGAGCCATTATTGTGAATAGGACAGACTTTTCTAGCAATCACATACTGGCATCTTCTAATAACTATTCATGACTCCTATTCGAACTACAACCTCGCCTTGTACCATTGTTTCCAAGTTTCACAATCCTGCAGACATTCTGGTTTTTCAGTTTCTAAACCATATTCAACTATTTTTTCATGTGTGGGCTTTTCACTTGTTTCTTCTAACTGGAATATGCCCTTCTATATTTCTTGCTGCACTTAACCTAGAGGATCAGGGTTGGGGGTCTCTGTCTGTATGCTGAAATTTCACAGGTAAATAATCCTGTTGAAATTAGTATATCACCCTTAAACTATTCTGCAAAGAATCTACTAAAATCTGTAGTTTTCTGTAGAAGAAATATATAGGTTTACATGTGTCCTTCTGATTTTGGCATCAGAATTTAAGATCCATAAAGAGAACATTTTAAAATCCTCATTACTAGTATATCTCTAGTGCCTAACACACGCAATACATTTGCAAAGGAATAAATGTAAATAATTGAGTAGCAAAATGTGAACTTGTATGTATGATTCCTGAATGCCTCTCTCACATTTCACAAATTTAAAACAGAATTATCAACTATACTAACCAATTAAATATAATTGGTGAATATATATAAGTTGTTGATGCTACAGAAGAAAAATTATATTATTAGCATTGTCAAGAGTTAATGTTGTCGTGCAGATATCTTCATCAGTCAGTCAGTTCAGTGGCTCAGGCGTGTACAACACCTTGCGACCCCATGGACTGCAGCACACTGGGCTTTTCTGTCCATCACCAACTCCTGGAGAATGTCAAACTCATGTCAAAAATGTCAGTGATTCCATCCAGCCATCTCATCCTCTATTGTTCACTTCTCCTCCTGCCTTCAAACTTTCTCAACATCAGGGTCTTTCCCAATGAGTCAGTTCTTTGTATCAGCTGGCCAAGGTTCTGGAGTTTCAGCTTCAGCATCAGTCCTTCCAATGAACACCCAGGACTGATTTCCTTTATGATTGACTGGTTTGATTTACTTGCAATCCAAGGGACTCTCAAGAGTCTTCTCCAACACCACAGTACAAAAGCATCAATTCTTCAGCACTCAGCTTTCTTTATAGTCCAACTCTCACATTCATACATGACTACTGGAAAAACCATAGCTTTGATTAAATGGATCTTTGTCAGTAAAGTAATGTCTCTGCCTTTTACTATGCTGTCTAGGTTGGTCATAGCTTTTCTCCCAAGGAGCAAATGTCTTTTAATAATGGCTGCAGTTATAATCTGCAGTGAATTTGGAGCCCAAGAAAATAGTCTGTCACTGTTTCCACTGTTTCCCCATCTATTTGCCATGAAGTGACGGGACCAGATGCCATGATCTTAGTTTTTTGAATGTTGAGTTTTAAGCCAGGTTTTTCACTCTCCTCTTTCAGTTTCATCAAGAGGCTCTTTAGTTCCTCTTCACTTTCTACCATAAGGGTGGTGTCATCTGCATATCTGAGGTTACTGACATTTCTCCCTGCAGTCTTGATTCCAGCTTGTGCTTCATCCAGTCTGGCATTTTGCATGATATATTCTGTATAGAAGTTAAATAAGCAGGGTGACAATATACAATCTTGACGTACTCCTTTCCCAATTTGGAACCAGTTTGTTGTTTCATGTCTCATTCTAACGGTTGCTTCTTGGCCTGCATACAGATTTCTCAGGAGGCAGGTGAGGTGGTCTGGTATTCTCATCTCTTTAAGAATTTTCCATAGTTTGTTGTGATCCACACAGTCAAACGCTTTGGCATAGTCAATGAAGCTGAAGTAGATGTTTTTCTGGAATTCTCTTGCTTTTCCTATGATCCAGTGGATGTTGGCAATTTGACCTCTGGTTCCTCTGCCGTTTCTAAATCCAGCTTGAACATCTGGAAGTTCTTGGTTCACATACTGTTGAAGCCTGGCTTGGACAATTTTGAGCATTGCTTTGCAAGCATGTGAGATGACTGCAATTGTGCGGTAGTTTGAACATTCTTCGGCATTGCCTTTCTTTGGGATTGGAATGAAAACTGGTCTTTTCCAGTCCTCTGGCCACTGCAGAGTTTCCTAAATTTGCTGACGTATTGACAGCAGCACTTTCACAGCCTCATCTTTAGGATTCATGCTCATCCTACCATTAATTTTCAAAACTATTGTAATCAAAGAAAAGTGGCCTGAAATTGTGGGGTTTGGAAAAGAACTTGTTTTTAAATCATAGCTTGACACCTTCTCTTTAGGTCACTTAATTTTTTTGAGACTCAGTATTTGTATCATGAAGAGATAAAAATAATACATATGAATAAATTTTTATAGACAGTAAATGCTTTTTTATATTTTTATGGACATAAAATGCTTATAATATCAAAATTATAGTTATGTTCTCTTGTTAAAACTGATATCTTCACTAATCATTTGTTTACATATGTAAAACTGAAATGCACTGTATACTAAATGATTGCTTAGTAAATCACTTAGAAAAGTTATGATCCAATGACAGAATTTATTATACCTTCATGGTAAGAAATACCATGGCAAATATAAACAAAATATTTGTATTTTAATTTGAGCCACATTTATTAACCTGAATCAATAATTATATTTATTCTATAAATCATAAATTTTTTTCTATGACATAATTCTAATTCCATTTTCCTCTGTTTTACAGTAAACTTCTCTCAACTTGAACACAGCAAAAATTTACTGCTTTTTAGTAGTGTGTGATTATCTTGTTTATTTATGCCCACAGCCAAAAGGAAGAATTTGCTATTTAAACTACATTACATATACTGGACAATAATTGTCATTCTACAGCAAAAGCCACACTCCATTTTTGCTCAAGGCAAAATATGTCTTTGTGTGTTTCAAACAGAGAGTGGAAAGAGACTGTAAGCCTGACCATCTGAATCCTGAAATAAATATTAAGAACTATATTTAGGAATCCAATGTCATTTTTTTAATGTAGGTTTTATCCTAATTTCTAAAGCAAATAAAAATTTTATTATAATAGTGGAAGTATGATTAAAATGATTTGTTCACATAAATAAGATCATTTAAGGTTATCCATAGTGTAAAAAGCTTGTTTTAAAAGAGAAATATAGCTGATTTCACAATTTAAGTGGATAATAAGAAGGGATATTAAATGTATCCACACGAATAAGAGTAAGCATAAAGATTCATGAGAAAATGCCTGCATAAATAAAGGCTATCAATTTCCCAATTTGGGGAAAAGACAAATGATACCTCCAAAAAGTCCACCGAACTCCAAGTAAAATAAAATCAAAGAAAATCTCATGGAGATACATTGTAACAACTTTGCATAAAGCCAAACCTAAACAGAAAATATTGAATGCAGCAAGAGAGAAATGATACATCATATACACAAAACAATGAATCAAATAATAGTTGAGTTTCATCAGAAATAATAGAAGCCAGAAAACAATGGAATGACATATTCAAATATTGAAAGACAAGATCTGTCAAACAAAAATACTTTATACAGTGTAACTATTCTTCAAAAATGAAAGGGAAATAAAAACATTTCTAGCCAAACCAACCGTGAGAGAGAATTTGCAAGCAGACCGACCTACAATAAATTCTTAAGGAAAAATTGACGAAATGATGTCAGATGTAACTTGAATCCACATAAAGGAAAGAAGGGAATGTGTGTGTGTGTTCTCAGTGGTTCAGTCCTGTCCAAGTCTTTGCAATCCCATGGATTTTAGCTCTCCAGGCACCTCTGTCAATAGACATTTTCCAGGCCTGAAAAATACCGGGGTGGGTTGCCATTTTCCACTCCAAGGGATCTTCCTGACCCAGGGATTAAACTCGTGTCCCTTGCTTCTCCTGCACTGGTAGGTGGATTGTTTACATCAGGATACAAATAACTGAGGCCAACCATATGAAGAAACAGTGAGAAAGTTGTCTTCTACAAGTCAAGGAGAGAGGACACACAAGAAACTAAGTACTTTTATCTTTGTTTACCAACCACTAGAAAGGAGAGAAAAATTGTTTTTCTATTCACCACCCAGTCTGTGGTATTTTTCAGGGCATCCATTGCAAATCAATATAACTTATTACCTTCTTACAATAATACCATAGAAACAACAAATTATGATCTCAATCTTATTGATCATTTTCTGACTTGGTAGTACTTTTTCACTTACCTATGTCTTCAAGTTATTCTAAGTTATAGGTACTACATACAGGCACATGTATACACATATATAATTTTGCTTTTTAATATTGTGATATTTAATATTGCTTTTTAGAGAACTAAAACTAGTAAATATCTAAAGATAACTGAAGAGTTAATAATTAGTATTCTTAGATAATCCAAACAGCAACCAAAATTCAAAGAATACAACATACCATGAAACCAGGTGATACTGCATCAACGAGAATAAAATATATGACATTTGATCATCCTTTTCATTTATCTAGGCTTCCCTGGTGGCTCAGATGGTAAAGAATCTGTCTGAAATGCAAGATACCCAAGTTTGATTCCTGGGTCAAGAAGATCCCTCAGAGAAGGGAATGGCTACCCAAACTCCAGTATTCTTGTCTAGAGAATTCCATGGACTGAGAGCCTGGAGGTCTACAGTCCGTGGGGTCACAGAGAATAGGACATGACTGAATGACTAACACACTTATTACTGTATATATTATTTTGGGAAAATTATTTTAACTGAAACAGTTTTTATAATAGTTTTTTGTTTCATTTGGTTTTCCTCTTATCCGTCATTATGAGTTATATGTCTTTCCAAAAGTATATACTTATTGAAAGAGAATGTAATTAATAATTTGGTTAATAATTAATTGATATTTAAATTTTGATAAGAAAAGAATGTCAGAATCTTAATAGCCCATGACTGTTAGAGTTCCTTAAAAAATTCATAAAGGATCTAGGGGTAGATAGATATTTGTTCAATATCATGAATCACCAAGATGTATGCTATAGTTAATGCAATTTACATATATTATTTTCTAAGTTTGTAATATATTACATATGCTTAGTAATGTATATAGGTAGGAAGCTAAGCAGGTGGATAGATAAATTGATATTGTCATATTATTCTTTCTAGTGAAATGACAGTTACTCAGTCATTTCTGACTCTTTGAGACCCCATGGACTGTACAGTCCATGGAATTCTCCAGGCCAGAATACTGGAGTGGATAGCTGTTTCCTTCTGCAGAGGCTCTCCCCAACCCAGGGATTGAACCCAAGTCTCCCACATTGCAGGCCGATTCTTTACAATCTGAGCTACCAGCCCACTTCTTTCTAGAGTGTGTATCATTCTGTATTCTCACAAGCAAGATATGAGAGTTCAAAAGTCTCCAAATTTCACCAACAGAATATGTTTTAAATTTTAATCTGATACATGATAAATGGTATCTCAGAACAAGCTAATTTAATTTATTTTATTAGGAGCAAGGTTAAGCATCTTCTATACATTTAATTCTATTGGTATTTCTTTTAATCAAACTATGGAATTTTATTTTGACCATTATTCTATTCAAATTTGAGGTTTCACCTCTCAACTTATGAGAGGGAGAAAACAGAGAGAAGTAGACAGTTTCTGTTTCTATATTTAGAGAATACAGATTTCTCTAAATATAAATTATATTTCAAATATAAATTTTAAATTTTTTGGTCAATAAATAAAATTATTCTTAGAAAATTGGGAGAAGCATGTACTAATTTTGAAAGCAAGAGTTAAATGTCTTTGGAAAACAATAATAGAGGATAAAAGTTTTCCTTCTACCCTTCTGGGTTCTTGGATAAGATTTCTTTAATAAATAAATTAACAGGTTAAAACAAATAGAATTTTAGTAATATGTTTACCTCCTGTTTATATGGAAAATATCTAGGAAAACTGAGTAACTCCCCCAAATGACCCAAGCCTACACCTTAGATACCATCTCCAGGTTCAGATTTAGAACGGTGTTGGGGGTTGGGGAGAGGCCAGATTTGGAAAGTTACCTGAAAGAACACAGGAAGAAAGGGTATAGTTGCTATGCAGATTTAAGTCAGTACCTACTTCTTTGATAAGCGTGTCTAGAGATATGATCATCTTCCTCTTCCTGGTACAGAGATGTAGACACCCTCATAAATGGAGATTTTCCTTGTAAATGTAAATATCTCTTAAAAAAGAGTAATTAATCTCTACTCAAATTTCAAAGCTTCTCCTATGTCTGCTGTTTCTCAAAATAATCCTTATGCCAGAGAAACATATTTTGGTAGCATATTCTGCTACCCATCAACTGTTATGTGCCTCTGCCACCATCTGAAAAAAAAATCTAGATTAATCCAGTCTTCTGAAAAGAGGGATAATAAATAGAGACTAAACACTCAAAAAACAAAGATCATGGCATCTTGTCCCATCACTTCATGGAAAATAGATGGGGAAACAATGGAAATAGTGGCAGACTTTATTTTTCTGGGCTCCAAAATCACTGTAACTGTAGCCATGAAATTAAAAGACGCTTGCTCCTTGGAAGAATAGCTATGACAAACATAGACAACATATTATTTAAAAATCAGAGACATTACTTTGCCAATAAAGGTCCGTATAAACCAAGCTGTGGTTTTTTTCTGTAGTCATGTATGGATGTGAGTGTTGGACCATAAAGAATGTTAAGCACTGAAAAATTGATGCTTTTGCACTGTGGTGTTGAAGACTCTTGAGACCCCCTTGGACTGCAAGGAGATCAAACTAATTAATTTTAAAGGAAATCAGTCCTGAATATTGGAAGGACTAATGCTGAAGCTGAAGCTCCAATACTTGGGCCACGTGACACAAAGAACCTTCTATCTTTCCCAGCATCAGGGTCTTTTCCAATAAAGAGGAGAAGGTGACGACAGAGGATGAGATGGTTGGATGTCATCACTACTCAATGGACATGAGTTTGAGCAAGCTCTAGGAGATGATGAAAGACGGGAAATCCTTGCATGCTGCAGTCCATGGGGTCACAAAGATTCAAACACCACTGAATGACTGAACAACAACAGCCCTTATGGCCAAGTGCCTATGAAGAGCCTTTTAGATTAGCTCACCCCTAACCTAAAGCATGAACAAGTTTAGCTATGATCAGCATAATCCACAGATGTGCCAAGCCTAGATCGGCTGACTTTCAGCCCGTCCAAGGTAACAAGAGCTAAATGAATCCCTGTGTTTGTATACAAATGAGTTTTGTTCTTGCTGTTTGTTTCATATTGTGGCAATAACTGATAGAAATAATAGAGTTCATGTTCAAATGCCATCTCTCTTTGACATATTGGCAATTTAACATTCAAAAAGTTCTTAAACTGAGTTTCTTCATGCATGTCATGTGGATAATAATATTTAACTCAAGAGCATTTAGTGACAGATGCATTTGATTGTTGCAGAGTAGAGACATATTTCATGTCAAATACAGCAGTAATATGAAGTATTAGCTATTTCAGGTATTAAATATTCATCTTTTATTAGCTATTTCAGGTATTAAACATTCATCTTTGAAAGAACCTTTTTTATCAATTTTTAATTAATCATACTTTTTATTGCTTTTATTTGTTCCTAGGCACTAGGAACAAAATGACAAGGATAATAAATCCAATATGTGTTCTCATGTAGCTTAAAATCTAGAAAAAGAAATAGACAATAGATAAATAATAACATAAACAGGAATAAACAACTGCAGCAAGTGTTACAAAAGTGCAATATGATGATATTAAATTTAAAGAAGTGAAAATTACTCTGGTGTGGATGTTTGGAGAAGATATTCCTAAGGAACAGGCTTCTCTGATGGCTCAAATGATAAAGAATCCCTTGCTATGCAGGAGACATAGTAGACGCAGGTTCGATCCCTGGGTCAGGAAGATCCCCTGGAGGAGGAAACTGGCTCCAGTATTCTAGCCTGGAAAATTTCATGGACAGAGAAACCTAGCAGGTTACAATTCATAGGGTCCCAAAGAGTAGGACATGATGACTGAGCATGCACACAGTCTTAAGGAACACTATTTGAATTTAACCAGGTGTAGATAACTTCAAATATATCTCTTCATAACCCAAGTGAGTGTTTTGCAGGTATTTGTGTGTGTATGAGATCATGGCCTCTGGTCCCATCACTTCATACAAGTAGAAGGGGGAAAAGTGGAAGCAGTGACAGATTTTCTTTTCTTGGGCTCCAAAATAACTGTGGACGGTGACTGCAGTCATGAAATTAAAAGATACTGGCTCTTTGGAAGGGAAGCTATGACAAACCTAGAGAGTGTATTAAAAAGCACTGACATCACTTTATCAACAAAGGTCCGTATAGCCAAAGCTATGATTTTTCCAGTGTTCATGTACAGATATGAGAGGTAGACCATAACGAAAACCGAGCACCGATGAACTGATGTTTTTGAATTGCGGTGCTGGAGAAGAACCTTCAGAGTCCCCTGGACAGCACAGAGACTGAACTAGTCAATCCCAGAGGAAATCAACCCTGAACATTCATTGAAGAACAGATGCTGAGGTTCAAATACTTTGGCCTCCTCATGGGAAGAGCCACATCATTGAAAAAGACCCTGATGCTGGAAAACATTGAGGGCAGGAGGAGAAGGGGGCAGAAGAGGATTAGATGATTAGACAGCATAATGACTTAATGGATATGAGTTTCAGCAAACTTCTGGAGAGAGCGGAGGATAGAGGAGCCTGGCATACTGCAGTCCATGGGACTGCATTGTTAGACACGACTTAGAGGCTGAACAATAACAGCAAGATCGGCTGTATGTTCCTATCTGAATAGGAAAAGTTTGATTTACCTGAATCTTTTAATAGATATCACTGATTAATTCTGGGAGTATATTTATTATTATTTTTGTGAATTATTACATTTTATTTTTCTTAAAAAATGTGACATACATTATAAACTTATAGTATTTTCAGCTTTCATAATTTTTTTAAAGTGTAATGGAGGGAGGATATGAACATGGCAGAATAGAACACTGAATTCCTGTCCTTCCAGAAACACATCAAAAATATACCTATATGTGGATCAATTCTCACTGAAAACAAACGAGATCAGCAGAAAGACTCTTCTACAACCAAGGCCGTAAAGAAAGATCTACAGGAAGTGGAATAGAAAGAAAAGAAAGGCAATTGGGTCAGGACCTATGCCCCTAAGAAGGGGCACAGAAGAGGAGTGGGATATCATGGGCTGATACCATCATACCAACTATTGGGCACCCCATCCAGGGGTTGGACACCAGGAGGACAAGGCCCCTTAGCTACGGGCCTTGTGAAAGCCAGTGAGACTTACAAGAGTGCTGTAAAAATCTAAGACTCTGCACATGAAGAGTCACAGATGCTTGTTTACATCCAGGAGCAAGGCAGAGGAAACAGACTGAAATTGCCAGGGGCACTGGCCAGTTTCCCATAACCAAGAAGGGGCCCACCTTGACCATCCTGAGCACCTGCTCTGGCCCCTCTGGCTCCAGCATAGCACGCTGCTAGGGCAAAGGAGAGTGTGCACTTGGGGGAGAAAGACAGCTGGAACCCAGCATGTAGCTGAATGGGGTTAAGGCACGTTGTTGAAGCTCAGGGAAGTGGTAGACCAGGAGTCTTCAAGCTCTGACAGGTGTGGCTGGACCATCCCAGCACACCACTCAGCCTGTCTGGGAGCCCACTCTGGCCCCTCCCGCTGCAGCACTGCACCGGGGTGAAGTGCCATTATTGGAAAGGCAGAGACCAGCCATCGCCTCTGATGGGAAAGGGAAGATCACTAAACACAGACGTTCTGGCCCACACCTGGCTCTGACTCTTGTTCCTCTATGCTTGGCCACACCTCTCACCAAGTTGATGCTGCCAGCACAATGAGAATTTTAGCAAAGAACTTGAAAACATACAAAAGAATGGTCAGGCAGTCAAAGCTGAAGAATATATTAAGAATACATAATCATTAATACATAAATGAAAAGCATACTAGAAGGAATTAAAAATGACTAGGTGAATAAAAAGAACACATGAATGATCTGAAAGATAAAATAATGACCACCCATTCAGAAGAACAAAAAGAAAAGCAAATTTATAAAAATGACAACATCAAGCGCATTAACATTCACATTGTAGGGATTCCAGAAAGAAGAAGGAGAAAAGAGAGAAGGGTGCCAAAAATGCATTCAATGAAATTATGGTTGAAAACTTCCCCCAATTAAGAAGGAAACAGGTTATCCAACTACAAGAGTGCAGACAGCCTCAATGAAGGTGAACCTAAAGAGACCCACATCAAAACATATAATTAAAATGGCAAAATTTAAACAGAGAGAGTTCTAAAGGCAGTAAGAAATTTTGTAATTTGAAACTGTGGATGGACCTGGAGGGGATTATTCTTAGTGAACTAAGTTAAACAGAGAAAAATAAGCACTGTATATGTTAACACATTATGTGTATAATCTAAAAAATAAAGCAAAAACAATATAATAAAAGAGAAACAAGCTCACAGATTTGGAGAACAAAATATTGATTACCAGTGGAAAGAAGGAAGTGGGAAAAGACAATATATGATTATGGATTAAGAGCTACAAGTTCTTTCTTACAAAATTAGCTACAAGGATGTATTGTACAGCAGAGGGAATATAGCCAATATTTTAAAATGATTTTACATAGAGCATAATCTTAAAAAATACTGAATCATTATGTTGCACAGTTGAAGCTAATACATTTTAAAACAACCATACTTCAATAAAAAATGAACTCATGTTTTAAAAAAATGTAAAAGATAGACTAACACAAAAACACCCAGTATCAGATAACATCATCCTATAAATACATATAAACTTATTTTACCAAAATAATTAGATCTCACATTGATCTGCAGAAAATGAGGCTTTTTGACTTTATTAAGAATTATTTTCATGATAACTGTGAGAAATTAAAATGAGGAAATTCCAAACTGTGGCATTGTGCAAAAGTATGAGAAAATGCGAGCTTATGACCATGACAAATTAAAAAAAATGTAAAACTATGAATGAACCTGCAATACAATTCTTGTTATGAAGATTCTGTCAAATAAAAAACAAATATATATTAGAGTTTATGAAGAAATTAAAATTAGAGCAGATGTTACTGAAAATATGTTTAAGGTTTTAATCTTAATTTTTTCTACAAACAAAGCTGAATGCAAATAGTTGCTCATTTGTAGATTGCTTTTTATGTTCTTCTCCCTTTATGGGGACTGTACATTATTTAGACAACAAACATGACACAGTTCTGGAAATTTCTTTTAAAAAGGCTTTTTCATCATTTGAATATCAAACAAGAATTTTCAAGCTTTTTTTTTTTTCTCATGCCACTGCCTAAGCACATGTGCACCCTGAAGAAACAAAGACCTTCATCATCTGTTCTTCACTGTCTCTAGATTATTATACATTTTCCAATCCGCATATTTTTAAATGCATCTACCTACTATTTTTCCTACTGAGGGTTATTTTCAAAGTGCTCATCCTTACCCTGGGGCCCACAACCCCTGTATTCCACTGCGTGTGATTTTCTAGTAGAAGGAAAGTGAAGTCTCCCAATCGTGTCCAACTCTTTGGGGCCCCGTGGAGCTTACCAGGCTCCTCTGTCATGGAATTCTCCAGGTAAGAATACTGGAGTGAGTTGCCATTTCCTTCTCCAGGCGATCTTCCTGAACCCGGGATCAAACTCGGGATCGAGCTCGGATCTCTTGCACTGTGGGCAGACGCTTTACCCTCTGAGCTACAAGGGATTCTCTAATAATATCTGACCAATTCAGGCTTTCGCGGTGAGGACATCGCTAAGTTCTATCTCTTTCACACTCTATATACTTGATATAGCCTAGATATTAATCTGTTCCTTCCTAACTGTGATGTATAGCTACCACCATTCTTGTTCTGCTCTCCCCCGCCCCCCACCCCCTTAGGTAAGTGCAGACTTCAAATAGGCTGAGTTATCTTCCATGTGATTTTCAGTAAAGCTTTCTCCTTCCCCAGTATATTTCCTTGTACTTCTTGCCACTCCACTGCAGGATCTTTGATTTGTTTCCATCTAGTTCTGAATCATCTGCTACTACCATCATCATTTTCTCTTGGGAATCTCTTTACTTTTGCTTTACAAAATGACAGTCTTTGCCTGACACTTAATTCATCTTTGATTTTTTGCAGCTTCACCCTCAATAACCCCACTGGCCTGATACTGCAGCTCTTGTGTTACTGGAAGAATAGCATAGGTACTTTTCTAAATTTTGGTTTTTGATTTAGTAGTTTTCTTGTGATTCTGCTGCCAACCTCATCTTTGCCCTGTTCTTCTTGGTATAAACTTGCCTGTTTAGCTCTGGCTGCTTCTTTCCAGGGCAGACAGGTTATTACATCTTAAACTTCTGTCACTGCCTGCCTTAAAATACAACCAATCATGTATCTAGGTATCTATTTTGATATTATTTATTTGTTTAGCAACTTTTCATAGTCACATAAAGTTTCTCAAGTATAGTCATAGTCATAACTATTCATATATTGATCTTCAAAGAAGGCCAGTAGATTGTGGTGATCTTATTCTTGAAAACACGCTAAATCCTGTATAACTGTAAGGTACTAATGGGATGCATCTAAACCATTCTTTTCAACAAGTGGGAGCTGCTAAGAGGAGACTTGCAGTGCTGAAGACCGTGATCAGCCTCCCAAGAAAGATTCAAAAGTTTCTGGGGATACCAAGTTTGGAATAAAAGACTCCCTTTCTTTCCTAATCTGTACTATTTTTATTTTTGAAAGTTGTTTAATTCCTTTCTTGAAATAGCACATGGTATTTCTAAAATTGTTGATATTTTTCAAGACTCTGAGGGAGGTTCATCACAGCCATATGAGACAGGAGTAGAATTGTAGACTTCAAGTTGTTTGTATAGCTGCATGGAACATCATTATGGAAATTAACCATTTCTTATTAGCTATAATATATTATCAATTTACCTGCTTATGGATTTTTATTATATTGAGGCTCAAATTCTGAAGCTTTATTATACTGGCATTCAAATTCAGCTAAAATTATAATAAGAGACATTACTTTTCTGTGGTTTGATTTTCATAAATGCTGTATAAATCTATTTAATGTGTATTAAGATCTGGTCTCCTCTCTCACAAATTGATAGAACCAAGAACACAGAAAAGATGAAAAAATTACTATAAATTTAAGCCCACATTGAGGAAAACCAAAACTGAGTTTTTCTAATTGACTATCCCAACTCTCAAAGCACTTCCAAAGTTAATGGTTTGAAGCCATTCTATGTTGTCAAATTCTTGCTGCCTTTACCAGGATGCATTAGTTAAAGTAGTAAAAGCTTTTGCAATACTCATGAATACCATTTTATCTCACTCTTTTCTTGGATTGTATTTAAGTAATGACAAATAGTAACTCTTAAAATTTTCTACTACAGTTGTTTTAGGCTCGAATTTGATATTTTATAAGATTGTATTCTTGATATTATGGCCTGTTTGCAATCTTTGTGTGCAAGAAATGAAATCAATAACTGTCTGAAAGTAGGACTCATCTTTTTGTTGTAGAAATCTTCTCCTCAGTGTTATGTGGCAGCCTGGATGGGAGGAGAGTTTGGGGGAGAATGGATACATGTATGTGTATGGCTGAGTCTCTTCACTGTTCATCTGAAACCATCACAACATTGTTAATCAGCTATATCCCAATATGAAATAAAACATTTAATAAAGGAAAAGAAATATTTGACTGATGATACCATAGAGATTGTGAATATACTTTTCTAATATTCTTTCACAGTGTTTTCTCATCATTCTGGTCAGGGGGCCTGAGGGTACCACATGTCTATGTTCACAACGAGCCTCATGAAGGACGCAAAGAGTCATATTTGCTAGCATTGCATGGTCACTGCTTCCTCACCATGGCATCTTTTTCTTCCTCATCCTTCTCCCTCTCTCTCCTTTTGCTGTTAACATGAGCCTGATGGATGTTCCTGCTCGTAGTGCATCAGGCCCATGGGATGTAGCTCCAAGTCTGCTGCCACGGCTGGTGTCATGTCTAACTTACCTATTTCTAATGTTCAAAGCAGAGCCTTATTGGAAACTCAGTGTTTGTGCCAGAGCAGTATTTCTTAAATGTCTCACTCACACCGCTTTGTTGTTAGAGATGCTTCTCCAATATGCAGATTTCTGGAACCCAAGAACAATTGAATCGGAAGCACTTACATTTGCATCTATAATTTAAAAGTTTAATAAGACTTCTATAAAGAAAATGTTTGATGAATATTTTATTCATGTGAGTGAAACAATATTTCACTATCAAGCCTTTTTGGGAAAAACTTGCTTTGATCATTTTTCATCTTCTCCAAATGAGAAAATCAATATGAAGTTGTTATTCACTATTCAATAAGGCCACAGTGGAACAGGATACTCCTTCCATCAGTCACCTCATAGGAGGTCTCTCCACTCTGACCACTAGCAACTTAATCTAATGGTAGCCTGCCATGAGCTCTGAGTTTACCACCTGCTCCTCCTCTGGGTTTTTTCCCCTTACTTCATTGCTTCTTTTCATGCAGGAGCTGTTCATTATTCAGCTAAAGACTGGAGGGGGCTTCTCAGGTGGCACCAGAGGTAAGGAAACTGCCTGCCAATGCAGGAGATGCAAGAGATGTGGATTTGGTCCCTGGGTGGGAAGATCTCTTGGAGTAGGCAGTGGCAGCCCCCTCCAGCATTCTCACCTGGAGAATCCCGTGGACAGAGGAGCCTGGTGGGCTACAGTCCATGGCAGGAGAGTGGGGTCGCAAGGAGTCAGACATGACTGAGTGAGTGACTGACTTACTTAAAGACTGGACAGGCACTCTCTGTAGATCTTCAGAGCTCTCTCTCTGCCTTTCTCTCCTCTCTGGTACTCTAACATGCCAACCTTAGATGTCTGGGTTTATGTGAGCTCTGAGTCCAGTGTCCTAGACTCAGCAGTACCTCTGCTGAGAGTCCCTGCTCCCTGTAATGCAGCCTGGAAACTCTTTCCGGGCAGTTGTGCTGAGTCGCTCAGTCGTGTCCGACTCTTTGTGATGCCAGGTTACTATAGCCTACCAGGCTCCTCTGTCCATGGGGATTCTCCAGGCAAGAATACTGGAGCAGGTTGTCATCCCCTCCTCCAGGGCATCTTCCCAACCCAGGGATCGAACCCAGGTCTCTCACATTGCAGGTTGATTCTTTACTGTCTAAGCCACCGGAGAAGCCCATGAACACTGGAGTGGGTAGCCTATCCCTTCTCCAGGGGGTCTTTCTGACCCAGGAATCAAATCGGGGTCTCTTGCATTGCTGCTGGATTCTTTACCAGTTGAGCTACCAGGGGAGCCCTCCAGGCAGTTACCTCAGCCAATTATGTGGATCATCTCATTTGTTTCTCTTCTCTTAGGATTTAATGTCTTTTATTACCTGTTGTCCAATTTTTGAAAACAGTCATTTCCTAAATTTTAATTCTGTTCCATTTTACTTCATCATAGAAAGAAGTGAATTTCTCAACATTGTTCTAAATTTAACTTGTTAAAATTTCCCATCTATTGTTTAGCAAAATATACTTTGTAAGGAAGAAAACATTTCATCAGTTCACTTCAGTTCAGTTGCTCAGTCATGTCTGACTCTTTGTGACCCCATGAATCACAGCACGCCAGGCCTCCCTGTCCATCACCAACTCCCAGAGTTTACTCAAACTCAGGTTTCAAAACAATTCATACATAATTTTCTATTTCCCAAACTCTAAACTCAGAGATTTTTTATAATGGCTGTATTCATTATAACAGAAGCTAGTTTATATTTATCAGTGAAACATTATATTTTTTTTTAGCAAGTTCAATCAAATACTCCAGTTCAAATCACTCCAGACAGAAATGGTTAAAAAAAAAGGCAGTTATATACAGCATGAATAAGTTTCCCATGTTGAACCAAAGAAGCTAGATAAAAAAGCAATATATATATATTATATATATCATGTGAATCTATGTATTTATATAGCAAAGAACAGGCAAAACTAAACTTTCATATTAGAAATTAGAATCACAGTTTCTTTGGAGACCAAGGAATGTATAATGATTGAGTGGAACAAAATGAAAATCTTCTTGGGTGCTGGCAACATTGTGTTTCTTACTATATCTTACAAATATTCTCTCCATTCATTTTTAGTTTATATTTTAACCTTATGAAATATTTTAACTTGTATCTAGTGAAATTTATAAATAGTTTATTTTTATGGGCAATTCTACCTTTGTATCACTCTTGTATTTTTCTCAAACATGTTAGTTTTAAGTTTTTACAGCTAAAGTTAAATCTGTGATTCATTTGAAACAAATGTTGAATACATGAGAGAGAGAAACTCACTTTAAAATTTTGAATTATATACTTCAATTTTATTGTCAATAGTTTATTGATCTAATACCATTTTTTCCTCAAGAATTAAGAATATCACACTTTCAATTTTATTTTAAATTTCCCATTATAGATGACCATATAAAGTGATTACTAATTGAATAAATACTAATATTTTCTTTGAAAGTATATAAGAGATAACACAGTATCAAAAAATTATTGGCCAGTATTCCAGAGACAAAGGCCCAGAGAGGTAAACATTTCAGAGGAAGATCAGTGGAACCTGATACCCTGATTGGCATTCTGAAGTACTTCATCCTCAGGGTAAGGAAAATCCATAAACACACATAGAATTCTTTTGGAAGAAAAGAAACTCACCCTAGACATTGAATTATTTACTACAAAGAATTGTGCAAACCCAGTGTCTGGGACATAGTAAAATATTCTGGGCCTGTAAGAAGATAAAATAGCATGAAAGAAATCCAAGGAAGAAACAGACCACAGAAACGGAAAAGCTGTGGTCCAGTCATTGGCTTTCTTCACATACGCTTTGGTGTATCTGCTTGCTATGTTCAAACAGTTCAAAGGCAGGATGGAGAACATTTGCGGAGAAATGATGCTATACAAGAGAGTCATGTGGAAATTCTAATCCTGAAATATGTGATAATCAAAATTAAGAACTCGAAGAAGATTCTAACAGCGGGTGAGATACAGATACAAATATTACTAATTATTGGGACTGTAGTCCAGAGGAAAATATAAAGAATGAGTAATGAATAGAAAAAAAAATATAGGGAATTAACTAAATACATGTAGTAATACAATATACTAATCGTTCAGGAAATTAAATAAATTGCGATGTGAATCATTTCCCAACAGATTCATATAACCAAAGTTATCCCAGTAAAATATTGTGTAGATTTTTTTAAAGCATATGTGTATGGAACTGAAAGTCAGTACTAAATTTTGTTCATAATTTTAGAAAACCAAGAATAGCCAGTGGTCTAGAGAAGAAGGGAATAAGTAGTGCCACCTGATATAAAGACAAGACTAGTAATGTTAAAAGGTGTCATTAGCAGAAGCATACTCATTTTAACAAAGGAGGCATCATAAAGACTCCAAAAATATATTTCTTATTATCTTTTCCAGCTTTACTGAGGTATGAATGACTACACACACACACACACACACACACACACACACACACACATACATGCTATAAATGTGATTTTTAAGGTATACAGTGTGATGATTTAATATACATAGAGCTTCCCTGGTAGCTCAGTCAGTAAAGAATCTGCCTCCAGTGCAGGAGATCCAGGTTTGATCCCTGAGTCAGGAAGTTCCCCTGGAGAAGGAAATGACAACCCATCCAGTATTCTTGCCTGGAAAATGCTATGGACAGAAAAAAGCCTGGCGGCCTGAGGTCCATGGGGTGGCAAGCATTGAATATGACTTAGTGGCTAAACCACCACCATATTATGAAATGATTATCATAATAATTTAGAAGTTAATTTATATGCTTAGCATCTCAAATCATTATCATTCTATTTGTGGTGAGGACACTTAAGATCTACTTTCTTAGCAAATTTCAAATGCACAATACAATATTATCTATAAACACCATGCTGTACATTAGATCACAGAATTTATCTTATAACTCAGTTTGTGCCCTCAAAGTATATTTACATACAGTACCATAGACTTGTTGCAAATGTGGAGCTCTGGTATGTATGTTAATTACAGCTACTTCCTCAGCCATTCTCAAGTGTAGAAGTCTCACACAGTTTTCTGTTGCCTAGACACAACCTCTGTCCATACTATTAAAAGTAAGGCTAGTTTAACACTTTAGGTTAGGTTTGGGGCTCTGGGAATGGAATGCCTGGCTTAAGAACTTGGGTCTGCTGCTTAGTGGCTAAGCCTTGTTGGTAGCATTGGTATTCCGATCAGACCTTCCTAGATCCCTATTAACATTCTCTGCATTTCCCACTCCACTTCCATATGCTCTGAAGATTACAGCTTTTAAGCAACTTGAGCCTGCTTTGTCCATATCCAGAGAGACCCTAGTGGCTCAGTTGGAAAAAAAATCTGCCTGCAATGCAGGAGATCTGGGTTCAATCCCTGGGCCAGGAAGATCCCCTGGGGAAGGAAATGACAATCCATGCCAGTACTCTTGCCTGGAGAAGTCCATGGATAGAGGAGCCAGGCAGGCTATAGTCCATGGGACTGCAAAGAGTTGGACAGGACTGTGTGATTAATTTTCACTTTTTTTTTCTTTCAGAGATACCTAGACATTACTGGGGATTTGTAGCTTCCAGGGCCCCAGATGACTGACTGGACAGAACAGAGGAATCGGGTTGAAATGTCTTTCTGTGGGACTTGGCCTGAGACCTCACACTTACTAGGTGTTCTCCCTTTCCTGTCCTGTTTTTTTCTGCACGTTGTCTGAGTGATTCTCCCTGTGAACACTTAGAAACTCTTGCATAGGCATCTTCATCTTGGAACCTGTTTCTGGGTAACACAACTGAAGACAGGATATAACATGCAACTAGTGTAAATTCTTCAGTTTCTATTGCAAAAAAAATAAAGATATTTTAAAACACTTCTCACAAAGTTGCCATGGGAGTTAAAACCATTAGCACAGAGCTGGGTGTGTGCATATCATAAATGTTTGCTATTTTATTAGTTGAACCATTCAGTGATAAAACAATCAGTTCCAGAACACCTTACAAGACTGGGGATATGCGTGTCTCTGTGTGGACTCAGCTGCGCAGTCATTTCTGACCCTTTGAGACCCATGGACCATAGCCTGCCAGGTTCCTCTGTCCATGGAATTTTCCAAGAAAGACTAGAGTGGGTTGCCATTTCCCCCTGCAGGGTATCTTCCCAACCCAAGGATCTTACTCACATTTCCTGCATTGGCTGGAAGATTCTTTACCACTGAGCTACCTAGAAGCATATATATATATATATATTCTGATTTAGCTTCATGTAATGTATGTTGCACCTTTTCAGTTTCATTAGATAGTTTAAATATTAATTTCTTTGTTTAATTTATTGGATGACTTCTTTTAGGGAGAAAAGTATACTATTGTGCTATTTTTTTTTCAAAGATAGCTAATCAGTTGCAATAGGAATTGATTTTACTACACTGTTATCTTTATTGATTATAATGACATACATACAAAAGGGACAAATATTCCTTCATCTAAAAATTGTCTAAAAAATGCGTAAATCCAGGAAATGAATACAGAATTCTAGTATATTTTCAAAAAGTGCAATATGGCTGTTTTCTTTTTTTTTAATCAAAAGGCCCTAATTTAAATTTTGTGAAGTGTTGTATGAGGCTCTCGCCACATGATTCCCATTAAGGTCAATGATCCCCACTGACTATAATGGGAATCATAACAGTTCCACCCCCAGGAAGCCCTTCACACATTTACTTATGTCTATAAAACTGCTTAGGCAACTTAGGTATTATCATGTTTCAACAAGAAAAAAAATAATTTGGTATTTTAAAAAGCCTTTAGTTTTTACCAGAAAAGCACAGCCTAAAACAGTTTAATAAAAGTTTTAAAGAAAGAATGCCCCACCTAATTGGATGCTATGACTAAGTTTGAGCATCACTTAACTTTCCTCCCATTTAATAAAATAAAGAAGTGCAGTTTTGTGACATGAATGTTCAAATGAGAATACAGCAGCTAATACCAAGATCTTGTCAAGTGATTCCTAATTGACAGTATTGGAAATTTTAATATTTCCACCACTTCTCTATTTTCTTTGCATGTAAGAGTCATCATAAAACAATGACTATTTTGGGGGGAAATTTAAAGGAGAAAAAGAGGAAACCTAAACCCTGTGTTTACAACTTATGAGTCACAAACTTGGTAATATTCAGTCTTATTTGTCCTCTCTGTCTTTGCACACGCATTCTCAAACAAGCGTGCACACACACACACTGAGCATAAAGATGCATGGATATTTTCCATTTGTAAGAGGAAACAGTATATTGTGAAGGTAAGTGCACCTTCTGTAGAGCTAGACTGCTCCAATGGACACCTACTCCTATCACTTAAAACTAAATCAGCTTCAATAATATCAAACCTCACAGTGTTCCTAGTCTATAAAATGAGGAAAACAATAGGATCTATATCATAAAGTTATTGTGAAGAATATATATTACAATATGTATAAAATGTTTAAAGCAGTGCCTTATATAAAATCTCTAAATGTAAGCTAATAATTTAAATTACTTATATCCATATTTCAACCAAGTGATTTACATTGTGCACACTTTTCCTAAGGGGAACTGGAAGGAAATGAACATATGTGCGTCAGTCCTAGGTATAAAGACATTATGCTTGAAACTATATTGTGTATTCTGTAAGTATGCTGCAAAGTCATATTAATATCTTTATTTCGACAGTTAAGGAAACAAGTTTGCAGTGCTTAAGTAACGTTAATAGGTCGTGAACCTACTGATTGGTGGGTCTGTGAGTCAAACTTAAGATTTTCTGAAAATGTATCAATTCATTCCAAAGTGATTTTCGCATGTTAGGCATGTGCTATACAACATCCCTGAACAAAACAGACAAGGATGCTTCTCTGATTCTTCTTGTGTTCTAGTAAGGAGAGAGAGGAACTAAATAGGGTGATAAACACAAACTAGTTTTAACAATGATAGCTATCTAAAGAAAACAGAATGAGATCACTTAAGAAATATAACAAGAATGGAGGCTTATGGTAGATAGAGGTATCAGGGAAAGCACTCAGCAGGGTTAACATATCAATCAAGAAATTAATGATGAGATGGAGTTTCCAGCCAGTGTAGGGATGACACGGGTGGTTAGATTTGAAAGCAGAGAGAATTACAAGCCTAAAGGCCTTGAGAGAGGGACTAAAGATGCCACCTTGTGCAACTGGGTAAATACTGGTAAGGATTCCTGGGAAAAGAAATGAACCAATTGCAAATTAATTACAGTAATTGATTTTGGGCAAGTTAAGTGTATAATACCTTAACAGATGTTCAAGTGGAAATAAATCAGCAATTGAAACATACATGTAGCATTTAGGAGCAAAATCATCTTCATACATATGAATTTGTTGACTGCACTGGATGAAAAGACCTGGAGGAGAAAGCAAGGCACATGCACAAGCTTTGGGATATTCCAAATTTTTAATATAAAGCAGAAAAAATATTCAGTAAGAGAAACAAAAATGGACAGCTGGGTGTAGACAGAATACAGACTGTGCTGTCACAAAAGCCAAATGATATAAGTTTTTCAAAGATCTATGAAAGATCAGCACAATGAGAAACTATTAAACAGGCAAGCATCAAGAGCATAGAGGATAGTCTGCAACATGGATTCCAGCTATTCATGTGGAATGGTGTGGTAAGAAGTCTGGTTACTCTGCATTAAGGGAAGGCTTTGAGACAGGAGATTAGGGAATTGGTTGGGACAGTTCCTTCAATGGGTGGTCTGGAACAAGAGCAGAAACCTGGCTAGTAGCAAGTAAGAGAGGTTATATAGCAAATGTAAGAACACCTTAAGAAACTAATAGACCATGTTGCTAGCTAATGAAAATACACAGGTAGAAAGAGTTAATTTGATGATGTAAAAGAGAGAGAATAATTGTCAAAGTAAAATTCTAAAGTGATTAGAGTATATTGAATCTAGGGCACCGAGTGGAGCTAGCTTTAGAAAAGTACGGAAATGCATTCTTCATTTTAGAAAGAGGAAAAGGAGAGGGTTTAAGTCCCACTGCACATGAGTTGTTAAATTTGAATGTGGAGAATTATGGAATTCTCACTTGATTACCTCTCTGTTCTTAACTTAGCTTCCTTCTGTGGGTTAGACATGTAAAAGGGACGGGAGGGTGCAAATGTTTGTTTTGGAAAGAAAGTAAACATACTCACTGAAGTGAAGGAGTTTTACTAAAGTAAAACACTGGATGTATGAGCCAAATCTGAGGATCACATAACCAGAATGACATGAATCAGAGATCAAGATATGCTAATAATTTCAAGTAATAAGTCATTTAAGAGTGGCTGAATAATTAGTGAAACATCTGGATGTGGTGGACATCTATGTCTGTTCTATATTCCTGTATCAGACAGGTGCTCTGTGACCGAGAATAATTACTGAAGTCTCTAGTGTGTTCTGCAAGCCACTTCACACAGAAGGTAGATTTTTAGGCAATGCCACATATCTGTTTCATATTACAGACAGTTGCATAGCTTATTGGAGAAGGCAATGGCACCCCACTCCAGTGCTCTTGCCTGGGAAATCCCATGGACAGAGGAGCCTGGTGGGCTACAGTCCATGGCATCGCGAGGAGTCGACACGACTGAGCGACTTCACTTTCACTTTTCACTTTCATGCATTGGAGAAGGAAATGGCAATCCACTCCAGTGCTCTTGCCTGGAGCATCCCAAGACGGGAGAGCCTGGTGGGCTGCCGTCTCTGGGGTCGCACAGAGTCGGACACGACTGAAGCGACTTAGCAGCAGCAGCATAGCTTATGTGAGTTTATCCAGTGAGCCATGTCGCAGACATTCAGAGGTCTATTTAATATAAGATATACTTTAGGCAGGAAACATCCTATAGATGTGGTCCTTCTCTCTAATAAATAGCTTTAGTTTACTTACCTGGAAGTGCAGTTGACAAGGATATTAGCCTAGACCCGTGCTCTGCTTTCTTCCCTTGCCTCAGAGGATTTTCCCTACCTTCCCAAGGAAGCAAGACAATCACAGGCCAGCAGTCTTAACTCCATGCTCTCGGTGTTCACTTGCAATTTATGCATTTACAGATTTTAAGTGAGAGAAGCCATCGTGCTTTCTGTTGCTGTTATTTGCTTTTTTTTTTTTTCTTTTTTATAAAAGTAGAAAGGTTCATGGATTGGAAGTCAGGAAAATACTTTAAATATATTGGAATGCGAGATTCTAGATTACTTAAGAGCAGTGGTCTAGTGGTACAGTGACAAAACTTAAACCTTTAGAGATGGTATAGTTATTGGTCACGGTAAATTTAAGATAACCATGGGAGTAGAATGAAGGAGAATATAGAAAGTAAGAACAGCAAAGAATTGAGTGTATATATATATTTTCAAACCAATATATTTATGAACATATATGAGCATACATATCCACTCATCTATATAGGTATATGATTATATGTACATATATATGGGCTTCCCAGGTGGTGCTAATAGTAAACCTGCCTGCCAATGCAGGAGACATAAGAGACACAGGTTCAGTTCCTGGGTCAGGAAGATCCCCTGGAGAAGGGCATGGCAATCTACTCCAGTATTCTTGTCTGGAGAAGTGGAGCCTGGTGGGCTACAGTCCATAGGGCCAGAAAGAATCAGACACAACTGAAGTGACTTAGCACCCATGCATACATATATATATTCAGTTAAAACTTAATCTAAAAGCTATCATATAGAAGTTAAAGTAAAAAGTATTTACACTGAACTTTTGTGAGTTAAGTGTCTGGAAACTATCATAATCAACGTTATTATTCTAAAGGCATAGAGCTTTTAGGGATGAGCCATGTTTTCTTTAATGAAATCTACCTTTCGATGTTTATTCATAAGTTTCTAATTAATTGTCAAGTGCAATCCATCAAAACAAATTGGGATACAATTTGCACAACATCGTGTAGAATTTGACCTTCACCAAATTTTACCTCACTAAATCTTCCTCATACTTCTTTGAAAATGCCCTCCTAAGTCAAAGGTATTTCTCAATTGTCTTGTGTTTTGAAGAAATACAACTAGAAGAAATGAATGATAGGTTTACATTTATATTTAATATTCAGTCAGCCCTCTTCCACTCAACAGCCACCTCACACAGTCCTAACAGTATTTAGAAAATAATTAACAGTGGAGGTAACACTGTTTGCACCTCATATAACTAGGTTTGCCTCCCTTTTAAAAAACAATTAAAATTCATTTAGTTTTTAATTGGAGGATAATTGCTTTACATGATTTTGTTGTTTTCTGTCAAAGCCAACATGAATCTCCTTTTAATCAAGTTTTAAAAAAGAACAGGATTATGATCAGTTTATGACACATATGTATATTTCACACTTCTGATTCTACACCATCAGAAAGACAGAAGAGACAAGTGCAGGAGTATATGGCATAATTGGCAAGCTCTTTATATAGGCACAAAAATTTAGCTGAGTTAATAATAAAAATAGATGCAGTAAATTTTATGGCAAATACCTACTGATTTTAAGAACTGCTCAGGTAATTCTAGGAATGCACAAATAAATCTAACCAGGATTATGAAGGAGAAGATCCTAAAGAGTATAAAAAGTGTTTGAGGTGGGAATGTTGGAAAGGTGGGTTGAGCCCAGACTTTCAAGGATTATGAAATATAGATCCATTAAATAGTTTTATACCAATTCTGAGCCATAAAAAAGTAATATGTCCACTGAAAATTGCAGATTGTTGTAACTAGGCAAAATAATGTCCTCATCTCCCAGATATTATATATATATACTGTTTCTGTAAAACTGAAGAAAATAGAGCATATAACATCTCAATTGAATATTCTACAATGATTTTCCCCCTAATGAAGCAGTAACAAGTGTGGTAAAACTAAGAAACTTGAGAAAAGAAAAACAAAACAAAATAGAATGCCAGCATTTCTGCAGGCAGTGTATTGGTGGAGGGGAAGTGACCAGCAATTGAAGTAGGGCAAAGTACTAAGTGGATGAGGTAAGGAAAAAGATGAAATTGCTCAAATGCAGAAATAATCCTTCTTCATAGAAAATTGGACAAGTTGCACTTTTTCAATATCAAAAATGGATTACACTAAAAATGGAATGATTGCAGTCTTTGATTGAAATATCAGAAAGAGAAGTATTAAAATCCTTAAGTTAAGAAATTGAAGGGGAAAATGAACCAGAGAATTGATCATCATTTTGACACCAAAGGAAATAGAATGTTAAGGAAATCTTAATTCATTAAAGGACTGAAAATCTGAAAACTATTGATAAATGCTCAGGAGAAAATGGATATCTAAGAATCAGTTCCAGTGCTAGATTAGCAGTAACAGGAAGAATTCAACAGGGCAAGATTTATGACCAGAATGAGGAAAATCATCGACAGCAGGGCAATTGAACTATAATTGTGCTAGATGGTGTAATAATAAAAATGTAATAAAAAGGTCAAAGGCTTAGAGACTCATAAAACATTTTGAAAGGTGAAAAATTCATATTATGTTAACCAGACAGAAAAATATGAATTTGATTGCAACTATTTTCTATAGCTTAGGAAAATGCTTTTTGCTAACCCATGCAAAATTGAAGTGATATGCATGGCTAGGACAATATCCAATAAACCAACTTGATCTTTAAAAGAAATGAAGGAAACACTGTTTACAAATGGAAGTTGATAAAAACATAAGAAATTAGTGGCCTGTAATATGACATTAAATTTCCTCTAATTCTTAACTATGATGTTGATAAAAACAGTACTAAACAAATATACTAATTTAACTACTAGCAGTAAGAAATTTTAGACTTAGGGTCAAATTTAAATTGAGGCCATCATCAGAACATTTTGGTTTACCTAAATGATTTTAGATATTTGAGATGAATACTAACAGTTGCACAGAGGAACTGTGCACAGTGTTGCAAACAGAATAGACTATTTAACCTCAGTTAATCACACACACAGAACTTATTATTCTTATCTACTTTATTTCATTCTAGCATTGCCTTTCTTTGGGATTGGAATGAAAACTGACCTTTTGCAGTCCTGTGGCTACTGCTGAGTTTTCCAAATTTGCTGGCATATTGAGTGCAGCACTTTCACAGCATCATCTTTTAGGATTTGAAAGAGCTCAACTGGAATTCCATCACCTCCACTAGCTTTGTTCATAGTGATGCTTCCTAAGGCCTGCTTGACTTCACATTCCAGGATGTCTGGCTCTAGATGAGTGATCACACCATCATGGTTATCTGGGTTGCCTAGATCTTTTTTGTATAGTTCTTCTGTGTATTCTTGCCACCTCTTCTTAATATCTTCTGTTTCTGTTAGGTCCATAACATTTCTGTCCTTTATTGTGCCCATCTTTGCAGGAAATGTTCCCTTTGTATCTCTAATTTTCTTGAAGAGATCTCTAGTCTTTCCCATCCCATTTTTTTCTTCTATTTCTTTGCAATGATCACTAAGGAAGGCTTTCTTTTCTCTCCTTGCTATTCTTTGAAACTCTGCATTTGAAAATCAGTATATCTTTCCTTCTCCTATGCCTTTCGCTTCTCTTCTTTTCACAGCTATTTGTGAGGCCTCCTCAGGCAACCATTTTGTCATTTTGCATTTCTTTTTCTTTGGGATGGTCTTGATCACTGCCTCCTGTACAATGTCACGAACCTCCATCCATAGTTCTTCAGGCACCCTGTCTATCAGATCTAGCCCCTTGAATCTATTTGTCACTTCCACTGTATAATCATAAGGATTATATGACCTATTATATATATATGATAATATATATATATAATATATAATCATAAGGATTATATGACCTATAATCATTAGGTCAAACCCAAATGGTCTGGTGGTTTTCCCTGCTTTCCTCAATTTAATTCTGAATTTGGCATAAGGAGTTCATGATGTAAACCACAGTAAGCTCCCGGTCTTCTTTTTGCTGACTGTATAAAGCTGCCAAATTAATGCTCAACATTCTCCAAGCCAAGCTTCAACAGTATGTGAACTGTGAAATTCCAGATTTTCAAGCTGGATTTAGAAAATGCAGAAGAACCAGAGATCAAATTTCCAACATCTGTTGGATCATAGAAAAAGCAAGAGAGTTCCAGAAAAAATCTACTTCTGCTTTATTGAGTACGCCAAAGCCTTTGACTGTGTGGACACAACAAACTGGAAAATTCTTAAACAGATGGGAATACCAGACCATTTGACCTGTCTCCTGAGAAATATGAATGCAGGTCAAGAAGCAACAGTTAGAACTGGACATGGAACAACAGACTGTTTCCAAATCAGGAAAGGAGTACAAGGCTGCATATTGTCACCCTGATCATTTAACTTATAAGCAGAGTACATCATGTGAAATGCTGGGCTGGATGAAACACAAGCTGGAATCAAGATTACTGGGAGAAATATTAATAATCTTAGATATGCAGATGATACCACCCATATGGCAGAAAGCAAAGAAGAAATAAAGATGAAAGTGAAAGAGGAGAGTAAGAAAGTTGGCTTAAAACACAACATTCAGAAAACTAAGATCCCGGCATCTGGTCCCATCTCTTCATGGCAAAGAGATGGGGAAACAATGGAAACAATGAGAGACTATATTTTGGGGTCTCCAAAATTACTGAAGATGGTGACTGCAGCCATGAAATTAAAAGACACTTGCTCCTTGGAAGAAAAGCTATGACCAACCTAAACAGCATATTTAAAAAGCAGAGACATTACTGTGCCAACACAGATCCATTTAAACAAAGCTAATGTTTTTCCAGTGGTTATGTTTGGATGTAAGGGTTGGACTGTAAAGAAAGCTGAGCGCTGAAGAATTGATGCTTTTGAACTGTGGTGTTGGAGAAGACTCTTGAGAGTCCCTTGCACTGCAAGGAAACCAATCAGGCTGTCCTTTGGAAATCAGTCCTGGGTGTGCATTGAAAGGACTGATGCTGAAGCTGAAACGCCAATACTTTGGCCACCTGATGTGAAGAACTGACTCATTGGAAAAGACCCTGATGCTAGGAAAGATTGAAGGTGGGAGGAAAAAGGGATGACAGAGGTTGAGATGGTTGGATGGCATCACCGACTCGATGGACATGAGTTTGAGTCTGGGAGTTCATGATGGATAGGGAAGCCTGGTGTACTGCAGTCTATGGAGTCTCAAAAAGTTGGACACAACTGAGTGACTGAACTGACTGACTGATATAGAGAAAAATAGGATTAATCCAATCCAGTGTATCTGAGGACAAAAACAACCATTAGGATAAATCTTTGATATTAATTTATGCAATATATATAATGTATATAATTAGGAGATAAATATTGCAGTGAATAAAAGAGTTAAAATTGTCACCGACATTTTTATGTTGCTTTAGTTTTATAGTAGTTATATGTATGAACAAGTCTCTAAAAGTCATTTCTTCACCTTCGTGTAAGTCAAGTTTGTCAAACTTTCTTGGCCTCACATTTCACATGTAGAAAATTAACATAGTGAAATAAATTTGCTTAGTTATTTAAGGCATTAAATGTAGCTGTGAGTGTGAAAAATAGGAGAGACTGTTTTCTCAGTAAATATTAATGTTATAATTCCTGGCAGTGGCCTACATCTCCCTCTACTAATATTATTTAAAGAAGACATTCCATATTAATTCAGATATTTTGGGATGGCAAACAAACATTGTCTATTCAGTTAAGTTCTTCTTTCCAATGATGGCCTCAGATGAAAATCATAGCCTAGTATTTTATAAATGATCATATAGCATTCAGAGAGCTAAGACAAATATCACTTCCTTTATAAGGTTGCAATTTATAAAAGTTGTTAATATAAGATAATCTAGTTACACACAGTTAATATAAAAGGTACTTGAAAAAGTAGGTATGAAAAAGAATCAAACACAGGAAAAATTTCCTAATTATTGATGGAAAATGTAACATTTGCTTATAAGGTCCTTGAAGATTTGAGATAGGCTTGGAGAAGTTCATAAAACATTACCTTGTGAAAGATAGAGTAAGAAACTACATACAACTGTTACATACTTGTTCTAGAAAAAAACTGGATTGAGTTACAAAATAGTGCACTTGAGTTTCTGGAACTTCTGGTTCAAGCTTCTATCTACAGGATCTGACTTATTAATGTTTTAGTTATTTTAGGTATATGTAGTAGTGCCCAATAAAAATGAATTGGTTGAATGAATAAAATAAATGTGAAAGAATTAAATATATCAATGGATGGAGATGGACTAACATTATTTTTCTTTTTCTCATCTTATTTATCTTGATTCTTGAAACTGCAGTTCATGTAATTTTAGTTTTAATTTTTTTATATACAGCATCATCATAGCCCTCCAGGTTCTTCCCTGTTCATAATTCATATGATTAGTGTTGATCTCTGGCCTCATTACTGAACATTCTGGCATATTTAATCACATTAAGTACTTTTTTAGCCTGTAAACTTTACCTAGGAGATTCTGAAGGATAGCACAAAGTGAAATTCATAGTCTCTCTTTGTAGTAAGTAATTTGTGTCTGCTACAAATTCAGGGGCTACATGTTATTTAATTTAGTTTATGTAATTATGTATAACATCATCTTGCTCTGATATGTTGCTTTTAGTCCATTTAAATCAGAAGCTTTAATTATTTTTCTGCATAGAAACTATCTTTAACTTTTGATCTATTGAAAACTAATAGTCAACTGAAAGTTTTCATAGGTAAGATGTGGGTTCTAAAAGTTATATGGAAATAGCTATAAAAATATGGGCTGATTTGCGTGACTAAATGACTTAACTTTACAAACACATCAAAATTTGTTTCAAGGTAATATTTCTCATGTTTTCAGATTCACTTTGCATTAACATCAATTGTTTTATTTTTAATTTTTTTTAATTGAAGAATAATTGCTTTACAGAGTGTGTTCTTTTTTGTCAAACCTCAATATGAATCAGCCATGGGGATATATGTATACCCATATACAGATTTGGTATACATATATCTTTTTGAACCTCCCTCCCATCTACCACGCCCCATCCCACCCCTCTAGATTGATACGGAATACCCGTTTGAATTTCCTGAGCCATACAGCAAATTCCCGTTGGCTATCTATTTTACATATGGTAATGTAAATTTCCATGTTACTCTTTCCATATATCTCACCCTCTCCTTCCCTCTCCCCATGTCCATTAGTCTATGCTCTATGTCTGTTTCTCCATTGCCGCCCTGTAAATAAGTTCTTCACTACCATTCTTCTACATTCCATATATATGAGTTAGAATACGATATTTATCTTTCTCTTTCTGACTCACTTCACTCGGTATAATAGGTTCTGGGTGCATCTACCTCATCATAACTGACTCAAATCTATTCCTTTTTATGGCTGAGTAGTATTCCATTGTGTATATGTACCAGAACTTCTTTATCCATTCATCTGTCGATGGACATCTAGGTTGCTTCCATGTTCTAGCTATTGTAAATAGTGCTGCAGTGAACAATGGGATACATGTGTCTTTTTCAATTTTGGTTTCCTCAGATTATGTGCCTAGGAGTGGGATTGCTGGGTCATATGATGGTTTTATTCCATTTTTTTAAAAAAGTAATTTCCATACCATCTTCCATAGTGGCTGTATCCATTTACATTCCCACCAACAGTGCAAGAGTGTTCCCTTTTCTCTACACCCTCTCCAACATTTATTGTTTGTAGACTTTTTGATGATGGCCATTCTGACTTGTGAGAGGTGATATCTCATTGTTGTTTTAATTTGTATTTCTCTAATAATGAGCAATGTTGAGCAACTTTTCATGTGTTTATTAGCCATCTGTATGTCTTCTTTGGAGAAATGTCTGTTTAAGTCTTTCCCCCACTTTTTGTTTGGGTTGTTTGCTTTTCTGGCATTGAGTTGTATGAACTGTTTGTATATTTTAGAAATTAATCCACTGTCAGTTGTTTCATTTGTTATTTTTTCTCATTCTGAAGGTTGTATTTTCACTTTGCTTATAGTTTACTTGGTGTGCAAAAGCTTTTAAGTTTAATCAGGTCCCAAATGCTTACTTTTGTTTTTAATTCCATTACTCTAGGAAGTGGGTCATTGAGGATCTTGCTTTGATTTATGTCATTGAGTGTTCTGCCTATGTTTTCCTCTAAGAGTTTTATAGCTTCTGGTCTTACATTTAGGTCGTTAATCCATTTTGAGTTTATCTTTGTGTATGGTATTAGGAAGTGTTTAAACTTCACTCTTTTACATGTAGCTGTCCAGTTTTCTTAGCACCATTTATTGAAGAAGCTATCTTTGCCCCATTGTATATTCTTACCTCCTTTCTCAAAAATAAGTGCATAGGTGCATGGGTTTATTTCTGTGCTTTCTTTCTTGTTCCATTGGTCTATATTTCTGTTTTTGTGCCAGTACCATACTGTCTTGATGACTGTAGCTTTGTAGTATAATCTGAAGTCAGGAAGGTTGATTCTTCCAGCTCCAATCTTCTTTCTCAAGACTGCTGTGGTTATTCAGGGCCTTTTGTGCTTCCATAGGAACTGTGAAAATTTTTGTTCTAGTTCTGTGAAAAATGCCATTGGTATTTTGATAGGGATCACATTAAATCTGTAGACTGCATTTGGTAGTATAGTCATTTTCACAATATTAATTCTTCCTACATAGGAACATGGAATATCTCTCCTGTTTATATCATCTTCGATTTCTTTCATTAGTGCCTTATAATTTTCTGTGTACAGTTCTTTTGTCTCCTTAGGTAATTTTATTTCTTGATATTTAATTCTTTTTGTTGCAGTGGTGATAGGGATTGATTCATTAATTTCTCTTTCAGAGTTTTCATTGTTAGTATATAGAAATGCAAGTGATTTCTGTGTATTGATATTGTGTCCTGAAAATTTGCTAAATCCACTGATTAGTTTTAGTAATATTCTGATACTGTCTTTAGGGTTTTCTATGTACAGTATTATCTCATCTGCAAACAGTGAGAGATTTACTTCTTTTCTGATTTGGATTCCTTTTCTTTATTTTTCTTCTTTGATTGTTGTAGCTAAGGCTTCCAGAATGATGTTGAATAACAGTGGTGAAAGTGTACACCCTTGTCTTGTTCCTGATCTTAGGGACAATGCTTTCAGTTTCTCACCACTGAGAATAATGTTTGCTGTAGGCTTATCATATATGGCCTTTACTATGTTGGGGTAGGCTCCTTCTATGCCAATTTTTTGAAGAGTTTTAATCATAAACGGGTGCTGGATTTTGTCAAAGGCTTTTTCTGCATCTATTGAGATTATCATATGGTTTTTATCTTTCAACCTGTTAATATGGTGTAACATTGATTGATTTGCATATATTGAAGACTCCTTCCATTCCTGAAATAAACCCAACTTGATCATCATGTATGAGCTTTTTGATGTGTGGCTGAATTCTGTTTGCTAAAATTTTGTTAAGGATTTTTGCATCTATCTATTTTGGCCAATATCAGTGATATTGGCCTGTAGTATTTTTTGTGTGTGTTGTCTTTGTCTGGTTTTAGTATCAGGGTGATGGTGGCCTTCTAGAATGAGTTTGGAAGTGTTCCTTCTTCTGCAGTTTTTTGAAAGAGTTTTAGAATGATAGGCATTAGCTCTTCACCAAATGTTTGATAGAATTCTCCTGTGAAGCCATCTGGTCCTGGGCTTTTGTTTTGGGGAGATTTTTGATCACAGTTTCAATTAAGTGCTTGTAGTTGGGTTATTCATACTTTCTATTTCTTCCTGGTTCAGTCTTGGAAGACAACTTTTCTAAGAAGCTGTCCTTTTCTTCCAGGTTATCCATTTTATTGCCATATAGTCGTTTCATACTAGTTTCTTATAATCCTGTGTATTTCTGCATTGTCTGTTGTAACCTCTCTTTTTTCATTCCTAATTTTGTTGACTTGATTCTCTATATTTTTTTCTTGATGAATCTGGCTACAGGCTTGTCATTTTTTGTTTATATTCTCAAAGAACCAGCTTTTAGTATTATTAATCTTTACTACTGTTTCTTTCATTTCTTTTTCATCTATTTCTGCTCAGATCTTTATAATTTTTTTTCTTCTACTAGTTTTGGGGTTTTCTTCTTCTTTTTCCAGTTGTTTTAGGTGTAAAGTTAGGTTGTCTATTTAATGTTTTTCTTATTTCTTGAGGTAGGACTGTATTGCTATAAACTTTCCTTTTAGAACTGCTTTCACTGCATCCTACAGGTTTTGAGTTGTCATATTTTCATTGTCATTTGTTTCTAGAAAATTTTTTATTTCCCTTTTGATTTCTTCAGTAACCTGTTGGTTATGTAGAAACATGTGCTTAATCTCCATGTGTTTGTGTTTCTTACAGGTTTTTTTTTTTTTCTTGTAATTGATAACCAATCTCATAGTGTTGTGGTCAGAAAAGATGCTTGATATGATTTCAATTTTCTTAAATTTACTGAGGTTTGATTTGTGACCCAAGATGTGGTCTATTCTGCAGAATGTTCCACGTGCACTTGAGAAGAAGGTGTGTTCTTCTGCATTTGGATGGAATGTCCTGAAGATATCAATGAGATCCATCTCATGTAGTGTGTCATTTAAGACTCGTGTTTCCTTATTACTTTTCTGTTCTGATGATCTGCCCATTGGTGTGAGTGGGGTGTTAAAATCTCCTACTAGTTTTGTGCTACTGTCAATTTCTCCTTTCATGTCTGTTAGTGCTTGTCTTACATAATTGAGGTGCTCCAATGTTGGGTGCGTAGATATTTACAACTGTTATGTCTTCCTCTTGAATTGTTCCCTTGATCATTATGTAGTGTCTTTCCTTATCTCCTGTAATCTTCTTTATTTTAAGGTCTGTTTCGTCTGATATGAGGATTGCTACTCCAGCCTTCTTTTGGTTCCCATTTGCATGGGATATATTTCTCCATCTTCTTACTTTCAGTCTATATGCATCTTGAGGCCGGAAGTGGGCCTCAAGACAGGATAGATAAGGGTCTTGTTTCTGTATCCATTCAGCCAGACTGTGTCTTTTGTTTGGAGCATTTTATTCACTTACATTTACCATAATTATTGATATATATGTTCCTATTGCCATTCTCTTAATTGTTTGGAGGTTGATTTTGTAGATCTTCTTTCTTCTGTTGTATTTCTTGACGGTATAAGTCCATTTAACATTTTTTGTAAAGCTGCTCTGGTGGTACTGAATTCTCTTAACTTTTGCTTGTCTGAATAGCTTTTTATTTCTCCATAAATTTTGAATGAGATCCATGCCAGGTACTGAAATCTTGGTTGTAGATTTTTCCCTTTCAGTACTTTAAATATATCCTGCCATTCCCTTCTAGCCTGCAGAATTTCTGCTGAAAGATCAGATGTTAAGCATGTGGGGTTTCCCTTGTACGTTACTTATTGCTTCTCCCTTGCTGCTTTTAATCTTCTTTCTTTGTGTTTCATCTTTGTTAGTTTGATTAATATGTGTCCTGGCATGTTTCTCCTTCAGTTTATCCTGCATGGGACTCTTTGTGCCTCTAGGACTTGATTGACTATTTCCTTTTCCATGTTGGGGAAATTTTCAGCTATAATCTCTTCAAAAATTTTCTCATACACTTTCTTTTTCTCTTTTTCATCTGGGACCCCTATAATTTGAATGTTGTTATGTTTGATATTGCCCCAGATATATCTTAGAATATCCTCAGTTCTTTTCATTCTTTTTATTTTACCCTGCACTTCAGAAGTTATTTCCACCATTTTATCTTCCAGCTCACTGATTTGTTCTTCTGCTTCAGCTATTCTGCTATTGATTCCTTCTAGAGTATTTTCACTTTCAGTAGTTGTTTTGTTTGTCTCTGTATGTTTATTCTTTAATTCTTATAGGTCTTTGTTAATTGATTCTTGCATTTTCTCTATTTTGTTTTCAAGGTTTTTGATCGTCTTTTCTATCATTATTCTGAATTCTTTTATTCTTTTTCAGGGACTTTGTCAATATCCTCTTCATTGTTTTGGACTTCTGTGTTACTAGTTTGCTCCTTCATTTGTATAGGATCTCTCTGCCTCTTAATTATTTTTTTTAAAACTTACAGTGTTTGAGGTCTCCTTTTCCCAGGCTTCAAGGTTGAATTCTTTCTTCCTTTTGGTTTCTGTCCTCCTAAAGTTGGTCCAGTGGTTTGTGGAAGCTTCTTATAGGGTGAAATTTGTGCTGAATTTTTGTTTGTTTGTTTGTCTTTCCTCTGATGGACAAGGCTGAGGAGGTGGTACTCCAGTCTGCAGATGATTGGGTTTGTATTTTTGTTTTGCTTGTCATTTAGATGAGGTGTCCTGCACAGGACACACTGGTGGTTGGGTGATGCTAGGTCTTGTATTCAAGTGTTTTCCTTTGAGTTAGTTCTCACTATTTGATGCTCCCTAGGGTTAGTTCTCTGGTAGCCCAACTATCAGAGTTCTCTGGCAGTTCTCTGGTCTTGGAGTCAGTCTTCCCACTCCAAAGGCTCATGGCTTGATCTCTGGTCAGGCATGAAGATTCCACAGTGGTTTGCTATGACATTAACTGAGATTAAAAGAAATATCCAAAAATGAGAAACCAAAGATGAAACCCAGACAAATGGCAGTAACAAAATCATGCAAATAATAATTAAAATAATGGAATATACACATATACATATACACCCATGAACAAAGTGAAAACAGTCCAACAAAAATAAAGTACAGTAGATTGACTCAGTGAACAAAGGAAATAAAAAATTATATTCACTAGTTAAGAACAAAACTAACTAAAGCACAACCTGGAAAAAAAAACAAAACTAAAGCAAGGTGCCAATTGGGGAATACAGCAATGAAAATAAAACTAAAAAAATGTTGAGAGAAAGGAAAGAAAGAAAAGAAAGAAAGAATAGATATGCAAAGTTAAATAGAGGTAGATGAAGATTTATATACATTAAAGATTAACTGCAAGGGGAAAAGAACAGTAGGAAAGGAAAACCAAGGAATAAATGAAGAAAAATACAATAGGTTTAAAAAATTAAAAATTAAAATTATAAAAAGGAGATAAGAAAAAAAAGAAAAAAGAAAATAAAAAAGGAAAACTCCACAGAACTGCAAAAGCCCAACATAGAGTCAGAGGTTTATAACAACAATAAAAAATGTGACTGAATATACACATATACATACACACCCATAAGCAAAATCAAAATAGTCCATCCAACAAAGGAAACGAAAAATTATACCTACCAGCAAAAAACTAACTAAAACACAAACTAGAAAACAAAACCAAAAGCAAGGTGCCAATTGGGGAAAAGAAAAGCAATGAAAATAAAACTAACAAACATGTTGAGAGGAAAGGAAAGAAAGAATAGATATGCAAAGTTGGTGAAGGTGAAGTCGCTCAGTCATGTCCAACTCTTTGCAACCCCATGGGCTGTAGCCTACCATGCTCCTCAGTCCATGGGATTTTCCAGGCAAGATCACTAGAGTGGGTTGCCATTTCCTTCTCCAGGGCATCTTCCCGACCCAGGGATCAAACCTGGGTCTCCCGCGTTGTAGGCAGACACTTTACTATCTGAGCTAGCAGGGAAGCTATGCAAAGTTAAATAGAGGTAAATAAAGATTTGTAAACACTAAAGATTAACTGCAAGGAGAAAAGTACAGTAGGAAAAGCAAACAAAGGAATAAATGTAGAAAAAATAATAATAGGTTAAAAAGTTAAAATTTAAAAAAAGAAAGAAAAAGAAAAGAGGAAAACGCCACAGAACTGCAAAAGCCTAACATAGAGGCAGAGGTTTATAACAACAGTAAGAAATGTTATTGAGGAAAAGAAAAGGAAAAATGAAAAGCTCAAAAGCTTGATTCGATTTCATAGTGCCAATAAAATCAACAACTACAACACAGGGGGAATAAAAGGAAAAAGAAAGAAAAGAAATAAAAAAAAAATCTACAGAACAAGTCAAAACATAATAATAGTAAGTGTTTTTCTTGAGTCACTGCTGTCAGAGTCCTTTCCCTCGCTGGGGGTCACAGTCCAGCTCACCTCCCTGGGATGCCCTCCGACACTGTGCTGGTCTCTGGACCTGCTGCGGGGGCAGCTCAGATTCTAACCTGGTCCTAGTCCTCTGTTTTCTTCCCTCCAGTGTCCACAGCTATCAGAACTAGTGTGTTTCCTTCTGTGGGAGCTCTCATGACCTTTTATATATTCCTTGGATGCAGAGTCTGCCTAGTTGATTGTGTGGATTTAACCTGCAGCTTGTGCAGCTGCTGGGAAGGTTTTGGGTCTCCTTCCTTAGCCACACTGCCCCTGGGTCTCACTTGTGGTTTTATTTCCAACTCTGCATGTGGGTTGTTCACTGGGGTTTGCCCCCGAGGCTGCCCTGGAGGACTGGGGTTTGCCCCTGTGAGGGCCAGGTGTGGAGGTGATGCAGCTGCTTGGGTCGCAGGGGCTCTGGCAGCACCAGGTGCTCAGGGGAGTTGGCGGCTCGGGCAGCAGGAAATATAGTGTTCTAGAAGGGGACGGCAACCAGTATTGGTCAATGTGCTCCAGTATTCTTGAACCCCCTTCCCTGACAGAGAAGCCTGGGAAGGTCACAGTCCCTAGGATCACAAAGAGTCGGACATGACCAAAGTGACCCTGGGCGCATAGACACGAGAAGTTTTTAACCTGTGGCAGCTCTGCCCCAGTGAAGGTTGAGCATGAAGGTGGCACAACTGCTTGGCTTGCAGGGACCCTGGCAGCGCGGAGTGTGCAGGGACACGGACTGCCTCCGCTGCAGAAGTGAGGGCCCTGTCAGAGTCTTTATTCAAACCTCTGTTAGCAGGCGATCAGAAGGCCTCTTTGGCCAGTCTTTCTCCGGATCTCCCCTCCCCCCCCTTAAGGCACTTAGAGGGCTCCCTTGCCTGGGGTCCTGCGCTGTTGTTCAGCACGTCAGGCACATGGAGGGGTCCCCCTGCAGGGGTCCTACTCCAGAGTTCAGTGCATCAGGTGTTTGATGCTCCACCCTCTCTATTGTTCAGCTGCCGGTGATGGCATGTGGGGAGAGAGAGGCTATGGTGATGGCTCCACCCCCTATGCATGACTCAGAAATAACCTCTTGCTTCCACAGCTGCCGGGCTTTCCTCCACACGCATTTCCTCCCATCACATTCCCCTGCCTCACCTCCTCTCCATCAGTCTCTCCCAGTCAACAGCAGCCTTCACCCTGGGATCGCGCCACAATCCCCAAACTCCAGGTCCCAGCTGCTGTGCTTTCCAGGAGACCCGTGCCCCTGTCCAGGGTGTGTATGGCTGCGGCAAGGACGTCCGATTCTCATTCCATTTAGGCCACCGCAGATCAGCTGTTTCCCTCTCAGCCTTACATGTTTCTCCTCTGACTCAGACAGCTGCCCTGATGTGGGGATCTGACCCCTGCTTCAGATCCCCCACCCACCGAGGGCAGGTCGAGTCCCACTAACACTCCTGTTTCCCCCACTAGTTCCTTTGTCCTACTGAATTTTGTGTGGTTCTGTTTATTTTCCTGTCCTGTCAGGTACTCCTCTCTGCTCCCAGCTGGTATTCTGCATGCACTTCTGTCTCTGGAGTTGTATTCCTGATGTATCCATGGAGAGAGATGTGTCCATGTCCACCTACTCCTCCATCATCTTGTTCCAATATCAATTGTTTATTGTTTATTTCTTGACTATTACATAACTCTCACTCCATGTCTTCATTGTATTACATGTGTGGATTATTGGAAGATATTCACTTATGCCCATTTCTTCTGAAATTAACTGGAGAATACCCCATTAATTCGTTGCTGAAATGTTAATTTAAAAGATAATTCACCATAACCAACTTAACTAAGTTTAGGAAGACAATAATGAAAGTATTAGGAATGCTTTTAATTATCATTGTAAACAAAACTGAATTATATAATAATATCTGTAAGTCACTTGATAAAATTAATTCTCCTCAACCTCCATTTTAAATAATTCTTCCTTAGCCATTTAGTTCAGCTAATCCTACTACTTATAACTCAGTCTATACAGTATATTTATTTTATTTTTACAAGGAAAAACTATAGATTTTCTACTAAAAGAAGGAGAAAACAAGGTGTCTGCTAAAATTAACTGGGTCTTTATCAGAATTATCAGTCAGATGTATTTGGAACAGCTCAAATAATACCTTTAGGACTAAAATCTATAAAAAGATTTTGGTTTTCATGTAGCTGCTTTGGAAAGAATTTTAATCTTATTTATCATAGCACATGATGAGTATTAATTATTATTGAAAAATTGCTTGGATTATACAAAATTAGTTTGGGATGGAATGAAATAATTATAACTTTAGTTAACCTCTTTATTCTTTGAGGAATCCATCTTTCCTGTGGGGAAACTCAATCTTTGTAATCATTGTGATATCACCACCCTTGATCCACACCACGGAAAGATGTATATCTTAGTTTCTCCTAATCAGAGCTCTTTCTTCACATTGGCACAAACACACATTCAGTAAGAAAGGTTTTAATTATATAATTCAAGAAATGTCTCGCTTTCTTTTGCCTCAGGTGTTTTGAGATGGATTTCTATAAGAATTCTAGTTAATATATATTTTTAAAATTACTGTTAAAATTGTTTAATCAATAATTGTGGATTTTATGACATGAATTAATGACATCATTTGTATATTTCAGTAATAACTGAAAAGTCCAATTTTAAAAGGTCTAAGTAATTGATAATATGAGTAAATTCTGGGCTAAATGAATTTCAAGAGATTTCTTAAAACTAATCTCAGAACTTTTTGATAATGCTAATATGTGACAGAACTCAAAGAAGAGGTATAGTTTGCTGAACTATCCAGGCTTCTTTGAAAACAGAAATATTTCTATATCCAACTGTCATCTCTCAGGATACTCATGTTCATTAATAGGAACTGGCAAAACTGGACCAACCTGCTTGTTTCTGTAAATAAAGATTTACTGGAACACAATTACATACATTTCCTCTTTTCCTTTAATGTACTGTCTACTCTATTTTGGCGATCAATAACCAACTTGCTATGGAAACTGTATGTGCCACAAAACAGGACGTATTTACCATCTGGCCATTTACAGATAAAGTAAATTGCCAAACCCTACTGATATGCACATTTTGGGAACAGCATATGTAAACTTTTAAAAAGGAGTTCAAATTATTAAATAAATCATTTAATCTGAATAAAACTATTAACAGGTGATTTTGGAAGGCTAGAGAGGTATCTGAAAATTATTATTCATTAAATTAAGGTCATTTCTATACACACTTTAGTATTTATTTAATCTCTGTGAATATGGGATATGTTCTTATCTTTTTCATATTGTTAAGACTAACTGTATTAAACCAAAAGGAACGGTTTAGTCCAGACTCTGTCCTTTAACTTAAATTCATTGGGTTTGAAAATTGCTAGAATATTTGCATACATTTATATGACATGTGTACAAAGGTATATTCATTTACTTTCAGAAATAATTTAAATCTTGCATCTTATGCCATTAAAATGGGAAAGATTTGACAGTTAACTCCTCTTTTTTTTCTAAGACATATAAACATTCTAAATTTCATAGGTTTTAATAACTAAATCTCTCAGTCTATCTTCAGATTATAACTATAGACAGAACGGTGATATTCAGCCTTTCAAAAATCTTACTTGCTATTTTGATTAAATACTTAGGTCTATGAACTACATTGCATTTGACTGGGAAGAGGAGATATTATTAAAAATATGTTAAGACTGAACATGTCCATCCTAGAACTCTGATCTGTTACACTGATAAAGTGCATTTCTCTGGCATCAATTTTTATACATAAACTGGCTTATAAAACATTTTATCCTACATGCTTTTGAGATCATTTCCTTCAGGGGTTCAGAATAAAGTATTTATTTAGAAGTAAGCAATGATTTTAATGTAGCAACTATTTGGAATTAGCCTGCCTTTTAAGTTCTTCCTACATCATTAATTTGAAAACCTTTACCAGTGCCCTTCCTTTAGGCATTAAAGTATTTTTCCCTTTTGACCTGCCTTGCAACTCAGGGAAATTATTCTGAAATAATTATCCCAATAGAACTTAGTGACCAGTACATCAGCAGAGTTGTATGTCTTGGGAGCAAAATCAGCAAATTAAAAGGGCATTTTATGAAGAACAGGTCATTTAGGCTAGTTCAACTCTTAAACCTGAAAGCAAAGCCATAAGAGAGTGCTATTTTCCTTATGTCCTTGAGTATACTGGAACACATTTTTCTCAAGTCTTTTACACAAAGAGCTCTGTTCATAAGAAATTAGGTCAAACTATTAAAACCACCTCTGTTTGATGTAAAATAAAACTGCTTATTGCAAATCTAACAAAACACTTGGTATCCTATTAGGTTGCCTTCAAAGAATGTCCTAGATAACCTTACGGTAATTTAAAGCACAAACTAACTTCAATCCTTCTTGTCTACTGTAGGTCTCAAGCACATTAGAATATATTTGAAAATGCAATCTTGCAAAAATAGTCATTTTTTGCTGATTACACGCTTCTTTTCAACTGGTCACCTAGGCTTTAATTTCTCTGTTTTGCATATGGCAGAGAATGTTAAGATAATTAGAGGTAAAATAAAAGAACTAGGTTAATTAATGTTAAATGGATGAGGTTTGAAAGGCATATGGATATATAAAGCATCATTTCCTTCTTATGTGATATAAACAGGACTCCCTCCTCTTCCCCTTGTCTCTCTCTTCTTTCTTTATCTCTCAGTGTTTTGTGAGTGTCTGTAACTTCATGCGAAATTCTATTTTCCATTTTCATTTCCTAAAATTATAGAGGGAAACTTTAATTGCCATTTTATACCAAAATATTTATAAATAATACTTTAATATTTTTTTAATTATCAGAGGAAAGATTATTCATATCCCAGATGTACCATCAAACAAAACTACTTAAGAACCCCTGTGTACATATGAATTCATATACTGTGCTCTACCTTTGTTTGCCTATAAGACAGGTGAAGGCATATTAATCCACCTCTGTTTTCTATGCTAGTCCACAACAAGGTAGAAAGAAGGGACTTTCACATATTTTTGAGAATTACCTGAAAAATATTAAGTGACTTGATTTATTTTCTTGGGCTCCAAAATCACTGCAGATGGTGACTGCAGTCATGAAATTAAAAGATGTTTGCTCCTTGGAAGAAAAGCTATGACCAACCTAGACAGCATATTAAAAAGCAGAGGCATTACTTTGCCGATGAAGATCTGTCTAGTCAAAGCTATGGCTTTTCCAGTAGTCAGGTTTGGATGTGAGAGTTGGACCAAAATGAAGGCTGAGTGCCAAAGAATTATGTTTTTGAACTGTGGTATTGGAGGAGACTCTTAAGAGGCCCTTAGAATGCAAGGAGCTCCAACCAGTCAATCCTAAAGGAAATCAGTCCTGTATGTTCATTGGAGGGGCTGATGTTGAAGCTGAAGCTCCAATACTTTGGCCACCTTATGCGAAGAACTGACTCACTGGAAAAGACCCTGATGGTGGGAAAGAATGAAGGCAAGAGAAGAAGGGGATGCCAGAGGATGAGATGGTTGTATGGCATCACTGACTGATGCATGGACATTAGTTTGGGAAAGCTCTGTGAGTTGGTTTCAGACAGGGAAGCCTGGCGTGCTGCAGTCCATGGGGTCTCAAAGAGTCAGACATGACTGAGTGACTGAACTCACTGATTAACTGACTGATTTCTATTAAAATATCTTTATAACATAGTGCCAGTTAAGTTGTGCTGCATAACAAAAGATCCACAAATGTACTGGCTTAACATTAATATTTTAGTTCATAATCTATGTGGTGTTTCTCCTTTTGGTTAAGCTAGCTGATTTCAGCTAGGTTCACTCATGGTATCCCTATAGTATGCATGTTACCTAGAGACTGACTTGCACTATGTGGCCTCATTCACATGTTCTGCACCTGCTATATTTTGACTGGGATAATGGTAGCTTGGCTCTCATTGTCTATAGGCTAGCCTATGCTCTTTCACATTGCAGATGCATCCAAGGAATCAGTAAAAGGGTAGGCTTTCAAGTCCTCAGGCTTCTAAAAGTTTTGCCTGTGTCAAAGGGTCTAATTTCCTATTGACCAAAGCGATGACAAAAACCTTCCCTAATTCCAGTTGTAGGAAAGTCTCTGCATTTTCATGAGACAGAATAAAATCCCATTGCAAGGGTGATAATATATGAAACATAGGAATTTGTGGTCATTTCTGTATTCTACCAAAATAGCATACTATATGTGGAATACTTAAAGCAACTGTTTGAATTAAAAAGAAATTAAAAAGTAATTCAAATTGTGACTCAAACTACAAATATTGCACATTATAATGTAAACTGTATTATATTTGTATACATATTTTACAAGAATAGCTTCTGTTTTTTAATAAGGTGTGTGTATGTGTGAGTTGCTCACTTGTGTTCAACTCTTCGCAGCCCTATGGGCTGTTGCCTGCCAGTCTCCTCTGTCCATTATATTCTCCAGGCAAGAATACTGAAGTGGGTTGCAGACCTCCAGGAGATCTTCCCAATCCAGGGACTGAACCTGCTTCTCTTATGTCTCCTGCATTGGCAGGAGGGTTGATTAGGCATTTATTTTACAGGTTTATTGGTACTTAGATTTTGTATTTAATTATAAGGGTGAGTCTGCTTAATAAAGACACATAGAAATCAGGTAAAATTTTAGATATAATTTTATTTCAACTATGTTGATAGTTATTCTATATGAATTTATTTTGGAGATATTTTCCCAAATATTATCCCAACTTAAGATACACATGCTAGTTTTTTCCCATATTTTTCTCTTGTTCTGACTTCAAATTTTCTTTCATAAGATTTAGTCTTGGGACTGTGATAAATTGTACTATGGTTCCAAAGTTTTTATTTCCTTTTTTTAGGAGCTTCATTTTTACCTGCTTTACCGAGCTGAGTTTGCCATGTAACTCGTGGTATCTCACCTAGAAGGACTGAACTTTACTTTCCATTGCTATCATGTTTGGTGATATGACTGCTTTAATAAAATTTGAGCAGCTGATATTTATCACCTTTTGTCAGAAATTTTGAGACCTCCCTCCTTTGGTTCTACCGTAGCTCATGTTTTCCTCTGCAGAAAGTTTAGGTATGTCTCAGATAATATACTCTTCAGAAAGGGGCCTATACTGAAGGACATCTGGAGCAAGTCCAAAGCGGTCATCAATGGACATGTAAAGTAAGACAGAAGTAAGCATTTCTGTGTTAAGCTGAGCAACTTAGTGACTTTCACTTTTTGAGCTTCCCTTGTAGCTCAGCTGGTAAAGAATTCACCTGCAATGCGGGAGATCTGGGTTGGAGACCTGGGTTTGATCCCTGGGTTGGGAAGATCCCCTGGAGAAGGGAAAGGCTACCCACTTCAGTATTCTGGCCTGGAGAATTCCAAGAGTCGGTCATGACTGAGTGTTAAGCAACATGACCATTTTTTTAAAAAATTATTGCATAGCTTATGCAAAATTGACTGATAGAGAAATGCATAATTAGAAGTAGGGTGCTTCCAATGTGTGAAAATCCAGTATGTGACGCTGACCTGGGAAGAGGCAGCAAGTGTTGGAGGCCCTGTCATTGGATGTTAGAGACAGCACTCCATGCTGCTGTGAAGAGGCATCACACTCAGTAAACGGTGCCTGTGATGATATATAAAGAAAAACATGTATCTATTAAATATGTCATTTAAGTGGAAATAAAGGAAAAAGGATTGTTAGTAGTTGACATTGTTGCTAATGGTTCTCCTTAACGAAATACCTAAAGAAACCAATGAGTTAAGAAAATAATAAGCCAGATGTAAGAAGACATGTAAAAGAATAAAGTCCAGAAATTCTAAGACTTACAGAATTGAAGATGCAGTTATTGTTGTTGTTGACCCCAAACCAAAAACTTTAGAATGTCAAGGTTAATTCAAATGCAATATCTTGGCAAAAAAACAAAATCAAGCCTGTGTCTCAAAAACCCCAGAAAAATTTCTGAATAAGGTTTTACTTAAATACTTTCTATTAAGTTGTATTAAATGGTTCAAAGAAAACATACTAAATTCTGGTCCTCCCACAAAGCCTTATTAAGTTTGCTATAGCTCTAATTAAGCTAAATTTAATACCCAATGTGATTACTGGTATAAGCACATAAAATTTATCGAAAGCAAATAAATTTTTTTAAGGTCATTAAGGTCCTGAGAAAGGTCTATGGCCAAAAGTACTACCAATCTGGAATTAAAAGAGATTGGCACTGTCTAAAATTCAATATGATTTATGACTTATGATCTCCCACAAGTAGGAAACCCTTTGAAATATTGAAATGTTCTCCCCCTTAATTATTTATATATAGCCAAGGAGGATAATGGGCTTCCCTGGTAGCTCAACTGGTAAAGAATCTGCCTGCAATGCAGGACACCCCAATTCAATTCCTGGGTCTGGAAGATCCCCTGGAGAGAGGATAGGCTACACACTCCAGTATTCTTGCCTGGAGAATCCCCATGGTCAGAAGAGCCTGGTGAGCTACAGTCCACGGGGTCACAAAGAGCCGGACAACTGAAGGGCTAAGCACAGCCCAGGGAGGATAATAGGAAATAAAAGGCTTATTGGCAGGCACAGCCAAAAGTCATGCCAAGAATGGGTTAGGTGACTTTTCTCAGGAAGGAAAACTGGAGCATGGCAAAGGAACTTTCTCACGCTCTAGAGTATTTGCCCAAAGAAACTGCAAAATTGCAACTGACTAATTACTGCTCTAGACATTCCATTCTTTCCCTTTAATGGGAGTGTTTATTGCATTGTCTTGTCCCTGTTAAATCATTGTGTATTCATGTTTGTTTCTATATTTTAAGGAGTAGAGACTAGATAATTTGTTTTATTGTTGTTTTTGTGCTTTTCTCTTGTGTGTTGGTTGTTTGGGTTGCTTCTTGCTATTGTACACAGGTTTCAATATCAAAAGCAGTAAGCCATAACAAGGTAGAAATAGATACTATCACATAGTTTGGGACTTTTTGAGTTTGATCTTGTTATTTGATTGAACTGATGGGTTTTCATCAGGATGCTTCCACAAGTATCTTACCCTTATCTATCAGAGGGCAGACAGAATGCAAGCCACAATCACTGAAAACTAATCAATCTGACCACAGGGATCACAGCCTTTTCTAACTCAGTAAAACTATGTGCTATGCTGTGTAGGGCCACCCAAGATGGATGGGTCATGGTGGAGGGTTCTGACAAATAGTGGTCCACTGGAGAAGGGATTGGCAAACCACTTCAGTATTCTTGCCTTGAGATCCCCATGAATAGTATGAAAAGGCAAAAAGATATGAAATTGAAAGATGGACTCCTCAGATGGGTAGGTGCCCAATATGCTACTGGAGAAGAGGGGAGAAATATGTTTCAGAAAGAATGAAGAGATGGAGCCAAAGTGAAAACCATGCATAGTTGAGGATGTGACTGGTGATGGAAGTAAAGTCTGATGCGGTAAGCATAATATTGCATAGGAACCTGGAATGTTAGGTCCATGAATCAAGGTAAATTGGAAGTGGTTAAACAGGAGGTGACAAGAGTGAACATAGACATTTTAGGAATCAGTGAACTAAAATATAAAGGAATGGGTGAATTTAATTCAGATGACCCTTATATCTAATACTGTGGGCAAGAATCCCTTAGAAGAAATGCAATAGCCCTCAGAACCAACAAAAGAGATCGAAATGCAGTACTTGGATGCAATCTCAAAAATGACAGAATGATCTCTGTTCATTTCCAAGGTAAACCATTCACCATCACAGGATTCTAAGTCTATGCCCCAACCAGTAATGCTGAAGAAGCTGAAGTTGAATGGTTCTATGATGACCTACAAGATTTTCTAGAACTAACACCAAACAAAGATGCCATTTTTATCATAAGGGACTGGAATGCTAAAATAGGAAGTCAAGAGATACCAGGAGTAATAGGCAAGTTTGGCCTTGGAATACAAAATGAAACAGGGCAAAGGCTAACTGAGTTTTGCCAAGAGAACACACTGATCATAGCAAATATCCTCTTCCAAGAACACAAGAGACGACTTTACACATGGGTATCACCAGATGGTCAATACCAAAGTCAGACTGATTATGTTCTTTGCAGTTGAAGATGGAGAAGCTCTATATAGTCAGCAAAAATAAGACCAGGAGCTGACTGTGGTTCAGATCATGAATTCCTTATTGCCTAGTTCAGATTTAAATTGAAGAAAGTAGGCAAAACCACTAGACCATTCAGGTATGACCTAAATCAAATCCCTTACAGTTATACAGTGGAAGTGACAAATAGATTTAAGGAATTAGATTTGATAGAAAGAGTGCCTGAGTAACTATGGATGGAGGTTCATGACACTGTTCAGGAGGCAGTGACCAAGATCATTTCCAAGAAAAAGAAATGCAAAAGGGCCAAATGGTTGTCTCAGGAGGCCTTACAGACAGCTGGGAAAAGAAGCGAAACTAAAGGCAAAGGAGAAAAGGAAAGCTACACCCATCCGAATGCAGAGCTCCAAAGAGCAAGGAGACAAGAAAGTCTTCCTCAGTGATTAAGGCAAAGAAATAGAGGAAAACAATAGAATGGGAAAGACAAGAATCTTTTTAGGAAAAAGATCTCTTCAGGAAAATTAGAGATATCAGGGGATATTTCATGCAAAGATGGGCACCATAAAGGACAGAAATGGTATGGATCTAACACAAGCAGAAAATATTAAGAAGAGGTGGCAAGAATACACAGAAGAACTATACAAAAAATATCTTTATGACCCATATAACCACGAAGGTGTGATCAGTCATCTAGAGTCAGAAATCCTGGAGTGAGAAGTCAAGTGCGCCTTAGGTAGTATCACTGCAAACAAATTCCAGCTGAGGTATTTCAAATCCTAAAAGATGATGCTTTTAAAGTACTGCATTCAATATGCCAGCAAATTTGAAAAACTCAGCAATGGCCACAGGACACGAAATGGTGAGTTTTCACTCCTATCCCAAAGAAAAGTAATGCCAAAAAATGTTCAAACTATAGCACAATTGCACTCATATCACATGCTAGCAAAAGATAATACTCAAGATCCTACAGGCTTCCACAGTACATGAAGCAAAAATGTCCAGACGTTCAAACTGGGTTTTAAAAAGGCAGAGGAAACAGAGATCAAATTGCAAACATTCATTGGATCATCGAAAAAGCAAGAGAATTCCAAAAAGAACATCTCCTTCTGCTTTATTGATTTTGCCAATGCCTTTGACTGCATAGATCTCAACAAACTGTGGAACATTCTTAGAGATCAGAATGCCAGACCACCTAACCTGCCTTCTGAGAAATCTGTATGCAGGTCAAGAAACAATAGTTAGAACTGGACATGGAACAGACTAGTTCCAAATTGGGAGAGGAGTATGTCATGGTTGTCACCCTGCTTATTAAACTCATATGCAGAGTACATCATGTGAAATGCTAGGCTAGATGAAGCACAAGCTGGAATCAAGATTTCTGGGAGAAATATCAATAGACCCAGATACGTAGATTACACCACCCCTATGGCAGAAAGTGAAGAGAAACTAAAGAGACTCTTGATGAAAGTAAAAAAGAAGAGTGAAAAAGCTGGCTTAAGACTCAACATTCAAAAAACTAAGATCATGGCATCCGGTCCCATCACTTCAAGGCAAATAGATAGGGAAACAATGGAAACAGGGGCAGACTTTATTTTTTTTGGTCTCCATAATCACTGCAGATGGTGACTGCAGCCACAAAATTAAAAGATGCTTGCTCCTCGGAAGAAAAAGCTATGACAAACCTAGACAGCATATTAAAAAGCAGAAACATTAATTTGCCAATGAAGTTCCATCTAGTCAAAGCTGTGGTTTTTCCAGTAGTCATGTATGGATGTGAAAGTTGGGCCATAAAGAAAGCTCAGCACTGAAGAATTGATGCTTTTGAATACTGCTGGTGAAGACTCTTGAGAGTCCCTTGGACTGGAAGGAGATCCAACCAGTCAGTCCTAAAGGAAATCAGTCTTGAATATTCATTGGAAGGACTGATGCTGAAGCTGAAACTCCAATACTTTGGCCACTTGATGCAAAGAATGGACTCATTTGAAAAGACCGTGATGTTGGGAAAGATTGAAGCCAGGAGGAGAAGGGGACGACAGAGGATGAGATGGTTGGATGGCATCACCATCACTGGACATGAATTTGTGTTAACTCTGGCAGTTGGTGATAGACAGGGAGGCCTGGCATGCTGCAGTCCATGGGGTCGCAAACAGTCAGACAGGACTGAGTGACTGAATCGAACCGACCTTTTTCCACTTGTACCACCAGAATTGTTCTATTATTCTATCCGTTCTATTGTTTGCTCTCAACCAGGTGACGGTAAGACAGTGGTCTGTCCAACTGACAGATTGAACTGAACTGAAATTATGGTTTTCACCCTTGGGAGAAGGTAAGTATCTTTTCAAACATCAGGAAGAGAATTGGATATCTGTGGCTAACAGGACAGATACTGATTGATTGCAGCTTCTTCTCAAGTTTCCTTCCCATTGCCTTAAGTAGAATTATGCTGCCTGCCCCAGTGAAACCTTGCTCACATTACACGTTTTGTCCAATAAATGTACCTGGAAACGACTTGTCACTCTCAAGAAATGTAAAAGTCACTGCCTTGTTCTACCCCTGCTTTTCCTTTCCCAGCTCAAAATACCCCAGGTAAAGGCAACTGCTTCTTTAGCTTAGGTTCCATGACTTAAAAAACAAACAAGCAAATATGAAATAAACCCAGGCCAACATGCAATAAGCATGCAATGTATGAAAAATAAATATTAATTTAAATAAACATTTAATAATTAAAATTGATAGAAGGCATTTTTTTTATATTAACATACTATAAGATTTAGAGTTGTTTCTAGTGGTTGGATAAGTTACCTAAAATGATTTATCAGACTCCTTTTGTGCATGGCCTAAACATTCTTAGAAAATTGAAACATTAAGTTTAAAGAATTGCATTTATGTAGAGAACCAGGTCCATGGGAAGGCCAGCTCCCTAGACAGGCCTACACCCTGATGAAATCAGGAAGGTTTGGTTCCTTGGTTATCAAGCTACAGCATAGCACTGGTCAACACTACAAGTCTGTATCATTTTAAGAATGAGAATAGTACAAGCCTTTATTTCTCAGGGATTTTAAGGAACGAAAGTATCTGGAAAAAAGGAAATTAGCATAAAATATTTATTTTATCTGGTTCTTAATTGTATATACTATGTTTTATATGGCAGCTTGGTGTTCTTATTGATTTATTTAGAGCAAAAGCAGTTACATCTATATAACAATAACAATAGTTTTAAAGTTTCATATAGGGCAGATTGGAGCTTCCTTGGTAGCTCAGCTGGTAAAGAATCCATCTGCAATGTGTGAGACCTGGGTCAATGCTTGGGTTGGGAAGATCCCTTGGAAGAGGGCATGGCAACCCACTCCAGTATTCTTGCCTGGAGAATCCCCATGGACAGAGGAGCCTGGCAGCTACAGTCACAAAGGTTGGACACTGGGTCACAAAGAGTTGGACATAACTGAGTGACTAAGCACAGCATAGGGCAGATTAATGTTTTTTTAATTATTTTAATGCTTTAGGGATATTACAATAGTATTTAAAATGTACAGTACATGGGGGTGTCACCATTAATGAATTGCTAAATGGACTAATTTTTTTGAGGCCAATTTGACCACTGTTAAAGAGTCAATTACTGTGAGTTAGAGCTGTTATAATCAAATTATCTTTGTATTAATTAGAGTTTGAGGTTTCTATTTCTTCAATTGTTATTCCTCATTTCCATAATTACAAAGAACTGCTATCTATTAGATGTATACATTCTTACACATCTAATAGATGACAAGACATTTAAATGGCAGAAACACATTTCCTCATACCTTGTTATACCTCATCCCCAGATAAAGCTCTTCTTTCCCCATTCTCCCCAACTCAGTAAACTTCATTCCTATGCTCATAGATGTGCAAGATAAACCCGGGGCCATGCTTGAATCCAGTGAGTTCCTTTCTTGACATCTAGAATCTAGCAAGTCTTATTGTCTGTATACCACGATGTATTCTGAGTCTAACCACTTTTCTCCATCTTTGCAAATAATCCCTTAGTCCAAATCATCATCTCTTAGCTGTAGTACTGAAAACCATCCTAAAAGATCTTCTTTCTTTTTCTTTAGCCTTAATATTGCATTGCCCAATAAATTTTTTTTCCCCACAAGATGGCTCTAGTATCTCTTAGTTGCCTTTAATTTCATCCAAAAACAACTTTGTTAAATTATATTGTAACAGCTGTCATATCAGTGTGCATTTAAGAAAACTTATCAAACTAAGTGTAGCCGTTTGAACATTGAAAATGAAAGAAAAAAGCAATATTTTTAGCATATTATCCTTTATTATTTCAAGGAAGATAAAAACAAAACTGAAATACCAAAAAAAAAAAAAAAAAGATTTGTGCAGTGTATGGAGAAGGTGCTGTGATTGATCAAATGTGTCAAAAAGTGGTTTGTGAAGTTTCCTGATGGAGATCTCTCTCCACAGTTGGGTTGAACAGTTAAAGTTGACAGTGATCAAATTGAGATATTGACTGAGAACAATCAAAAGTATACCACATGGGAGATAGTGGACATATTCAAAATATCCAAATCAAGTGCTGAAAAATCATTCCCACCAGTTTGGTTATGTTAATCATATTGATGTTTAGGTTCTACATAAGTTAGGTGAAAAAACCTTCTTGAAGATATTTTTGTCTGTGATTCTCTACTTAAAAATAATAAAAATGGTTTTTAAACAAATGTGACAGGCGATGAAAAGTGTATACTATATAATCATTTGGAATGGAAGAGATCCTGGGGCAAGTGAAATGAGCCACCATCAACCACACCAAAGGCTGCTCTTCATCCAAAGAAGGTTATGTTGTATATTTTGTGGAGTGGAAAGAGAGTCCTCTATTATGAGCTCCTTCTGGAAAACCAGATGATTAATTCCAACAAGTACTGCTCCCAATTAGTCCAACTGAAAGCAGCACTCGATGAAAAGCATCCAGTATTAGTTGACAGAAAATGCATAATCTTTCATCAGGATATGGCAAGACTGCATATTTCTTTGATGATCAGGCAAAAGCTATTATAACTTGACTGGGAAGTTCTAATTCATTGGCTATATTCACCAGACATTGCAGCTTCAGATTCCCATTTATTTCAGTCTTTACAAAATTATCTTAATGGAAAAAATTTCAATTCCCTGGAAGACTATACAAGGCACCTGGAACAGTTCTTTTCTAAAAAAATTAAGTTTTGGTAAGATGGAATTATGAAGTTGCCTTAAAACTGGCAGAAGGTAGTGAAATAAAACAGTGAATATGCCGTCCAGTAAAGTTCTTGGTGAAAATGAAAAATATGTCTTTTATTTTTGCTAAAAATCCAAAAGAATTTTTGGCTAACCCATCACCTATTTAGCATGTAAAATAACCTTATTAAAAATAGTAAATGATATAATGTTATCTTCCATCTTAACATTTTCCAGTATCTTCCTTGCATACTTAAAACATAAATCTAAATTTTTCATCAGGTCCCTAGAGACCTGCACAGTCTGACCCCTGCTGGCCCTTGTGAACCCAGGTCCCACAGACCTCCCATTGCTCACAGCACTGCCTACACCATGCTGACCAAGATCCTTCCTTCTTCAAGGCCTTTCCTTGAGCACTCTGGCTGTGATTGGTCACACAACTGACCTTACTTCATTATTTAGCATTTAGATCATATAATATCTTAAAAAATGCCTTTTCAGATCAAGCTAGAGAATCATAGGCCCTAGATACTTACTGTAGAACATACTATATTATTTATTTTCTTATTGCACTTCCCACTTAACTTATCTTATCTAATTCTTGGTTTATGGTTGAATTTCCAGCTTTGTAAAAATGTAGAGAGACATCTTGTCTCCTGTAATTCTCCCTGTAATTCAGTCCCTAGAAGAGTGCTTTTTGCCAAATATGTAAAAAATCCAATGCATTTGTTCAATGATAATGGATATCTCTTTTCCTTTGGGGAAACACATGGCTAAGTTTCTGCCAAGTCACTTTCTTTAGTGGTTTACCATGCTAAAACAGCCAAGTTCAAAAACATTTGTATAAACATTATTTATATAAGGAGATAGAATAGTTTCTGGAAAATCCTTTGCTTAGAACTGAGAGATTAATTTTAGTTTAAAAACACAGTATACATAGCTTTAATCATTTCATCAGAAACTTCACATCTATATTTTTAGTTACTCTTCATTAAGTGAGTGATACTTCATCAGTCCTTATGAATATCTTTGTAATCAATATAATTTTCCCTATAGTAACTTTAGATGTCAAAAGATTATTGAATGCATACAAAATAGTAGTGTCTTATATTCATTTTAGACCTTTTAACAATTATATTCATGTCTTCAAAATGGAGAAAAGTATAGGAAAGAGGTATTTTGTATGTGAAGTTTTTAAAATGCACGTGCATGCAATCTAAGTTGCTTCAGTCATGCCCAACTCTGTGACCCTATGGACCATAGCTCACCACCATAGTCCTCTGTCCATGGAATTTTTCTGGCAAGAATTCTAGAGTGGATTGCTAAGCCCTCCTCCAGGAGATCTTCCCAATCTAGGGATCCAACTCACATCTCATGTCTTCGGCATCAGCAGATGGCGTTTTTTCACATCATTGATTATCTCAATGACAACAGCACTATCAGTTCTTAAGATGAAAGGACAGCATTTAAACTTTAGTCAAATAATGAAATTTCAGTATCACATACGTATTCATAAAGGATCTTCATTATCTACTGTCCTGAATATAAAGTATTTTTTCTGGTTGATTTGAAAAAAATATTGTGTACATATCTTCCTAGAAATAGTTTTTCAAAAATTGCTTTTCCTGATGGCATTCCTTCTGCCTTTGCCAGGACTGATTGGTTTATTTCTAATCCAGTCTGAAATATGTCAGTCCATTTCACAAAAACTCAGCATTACTATTACTTGGGCTCAATTCTGAGTAGTCAAAACCTCCTTTGAATGTTTAAAAGTTCCTAGGTAACAAGGAGAAAACTCAACTCTTTCTCCTTTTTAAAACTGACTGTTGAATAATTGCAATAGACATTTTTTTCTCCAGTGATGCAACTCTTAGCCTTTGATATCAGGACACAAGAGATTCTAAGTCTTTACCTTGAGGAAAATGTACTTTCTTTTAGAACTCTAGATATTAGTCAGTGCAGTAGGTTGAATTGTGTCTCCCCAAAAGATATGTCAGAGTCCTAATTTCTGGTACTTGTGAATGTGACTTTACTTGCAAAGAGAATCTTTGTGGGGCTTCCCAGGTGGTGAAGTGGGAAGAATCTGCCTGTCAATGCAGTAGATGTGGGTTGGATCCCTGGGTGGGGAAGATCCCCTGGAGGATGAAATAGCAACACTCTTAACATTCTTGCTTGGGAAATTCCATGGACAAAGGAGCCTGATGGACTAAAGTCCATGGTGTTGCAAAATATCTGACACAAGCACCTGAGCACACTCAGAGTCTTTGAAGAGGTAATCAAGTTAAGGTAGGGTGATGGCTCAGACGGTAAAGCATCTGCCTACAATGCTGGAGACCAGGGTTCAATCCCTGGGCCGGGAAGATCCCCTGGAGAAGGGAATGGCAACCCACTCCAGTATTCTTGCCCCCCCCAAAAAAGAGGGGCTCAAAATATTTGAGACTTCCCCGGTGGCTCAGGCGGTAAAGCGGTAAAACCTACAATGCAGGAGACCCAATTTCAATCCTTGGGTTGGGAAGATCTCCTGGAGAAGGAAATGGCAACCCACTCCAGTATTCTTGCCTGAAAAAATCCCATGGAGGAAGAGCCTGGTAAGCTACAGTCCATAGGGTTGCAAAGAGTCGGACATGACTGAACGACTTTTCACCATTTTCCCCAGAGTGATATTGGATTAGATGGGTTCTAAATCCAATGACTGACATCCTATAGGAAAAGGGAGGGCACGCTGAGAAGACCCTGTGAAGACGGAAGCAGAAAACGAAGGGATACAGTTGTGAGTCATGAAATAGCAAAAATTCTGGGGTCACCAGAAGCCTGGAACAGGCAAGGAAAGACTCTTCCCTGAAACCTTCATAAGAAGGTTTCACACTTTGACATCAGACTTCCTAGTCTCTGAAACAGTCAGAGAATAAATCTGTCTGTTTAAGCCATTAGTTTTGAGGAAATATTTAAGGCTGATCTAGGGAACTGATGGGCTTCCTAGGTAGCCTAGAGGTAAAGAACCCACTTACCAATACAGGAGACAAAAGAGATGCAGGTTTGATCCCTGGGTCTGGAGGAGGGCATGGCAACCCACTCCAGTATTCTTTCCTGGAGAATCCTATGGATGCAGGAGGCTGGTGGGCTACAGCCCATAGGGTCACCTTGATTCAGACATGCCTGAAGCAACTTGGCACTCACATGCTAGGGAACTGATGCAGTCAGTAACTTGTAATTTCTCAACTGTCTCAAAATTTCTCAACTTTCATCACCTATCTTTTTGAGACCATCCTTCTTAAAGTTTAAAAAAATTTGTCTAATAGCCTCGAGTTTCTTTACTATTACTTTTTACCTTGAAATGTATCATGAATATTTCTTTTCACTCAGAGAGATAATTGAACACATCAACTAGTCACCACAGGTTTGAAGACTTATATTTACATTTTAAAGTAAAAATGTATGGTGAACATATGTTATTTTAGACAGGTTAAGAAAGGTGGATGTCAGAATAACAGAGTATATGTATAATATTTTATTTTGCCTAAACATTTCAAAGCATACATATGAACACAAATAAAGCTGTTTAGTTAGACTCATATTCTTGTTTGAGTATTATGACATTTTTCACTTGCAAGTATTTATTTAAGAGAAAACTACAATTTCATATTAACATATGGAAATAGGTTATATGTTTATATAATGTATATCTATTGTATATATATGTATATATTATTGTAATATATATTATATTCTATGTATATTATATTATGTATAATATATATACACAATATAATGTATATATATTCTAACAGATTATTAGGATCTACTTTGGAAGTTAAATAGATGAGAGGAAGAGAGAGAAACAGAACATCATAAACTGAAAAAGAATGATTCTCCTAAGCCATAATAACTAGCCTAAATAATAAAGGTTTGTATATTAAAATTTTATTAAATTTCTGTGTTCAGAACATTACCTTTACATTAGTTTCTGAATATTTGGGGCACTATAGAATGAAAGTTAATGGGGAAAAATAAAAAGAAGACAGTAGAAAGCCTTTAAACAATTACATGAAACTTTGGACTACACATTTACCATATTCAAATTAATATTTAATACAGACACTACAACAGAAATTAGTTTACATTTGCTTTAACTGCTGTAAGTAGCCCTGCTACATCCTCATCCAAACAGAAAATCAAATCTTTGTTCCACCAAGGGATTTTGTGTTTCTAGGCTTCCCTGAAGAGACACCGTCCTTTTCATCATAGGGTACTGGAATGCAAAATTAGGAAGTCAAGAGATACCTGGAATGACAGGCAACTTTGGTTTGGAGTACAAAAGGAAGCAGAGCTAAAGCTAACGGATTTTGCCAAGAGAACACACTGGTCATATCAAACACCCTCTTCCAACAACACAAGAGACAACTCTACACATGGACATAAATACTGAATTTAGATTGATTATATTCTTTGCAGCCAAAGATGAAGAAGGAAAAACAGTCAGGAAAAGATAGGATACAGAAGGATACAGTCAGGAAAAACAAGCTCTGGGTCTGTCTGCGACTTAGATTATCAGTTACTTATTTCAGAATTCACACGTAAACTGAAAAAAGTAGGGATAACCACTAGGCCATTCAAGTATGACCTAAATCAAATTCCTTATGATTATACAGTGGAAGTGACAAATAAATTCAAGGGGTTAGACTTGATAGAGGGCCTGAAGAACTATGGATGGAGGTTTGTAACGTAGTTCACAAGGTGATGTGTGACCAGAATCATCAAAAAGAAAAAGAAATACAACAAGGCAAAATGATTGTCTGAGGAGGCCTTATAAATAGCTGAGAAAAGAGGAAAAGCAGAAGGCAAGGATAAAGAGAAAGATACACCCAACTGAATGCAGAATTCCGAAGAATACCAAGGAGAGAGAAGAAAATCTTCTTAATGCAAATAAATAGAAGAAAACAATAGAATGGGAAAGACTAGAGATTGCCTCAAGAAAATTAGAGATGCCAAGGTAATATTGCATGCAAAGATGGGCACAATAAAGGACAGAAATGGCAAGGATCTAAGAGACGCAGAGGAGATTAAGAATACACGGAAGAGCTGCACATAAAAGATCTTAATGTTATGGATAACCAGAATAGTTTGGTTACTCACCTGAAGCCAGACATACTTTATACAAGGATGTACACATCCAGACATTACACATGGTATCTATAATAGTCAAGCTGAAGGAAGCAAAGTAGAATGGAGGTTGTCAGGGGCTGAGGTGAGGATGAAATGAGGAGTTGTTACCCAGAGGGTACAAAGTTTCTATTATACAAGATGAATGAGTTCTCCAGATCTGCTGTACAACGTAGCACCCTATAGTTAATTATCCGGTGTTTATACTTTAAAGTATAAGGAGTTAGGCCTCATGTTAAGTGTTCTTACCACACAAAAAAACAAGCAAACTATACAAGGAAATTCTTAGAAGTGATGGATATGTTTAGTGTTTTGATTGTGGCGATGGTGTCATGGGTACTGGCAAATAGCCAATCTCATCAAAATATATTCATTAAATATATGCAATTTTTCGTATACCATACCTTGAAAAAGTTTAAAAAATAGACTCTCACAACATATTGTAAAAGCTATTAGTTAATCTTCATTCGGGGCTTCCCAGGTGGCAATAGTGTTAAAGAACTAGACTCCAATGCAGGAGACATAAGAGACATGGGTTCGATCCCTGGGTCAGGGATATCTCCTGGAGGAGATCATGGCAACCCGCTCCAGTATTCTGGCCTGGAGAATCCTATAGGCAGAGGAGCCTGGAAGGCCACAGTCCACCGGTCACAAAGAGTAGAACACGACTGAGCGACTAAGCATACACACACAGTAACAGTCAATATTTTATTATACTACAAAGATACTTAACCTGTACTTCTAGAAAATACACTTGTTTTACATGTATAGATGAACAAAAAGTAGCAAATATTTAAATCTTGCTATGTGGATAGGAACTGGTTAAGACAATATTAAGATCTGATATTATACCCTTGAGTGGTCTTCTAAATTCTAGGGTTTAAATTATGTACTAAATTTTTAAATTACAATTTTAGGTCTTGAAAAATTCATTTAGAGTTATGTAATTTTATTTTCCGGCATGCACGGAACTTTTGTCATTCATTATATTCTTATTACAATTTTCTAACTTTATTAAGGATTTGATCCATGTTTTAAAGGAAAGTTAAAACACTTCATGATTATTAAATAATGAAGAACTTATTCAATTCTAGTTTTTATTCACAAAAATCAGAATAACTGATTTGTTAGATATAAAAGTGATTTAAAAAATTTTATCATCAACTGATAACTGTACAAAGAGAAATACTCATAACATGTAAACAAAAGTGATGAACTAATTTCAATCTACATTATTTGGCAGAAAGGCATTTTTATAGGATCCTGTGAATCACCTAAGGGTTCAGGGTTCTATGATGGATAACTCTGGAGTGTAAATAATTTATCATTTCTATCTCACTAAACAATATTCTGAGATAGCCACTGGAATGACTGATGCTGAAGCTGAAGCTCCAATACTTTGGTCACCTGACACGAAGATTCCACTCACTGGAAAAGACCCTGATGCTAGGAAAGATTGAAGGCAAAAGGAGAAGGGCATCAGAGGGTGATATGGTTAGATAGCATCACCGACTCAATGGATATGAATTTGAGCACACTCTGGGAGATAGTAGAAGACAGAGGAACCTGACATTCTGCAGTCCATAAGTTTACAAAGAATTGGACATGACTCAAGAACAGCAAACGCTATTCTAATTAAGTGTTGTTCAGTTGCTAAGTTGTGTCTGACTCTTCACAACCCCATGGGCTGCAGCATGCCAGGCTTCCCTGTCCTTCACTATCTGCATGTATGGATGTGAGAGTTGGACCATAAAGAAAGCTGAGTACCAAAGAATTGATGCTTTTGATTTGTGGTGCTGGAGAAGACTCTAGAGAGTCCCTTGAACAGCAAGAGGATCAAATCAATCATCCTAAAGGACATCAACCCTGAATATGGTTTTCCTGGAAAACCATAGCTTTGACTGGACAGACTTTGTTGGCAAAGTGAGGCCTCTACTTTTTAATATGCTGTCTAGGTTTGTCACACCTTTTCTTTCTTCCAAGGACCAAGTGTCTTTTAATTACATGGTTGCAGTCACTGTCCACAGTAGTTTTGTGGCCCAAGAAAATAAAATCTGCCACTGTTTCCTTTTTTTTCCTCATCTATTTGCCATGAAGTGATATACATTAGGTTTATAAACGGCACTGAAACATAATTTTAAGGTCAAGATACAATTTTGAATGCCTTTTGGAGTTCAAGATATGAATCTAAACAAACACAGGAACAATGTGAGTGATATTAAGTGATATACATATATAGTCCTTCTAGACATATATTTTTCTCATTGCTTGAGTGGTGTGCAGAAATTCTTATTACTGCAGAGAAAATTTGAGACCATGTATATATAAATACCTGGTCATTTTAACCCAAATTAGAGTGTCAGATTAGGAAATCAGTTCCTCCTAAAATCATGAAGACAAGCAACACAACATAGATTATTCAAAACAGTGAGATGATATAATGCTGAGTATCTGTATCAATGTATCAAGCTTATTAAAATAATATGAAAAGTCCTAACCAAAAGTTTTAGTGCTGTTTCTCTTTCCTATATGACATTTTTACCAATTTAATTGATTCAAAACCAAAAAGAGAGCTATTATTATATTTGAGCATCATACTTAAGAAAAGCACACAGAAAAATTTTATTTTCCATGTATGCTACTAGTTAATCTAAAATCTAGTGTTAACCTAATATTACTGTGTATGCAGTTTCAACTTTCTTTTATATAGATAATGTATGCTATTGATGTACTACCAATGTACATATTTATCTTCAAAAATTAATACAAAGATCATGAAAGCCATTTGAAATATAGAAAATAAAATGATAAAAGGTCAATAGCTATATTTTTTATTCTACATGATAAATGATATGTCACATTTTCTAAAACTGCACAATTTTGTTTTTAACATAATCACTCATTAAATTATAAAGAAAAAATATATTGCCAATTTGTTCAATAGACACACACACACATTCACACACAACCAATAGCACTAACCAAAGCCTGATGCTAACAATAGTTTATTTGCCTGATATTTAAAAGTTGTATTGTGACTTGACTAAAATATCTTGATTTAATGTTTATTATGACCATATCAAGAGCCAGAATCACATTAATAATAGTTTGTAAGCAATGGAAACAATTTTTACTGCCTTAAGTCCAAAACTGCCTCTGATGTTATTTCCTTCATTATACAGTACATCTGTCATACTGGTAAAATTAACAAATAAAAAAGAACCTTGCAAAAGAGATATAATTTGTAATATTCAAACTAGTTGCTGATTTAATAAAAAAAACTTGAGAAGAAGTGTAATGCTTGTATATAGCTAAAATATTTTATACCAATTTAAAAATGCTTTAATTCTGGCCATGTGAAAGTCTTCATTCTTGTGAAAACTAATTTACATTGGATTACTAAAAGAGCTCATTATTGTGTTTTTAATAAATTCATCTTATTTGGCTAAAAAGGACAGTATTGAAATTTGTTTGATAGTTGCCCACTAAACATATATCTCATAAAAATCTGGAGAAATAAATAATAATCTCATCATAATAGTCTTCATTTACAAATACAGCTTAGTTTTCTCCTGAAAAAAAATTTATACTGAGCTTATGAATGTTTAGTGCTTCAGAAAGAGGATGCTATGACCTCACTTAGCAATTAGCTTTCTTTCTATGCTCCATAAAATTGAAGAGATTTACAAAGCAAGTGGAATAACTAGCTTTTATAGTGATGAGCCATATGGCATTCAGTTTACTATATTTATGCTTAGCAGAGAGTGTAAAACTATAGTTATTGCTTTTTTTTTTTTTTTTTACAAAATGAGGTTACTACTTCTATTATGTTTACAAATTAGCAAGATGCAGATAACAACAAAAAAATTCAGATTCCTTTAAAAAATTGATTTTGCTGAGACTAACATTTTTACCCCAAACTTTTTTGGTTTATAAATGAGTTTTAACATGTTCATAAACATGAAATACTATGTTTATAAGAAATTTTCCAGGTGAAATCCACGACACGGTTCATTTGTATGGGCAGGCATCTTGCTCCCAGTAAAAATGTGTGCTTGAAAGAAGAGAAACAGAGGCACTAACTGCTCCGCTGTCTGCCCCCGCCTACTCTGTATTTCCTCCCTCAACTGAGGACATTCAGTTTGAAACGGATAAATTGCACTTAGTGAAAGGTTAATCTATAATTTATTATGAAAAGTTCTTTATGCCCATAATCTGGTAAATTTTATTCTCCTAATGACTTGGAGAGGGAGAATTAAGTACAGAAAATGTGGTGGATTTGGTTAATAAAATGTAGAAACCGCAGTACACCAGTTATTAACTGACTTCCTTGATGGCTCAGACAGTAAAGAATCCACCTGCAATGAGGGAGATCTGGGTTCGAACCCTGGGCTGGGAAGGTCTCCTAGAAGAGGGCTTGGCAACCCACTCCAGTGTTCTTGCCTGTAGAATCCCCATGGGCAGAGGAGCCTGGCTGGCTACAGTCCATGGGGGTCACAAAAGAGCTGTATACAACTTAGTGACTAAGCAACAATATCACAATATCACACTATGACCTCATCTAAAGTATCAAAAAACAGTATAAAATTTATATGAAGAACTTTCTTTTCTAGAAAATATGTAGAATATGCATACCAGCTACACTTTTAGTAGGAAATTAATATATTTATATTATTTTTTGCACCACACAATCAATATCTTATAATCAGAGCCCATTAGCTTGTTACCATACTCATAAAATGATAAATTAGTTTCACAGCCTTCAATTCCATCTAATTGTGAATACTAGATCAAAGTAGGACTTTATAATGAGAGTAAGGATGAACTCTGAAGCTCATGGTCATTACATTGAATTTAAGAGTTAAATATCATGCTATTTTCAAAATAAATAGGATAAACTATCAGGTATTTGAGAAACAGAGAGGGGAGCATAAACAAGGGAAACTTTCTAGCAGTATTTTTATTTTTCATAAGTCAGAAAGATTAGCTTTGCTTGCATATAACAATGTGCTATCATTTTGTGATGCTAACAGAAATGATTAAATCAAAAAATGTAAATGTAATCAGTTTTAAAGCCATCTGAAGACTCATCATCTAAGATATAAATTATAGGCTTTCCATGGCTGCTGAAAACTTAATAGCCTTTATTTCTATACAAACTATGTTGAAAGTCTGGTGTTTTGCAGAGCTTAATGAGAATTCAAATCAGAGTGCTTCTAAAAAGACAGTAAGTGGTTCACACTAGGTCAATCATGATAAACCTGTTCCTACAGTTATCTGAACTATTACATAAATCCATTCACTTGTGAATTGTTAGTTGTTTCAATTGCCCCTTCATACCTTTTAAACAAAATGTAAATGGACTGCTCCGGCTTATAAACAGTTTGGGTCTCTCATACACAGATCTATCCTGTGTATTTATTTTTAAGAACCTCTATTGTAATGTCAGAATGATCAAACTTATCAACATGCATCATAAAGATCATTTCTAAACTTTTAAAACTCCCTCCTGGGAGCATAGAGGTTGTTCACTGACTACTTTATTTATTTATTTTTTACTTCTATAAAGTTCTAAACTGGCGTTATTGATAGCAGTGTAATCTGTCACTCTTTTCCCCTTTGACTGTCAGTAGTCATAAAAGTGGTGCCGTTTTTAAAGATGGGGCCTATGATTCTCATACTCAGTTAATGAAAATACTTTCTCATTGCCTGAAATATTTGGGAATGTTGGCAAAAAAATGTGACAAAGAAGATAAATTATAATTAATATAATCTCAAAGTTTGAAAATGAATTACTCTTACTTGAATTTTGATTGAACAATTTATAGAAAAACACTGAAGTAGGTGAGGACTGGAGTCTTATACTGATGACATTTTATGAAAATATTTATATCAACTAAATCCTTGAGTCTCAGCATGAGTCTATTATATGAATGGAAGACATAAATAATGAAAGATATGGTTTAGGCACTCCTGTTAAAAAGAGTTTTAATTGCATTTGTCTAGAAATCTAGTGGAAACTATTTTTACACATTTGGATGAAAGGTTCAGAATAAAATCTGTTCTGCAGAGTGAGATCAAATTGAAAAAAAAAATTGGTTAACACTTATAATTGATGAGATTTAAAGAGCTGATGTCACAAAAAAGAGAACAGACCCTCAAATGTGAGAAATGTGGCTGAGGGAATATGACACAGGTGTCATAATGCATTTTGTAAATGAAGAACTGCATGATGGAAGCTGAACTGAAGTGAGAAGAAGAAATTACCTCTATGGACATTTTAGTCAATAAATATTTCAGTAAAGTTAAAGGTACAGAGAAACATATTAAAACCTTCCTATAAAGAGAGATGCAAAAGAACAGCTGTATTTTACTATAGCCATGCTCTTTAAAGGCCAAACTTGATTAACTTATATTGTTTGTTTCATTAGTGGAAACTGAAGAGTATCTTTGTAAAGTATAATTACAACTTCATTTTAAACTTTTTCATATAAATTGCCAAGTTTTTCACATATTTGTGGAGGAATTTACCTTAATTTTAATATAAAACTGTACAGAGCCACCCTTTGTATTTCCAAAAATACTTAAACATTTTTAATTGATTCTTGATCTCAATGTTCTACTTATTTATGGATAAATATAAGTATTCTGTACTTCCAGTTATGGTAATGTCTGCAATATATAATTTGTTTCAATTTTAACCTATTTTCCCATTTCCAGTTCATTGCTGTGTTGTTGCTTATATTCTATGTGTGAGACAAAACAGGAGAAACAGAGACAGAAAGAGAGGCTTCTCATATATTTCTTATTATTTTTCAAGTTGTTACCAAACCTGAAGTGCTTTTGTCTTTTCATCCCTGTCTACATAACCAGTTTCATTTTCAACACACATTCCCCTCCCTCTCAACTCTCTGGTCAAAAAGTTTTAATTTTATAAATGTGCTGCATTGTGTTCTGCTTACAAATATTGTATAGGGTGTTCCCTCTCCCTAAGACTTTATTCCTGAGGTCTATGTTTGGTTGACATCTACTGTGCTCTTAAGTCTCAAAGAAACTCATAATCTTCCTTTTTGTGACCTCAAAATATATGACATGTCTCCTTTGTGGCAGATACAGTCATTCCCCACCCACCCCCCCCCCCAGCTTGTTTTTCTCACTAGAGTGGCAAATAACTGAGAATTGAGACTTGCTATTATTTCTGTCCTTCACATCATTCCTAGAACTACTTCACTGATCAGCGTACTGCTTAAGCATGTTTGTTGCCTAAAGGAATAAACATGATGTGAAGGTAGCAGTGATTAGACATGAAGTGCTCCTCCAATTAACCCCTTTCCCTGTTTCTCCTGGGTACTGCAATCCAAATGAACTATTTTATGTTTCTAAACTGTCACAATACCCATGCTTCATCATGATGGTTATTATTTCTCCAACTTACTAAACTCCACTCCTTTGAAGCTCCTGTATGAGCAATTTCAGCATTGCGGCCTATTGGTCTCCTGTGGATAGTCCATAGTTCTTGATGATGTTAGCACATGGTTCACCATTTACCTTTTCTGCCAGATGCCTGCTGCTAGCCTCAATATTTGTATGTCCATCAGCATGAACAGAGAGAAACATACACTCTTGTCTTTGCTTGTCTCTTCGCCTTGCTTGAATTCTATTATCCAGCATCACCTTTTCTTAGGCAAATTCTCTAAAATTACTGCTATTTTTTTCCAAGATAAACTTAGCCATTCTTTTGCATTAAAGCAGCTTAATGCCACTAAAGGATATTTTATAATGTGGAATTTGTTACATTAATAACCATTAATATTAATAAGTTGCATTTATTATATACAAGGCCAAATAGTTAATCTTAAACAATAACCCAATGAAGTAAAGGTCTTTTATCACTGTATTCAACAAAATTTTCAGTTTCATTGACCATGTTAGTATACTTCTCTTATAGAATTCATTCATTCATTCTTTGCTACAGTGATTTTCACACACTTTCTTTCATAGGATTCCTCAACCTTAATTCTGCCCCACTATTTGCAGTGGATGACTTTTCCTCATCTTTTGATGATTGATTTTGAGTCATCCAGTGGAACTGTCCCACTCCTGCCACATCTCTCTCCAGCATTTCTGCAGGGACCCCAACCTTCCATACCATTACAGTAGCAGAATTGCCTCTACCAATTAGGGAAAAACTTCTCCACAAGAATCCTGAAACCCATCCTCTTTTCATATCACCTGCATTCTACAGAATATTGTTTGATTTATTATTCTCCATATAATTCACTTTTTCCTCTCTCCTAGTCTTTTTTTTTTTTTTTTTCCAACTTCCAGTATCTTTTCTTTCTTCTAGAATCTGGATACAACTAACCCCAGCAGGGTAGTGATCAAAACTAATGAAGCCTCGCACTTTAGGTCCTACTACTTCAACTTGTGGAAATGTGAGAATGCATGTTCCGATAACGGGGAGCTAAAATTTGACATGATACCAACAAGTTTATGCAATATTGATGTAATTCTACAGAAGCTTAAGTGTTTTTCTCGAATCTTTAAAATTAGAGTTTGATTTTCTTATAAGTCACCTTACATATAAACAAACATACTTTGCTTATCTGGCCGAATCTATGAAGCATAGTACTAACACCTCTTTCATAGTTTTTCACTATGCACTTAGTGATTCTTCCCTCTTTGATAAGATGAACAGAATCAGAATTCTTATGCAGAAAAAGAATGTTAAATCAAAATTACCAAATTCTGAACTTGCAGTAGATGGTGAGTGCTCAGTCGCTTCAGTTGTGTCTGACCCTTTGCAGCCCCATGGACTGTAGTCCCCCTGGCACCTCAGTCCATGAGATTCTCCAGGCAAGAATACTGGGATGGATTGCCATTTTCTTCTTTAAGGGATCATCCCTACCCAGGGATCAAAACTGCATCTTTTATGTCTCCTGTAGTGGCAGGCAGGTTCTTTACCACTAGTGCCACCTGGAAAGCCCCACACTGAGGTAGAATTAATCCATGTTCCTTACTGAATGTCTGGTCCACATTTTCATCACCTCGTTGGGAAAGAAGTGAACTGCAGGGCTCTTTGACACTTTTTGGCCTGAAGAAGGTGCCACATGACAGGTTGCGGGCCTGGCAGAGCAGGCACCTTGACCACAAATAAGTTTTGGGAAACTTACTGAAATCTTTTCCCCAAATAGGCTGTAGGAAGTTACAGTGTTGACCAAAAGAAGACACATGTTCTTCATTAATATTTGCTTCAGTGAGTCTCAAATTCTGTGACAGATTTTGGTCAAGTTGTTTACATTAAAAAAAAAGAACAACTAATAACTTCAAAACTTATAACTTAAAAGCTAACAACTTAAAATTGTCACAAAAGCTTTCATACACATGAAAACTGTCCAGAAGACATTCTCCTTTCCTTCTGAAGGTTTTATGAAGCATTGTTATCCTTACTCAGACTTTTACTATTAAGCTGAAATGGCTTTTTCAACTGAGATAAAAAGTTCTGAAACAGTTCTTCCACCGATGATTAAGACTGGGGTGGCAGGCATTGGGGAAAATACTCATTTAGCGTTCTGAGCTTCGGGCATACTTGATGACCTTACCAGCTCTAGTCATCTCCTTGTCCACAACTTTGATGACACCGACAGCAAACACATCTCATAACATCAACAAGAAAGTGCCCCAGATGAGGATTGTCACAGAAGCTATCAACACACATGAGCTTGTCAAGAACCATATCATGATGGCAGAATCAACAGATTTCAAGAATCTGGTTGATATTTTCTAGATTTTCCCAGAACAATAATAAATATTCCATTTAGCTCAGCAAAATTGCAAGCAATATAAGTTGTGTGATGATCCAGCATGATGCATATTTAGGCTGCTGGATTAGGATAATCACCTGAGCCATGAAGTCAGCTGTGTTCACTGGTGGGTCATTTTTGCTGTTATAAAAATCATGTAAGGCATGCTGCCACAATAGACACCCTTGACAGACATGTTCTTGACATTGAAGGCCGTGTTGTCCTCAGGGAGAGTTTCACGAAAAGGTTTGTGCTGCATTTCAATAGGCCTCATTGACTGAACCACCATGCTGAGTTTAAGAACACCAGTCTTCACTCAGCACACATGGATAGTACAAATACCACCAATTTTATAAGTGTCCTAGAAGAGATGTGAAGAGCCGACTCTTTGGAAAAGGCCCTGATGCTGGCAGAGACTGAAGGCAGGAGGAGAAGGGGATGACAGGATGAGATGGTTGGATGGTATCTCTGAGTCAATTGATATGAGTTTGAGCAAACTCCAAGAGATAGTGAAGGACAGGGAAGTCTGGCATGCTGGAGTCCACGGAGTAGCAAAGAGTCGGACATGACTGAGCGACTGAACAGCAACAAGAGCAGATAAAAGTGTTTAACAGCTGGATGAGCTGGTGGCAGGATGCAATCTAGAGCTTCAAGTAGCGTGGTTTCACAGGCACCACCACTACTTTGGGTAGCTTTTTATCCCTTGAACCAAGATATGTTAACACTTGGTTCCAGTAGGTTCCAGCATGCCACAATTACAAATAAACATTGGCACAAATAATGCTGTGTTGGGTTTGTAGCCAGTTTTCTAAATGTAGGTGTTGACTTCCTTAAAGACTTTCTTGTATTTCTTTTAGCTATAGGGTGGCTCAGTGGACCTATCTTGTTAACACTAACAATTAATTGTTTCACTCCCAGTGTGTAAGCCAGAGGAGCATGCTCACAAGTCTGTTCATTCCTGGAGATATCTGATTCAAATTTGCCATCACCATCAGCAGCCATCAGGACACTGCACAGTCAGTTTGAGATGTGCCTGTAATCACATTTTTTATAAGGTCTGTGTGTCCTGGGGCATCAACAATGGTCACATAATATCACTGGTCTTGAATTTTCACAGAGAGATTTCTATCAATGGTGATACCAAGCTCAATTTCTGCTTTCAGTTTATCCAAGACCCAGGCAACCTTGAATAATCTCTTTCCCATCTCAGCAGCCTCCTTCTCAAATTTTTTTGATGGTTGTTGTGTTGATCCCATATCTGTAGATCAGATGTCTAGTTGTGGTAGACCTGCCAAGAGGCTAACTGTCCAATTATGATGATGCTGATATGAGTTATTTCCTTTCCCAGTTTAGATTTAGCAGTGGTCTTCATGACACACACGGTTTGGTGACAAACACATTGTGAAAAAGCACTCTTATTTCTTTTAATCGATCTTCAAAATTCAAATGTGGACTGTTGCTCCCACATTTAGAAAAGAGGAAAAGAAGTTTCACTGGATAGCATGTTCTCTTCCAGCTCCCTCCCACTGACAGCTAAGATCAAAGAGAAATTGACTAAGCCTATAATTTCTTCATCTCTCATTCCTCCACCTCATCTCTAACTTATCATATTTCCTCAAGACATTCATTTTGCACTCTGACTGCTTGCCCAGATGATTTCATCTCCACAAAGTTTCAAAAATAGTCAACTCTATTATATTGACTTTGAGCTATAAATTTCTTTTATACTTTTAACATCAAAAAGGTAATTTATTATTAGATGAATGGCATGTCATAATTCTACTTGAAATTTTTATTTATTATTTTTTTCTGTATGGTACAAAAATAATGGTGCATGTTAAAAAATATAGTAGCTTCTATAGGAACAAAAGCAGAATTGGCATAAACCAACACATGATGAAGAGAAGCTAAAGGCAAAGGAGAAAAGGAAAGATATACCCATCTGAATGCAGATTTCCAAAGAATGCAAGGAGAGGTAAGAAAGCCTTCCTCAGTGACCAATGAAAAGAAATAGAGGAAAACAATAGAATGGTGAAAACTAGAGATCTCTTCAAGAAAATTAGAGATACCAAAGAGGACATTTCATGGAAAAATGAGCACAATAAAGACAGAAATGTTATGGACCTAACAGAAGCAGAAGATAGTAAGAAGAGGTGGCAAGAATACACAAAAGAACTATACAAATAAGATCTTCATGATCCAGATAACCACAATGATGTGATCACTCACCTAGAGCCAGACATCCTGGAATGTGAATTCAAGTGAGTCTTACAAAGCATCACTATGAACAAAGCTAGTGTAGGTGATAAAATTTCAGTTGAGCTATTTCAAATCCTAAAAGATGATGCTGTGAAAGTGTTGCACTCAATGTATCAGTGAATTTGGAAAACACAGCAGTGGCCACAGGACTGGAAAAGATCAGTTTTTATTCCAACTCCTAAAAAAGACAATGCAAAAAAATGTTCAAACTACCACACAGCTGCACTCATCTCACAGCCAACAAAGTAATGCTCAAAATTCTCCAATTGAGGCTTCAACAATACATGAACCGTGAACTTCCAGATATTCAAGCTGGATTTAGAAAAGTCAGAGGAACCAGATTTCAAATTGCCACCATCCATTGCATTAGAGAAAAAGCAATAAAGTTCCAGGAAAACATCTGCTTTATTGACTATGCCAAAGACTTAGATTGCATGGATCACAACAAACTGTAGAAAATTCTCCAATATATGGAAATATAAGACTACCTTACCTGCCTCCTGAGAAATCTGTATGCAAGTCAACAAGCAACAGTTAGAACTGGGCATGCAACACCAGACCGGTTCCAAATTGGGAAAGGAGTGCGTCAAGGATGTATATTGTCACCATGCTCATTTAACTTATATGCAGAGTACATCATGTGAAATGTCAAGCTGGATGAAGCACAAGCTAGAATCAAGATTTCTGGGAGAAATATCAATAACCTCAGATATGTAGATGACACCATCCTTATGGCAGAAAGTGAAGAAAAACTAGAGAGTCTCTTGCAGAAAGTGAAAGAAGCAAGTGAAAAAGTTGGCTTATAACTCAACATTCAAAAAACTAAGACCTTGGCATCTGGTCCCATTACTTCATGGAAAATAGATGGGAAACAATGGAAACAGTGAGACATTATATTTTTGGGCTTCAAAATCCCTGCAGATGGTTACTGAAGCCTTGAAATTAAAAGATGCTTGCTCCTTGAAAGAAAAGCTATGACCAACCCAAAGAGCATATTAAAAAGCAGAGACATTGCTTTCCCAACAAGGGTCTGTCTAGTCAAACTATGGTTTTCCCAGTAGTCAAATATGGATGAGAGAAGTGGACCATAAAGAAAGCTGAGCACTGAAGAATTGATGCTTTTGAACTGTGGTGTTGGAGAAGACTTTTGAGAGTCCCTTAGACTGCAAGGAAATCAAACCTGTCAATCCTAAAGGAAATCAATCCTGAATATTCATTTGAGGGACTCTTGCTGAAGTTGAAATTCCAATACTTTGGCCACATGATGAGAAGAACTGACTCATTGGAAAAGACCCTGATGCTAGGAAAGATTGAAGGCAGGAGGAGAAGCAGATGGCAGAGGATGAGATGGCTGAATGGCATCACCGACTCGATGGACATGAGTTTGAGCAAGGTCCAGGAATTGGTGCTGGATAGGGAAGACTGGCGTGTTGCATTCCATGGAATTGCTAAGAGTCAAACACAACTGATACACTGAGCTGAACTGAACATATGATGATTCTCTGCTCAATTTCAAACTGGTATTTGAGCGACAGTAGTTAACATACACTTTTTTCTCAATATTGTTGTTGAAATGCTTGCCACTGTCAAAGTAAAAAGCAAATGCTTGGAGTACTTAATTATATATCTTCCAACTCTAGTCTTTAGCATTAAAAAAGTCTTGATTTTCAGAAATTTAGAAGTCATTTTCAATTATGTCTTAAAACTACATTCAGTCATTCTATAAGCTTTACCTCCAAAATCTTGTAAAACTAATATTTTTTAAGGGACTCATGTACTAATACTATAAGTTCTTTACATGCACTACTTTAGTTTTATTATAAAATAAAACAAAAGCAAAAACTAAGAGTTTGGGGACACTATCATCCTCAATTTACACAAAAGGGAACTGAGAATTTCCCAAGGGTATTTAGCAGGTTAAGTGGGAGTCCTAAATTTGATTGAGCTACCTTAGGATCTGTGCTCTGTTAATTTTTCTTTTTCTCACATTTTTCATGAAATTCATTACAAAATCCATTCTTAATCACTATTAATTGTGTACATTGCATACAAACAACCCTTTAAAGGGATAAATTGAATTCCTGATGTTTCTCTTGCTTAAATTCTTTAGTTTACTTTCATTTAAAATAAAGTCTAAAATTCTCATAATCTCCAAGAATCTCCCTTTCTAGATCTGTCTCCCTTTCAAGTTACTTATTAGTATACAGTATCATAGCATTCCCAAAGATTTCCATGTCCTATGGTAAAGGAGGAAATTAAAGTTGCTGATAGAATTAAGGATGCTAATCAATTGCCTTTGAAATAAAGAAATTATCCACGATTTTCCCAGTGGGGCTAATGGAATCACTGAGGTCATTACATTAAAAGAGAAAAGAAAACCAGAGAGATGGCAGTGAGAGAGGCAGCATTGAGCATAAGGAAATAGAACAATGTCTCAAGAACACAGGCAGCCTCTAGATGCAGAAAACCCAATGAAACAAACTTTCCCACAGAAACTCTATAAAGAATGCAGATGTGTCAATATCTTGTTGTTGTTCAGTCACTCTGTCTTGTCTGACTCTTTGTGACCCCAGGCTTCCCTGTCCTTCACTATCTTCCAGAGTTTGCTGAAACTCAGGTCCATTGAGTTGATGATGACATACAATCATTTCATTCTTTGTCACCCCTTCTCCTTTGGCCCTCAATCTTTCCTAGCATTAGGGTATTTTCCAATGTGTCAGCTCTTAACACCAGATGGCTGAAGTACTGGAGCTTTAGCTTCAGCATCAGTCATTTCAATGAATATTCTGGGTTAATTTCTTTTAGGATTGAGTAGTTCGATGTTGGTCTTCTTCAATATCTTGATTGTAACTCATTTAGGAATTCTGACCTTCATAAATGCAAGATAGTAAATGTATATCATTTTAAGTCATTCATCTTCTGGTCATTTGTTAGGACAACAGTAAGAAAGGTGACTCAGTGATAAAGAATCTGCTTGCCAACGTGGGAGACATAGGAGATGCTGGTTCAGCCCCAGTTCCTGGCTTGGGAAGACCCCTGGAGAAGGAAATAGCAACTCACTCCAGTATTCTTGCCTGGGAAATCCCATGGACAGAGAAGCCTTGTAGGGCTACAGTTCATGGGATCACAAAAAGTCAGACATGACTGAGTGTGCACGTGTGTGCGCACAAGCGCGTGCACACACACACACACACACACACACACACACAGAAACACATAGTGATATTTCTTTTAAGCATTCATTTACTCCTTAAACTATTCTTTGAACACATGTGTATTGTGTAGTTGCTATTACTTATTAAAAACTGCATAATCAGTCATTTAAAGCAATATTCCAATTTCCTAAGATATATATATTTTCAAAATATATTGAATTTATTTAGATAGATATATGAAATAAAATATGCCAACATGACTATAACAGTAACGATTCTGGTAGATGGATCCCGCCCGAGAAATTCATGAGCTGACAGAATGATTCACTCCCTTTAGTTTTATCTCTTTGCCAAATTTGCTCTTATGCTTAAATCTCCTCAAAAAAGAATGAGACGGAGTAGCATCTGTGTTCTCTGGGAATGCAGAAAGAAGGAAAAAGCTGAGTATCAAAGCAATGTGGCATATAAAGATAGATATGTGTGTTTAAAAGGAACAATAATATATAACAACGGGTAAATTCTGAAGTCTTCATTTAAAGGCATGTCCAATATATTTTTATAAAACAATTAGTAGCAAGCGCATATAGGATTATTTATATATTATTCTATTTTAATAATTTTCTGACAGTCATTTGTGATCTGACAGCAAACTATGTTTCATTATTTTACAAACCCAAATGAATTCACTTCTTTTGATAATTGATTTACCAATTGAAATGATGGGAGAAATAATAACAAAATGCATTTCTGTATTTCATTCTCTTTCCTATTTTCTTTTTAGTCTATAGTCAGTACCTAACAAAGAAAATAATTTTATAAAATATTTCCTATTAAAAAACAGCAACATGAGTATTTTGAGATAAGGAGAAATAAAGACATCACCTCTAATTTTATTTCAAACTATGCAATATGTAAAGCAATTCCACTTCTGCAACAGATAAAATTGAATAAAAACAGTATTAAAATGAACAAAATAAAGGTGAATAATACTACAAAATTATACTATGCTTGTCTGATGTCTTCAATAAGGAAATGAGGATATTTCTGTATTTTACAATAGAATATTAAATTAATGACAGGTTTATTTGTCTATAACAAAGGAAAACAAACGAACCATAAAATTTTTATATTGTTAGCAAAGAACATCCACTGTTTAATGTTAGTCTTTTGTGGCTTCTACAGTGATTCAGTCACATTGATAGTCATCATGAATCTTTACAATTTGAAGTATATTGATGACATCCTATAAGTTAAAATGATGAAATCTTTATTATATGGTGTATTTTAACCTACTGAATTCTTATTCTTAAATATATATATTTTTAAGCTTTATTCTCATCACAGTCATTTCACCTATGTATCAGTTATTCTACAAGTTGTTAAATGTTTTGATTTGTCTAAAAATGAGATTGTACTTTATGACAATTACACATTTCAGAGCTGGCACACAGTGAGAGCTCTATATATTGTAGTAACTATCATCATAATAGTGGTAGCAGTAATAGGTGGTAATACAGTAGTATTTTTGGTATTTATCATCATCTTTATACTATGTTATATATTAATATACACTAGAGCATCTGTAATAGTGCTTGCCATGATACCCTTCAAATTGTTAAAGTTGTAAAGAAACAATTACATGGTATGAATAATAGATTAAGATACCATTTTTCAGAGCTATAGTTTACAATTAATAAAATTCTAATGAAACCTTATTCTAACTATATGCACTCTATTGTGCTAAATGCTGACTAAGCAGATTGACAGCTTTAGGCAAATTGTGAACATCACACCTAACACATCTCAAGGTTCAGCTAAGGAAACAAAAGAGGTCCCTAAGTGGATCCCTCATCTGCCTGGAGGCCTTACTAATGATTCTGATTATCTGACACAAGAAGAATTAGGTGCCCAACACTGTCTTCTTTCCCAGCATAGGTTACATTCTAGCTGCTTTTCTCCAAAAGGGAAAATTCAAGTTCTTGTGTCTCTTCCACCACAAGTAAAATATATTAGAGATGGTTTGACACTCTTCCCATTTTCCTCTAATTAGGAAAGTAACTTGAATTATCTCAGTCTTACATTTAAATTGTTTTAACTTTATTTTCTTTTTTGCCCCACAGATTTACTGAGGTATAATTGATAATTTATAACACCAATATTGAGTTCTTTGTGAATAAAGTAGGAGAGATACTACTGTTACATAAGGAGAAAAACATTCTACATTTTATTTGATGCTCTATCCATGTTTTCTGGACATGAGCACTTAGAGGTATTAAGTGAATGTCCATGAGGAATGAACAAATAAGTGAATATCCAGATTCCAAGAGAGCTTCTAGGCTGTAGACACACCTCTTAGTTAGAAACCTCTTAAACACATTGACACATCTAGACCTCAGGATTGTTAATACACAGCCTGATACATTGTTGGTTTTTGAAACCAATTTAGTGAGTTATAGATAGCATATTAAAAATTAGAGTTCAGTCGCTTCGTTGTGTCCGACTCTTTGAGACCCCATGAATCGCAGCATGTCAGACTTCCCTGTCCATCACAAACTCCCGGAGTTTACTCAAACTCATGCCCATCGAGTCGGTGATACGATCCAATCATCTTATCCTCTGTCGTCCCCTTCTCCTTCTGCCCCCAATCCCTCCCAGCATCAGGGTCTTTTCCAATGAGTCAACTCTTTGTATGAGGTGGCCAAAGTATTGGAGTTTCAGCTTCAGCATCAGTCCTTCCTTCCTTCCAATGAACACCCAGCATAGACTGAGTAAATAAATAACAGAATATATCTCATGTTGGATTGTTTCTTATAAAAACATTTGTTATATATAGTTGATGTCTTTCCTGGGTCACAATGTCTCAAAGAGAAAGGGAGAAAAAATCAAACAACAGAAATAACAACAAAAAGATGCAATCCTGCTTCAGGAAAACACTAAATTTCTCAACTGCAGTTCAGCAACAACAGATCCAATACACACTGCTACACATTTCTTCACTTACAAATGTGTATGTGAGTGCACACATGTGAAAAATGTCAATCTGTGAATGGGTATTAAATTTGCTTTAATAAAATTTTTCTAGTGTTTTCTGCAAAGTAAATAACATTTTGCTGTATATATAACTTAACTTTCCATTTCAGCAATTTCTTCTTACCTGACAGCAAAATAACCAAAGGCAACAAGTCCTTCCCTTCAAAAACTTTGCATTCATTCATGGCATCTTTGAGAGAAATATGGTTTGTGTAAATGAACATATCCAATGACTAGAAGTAAAAGGAATGTTGTATCAGAACTGATCCAATGTGGATAGACAATTATACATTTAATCTATTATAGGGTTAGTGATTTGATGAGTTGGTAGTGCCTCATAAAATGCCACAAAATAATTTATAATGATTTTTGTTTCTCTTGAGGTGAACTACATAGTTTGTGGAGTATTTAGTTTGTTTATTTCTTACCTGTATCCCTTTGAAAGAAACAGTTGCTGCTTATTAAGCACTTCAGCCAAGTCAAGCACTGTTGTAAGAGAATTATTTTATTTAAACTCCACCAGACCCTACAAGGGGCTTCCCTCAGTGGTAAAGAACCCACCTGCCAATGCAGGATGATACACAGGTTCAATTCCTGGGTCAAGAAGAGCTCCTGGAAAAGTAAATGGTGACCCACTCCAGTATTCTTGTCTGGGAACTCCCATGGACAGAGGAGCTTGGTGGGCTAACAGTCTATGGGGCCAAAAAAGAGATGAATATGACTTAGTGACTAAGCAATAACAATAACAAAGCCTATAAGATGGATTCTGTTGTTATATTCATTTTACCAGTGGGACAATAAATTTGAGAGGGATTAAAATAGTAACCCTAGGTAATACAGTAGAAAGATGCAGAGTTTGGGTTGGAACACAAGTCTCTGTAAGCAGCTGGTCTAACTCAGTTCAGTTCAGTCACTCAGTTGTGACCAACTCGTTGCAGCCCCAGGGACTGCAGCATGTCCTTCACCCTATCCATCACCAACACAGACTGGTCGAAATATTTTACTGCTATCACTATTTTCAGTACATATCTCTTATCTGGTAGGAAATTTTATAAACATGAGGTCATTTAATATTTAGAAAAATTCTGTAAGCGAAATATTTACCTCCAGTAGAAAACATGCTAAAAAAGGAAAAAGAAAACATGCTATCTGATGTAGAAGTATCATTTTATTACAAAATATCATGGAAATATAAACTAAGATCATGGCATCTGGTCCCATTACCTCATGGGAAATAGATGGTGAGACAGTGGAAACAGTGTCAGACTTTATTTTTGTGGGCTCCAAAATCACTGCAGATCGTGACTGCAGCCATGAAATTAAAAGACACTTACTCCTTGGAAGCAAAGTTATGACCAACCTAGATAGCATGTTAAAAAGCAGAGACATTACTTTGCCAACAAAGGTCCGTCTGGTCAAGGCTATGGTTTTTCCAGTGGTCATGTATGGATGTGAAAGTTGGACTGTGAAGAAAGCTGAGTGCTGAAAAATTGATGCTTTTGAACTGTGGTGTTGGAGAAGACTCTTGAGAGTCCCTTGGACTGCAAGGAGATACAACCAGTCCATTCTGAGGAGATAAGTCCTGGGTGTTCATTGGAAGGACTGATGCTGAACTGAAACTCCACTACTTTGGCCACCTCATGTGAAAAGTTGACTCATTGGAAAAGACCCTGATGCTTGGAGGGATTGGGGGCAAGAGGAGACGGGATGACAGAGAATGAGATGGCTGGATGGCATCACCGACTCAATGCGTGTGAGTTTGAGTAAACTCCGGGAGTTTGTGATGTACAGGGAGGCCTGGCATGCTGCAATTCATGGGGTAACAAAGAGTCGGACACGACTGAGGGACTGAACTGAACTGATGGAGATTTTTTTAATTACTCAAAATATCTCTATTGATGGAAATAATCACTAAATAATCTATAATAGTAATAGAAAATGCTTAATTAAACTAGAGTAAAAACTATAGGCTGGGAGACACAGATGAGAGAAGCATCTGAGTTGCTTTTCACTGGACTACAAAATGGGAAGGCTTATAAAGGCAAAAACTGCAAAATATATGCCATCAAGAATTATAATTAAAGCTGGCAAGATTCAAGGATATGTAAGCAAGGATTTGCTGGGGCCTGAAATGGCAGCATGGTTGTAAGTGGAGAACTTGAGACCATATATTTGCAGCTGGTAGGTGCTAGCAGATGTTATTTTGAGAATGGCTGCTGGTGTCCTTGAATCTGATAGAGTTAAGAAATTTCAAGTTCTCAGTAATACAGGAAAATGTCTGAAAATGCATCCACAATGGTCACCCAGCTCCATTGTGAATTCCTGAAGCACAGGCATGACTGATTGAATTCCAGGGGGTGCCACAGCAGGTATCAGACTCCTGGCAGGCAAGGCTGGGGCCAGGTGGATTCTGGGGCTGGTGTCTGCCTTCTGGTGAATGAGGCTGGGTCCAAGAACTAGTTCCAGCCCATTAATGGACAGAACTATGTCCTGCATTGACTTTCTCCAAGGGGCCTGAGCTGTTCCAGAGCAGTTGCTTGTCCACTTGTGGGTAGGACCAGAACCTGGCCCCTCTGATGGGCAAGGCCAGGACCCAGTGAGACTCAGAGATTCAGGACACCTGCCACTGGCCTGCTCATGGTTGCGTCCGTGTCCCCGCACAGCGGGCTGCTTGGCCTGGGGTGTCCCAGGTCTTGGACTGAGTGGCTATTGGGCCAATCTAAGTCCCAGTGCTAATAAGCTAGAAGGATTCCAAAATGGCATTTCCAGCACCAGTGAGCTCGTGGTAGAAAGAGCCACTCCAAACACTTGCTACCAGTGCCTACGTCCCCAGGATACTCCCATTTGTTTTACACACCTCGGGGAGGCTCTCCAAGATCAAGAAATGGGTCTGACCCAGGCTCTTTTCAGTTTATTTCCTCTGCCCTGGGTCTCTGAGCATGCGAGATTCTGGGTGCTCCCTTTAGGTAAAGAGTCTCCGTTTCCCACTGCCCTCTGGCGCTCCTGAAAGCAAGCCCTTCTGGCCTTGAAAACAATATTCTAGTGGTTCATCTTCCCAGTGCAGTACCCTTGGGTTGGGGAGCTCAAGGGGAGCTTAGACCCCTGCCTCCTTGGGGAGAAGGTCTGTAATTGTGATTCTCTCCCCATTTGTGGCTTGCCTACTGAGGAGTGTGGGTCTTGCTTTTACTGTTTCCACCCCATCCGCTTGTCTTGTTGTGGGTGCTCTTGTAGATCCTTAGTTATAGATTATCTTTTCTGCTAGTCTTCATGCTGTTCTCATTGATAGTTGGTTGGCAAATAGTTGTAATTTTGCTGTTCCTTTGGAAAGAGGTGATCTCAGGATCTTCCTATACTGAAGTTTTGGTTACCTATCCAAGGTGTCCTATATTTTTACTGTTACATACTCTTTTGATGATTTTTAAGAAAAGAAAGTAATCTATACTTTATTTTAATGTTGCCAGAAGTAAAGCTATTTCTGACATAATTAGATGTTCAAACATTTATAAAATTGGTGTTCTCCCAATTTTTAATATTAAAAATCTTTTTCCCAAGATTTTTTCTGCCTCTTTGAAGCCCCAAACCTTTAAATGGTTTGTTACTTTTTTACTAAAATGATCTCTGTCATTTATTTAGTAGACTTTCTTCCAGGCATATAATTTCCTCTATGCAATATATTATTTATTTACATTTATATTTACATATCTTACATTATTGCAACAGTGTTTTATTATTATTTGTATATTTTTTACCTATCTAAAAGAACATTGCTTAATAAATGTGAGGGTTCATTTCATGTATCAACTTCATAGGGCAAAGGGATGCTCAGAGAGCTGTTACTCTCTGTATAAATATTATTTATATATAAATATTATATATATAATATAAACATTATTTCTAGGTGTGTCTGTGAGAGTGTTTCTGGAAGAACTTAGCATTTGAATTTGTAGACTGAGTAAAGATCACCCTCATCAATCAAGTGGTCATTACCCAATCCATCGAGGGCTTAAACAGGACAAAAAGGTGGAAGAAGGGTGACTCTGCTCTCTGTTTGAGCTAGGACCTCTATCTCCTCTTAGACATTTGGGCTCCTGGTTTTCTGGCCTTTGGATTTGGATTGCAATACACACAGCTCTCCTGGTTCTCCAGCTTGCAGATGGCAGTTCATGGGACTTCTCAACCTCCATAGCATCATAAACCGATACTTCTTATTGACTTATTTCTTATATAACTACAGACAGACTATTGATGATTCTTTTTCTTTGGAGAACCTAATACAAGAAGGCAGGGAGATGCTTGCATTTAAAACGTCATCTGGCCAAATATTTTTATATTAGTTAACTTAGCTATTTTAATAATTATGAACAAAGTCAAAGAGCCTAAAATAGACAGCAACAAACTCAGGGAAACCCAGTTGCATTATAAATCACAAATATAAACTTTATGCATATATGCTAAAGATTAATTTGCTTTTAATCTATAAAGCATCTCAGATTGCTGAAGATTTATGCCTCTGCAAATACAGACTTCCTATTCCCCTCTCTTACTCTACAGAATTGACTAATATCCTAATGTATTTTATCATCTAACCTCTCAAGTATTTATAATTTTACTAAGCATGTGAATGATTATAAACAATATATACTTTTAAACATACATAAACAGTATAATGCTATGTCAAGATTTAATTAAAAGTACACTTCCAATATTTTTCTATGTTGGTAATCACTACTTTTCATTTTATTTGCACTTTATTATATTTTCCATGTTATACATGAAGAGAAAATTTAAATATAGTAGCATATTGTGTTAGAAACATAGGCAAGGGATTTTTATTTTGAGGCTGCCAATTTAGAATGAGTATTGGGAATGTTTTTTGCTGAACTCTCAAAATAAGAACAAAGAAACTACTTTTGTTTAAATGAATTGACTTGCTCCTAAATGAAATTTAATTGGAACCTTTTCTACTACAGAAGCTTACAATAAAATAAAGGCTTAATTAGAGCAACACTGCAGAATTGTTTAGTTCTCATACATTTTAAAAGTTGCTGCTCTACAGAGATGGTTAGATAGCATCACTGACTCAATGGACATGAATTTTAGCAAACTCTGGGAGATAGTGAAGGACAGGGAAGGCTGGCCTGTTGCAGCTCATGGATTTGCAGAGAGCTGGGCATGACTTAGTGACTGAACAACAACGACATACAAAGTAAAGACTGATTGTGGATTTGTTGTACAGAATATTCCAGGCTGTGGGTAACAGAGGGATATGATGGGTCCTTCTTCACAAACTCGTAAGAAATTATGAGTCAGAAATATGAAAAAGAGAAGAGCACTCTACTCAATGTGACTGTAATTATTTCTATATGTGACTCAGAGAATCTCATTATTTTATAAAGATAACTTGTGGAAAAACTTTCACTAGCAATTATTCTTCTTTTGTATCAACCAGAGGGGGGGATTGATAAGTTAGAGGTTTCTGTGCTCTATTATTTGTCTTTCTGTCATCTTCCTCTTTTTATTTGTATTTCCCATCACATTTATTCATTTAACCAGTATTTGTTGAGTGCTTATTATGCATTAGTTCCTGTGGAAATAACTATTTATAGGACTCTTCAAATTGCTCATAATCTCAAGGACAAAGAGGTCCATGGTGTTTTCTTCTACATAGATCTAAGTGTCCTCCTTAAAATATCAAATGTGAGTCTATGGATTCACCTCGCCTGCTGGTAAACATACAGCAGATTCTTTATGAGGAAAGGAAGACCTAGGGCTCCCAGGGCTGCTTCACAGGTGGCTCAGTGGCAGAGAATCTGCCTGCCAATGCACAAGCTGCTGGATCCCCGGGTGGGGAGGATCTCCTGGAGTAGGAAATGGCAATCCACTCCAGGATTCTTGCTTGGGAAATCCCAAGGACAGAGGAGCCTGGTGGGCTACAGTCCAGAGGGTCCTAAAGAGTTGTACATGACTGGCCTGAGGGACAGAGCAACAAAGGGCTCCCAGATCTCTAGATAAGACAACTCTATCTGCAATGCCTGAATCTCTGTTCATAGGAATGAAGGGTGTGCCCCATGCAATTCTTTCATTCCTTGAAGTCTTTTTGTCCTATTCTCCCCGGCTCCCTCCCTTATAAAGTATTCAAGATTTGCTGTGGTACCTATACTCTGCTAATCTCCCTATGATTTTTGCCTCCTATTTTATATCAGTCTCTATTTAAAAAAATCCATATTATAACTGGAACTACTAGCTTCATTATGTGTAGAAAAAAATATCTCTCTTACAGCTGCACACAGTTAGTAGAATAGTTTAACAATAAAGAGACTGAAGTAAGGATAGTGAACTTACATTCTAAGTTTGGTTTTACAATTTACAGTGTGACCACTTGAACCTGTGTTGGACTTGTCTTCCCATTGCAAAATGAAGATAACAGCCTCTTTCTGTTCAGTGAGTTGCTGTAAGATAATATGACATAGTATAAACTTTTGAAAAATTCTTAATTATATAAACAAAGCATTAACAAGTATTAATATAAATTATAGTGATAGAATTCGAGGATTATATTCAAATCTGTAAACACTAGTCTCTTTATATACACCATAGAAACAAAATTGTCATAGGACTTGTCTTTTAAATTAAAAGTTTTCAGAGCATCAGTCAGAGACACAATGCGATCATTAATGGAGCTGTTACAGTCTTAATTGGAAAATGAAGTAGTCATAGCCCTGGAATAAACTTGACACCTTGTTCATTATCTGAGACTTGAATTTTGTGCTGTAATTATTTCAGGATCCTATTTAAAGTTGCAGGATAACCAAATGATTGAGTTATATATGTGAATAAACTTGAATATGTGCAAAGTGAATTCTTTGATAAATATATCCTGTTGATTTGGTTTCAAGGGAATCTGCACTAATTTCAGGTTTTTTTTTCATTGAACACCTAAGGGGCAGTCACTCGGAAAGAAGCATCAAAACATGTGCCTTGAGATAAGAAAACAGACTTTTAAAGTGCTAATTTATGACTTGTAATTAGCAGCAATGCCATTTACTCCGTGTTTCAATCCAAGTAAAGTTTGAAACTCTTTCCAGTAACGGCAAGATCATTAAATATCAATTCATTGTCTGAGATAAGTGTTGTGGGAGAAAAAAAGAGAAGAAAAATGTGACCCCTGATGCTAACAAGATTTCTAGGCAACCAGGAAGGAAAAAGACTGAAAAGCTTTTAATAGGGCTCCAACTGTTTTCTAAGAAAAGGGAAAATCACTATTCGATCTCATTTAACCCTTATAACCAAGTTTCGCAGGAGCGTTATTATAATCCTGCTAACTTAATCAAGTTCAGGAAGAGCCTATCTTAATCCCTCTTTTGAAGAGAAACAATTTTAGGTGAAAGTCTCCTATAGAATGGAGCACTTCATAAATATTGGCCAGAATCATACAATTTGTCTGTGGCAGAACTAACAGATATTATCCTACAGTATCTTAAGTGTTAAATACATACATACATGATAGCATATATGACAGTGTTTTTAGCCACTGAAAGAACAAAGGAGGAAGATTCCTGCCCTCATGGAGTTACATTTTCTAGAGACAGACAGAAAATTACCATATATTTAAACAAATCTGTATTACAATTTTAGTTACCACATGGTGAAAAGTAATGTAAAGGGATTAAGATTGGTGGGAGGCATTTTAAAGTAGTTGGATAAGGCATTTTTTAAAGAGATAACAGTTGAACAGAACTTAAAGGAAATGTAGGGAAAAGGTCTGGAAGTAAATTTAAGCCAGAAAAAGCAGCAAGTGTAAATACTCAAAGTTCACACTAAACTTGGACTATTCAAGGAATAGAAATATGGTCGATTTGGACTGAGCAAACAAATTAGGGTGAAGATAGTGGAACAGCCATTACTAAATTTTATACACACCAAGCTATGGTAAATAATTTGAATATTACCCTAAATGTGATAGGAAGGCTTTGCCTTTACATTGCAAAGTAAGGAAGGTGCCTCAAGGCAAAGGCTGCCTTTCGACTTCAAATGTTTTGGACCCCAGAGGGCGGAGCATAGGTTTATGAACGTGGTTTTAGGCTTCTCTGGTCGCTCAGAGATTAAAACGTCTGCCTGCAATGCGGGAGATCTGGGTTCCACCCTTGGGTCGGGAAGATCCCCTGGAGAAGGAAATGGCAACCCACTCCAGTATTCTTGCCTGGAGAATCCCATGGGTGGAGGAGCCTGGTGGGCTACAGTCCATGGGGTCGCAAAGAGTCGGACACGACTGAGCGACTTCACTTCACTAAGTGGAGGTTACAAGTGCTTGGATTAGGGTCATAATAGTAAAGGTTGAGAAATAACTGAATTCTGAATACATTTTGAAGATAGCCTGATATACAATAAATTCTTATATGCATTAAATCAGATAATGCAAAAGATTTATCATATTTAGAGTATCGAGATAGTAAACAACTGTAGAAAACTTAAAAATCATACAAATAAAATGATTATACTCTAAAATTAACATAGAAGTGTTTAAATTCCTACTAAAAATTTAAGACAGAGTGCTCAATAATTTTTATTACCAATCTTATTCTACTAATAAGATTAAATGTCAAAATTTGAAATTTTTTCTATTCCTCAGTTATTCCTTTTGCTATTTCCTCTGTGCATTTAAAATGGCAATGTCTTACAGTTTAAATATAGAAATGTAACAAATTTCATCCTAGCTTTTTAGAACAAGCCTACATAATGTGTATAAAGTGCATCTGTTACACATAGAACTTGGTAAATATATTTAATTCTAATCAGTGTGTGTCTATGTTTGTGTGTGTGTGTGTGTGTGTGTGTGTGTGTGTGTAGTGTTTTGGGTATAAGGCTGTGCTTGCACTCTTGCAGTAATTTTGGTATTTTCATGGCAAGATGCCCATTTTAATAATTATGCAATTAGAAATTTCTCAGGGTAGAACCATATGAGACTATGTTCAAACCCTCCCATCAAGACTAATGATAAATAATCTATGCATATCAAAGTGGAAAATTTTAATCAGTAATGGTGCAAGGAATGATTTAGCAACATATTATGTAAGATTGATAATGAGTTTGTTAAAAAAAAAGCAATCTGTGGTTGACAAGTTAGATTGAAATGAAGGCATTCATAGCTGTAGGGTTTGGCTTCTGAATAGTAATCTGGGCCAGTTTATCTATCACAGGCTAGAACCTATGAGGTAACAAGCAGGTGTTCAATTTCCAGGGTTAGTCATCTCCTTCAAGGCTTTACTGGTTTTCTTCAACTTTATTAATTAGACATACGAAAACTTGTTTTGGAGGGAGGTGAAAATTAGGATTACAACTTAAATGTTTAACTCATTATCTGATGAGCTATGATGCTCCAAGTAAGAAACTGTGATTATTTTGAGTTATTAGGAATATACACATATGATGAAGTACAATTTTTAAAATGTTTATGTTAGGCAGTTACTGTTTAATCGCTAAGCTGTATCCGACTCTTTGAGATCCCATTGATGGTAGCCTGCCAGGCTCCTCTGACCATGAGACTTTCCAGGCAAGAATACTGGAGTCAGTTGCCATTTCCTTTGCCAGGGGACCTTCCCAAACCGGAGATCAAACTCATGTCTTCTACGTTGGTAGGCAAGTTCTTTACTGCTAAGCCACCAGGGAAGCCCATGTTATCTAAAGGGTATTTTACATTTCACTCCCCTCTACACCAAAAATGATTCAAACTTTCGAATTATAGAATTTAAGGAATAAAATCTGGGAAGGGCCTTTATCATAGTGCTTCTTAAAATTTAATATGCATACAAATCACTCAGGTGTTTATGTTAATAGGCAGATATTAGGAGATTTGAGGAAGGACATGAAATTCTTTTATTATGTTAAGCGTCCAGATGTTGGTGATATTGTGGGTTCATGGATCACACCCGTTGAGTATCAAGATTCTAGACAACTAAAAAAATGACAAGAGAAATCCATATAGTTTAACTAATTCTCTTCTTAGATTGATATAGAAAGTTGCTTTGAATTTCTGCTTGACCAAAAAAAAAAAAGAATAATAAATAACGTATTGTGGGTGGTTTTAGAAAAAAAAGTTATATGACATGCTAATCAACAGATGAGGGAGCATTTTATTGGAAAAATTTCTCAGTACTTCCCCTCAACCAATCTCAATTCAATTAGTCACTAAGGCATCTCCGACTCTTTTCAACCCCAAGGACTGCAGCACACCAGGCTTCCTGGTCCATCACCAACTCCTGGAGCTTGCTTAAACTCATGTGCATCCAGTCGGTGATGCCATCCAACCTCTTGTCCTCTGTCATTCCCTTCTCCTCGTGCCTTCAATCATTCCCAGCATTGGGGTCTTTACCAATGAGTCAGTCTTCACATCAGGTGGCCAAAGTACTGGAGCTTCAGCTTCAGCATCAGTCCCTCCAATGAATATTAAGGATTGATTCCGTTTAGGATTGACTGGTTAGATCTCCTTGCAGTCCAAAGGACAGTGAAAAATCTTCTCCAATGTCATAGTTCAAAAGAATCAATTCTTGGATGCTCTGCTTTCTTTACGGTCCAACTCTCACATCCATAAATGACTACTAGAAAAACCATAGTTTTGACTAGACAGAACTTTGTCAGCAAAGTAATCTTTCTGCTTTTTAATATGCTATCTAGATTGGTCATAGTGTTTCTTCCAAGGAGCAAGCATCTTTTATTTCATGGCTGCAATCACCATCTGCAGTGATTTTGGAGCCCAAGAAAATAAAGTCTGTCACTGTTTCCATTGTTTCTCCATCTATTTGCTGTGAAGTGATGGGGACAGATGCCATGATCTTAGTTTTTTGAATGTTGAGTATCAAGCCAGCATGTTCACTCTCCTCTTTCACCATCATCAACAGACTCTACAGTTCCTCTTCACTTTCTGCCATAAGGGTGGTGTCATCTGCATATCTGAGGTCATTGCTATTTCTCACAGAAATCTTGAATCCAGCTTGTTCTTCATCCAGCCCAGCGTTTTGCATGGTTTCTCTGCATAGAAGTTAAACATGCAGGGTGAGAACATACAGGCTTGAACTACTCCTTTCCTAATTTGGAACCAGTCTTTTGTTCTATGTCTGGTTCTAACTGTTGCTTCCTGACCTGCATACAGATTTCTCAGGAGGCAGGTAAGGTGGTCTGGTATTCCCATCTCTCTAAGAATTTTCCACTGTTTGTTGTGATCCACACAGTCAAAGGCTTTGACACAGTCAGTAAAGCATAAGTATATGTTTTTTTTCTGGAACTCTCTTGTTTTTTTGATGATTCAGTGGATGTTGGCAATTTGATTTCTGGTTCCTCTGCCTTTTCTAAAACCAGCTTGAACATCTGGAAGTTCTTGGTTCACATACTGTTGAAGCCTGGCTTGGAGAATTTTGAGCATTACTTTGCTATCATGTAAGATGAGTGCAATTGTGTGGTAGTTTGAACATTCTTTGGCATTGCCTTTCTTTGGGATTGGAATGTAAACTGAAGTTTTCCAGTGCTGTGGCTGCTGCTGAATTTTCCAAATTTGGGGCATATTGAGTGCAGCACTTTCACAGCATCATCTTTTAGGATTTGAAATAGCTCAACTGGAATTTAATCACTGCCACTAGCTTTATTCACAGTGATGCTTCCTAAAGCCCACTTGACTTCCCATTCCAGGATATCTGGCTCTAGGAGAGTGAGCACACTCATGGTTATCTGTGTCATGAAGATCTCTTTTGTATAGTTCTGTGTATTCTTGCCACCTCTTCTTAATATCTTCTACTTCTTTTAGGTACATACCATTTCTGTCCTTTATCATGCCCCATCTTTGCATCATATGTTCCCATGGTATCTCTAATTTTCATGAAATGATCTCTATCTAGTCTTTCCCATTCTATCATTTTCCTCTATGTCTTTACATTGATCACTGAGGAAGACATTGACTAAGAAACTAATATCTAACACTTAACATGTAGTTCAGTCATTAGATGATCTCTTAAATCTATGGCCCCTTCACTGCCTTTGTTTCCATAATCAACTCAGTTTCCTTACTGAATTTCTCTTGTATTTTGCCTGAGGTAACAATAATAATTCTTAGCTAATCTAATTCCTTTGAACTAATGTATTTCTTCTTTTCTAAAGTAAACAAATGAAAAAAATCCACATTGAGTTGATACTTTTAAAACTATGATCTTGCCTTATCATTACATCTTTGCTTACGAAAATATAACTTGGCATTTTGTTTTCTCTCAAATCCCTTATCCCATATTCCATAATAAAGGGAAATCTATTGTCTGTTCAGAATCAGTTTTTCAGTACAATAAATCACATACACACACACACACACACACATACAAGCAGAATAAAGATCTAAGAGTGATGCCTTTCCAGGTTTTTAAGTTAAAAGAGGTTTACCAGCCTACCTGTCATGAAAGATTCTCAGCTACCTTCTTGGCCATGAATGAAGACAGAGCTACATTTGAGCTGAGATCAACATATGTAGGACACTATGTAAGGCGGAGGATAAGTATGCAAGTGGCTGCAAGCCCAATTAAAATTTCAAGCCACATCCTCTTTTCCCCCAGTCTCTGAGTTTTTGCCTTCTCACACAATACAGAAAATTGAGCCCAGGGTCCTGTAATTACATTTACTGATTCTTCCTGTGATCTCCAGATACACAAACCTTGCTCTGAATCCCTGACTTCCAGCTCTGATCTTGTCTATTATTGAATGATGAGTTCTGCTACAGGCAAAATGATACCAGAACTCATGTTTCACTAAAGTTCTAGAGTTTGGTTTGCAATTTTTTTCTCTTTAAGGTTGGACAAGACTTCTAGTCTGAATTCCCAGAGGTAACATTCTTAAGTGTTTGCCATTAGATATGGCAATAGGACAAGAATAAATAATCTTGATGGCAAAGCAAAAATTGTACCAAACAAAGTTAAACAGGCAAGGATAACATTTGTTAAGGCAATCAGTAGGAGAGAGATGTCAGAACTCTGAACTTAACTCTGCTGAAGCAAAGAAAATAGGGGTTTTAAAGGTGGGGAAAGCTAGGGGGACAGTACCCAAGGAGGTAAGCCCATTGGTGTTTGCCAAAGGAACATGAAATTTTCCATCGCTTTATGAGAGGGGGCATTTTTGAAAGTTAGGGCAAAGCACTCACCATCTTTCCAAGTTACTCTCCTACCCTTCCACTGAACATGGGGTAATACTCTGAAAATTAAGTTTCAAAGAAATAGCTTCCAGGGTCTTCAGAAAGACATCCATGGGTTGTAAAATTGGCCAAAAAACTTATTAAAAGATTCATATACCCAAGGAAAGCAAAAGTAGGAAGCCAAGAGATACTTGGAGTAACAGGCAAATTTGGCCTTGGAGTACAAAATGAACCAGGGCAAAGGCTAACAGAGTTTTTGCCAAGAGAATGCACTGGTCATAGCAAACACCCTCTTCCAAGAACACAAGAAAAAACTCTACACATAGACATCACCAGATGGTCAACACCAAAATCAGACTGATTATATTCTTTGCAGCCAAGGATGGAGAAGCTGTATACAGTAAGCAAAACAAGACTGGGAGCTAACTATGGCTCAGATCATGAACCCCTTATTGCCAAATTCAGACTTAAATTAAAGAAGTAGGGAAAGTCACTAGACTATTCAGTTATGACCTAAATGAAATCCCTTACAGTTGTACAGTGGAAATGACAAATAGATTCAAGGTATTAGATTCGATGGAGTTCCTGAAGAACTATGGTTGGAGTTTCATGACATTGTATAGGAGTCAGTGATCAAGACTACCCCCAAGAAAAAGAAATGCAAAAAGGAAAAATGATTGTTTGAAGAGGCATTACAAATAGCTGAAAAAAGAAGAGAAGTGAAAGGCAAAGGAGAAAAGGAAAGATATACCCATTTGAATGCAGAGTTCCAAAGAACAGCAAGGAGAGATAATAAAGCCTTCCTCAGTAATCAATGCAAAGAAATAGAGGACACAATAAAATGGGAAAGCCTAGAGATCCCTTCAAGAAAATTAGAGATACAAAGGGAACATTTCATGCAAAAATGGGCACAATAAAGGACAAAAATTGTATGGACCTAAAAGAAGCTGAAGAAATTAAGAAGAGATGGCAAGAATACACCGAAGAACTGTACAAAAAAGATCTTCTCAAACCAGATAACCATGACAGTGTGATAACTCACCTAGAGCCAGACATCCTGGAACAAGAAGTCAACTGGGCCTTTGGAAGCATCACTATGAACAAAGCTAGTGGAGGTGATGGAATTCCAGTTGAGCTCTTTCAAGTCCTAAAAGATGATGCTGTGAAAGTGCTGCACTCAATATGCCAGCAAATTTGGAAAATTCAGCCATGGCCACGGGACTGGAAAAGGTCAGTTTTCATTCCAATCCCAAAGAAAGTAAATGACATGAATGTTCAAACTACCGCACAATTGCACTCATCTCACACACTAGCAAAGTAATGCTCAAAATTCTCCAAGCCAGGTTTCGACAGTATGTGAATCATGAACTTCCAGATGTCCTAGCTGGCTTTACAAAAGGTTCCTCTGAACCAGATTTCAAATTGCCAACATCTGTTGGATCATCAAAAAAGCATGAGAGTTTCAGAAAAACATCTACTTATGCTTTATTGACTATGCCAAAAACTTTGACTGTGTGGATCACAACAAACTGTGGAAAATTCTTCAAGAGATGGAAATACCAGACCACCTGACCTGCCTCTTTAGAAATCTATATGCAGGTCAGGAAGCAACAGTTTGTATTAGACGTGGAAAAACAGACTGGTTCCAAAGTGGGAAAGGAGTACATCAAGGCTGTATATTGTCACCCTGATAAATTATCAGAGTGCATCATGAGAAATGCTGGGCTAGATGAAGCATAAGCTATAATCAGGATTGCCAGGTGAAATATCAACAACCTCAGATATGCAGATGATACCACCCTTATGGCAGAAAGTGAAGAAAAACTAAAGAGCCTCTTGCTGAAAGTAAAAGAGGAAAGTGAAAAAGTTGGCTTAAAGTTCAACATTCAGAAAACTGAGAATATGGTATCTGGTCCCATCACTTCATGGAAAAATAGATGGGGAAACAGTGGAAACAGTGACAGAATTTATTTTTTCAGGCTTCAAAATCACTGCAGATGGTGACTACAGCCATGAAATTAAAAGACGCATACTCCTTGGAAGGAAAGTTATGACCAACCTAGACAGCATATTAAAAAACAGAGACATTACTTTGCCAACAAAGGTCCGTCTAGTCAAGGCTATGATTTTTCCAAGAGTCATGTGTGGATTTGAGAGTTGGATTATAAAGAAAGCTTAGCGGTGAAGAATAGATGCTTTTGAACTGTAGTGTTGGAGAATACTCTTGAGAGTCCCTTGGACTGCAAGGAGATCAAACCAGTCCATCCTAAATGAAATCAGTCCTGAATATTCATTGGAAGGACTGATTTTGATGTTGAATTTCCAATACTTTGGCCACCTGCTGTGAAGAACTGACATTTGAAAAGACCCTGATGTTGGGAAAGATTGAAGGTGGCAGGAGAAGATGACAACAGAGGATGAGATGGTTGGATGGCATCACCGACTCAAAGGACATGCATTTGAGTAAACTCCGGGAGTTGGTGATGGGCAGGGAAGCCTGGCATGCTGCAGTCCTTGGGGTCGCAAAGTGTTGGACATGACTGAGTGACTGAACTGAACCTAACTGAACTGATATCCAAGGGGCAATGAAAAGGTCCATAATTACAAGTTTTCTAAAATAAATTATAAGACAAAGAATTTCAGGGGTCGAGAGTAGGATGTATCCTATCTAAAGATTATAATCAAACTGAGAGAAAGTTAAGACCATCTTTCTCACTAGTTATATTGATGCTCATTTAGAATCTGCTACTAGGATCTTTAGGAAACAAAATCTAATCAGATTGCTTCTATTGGTTTTCTAGATCTGTTGTTTCAAAGTATGACAAATGGTGGTCTAAAACAGCAGGAATATTTTACCCCAGTTCTAGAAGCTGGGAATTGAAATCCAAATGTTGGCAAGGTCCTGCTCCCAAAGTAGGCTGTCACAGAGAATCTCCCTTATGTCTTCCAGCTCCTGGTTGCTTCAGTATCCTGTAAGGTCTCCATCTTCATAGGGCTTTCTCACTCTCTGTTTCCCCTCTGTGTGTCATTTATGAAGATACTTGTCACTGAATTTAGCCTGTATATTCCAGGATTATCTCATTTTTATGTCTTTAATTTAATCACAACTGAAAAGACCCTTTCCCCAAATAAAGTCACATTCTCTGTCTCCAAGGGATGGACATGGACAGGTCTTTCAGGACCATTCAACCCACTACACTGTGCTTATACTTAATGAGGAGACACATTTCCCTCAAATTCCTCAGTTATTCTAGAGGCTCTGTTACACCTCTAAGGCCCACTGCTCACAACTTTGTCCTTGAACTAAGCAGGATCTTAGAGTTATTTCCTCATTGTTACCAAACAAGAATATGTTCTATATAATGGTAAGTAAGGAATGAATACAAAATGATAGGAACAACTCCATAATATTTTTAATTTAATCAGTGAACAAAGGATTCAAAATTCTGCATTTTAAATAAGTCCCTCAGGGAATTTTTATGCACATTTCATTTTTAAGATATAGTAAAAACAATTATATACTCTGAATTTGTAGGGTGACACACCCTTTGTTCATATTATTGCGCTCCCAGTGATTCCCATCATTGCTGGCGTATGGTATGCTTATTGGTATACATTTCTTAAATGAATGCACACACGATTGTAGTGTGTGGTTCGCTGAAAAATAAATGCCAAATTCTCAGAATAGGTCAGAATCTGGCATGAACTTCCGTGGAGTGCAGCATGAGAGACCTTCAATATGTGATGAATTAATTAGGTACTAAATCTGTAAAAGCCTGTGTCACGCTGATTATTTTTGCTTCCCATCATGGTCTGTAAACCACTAAACATTTCCTGTTTTGTTTTGTTTTTTTTAATCTCTAATAATTTGAAACAGATTATTCAATTACACTTCCTTCTTTATTTGTTCAATGCTACTTTTTACCAAACCTCTAGGAACCTCATTCACTAGAGATTTTGGTGCCGAATATGCCGCAATTCAGAATTCGTGACACAGGTATGTCATATCTAATAAAGGACTTCTCAGATTTTTTCATCTTTTCATTCATAAACTCTGTTTTTTTTTTTACCTTTGCATATTTCTTATTGTATTTGCTTTCCTTGCTGCTCTCATACTCCAGGATACTATGAATTGGCATTCAAATTTCAATTTTATTCTCCTCCAAAACCCCTCCCCAAACTACAGAAGTAATATGTTCCATGTTAATCTGAATTTTTAATGCTTAAAGTCCTTGAATTTATTTTTCTTCTATTTGGGAAAAAATAAAAACACTATTACAAATTACCCGAGCAGCCTACATGTTTTACTTATGCAGTCCTAGTTTTTTAACTTTACTCATTCCCTAGACTCTAGCACCACAGTATCTCTTTCAGAACTTTAATTAAGCTACGTTTTTATTTCATTGCAAGCACTTGTCACACACTACTCTCTGTGCCTACCATACACCCATTATCCTCCATTAGTTCCCACTGCCTTTTATTTCTCAATTCACTTCTCGATTTTTGAAGGAGTTTTGTAGCCCATACTTTTCGCCAGGCTTCTACACTGTATTGTGTGTGTTTGTGTGTGTTTAGTCTCTCAGTCACGTCCAATTTTTTGTGACCCCGTGGACTGTAGCCCACTAGGTTCCTCTTTCTAAGGGATTTTTCAGGCAAGAATACTGGAGTGGGTTGCGATTTCCTACTCCATGGGATCTTCCTGACCCAGGGTTTGAAACTGCATCTCTTGCATATCCTGCATTGACAGATGATTTCTTTACTACTAAGCCACCTGGGAAGCTTATACTATATACAAATGTTTGTCAATAAATAATATCATTAGTCATTAATGTCTTACTACTTTTTCCATGCAGTAAACTCCATGAGAGCAGAACAATGCCTAGTAAATGAAAGTTTCTTATTAAATATATTTAATTAATGAAAAATGTTATGCTTCTAAACTTCAGTTTTATTATTTTTGATCTATAATCAGTAGCTAGCTTAGAGCATTCTTGCTCTGAATGCATTTACTCAAACACCTATCACAGTACCTCACATAAACCAGCAGGTCAAGCCTGTGTGAATTTGTCTTTCTTTCCTTCTTAATACACTTCTTTAATGATTACATGTATATGATGAGATAATACTGGAAAGGAGATTGCATTTGAATTTGTTTCAAACTGAATTCAGATTTATAGATATTGTCATTTAAAATGTAACTGTGTGTATTGTTCTGCTATTTTTTTCCTGTTTGCATATTTATTTCCTGTTTTCCTGTTTGAATTTTTGTTGATTTCACCCTTTTGGAATCTTGATTCTCTAGGAAAATAAGATAGCTTCAGTTAATTCCATACATCACAGGCTGCATTAAAATCAAGGCCAGAGAGACTTTTCAAAACTTCACTGTGCCAGGAAAGTGAAAACATGCCCCTACTCTTTGAGGTACTGTAGCTATTAAAGACATCTCTGAAGACCTGTCAATTTTATAATCATTCCACCTTTACAGTTAATGAAATGTTTTTATTAAGAAACGCTCATGAAGTTAAGAAAAATATTTTTCTGTGTGGTGAGTTACAAATATTCAGATGATGGTTTGTTCTTTTTGTATGAAACTATGCTCAAATGATTTGTATATAAATGTATTAATGCTATTTTAGACATTTGTATTATTATTTTACTGGTATTTATTATTTTCTTTTTTAAAAGATGATGGTATTATATTTCTTTTATGATATAGTAACATATTTCTGGGAATAGAAATGTATTACAATTAAAAACATTATGAAAAAAGGGCAATGCCAAAGAATGTTCAAACTACTGCACAACTGCACTCATTTCACGTGCTAGTAAAGAAATGCTCAAAATCCTTCAAGCAAGGGTTCAACAGCATGAGAACTAAGAACTTCCACATGAACAAGCTGGATTTAGAAAGGGCAGAGGAACCAGATCAAATGTCCAACATCCATTGCATCACAGAAATAGCTAGAGAATTCCAGAAAAACATCTGCTTCATTGACTATGCTAAAGACTTATATGCAGAGTGCATCATGAATGAAACACACACTGGATCAAGATTGCTGGGAGAAATATCAGTAACCTCAGATATGCAGATGACACCACCCTTATGGCAGAAAGCGAAGAGAAATTAAAGAGCCTCTTGATGAAGGTGAAGAGGAGAGTGGAAAAGCTGGCTTTAAACTCAACATTCAAAAAATGAAGCTCATGGCATCCCGTCCCATCTCTTCAAGGCAAATAGATGGCAAAACAGTAGAAACAGTGACAGACTTTATTTTCTTGGGCTCCAAAATCACTGCAGACAGTGACTGCAGTCACAACGTTAAAAGATGCTTGCTCCTTGGAAGAAAAACAATGACGAACTTAGACAGCATATTTAAAAGCAGAGACATTACTTTGCCTACAATTGTCCATATAGTCAAAGCTATGGTTTTTTCCAGTAGTCATGAGAGCTAGACAATAAAAAAGGCTGAGTGCCAAAAAAGTGATGCATTTAAACTGTGGTGCTGGAAAAGATTCTTGAGACTCCTTTGGACTGCAAGGAGATCAAACCAGTCAATCCTAAAGGAAATCAACTTTTAGTATCATTCATGTTTTATTTCCATTAGGAAATGCTGAATATTCATTGTAAGGATTGATGCTAAAGCTGAAGCTCCAATACATTAGCCCATGATGCCAAGAGCTGACTCTCTGGAAAACAACTTCATGCTGGGAAAGATTGAAAGCAGGGGGAGAAGCGGACAACAAAAGATGAGATGGATCCATGGCATCACTGACTCAATGGACATGAATTTGACTGTAGTCCAGGAGATGCTGAGGGACAGGGAAGCCTGCCATACTGCAGTTCATGAAGTCACAGAATTGGACACAACTGAGCGACTGAACAAAATCAACAATAATAATCACACTTTCTTCAGAAGCTTTATTTTAATCTTTCAAGTTTAAAGTTACTGGAAACTATTTGGAAATAATATTTCTTATTAGTAATTTTTTATGTAAAATAATTACTTTTATTTCTTTTGCTCATTACTCAAAATGTAAACTAAACTTTATTTAAAGATACTGTTATTAGAATTTACAAGAAATTTTTAAATCTTTTTTTATAAATTTTCAAAATATCTTTTCTTGAGCATTTGCTGCTGCTATAACTGAGAAAAAATTTATTTAATAGACAAATAAAAACTTTGGATTTCAAAACTGGATGAGGTTTGCCAATCTGCTAGAGCTTCTGAGTTTTACACCATCTGGGTCCATGGAACCTATTCTGTAACAGACGAGAACAGTTTAGGAGCCATACATGGAATAAAAATCACAGGATAACTCTAAATTTTCAGAATATGAATTTTAAGACACTTCAGCACAGACTGCTCTTCTATATTCACTAACCTAAAAATGGACAAAGATTGAGGTACCTACTGTGGCTAATGTATTCCTATTTACTATGGAAATAGGAAAAATAAAAATCACTCATTGAGACTAGGCACCTGCCCAATTAAAGACAAGGGAAATTTCCTCCTTTAATCTTTAATCCTATTCTGCCTACAAATTTCCATTATTTCCTGGCTCTTGGACATATGTATGCTTCAATTCATTTAGTGACCATGTGCGATATGGTTTTTGGTCTTGGGTGCAATAGTAAGCTTTTGATTCACACAACTTAAAATATTACATGGAGCAGTTCTGGCAACTTGAAATCATCCTGAGCATGGCGTGCTGAAACCACAGCTGATACGTTTTAATGAAATGGATCAAAACATCAACAGATATGTGAATTAAAAGAAATAAAAGCTGCGGTCACACACCATGAAGTAGATTTGATGGTGCTCTCAACTAGTCAATGATTCAATGAATATTGATTGACCTCCTGTTATAGACTCTGCATCATATCAGTAAAACAAATATAGGAAGTACTCTTATTCCTTGCCTGCATTGAGCCTACAAAGCAGTGAAAAGATGAAATCATCTCATATGGTACGTTAATGGATGTAAAACACCACCATATAATTACATTTAAATCTATGCTTATTGTGATGACCTCTATTTTAGGAACCAACAAAATGATTTCTCCTTTCTTATGGGGATTTTGAAATTTTGCTGTATTTATCCTATACCAATACAAAGTATATTATTATTACTCTAAGTTTTTTCAAACTCCCTTTGAACATATTTGGAAGTTTTGATTGCCCAATTGTTAAATTGAAGTTGTCTTGATTATTTAGAGGATATGTGGTGGGACTTGAAATTCAGTAAAGAAATAAGATTTAATATTGGAAGTGGGGAGCAACAGGCAAGAGAATGGGAGTAATGATCAGTATGTCATTCTACTAAGGGAAAGAAGTGGGTGTGGAAACAGCAAAAGGGATACAAGTTGTAGACCAGCCAGATAACTGAGGGCCATGTATATCAAATGTGTGCAAATTGGAGTTGATAGAGGATAGGAAACCATTAGAACTGTATGATTCTGGGTACTGTATGATGAAATATATATTAGAAATGTAACTTATAGAGTCCAAAATGAATTATATAAAGTAAAAAAAAAAGAAAAAGAAAAAAGAAAGAAAGAAAAGAAGCAATGATAATCATAAATATCAACAACAATGCCATATTAGGAAGGTTTTCAATAAATAAATTTAGTAATCTAATGGAAACATAAAATTTAAAAATTTTATCATAAATAGTAATACTTGAATTGCTATTTAGCTCAGCTGGTAAGAATCTGCCTGCAATTCAGGGGACCCCAGTTCTATTTCTGGGTCGGGAAGATCCCCTGAAGAAAGGCTAGGCTGCCCACATCAATATGCTTGGGCTTCCCTTGTGGCTCAGCTGGTACAGAATCCGCCCACAATGCAGAAGAGCTGGGTTTGATCCATGGGTTGGGAAGATCCCCTGGAGAAGGGAAAGGCTACCCACTCCAGCATTCTGGCCTAGAGAATTCAACTGACATACAGTCGACAGAGTCGCAAAGAGTTGGACACAACTGAGTGACTTTGACTTTCACTTTAATACTTGGATTAATTGAACGGAGTCAGTATTTTAATGTATGCAGTGTTAAAATGTACAGAGATCAGCTTAATGGAATTGCTTTAAAGAATAATTCAATAATATTAGATTATTAATCTTAAGAAAAATTTTGATTATACTCAAGTTGTCTATGATGCATTTACATAAAGATATAAGAATAAGCTAATGCTTGCTTATTACAAAAGGATGTCGACCTAAAATACTTTTTTTATATTCTTGATATATCATGATTGCAAAAGTGCTAATTTACTTGTAAACATCTTTGCTATAATTTGCAAAAAAACAGAATTATATTGTAATATATACAACTTTATAATATATACAACTTCCTCAGTGATCAATGCAAAGAAATAGAGGACAACAATAGAATGGGAAAGACTAGAGATCTCTTCAAGAAAATTAGATACCAAGGGAATATTTCATGCCAAGATGGGCACAATACAGGACAGAAATGGTATGTACCTAACAGAAGCAGAAGATATTAAGAAGAGGTGGCAAGAATACACAGAAGAATTACACAAAAAGATCTTCATGAGTCAGATAATCACAATGGTGTGATCACTCACCTAGAGCTAGACATCCTGGAATGTGAAGTCAAGTTGGCCTTAGGAAGCATCACTACAAAGCTAGTGGAGCTGATGGAATTCCAGTTGAGCTATTTCAAATCCTAAAAGATGATGCTGTGAAAGTGCTGCACTCGAAATGCCAGGAAAATTGGAAAACTCACCACATGAGTGGAAAAGGTCAGTTTTATTCCAATCCCAAAGAAAGGCAATGCCAAAGAGTGCTCAAACTACTGCATAATTGCACTCATCTCAGACACTAGTAAAGCAATGCTCAAAATTCTCCAAGCCAGGCTTCAACAGTACGTGAACCATGAACTTCCAGATGTTCAAGCTGGTTTTAGAAAAGGCAGAGGAACCAGAGATCAAATTGCCAACATCCATCAGATCATCAAAAAAGCAAGAGAGTTCCAGAAAAACACCTACTTTTGATTTATTGACTATGCCAAAGCCTTTGACTGTGTGGATCACAACAAACTGTCAAAAATTCTTCAAGAGATGGGAATACCAGACCACCTACCTGCCTCTTGAGAAATCTGTATGCAGGTCAGGAAGCCACAGTTAGAACTGGACATGAAACAACAGACTGATTCCAAATAGGAAAAGAAGTACATCAAGGCTGTATATTGTCACCCTGCTTATTTAACTTATATGCAGAGTACATCATGAGAAATGCTGGGCTGGATAAATCACAAACTGGAATTAAGATTGCCAGGAGAAATATAAAAAATCTCAGATATGTAGATGGTACCACTTTAATGGCGAAAGGGAAGAGGAAATAAAGAATCTGTTGATGAAGGTGAAAGAGGAGAGTGAAAAAGTTGGCTTAAATCTTAACATTCAAAAAATGAAGCTCATGGCATCCCATCACTTCATGGCAAATAGATGGGGAAACAGTGAAAACAGTGGCAGACTTTATTTTCTTGGGCTCCAAAATAACTGCAAATGGTGACTGCAGCCATGAAATTAAAAGATGCTTGCTCCTTGGCAGAAAATCTATGACAAACCTAGACAGCATACTAAAAAGCAGAGACATCCCTTTGCCAACAAAGGTCCGTCTAGTCAAAGCTGTATTTTGCCCTGTAGTCATCTATGGATGTGAGAGTTGGACCATAAAGAAGGCACCAAAGAACTGATGCTTTCAAATTGTGTTGCTGCAAAAGAACTTTGAGATTCCCTTGACAGCAAAGAGATCAAACCAATCAATTCTAAGGAAATAACTCTAAATATTCATTGGAAGGACTGATTCTGAATCTGAAACTCCAATGCTCTGGCCACCTGATGTAAAGATCTGACTTATTGGAAAGGACCTTGATGCTGGGAAAGATTGAGGGCAAGAGGCGAAGAGGGCAGTGGCACCACTAATTTAATGGATGTGAGTTTGAGCAAACTCTGGGAGACGGTAAAGGAGAGGGAAGCCTGGTGCACTGCAATTCTTGGGTTTGCAAAGAGTTGGACAAAACTTAGCAACTGAACAACAACATGCGTACACATAAGAAACATGTATACATATACATTACCTTTGATGCGTTTGAATTAGCTAATGCTGGAAGTTGAGCAGTACTCTAGTGTAGCGCAATCATGTCATTCAAATCAATCTTTGTAGAAAACACATCAGTGGTGGAGCTGGGGAAAGAAATATCACAGACTCACTAAACTGCCTCCCACTGGACAAACCCAACAGCTGTCAGAGCAAGAAAAACTTTGCTGCAGCCAATAAAGGTCAGCCTCTTGGGGCACAGGGCAGGATGAGAGAAGACTGGAGGAAGATCTGGATGAGCCATTGGAAAGTATTCAGCATAGTTACATTATACTGTATATTCCATAATTTAGGCTCCATAGCTTTTCCTTAATGCATTTGTATCACATGTAGAGATGTCAGCACATTCTATTTCTAATTCAATTCAATTAGAATTTAATTCAGTTCTATTTCAATTCTAATTCTAATTCAATTATTAGTTGAATGATAAGCAAAGATAATGCATTTTATACTGATTTTTAATAAAAGCATAATTGAAACAAAACAAAATCAAGATTGTTTCCACAAGATTGGATGAGTGTTTTTTTGAAGGTATTATGAAATATAGTCACAGAGATGAGACTTACCTCTAATCATCTAGACACTGCTGTTTGGTCTAAAGTACATAGCAATTTTTGAAATTCAAATTTAGGCTATATGTTTTTCTTTTGAAATACAAGTTGCAAATTTTCTTTTCACAAGTGGTTAAAAAAACACAATTCATTATAAAATGTACATTTCTTTCACTTTAGAAAAGATAGGCATCCACAGTGATTGGCTCTATAATTATAAAATTATATATGAAAATTCTTCTATGGTAAAATTTTGAGAAGGCCATGATTTTCTATTTTTATGAGATTAGTCTCCTCTGGATCTCTTTAAATATGCATTTAGATAGTATAAAAATATCTTAACATACTCTAGAATTAAATTGTACTTTTCAAAGATTGGAGAAGGAAATGGAAACCCACTCCAGTATTCTTGCCTGGAGAATCCCATGAACAGAGGATCCTGGTGGGCTATACTGTTCATGATGTTACAAAGAGTCAGACATGACTGAGTGATTGAGAACTTCAAAGACACTTTATTTCTTTGTAGGAAAGTAAAAACTGGTCATATTTTCTGGACTAGAGTTGATCAGGACAAGTCCTTAAAAGTATTCTATAATCTGTTTCACCACCACCATCTCACACCAACCACCTCCAGTCTCAGTGTACCTAGGTACACTTATCATCTAGGTATGTGATCTAAGATACTCACATGTATTTTATCAGTAGCACATTTTTAATTACCAGTGATAAGCTATTACTATATATTTTATTGTACACTTTCACTTTATAAAATTCAAGAGAGTGTGATCAATGTATATTATTAATCTCTTGCTATGCTAGCCATTCCAGATACAAAGATAATTAGTAAATAATAATGGTTTTCAGGATGTTTCACAATCTAGATGCAGATATGTAAATAAGGAGCTCATAATTCAGTATATCACATGCTGTTATAGAGTTATCATTACAATATTTTTAGTCAGTTAACAAAGATATGACTTAAAGAATGGGAATAGTGGAGGTGCCTTAAAAATGCTTAAAGATTAAACAGCATTTTGAGAAGATGATTTATGGCAAAAGGGAATCGTATATCTGAGACAGTCCAGGGAATTTTGAGACATTAATTGAGAATGTAAAATGACTGGAGTTAGGGTAAGGTTGTGAAGGGCTTGCAGGTTTCAGGGTGAAATGTGGCCAGATCATGAAAAGTCTTATACTTTAAGCAAAGGAGTGTCAAGTTCATCTTTTAATATACAAAGAACCAAAAGAGGTAGAAAGAAAAAGAAATATTGGGACTATACTTCTTCTATTTACTGTTTTAAATCAGCATTTTTATTTTCATTTGGAGCAATGATTATTAAAGATCACAATAATCATTACTATAAAGGCTATTGTGTCTTGAATTCTTAAGAGAAATCATATGGAAAAAAAATCCAATTTAGTGATATGTTGATTAATTTCTCAGAACACTTCTATGAAACAGGTGCAGTATCATCATTTTATAAATTCAGATAGGTTAATGTAAACCTCTTAATTATATTACTCAAGTTGCCAGAATTGTGAAGAAGACTAAACAAAAGTTCATAGCCAGTTTAATTTGAAGATTCTACAGTTTCTTTATGGTCAGTATTTTTTTAAACTCTAAATGTTTGAAATCACAAAAATCTAGTACTTTTTATTTGAAATATATTTGATGTGTAATAGCTTGTAAGTTTAAGGTCTAAAATACATTTATTTGATATATTTAAATATTTTAATGTGATTTTGTAGTGATAATTAGCACTTGAATCATGTTATATGATTTTTTTAGTAGTTGGAATAATTAAATTCTAGTCTCTTAGCAAGTTTGATGATTATAGTACAATATTGCTGTCCATACTCACTATACTGTGTGTTATATATCTACAGTTTATTCAGTACTCATCGCAAGTTTGTACCTTTAAACATTTATCCTATCTTCCTATCTTCCACCCCTCCTCCCTTCATAATAACCATTTTATTCTGTTTTTGCAAGTTTTGCTTTTTTTAACTCCACAAATGAATGATGCCATACAGTTCTTATCTTCCTCTGTCTGACTTGTCTCACTAAGCATGACGTGCTCAAGGTTCATCCGTATTGTTCCAAACAGCAGGTGAATGAATAAAGAGGATGTCCCATGTTGTGCAGGGGTAAGCACCTGCAGTCCAGAAGACGCAGGAGACAGGGGTTCGATTCTTGGGTCAGGAAGATCCCCTGGAGGAGGAAACGACAAACCACTCTAGTATTCTTGCCTGGAAAATCCCATAATCAGGGGAGCCTTGTAGGCTAGAGTCCATGGGGTCTCAAAAAGTTGAACACAACTGAGCGACTGAAGATGAGCGCGCACGCGTGCGCGCGCGCACACACACACACACACACACACACACACACAGAAACATTATTCAGCTGTGACAAAAATCTAGAATGTTTACTGAGACATACATTTGACCAGCAATTTTATTATATTATGACTTGAAGTATATGTTTTTCTTTTTGATCCACAATTGACTTAACTGTTTCAATAATAACAATCTTAGAGAATTATAAAAATGAAAAACCAAGAGATGTTGTTGATGTGGGTTTGTTTTCCATTCACATGAAAAGTGAAATGGCTGCTACTCTACCACTATCTTTCTTAAAATAAAGAGCCTAAAATTTTCATTTTCATAATCTATTAGTAATAAGGATATCTTTAATTTCACCATGAAATAAAAGGTGAGTATTTTCAATTCATCAGAGTGAATAGAGCCAAATTGCCTTTAGTGAAATAAAATTGGCATTTTAATGAGAAATGATATATCTCAAAGCAACATTGGCATCACTAAACAAAATTATCAGATACATTTTACATCACATGTATAACTTTTCTTCTTCTGAGGTTTCTTTGTAAATATAAACTGTCTTAACCTAGATTGTATAGATAATATTTCCAAAATCATCAGCACTGGTAAATTCAGGAGAATGAATATGAGTTTTACTCGTGGCAAACAAACTTACCTGCATATAAAAAAGAAGATGAAGAGAAAGAGGAGGAAGAGAAATTTCTAGTTATTTAGAGCTATGTGAAGACTAATAATTTAAAATGCCAGGTTGATTAGAAATATTTTGCTTTACATGGTTTTAGTAGCAAAGATCTTTTTTAAATTTATTTTTTAATTGGAAGAAAATTTATTTACAGTGTTGTGTTTGGTTTTTCCATACAACAATGCAAATCAGCTGTAATTATAAATATCTTCCTTTGGTTTGGAGCCTCCCTGCTCTCCCCTTACCCCACCCCTCTAAGTCATCACAGAGAATCAGGTTGGGCTCTCTGTGTTATATATCAACTCCTCACCAGCTATCTATTTTACAAATGAGTGTACACACACACACACACATATCCATATACAGATGAATGGATAAAGAGGATGTGGTACATATATACATTGGAATATTACATAGCCATTAAAAAAAAAGTGAGTCAGTTCTAGCAAGGTGGATGAACCTAGACCCTGTTATACAAAGTGAAGTGAGTCAGAAAGAGAAAAGCAAATATTGTATATTAACATGTATATATGGAATGTAGAAAATGGTATTGGTGAACTTATTTGCAGGGAAGGAATGGGGATGCAGATATAGAGAATGGACTTGTGGACATAGAAAAGATTTTTATTTGATGGTAAAATTAAATATATGGATATAGCAAAAGTACAGATACAAGCAGCTAATACAAACAAAGAGAATGAAATAATTTATCAATTTTGCCTATTTAAACTTATAATTTTGACAGTGGTCTTCAGATTCCATACAAGCCAGTTCTGGGGTTATTGCCACTGTTATGAATCACATCCATTTTCAGGATGCTCAGGGAATCATATTATCATGATAATAACCATCAAAGATTCAAACAAAAATGCCAGATCTCATCACATGGATTGAATTTAGTTGAAACAAGGTACAAAAATAACATTTTTTCCCCTACCATCTGCTGTGAGGTCTATTAAGGAGAAAATAATCCATGTTTCGGAAATAACTAGTGATGTTGGTTTCCAGCAAGCTCATCAGCATATGCCGAATAAAGAACATGTAAAATGGAAGTTCCCATCAATGGCTGTGGGGATGCAGGTGATGGCAGTGCGCTTAGAGCCATAGAAGTTGGGAGTCTGGATGAATATCTCCCAGACTGGGGAAGGAAGAAGGGGAGGTCCATTCAGATTTCTGAAATTTTTAAAGACACATGACTCATGACATTTCCTGCATTTTAATGGAAGCAGTTTTCTTACTAGAGCAAAAGAAAGATACACTTGGAAACTGATGGAATCAGGACCACCAGGAAGTGATATTATAGAGAAAATCAAGATAGATTTAAGACAATGAAATATGATGTTCCTTGTACTCTAAACATAGTTAGCAATGGATACATTTCAGTTCAGTCACTCAGTCATGTCCAACTCTTTGCGACCCCATGGAATGCAGCCAACAAGACTCCCTGTCCATCAACAACTCCTGGAGTTTACTCAACTGCATGTACTTTGAGTTGGTGATGCCATCCAACCATCTCATCCTCTGTTGTCCCCTTCTCCTCCTGCATTCAATCTTTCCCAGCACCAGGGTCTTTTCAAATGAGTCAGTTCTTCGCATCAGGTGGCCAAAGTATTGGAGTTTCAGCTTCAACATCAGTCCTTCCAATGAACATTCAGGATGGATTTCATTTAGGATAACCTGGTTTAATCTTGCAGTCCGAGGGACTCTCAAGAGTATTCTCCAACATCACAGTTCAAAAGCATCAATTCTTCGGTGCTCAGCTTTTTTTATAGTCCAACTCTCACGAACATACATGACTACTGAAAAACCATAGCCTTGACTAGATGCACTTTGTTGGCAAAGTAATGTCTCTGCTTTTTAATATGCTGTCTAGGTTGGTCATAACTTTTCTTCCAAGGAGCAAGCATCTTTTAATTTCATGGCGGCAATCACCAACTGCAGTGATTTTGAGCTCCCACCCCCCATAAAAAAAGTCTGCCACTGCTTCCACTGTTTCTCCATCTATTTGCCATGAAGTGATGGGACCAGATGCCATGATCTTAGTTTTCTGAATGTTGAGCTTTAAGCCAACTTTTTCACCCTCTTCTTTCACTTTCATCAAGAGGCTTTTTAGTTCTTCTTCAGTTTCTGCCATAAGCGTTGTGTCATTTGCATATCTGAAGTTATCGATATTTATCCCAGCCATCTTGATTCCAGTTTGTGATTCATCCAGCCCAGCGTTTCTCATGATGTACTCTGCATATAAGTTAAATAAGTGGGGTGACAATATACAGCCTTGATATACTCCTTTTCCTATTTGGAACCAGTCTGCTGTTCCATGTCCAGTTCTAACTGTTGCTTCCTGACTGGCATACAGATTTCTCCAGTCAGGTAAGTGGTCTGGTATTCCCATCTCTTTCAAAATTTTCCACAGTTTATTGTGATCCACACAGTCAAAGGCTTTGGCATAGTCAATAAAGCAGAAATATATGTTTTTTCTGGAACTTTTTTGCTTTTTCAGTGATCCAGTGGATGTTGACAATTTGATCTCTGGTTCCTCTGCCTTTTCTAAAACCAGCTTGAACATCTGAAAGTTCACGGTTCAGATATTGTTGAAGCCTGGCTTGAAGAATTTTGAGCATTACTCTGCTAACGTGTGAGATGAGTGCAATTGTGCAGTAGTTTGAGCATACTTTGGCATTGCTATTCTAGGAATTGGAATGTAAACTGACCTTTTCCAGTCCTGTGGCCACTGCTGAGTTTTCCAATTTTGCTGGCATATTGAGTGCAGCACATTCACAGCATCATCTTTTAGGATTTGAAACAGCCCAACTGGGGTTCCATTACATCCACTAGCTTTGTTCATAGTGATGCTTCCTAAGGCCAACTTGACTTCACATTCCAGGATGTCTGGCTTTAGGTGAGTGATCACAGCATCGTGATTATTTGGGTCATGAAGATCTTTTTTGTACAGTTCTATGTATTATTGCCACCTCTTCTTAATATCTTATGCTTCTGTTAGGTCCATACAATTTCTGTCCTTTATTTAGCCCATCTTTGCATGAAATGTTCCCTTGGTATCTCTAATTTTCTTGAGGCGATCTCTAGGTTTTCCCATTCTATTGTTTTCCTCAATTTCTTTGCATTGATCACTGAAGAAGGCCTTCTTATCTCTCCTGGCTATTCTTTGGAACTCTGCATTCAAATGGGAATGTCTTTCCTTTTCTCCTTTGCTTTTTGCTTCTCTTCTTTTCATAGCTATTTGTAATGCCTCCTCAGACAACCATTTTGCCTTTTTGCATTTCTTTTCCATGGGGATGGTCTTGATCCCTGTCTCCTGTACAATGTCACGAACCTCAGTCCATAGTTCATCAGGCACTCTGTCTATCAGATCTAGTCCCTTAAATCTATTTCTCACTTCCACTGTATAATCATTAGGGATTTGATTTAGGTCATACCTGAACAGGTATGAAGATAATGGTGACCTCCCTCAAAAGATCCCACTCATGTACTGCTACAGTCCATGCCCTCAACTTTGAAGCAGGCCACCACTACCCACGCCTTCACTGGAGACTCCCTGACCCTCACAGGCAATTCCGGGACATGCTCCTCTGGGGTCACTGTTCCTTTCTCCTGGGTCCTGGTGCACAAGTTTCTCTTGTGCCCTCCAAGAGTCTATGTCCCAGTCCTGCGTAAGTTCTGGCAGCTCTATGGTGGGGTTAAAGGCAACCTCCTCCAAGAGGACTTATGGCATACCCACACCCAGAGCCCTGTCCCTGCAGCAGACCACTGCTGACCTGTACCTCACAGGAGATGCTCAAACACAGTTCTGTCTCAGTCTCTGTGGGGTCCCTGGGTCCTGGTGTGCACAAGGTTTGTCTGAGCCCTCTGAGTGTCTCTGACAGGAATGGGGTTTGATTCTAATGCAGATTCACCCCTCCTACCGTCTTGCTGGAGCTTCTCCTTTGCCCTTGGATGTGGAGTATCTCCTCACAGCTGCTCCAGTGCCTACCTTCTAACTGGGGTTTCTCTGACCTTGGACGTGGGGTTTCTCTGACCTTGGACGTGGACTGGACACGGCCAGTCCAGCGAAACGCAGCTGCCGCTCCTGACCTTGGATGTGGGTGACACATTTGTGTAGTTAAAGAACTTACAGAATCAGCAAGTTCATAACTTCAGGAAAAAAAGAAGCAATTATGAAATTAGAAGTTTGAAGAAGTATATTTTACTTATTTTCTGGATTGAAATAAGAGCAGAGATGAAGTTAGTCTTATGTGCATCATGAATTATATCTTACATTTCATGGACCAATAAAATGATTCAAATGAAGAGAAGTTATATCAGTAAAAATAGCTAAAATACTATATGTTCTTGATTTATATTTACTTCCAAAACCATGAACAAAAAGCACTAGGCACATTTATTTATGAGGAAAGTTTATTTTCCCCCCAAAACTATTAATAAAATATAATTAAAAAAAGAATGTCAATAGCACATCCCATTTTCTACTCAAAAATAAATGATTTTGCTTGCACTCCAAAAATAAGCTATCAGAATGAAATATAACAAAAATGGCTCTCAGAGAACTATGGGAAATATATTTTTAGATCATTACAATTTAAACAGAGAACTTTACAAGCACTTTTTATCAGGCCATCTCTTAAAGTGACCCCTTGAAATTAAAAGTACATCCACAAGACAAGTCATGCTTTTTCTATTTCTCAAGGGCGATGGCATCTTGTTGAATTCTGCATTTCCAACTTAAACAAAAGCATAAAAATACTTCTAATGTAATTAGTGAGATTAGTGTTAATGTAGTTTCTAAGAACTGCAATTGTGTTTTACATGTGGGAGCAGAGACTATCAAAGTCAGTTCAGGAATAAATGCTGAAAATAGAATACTTCTGTCTCTTGACAATGTTTGCAGATAAAAGAAATGGCAAGAGAGTCAGATTTTCAATTTACTTTGGTTCCTTAAATTAACACCTTTAAACCCAAATTATTCTGGTAAATAAAACTACATATGTATGGAGAATGCATGCTATTTTTTTCAAGGTAGATTGGACTTAAAAAATAGAGATCTGACAGTAAATAGTACAACAAAATGTAGAATGCAAGTTGAGACTGTTTTGTTAGCAGGGAATATTCTATAACATTTTAGGTAAAGAGGCTTTTTTTTGTTTGCTTGTTTGCATCTTCTGCAAGTTCCTTTATCAAAAATGACTACTTTGGAAAAAATATTTATTTTATTTTATTTATTTTTATTTTTTTTCATTTATTTTTATTAGTTGGAGGCTAATTACTTTACAATATTGTAGTGGTTTTTGTCATACATTGACATGAATTAGCCATGGATTTACATGTAAAGAGGCTTTTAATCTTCGTTGTTATTTAGTTAACATAAAGCTAACTCTGAACTCCATGAAAAACATACTTAAGGAAAAATGATTCAGTGGAACAGACAGATTTTCTGGCTTAGAATTGAACTAAACTGAAGATATAGACAAAAATGGGAGGGGGGGTTATTTATGTAGATAAGCAACATAGAAAAAGTATATTTCCCCCCAGTGTTTTCTTTCCTTATTCTGTACTTTGCTGCTCCTGCTGGTTAGTCACTAAGTCTAGGCCGTCAGGCTCCTCTGTCCATGGGACTTCCCAGGCAAGAATACTGGAGGGGGTTGCCCTTTTCTTCTCCATGGCATCTTCCCAACCCAGGGACTGAACCCAATTCTCCTGCATTAGCAGGTGGATTCTTTACCACTGAGTCACCAAGAAAGCGCATTCTATACTTTGTATGCCTTCAAACACAAATCCATTATTCTTGTAGAGAGTCTGGTATTTTATCAAGATTGGTAGACAAGGTAAAATTTTGCTCTCTTCTGTGCAATTTGAAATTCTCTCATTTGTTTAAGCTTATTTTAAATAATCTGACTTTTTGAATGTTTTCTGACAGTTTCTTTCATACATATGAGATATATACATGTAGAAATATATATATATATACAAATATAAAATATATATATATATACTTGACAATAAAAATACTATGCATTTTTTTTGTTGTATGAAAAAAACCCAGAAAATATCCCATAATATCATACAGAGATATACATTTACTTTAAAAAAATCAAGGATGAGATATGCAATCATTTACAAAATATTCTGGAATAGATAAAATGAAGAATTGCTACATTATTCACTACATAATGTATAACACATTAAGCCCTATGGGGACTTCCTTTATAGGTCAGTCAGTAAAGAATCTGCCTGCAATGCAGGAGATCTGAGTTTGATTCCTGGGTCATAAAGATCCCCTGGAGAAGGAAATAGCAACCCACTTCAGTATTCTTGCCTAGAGAATCACATGGACAGAAGAACCTGGCAGGCAACAGTCCATGGGGTTGGTTGCAAGGGTCAGATACAACTTATCAACTAAACCACAATTTTAAGAACAAATCACATAAAGAAAATATGAAAATTAGAAAATTTTAGACAAACTGACTTGTAAAGATATAGTTATCTATATAAATATTAGAAAAAAATTAATTCAGTAGTGCATATATGTATAATGTCATCAGTTGGACTCATCTTAAAAATTCCAGAACAGTGTTAACAGTCCACTTATTAATATAATCAAATACATTAAGATTTTGAAAGGAAAATGTATGATAGTTTTAATAAATGCAGCAGTAGATAGTTATTATAGGGATCACTTCTCTAGAATGATTAAGAGAATCTTAACAATCACTTTCATTTAGCCTTATCTTTGCCAGTCATCAAAAGGAAGAATCATTCATTTTTTATTAAACATAGGAAATGTTAAAACTCTGTATTCTTAAAGTGGCAAATTCCATGAAGTCTACTACTTTGAAAGAAACGAATAGAATAAGCCTTAAGTATCAAACTCTATTTTTTTTAAACTTATCTCCTTCATTATATAGAGGAATTGGAAATAACACAAAAGACAGGTACAATAACAAATTTCTTGGTCCTCCTTATTCTACTAAACTAGTAAGTCCTTTATTCCTTCAGCTTCCCCCCCCCTCCCCCCTGCCATGTATCTGTCCCTGTCATGGTTAATTTTACATTTAACTTGGCTGGGCTAAGGGATGCCTAGTAGCTGGTAAAACATTATTTCACTTCTGGGTAGTAAGGGTGTCTTGGAAAGAGATTAGTATTTGAATCAGTAACCTGAGTAAAGAAGATCACACTCATTAAGAAAGGTGAGCATCTTCCAATCCATCAAGGGCGTGAATAGAACAAAAATTTGAAAAAACAAACAAACAAACAAACAAACAAAAAAACCCCAGCAAACTCTCTCTCTTTCTCTCTTGTCTCATGAGCTGGGACATTCATCTCCTGCCATGGGTTCTTGAACTATTGGGACTTAAAACAGGCATTTACACCATTGACCCCCACTCCTCCCACCATTTTCAGGCCTTTGGACCTAAACTTAATTATACCATTGGCTTTCCTGGTTTTCCACTAATGAGCCTATACTTATAATAAATCTCCACATTTATGTGCACGTGTGTGTGTGTGTGCATGCTCAGTCACTTGGTTGTGTCTGACTGTTTGCAATCCCATGGACTGTAGCTTGCCAGGCTCCTCTGTCCTTGGCATTTCCTAGGCAAGAATACTGGAATGGGTTGAAATTTCCTCCTCCAGAGAAACTTCCCAATCCAGGGATCGAATCTGTGTCTCCTGTGTCTCCTGCATTGGCAGGCAGATCCTTTACCACTGAGCCACCAGGGAAGCCTATTTTTTCCCCCCATTAACAAGGAAGTTAGGTTTAATGAAACAGAACCAATAGGATATGCATATACATACATATATATACACACAGGTATATATTGTCTTTTCGTTCCATTATGCCCCTTAACACCACTATCATTGGCAAAATTTATATAGAATAATCTAATCTTCACTTTTATTTTTCTTGGCAGTGAAAAATGACACATGTAAACAATTAGGGCCATCACAGATTTATCATTTCTAGCTTCATCAAGAACGTGTGTGTGTGTGTGTGTGTGTGTGTGCACGCGCGCGTGCCCATGTGCGTGCCCATGTGCTCTAGTTGCTCAAGTCATGTCCAACTCATGGTGACCCCATGGAATGTGGCCCACAAGGCTCCACTGTCTATGGAATTCTCCAGGCAAGAATACTGGAGTGGGTAGCCATTCCCTTATCCAGGAGATCTTCCCGACCCAGGAATCGAAGCCAGGTCTCCTGCATTGCTGGCAGTTTCTTTACCATCTGAGCCACCAGCCCACATACATATCTGATAAAATTTAAGGGGAACTAAGCAATTATGCTTTCACAGTCCTGCAGCTACAGAGACCTAACAAAAACCACAAAGAATTTTAATTTTTATGTTATAATAAACATACATATACAATCACTTCTGCCTCTGTTACTTTTTGCATTATCTGACTTTAAATATACAATGTGAAGATGATACAATATTAAAGCACTTACACAATAGCTTTCTAGTTTTTCATTTATTTTCCCTAAAGTAACTGGATTTTTAAAAATACTACTTCAGCTTTAGTTTCAGCTGGAGTTCCAAAAGCAATGAACAATACAACTGATGCAGAGAAACCTAAAATAATCTATTCAGAGCCTGCTAAGGGATCGTGTAACTGGTCTAGAGAGTGTCAATGAGCTTTCATTTTCAAACCTATATTAGTGGGTCAGGTTGCAAAAGCCAGTAAAGAGGCTTTGTGTGTGTGTGTGTGTGTGTTTGTGTGTGTGTGCAGAGCTATTGAAGTGTGTGGGCCATTCTTCTCCAATATCTTATTGAAAAAAAAAAAATCTCATTATTCTGCAGAGTAATGCCTTAAATACTTCTCTCTTTTCAGATTCTTTTTGACAATAGGGAACACTTTCTACTAACCACTTTTCCCTCTAAGGTTCTTTGAATGTAGTAGGCATGATATAGTGAACATAGGGACTCAGTGGGGCTTCCAGGTGGCACAATGGTAAAGAATCTGCTTGCCAATGCAGGAGACACAAGAGACCTCAATTCGATCCGTGGGTTGGGAAGAGCCCTGGAGGGGGAACTGGCAACCGAATCCACTATTCTTGCTTGGAAAATTTCACGAACACAGGAGCCTGGCGGTCCACTGGGTTCCTACCATCCACAAGGCTGCAGAGTCAGACACGAGCACACATACACTCACACAAATAGGTACTCAATAAAAATGTTACAAAACGAGAGAAGTCAGGACAGACATAAGGAAGTGGTCAAGTTTTACTGAATTTGAAATGAAATTAACATCTAGTGATAAAATCATGGAGCCACAATAAGCAATGTATGTCATCAGCTGAACTGTCATTTTAAAGACAAGAATCTGCCAAAAAATAAATGCATACATAGATGGGTAGAGAGATAGATAAACAAATAATTCACCCAATCTCAGATTTGTTAAGAATAAAGAATATATCAGAATTAGAGTCAATTAATAAGGGAGAATAAACTAGTCAGTTAATTAATAGAGAAAAATGAGCTTAAGATTAACTGATTAAGACTTTGTAAATAATAAAATGTATAGATATAGTCTATGTTAATATTGTTTCCTTAAAACCACATTACATGTCATCTAGCCATGCTAGTCTGAGAAACAATCCTATGTTTACCTTAATTTGAAATGTATGTGTGCATTTCATAAATCCCTGCCTTTCAACAATCAAGAATCAACTCAAGAATGATATGAATTCAGAAATGTGAGCCAGCATCTCTGAAAATCCTAATTTACTAAGCTAAATAAAAGGCTTATATTTAGAATAACAATGTGTGTGAGTGTGTGCTCAGTTGCTCAGCTGTTTCCAATCCTTTGTGACCCCATGGGCTGTTGTTTACCAGGCTCCTCTGTCCATGGGATTTCTTAAGCAAGAATACTGCAGTCGGCTGCCATTTCCTCTTCCAGAGGTTCCTTCCGACTCGGGGATCAAACCTATGTCTCCTTTGTCTCCTGCATTGCAGGCAGATTCTTTACTTCTGAGACATCAGGGAAGCCCCTGAATAACAATACTGAAGTTTAAATTTTATCATTGGAGATTTTTTCCCCAGTAATTGGTAACCTAGAACATGTCATATTTTTAACAGTGCATATAAAGGTAAGGTTATTTATGTTTATGATAGTATGGTTTCACCTGCAGAATTAAATTAAAGGTAATCTATAATGTTGAACTAAACTTATCTGCAAACCTTGTTGATAGGGCCTTGCACTGTTCCAAATGTCTATATAGAATAATCAAGAATAAAGTGGATTTTGTATTTATCTTCTGTTACAAATTTAGGTTTTATATTATGTGACTGGAAACAGAAAGGCAATTTAATAAAATAATAATTGCTTTAGCATATGTAAAAGATGTACTTTCATAGCAGAGGGAAATATGAGAAGTCTCATAAAATTATTTTATGATAAACTACATGAATGTGGATATAAATAGCAGAAAATGTGAAGAGGTCAATTAAAATCATCTTATGATAACCCATACAATAGGAAAAGGCAAGGCTGTTGTGTATGCTTTCCTCTGGGGGATTTTTTTTTCACATATGCTTCTTATCTGCTTCATTAATTAATATTTCTGTACCTGATCAAACTCTAACAATTCTGAAGTTTATACATGTTTCATTCTATTCACTGTAACTGTTCCTTTTCTTGTTTAGAAAAAGAATCCTTCCAGACACACCTAAAATATCATTTCTGTGGACCTTTCCTAAAATCTTCCTAACCCTCCTTTCATCTATTGTAACACTTTCAGTATTCTCCTTTTCTGTATCCTTTATTCTTTCAGTAGAATCACTGTACATTCAATTGTTGGAAGATAAGGACTATTCCTTAAATTTTGTAAACCTCTACATGAAGTACTGTGCTGATACCAAGAATTATTAAATTAATTTATGAATTAAACTGAGAGAGATTTTCTAGTACATAACTAATTGTAAACCAGTTGACTGTATACAACGATGAAGAAAAAAGGTGAATTCAAATATGTATTTAAGAGAATAAGTAGAATTATGATGTCTTATGTCTAAGAAATTACTTGGAGGTAGAAAGAGACACTATTCAAGTGAGAGAATGTGGGTCATTAAGAAAGAGAAAAGGAACAGGGCAACTATGACTGTGATAACTTCCTGTCAAAATGGGGCATAGGACTGCCTCAGCTTGGAGAAGAGACACTGAATCGGAAGTATTCCTGAGTTCCAAGTCCTAGATCTGAGCCTTGTATGATTAAAATCTCAATCCCTTGGTCTGCCATTTTGTTGTAACATGCCCAGTTAGTAGTAGCTGGAGGAGGGATAACTGGAATTTTAATAGACAAAATAAATCTCTTTCTTTTAGAAGAATAGGCCTGAAACCCAGTCTGGACCTGGCACTTCAGGGAGACTTGTAGCCAGGTGGCCAGTTGCCTAGTTTTATAAAAAGTAAGGTAGAAGTTACTAGCTTCCAGCAGACATTGTTTTGAGAATGGTGGCATCTAAGCCTGCCACGACTCAGAAAACTCAAGTGTTTAGCAATACAATGTCTAGTCTGAAATTACACCCATAGTAACACCTGGGTTACTTATTATTATTATTATTTCCCAGGATGTCTGAACCATAGCTGAGTACTCTATTTTGACTTTTAATTGTAAAATTTTTCCTTAGTAGCCAAAGCAGATGTCACCATTAATGATGTCAGTGTTTCCCTAGGTATGAGAAGATGCAAGAATTGGGACTCATAAGATCTCCTGAAAAGACTAAATTAAAACTGAGCAGGACTCTGTGGGGTGGCGACTCTGGAGTACAGATCTGCTGTACTGTAGGATATAGGCTTCATTCAGTCTCCTTGACCTTCCCTGAGTTCCAAAGGGTAGATTCAAACAATTGCTAATCAGGGAAGGGAGAAAATACAGAAACAGAGGGGAAAAAGTCAAATGGTGGTACAGCCTTGAGACGGGTCCTGGTTCCTACTCAAAGAAATATGTATAACAATGTCTTTTGGGTTCTTCTGCAGAACTGGAGCCCCCACCCAGGTGGAAACTGCTAACTTAAGACTAAACACAAGATTCCTGGAGCGCAGCTCTTTTGCTTGACCACCAGCCAAAAAAAAAAAAAAAAAAAGTCACAAACCTTGCAGCCCTCACCCCAAATGTTGCCTCCTGTTTCTGGGGACCAGTGATGACCATCCTGTTACCTCCTGTTTCTGGGGACCAGTGATGACCATCCTGTTAGGTCTCCTGTTTAGCCTCTGTCTATTTTATCTCTGAGAGGCGCCAACAGTTTCAAACTAAGTTGCTGTTATTACAAGAGTAAAAGCTGGTTTCAGATATAAAACACCCCAACTTAGGTCAGGTATAGAGAGACTTCTGCTCTGCTAGGCAGGCCTACACCCAGGCACAGCAGGAAGAAGTTACAGAAGAAAGAGACCTCCGCCCCAATTCCCAAAAAGCATCTTGAGTATGAAGTCTCTCAGGGAGGAATTGTTAGGGGAAGCACACTGATTGAAACCGCCCACCCTGGCCAGGCACCATAGTAACCATTTGCATGAGTTGTTTTATGACAGGAGATCCTGATAAGGAATACGGAACTAATAAGCCACCACCAGCAGGAAGAGTTCAGGAAAGTTCGAGAAGAGACACTGCCTGTCCGTCCACCTAATGTTACTAAAATCTCAATATTTGACTGTCTCCACAGATGATATAGTTGACTCTGTAGAAGACCCATGATTGGGCTTTCCATAAAAACTAGAAGAGGGGGAAATGTGAAATGTGAAACCCCCTCCCAAGGAGAGAAAACAAAACTTTAAGAAAAAGAAACTCAACGAGCCAATCAGGGGAAGACAGGAAGTCCCTCACCCCCTTACTCTAACCCACCAATCAGTAGCTAACAAGACATCCTTAGTTAAAGAATTAACCAATCCCCTTAAGCTTCCCATTTTCCCCACTATATGGTATAAAAATAGATCGCCGCCATCACTCGGGGCTCTCTCCGCATGGCCATTAGGTTGTGTGGAGGGAGTCCCTGCTCGAGCTTGTAGTAAAGTTCCTCACTGCTTTTGCACTGAAAAAAAGAAAGAAAGAAAGAAAAAGAAAGAGAAAAGGAAACATTCTTATCATAACTTGATATTTTATCTTATTTTTTCTGATGTCAGTCAGCAAATGAACTAAATAAAGCATATCAGAGGGAAGCAATGAGATAGCTACTCAGATTTAGATGAAATATCCTTTATGATCATAGCATTTTACAGATGTTAGACATTTCAATAATTATTTGGTGCTGTCAAAACAAGCATTTGATGTAATTTTCTCTAAGAAGAAGCAACAAACTTCCCCCATCATTTTTCCAATAATTAATGAAAGCATTCATTTCCACATGTTTTGTTGAAGCAACAGGAAGTAAGTCCTCTCCTCTCCTCTCCTATCCTCCTATTCTGCTCAACAATAAACTCACTAAAATCATGACAGTGTTATTCTTCATCACTTTACATACTATATTCATTTTGATTTATTTAATATTAACTCATAAATGATGCTTATGACCCATCTTATTCAAGAGATAATTATTCAGACTATCATTAACATATTACTTCGAGTTTTGTCAAGTAGACAGAGTATATCAATTCAGTTCCAAATGATGTGTAATGTGAAATATGATAGTAGTGAACTGATTTTAAAAATGACTGTGCTCAGAATTAGCAATTCATATATCTAGAGAATTATACCTTTACTGATTCTTTGATTGAAATATTTTGTTGCTTTTATGGGAAAATTTAGTATAAGTTTTATCATAAATAATTTTTGAAATATGACAATGAAACTACACATATGATTCTCAAGTTAAGAAGCATATGATTCATGTCTAACTTTTAATACTTCAGTGACATCATTTTTATATAAGAAGCCATAAGAAATCATATTTTCCTGAGTTTTTCTAAAATACATAACTTTCACTCATACTTATGGTGATGGTAGAAATTAAGTGGGAGGGAAAGATATGTGTTGATCTTTTTGCAAAAGAATCATACTTTGAAATTAATGGATTCTTAACAGAGAAATGACACATCTAATTATAATGTACTGATTAGTAGAGCTTTCTGTTTGACATGTAATCACCTGAGGTGATTTTTTTAAATCTCTGCCTTTGGAATTCAAGAAGGATTTCTTTAGTTAATTGTATTAAGAATATATACACTCCTAAATTTTAGATTTGTCACCTACAAATTAAAGACATAATTATATGCAGATAACAGGAGGGAAGTTTGTAAGCATTTTCATTGCTATATATATGAAATGTAGTGAATAAAGTAGTGTATAGTTAAAGTAAGTGTATACTAAAGTAGTAAAAAAGAGACACAGAATGATTAAAAGAACAAGTAGACATATAATTTGTAGCGAGTATGGCAAGAAAAGAGACAATTTGAAATAGTTGGGGAAAGTCTTTTATAGAAAGTAAAAAGATGACACCTGAGTTAAAGGAGATATCTTGTCAAGGCTGTATATTGTTACCCTGTTTATTTAACTTATATGCAGAGTAATACTGGCCTGGAGGAAGCACAAGCTGGAATCAAGATTGCTGGGAGAAATATCAATAACCTCAGATATGCAGATGACACCACTGTTATGGAAGAAGGTGAAGAGGAACTAAAGAGCCTCTTGATGAAAGTGAAAGAGGAGAGTGAAAAAGTTGGGTTAAAGCTCAACATTCAGAAAACTAAGATCATGGCATCTAGTCCCATCACTTCATGGTAAATAGATGGGGAAACAGTGGAAACAGTGGCTGGCTTTATTTTTCTGGGCTCCAAAATCACTGCAGATGGTGACTGCAGCCATGAAATTAAAAGACGCTTACTCCTTGGAAGGAAAGTTATGACCAACCTAGACAGCATGTTAAAAAGCAGAAACATTACTTTGTCAACAAAGATCCATCTAGTTAAGGCTATTGTTTCCAGTAGTCATGTATGGACATGAGAGTTGGACTTTAAAGAGAGCCGAGCACCAAAAAATTGATGCTTTTGAACTGTGATGTTGGAGAAGACTCTTGAGAGTCCCTTGGACTGCAAGGAGATCCAACCCGTCCATCCTAAAGCATATATGTCCTGGGTGTTCATTGGAAGGACTGATGTTGAAGTTGAAACTCCGGTACTTTGGCCACCTGATGCGAAGAGCTGAGTCATTTGAAAAGACTCTGATGCTGGGAAAAATTGAGGGCAGGAGGAGAAGGGGATGACAGAGGATGTGATGATTGGATGGCATCACCGACTCAATGGACATGGGTTTGGGTGGACTCTGGGAGTTGGTGATGAACAGGAAGACCTGGCGTGCTGCGGTTCATGGGGCTGCAAAGAGTCGGACACGAAAGAGTGACTGAGTTGAACTGAACTGAGAATCGACATTTACTGGTATAACAAATCTGGGAAGGAAGTAAGTTTTAAGAAAAAAAAACAGTTACAATTTGGAAATTGTAAATGAAAACACTCGTGCGGTTTAAGAGAGGGATATTATTATTATTTTTTCATTTATTTTTATTAGTTGGAGGCTAATTACTTTACAAGATTGTAGTGGTTTTTTTTTTTGCCATATGTTGACATGAATCAGCCATGGATTTACATGTGTTCCCCATCCTGAACACCACTCCCACGTCCCTCCCCATCCCATCCTCCTGGGTCTTCCCAGTGCACCAGCCCTGAGCACTTGTCTCATGCATTCATCCGGGGATGGTGATCTGTTTCACCCTTGATAGTATACTTGTTTCAATGCTATTCTCTCAGAACATCCCCCCCTTGCCTTCTCCCACAGAGTCCAAAAGTCTGTTCTGTACATCTGTGTCTCTTTTTCTGTTTTGCACATAGGGGAATAAGAAGTAGATATTTATTATAGAATTCAAGAAATAGTTCTATACTATATATGTAAATAATCAGCAAATGACTGGAAGAAAACCAAGGAATTGATATAATCACCTAGAAAAAGAATACAGATGAGAGAGAAGACTTAGTCTCAAGTTCTAAAGAACAGTATTTAGACACTAGGTGATAGGAATGTTCAGCTGAAGTGTCTGTGAAAGAGTAGACATTCATGTCCTAGAAAATCAGGAGTTTGTGGTTTGCTGAAAGCAGAGAAATATGCATATCATGAAGAAGGCAATGCTTCATAGTAACAGCTCTAGAATTTTTACTAGGAGAGTTTAAAACAAAAAAAAAAAAAAAAAAAAAGGAGTTGGAGTCAGGTGATGGTGCTGTGGGTGCATCTGCCTCATCACAAAAGAATTCAGAGAGAAGTGATCAGTACAAAGTTGATTTATTTCAAGAGAAACACACTCCACATGCAGACCGCATGCCATCTCAGAATATGAGCCAGGGAGAGAGAGAGGGCTTGGGAGAAACTTACTCCACAAGGGGCCATCTCAGAAGGGGCAAGAGGCCTTAAAATTTGGCATGGTTAATTTTGATGGGCTGAGTAATTTCATAGGCTAGTGAGTGGGAGGATTCTTCCAACTGTTGTGGGGAAGGGGTGTAGATTTCCAGGAATTGGGCCACGACACACTTTTGGGCCTCTTATGGTTAGCCTCAAACCAGGCACTGGTGGGTGTGCCGTTTGCATGTACGCTGAGTTGCTCATTTGTGTCCAACTCACTGTGACTCTATGGACTGTAGCCTGTCAGGCTCCTCTGCCATGGAATTTTCCAGGCAAGAATACCAGAGTAGATTGTCATTTCCTACTCCAGGGGATCTTCCCAAACCAGGGATCAAATCTGCATCTTCTGTGTCAGGCAGATTCTTTTAGCACTGCACCACCTGGGAAACCCAAGGGTATGTCATTTAGCATATGCTCATGCAATATAATGAGTATATACTGAGCCACAAGGTCTAGTGGAAGTCAGACTTTCTGCCATCTTGGAACTAGTTGGTTCTAACCAGTTTTTGTCGTGTCCCGCGGCTAGGTGGTGCTAGTGGTAAAGAATCTGCCTTCAATGGGGGAGATCTGAGTTCAATCTTGTCCAAAGTTTTGTAAAGCAAGACAAAAAGTAAGCAACTTAATTTTTGGTGAATGAGGTTTATCTGTAATTTGTATCAGTCAGTATTTGTTTTCAACTCACCACTGCTATTATGAAGAGTCATGGACTTGCCCTTGGCCACACTCAGCTCAGTTCAGTCATTCAGTCATGTCCAACTCTTTGCATCCCTGTCGGCTACAGAATGCCAGCCTTCCCTGTCCATCATCAACTCCTGGAGTTTACTCAAACTCATGTTCACTGAGTTGGTAATGCTACCCAACCATCTCATCTTCTGTCATAGCCTTCTCCTCCTGCTTTCAATCTTTCCTAGCATCACGATCTTTTCCAATGAGTCAGTTCTTCGCATCAGGTGGCCAAAGTAGGTTTTGTTTTCAGCTCACCACTATTATTATTGAAGGAGGAAACAGACAGAACAGGCTCCATCTTGAAAGCAGGACTTCATCTTGGGCCAGATTGTGGACTTTGAGCTATAGGCCCAGTATCTATGGAAATGACATACCAACTGGAAAACCAAACCCCCCACCCCCGCTTCCCTGCCAATAGAAGAGCCCCAGGGCTTGCACCTAGACTCTCTGTCACCTAAAAGAATACCCTAATTATCTGTGTAACCAAACATAATAATAAATTCTATTATGCTAATTGGGGTATGATCACAGGCCTATTGATAATTGTCCACTGTTAACTACCTAGGCTTAAGGCATGTGGAACATGGGTTTAAGGCATACAAATCATGGGTTAACTTTGACTGTATCTTTCTTTTCCTTTGCTCAGACTGGTTTCAGAGAATTTGGGGAGGTGGGTTTGAGCACGTACACTTAGGGTATATAAGGTTTTCACGAAAACTGGTCATGGTCCTTGGCTAAGAGGAGACTCTCTGCCTTGGGCCCGTTGATGTAATAAACTGCACTCCACTATCTGTATTGTCCTTCTGAGTGAGTTTGTTTACTGGAACATGTGGCTACAACATTAGGAAGTAAGAGTCATGGACTGTTTCAGACTTGCTCTTGACCAGACTAGTTTAGTCTGATTTGCTACTTGAATTCAGAATAATGAACATTAATAAGCAAATGTAATTTTCCACAGTCTTTATCACAGAAAAATTTAAATTGAGATACAAATATATTCTGAGTTCATGGTTCTCTATTTCCTGTGTTTCTGTTTTTCTAATGTGAGTTTAATGGTTACACTGTCTAATTAAAAGCACTTATTTTTACCATGGAAAATACAGAGAATTATTACATATTTCATGTACTGACCAGATATGAATTAGATTGAAGATGGTTAGTGATAAAATATTAATATAATTTATATCATGGCAATTGATATTAAAGGTTTGAACCATGGCCTTAATTTTAATTATATTCCATAATTAATATGAACATATATGTAGACAGTGAAGTTAGATAGTCATCCTGAATTCTTTGAGACTTAATGTACTACTTAATAAACATGTCATATATAATGCATAAAAATAATTCATAGAATTACAATAGAATAAATGATAATATAATAATTGATCATTACCTTGGATAATGATTCATTTTGTACAATTTAAGTTATAAGAGTTCATGAATACACAGATATAGAGAACAACAGTATGGATGCCAAAGAGGAAGGGTGGTGTTGGGATGAACTGTGAGATTGGGACTCACATATATACAGCATTGACCCCATGTATAAAATGGATAAGCAGTAAGAACCTACTCTACAGCACAGGGAACCCTACTCATCTCTGCAGTGATGTAAATGATAAGGAAATCCAAAAAAGAGGGGATACGTATATACATATAGCGGATTCACATTGCTCTATCTACATTTTAAAAAACTATAACAGTTAGAACTGGACATGGAACAAAAACTCGTTCCAAATTGGTAAAGGAGTACATCAAGGCTGTATATTGTCACTCTGCTTATTTAACTTATATGCAGAGTACATCATGAGAAACACTGGGCTGGAAGAAACACAAGTTAGAATCAAGATTGCTGGGAGAAATATCAATGACCTCAGATATGCAGATGACACCATCCTTATGGCAGAGAGTGAAGAGGAACTAAAGAACCTCTTGATGAAAGTGAAAGAGGAGAGTGAAAAAGTTGGCTTAAAGCCCAACATTCAGAAAGCTAAGATCATGGCAACTGGTCCCATCACCATTTTTCTGGTCTCCAAAATCACTGCAGATGGTGATTGCAGCCATGAAATTAAAAGACACTTACTCCTTGGAAGGAAAGTTATGACAACCTAGACAGCATGTTAAAAAGCAGAGACATTACTTTGTCAACAAAGGTCCGTCTAGTCAAGGCTATTGTTTTTCCTGTGGTCATGTATAAATGTGAGAGTTGGACTATAAAGAAAGCTGAGCACCGAAGAATTGATGCTTTTGAACTGTGGTGTTGGAGAACACTCTTGATAGTCCCTTGGACTGCAAGGAGATTTGATCAGTCCATCCTAAAGGAAATCAGTCCTGGGTGTTCATTGGAAGGACTGATGTTGAAGCAGAAACTCCAATACTTTGGCCACCTGATGAGAAGAGCTGACTCATTTGAAAAAACCCTGATGCTGGGAAAGATTGAGGGCAGGAGGAGAAGGGGACAACAGAGGATGAGATGGTTGGCTGGCATCACTGACTCGATGGACATGGGTTTGGGTGGACTCAAGGAGTTGGTGATGGACAGGGAGGCCTGGCGTGCTGCGATTCATGGGGTCTCAAAGAGTCAGATACGACTGAGTGACTGAACTGAACTGATACTCTAATAAAAAAAGAATTCATGAATAATATCAAACTAACACAGCTTGGCTTTAGATGCATGAGCTTTAGATATTTTCAGGCTGTTTCTTTGCACTGTTTCTTCCTTAGAGTAAAGTTGTTTGGATTGTTTTTTATGTCTCTATAAATGTCTTTCAAACCTATGTCTTCAGCTTCATCTCTTCTGCATTCCATGCTTTTATTTGCACATACTATTATTTGGAATATGTTGCTACTATTTTAAACACAGCGTTTAAAAGATATCAATATTTGATGGCAGGCCATTTTCCCTGTCTTATTTCTTGTATGTGCCAAAGAAACTACATTTCATGTAGTCACAAGTCTTAAAACCTTAGAGACGCATATATCTCTTCAGTGCTTTATTTCTCTACCAAGTTCTATTACTTTCTTTTTATAAAATTTCACAGATTTGACCATTTTGCTATATTTCCAAAATGCTACATCAATTGCAGTTATTTTTCATCACTGTTGCATTTTCTGCTAACTTGTTTCATGCCTGCAAAACTCTCCTCTGCAAAATATCATTTGCTAGAATACTCTTCCTAAAAAGGACTCTCCCTTTCCTTAAACAATATTTCATTCTCTTCAGAATAACGTTCAAACCCTTTGTTCTGACATAACAGGCCATAAATGACCTGGCCAAATGAAGAAACTTACACCATTCCATAGTTATACAAATGTGTCCCTTCAACAAAATTGTACATCATTCTTACCCCAAAGATGTCCTATCCGTTCTTCCCTCAGTGTCATATCTTTTATCAGACACCCTGTCTCTTCATCTGCTTATTTAAGTCCTAGCCCTCATTTCAATGCCTGGTTTAGGGTCATAGGAAAATCTCCCACCTATGAATGTATATTGATGTTTGTTTCACTATTATTTGCCACAATGACAACAAGCTTCAACTCCTCTAACTCCTTGCTCCACAGATGATCTTTTTTTAATTTTTTACTGTTTTTATTTTTTTATTTATTTACTTTTCATTTATTTTTATTAGTTGGAGGCTAATTACTTTACAATATTGTAGTGGTTTTTGCCATACATTGACATGAATCAGCCATGGATTTAGATGTGTTTTCCATCCCGATCCCCCCTTTCATCTCCCTCTCCACCCAATCCCTCTGGGTCTTCCCAGTGCACCAGCCCCAGCCCTTGTCTCATACTGTTATTTATATTAACTGTACTCTCAAGATGGTGAAGAAATATAATAACAGCACCTTATTGAGGACATTTATAGTCTTAGGCTGTCCAGCATTTGAAGCCTATTTACGCATTTCCAGAATTCCCCAATATGTGTGTTTTGTTGAGAGGAGAGCCCAGCTCCTACTATAGGAGATGAAATGCTTTTTTCAGAAGGCCAAGGCACAGATATAATATCTAGGCTTGGCCATCAATTCACTGAATCAAAAATTCTGATGGGAAACCAGGGACGTAAAGAAGCAGGAGCAAGGCAGTTGTTCCGGTTTCAAAAGGCAGCAGTGTAAGCTATCAAAAGTGAGCAATGCGGTGCTGGCAGGTGCAGGGCTCCAGCATTCAGTGGCAGCTGAAGGCGTGTCCCCTACCTAACTATCACACGACCTGATATTGTCTCTGGTTCGTCTTCATAGAGTTTCTTATGTCTCCTTCTTAGACTTCTTGCTTCAGGCATGTATCTCTGCATGCTTTCCTGAAACTTCCTGACAATTCCTTCAAGTACTCATTATCCTTTCAATGAATTTCTCTCTGCCAATACTATTCAGATTTATTTTTCAGTTCTTCAAACAAGAATTCAAAAATATGTATTCAGTTATAGGAAAGTAATTGACAAAAATACCAGGGCTATGGTTTGAATTTTGTCTGCATCCCCCAATTGTACATTTAAGTCTTGACTTCCAGTACTCCAGAGTGTGAACTTATTTAGAAATAAAGTCATTGCGGATATAGTTAAGAAGCAGTCATACTGGTATTGGGTAGACGTCTAATCCAACAGGACTGCTGTCCTTACAAAAAGGGGAAAATTGGAGCAGATATACACAAGAAGAACACTGTGTAAAGATGAACCAAAGATGGGGGTGATGCTTCTATATGTCAAGGAATGCCAAAAGTCACCAGCAAATAATCAGAAGCTAGAGGACACACATGGAGTAGACACTTCTTCATGGTTCTCAGAATCAGCCTGACCATCACCTTGATTTCATACATCTAAACTTCAGAACTGTGAAAAAAAAAAAATTGTCATTCAATTTATGGTATTTTGTTAATGACATCCCTAGTAAACTAATATAACCAATATCTATCATACATTCTCTTCCCTAGATGAAATTATCTAGTCAATGTAATGAGTCTTCATACCATAATCATCATAGACTAGGATAATGCTTTTACACTTTGTATGTTTTAGACATGAAATAGGTAAAACTCCCACTTGGTAAGTGCTAGACATTTTATCACAAGGGGAAATTTGTTACTCCAGCTGGTACCGTTTAATAGAAACTTGAAAATGGCTTCTGTAAAATGAGACAAGAAAGCACCCAGGAGGAAAGTTTTTTTAAGTAGAAAAGGTATACTTTCTCAGCTTCCACGAGGTATATAGCATCTCTACTGCTCTACCCTCAGACAAGTAGTTATCATGATCTGGGTATTGGGAGAAGAGAGAAATGGAAGAAAAATGGCAGATTAAGTGAAGTGAAAGTTGTTCAGTCATGTCTAACTCTTTGTGACCCCATGGACTGTAACCTGCCAGGCTCCTCTGTTCATGGGAATTCTGAGGCAAGAATACTGGAGTGGGTTGCTATGCCCTCCTCCAGGGGATCTTCCCTACCCACGGATCAAAGCCAGATTTCCTGCACTGTGGGCAGATTCTTTACTTCTGAGCCACCAGGGAAGCCCAATAGGGCAGATGGAGGATGTATTTTCAAATTGAAGGCAAGGATAAATCAAGAAGAAAAAACAATTTTAAAGAGAAGAGATGGGGCAATTATGAGTTCAGGCAAGTGACTGAGGCAAAATTAGATGTAAAGCAAAAGACAGAATAATGCAAGTTTAAACTGAGTAGGCAACTTGGATGATGTTCTAATTGATGGAAATGCATTCCTTAGCGTGAGATGATTTGAGACCTATGAAACTCTTCTTGTTTCCAGCTCACTAGTATACCACACAGTATGCCATACTGTGATTTCATGGCTTTATACACCTATCATTTAGGGTTGTTCTACCCAAATGGAAATCTAGAAACTATTTAGACAAATAAGCACCAAGAAAAGGTAATTTTCATTCTACATGGGCTTTTTCATCTTATTTTATAGCCATATCCTTGGATCAAGAATTAATTCTGGTCTTTCTATTAATCTTCAGTGTTTTGGGAAGAATAATTCATATGTTTCTAAGATGGGCCTACGGGTTAGAGCAAGAAGACTCAGATTTATTTGGTCTACAAGAGAAGTGGAAACTTCCAGGGAGCTTTGGAGATGATCTTCTATGTCAAACTATTATATATTTTAAAATATTCAAAGTTTTGTAGCCATACCAAGGTCACTCTCAGATATGTTGTTGGTGAAATACATTTAATCAAACTTTATAATAGCTTTGAGTGAGAACAAACAAAAACAGAAGTGACAGGAAAATAGAAACATCACTGCTGAATAACAAGTTTTAGATGCAGAAAATGTGCATTTCCACTTGTAAGTTCTAAAACCAGAAATTGTAAGTATTCATAGTTTTTATGAGCCTTGTATGATAGAGGTAAGTCATGTCTATATGATAGCTATTTAAGAAAAGACACCCAAGAAGGTGACATTTCAGTTTGAATAAGACCTCTTTTATTTTATAGTTCATAATGTAGTTTTATACATAGTTGTTCCTTGATGTGAGCATAATCCTTTGACTCACACAAAGAAAAGTTCATTATCTGTGTTTTGTAATAAAGAGAGACTCAGAGAGTAAACAAGTTGAGTAAAGCATGTTGGTATCAAAGGAAAGCAAAATGTAGGATTTGCGCTCTCCTGCAGTTCACTCTGTGACATGAAAGGTTTAGTTTGAAAGGTCTGCTGCACAAGATATTATTTGAATGGAGTATCTTTCTTTTGAAAGCATATTTATTTTATGACTGTAAAACCAAACCAAAGAAAATGTGGCTGCTGTAAGTTCTATATGGTGGTCAGCACAATTACACAAGTATTTAAGTATACTTTATTGTTTTCAGGAGTCAATAATACACTATAAAACCGTGCATTTCACTTACACTTAGGTTGGAAAAACTCAGGAAAATATATCAGGACATGCAGGTAGTAAATATTATGGCGGGATAATGAAGGAAAGATCAAAGAAGGAACCTAGAGGTGAAGGTTGGGTTTATTCATTTGCAAAATCCAATGTCTTATACTAAAAGGTGTGCTCTGATAGGTTATAGCTTTTATTCACACTTGTTCATGCATGAGGAATACTCAGTAAATGCCACTCTGTCATATTTGAGAAATCAAGTTTATTTAGTAGAAAAACTTCAACAAAGAAAAGTACCCTCTTTCTCTCTCTCTCTCTCCCCACCCCACTCCCCACCCACACGCTGGCGCGCTCCTCCTGTCTCTTCTCTTCTTCGAGGATGGATTCTCCTGCTATCTTCTAAATAAAATAGAGTTGTAACACTGAAAAAAAAGAAAAAGAAAAGAAATAATATTATAATATTATTCATAATATCCTTAATGATCTTAGGATCAACTTAACTAGATCTTAGGAAGCTGGATTTTTAAGAGATTTTATAGAATACTTTGTTTGTACACTTCACTTTATAAATAAGGAAACTGAAACTCAAGGGATCTTTATGCTAAAAAAATTACAGAATGAGGACTCAGTACAATATATCTAGCTTTTTGCAATCTCAATGGATCTTACTCAGGTGTTCCATTGTCTCTGAAAGAAAACCTTAGAGTAATATTGCTGCTTTAGTGTTTAAAAATATTTTATTTGTGTTTATTCTGCAAAGTGACCAGTTTGAGAAAATATATAAAAACAAAACAAAGCAAAAACATATATGGCTAACATTTCTAAGGACCAGAACTAAAATAAAAGCTAGGCACATCAATGGCAGAGTTGAGAACAATGGGACTGCTCTACAGTTTAATGGAGATTCATAACTTAAATGAAATTTCTTACTGCTCAGACTGAAAAACATATGTATGACACAAAATTAAATTTATAAAAGTCCTTGATGTTATTACTCAGTATAGAAACAAATATATTAAATATAGTAATTAGTATATTAAGCTCCTGAAGTGGCTAGTAAAACCTACAAATCTGAAATGCAAATAGCATACTTTCTCTTATATAAAAAATTATATATGTTTAAAAATACTTTAATAAAATTAATTCAAATAAGGGGATTTGGCCCCAAAATGATCAGTTCCATATTGTTTATAATATTAGAAATGGGAAAACAATATAAATTTTAAAAATGCTTTTCTATTTCAAAAACACAAAAATAAATATACTCATGTAGGGAGACGATCTTCCTTATGATAAACTGAAAAAAATGTAACCTCAAGGATTAAACTTTAAGAAGGTATTTTGAGGGTCCAAAAATAGACTCATATTTCTACTTCTCTGTACCAGATAGAATAAGTTAAAAAGTTTTTTATCTTAAAGATTAGTAATTAGAAAAAGACCTTCCTATGGTAAGATTGATTCTATAGTCCCAAGAAATTTCTTTGCTAAGCTTCAATCAAAAACAGTCTAGCTTCATGGTGATTTTGTGACAGGAAGTGTCTTCCTTATTTAAAACCTGTCTTAAACTTTTTATTTCCTAAATAATGCTATGTAATATTTTATAGTCATATAAATTTCATTTTCTTTATATTGTGTTCTCTAGTCTAGTGTTGACTGCCCTTTAGATAATTCTGCCTCTGTTGCTTGAAGGTTTTTTTCAGAAAATACTTATGGTCAAGTTAAAAAATCAACAGAGCTTATGGGGAGTCATTTCTGGCTGAATTTTATTATTCTCTATTCACTTTTTATTTTACCCTGCAGGCATGATCACAATTGATCATCTTAAAGGCATTTTAAACCATCCGTTAAACCATTATAAGATAGGAACTATTTTGAGCGATCAACAAGTGGAGGAGAGCCATTTATAAGTAATAAATGCAAGGAAGGGATTTTGCAATTTATCAATCACTTTCATATGCATTATTACATTCAATTTTTTTTTTTTTGCAACATTCCTGGAGTAAGCATTGTGATTCTTGCTTAAAGAAATTCAAGTCACAAAAATTTTATGGCTTGCCCAAGGTCATATCAAATGTTAAGAAAGGGAGCCAGGAAATGACTTCAGGTTTTCTGGTTCTTAGTTTAGCAAAGCAATCATGAAAACCTACCTTAATATTGTCTATAATTGCTTTGCCTCTCCACATGATTTCCCTATTTTAGTTTTCACTTTTCTATTGTCAATGAAAAACAACTCTGGACTTGGGTAAGGAAGGACTTTATTTGAAAGCATTATTGCAAGAGGGAAGAAAGGGACTACTGCCATAGGGGAGGTGGAAGAAGAAAGGGATGATTACAATAGGAAGAACTTTCAAGCATCTCAAAGGTGCGGTCAAGAGTCTTTTATATAAATATATATACATACATAAGAAGGAGTAACCTAGGCTTCCCTGGTGGCTCAGTGGCAAAGAATCTGCAATGTGGGAGATGTGGGTTCATGCCATCTCTGGGCAGGAAGATCCTTTGGGAGAGGGGATGGCAAACCACTCTAGTAGTCTTGGTGGGAAAATCCCATGGACAGAGGAACCTGGCAGGCTAAGGTCCAAGGGGTTGCAAAGAACTGGACACAACTGAAGTGATAGAACACAACCTAGGCTATACAGATTGGGTATGGGGAAGTAGGATAAGCAAGTGTAGTAAGTTTGAACAGAATGCTTTACCCCAAGGTCAGTCTATTTTCCAGAAAGGTGAGGTGGTCTGCTTTCTCAGGCTGAGGTTGTGTCAAAGTTCAGGGATCTGGGGAAGATGAGACTCTATTTTAACTTTAAAAAACTTATTGGAGTATAGTTGATGTATAATGGTCTGTTAGTTTTGGGTATAGAGCAAAGTGAACCAGTTATACATATATCCATTTTTTAAAGAATTCTTTTCCCATTTAAGCCATTATTTTTATTGAGTAGAGTTTCCTGTGCTATACAGTAGGTTCTTAATTAGTTGTCTATTTTACATGTAAGTTCAGTTCAGTTCAGTCGCTCAGTCATGTCCAATTCTTTGCGACCCCATGGACTGCAGCACGCCAGGCCTCCCTGTCCATCACCAACCCCTGGAGTTTACTCAAACTCATGTTCATTGAGTCGGTGATGCCATTTAACTGTCTCATCCTCTGTCGTCCCCTTCTCCTCCTGCCTTCAATCTTTCCCAGCATCAGGGTCTTTTCAAATTGAGTCGGTGCTTCGCACCAGGTGGCCAAAGGATTGGAGTTTGAGTGTGTGTATGTCAATCCCATCTATTCAATTTCTTTACCCCCTGATAACTGTAAGTTTGCATTCTACAATTTCAGTTATGAGTAGAATCTGAAAAAAGAATAAATGAACTTATTTATAAAACAGAAGTAGAGACACAATAGGGGAGAATCTTAACCAAAGCTTGGTAACAGTTGATCAGTAGGGACAAACAATTCAGCTAATTATTCATGAGGCAAAGAATGGGAATTTGGAGGGTCTGTCTCTGGCTTTGTCATAGGAGCATCTCTGAGTCTAATCTAAGTCATATGGGGAATGATGGTTTTTTAAAGGGAGTCAAAAGTTACAAATTTCCAGTTATAAAATAGAAAGGTCATGGGAATGTAATGTACAGTATAGTGACTATAGCTAATAATATTATATTGTGTACCTGAAAGTTGCTAAGAAAGTAGATCTTAAAGTCATCACAAGAGAAAAAATTTTTGACAGTGTATATTGATGGATGTTAACTAGATTTATTGAGGTGATTGTTTTGCAATATATGTAAATATCAAATCATTATGTTGTACATAGGAAACTAACATTAAGTTATATGAGTTATACCTCAATAAATAACAGTTCTTATTTAATAAGAACTCCTCATTTAATAAACATTTACCAAAAGAAAAAAAATTCATGGAATCCCTAAGATCCACAATAGTTTTCCCATGATTTCTGCCCCCTATGACAGCTTCCTATTTTTTCTTATATCACACAGAGAAGTATATTTACTTTTAAGTTCTCTTAATTCATGTTAAGGTGGGGTTAGCATTTATAAAACACCATTAAGTCCAAGGCAGTTGAACAAATTCCAAACAGACATGAATTATTAAATCAAAGTAATTTAGGTGAATCTGAACTTCACTTTCTCTTCAAAATCCTAACCATATATATTACATTGCTTCTGTGGGTTTTTAATTTTCCCTTTGGCAAAAGAAAATTGCTCCCTACCTAAGTATATTTAATATATTCAATATAGTTATTAAAACACTCAGGATTTGTAAAATGTTTCACAAATTTAAAATATTTTTACCCAAAATAGTAAAATAGACTAACGAGCATTAACTTGGTATGACCCATGAGATCAAATGCTTTGTCAGTCTGCACTATTTCAAGCTATATTCACACATGGGTCTCATGCTATTAGAGTTGCTGTGTCTCAGAAAAAGGATAATGTTGAATCTTCAAAACATATTTCTCTACATTCCAAAATCTTTCCTGCACTACATACAGCCAATGACTCTGTATTTTTCACAAATATATTTGTATTATTTTGCTCACTGAACAATCTTGATGTTTATTTATTTATGTACATGACTAGCAATTTTCAATAAATTCTCTGAGGAAGAAATGAGGAAATAACGCTTAACACAGAAAATTTAATTAATGAAGATCATATTACATGATCATTTTATTATCCATAATCATGCAATGGATTATACAAAGTGCTAGATTATCTTGGTTTAGTTTCTGTTTCTTTTTATATCCCAAGCCACAATAAGGATGCTGATGATAATAATAATAGAAAAGTTGCATTGCACACTGTATAATTGTCTTATTTAATTTTTACTAAACTCCTATTAGGTAAGTATTGTTCTTTCATTCCATTTACAGATTAGGAAACTGGCATAGAACAAGCAAAGACACAAGGATAGACATATAACTCAATAATTTGTGCAATTAGTGTATATATTTAAGCTATATTACCAAATGAGAGCATTCACTTAGGCTAGATAAGGTAGAAAAAAAAGTCACTTTATTATTTCTTTAACGTTCTCATTATTTGGTCTTGATTTTCTTGGAGGGACAAAAGTATGTGCATGAGATTTTTATTTTATCAGTTATTTTAATTTTAGCTTTATTTCTCATTTCCAATTTCATGTTTTCATGTTCAGATGGTACTTTATAATATAAATAAGGAAAATAGTTAATGTTTATGCAACCACAGACTGTGTTCCAGGTACTGTTTTAAGCATTTTGTATATACTGAGCCAAGCAGGACCCTGTGGGGCTTTCCCAGGAACAGAACCCTTGTGTCCTCCACCTCTTGTTCAAAGAAAGGGTTTAGCCTCCTAGGTCTTCCACAAATGGCAAATTTAAACAGGGAAGTAAGAAAATGCAGAAGTAAAGGAAAAACAGTCAAGTAAGATACAAATAATAAGAGCTTAGCTGTAAAATGAAGGACTTTTACTTTCTCCTGAAGAGCCATAAATAACACCATGAGTCATATTCTTGAGTTGTTTTGCAGCTACTGAAAGCTGCACCAGATGGAAGAAGTTAACTGCATATGAACATAAGTACATAGACCCCAGACCAGTTGGATTCAGAAGGTTGATGATGTTGACTACCAAGAGACTACCTGGTTAGCTCACCACCAACCAATCAGAAGAATGTGCATGACCTGATCACACATGCTACAACCCTCTCCTTCACCTTGCCTGTAAAAGCCCTTTTCATACACAACACTGGAAATCAGCTGTACTTCAATTAAAACACAATCTACAAAAATCATTAAAAAAAAACCTTCTCTGAAAGCCACAGCCATTGAGCATTCTCCTCGTTTGTCCCATGTTAGATGCCACGCATAAATACTGTACTTTCCTTCACCACAGCCCTGCATCAGTAGATTGGTTTTACTGTGCACTGGTGAGAAGCGTCCAACTTTGATTTGGTAATTCTTCCAACTCAAGCAACTTGGCCCCTAATCCATGCTCTGAAGCATGATGCAATATAGCTTCTCTTAATAAATGGTATGCAATTTTTGTTTGCATATTTTTTTTGCTCTTAATAAGTGATATGCATATTTTGTTTGTTTCCAAATTGGGAAAGGAGTACATCAATCTCCCTGCTTATTTAACTTATACACAGAGTACATTGTGCAAAATGCTGGGCTGGATAAAACACAAATTGGAATCAAGATTGCCAGGAGAAATATCAATAACCTCAGACATGCAGATGACACCACCCTTATGGTAGAAAGTGAAGAGGAACTAAAAAGCCTTTTGATGAAAGTGAAAAAGGAGAGTGAAAAAGTAGGCTTAAAATTCAACATCCAGAAAACAAAGATCATGGCATCTGGTCCCATCACTTCATGGCAAATAGATGGGGAAAAAACAGAAACAGTGACAGACTTTATTTTGGGGGCTCCAAAATCACTGCGGATGGTGAATACAGCCATTAAATTAAAAGATGCTTCTTCCTTGGAAGAAAAACCCCGACCAACCTAGACAAAATATTAAAAAAGCAAAGACATTACTCTGCCAACAAAGGTCAATCTAGTCAAAGCTATGGTTTTTTCCAGTTGTCATGCAAGGATGTGAGGATTGGACTATAATGAAAACTGAGTGCCAAAGAATTGATGCTTTTGAACTGTGGTGTTAGAGAAGACTCTTGAGAATCCCTTGGACAGTGAGGAGATCAAAGCAGACAATCCTAAAAGCAATAAGTCCTGAATATTTATTGGAAGGGCTGATGAAGCTGAAGCTCCAATACTTTGGCCACCTGATGTGAAGCACTGACTCATTGGAAAAGACCCTGTTGCTGGGAAAGATTGAAGGCAGGAGAAGGGGATGACAGAAGATGAGATGGTTGGATGGCATCACTGACTCAATGGACATGCGTTTGAGCAAGCTCCAGGAGTTGGTGAATGACGGGGAACTCTGGCGTACCACAGTCCATGGGGTCACAAAGAGTTGGACATGACTGAGTGACTGAACTGAACTGAAGTGAGCTGGATTTTTGTTTTCTTTTGCAAAAAAGGGAAGTTACAAATAAAATCATCTACTACAAAATATTTAATAAAATAGTACATACATGCTACTAATTTTAGTACTGTAGCCATTATTTATTTACTGTCATATCAGTAAATAAGAAAATAGAAAAATGTTAACACTAAAATGTATACATTTTAATCCTGCATTGCCCAGAAATTCTTGAAAATCTTAGTGTAAAATGTACTTATTTGTTAGTTTATTCAGCACTTATTAAATAACTTCTATTAGTCAGGCATTGTCTTAGTTACTATGGATACAAAAATCAAAAGCAGTTGCCTTCTTAAGTGGAGAGGAGCAGAAGGCAGAAAAATAAACAGATCCTGTATTTCTAGCTTGTGACTTCATAAAATAATATAATGATCCCTGATTGAGAAATTTCAATTTAATGAGTAGCATTTTGTAGCTCATATGATTCTCTTTGTGACTTCTTCATAAAAGTTCAATTTTTCTGGAAGTTGCATAGACCTGAATATTCAAGCTTCTCTCGAATATTCACCTTACACAAAAAATTTAATGATCCTGGAGGGGAAAAGGACAAAGCTCTGGCTTACGGTTTGAGAGACTGAATATGAAGAGAATTAACGAAAAAAGTTAACAGATGCAGTTTAAGCAATTAACAAAACACATGTAAATGGAAAAATCCTGAAGTGAAGTGGTGTGTCTGACTCAGCGACCCCATGAATTGTAGCCTGTCAGGGTTCTCTGTCCATGGGATTTTCCAGGCAAGAATACTGGAGTGGGTTGCCATTTTCTTCTCCAGGAAAAATCCTGAGGAGAGAGTAAAAACATAAATACAGTAGAGTTTATGGGGGGGGGGGGGATCTTGTAGTATGTGAGGGTGTTTTAGAGTGAAATTGAATAATGTATAATTACAGAGGAGATGGGAGATTGTGCAAGAAAAAGAAAGTGGCAAGAGCTCTGAGGCAGAAATTTAGTTTACTTTGAAGGATAAATAAGAAGCTCTGTACTTTATGGAAAGTTTTTATACAATACAACATATCTATATCTAAATATATTGATTATTGAAATGTATTAAATGGAGTTATCACCTTACAGCTTTATTGTTTTCTCAGCTCTACCTTCAATAATAATTTATGAATCTTCTTCCTCTTCACTTGGCAATATCTCAAGTAAATCTTTATGCATTCATTACTGGCTTGACCATTCTGGTATTCTTGACATTTCTGGTCATTTTAGCTCTTCTCAGTTCCTTGAACACCTCTGTTCATTATTATGTTTTTCCACTATAATTTCATTTTTCAATTTAATTTTCTGATCAGCACCTCCCATCATCCCAGATTCCTCTCTTATTTTTTGATCTCCTTGGAACTGCAGTCCATGAATTCCTCCCTAGTTTAATTTTCTCACCTGTTTTATATCCTCCAGGTCAAATGCCATGGCTAATAGTTACAACATGGACAACAGTATCATTTAGTCATTATTAGTCTTTCTCCCCGTTTTAACTTTCCATAAGTTTTCATGATTCAGCTTAAATAAAGGGGAAAAGATAAGGCCAGAGAGATAATTTCCCAGAGAGAAATAGAGGAAGGCACTGAACAAAATAGCAAACCACCTGCACTCATGACTGAAAGTGTACTTCCGTTTTATTACAAGAGGATGAAGAGTGCTTATATTGCTTATATACAGGGCACAGTTATCACTTCTAACTGTGATTTTTACTTAGGCTAAATGCTTGTGTTTTTAAAGTGATACATACTGCAACAATCCTGAAATTTATTTAATGAAATAGCATACCCATCAATATTTATCACAGCCTACCTTGAGACATTTGTCATTGCACTAGAGAGATATTGTTCTCATACATTGGAAAGCAGCCTTAATACTGTGCAGTTTTCAAAAACAAACTTGGAGGTCTCAAGTGAGAAGACTAACAGAAAACTGATTCTCTAGTTATAGGACCAGCACAGTATTAAATACTTAGGTGACGCCTCTCTGAGCTTTATTTACGTTTCCAATTCCTGGATACAAATGCTCAGTTCTGTGGAGGAATGGAAGTTCATGCATCTGTCTCACACGATTTTTCCTTTGTCTGACAGTGCTGCCAGCCAAGAAACCTATTAATGCCAATCATAATGGCAAATGTTAAACAACAGAGCCCTGTCCAGTTAGAACTGGTCACAACCAACCACCTCATTTTACCAATGTACAGAGGTTTCTAGTTTTCAGAGGGCAATATATGTTTTTATTAATGTCTAAAGAAAGAAATAGGAATTATATTTTGGGATTACAATGAAAATTAATTTACTTACAGTCACTTGATTTAGGACCATAATTCTGCAGAACTAGATTTGTAATTTTTATTGTTTTTAACATTATCTAGGGTTTTTTTTGTATGTGTGTTATGTATTTTAGGATTTCTGAAGCTACAATGTATTATAAAATTTAATTAGTAATATCAGTGTAAGTTTAGAAATGAAAGATTTTCAAGTTATAAGGGTGTAATCACAGATTTAATTCATCAGTCTTATGGGTTGAATAAATGAACAGTTTCCAAACATAAGAAACTCATAAACAAGAGTAAACTAATGTAATTGGCACATGGACCTGGCATCTGGGGTAATTCTGTTACAGTAATGTGAAAAGGGAGAGACCTTACTACTGAGATCCATAAGATGAAAAGCTGTGTTTTTATGTGGAAAATTTGGCCAATAAATGCCTGACTCCCCTAACAGGTGAAGGAGCATTTCTATCAACACATGAGAAAAATCTTGCATTTACATTTTAGAATTTCACCAAATTGACCTTGCCTGAGTTATTAAAATTATATCACATCCTCAAATAAAACAATACAGAAGTAAAGGAGATCATAAGCTACAGTTTAAATCTTGCTCCCATGCAAGCACACATAGAGGGTTTTTTAAAAAAGTGGAATGATATATCTGAGTACTTATTAAATAGATTTTCTTTTACAGACACTTTATTTTACAAACACCATTAGGTATAATTATTAAAGTAGTATAATTATTAGAATTTGTAAATGCTTTTAAAAAGAGTTTGGAATAAAATACACACACTGGAAAATAATTTTTAAATATATAAACACCATAGAGAAAAATATTTTAAATGCATAATCCTGTAGGCATTGGTTCTTTCAAATTTTCTGTATATGCAGCCACTATTTTTTAATGAATAAGGATCTCTATAATAATGAAACTTAGGAAGCAGAATATAACACTCAGAAACCCAAGAATATAAATAATATTATGAGGTCATAGGAATGGCTAAAGTATTTAATGAACAGTGAGACAAATAATTATATTAAAGAGAAAAATATGAGTATATAATACACTGAAAAATAACATGAGGGCATATTATAATACAAAATTTAAAAATAAATGTTTTTAAAACTTTATATAAAATATATAATATTTTATGCGATTGTAGTAAGAGTTTTTCAAACAATATCATGACCAATATTTTAGAACTTCTATAAATATTCTTGCTAAATTAATAACAATTCACTTTTTTTTTGAATGTAAATTTCTTAGATTTGGGGTGAAATTAGCTATATTGTTTGTGGCATATCCATCCTTGAATATTTTTAACAAATCTAGTTTTATATAGTATACGTAAGGCTTCTTCCTATATTTTATGTGATGTATTTTTAAGAATTTTGTCATGAAATGTTTAATGCTGCCTTTACAGATGACTGACAGTTTGACTACAAACAGAATTATTTGATTACAATTCTATCTCACAGAGCTTTCCTATTAGTATTGGATTATCACCCTCCTTTGTTAATTTCTTAAATTGTTTATACCTTTGTAGTGTCTTTATTAAAGTCTATTACCAGTCTGTATTTGCCATTTACTTTTTCCAGAACCCTACTAATCTTCCATACAGAATAATAAAAGAAGTAACAGGATCTGCCCTTTCAGAAGTCGAGGTGTCTCAGAATACTTGAGTTGGAGTTTGTGTTCAGTTAGCTTTCTTCTGGAGAACTCTGGTAGTGTAACCTATCATTCTGAAACATTGGTCTGAGTACTATTTGTTGTTTATTTCTGGTATTCATTAATACTTCATGTTTATGGTTGGTTCCCTTCTTTTTCTGGGAACATATGGGTTATTTGAAATGTCCTGCTTGTAAAAATAGACATTCAGTTTATTAATTCAAAGATATACATACAATATAACAAAGCAATGCCCATATACATCTAGAAAAAAACACATAAATATATATTTTAAGAATAAACATAAATTTAATAGAAAAATAGAACTGTACCAAATTTGTCTATATATTTATGCATATATATACACATATGTATGTATGTATATATCTAACTAGATCACAGAAATTCTTAATCAATTTAATCCTAGCTACTGTTTACTTGTGACTTAATAAGACTGCCTGTCATTATGATTTTAACTGCTTATTACTAGAATTTAATTAAACTACTTTGAAAAATTAACAAATACATACTACAACAAAACATACTTTGTATTAGTTTCAGTATATTTCACTTGGTTGTTTTGGATTTTCCAAGCATCTTATTCTTGTATTTGTTTTACTAGTATTTTATTCTAGTTGCTCTAACAAGCTTATTTTAACTCATCAATAAAACTATGAAGTAATTAATTTTTGAGATTTGCAATCTTACACATGTTCATTATTTTGTAGGTTGTTTGTGTTTTTAAAAGCATATTTGTAATTTTAAATGTAATAAACTATTGTAAAATTTTAAAAGTTGTACACTATTACATTCCCTGGTGGCTCAGTGGTAAAACAATTTGCCTGCAGTGCAGGGGATTTGGGTTAAATCCCTGGGTCAGGAAGATCCCCTGGAGAGGGGAACAGCTACCCACTCCAAAATTCTTGCCTGGAGAATGTCATGGACAGAGGAGCCTGGCAGACTACAGTCCATGGGGTCACAAAGAGTTAAACATGACTGAGCAGCTAACACATTCACACGCACACACACACACATTAGTCATAGTGTATATATTAGTTTTAGCATATTAAATGTACTATATATCATATATTTCATACTTTCAATTCACTTTCCTTTTTTTCAGTGTCTTTAAAAGTATCTCAATTTTGGTTTCTATATTACCCTTTAATTCTGCTCTCTAGATATTTTTTGATTTGTTAATAAAATTTTATTTTCTTCCACCTGATTATATGTTGAATTATCTTTTCTCCAATTATTTTTCTCAATCTGTTAAATATATTTTAAATTTATATATTATATTTCACTATGGATTTGAAAATCTTTTTGAAAATTTCTTTCTAATCTCTACATGAAACATTTTTGTAAGTAATGTTCACACTATCTTTTGTAATAAACTTATTCATTGGTCCACTGTCTCATTAAATAACATCCTTGGAGTTCTGAGGTCAGCAGGCAAATGCTGAGAGGAGGGTAGAGAAGCTTATGAGAATTTCCTGGTGAAAAATAAAGATTCTCCCCTCCCAACTCCAAAAGAAGGTCTTCCATGACTACTTATGTTTGCAAAACTTGACTGTTCTTCAAATTGCTCAAATATCACTTTTCAGCATCTACTATAACCATATTTCTTACTGTAGCTTTCACTGCTTTGATTTTTCAAGCTCCACTTTTCCATGTTATAGTTATTTTTTCATAGTCTTTATTAACTTTTAACAATACATAATTTGTTTATTCTTCAGAGTTTTATCTTACCTCATGCTAGAATATAGGCTCCATGAGGGCTCAGAATTCTTAGAGCTGTGCCTGAAACACACTTTATTTCATGTGATAAAACTCAGAAGCCCACCCCAGACTAACTAAAAGAAAATTTCTAGAACTCTGCATTTTTATAGGTTCTCCTCTGATTCTTACACACAAAATGTTGGAAACCACTGTATCCTAGAGATATGGGTGCTGTGTAATTATATGTATTTTGAGAAATTTCCCAGGCAACATGATTCCAATCTTCCAATCTTCTTACCCCTACAGACCTGCTAGGTATTCAGAAAGTGCTGCCCTTTTGTACCAAGCTGGGATCTACTCCTAAGGTCATGAAAATTTTCTGAAGATTCAAAATTTTCCTTCCTGTTAACACTATCATTAGTCACGTTCAGAGATACAGGTCCAGTCCTGCCTCTATCATTGCCTAGCTCATCTATCTTGGTCTATGAATGATCTTCCTGCAATGCAGGAGATGTGGGTTCAATCTCTGGGTTGGAAAGATCCCCTGGAGAAGGAAACAGCAACCCACACCAGTATTCTTGCCTAGAAGATCCCATGGACAGGGGAGCTTGGTGGGGTCGCAAAGAAGTGGATATGACTAAGGGACCAAACCACCACCAGTTACTTATGTTACTCTGTATAACTGGAAATAGTGCCTCACCCCTCCTGGGGGCACCATGTGTCTTTTATTACTTAGGAAAACTGGGTTTATTTTATGTGAGGTAAATTATAGATGGTACACTTTTTTTTTTTTTTCAAATTGACTTTGTTCTTATTTGTAAAATCTTCTTTAGTGACATCAGTTAAGTTCACTCAGTCATGTCCTACTCTTTGCGACCCTATGGACTGCAGCATTTCAGGCTTCCCTGTCTATCACCAAATCCCAGAGCTTGCTCAAACTCATATCCATTGAGTCAGTGATGCCATTCAACCATCTCATTCTCTGTCACCCCCTTCTCCTCCTGCCTTCAGTCTTTCCCAGCATCAGGGTCTTTTCAAATGAGTCAGTTCTTTCCATTAGGTAGCCAAAGTATTGCATCAGCATCAGTCCTTCCAATGAATATTCAGGACTGATTTAATTTAGGATGGACTGGTTTGATCTCCTTGCAGTCCAAGGGACTCTCAAGAGTCTTCTCCAAAACCACACTCCAAAAGCATCAATTCTTCAGCACTCAGATTTCTTTATAGTCCAAATCTCACATCCACACATGACTACTGAAAAAACCATAGCTTCGATGATAATGGACCTTTGTAGGCAAAGTAATATCTCTGTTTTTAATATGCTGTCTAAATTGGTCATATCTTTTCTTCCAAGGAGCAAGCATCTTTTACTTTCATGGCTGCAGTCACCATCTGCATTGATTTGGAGCTCCCCCAAAATAAAGTCTGTCACTGTTTCCATTGTTTCCCCTTCAGTTTGTGATGAAATGATATGTAAGAGAGAGAGAAAAAAAAAAAAGAAAAAAAGTGAAAAGCAGGAGTTTCCAGAAGCTTTAGCAAGAGCATCTGGCCAGCTCAGGAGTCAACAGACACTGGAGAGAGTTCTTCAATTGGCATGGTGCCCTGGCTCTTCCAAAGTACACTTCAAAATAGAAACACTTAATTCCCTTTTCACACACAAGTTCATAAAGAGCACATGGGTCAGGTGAACAAGTGGATGTGAAGAGAGAACAGAATGGAAAGTATTCCTCATCCCTAACATGGAAACATTACCTCTCAGAGTACTTTCCCATGGCTTCCTGTATTTGACTTCATGTGGCATCCTTCTTAAGTTAAAAATTCTTTAATTCCTCAAATGTCAGGTACACCCATAATTCAATGTGAATAATTTAAATATGTATTGCCTTAATAATAATGTTAATAATAAAAATACACATTGAATTTTTTCATTGTCTTTGGAACATCTATGCCCTTTTGTTTAATAGCACTAACAGTTGAGTTGACTGAATGGCTGTTAGATTTCAGTCTTCAACAGATTTATCAGTCACTGAACTCTTTTATTAATCTCAGTTATAAGATATATTTGCTACTGAAGAGCAGAACAAGTTTATTCTTTTTGTAAATTAATTTATTTTAATTGGAGGCTAATTACTTTACAATATTGTAGTGGTTTTTGCCATACATTGACAAAAATCAGCCATGGGAGTACATGTATTCCCCATCCTGAACCCCCCTCCCATCCCCCTCCCCATCCCATCTCTCACTGTGTCGTCCCAGTACGCTGGCCCTGAGTGTCCTGTCTCATACATTGAACCTGGACTGGCGATCTATTTCACATATGGTAACACAAGTTTCAATGTTATTTCTCAAGTCATCCCACCCTCGCCTTCTCCCACAGAAGTCTGTTCTTTACATCTGTGTCTCTTTTGCTGTCTCATGTATAGCGTCACTGTTACCATCTTTCTAAATCCCATACATATGCATTTATATACTGTATTGGTGTTTTCATTCTGACTTACTTCACTCTGTATAATAGGCTCCAGTTTCATCCACCTCATTAGAACTGATTCAAATGCATTCTTTTTAATAGCCAAGTAATATTCCATTGTGAATATGTATCACAGCTTTCTTATCCATTCGTCTGCTGATGGACAGCTAGGTTGCTTCCATGTCCTAGCTATTGTAAACAGTGCTGCAATGAACACTGTGGTACATGTGTCTCTTTCAATTCTGGTTTCCTCGGTGGGTATGCCCCACAGTGGGATTGCTGGGCTATATGTCAGTTCTATTTCCAGTTTTATAAGGAATCTCCACACTGTTCTCCATAGTGGCTGTACTAGTTTGCATTCCCACTAACAGTGTAAGAGGGTTCTCTTTCCCCCACACCCTCTCCAGCATTTATTGCTTGTAGAATTTTTGATAGTAGCCATTCTGACTGGCATGAGATAGTACCTTATTGTGGTTTTGCTTTGCATTTCTCTGATAATGAGTGATGTTCAGCATCTTTTCATGTATTTGATAGCCATCTGTATGTCTTCTTTGGCAAAATGTCTGTTTATTTCTTTGGCCCATTTTTGATTGGGTCTTTTATTTTTCAGGAATTGAGCTGCATGAGACGCTTGTATATTTTTGAGATTTAATTCATTGTCAGTTGCTTCATTTGCTATTATTGTCTCCCATTCTGAACTTTCTTTCCACCTTGTTTATAGTTTCCTTCATTGTGCAAAAACTTTTAAGTTTAATTAGGTCCCATTTGTTTATTTTTGTTTTTATTTCCATTACTCTGGGAGGTGGGTCATAGATGATCCTGCTGTGGTTTATATCAGAGAGTGTTTTGCCTTTGTTTTCCAATAGAAGTTTTGTAGTTTCTTGTCTTACATTTAGATCTTTAATCCATTTGAGTTTATTTTTGTGTATGGTGTCAGAAAGTGTTCTAGTTTCATTCTTTTCCAAGTGGTTGACCAGTTTTCCCAGAACCACTTGTTAAAGAGATTGTCCTTCCTCCATTGTATATTCTTGCCTCCTTTGTCAAAGATAAGTTGTCCATAAATGTGTGGATTTATCTCTGGACTTTCTAGTTTGGTCCATTGATCTATATTTCTCTCTTTGTGCCAGTACCATACTGTCTTGATGACTTTAGCTTTGTAGTAGAGCCTGAACTCAGGCAGGTTGATTCCACTAGTTCCATTATTGTTTCTCAAGATTTCATTGGCTATTCGAGATTTTTTGTATTTCCATAAAAATTGTGAAATTCTTTGTTCTAGTTCTCTGAAAAATACCATTAGTAACTTGATAAGGATTGCATTGAATCTATAGGTTGCTTTAGGTAGTATACTCATTTTCAATATATTGATTCTTCTGATCCACGAACATGGTATATTTCTCCATCTATTTGTGTCCTCTTTGATTTCTTTATCAGTGTTTTATAGTTTTCTATATATAGGTCTTTTCTTTAAGTAGATTTATTTCTAAGTATTTTATTATTTCATTACAGTGGTGAATAGAATTGTTTCCTTAATTTGTCTTTCTGGTTTCTCATTGTTAATGTATAGGAATGCAAGGGATTTCTGTGTGTTAATTTTATATCCTGCAAGTTTGCTATATTTATTGGTTAGCTCTAGTAATTTTCTGGTGGTGTCTTTAGCATTTTTCTATGTAGAGGATTATGTCATCTGCAGACAGAGTTTTACTACTTCTTTTTAAATCTGGATTCCTTTTATTCCCTTTTCTTCTCTGATTGCTGTGGCTAAAACTTCCAAAACTATGTTTTGTAGTTTTATTTTGTTTGTTGTGTAACTCAATGAAACTGTGAGCCATGCCATGTAGGGTGACACAAGATGGACATGTCATGGTGTAGAGTTCTGACAAAACGTGGTCCACTGGAGAAGGGAATGGGAAACCACTTCAGTATTCTTGCCTTGAGAACCCGATGAACATTATGAAAAGTCAAAAAGATAGGACACTGAAAGATGAACTCCCTGCGTCAGTAGTTACCTAATATGCTACTGGAGAAATCAGTAGAGATCAGTGGAGAAATAACTTCAGAAAGAATGAAGAGATGGAGTCAAAGCAAAAACAACACCCACCTGTGGATGTGACTGGTGATGGAAGTAAAGTCTGATGCTGTAAAGAGCAATATTGTATAAGAAACAGGAATGTTAAGTCCATGAATAAAGGTAAATTGCAAGTGGTCAAAGAGGAGATGCTAAGAGTGAACATTGACATTGTAGGAATCAGCAAAATAAAGTGAACTGGAATAGGTGAATTTAATTCAGATGACCATTATATCTACTACTGTAAGCAAGAATCCCTTAGAAGAGAAGGAGTAGCCCTCATGGTCAACAAAAGAGTCTGGAATGCAGTACTTGGATGCAATCTCAAAAACTACAGAGTGACCTTTGTATCCAAGGCAAGTCATTCAATATCACAGTAATCCAAGTCTATACCCTGACCAGTAATGCTGAAGAAGCTGAAGTTGAAGTTTTCTATGAAGACCTACAAGACCTTCTAGAACTAATACCCCAAAAGATGCCCTTTTCATTACAGGGGGCTGGAATGCACAAATAGGAAGTCAAAAGATACCTGGAGTAACAGGCAAATTTGGCTTTGCAGTACAGAATAAAGCAGGGCAAAGGCTAATAGAGTTTTGCCAAGAAAATGCATTGGTCATAGCAAACACCCTCTTCCAGCAACACAAGAGAAGACTACACCTGGACATCACCAGATGGTCAATACTGAAATCAGACTGATTATATTCTTTGCAGCCAAAGATGGGAAAGTTCTGTATAGTCAGCAAAAACAAGACCAGAAGCTGACTATAGTTGAGACCATGAACTCCTTATTGCCAAGTTAGACTTAAACTGAAGAAAGTAGGGAAAACCACTAGACCATTCAGGCATGACCTAAATCAAACCCCTTATGACTATACAGTGGGAGTGATGAATAGATTCAAAAGATTAGATATGATAGACAGAGTGCCAAAAGAAATGGATGGAGGTTCATGGAATTGTACAGGAGGCAAGGATCAAGGTCATACCCAAGAAAAACAAATGCAAAAAGGTCATATGGTTATTGGAGGAGGCCTTAAAAACAGCTGTGAAAAGAGAAGACATGAAAGGCAATAGAGAAAAGGAAGGATATACCCATCTGAATGCAGAGTTCCAAAGAATAGCAAGGAGACATAAGAAAGCCTTCCTCAGTTATCAATGAAAAAAATAGAGGAAAACCATAGAATAGGAAAGACTAGAGATCTCGTCAAGAAAATTAGAGATACCAAGGGAACATTTCATGCAAAGATGGGCACAATACAGGACAGAAATGGTATGGACTTAACAGAAGCAGAAGATATCAAGAAGAGGTGGCAAGAATACACAGAAGAACTATACAAAAAAGATCTTCACAACACAGATAATCACGATGGTGTGATCACTCACCTAGAGCCAGACATCCTGGAATGGGACGTCAATTGGGCCTTAGGAAACATCACTATGAACAGAACTAATGGAGACAATGGAATTTCAGTTGAGCTATTTCAAATCCTAAAAGATGATGCTGTGAAAGTGCTGCACTCAATATGCCAGCAAATTTTGAAAAGTCAGCAGTGGCCATAGAACTGGATAAGGTCAGTTTTCATTCCAATCCCAAAGAAAGGCAATGTCAAAGAGTACTCAAACTACTGCACAATTGCACTCACCTCACACACTAGTAAAGTAATGCTCATAATTCTACAAGCCAGGCTTCAACAATACGTGAACTGTGAAGTTCCAGATGTTCAAGCTGATTTAGAAAATCCACAACAGATCAAATTGCTAAAATCCATTGGATTATCAAAAAAGCAAATGAGTTGCAGAAAAACATTTAAGTTCAATAAAAGTTCCAATAAAAGTTCTGCTTTATTGGCTATGCCAAAATCTTTGACTGTGTGGATCATAATAAACTGTGGAAAATTCTGAAAGAGGTGTGAATACCAGACCACCTGACCTGCCTCTTGAGAAATCTGTATGCAGGTCAGGAAGCAACAGATAGAACTGGACATGGAACAAAGGACTGTTTCCAAATAGGGAAAGGATTACATCAAGGCTGTAAAATGCTGGGTTAGATGAAGCAAAATCTGTAATCAAGATTTCTGAGAAAAATATCAATAACCTCAAGTACACAGATAACACCATCCTTATGGCAGATAGCAAAGAAAAATGAAAGAACCTCTTGATCAAAGTGGAAGAGAGAGTGAAGAAGTTGACTTAAAACTCAATATTCTGAAAACTAAGATCATGGCATCTGATACCATCACTTCATGGCAAATAGATGGGGAAACGATTGAAACAGTGACAGACTTCATTTTGGGGGGCTCCAAAATCACTGCAGATGGTGACGGAAGCCATGAAATTAAAAGACACTTGCTCCTTGGAAAAGTTATGACCAACCTAGACAACATATTAAAAAGCAGAGACATTACTTTGCCAACAAGTTCTATCTAGTCAAAGCTATGATTTTTCCAGTAGTCATGTATGGATTTGAGAGTTGGATTATAAAGAAAGCTAAGCACTGAAGAATAGATGCTTTTGAACTGTAGTGTTGGAGAAGATTCTTGAGAGTCCCTTGGACTGCAAGGAGATCCAACCAGTCCATCCTAAATGAAATCAGTCCTGAATATTCATTGGAAGGGCTGATTTCGAAGCTGAATTTCCGATACTTTGGCCACCTGCTGCGAAGAACTGACATTTGAAAAGACCCCAATGCTGGGAAAGATTGAGGGCAGGAGGAGAAGGGGATGACATAGGATGTGATGGTTGTATGGCATCACCGGCTCAATGGACATGGGTTTGGGTGAACTCAGGGAGTTGGTGGTAGACAGGGAGGACTGGCGTGCTGCGGTGGATGGGGTCACAAAGAGCCGGACAGGACTGAATGACTGAACTGAACTGAACTGATGCAAAGAACTGACTCGTTTGAAAAGACCCTGATGCTGGGAAAGATTGAAGGCAGGAGGAGAAAGGGACGACAGAGGATGAGATGGTTGGTTGGCATCACTGACTCAATGGACATGAGTTTGAGTACATTGTGGATGTTGGCGATGGACAAGGAGGGAGGCCTGGCCTGCTTCAGTCCATGTGGTCACAAAGAGTAGGACAAGAGCCAATGACTGAACTGAACTGGACTAAACTGTTGAGATGGATGCCATGATCTTAAAGTTTTATGACAGTTGAGTTTTAAGCCAGCTTTTTCACACTCCTCTTTCACTTTTATCATGTGACTCTTTAGTTCTTTGCTTTCTGCTATAAAGAGGGTGTCATCTGCATATCTGCTCCTGTTGCTGCTGCTAAGTAGCATCAGTCGTGTCTGACTCTGTACGACACCATAGATGGCAGCCCAACAGGCTCTTCCATCCATGGAATTTCCCAGGCAAGAGCTCTGGACTGGGTTGCCATTGCCTTCATCCTTGCATATCTGAGGATATGCATATTGATATTTCTCCCGGCAATCTTGATTCCAGCTTGTGCTTCAGCCAGCCAGCCATTTCACATGATGTACCCCACATATAAGTTAAGTAATCGGGGTGACGATATACAGCCTTGACGTACTCCTTTCCCTATTTGAAACCAGTCTGTTGTTCCATGTCAGGTTCTAACTGTTGCTTCTTGAGCTGCATACAGATTTCTCAGGAGGCAGGTGAGGTAGTCTGGTAATCCCATCTCTTGGAGAATTTTCCGCAGCTTGTGATTTACACAGTCAAAGGCTTTGGTGTAATCAATAAAGCACACAGCCACCTAGTTTTAAAGTCATCTATGTGTATGGTAGGGGGGAGCATATTTCTGACACTTCAGTCCAATATATATTTTGCAGGCATGCTTTGTGGTCTAGAATCTGAATTTTTTGTTTTTCAACAAGTATTTTTGGTTCTGTTTGTGTGTGTGTATGTGTGCGTGTGTGTGCTTGCACTGGTGTACATGCACGCATGCTCAGTAGCTCAGTCGTTTCCGACTGTTTGTGATCCTTTGCCTGTAGCTGGCCAGGCTCCTCTGTCCATGGAGTTTTCTGTGCAGGAACAGTGGAGTTGTTTGCCAAACTACTTATGATTAATTCAAATTGGTTCACCTCTTCAAACACACAAGGGACCATTTTGGTAACAGTTCAGCCTTTGTTTCTTTTCTCTGGCACTGTCCCCAAATGTGAGTTAATACTACTTGATGTAGCAATGTTCATACTGTGATTTATGCCTTTGGAATAAACAAATTCATTATATTTTTATCATAATTTAACATATCACATGTACAGATGGCTAGTTCATTTGATTAAGGGATATTTCTAATTGGGAGAATATTGCTAATCATAATAAGTCCACTTCTGCATTATTGATTTCTTAATGATCATTTTAACTTTTTAAGCAAATAAGTTCATTACTCAAGCTTTGTTTTCCTCCTTCATTATTTAAACATTTCTTAATATTTATGTGCAACATGAAGCACAGCTATATTTTCCACAGATAGAGGAAGAACAAGAGAGACTAATTCCTTGCTGTCATCAAACTTACATTCTAATGTTGGTGTACTAAGTGTCATTGCATGATATGTATATGTGTGTATAAAGTCACATATATATTCCAGCTTAAGAATAATGGAAGGGAAAACATAGATAAAAGTATAATGTCTTCTATTTAAAAAAAAAAAAGAAATTTTTCAATTAAAAGTTATTAGGGATGAAAACAATGGACAGCCTCATCCAATATAGGCAGTAGTAAAATAGCATTAGAACATAAATTGTTTCTGTTCACAATTTATATACTAGAAATTAATTTGGTAGTCTACATCAAAATACCCCTAATTTTCCTTGAGTTATTTTATTTTTTGTAGAATTTATATATAGATTATAGCAAGAGAAATGTGAATGATTGGATGGCAAAAGATGTTTATTTGCATCCACAGTATATTTTTAAAATACTCAAAAATAAGTGTTGTGATACAAAGTATGCTATGTTCACATAATTAAATACTGTTAATTTATTTTCAATTTATTTATCTGTGCCATGAGCTCCAAGGGCTCATGGATCTTATCTCTGAAATAAGATGTAAAAATTTTTAAAAATCAGTTGGATTAGGTCAGAAAGATGCAGTTTATGTAATTTCATAAATGTGGATCATAGGTTACTGAAAAAATATTTCTACTGGTATTTTGACGTTCAATATGCTTCTGAAATAGCTCTTCATTTCATACTATAATTATTTTTGTCAAGTTGGAAAGTTCACTTTATTCTGTCTTCTGGAGTAGAATTTAGTCAAAAGTTGGTAAATATAAGTAGACAAATATTTTTTTAAAAATAGCACCTTAGACAAAACTTGCTAAACATAAGACTGCAACCTTTGTGAGAATGGAAGCTGACTACAGAACCACAGTGAATGCAGCTATTGTAAAGGATTCACAGGCACTTCACACTTGTCAGGGTTGGTGGCTGATCTAGATAGATTTAATTCTATACTTCTATGAGTTTTCATTGGTTTAAAGACAAAGATGAGAAATAGCCTTTTCTCATAGACATAAGAGCTTTTGATTAATTTTTGGTTCTGTCCCAATCTGCTTATGCTAGTACATACAGAAATTCATTACTGCAATTTAAAGGAAAAAAATAAATCTTCATTTTTAGTTCTTTCTAATGCTATTCCAGTAAATATGGGCAGCAGAAATTAATTTTGTATTGTATTTTTACCGTGGTGGTCAACTTTTTGCTTACAAATAGGAAAGAGTTGAATGGAGAAGTCATTTTACTCTTCACAAGATTCTTCTGGATTACTAATTAGAATGCTACAGCAGGAGGGTATTTTATTTTAGTTCCATTTTAATAAATGAGTAAATGTTATCCCTGACACTATAATTCTGACTCCTTTGAGCATCTGACTGAGAATTTACTACTAATACCAAAAGAGATAACCTAGGTGACTAAATTAACACTGTAAATAACTTTATTTATTTATTTTTTTTCTAAACCAGAGGTTTAATTAACCTCTGCCCTTTCTGTTTGCTGATGAATGGCTTGCCTATCCTGAAGAGCTAGCGTCTTCACTAAGCAGCAGCATCATTTCTTCAAAGTTTTACTGGCCTCTGTTACTCTTACAGGTAATTTACAGTCACTGAAATAGTTTTTCAAAATAACTGAAAAAAAAAAAAATAACCTACCTATACTATACTATCTTATGAGGACTCAAAGAATTTTATTTTTTATTTTTTTTTTAATTTTTTTAATTTTATTTTTTTTTCATTTATTTTTATTAGTTGGAGGCTAATTACTTTACAATATTGTAGTGGGTTTTGTCATACATTGAAATGAATTAGCCATGGATTTACATGTATTCCCCATCCCGGTCCCCCCTCCCACCTCCCTCTCCACCCGATCCCTCTGGGTCTTCCCAGTGCACCAGGCCGGAGCACATGTGTCATGCATCCAGCCTAGGCTGGTGATCTGTTTCACCCTAGATAAATACATGTTTTGATGCTGTTCTCTTGAAACACCCCACCCTCGCCTTCTCCCCCAGAGTCCACAAGTCTGTTCTATACATCTGAGTCTCTTTTTCTGTTTTGCATATAGGGTTATCGTTACCATCTTTCTAAATTCCATATATATGTGTTAGTATACTGTAATGGTCTTTATCTTTCTGGCTTACTTCACTCTGTATAATGGGCTCCAGTTTCATCCATCTCATTAGAACTGACTCAAATGAATTCTTTTTAATGGCTGAGTAATATTCCATGGTGTATATGTACCAGAGTTTCCTCATCCATTCATCTGCTGATGGGCATCTAGGTTGCTTCCATGTCCTGGCTATTATAAACAGTGCTGCGATGAACATTGGGGTGCACGTGTCTCTTTCAGATCTGGTTTCCTCAGTGTGTATGCCCAGAAGTGGAATTGCTGGGTCATATGGCAGTTCTATTTCCAGCTTTTTAAGGAATCTCCACACTGTTCTCCATAGTGGCTGTACTAGTTTGCATTCCCACCAACAGTGTAAGAGGGTTCCCTTTTCTCCACACCCTCTCCAGCATTTATTGCTTGTAGACTTTCGTATAGCAGCCATCCTGACTGGCATGTAATGGTACCTCATTGTGGTTTTGCTTTGCATTTCTCTGATAATGAGTGATGTTGAGCATCTTTTCATGTATTTTTTAGTCATCTGTATGTCTTCCTTGGAGAAATGTCTGTTTAGTTCTTTGGCCCATTTTTTGATTGGGTCATTTATTTTTCTGGAGTTGAGCTGGAGGAGTTGCTTGTACATTTTTGAGATTTCAACAAATTTTAATATACTATTTAGCAAACTTTTCAGTATCATTTTCTACAAATTTACAACCTGACTTCACATACAAGAAGCTATAAGTTTAACAGAATTTTTAATTACACTGAGTTCCATGAACACCCCACAGCTCATTCTAAGCACAGGCAATAATAATTTCATTCTATTACAGTACAATTTGCCATACAACAAAATAATTTAGAAAATGAAGTAATTTGCAGATAACAGTTAAAGTATAAAAACACTGTTTCGCTGTTAAGAATTATCCTACCCTGCTTAAAAAAAAAAAAAAAAAGATAATTTTTGTCTTTTTTTTTTTCTCAAAACAGGATAGTTTTTTCAGCTTCCAAAGGGATTTACAATCTTTCTAATCACAATATAAAGCTTTCTGTTAGATAGGTTTAACTCCTTTTTATCTAGAAAAATTATTATTTTTTGATCAACAGACGAATCAGACAAATGCCAATTTAAAAAATCATCTCTGAAGTCATGCAGGTGATGAGGGAAAAGGACTGGGGCTGAGTTAGTGTTGAGGGGAACCTCTGATTTTTGAAAAGGTCATGTATGAGTGTATTTAACTGGGTCTATATAATTACAGAAGCATCAGAGGCTTTGCTGTCAATGATTTCTGCAACATTTCAAAATAAATAAAACTTGAGTTTCAGGACCTAAACCTTAAGTTTAATATAAGAGATCCTAAGGAAGCCAAGTCAGTATGTATGGAGGGGCTGAGGGTACAGGGAAGAGTTGGTAAGACACCTAACAGGGACAAGGTCTAGAGAACCATAATGATATTAAACAGTATTTCAAGGTAGTATGGCTATGAATTCTATGTTAGATCAATAAACATATCCTGATACTTCTTAATGCATCTAAAGTAAAATATCTACATTTAAAGATATTATTTCATGCTGTGCTTGTCAGAACTTTGTTGGACAGATAGAACATGTACAATCTATGACACATGCAGCTTAAATATCTTACCTAGAAGTCCATTACAAGGAGTACCCCTTTCTTAATGATTACTTTTCCTGATGTATTCCAGGGATAGGATGGTAATATAGTAATGTCTTCATCATGTCCTACCTCAAAAAAAAAAATCTATATTTTTATTCTGTCAAGAAAGTCAACTTCACACAAATGTTTGATTTTTCACTATATTGTTTTAATATTCTAATCCATGCACTACCTCTGTGAGTTATAAAAGTTTGTTTCAATGTGTTTACAATGGATGAATAAGGAGAATGTAGTTTGTGTACTTTGAGCTGTGTATATTTGTGATAACAATTCTAAATAAGTTATTTACCTATGCACTGTTCTGCATTCCCCCATGTAAATAATACTGAAATGTGTAGAGAAGGTCTCACTTTCTGGCATTAAGACAGAGATAAACAGAGTAAGTATCTTAAATCACAAGATAAAGTTCTTCCTCTACCTTAAAAAAGTGATACAAAATACCCTTAAAACTTTGTAGATATGCCTTTCAACAAGAATCAGTTGAACTCAGAGCTGCATTCATCCGGGTGAATGTTTTTAAATTTTACCTTCTCCTTCACACAAAGTACAAACTGATATATTCTTCAGATTCACATCATCTCTTTCTTACTCTAAATATGCAGCCAACTCTGACATTTGGATTTAATGAAATTTTGATGATGACCAATGGGTGCCCAAAATATAAATTTTAAGAAACTGCCAAAATAAGACCAGTCAGCTAAATAATTCTCAGGCAATCTGGCAAGATAATATAAATGCCAAGACATATTATATGTATTTTTTGGAAAACAAGTAAAAATTAAAGAAAAATTAGGTATTGGGAAGCTCAAAATCATTTATGAGAGATTCAATTCAGTTCAATTCAGTCGCTCAGTTGTGTCCGACTCTTTGCAATCCCATTAACTGCAGCATGCCAGGCATCCCTGTTCATCACCAATTCCTGGAGTCTACCCAAACCCATATCCATTGAGTCAGTGATGCCATCCAACCATCACTTCCTCTGTCGTCCCCTTCTCCTCCTGCATTCAATCTTTCCCAGCATCAGGGTCTTTTCAAATGAGTCAGCTCTTCGAATCTGGTGGCCAAAGTATTGGAGTTTCTGCTTCAGCATCAGTCCTTCCAATGAACACCCTGGACTGATCTCCTTTAGGATGGACTGGTTGGATCTCCTTGCAGTCCAAGGGACTCTCGAGTCTTCTCCAACATCACAGTTCAAAAGCGTTACTTGTGTTCACATGGATCTCTCTACTAAGACAGTTTTTCACTGAGTCCTTAGAGAAAAGGCCAACAGTTTGAAAATTACATTATAATTTTTCTGTATATAGCAAAGAATTTATAAATTTAGTATTTTCTACCACATTCCAAAAGTGATATAAGACATGAGAAGTTTATTTTAGAGGCAGACTCCATTAATTTGCAAAACTGTAAAAGAAAAGAATGAGATGATAATCAACTTTACTGGATTAATACAGATATTAGATAAAGTCATCTGTATTTTATAGTGTTGAGAGAAAAGAACTAAGAGAAAAAATAAAGATGTGGGTTGAAAAATAAGAGTTTGAACTTTAGTAATAAGGGAACATTGAAGAACTTGATGGAGATCTCAAAATCAGTTCAGAATTTAAGAAAACCTCAAATGAACAATGTACTAAAAAGTGAAATTTGAAAATATGTAATGGAAATCTTGGATATTCACCACTTACTTGAAACATTTGACCTAAGACAATTAAATGAGAGTGAATTTCATATTTAATATTTACTTACATGACATGTGTTACCTCATTAGTGAAAATGATGATATGTTGAGGAATTTTGCACATTTCCATGACAGGTGTTCATTGTTAGTAATAATATAAAATATATAGTTATAGTTTTCAAATTTAAGAAAATTAAGTTAGCATGTATTAGTTCCACATGGGCTTTGCCCCAAGGAATAATTACATAACATCTGTTGGTGTGAATTAATCACTGATGAACTCTGTTTATCAAGATGCCCAGGTGTTCTTTTAACTAGACATTAAACTTACCTAGGGAACGAAATCACTACCACCAGGGGATTCTCTATATGCTATCCTGAGGCTTAGTGTTACACATCAGATATTCTTTGGTAATGAAGGAAGAGAGATCACCAACAAGCTTGATTTTTTGAGGATTGTTCATCTTAGGGTAAAGACTGCTAACATCTTTGTAACAAATTAACAGTAGGAGTTGAGACAACCATACATTTTTTACCATTGAGGCTATTCTAGAAAGACATAGATCACAATGCATTTATTCAAACATTCTGGGAATAGGAAGGATAATCAAATTACCAATCTAGTTTTTCATACCATATAGCACATCATACATTGCCTATCCATTGATGCATTAACACCTTTCCATACCACATATCAGTATTCACTAAGTAAGAAGTAAGTATATTCTGAAATCTTAATATTTGCCATGTATTGTTTTAATGTTTTGGAGATATAGTGAAGAAGAGATGTCCCCAAACTTGGAGTGCTTTGAAATTCAGTGTGAGATTTCCTTATCAACTACTATAAAGGCAAATAATTGAGAACCAAAAGCAAAAACACAACAGAACTAATATCTTAGTAATTTGCATGGTTTGGACTTGACAGAGAAACATCCAGCATCTTGTTTTCCATGCATATCCCTAAATGTCAAATCTGTAATATGTTTCTGATGTCTGTACTTTCAATAGAGGAAAACAAACATGTGTGTGTGTGTGTGTGAGTTATTGATTCATTCAGTAGAGCAATATATAAGATCATACATCCTCCTCTATTTTAATAAGCACTCATAGCTTTGAGAAAAATAATTTGTTACTTGTGCCAAGGTAAGTCACTTCAGTCATGTCCAACTCTTTGTGATCCTATGGGTGGTAGTCCACCAGGCTCCTCTGTCCGTGGGATTCTCCAGGCAAGAATACTGGAGTGGGTTGTCATGCCCTCCTCCACGGGATCTTCCCAACTCAGGGACTGAACCCGCATCTCTTAAATCTCCTGCACTGGCAGGTGGGTTCTTTACCACTAGTGTCACCTGAGGAGCCAAAGAAATGTAAAAACTTAATATATCCCAGTGATATACTTGGGTCTGTTATAAAACTAGAACCAATGTGTCAGATGTTGGTGGAATTTCATATCCATCTCTCATCTTTGCCTTCTCTTTGCTTATGGGCCTTAGTTTTTCTTACTGAAATTTGGCTACCTTAATGTATCATAAATACACAAAAGCTACTAACAGTAACTTTCCCTAAATCTTACTATTCCATGTTGGAAAAAGGTTACTTATACATTTTTCACAGTATTTCAGATAGAATTTTTCATAAAATTTTAAATATTTGTCTCAATATTAGGCAACATATAACTCCTTGATAGGTAAAACACGTACATTTAAGTGGTTAATTTTATAGGGTCCCTCTACTGCTTAACTAAACAGAGTAGTTAGATATGCATTGAAGGAACATGAAGTAGTTTGTTGTTTATCTCTAGTCATATTTCACTCTCTTTTGAAGATTTGTAGAGTTACACTCCATAGTGTGAAATTACATGCTAAATATAAACCAAGTTTACAGACATGGTGCAGATATGCATATGATTTATTATTAAACTTTAGAACAATCTGCTGGGTAGGCATAATTATTTTCATGTTATGTATAAGGAAACAGAGATTCAGATATTTGAGGTGGTTTTTCCAAGTCCATGTAACTGTAGACTACTGCTGGTACAGCCTTTTCTGAATTGCTCTATTTTCCTCAGTGTTGCAAAAAGAAAAAAACAACCCTCCCCCCAAGAAACACTCTTTTCTATTACCTAAAAAACTTGCAAAGTCAATGTTCTTACACTGGAAAGCAAATGGATGAAAAATTCAAAGCAAATGGATGGATGAAAAATGATATATTCCATAGTTATAAATTATCTTGAAATATTTATTTCCCTTTAATTGATATCCCATATACTGCCCCTTTGGTATTCATTTCAACAAATGCAAAATCCACTTAAAAATTTGATGCCAGAGTATACTATGCTGCTTCAGGGGTCACTGCAAAAGTTTATCAGTTTGTTTAAGATTAACTAAAAAGTTAATCTACTCTGAAATTGTATAAACATCCAACCATAGATTTTTTACTATTTTAGGAAAGGTTAGCATAAGCTTTTATTATAATTACTTACATTATTAACATGTAAGTGATTAGCTGTAAAAATTTCAAAAGATTATATCTATAAGAAAATATTTTGAAAAGGAATTAACAAGATTGCCCATGAAAACACCATAAATGGGAAATTTCACTACTAGGAGAAAATTGTCTTGAGTAAAAATCATCATTTCTGACAGAATTTTGTAAAAGGCAACTGAAAAGATATAATAATGGATTATGATAAAAGGAATACTAGGTTGATTTCATTAATGAAATATGCCCAAAGAATTAACTTCATCATTTTTTTTCCCTATTGAGAATAGATTTTAAACTTTTTTTTTCTTTTTTCAGTAAATGATACATTAAGAAAGATATGTACTTTTCTTTCCTAAGCATGAAACGCATGGCCCACTTCAGAGAGAAAAAAAAAAAAAGAGAAGAAGAAAAAAACTGATGTTTTAAGATAAACAAGATGTTTATGGCAAATTAGTTACTTTGATAAGAGATATTAATATGCAATCAACCTTGAACAACACAGATTTAAACTGTGTGGGTCCACTTATATGCAGATATTTTTCAATAAATACATTGTACAGTACTACACTGTCCATAAATGATTGAATTTGAGGATGTGAAAGTGTAGGTATAGAGGGCCAACTGTAAAGTTATATGTGAATTTTCCACTGCATGGAAAGTCAGTGCCCCTAACACATATAAAATGCCCACACCATGCCCTAGATTGAGACAGTATCAGTTCTACATAAATGCATGCATATGTATTGTATTCTTCCTAGCCAGTTTACTGGATAATCAGGAGAAACTTAAGGAAATCCAATCTACTGGAGAATTTTTTTTTTATTTCAGTGAGGTATAATTGACATACAACATTATATTACTTTCAAGTGCCCAACATAGTGATTCAATATTTTTATTTATATATTGTGAAATTATTATCACAATAAGTCTAGTTAACATTCATAAACATATGGACATTTCAATTTTTTTCTTATGATGAGGACTTTTAAGATTTACTCTATGTGCAACTTTCAAATATGCAATAAAGTATTATTAACTATAGTTACCATGCTGTACATCCCTTACCTTTATATGACTAGAAGATTGTACCTTTTCACATCCTTCATCTCTTGCAGTCATCATCAATCTCTTGGGAGAATTGTCTTTAATGTTCAGGATGCTGGTTTTTTGTCCTACTCAGGGCTTCAGCTGATTGGATGAGGTTCACCCACATTATGGTGGGTTCAGGCTTTACTCAAATTCTGATTTAAATCTCAAGATTTGGGGGATAACTGAATGATCTAAATTTTTTGGAGATTAAAAGTTACCAACAGGGGAAATTTGAACCATGGCTTGCTCTTTATCTTAGTGAGATGACACTGGCCAATATTTCTTAAACCCTCCTCAGTGCAAGACATTTCATGGAGAGTTCCAACAAACACAACAATTCAAACTCCTAACATTGATCTAAAAACTTCTTTTGTTAAAACCATTCTTTCCAAAATAGCAATTGCATTGTTTAAGTATTTGAAGACCTTACTATAGAGCTTGACTACATCCTTAATGTCACCTAGTTATCATCCCTCTTTAATAGGTTTTAATTTTTTTTAATGGTAATCTCATCTGAGAACACTCTCACCAAAAAAAATCCAGAATAATGTTTGACCAAATAGCTGAGCAATGTACGGACCAGTCAACTTGACAAACAAAATTAACCATCACAAGTCTATCCCTTGTCAACTTGGCACCCATATACATCTCCTTAAAGTGTATTTAATCTCCAAATAAAAATAATGACAAGGTCATACTTCCACCTGACATGATACAACTATCCTGCATACAACTAAAAATTATTTCGCTCTTCCCCAGAATAAGAGACAAAGTTCTTAACTGAGGTTGCCTCTCTGACATCCCAAAACTTAAGTACTATATCCAAAGTCAATATATTTTATGTTACATAAGGGGATAAGAAATATCATTTTCCATACATATTTGTTTTTGTTGTTTAGCTGCTAAATCATATCTGACTCCCTGTGATGCTATGAACTGCAGCATGCAGGCTTCCCTATTCTTCACTATCTCCCTGAGTTTGCTCAAACTTTTTGTCAATGGATATCATTGAGTTGATGATACTATCCCACCATTTCATTCTCTGTCACCTCTTTTCCTCCTGCCCTCAATCTTTCCCAGAATCTGGTAAGTTGGTCCTTTGCATCACGTGGCCAAAGTATTAGAGCTTCAGCATCAGTCTTCCCAGTGAATATTCAGGGTTGATTTCCTTTAGGATTGACTGGTTTGATCTCCTGGCCGTCCAAGCAACTCTCAAGAATCTTCTCCAGCATCACAGTTTGAAGGCATCAGTTCTTCAGCACTCAGCCTTCTTTCCGGTCCAACTCTAACATCCATACATGACTACTGGAAAAACAATAGCTTTGACTATATTTTGTTGGCAAAGTAATGTCTCTGCTTTTTAATATGCCGTCTACTTTTATGATAGCATTCATCCTAGAAGCAGTGATTTTGGAACCTGACAAAAGAAAATCTGTTACTGCTTCCACTTTTTCCCCATTATTTGCCATGAAGTGATGGGACTAAATTTCAGTATCTTCATTTTTTGACTGTTGAATTTCAAGCCATCTTTTTCACTCTCCTCTTTCACTGTCATCAAGAGGCTCCTTAGTCCCTCTCTGCTTCCTGCCATTAGGGTGTTATCATCTGCATATCTGAGGTTATTGATATTTCTCCCAGTAATCTTGATTCCAGCTTGTGATTCATCAAGCCCAGAGTTTCTCATGACATACTCTCTGCATATAAGTTAAATAAGCCAGATGACAATATAAAGCCTTGACATACTCCTTTCCCAATTTTGAACCAGTTCATTGCTCCATGTCCAGTTCTAACTGTTGCTTTCCTGACTTGCATACAGGCTTCTCAGGAGGCAGGTAAGGTGGTCTGGTAGTCCCATCTCTTTAAGAATTTTCCACAGTTTGTTGTGATTCACACAGTCAAAGGCTTTTGAATATTCAATGAAGCAGAAGTAGATGTGTGTTGGTTTTTTTCCCCCCTGGAATTCCCTTTCTTTTTCTATGATCCATTGTGTTTTGGCAATTTGATCTCTAGTTCCTCTGCTTTTTTTAAACCCAGCTTTTACATCTGGAAGTTCTTGGTTTATGAACTGTTGAAGTCTAGCTTGAAGGATTGTGAGCATTACCTTGCTAGCATGTGAAATGAGTGCAATTGCACAGTAGTTAGAACATTGCTTGGCACTGCTCTTCTTTGGCATCGGAATGAACATATTCTAGACAAATTTAGGAGGAAATCTTCATGACAATTACATTTCTTGTTTCTGTAACTGGCCATGTAGTCATAGCTGGTATTCATAACTATCTTTTTCCAATAGCCATTCCATATTCTCTTTGCCTTAAGGAAGCACTTCAACAAGTCACGGTTCTTCACCTTGTGAGGTGACCCAAACCTTCATCCCTGAAGTGTCTGGGACATTGGTAGTCCAGCCCGGATTCGGTGTTGTAGTTTTACACTGATTTTAATCACACAGTAAGGCAGTAGATAGATGGGCTCTAGGTTAGACATTAATAACTGGCCTACTATTCATATTTCATTGGGAAGGAAGAAGCAGGCCTCACAGTGAATGTTTACCACTAGCCTCCTGTTTGCACTTCCTGAGATAAGATATAGGTGGGACTCGAGTTGAGGAATTTACATTCAGCCTCCTGTTGGCTCTCCAGAATGGAAGTAACAACAGAAACCAAGTAAATAGCCAGTCTTTGTCTCTTGTATACACCTCAAGGTAATAGTCATGGCAATAGTCAAGTTAATAGTCATGGCAAGGATAAAGAAGGTCAAAACTCTGTTTTAGTAAAGGATTAAGGGAACCCCACTTCCTGCCTTTTTTGGGAAAAGAGAGACACTATGCATGCACAGAGAGGCTCCCCAGGGTCAAAAGTCAGGGGATAAGTCCAGGCCAAATGAGTCTTGCTCTTCCCAGAAGCCTTCACTTTGAGATCCATCTTGGCTGAGGAGTGCATGTGCAGGACCTCAGAGGAGAGTCCTGAGACCAACTTGCCAATGAGGGACAAAGCAAGATAATTTGCCTGAGGGAAGATAAAGATCAGGAAAACTACCCATTTATAAAGGATTTAATTTTTCCAAAGGTGCAATTCTCTCTCTGAGCTTGCCAGTGCACCTTTCTGCATGTAATTTTCTTTTCAACTAACTTACCTCTTGGTACCTTCTGAATTTGTTCTTGACTTAGGCAGGCAAGGGCTAGAGACTCTAGCCTAACTGCTGGCCCTTGTGGTTCAGTGGTTAGGACTCTCAGTCCAGGAAACTAACATCTTGCTTCCAGCTGCTGCTTACTGCTGTGTGCATCTGCAATCAAGGGTGCAGTAAGGCTGACAGACACCTTGGGTCTTCTGTATTATATTCTTCCTTAGTTCTACTGTGGGGTAGTAGCCTGATTTCCCTATGGTAGTCAGAATTAATCATCCAAGCCAGCATGATAACTCCCTTCTTTCCCATTGATTTGGAGGCATGAGAAGCCCAATAGAGGCTGAGTGGCAGTTAATTTTCAGTTCAATAAATCATTGTTATGTCTCCTGGTGGAAACATCCTTCCTTTTGGAACTAAGACCCCGAGACTAGCAGAGTTAAGGTTACAAGGACAAGAAGTGCACATTTGCAAGTGAGTCACTAACCAAATAGTAAGTGGTGCTGCTCTCATTTTTGCCCCTCGGTTCCTAAACTTAAGGGAGAAACAGCACCAAATATTTGATGCTGATTTACAGCATTTACCTCCTCCTGGAGAACACAGTCATAGTTCCTTATCCAGAGCTGTAACTGAGAGTCCCTTTGTGACAAAAGAAATGTATATTTCATCTATGTCCTTGTTTTCTTGCATACAGCTCCTAAAACCCTTGGAATTTCTCAAGTAATGTGTCTTTTTATGCTAATGAGATGACTGAGTGGGGCTTGAAGGGGGCTGCTTGAAGGATGGGGGAATGGTTGCCAGGGGAAACAGTTATATAGATAAAGGGTTGAAGTTTTCAGCCCTTCTCTGCATCCTCTGTTGATGGACAGGGGCTGGAGGTGGAACTGATCACTAACAGATATTGATTTAATCTTTCACACTCACATAAACAAATCTCCATAACAAGCCCTAGCTAAACGGGCTGAGAGAGCTTCTCGGTAGGCAAACACTTAAGGGGCTGGGGCTGTGGCAGAGCGGGATGGAAGGGCAACCTTCCTTCCCACATGCCTGACCCTATGTATTTCTTACTTTTGGTGGTTTCTGAGTTATAGCCTTTGTAATAAGTGGGTCATTTCTTAAGAACACATAAATATGTGAAGTCTAATTGATAGGGTCCACATGGGGTCTCACTGATAAGATGTCTCCTCGCAAACAAAGAATAAATCACAGTGATCCTTGAGACTGACCAAATTTCCCAAACGGCATCCTGTTATCTCACTGGCACCTATTTTTTCTGACTACGTGACCATCCCTTTGGAGAAGTTTTCATTGGTGGGGTATAAGAAGGACCCCGTCAGAAAGGGAGGATGCTGGTTCTTCTTAAGAGCGTCACACTCTCTTTTCCCTCTAATAAATTTCCCTTTTCTTGCCTGACTGCCTGGGTTGCTCTCTTTTTATTTTCACTCACCTAACACTAATTACATGGACTACTTACTATTTCACATTCATAAATGGAGAATATAATACCTTTCTACCTTAGGAAGCATCACTATGAGCAAAGCTAGTGGAAGTGATAGAATTCCAGCTGAGCAATTTCAGTCCTAAAAGATGATGCTCTTAAAGTGCTCCACTCAATATGCCAGCAAATTTGGAAAATTCAGCAGTGGCCACAGGACTGGAAAAGTTCAGTTTTATTCCAATCCTAAAGAAAGGCAATGCCAAAGAATGTTCAAACTACTGCACAATTGCACTCATCTCACACACTAGCGAAGTAACACTCAAAGTTCTCCAAGCCAGGCTTCAACAGTACATGAACTTCCAGATGTTCAAGTTGTATTTAGAAAAGGCAGAGGAACCAGAGATCAAATTACCAACAATTGCTGGATCATAGAAGCAAGAGAAACATCTGCTTCATTGACTATGCTAAAGCCTGACTGTGGTGATCACAAAAAACTGTGGAAAATTCTTAAAGAAATGGGATATCAGACCACCTTACCTGCTTCCTGAGAAACCTGTATGAAGATCAAGAAGCAACAGTTAGAACTGGACATGAAACAACAGACTGGTTCAAAATTGGGAAAAGAGTACATCAAGGCTGTGTGTTGTCACCCTGCTTATTTAACTTATGTGCAGAGTACATCATGAGGAATGCTGGGCTCAGTGAATCACAAGCTTGAATCAATATTGCTGGGAGAATTATCAGTTACTTCAGATATGCAGATGACACCACCCTAACTGCAGAAAACAAAAAGGAACTAAAGAACTGGTTGATGAATGTGAAAGAGAAGAGTGGAAAAGCTGGTTTAAAACTCAGCATTCAAAAACCAGGATCATGGCATCCAATCCCATCAGTTCAAGGCAAATAGATGGGAAAACACTGGAAACAGTGACAGGCTTTATTTTCTGGGGCTCCAAAATCACTGCAGATGGTGACTGTAGCCATGAAATTAAAAGGCAATTGCTCCTAGGAAGAAAAGCTATGAGAGTTGAACCATAAAGAAGGCTGAATGCCAAAGAATTGGTGCTTTTGAACTGTCATGTTAGAGAAGACTCTTGAGAGTCCCTTGAACTGCAAGGAGATCAAACCAGTCAATCCTAAAGGAAATCAATCCTGAATACTCATTGGAAGGACTGATGCTAAAGCTCCAATACTTTGGCCATCTGATGCAAAGAGCTGACTCATTAGAAAAGACTGATGCTGGGAAAGATTGAAGGCAGAATGAGAAAGTGATGACAGAGCATGAGATGGTTGGATGGCATCATTGACTCAATGGACATGAGTTTGAGAAAGCTCTGGGAGATGGTGAATGACAGGGAAGCCTGGCATGTTGCAGTCCATGGGTTCACAAAGAGTATGACACGACTGATGACTGAACAACAACAACTATTGATTACAAATATACACATTTTTTGAAAATTCATGGGTTTTTGTTGTTGTTGTTGTTAATTTATACCATATACTGAGCCATAAAAGCAAAATTTGAAGAACTTTTACAAGATTAAATGGTTACAGTTTTTTGTTTTTGTTTTTTGTTTTTTACTAAAATAGAATGAAAATTAGTCAATGAAAACAATAAATCTAGAAACCACTCAAATATTTAAAAACAATTATATACCTTCAAGTAATTCACAGGTTAAAGGATAAATCATAAAAAAAATTTATAAAATAGGTAGAACTGAATAGAAATAAAATTTCAACCTATCAAACTTGGGGGATAAACTTATACATAAATGGATATTTAAATGTTTAAATGCTAACTCCAAACTAAAGGTCAGTGTTTGAGGAAGTTTTTCAACAAAGGGAGTAGAGTGATTTTATTAAATATCCCACTAAATTTTCTAATGAGCTCAACTGAAAATTGTTGTGACTCAAATTGATATTTGAAGATACCATGAGGTAAATATTATTCAGATTTAATGTCAAATTATTAACATTGATCTTTTATTTAGCACATGTTTCCTGTATTGGCAGGTGGATTCTTTACCACTAGTGCCACCCGGGAAGTCCAAGAATTTTATGAACATCATATCATTTGGCTCGCATAAAAATAAGTACTATTCAACTTTTTAAGAAAATTAACACCTAGAAATATCAGGCTATTAATGTCCAATATGAGACTTAGTAAGAATTAGAGCTCATTTTGGAATCCAGGGAGTGAGACTCCAGAATCTAAGTTCTTCTCTCTCATAGTGCTCTGCCTTTAACTGCAGTGGTCTTTTGATGGCCTTTTATTTTAGTGAGTAGGATACACTGTGTTTGCTATAGGGCTTCCCAGATGACTCAGTGGTAAAAAAAAAAAAAAATCTGCCTGCCAGTGCAGGAGACATAAGAGTTGCTTCTTCGATCCCTGGTTTGGTAAGATCCCCTGTAGGAGGAAATGGCAACCCATTGCATGATTTCTTGCCTGGAGAATTCCATGGACACAGGAGCCTGGCAGACTTTCATTAATCCTAGGTATATATTATCTATCTATCTATAAAGACATACCCTAACCTCTATTTTATTAACCCTTTATATATTTGAAGATTTATCCCCTCAAATCCATCTTTCTCAGAAATAAATGCCTACTGCTTTTCTTCTGTTTTGGCTATTTTTTAAACTAAATTTTATTAAACCAATATTTTTAATGTCTTCTCTGAGACAATGTCTGCTAAATGCTGTGAACAGAAATTACTTTATATGAGCAAGAAAAATCATTTTAATGATCAAGATTCAATGCATCTGTAGGCCTTTAAATGAAGACTTAAGGCCCCCAGCACCATTAGTTCTGCACCACGGTAGAAAAATCTCTCTTGAAAGTGAATGAAAAGCACAAAACTGGCTATTCTGACAGAATCAGGAAAAGACGACCCATCTCAAAAATTCTAGGTATATATATATATTTTTTCTATTCTAAAGTTCCACAGTGGGCTATACACTGCGCGTACAGTAAATTTTGATGTATAAAAGTAATGTGAGCTAGCATGTTGCTTGAGCTGCACAAGAAAATGTGCATGGATTACAAGTGCACTTTAAGCAAGGGTTATGCAATTATTGGCAGGTGGATATGCAGTGTGTTATACTTTCTAACATAAAAAAGTCTTCATAACCAGCCAAAATTTTCTTTATTAGCACCTTATGATTTTAACTGATGTGGCTTTGAGAGTTGGTTTTCTAGACATTGCTTCCTCAAATGATTTGGGAGAAAAGCAAAATAAATATTTCATAAATACAGAAGCAGTATTTAATATGCTTATTAAATAGGAATGACATTCAAATATGGACTTCCCTCATGGCTCAGATGGTAAAGCGTCTGCCTACAATCCGGAGACCCAGGTTCAATCCCTGCATCGGGAAGATCCCCTGGAGAAGGAAATGGCAACCCACTCCAGTACTCTTGCCCGGAAAATCCTGTGGATGGAGAAGCCTGGTAGGCTACACTCCATAGGATTGCAAAGAGTCGGTCACGACTGAGCGACTTCACTTTCACATTAGAATTTAAATTGTAAGATGAGAAAGATGCTATCTCTGAAAAGTGATTAATTCCAAGTTTAACACTGCATTAGCTAGTATTGATTACTTTGCTGAAAAATATAAATGATGATTAATAATTTCATACATTAAAAAACTAGAAAGGCATAACAGTGAAATGTGTACAGTACTAATACATTGATCACTAAGCCAGCTCCTCCTCCCAAAGGAGTCAAGATACAAGTTATCTATTGCAGAATAAAATAAAAACATTATCTTTGAGTTACAGTTCAATCTAAAGCTTCTATCACATCATTTATGATGATAATCTCCCAGGTAGCAGTGAAAATCATGCTCATGGACTGTTTTTCTATTAAAGAAAATGAGATTTTGAGAGGAAAAGGACTAAATAATTTGAACAGCACTACTTAATTTTCACCAGAAAGGCTGGACAGAATTGAATATGCAGTATTGATTACTTATTCAATGAATAAAACTCATTAGCCTGCACATAAGTAAGTAGATGGCATGTACTTTATACCATCTTAGGCTAATAAAAATAAGTTACATTTGTTGAAATTACTCAGATATATTCAACTGTAGATTACAAGAGAGGAAATGTGCATCATGAATGACTTTAAAAGCTGTCTAAGTAAATTATTAATAAAAATTATTCAATGTTCTTTGGATGAATTAATCTACTCCTAACTGAAGTTAATGTTTCATCCTATTGAACCGATACATATAGAAATAATCTAATTTCTTTTTGAAAGTGACATATTCTTATTCTTTCTAGTCTTTTATAAATGAGAGAAACAGATTGTACCAGTAGGTAGCATAACTTCTGTGGTAGGTCCAATCAGAGTAATTTCATTTGCTACATATAAATTATTTTAACTGATAAATCTGTTTTTGAATTCTCACAGTCAGGATTACCTCTTTCTATTAAGTTTAAAATATTTTCAGGATCTAAAAACAGAAACATTAAAGTGGTTATTTGTTGATCTCTTAATTCCCTGGTCCTGATACTGGGAAGGATTGAAGGCAAAAGGAGAAGAGGGTGGCAGAGGATGAGATTGCTGGATAGCATCATCAACTCAATGGAAATGAATTTGAGCAAACTCTGGGGGACAGCGGAGGTCAGAGGAGCTGAGTGTGCTGTAGTAGATGAGGTCACAAAGAGTCGGACACAACTCAGCTAGTGGATGACAAGAACAAGCAATAAATTCTCTGCATCATGATAACCCACAAGGGAATACCTACTTCATCTTAGTATCTTCATCAACGGAAGACTAGATTCCTCCAGACAAAGTAAATGTATAACACTGGAAGCAAGATCAATTCAATGCCCCAAGTGCTTATTCTCATCCCAGTTATGTAAAAGGTGTGACTCAGACATGTATACTGGGATTATATACATTGAGAACCAATTGAGAAAGAATAAATACAAGTTAGATGTGGAACATTTTATTTCTGATAAAAACTGGATTGGGTACATGAAATACATGTGCTGCCACAATAATCTAGTAACAAAAAAATAAACCACACATTCATTGATAGGCAGTACTACACAGCTGCACCTTCCACTGCAACCACAAGTCACAGATATTTGCCTTACTGAAGGAACACTTGGTTAAAAGGCATTGGGACTGTGCTATTATAAGCAACTGTGTGGGTGAATTATGGATTTTCATTCCTTTTGACACCAATTTAAATATTTGAGCACTGGAATATTAACATATATTGTTAAGTAAATAGTATGTTTTGACTGATATTTCACTATTTATTAATTTGAAAGGATTATGTTTGGGGCATTTATATATTACTGCCATAATATTATTAGTATATAGTTGTGATATAATTTCACTATAAAATACAACCTTTAAATAGCTATTTTTGACAAAATAGTAAGGGGAACAAAATAGTAGTAAAATACTCTCCAGGAGCGTTCCAAGATCTGGGGATGGAAAAATTGAAATTGTATTCAAAGTCACTTCAAACCTTCTTGGGTCTAAGTCAAACTGTAGAAACTCAGAAGGATTCACAAAGTGCAGAAGATGCTATTTTGGGAACTGCCTCATAAAGGTGGGAACAGGAGCAGGCCTGTCCTGATAAACACCTGTTTTCCTCTGCAACGACTAGATGCATCTCTAACAGAGACTTTTGATTAAGCCTAATGTGTTAAGATCAGAGAAGGGGTATGAAAGAAGATCTGGGAAATGTCAGGACTAACTTCTATTTCCTTGACTTTCTATTTCCATGTGGAGTTATTTTTGTCAGAAAAATATTTCCCACATTTATTCATACCTCCACAATAACATTCTTGGCAATAAAGAAATAAATAAAATCTGCAGTATTGTGGAAAGTAGAAAATAAATACCTAAAGAACTGAATGATTTTGTGAAGAAAATTTCTGGTCAAGGTGTTGAAAATGTTATCTGCTTTCTTCTTATTGCTTATAATATATGAAAAGAGAAGGCTACACTAAAGGAAGGAGTTTAAACATGAAAGAATCAGGACTTCATGATTTAAAAAATCCTCATCCTCTACAGACATCAAATGGTGTTAAAATTGAGAAATTGTTTTGAGCAAAGATAAATTTAGGACAATGCCCCCAAAACATAGCTCAAAGCATGTGGCAAATTGAGCATGTGATTTTAAAAACCTTTGCTAAGTTCTCATAAACTATGAGTAAAAAATGTTAGTTTAATGTCATTAAATTTTGAAGATGTCTAAGTACAGTTCAGACACACACACACACACCCTTCCTCTGGAGTATTTATGGGTGGCTTCATAGATTCTCTCAATCAACTAAAAGAGCTTCTATAAAAACTTGAGATCAAGATGGTGACACAGAAGTATTCTGACAGTCCCTCCTCCTAAGAACACACTAAATACACAGGTTCCCATGGATCAACTCCCTTTAAGAGAAATTTAGAAACTAGTGGAGTGACTCCTACATATTGAGTAACTGTGAAACTAACCACATCAAAACAAACAGGAAAGACTGAGACGCATTCTTCCTAAAAACCCCATTCCTTGTACAGTGCCTTTTAATCAGGAGGTAACATCAAACCCCCAGCTTCTCTCTGAGGAAGTAAGGGTCTGGACTACCCATACAAAGACCCAATTTTCAAGTTATCACCTGAGATGCTTGCTGCGCTCAGTTGCTCAGCTATGTCCGATGTTTTATGACCCCATGGACCGTAGCCCACCAGGCTCCTTGGTCCATGGGAACTCTCCAGGAAAGAATACTGGAGTAGATTGCCATTCCCTCCTCCAGGGGACCTTCCCAACCTGGGGATTGAACCCGGTCTCCTGCATTGCAAGTGGATTCTTTACCATCTGAACCACCAGGGAAGCCCAAGAAGACTGGAGTCGGTAACCTATCCCTTCTCCAGGGGATCTTCCCGACCCAGGAATAGAAACTGGGGTCTCCTGCAATGCAGGTGGATTCTTTACCAGCTCAGCTACCAGGGAAGCCCATCACATGAGGTATGGGTCCCCAAATCACCTAGTTCTAAAAGCCAATGGTGCTTTGCATTCATGAGTCCCTTATGAGTATAGTTTAAAAAAAAAAAAAAAAAAGCAGCATTAGGAAGCATTGCAAACAGAGCAGACGATATGGAAGAGAGAGTCAGTGAAAACTGGGAAATTGACATTGATATATATACTCTATAAAATATAAAATAGATAACTAATAAGAACCTACTGTATAGCACAGAGAAATCTACTCAGTACTCTGTAATGGTCTAAATGGGAAAATAATCTAAAAAGAGTGGAGATACACACACACACACACACACACACACACACACACACACACGTGTACAAATGATTCACTTTGCTCTACACCTGAAACCACCACCACATTGTAAATCAATTAGATCTCAATAATTTTTTTTAAAAAAAAATATAAGCTTTAGATATAATTTGGGTAGAAGGGGAAAGAGAACTAAGATTTTTAAAAAGTGAAATAATTCTCCAAGACCTATTCTCTCCATTAGAAAAGGCAACATGAAGGTAATGGGTATCTTGGAAGAAAAGAGGGAGAAGGGAACAGAGTTTATTTAAAGAAATAACCACTAAGAACTTCTCAAACATGGAAGGGACTGAATATACAAGTCTATGAAGCTAAGAGAATACCTAATTATCCCAATGCAAAAAGATCCCTCCAAGACACTTTCTATTTAAGTTGTCAATGACAAAAAGAATTTTAAAAACAGTCAGTGGTGGGGGGAATCAGAACTTACAGGAGAAACCCAATTAGGCTATATGCTGACTTACAGTTGAAACGCTAAGAACAGGAAAGGAGGAGAATACAGAAAGACATGCTAAAAACATTGAAAGATAAAATCTATTCTCCACGAACCCTCTATCCAGCAAAGTTATCTTTCAGATATGAAGGGGAAAGTCTTTCTTAAACAGACAAAAACAAGGAATTCACTGCCACCAACTCTACCTTACGAAATAGTGGAAAGGATATTTTCTACTTGAAATGAAAAGGCAAAAAGTACATAAAACTGTGAGTAAGGTAATAAATATAATCAGAAAATTATAACTCTAAATCAGAATAAGTTGTTAAACAATTACATCATAAAGGTTAAAAAAACATATCTCCTATTCAGATATTTTACACTATTTCTACACTGGTCAATGGAGGTTATATACTTTTTAACACATTGATGGTATTTTACAATTTAATTACCCTAATCATAACAAGCTATGCTATTCATTTATTCTTGAATGTATTCATTCATTTAACATATATTTATTAAATATTTACCATTTGGAAGTTACACAGTTAAGCACTGGATACACAAGAATGAAAAAAATACATCTCTCTTATGTGGCTTAAAATCAGGGGCTGATATAAATTACTTCTTGATGAATATTCTCTGCAATCCTCTTGTATAGCATACAATATGCACTTTTGACATTGTGGTCACCTGTATTTAATTAAACCATTTCCTGGAAATCATTTGGGAACAGTATACTTCTCGCTACGGAGTTGCTTTCTCATTTTAATTTTTTCCTTTACTTTCACCCCATGGCTGAGTAGGTGAACAGACATAACATTTTATTTATTTATTTTTCTGGCTGTCAATATTCATGTAACTGAATATTATAAGGAATCGTCTCTGTAGTTCAGACATCAACCCAGCATAAAAATAGTCCCACCCACTTCCCTGTTGGTCCAGTAGCTAAGAATCCGTGGTCCCCCTGGATTTGATCCCTGGTCAGGGAATTAGACTCCACATGCTGCAATTAAGATTCTGCATCTTACAACTAAAGATCCCATGTGCTGCAACTAAGACCGGCATAAGAAAAGAAAAATAATTTAATTAATTTAAAAAGCCCCACCCAATATTTCTTCTCAAGTGACAATTTTATATATATATATATATACATATATACACTAGATATTTTTATTTTATTTATTTCTTTTTCATTTATTTTTATTAGTTGGAGGCTAATTACTTTACACTATTGTAGTGGTTTTTGCCATACATTGACATGAATCAGCCATGGATTTACATGTGTTTCCCATCCCGATCCCCCCTCCTGCCTCCCTCCCCATCCCATCCCTCTGGGTCTTCCCAACACTGGATATTTTTAAAGTGCACTTAAAGTGAAGCATGCAGAAAAGTATTCTCAAAAATCACTTTTTTGGAACTGCTTACAAACACCTCTGCTATCTACCATCAGTTTATCTTTGCACATTATTGGAAGCAAAAGAGTCAGTGTTTAGAATGGTAATACATGATAATATTACCATTTCACATGAATTCTTAATTCATTAATTTTATTTATTCTTCTAGTCAATTTTAGGGCACAGATGATTATCTAGTATTCCTTTTCCATGTATTTCTACTCTTTCACTTTTGTAACAGCTTATTTGTAAAAATGTCACTATCTTTCCATATCCTTTGCAATTTGATTTAGTTGTTTCTTCCATCAATAAATAGAGTCTGTTTCCTCACTTCTTGAATCTGGACTGGCTTTATCAGTTGCCTTAACTAACAGAATACACCAGTGATAAAGTTATACAAGTTCTGAATCTATATCTCCCTCTTTAGGGGGCTTAGCACCTGCATTGCTGATACCTCAAGTAGTCTTCTAGAAGTTGAGAAACCACACCAAGCAGAGAGAATCCATCACATATGAAACCAGTCCAGATCATTCTGCCTCTAGCCCATCGAGCAGCTGACTGTAGTCACTTGAGTGAACAAGCCATAATCAGAGCAGCCTAGCCGAGCTCAGGCCAGCCTGCTGACAAGAAGAATGGTATCCTAAAGGATGGATGTCTTGTGCCACTGCTTTGGCGGTGATTTGTTGAGTAAAAATACCTTAGAATATTGGTTAGTGGTGAGATTTTAGATTCTACCTTAGACTGACAATCTCACAATGCTTATGATGATGTTCAGAAAGAATTTTCTTGTGTGGAATAATGTGCTTCCATGACTTCTATCACTACTGTGAGGTAATAGTCTTTAAAATCATTTAATCAGCCCAGATCACTATTTGAGATACACGTCTACATATTGCCTTGCCTATCAAGAATCTTGTCCCATTTATCTTATAGCCTACTCATATTCAGAAACTCAAAGAGTGAATTAAACACTTTTCCTAGAAATCTGTTCTCTTTTATCATCTTCCTGGTGAAAGGCATAATGCTGGACACCCAGGCATAGTGATATCAGTAATTTTTACATAATCCCTTACTGTTTTACATCTTACTACCAGAATAACATTTGCAAAATAACACATTACCATTCAGTTGACTGGACTCCAGTGGTAAGGGATCCAGAGATCAGGAGGCTAGAAATCCCTTTTTATATGTGAGTGGATGAAACTTAATTCCATCCAGGAAAAAGACAAATAAGGAACATGAGTTGCTGCTGATGGCCTGTTGTAAATTACAGTGATCTGTCTTGCAGATCATAAAGTATATATTGCAACATAATAAACTAAATGTAGCCATGGGTATTCGTCTAATATAGAGAATGACTGAAAAATTCAGAAAAAAAAGGGTAGTGATGTTGGTACAACATGGTTTTAGAATTTAGATCCCTAGTATATAACGTCCTGTAAACATATTGGCATCAAGGGCAACTTCTAAAGCAATAACTGCAAATGAAGCAACAGACAAAGGATTAATCTCAAAAATATACAAGCAACTCCTGCAGCTCAATTCCAGAAAAGTAAATGACCCAATCAAAAAATGGGCCAAAGAACTCAACAGACATTTCTCCAAAGAAGACATACAGATAGCTAACAAACACATGAAAAGATGCTCAACATCACTCATTATCAGAGAAATGCACATCAAAACCACAATGAGGTACCATTACACGCCAGTCAGGATGGCTACTATCCAAAAGTCTACAAGCAATAAATGCTGGAGAGGGTGTGGAGAAAAGGGAACCCTCTTACGCTGTTGGTGGGAATGCAAATTAGTACAGCCACTATGGAGAACAGTGTGGAGATTTCTTTAAAAACTGGAAATAGAACTGCCATATGACCCAGCAATCCCACTCCTGGGCATACACACTGAGGAAACCAGATCTGAAAGAGACATGTGCACCCCAATGTTCATCGCAGCACTGTTTATAATAGCCAGGACATGGAAGCAACCTAGATGCCCATCAGCAGACAAATGGATAAGGAAGCTGTAGTACATATCCACAGAGGAATATTACTTGGCTATTAAAAAGAATGCATTTGAATCAGTTCTAATGAGATGGATGAAACTGGAGCCCATCATACAGAGTGAAGTAAGCCAGAAAGATAAAGACCAATATAGTATACTAATGCATATATGTGGAATTTAGAAAGATTGTAATGATAACCCTATATGCAAAACAGAAAAAGAGATACAGATGTACAGAACAGACTCTTAGACTCTGTGGGAGAAGGCAAGGGTGGGATGTTTCGAGAGAACAGCATCAAAACATGTATATTATCTAGGGTGAAACAGATCACCAGCCTAGGCTGGATGCATGACACATGTGCTCGGGCCTGGTGCACTGGGAAGACCCAGAGGAATCGGGTGGAGAGGGAGACAGGAGGGGAGATCGGGATGGGGAACACATGTAAATCCATGGCTGATTCATGTCAGTGTATGACAAAAACCACTACAATACTGTAAAGTAATTAGCCTCCAACTAATAAAAATAAATGGAAAAAAAAATAAAGCAATAACTGATTGTCACTGTGTCACTGAGTTGAAAATTTTATTTTAATCCCCATCAAGTCAGTAGATTAAATTGTTGATATTTCTATTATCCTAATCTGGACTAGACTAAAAAAACACTAAACTGAGATTTCAGGTGGAAAAAAATCAGTAAAAGTAATTTTCTACAAGAGTGTGAGGAATTTCCTACCTTAAACAGAAAGATAGTGAGAGTGTAACCATATTATAGTTTTCAGCTTTTTAAATAAATAGTATAGGTAGATAAATATTAGGCAATTTTGATTGCAAATGTCACTTGAAAATGCTAGTGGTATTTGCTAAAAGATCTACCTGATACTCAAGGAAGTATATAATACTTAGTATATAATATAAGTATATAATAATGTAATTACAATATCATTATATACTATAGTATATATAATTATATATTATTATTATATTGCTATAATAATAATCAAAAAGTCATTTTCCTTGAACTTCATATGTCCTATAGTGAATTGTTAAATGTTGATGAAAAATTTATAACCTTTAACTATCATTTGGTATTTTTTCAATGCATTAGAAGCAACAAAAGCTAACACCTCCTCTTTTTCTTAATATCATACAGAAACTATCTCTAAGAAAAATCAATAGGTTTCAGAAAAGGGAAAAATAATCTTTTATTAAAATGGACTATATATATATGTGTGTGTGTGTGTAGGGTTTAGAGTGTTTTTAGAAATCACTTTTTAGGCCACCTCTTTTACCTTTCAACTTAGAAACATGATCATTTGTCAACTCAATTGCATTAAGAATAACCTTTTCACTATTAATTTTTTTGCCTCACTTGGGGAGTGTTCTTTTCAAGATTAGTTGGAAAATATATTTTCTAAAGAAATCAACTTTACTAAAGAAACTATCTCACATGTCCCAATTCAGAATTTCTCTGGTTTGACAACTTGAGTGTTGTCTAATATGTTTAATATGTTTCCATTTAAGTTAAATTTTCATAAAGTGCTTGCTGATATTTTACTGATATTTTAGCATGACAATTAGTAAATAAAATTTTTAAAAATTCCAATTATAATCTGTCAAGGTTAATCATTGACATGCAATGGCATGTTTACCTTGAAAATTTGGATTGATATTTTTACTATTAATATGACATTTAACATAATATCAGTAAATTCTAGTCATATTTGGAGACCTAGAATGCATTCAGATTTGGTTGCTATAGAAAATCTTAAGAAAAGTACTAGAATAACATCAAAAATGGGGAAGGGAGTAAATCATAATTTGCATTTAGGTAAAGAGGCTCAGTTTAGTATATAATTCAGTTTCATATTTGAAAAAAAATCAAATAATTTTTCCAAACCCAGGGAGAAATGAACAGGGAATAATTGAGAAAGTGAAAGAAACAGTTAGTAACTAAGTCATGTCTGATTCTTTGTGACTCCATGGACTGTAGCCCACCAGGCTCCTCAGTCCATGGAATTTTCAAGGCAAGAATACTGGAGTGGATAGCCATTCCCTTCTTCAGGGGATCTTTTCTGTTAATGAGATACTGTGCTAAATATCTGTGCTAAATAACTAGCCTACTGAAAATCTTTCTTTTTCCAAATAAGTGAAGAATTCTGACATTTTCTATGGGAATGCTACATTTTTTCCCCTTTATTCAGGAGTTTTGATTATACAATAGGCACAATATATGGGAAATAGGACAGGGTAAAAACAGTTCAAATTTTTAGTATAATTATTCCATATTTATGCCTTTCTTGGTTATCTCTTCCTTCACTACCAACCACCTACCAATGTTTTGTGGGTTTTTTTTTTTTTTGTCACTTTAATGAGTTGATTATTCTTTTAACATATATAATTTAAAACATCTTTTCAAGTGCTTTAGAAGATATCAGGTCCTTTAAGAAAAGGACATACAGGACTCCCCTGGTGGTCTAGTGATTAAGAATCTGCCTTGCAGTGCAGGGGATGCAGGTTCAATCTCCAGCCAGGGAACTCAGATCCCATATGTGCCGCAACTAGAGAGTCCACGCACCACAACAAAAGATTCCACATGACGCAATGAGTATCCCATGTGCTGCAACTAAGACTGACACAGCTAAATAAATAAATAAAATATTTAAAAATTTCATTCCTTAAAAAAATAAATAAAAGGACATAGAATTCCTGCTCAGCTGGATGAAGAACTGAATCCTGAGGAGTGAAACACAGGAATAAAACTGTGGTGTAAAGTTTAAGGATAACTTGCTTGGAAGTTTGTTGTCTAGTCTAACAGAGGAAAGCAAGGCCTATAAGGAAACAATACACAAAGCAATTAACTCAATGAAAACCCCTGACAGAGATATGGGAACAGTACCAACATTCTTCCCTGGAAATCTTACACTATTAATGCATTATTGGCACATCATAGTTTGTATTGACAGCATACAGCTCACTCATATAAAACTTCAATATATGCAACTTTATTTATTTGATTGAGTTTTTCATTATTATTTACATTCTAGAGTAGTATGTTGGCTAACAGTGGATACTATTGTTTACCAAGTTTAAATAGTGCTTCACACAAAAGTAACAGGCACTTAGCAGACTTTCAGTTAATACTATTGAGTGACTGAATAATCAATCAATAAGCCTGACATGGATGTAAACCATATGCCTTTATTTCAAATGAGAAGGGGAGACTTAAGATGAGTACTCCATTGACTTGATTCCCTATGTTGATGTCATTTGGCATTTTTTTATAATTGATCTAGTAATATTGACCAAGTCATTTAAAAAAATCCAGTATACCTACAAAACTATGTTAAATATTGTGTGTACAAAGTTAGATAAGCAGCCACCTACTTTTGGAAGATACTGAAACATAGAAATAGAGACTAGAAGTTTGATCTGCAAGCAGATTGAACCAGTCAATCCTAAAGGAAATCAGTCCTGAATGTTCGTGGAAGGACTGATGCTGAAGCTTCGAAGCTCCAGTACTTTGGCCACCTGATGAGAAGAGTCAACTTGTTAGAAAAGACTCTGATGCTGGGAAAAATTGAAGGCAGGAGGAAAAGTGGACAACAGAGGATGAGATGGTTGGATGGCATCACCAACTCAATGGACATGAGTTTGAGAAAGGACAGGAAAGCCTGGCTTGCTGCAGTCCCCGGGGTCATGAAGAGTTGGACATGACTGAGCAACTGAATAACAGCAACAACAGAAGCAGAGACTAATATGTAAAAGAGGAATTACACTGGTATGATCACTGTCTTAACAGGGTAAACAGAAAGCAAAATCAGAACAAGGAAAGAGCATCGAAAGAACTCGAGTTCTTCAATGAAATAAAACTGGAAAATTTGGCTGAGTTGAATCTTTAGGATGAGTAAAAGGAAATCAAATGAAGATGAAAGGGTAAGGCAGAGATGTAGCAAACCCTGAATCTCAGTCTGTAAGAATTTCAGACCTGCAACACGTAGGTCTCGGGAACTTGAAAGACAGAAGAAATTACAACAGAAATGAAGACAGTGATACTGAAATATCTTAAGTACTAGCTTGTCTAATGAGTTTGAACTTTATCCTGAAAGCCCCATGGACAGCAATTGCATCGTCTGAAAATGAAATATTATTTTAAGCCTCATAAGGATAAGTTGCTTAAACCAGTTAATTCAGGAAGCAATTAACATGCTAAAATAGTACCCATTAACTATCAATGGAAGTGTGAATAACACTGTAAAAATTATAGTTATTATTGAAATTGTATCCTTCCATTAAAATCTTACTATGAGAAATGTAAATCCCTGCATGATACTGAATGAATGTGCATGCATGAAATTGAGAAGCAGTGAGGTATGGTTATAGAGCTCACTTTCAGAAGAGGAATTACTTTCTGATGCCATGTGTCAGTAGGTGGTCACGAAGATCAAAAAGGAGGAAGTTTAGTAAAGAAGGAATCTCTGATTATTTGTGGAGTTCAATTCTCTCCTTATATTCATCTCCCAGTTTCTTACTTGAAAGAGTATCTGTTACTTCCTAATCCTGTTTAAAGCATTAATATGCTTAAAACCTGTTCATAATAGAATATGTAGATGGCTTCTGAAGCAATCTACCACATTCAAACTCAATACTCATATTAATTTTCTCAAGACATTTGAACACTTTATAGTGCTAATTATGTCTATTAATGTGTCATTTACTTTGAAATGATATGTATGTTTTCTTCTAAAATAGAAATCCTTAATTTTGCTTAGCAGAGTTCTATTTCTGTAAGCCTTTATGATCTAATGACTCTGATTTCTCTTGGAAATAATAGGTTTACTTGTACAATGAATAGTAACACATATGTTTAATGCAGATAACTGACTGCTTATCAAATTGGTTCTAATTAGACATTCTTGCATTATGGGATTAGTATAAGCACTGTTGGGACAGGGCTCATGAAGCATGTGAAATTTCTAAGTGAGAATGCGTTTATAAAATGGCATTTTCCATGTCACATTAGCTTTGTACAAGTTGCTAAGTGAAAATGGCTACAGATGCAAAACTGGGTCTTGACAGTACCTGCCTGGCAAACACATTTGGAGAATTTGGGTGGAAATAACAGACATGGTGAGATTTGAGAGAAACATATTTAAAATACTGACATTTGTACATAGTACTCCTTCTAAATGAGTATAGAAAGAGATGAGAGAATTCCCAAGTGGATAGGTTCCTGTGTTAAACTAAATTTATTGGTACCAAATGATGTCTTTCCCAGCTTGCTATTGAACCCAGGCTAAGGGAAGCCTAGCCATTTCATCTCCATCATTCTTTTTCTGACTCATCCACTTTTTTTTTATCTTATATATATTTAGCCAGGATTACTGATTAAATGTTATTTGAAAAATACAAGGCTCAATCAATTTCCCAAAATTTACACTTAATTTTAAGCTATTCTACCAACTTATTTTTATAAACTACCACACAATTGCACTCATCTCACATGCTAGTAAAGTAATGCTCAAATTCTCCAAGCCGGGTTTTGACAGTATGCGAACTGTGAACTTCCAGATGTTCAAGCTGGTTTTAGAAAAGACAGAGGAACCAGAGATCAAATTGCCAACATCCGCTGGATCATCAAAAAAGCAAGAGAGTTCCAGAAAAACATCTTTTTCTGCTTTATTGATTATGCCAAAGCCTTTGACTGTGTGAATCACAATAAACTGTGGAAAATTCTGAAAGAGATGGGAATACCAGACCACCTGATCTGCCTTTTGAGAAATCTGTATGCAGCTCAGGAAGCAATAGTTAGAACTGGACATGGAACAACAGACTGGTTCCAAATCAGGAAAGGAGTACATCAAGGCTGTATATTGTCACCCTGCTTATTTAACTTATATGCAGAGTATATCATGAGAAACACTGGGCTGGATAAAGCACAAGCTGGAATCAAGATTGCTGGGAGAAATATCAATAACCTCAGATATGCAGATTACACCACCCTTATGGCAGAAAGTGAAGAGGAACTAAAGAGCCTCTTGATGAAAGTGAAACAGGAGAGTGGAAAAGTTGTCTTAAAGCTCAACATTCAGAAAACTAAGATGATGGCATCCAGTCCCGTCACTTCATGGCAAATAGATGGGGAAATAATGGAAAGAGTGGCTGACTTTATTTTTTGGGGCTCTAAAATCACTGCAGATCGTGACTGTAGCCATGAAATCAAAAGACACATGCTGCTTGGAAAGAAAGTTATGACCAACCTAGATAGCATATTAAAAAGCAGAGATATTAGTTTGTCAATAAAGGCCCTCTAGTCAAGACTATGATTTTTCCAGTAGTCATGTATGGATGTGAGAATTGGATTATAAAGAAGGCTGAGCACCGAAGAATTGATGCTTTTGAACTGTAGTGTTGGAGACTCTTGAGAGTCCCTTGGACTGCAAAGAAGTCCAACCAGTCCACTCTAAAGGAGATCAGTCCTGGGTGTTAATTGGAAGGAGTGATGTTGAAGCTGAGACTCCAATGCTTTGGCAACCTGATTCGAAGAGCTGACTCATTTGAAAAGATCCTGAAGCTGGGAAGGATTGAAGGCAGGAGAAGGGGACAACAGAGGATGGGATGGTTAGGTGGCATAACCAACTCGATGGAGATGAGTTTAGGTAAACCCTGGGAGTTTGTGATGGGCAGGGAGGCCTGGAGTGCGGTGGTCCATGGAGTCGCAAAGAGTCAGACATGACTGAGCGACTGAACTGATGTTTATAAAATTTTTCCTTATATCAGATTAAGATATATTTATACTTTAGCTTAAGACATATTTCCACTTCAGCTGAAGAAGTATTTTTCAGATATTTACATTTACTTAAAAACATACTAGATGCTAAACCCTTCATTGTGTAAAATCCTATTTGCCCTTATCTTTTTTGCATAAAACAATATATTCTTTCCAATTAAAATTTTACTAAACTTTTCTTGCACTTACATCTTTTCTAGTAGGTAAGTGATGAATCTTTAATTATGTACAGTATGTGACATGTCAAGTGGAGCAAATAGTTAAACAGTCCTGAGCCTGGGGCCTGTTGGTGTGGTCTGGAATTAGGATACCTCCTAGAAGCAGTATCAGGGGTGGATGTATAGGTCACCAGTACACGTCATCTTTTGAGGCACTGTACAACTATCTGGTAGGGCCAGACATCACACTTAGAGAGCTTAAAAAGGAATCCCAACTTTTGACTCTGGGGCTTTGAAGCTACATGATCAGGGAACCCATTTCTGGTGTCATCAGGGGTCAGTTCTAAAATATAACATGTAGAATCTTGGCTCTAGCCCTATTCTGCCAATCCAACATCAGTCCCACCTGTGTACAATCCAATGACTGGGACCTACTATTTGATGTTGCAGTTGTTTGATAGGATATTATTTGTTTTATCTCTGCTAATGGCTAGGAGAGCTTCTGTCCCTCACTCCTTCCCTCATGATAGGAATTGGGCTGGGAAGGGGCTGTGGGCCAAGCTTTGTAGTCAACCAGGGCTGCTTATGCCTATCAATCTATACAGAAAGCCAGTTGCTTTCCTGGGAGCCCAGCTAACAAGGGATAGATCTGGAGAAATGTTTCCTTACTACTGAGTAAGAAATTATCTCTGTAAGTTATAAAATACCACATACAATTTATATTACATGTGTGCATACTAAGTCATTTCAGTCATGTTCAACTCTTTGTGACCCCATGAACTGCAGCCCACCAGATCTATAACAAAAACAATAGAGTCCAAACACTTTAGCACAGCATACCTGACCATGGCCTTTGTGTACCAGCTTAAAATTATCTCCACCCACTCCCAGTACATACACAAACAGACAAGAGAAAGACTTTGATCTGATTTCAATTATCCAGCAATATGAGCCACAGGCAGATCCATCATTTACTGGGAATACTGCTGTGGAAGACAGAAAAATATCTGCCCTTGTTCTTTTACACTTTAGTGAAGGAGACTAACAAAATAATAAAATATTTAATGATACATTAGTTCAGTTCAGTCACTAATTCAGTCATGTTCAACTTTTTGCGACCCCATGGACTACAGCATGCCAGGCTTCCCTCTACAACATGGACTCCCAGAGCTGTTTAATCTCATGTCCATTGAGTCGGTGATGCCATCCAACCATCTCATCCTCTGTTATCCCCTTTTCCTCCTGCCTTCAATCTTCCCAGCATCAGGGTTTTTTCCAATGAGTCAGTTCTTTGCATCAGGTGACCAAAGTATTGGAATTTCAGCTTCAGCATCAGTCCATCCAGTGAATATTCAGGAAGGATTTCCTGTAGAATTGACTGGTTTGATCTCCTTGCAGTCCAAGGGACTCTCAAGGGTCTTTTCCAACACCAAAGTTCAAAAGCATCAATTCTTCAGCACTCAGCTTTCTTTATGGTCCAATTCTCACATCCACACAAGACTACTGGAAAACCCATTGCTTTGACTAGATGGACTTTTGTAGGCAAAGTAATGTCTCTGCTTTTTAATATGCTGTCTTTCTTTCAAGGTGCAAGAGTCTTTGAATTTCATGGCTGCAGTCACCATCTGCAGTGATTTGGAGCTCAAGAAAAGAAAGTCTGCCACCGTTTCCATTGTTTCCCCATCTATTTTCCGTGAAGTGATGGGACTGGATGCCACAATCTTAGATTTTTGAATATTGAGTTTTAAGTCAGCTTTTTCACTCTCCTCTTTCACTTTCATCAAGAGGCTCTTCATTTCCTCTTCACCTTCTGCCATAATGGTGATGTCATCTGCATATCTAAGGTTATTGATATTTCTCCCAGCAAACTTGATTTCAGCTTGTGCTTCACCAGCCCAGCATTTCACAAATGTACTCTACATATAAAGTACTGTACCACAGAAGGAAATGGCAATGCGCTCCAACATTCTTGCCTGGGAAATCCCATGGACAGAGGAGCCTGGCAAGATACAGTCCATGGGATTGCACAGAATTCAACACTACTGAGCAACTAACCCACACACAATTTGCATATAAGTTAAATGAGAAGGGTGACAATATAGTCTTGACATACTCCTTTCCCAATTTTGAACCAGTCCATCATTCCATGTCCAGTTCTAACTCTTGCTTTTTGACCTGCATACATGTTTCTCAGGAGGCAGGCAAGGCGGTCTGGTATTCCCATCTCTTTCAGATTTTTCCACAGTTGTGATACAAACAGTTAGAGACCTTGGTTTAGTAAATAAAGCAGAAGTAGGTGTTTTTCTCGAACTCTCTTGCATTTTTTATGATTCACCGGATGTTGGCAATTTGATTTCTGGTTCCTCTGCCTTTTATAAATCCAGCTTGAACATCTGGAAGTTCTCAGTTCACATACTGTTAAAGCCTCATTTGGAGAATTTTGAGCATTACTTTGCTAGCATGTGAGATGAGTGCAATTGTGCAGTAGTTTGAACATGCTTTGGCATTGCCTTTCTTTGGGATTGGAATGAAAATTATTGTTTCCAGTCCTGTGGCCACTGCTGAATTTTCCAAATTTGCTGGCATATTTAGTGTAGCACTTTAATAGCATCATCTTTTAGAACTTGAAATAGCTCAGCTGAAATTCTATCACTTCCACTCTCCTTACAGATAGCTGAGAAAAGAAGAAAAACTAAAGGCTAAGGAAAAAAGGAAAGATATACTGATCTGAATGCAGAGTTCCAAAGAATAGCAAGGAGATATAAAGTAGCCTTCCTCATAGTCAATGCAAATAGTGATAAATACTAAGAAGAAAAATAAAGAATGGAGAAAGTATTATTTTTGTGAAAATCAATTTTTAATAAATTATCAAGAGAATATCTCACAGATAAGATTTTTAAATAAAAATCTGAAATGGGTAAAGTTTTAAACCATGTGGCTATTTTGGGCAAGTACCTTCTAGGCAGAGAGAACAAATATATAGGTTTTGAAGTGGAAGTTTGCCCAGCATGTTTGTGGACAGAGTAGTGAAAATGAGGTGATCAAGTGGGTCAGTATTATAGGATGAGTCTGTTGAGAAAACCTCTTCCATTATTGTCAACATCAAGCCTTTATCTAAAGTTTATTCCAGTTTCAAATTTTGCCCTTGACAATCCTTCCTACCAGAACCCATCCCTGCTGTTTACCAAAGTCTAGTGAAAGTAATTCTTCTCAGAATTTTTTACAGCATGTGCTACGTACCTCTGTCGAAACTGTTCAAGGACACTGTTGCTTACATGTTTTATTGTACATGGTTGTTTAATTATTTATCCCCTACACAGGAAGGTATTGGCTATTGTGTAACTCAAGGCTAGATGGATAAAAATTAAAAATAGGAATGAAAGTGAAATTCACTCAGTCATGTCCAACACTTTGAGACCCCGAGAACAATACAGTCCGTGGAATTCTCCAAGCCAGAATACTGGAGTGGGTAGCCATTCCCTGCTCCAGGGGATCCTTCTAACCCAGGGATTGAGCCCAGGTCTCCCACACTGCAGGCGGATTCTTTACCAGCTGAGCCATGAGGGAAACCCAAGAATATTGTAGTGGGGAGCCTATCTCTTCTCCAGTGGATCTTCCTGACCCGGTAATTGAACTGGGGCTTCCTGTATTGCAGGCGGATTCTTTACCAACTGAGCTATCAGGGAAGCCCCCAAATTAGAATATTTGGGGTCTAATGCCAAGTTTACATGAGCTATCTGTGACTTAAAGAGTTAACTAACTTCTTAAACAAGAAAGTAGTAAAAAAGTAGAAAGCATATATATATATATGTGTATATATATATATATACACACACACACACACACACACAGAGTAAGAGAGAGAGAGAGAAGGAATGCTTTATAAAGTATTCTGATTTACATTCTGGTGGCGCAAACTTTAATCTCAAGTACATGTAATAAACACTGATACTATCACTTTGGTACTGGTGTAGAGAATATACAGAAAACAAATGAATTACAATTTTGTAAATCTAGACAGTATCAGAATATGCAATTCCTTAAATGACAGGCATTGATGAATATTAATGCTCTGGGTAGTGTGATCACATAATCAGAGCTAATTTTAAGGGCCTGTAATAGTTAATATTACAGGTGTGGCAAAGAAAATCCATCTGGACTGGACTAGAACTATGAAGGGTATTGTTTAGGAGGTTGAAAATGAAAGGAAGAATATGATAAACTGTACAAGTAGATAGCCAAATCATTTTAGAAGTTTTTTTTAATCCCTTGGGAGCTTTTTGTAAGTCCAATTTAATTCATAAATTTTATGCAAATTGCTAAAAGGTACGTGCATATGTGCTCAGTCACTTCAGTTGTGTCCAACTCTTTGTGACCCTGTGGACTGTAGCCCACCAGGCTCCTCTGTCCATGGGATTTTCCAGGCAAGACTACTGGAGTGGGTTACCATTTCCTCCTCTAGGGAATCTTCCCAATCCAGGGATTGAACTCACATCTCTTACATCTCCTGCATTGGCAGGTGGGTCCTTAAAAAACTACAATGCTTGACTATACATAAACAAAAGAAATGTACAATAGGACTTACACCTTTTTTTTTTTTTTTTTTTTTTTTTGCTTGAAAGGGAACTAGTCCATCAACAACTGTAAGCACATCTGAGTCTATAATGTTATGTGGCAATGAACACACAATGGTAACAATGTACACCTGGAAGCAAATATCTCTGTGAATCTCTGCATCAGTGGTTAACTTGTGCAAAGCCATAAAGACAGTTTCCATGTATGTAACTAAACCTTAATCTAGACAAGTACAGACAACATAAGCTTATTAAAATCTAGCTTTTTTAAACTTGAAACTGTTTCAAGAGTTACCAAAATATATTAAGGAAAAAGGGGTCATAGGAAGTGGTTCTTTCATGGTGTACCTCATGCTAAAAGGACTAATAAATAGAATATATTTTCTCAAACAACAATACATTAATATATTTTCCAAAAAAGATGCAAACAATTTTCTTTATAACATGGACTAGATTTATTAAATGAAAGAGAAACTTAGGATTATTTATTCAACACAAAGGAAAGGTCAACATAACCTTCAGAAATGAAATTAGAAAAGTACTTTTGAATTTGACTGAAATACTACAGCAATCACAAACAAAATGGCAATAAATTATGCCTCTTAAATCTAAGTGCTACAATTATAAAATTCTCAGAACAGTTTTAGAAATGATAGATTCAGTGTTCTGCTACATAGAAGACAAAATAACAGCACTCGGCTGGCAAAGCTTTTCCATAATGATTTCCTTTCTCCTTTTCAGAAAGTATTGACAATAAGAAGAGCGATCCCTGTGGATGGTTTGGAAACATCGTAATATCTGAAATAATTTTTGAATTTCAAAGAAGAAATGATGGAAAAGAAAATGTGCACAGATTATTTAACATAATGACAAGGTTTGTACCCACAGTGGAACATCCATCAAAAATTACAGTTTTATCATATAACCATTGGGGTTTGATAGTACAGAACTGTCTATAAAAATGGAAAAGATTATACTAACTGTGAACAAAAGACTCACTACATAGGCTAATTTGACTTCCTCAAACTCTAGAATTTAAGATAACAAAACTGAGATTCTAATAAGTAATATGAAGATTATTTCAATAATCAAGAAAAATAATATTTGTTAGTTAATGATGTTTATGCATAGACTTTAAATACAACTTAAAATTTTAGATAACTGTCAACTATATATAATAGATCACTCATGTTATATTTATCCCAACATTCAACAGTCAAAATGTTAAATTTAAATATAAAATAAAATACCTGTGAATGTGACACTACTTAAGCTTCAAAATATTGCATTTAGAGTAAAATAATATGTTCAACTAAGGTGGGAATCAAAGAGAATTGATCTAACCATTGCACAGTCTGCAGTACTATGGACAGAGAAGAAAGATTTTGAGTTCATACATAAGAATTGCTTTCAAACAGAAATGCAGATAGGCTAATCAAACATTTCACTGAAAATGTCTTATTCCTCTAACAACTAAAAAAAATTATTTTAGTCCATGGACATTTGGGTGCCTTGTTGCTTCAATGATGATTACAAACAATGCCCTACTCTCAAATTCTAATAAATGTATTAAAATTTATGCTATTATTAAAGCAGCAGATTTAAGAGATTTAGGAAAATTGATCTTTGTCTAATTGCTGGAAAACTTAAAATTCATTTTTAAAATTGATTTGGCTATTTAGGTTTACATTAATATCAAAGGCCAGAAGTGCCTAGATATTTTAGTATATAGAAAATCCTAAAGACAGCTAAATCTTAGGCATCTTTCCAAAAAAAAAAAAAAAATGAAGAGTTAAACAGGTATTAATTGTGAGTACAAAGAGTTCCTCATTGAAAGAAATTCACTTTTCTTTCACATATCTATTTTCTAACATTTAAGAATATGTCAAGTATGCATATTGTCACCCTGCTTATTTAACTTATATGCAGAGTACATCATGTGAAATGCAGGGCTGGATGAATCACAAGCTATAATCAACATTGAGGGGAGAAATATCAACAACCTGAGATATGCAGATGATACCACCCTAATGGCAGAAAATGAAGAGGAACTAAAGAGCCTCTTGATGAAGGACAAAGAAGAGCATGAAAGGGCTGGCTTAAAACTCAACATTCAAAAAGCAAAGATCATGGCATCTGGTCCCATCACTTCATGGCAAACAGATGGGGAAAAAATAGCAACAGTGGCAGATTTTATTTTCTGACTTACAAAATCACTATTGATGGTGAATATAGCCATAAATTAAAAGATGCCTGCTCCTTTGAGAAAAGCTATGACAAACCTAGACAGTGTATTTAAAAGCAGAGACATTACTTCACCTACAAAAGTCCATATAGTCAAAGCTATGGTTTTTCCAAGTAGTCATGTATGGATGTGAGAGTTGGGCCTTAAAGGTTATGTACTGATGAATTGATGATTTCAAGCTGTGGTGTTGCAGAAGACTCTTGAGAGTCCCTTGGACTGCAAGGAGATCAAACCAGCCAATTCTAAAGGAAATCAGTCCTGAATATTCATTGGAAGGAGAGATGCTGAAGCTCTAACACTTTGGCCAGCTGATATGAAGAACTGACTCATTGGAAAAGACCCTGATGCTGGGAAAGTTTGCAGGAGAAGGGTCAACAGAGGATGGGATGAGATGGTTGGCTGGCATCACCAGCTCGATGGACATGAGTTTAAGCAAGCTGCGGGAGTTGGTTATGGACAGGGAAGCCTGGCATACTCTAGTCCATGGGGTTGCAAAGAGTTGGACACAAATGAGTGACTGAACTGAACTGAAATACAAGACAAGGGCTTCCCTGGTGGCTCAGTGGTAAAGAATCTGCCCGACAACACAGATGTGAGTTCAGTCCCTGGGATGGGAAGATGCCCTGGAGAAGGATGGCAACTTACTCCAGTATTATTGCCTGGGAAATCCCAGGGACAAAGGAGCCTGGTGGGCTATAGTCAGTGGGGTCACAAAAGAGTCAGCCATGATTTAGGATTAAACAGCAACAATAAAGACAAGACGAGAAGTTGTAGTCACCAGCTTCAGAGTAGGAAAATGAAATGCTGGCTGAGCATGGGACAATGTCACAGGGAATAATTTAAAGTACCATGTGTGTGTGTGTATGTGTGTGCATGCACATGTGCTTGCATGCAAACATGTGTGTGCCTGCATTAACATATCTGTGTGTGTAAACTTTGGAAATAATCTCTCTTTCTCCATGGAACAGAGACAACTGAATGTTTTTCTCTGTTTTCCAAAAGAGGTCATATGCAAAGTAACTTTAGACAGCTGATTAGAAAGTATAATTAGGTAGCTATGGTAAACATATATACAATTTTTAAGTAAAAAAGGAGATTTTTTTCTCTTTTAATAACAAGCTATACATACTGGAGGGGATGAGGATTGAAGGTCACAGGATAGATTTATTTAGAGCTCTCAGAGGAGGCAATAGACAAAGTTGGACAAAGTTCTAGGGTAACAGCAGTTCTGAAAATTGTCTTTAAAGAGGCAAAGTGTTTCTGAAGTAGTTTGTCCTTTTGGATTTAAACATACTGATTTTCACAATGAATTGTTATGTCAGCACTTCATCTACTCCAAAGGAAAAGCATGATAAATCTGCATTATGCTTTGAGGGAAGAGCATTACCAAGCTCTGGTATTAGCTTTCAAACCAGCTATTTCTAGTAACAGGTCAGATTTACCCACCAGCTATTCTGCCACACATGCATAGATTCACATTTTATGCTGAATGTACTGTATTTTTTGAATACGCCTATTACTTTAACTCTTATTGCAGGATTTATCTTTAACACCTAACATATTAACCTAATTTATAACTACTTCAAAATGTTTCCTGATTAGGATATATAATTAATTCCAAATAGTATCTGAATGAAATGAAACAGGTCCTTTAAATCAAGAAATATTATCAGATGTTACCTCTGTGTTGAATCTATACCATACTATTATTATTGCAATAAAAATTATTTATATTCTTCTTCACCCGAACTGATCCATCTTCTTTCACGCTTATTCTGGTTTTAAAGAACCAATCAAGGCAAGTCACAGAGTTTCTCCTTTAGGATTTTATTGTGCCTGCTTTGAAATAGAAATTGGATTGTCAGCTGAATCTTTCCAAGGGTTTAAGAACATATCGTAGAGTATGGAACTAGAGGTACTAAAGTATTTTGTTTAGAACAATCTTGTTTATCTCATAACTTCACTTTTCCATCAAAGAAATCCATATTCATTCATACTATATTGGTTTTGACTTTGCCACAACTGAAAACAATAGAAAGGTTAAACATTTTTGGTTGCTTAGAAGGAACTGGAAAGCTCAAGAAAAGGAGGCCTTTTTCAAATTCATGTTTCCTCCATTATGTTTCTGATTTGCTTCTACAAGAATCAGACAGATGTAGCATATTGCTTGTCTACAAGCAGCTCAGTTATTTAGAAGAAAATGGAAAAAAGGGAAGGGACGTGCTAAAGTATAATATTTGCTCTTTGTCTACCTCTAGAACAAAACTAAAAAGTACAATAAGGAAATGCTGATGTATTAAAATTACCAAAATCCATTTCCCCATTCCTGTCTGCCGTTTCATACCTTGTTCTACATAACTCTTCACACACCAGGATGTTGCTATTCTTGACTTACCAATAGCCACCAAAATTACTGGTCATCTGAAAGGTTTAGGATCCTGTGGGAAGTACTAGCAAAACAAAGTAGCATAATGTAGAAGTCTTTGCTTAATATAAGGTAGTAATTTAGGGAAAATGAACACAAGATAATGATTCAAAGTACTGTAAAATAAGAATCAAAAGAGTAGCATGTCCCTTAAAGGCAACCTAACTCATAAGAAGGAGAATAAGACTCATCTGAGAAGATAACAAAAGATACCCACTCCTGCTAGAAACTAGGATAAACTAATTCTCACTCTGACTACCATCTGCAACCCCTGCTTTCTCCTCTCATTAAAGAGAGGAGTGAAGAATGCAGAGTGGTATGGGATTTCTGATGACAGGGGCCAAATGACTAAAACTTTGTGTCTTAGCTGTTTTTAATGAAATAAGGGCATTCAAATTTCAAATAGTACATTTAAAGATGGAAAATATAGACAGTAGTAGAAGGATTTGTATGAAGCTTGTTCCTAACTAGAACTGCCTTTTTTAAACACAGGAAGAATAAATATCTAATGACAGTTTGAAATGGTATCAAGGGAAGATTCATCAAAGATATCAACACCTAAATGGAGAAGGAAATGACAACCCACACCAGTAATCTTGCCTGGAAAACTCCATGGAAAGAGGAGCCAGGTGAGCTACAGTCCATGGGGTTGCAAAGAGCAGGCCATGACTGAGCAACTGAGTCCATCAACACCTAAAGTGTCTGTTCTTTTGAGTTTTCTTTTCTTTTCTTTGGTTGCGGATGTCACAAAAGGGAAAGTTCTCACAGGTAGGGCAAGGCTAAAAATACAAAGTAATGAAAAAAGCTATTGATGAATCATGACCCAAGACAATCCAGAGACAAGAGAGAAGGGATAAAGAAGGAAGACTTTGTTTTAGAATAAAAAAACAATGTATCTCCTTCTGGGGCCTGAAAATGAATGAAAATAAAATATTTTTTAAGGAAAGAGGTAGATAAAGTAGTATTTAGTAATGGAAAATAGAATTTAATGTGTGTGGCATTTTCATTTAATGTTATCTAATATCCCCAAATGTTAACTTTAGAGGGATTAAAAAAAAAATAGACATTCTGCAAATAAACATGGTACTTAAAGCATTAGGTTATCTACTATATTTAAAAATGCTGTTTCTTGATGTAAAATGGTAGAAGCTTTCAGTCTTGGAATGTGAAAGTATTTTCTCCTAGCTATTCTTAACTGCATTTAGAGACTTTAAACTGTATTATATAGATATAGTAATGCTTTTGGGAGAGGATCCACTGAAATTGGAAAATTGTGGATTCTTAGGTAATAATTTATACTACGAGTATACAGAAAAAAATATTCCTTGATTCCATGCCATTTTTTTTTTTTTTTTGGACTCTTTCTTCATAAGGAAGGGATGAGATCTTCATTAAAAATTATCTGGTTAAGGATAAAAAAATGATTTCTATAAAACACATATTTCCGGACCACATAAGCATCTCACCCATATTATTCATAGTTTAAATTTTAGGACAGTCTTGCTGAGTAGACTATGAAATCCTTAAAAATGGAGACCATCCTTATGTATGTTTGTACATTATCATCTAGCACATTTTTAGTGGTTGTTTAGTCTCTAAGTTGTGTCCTACTCTTTGCAACCCCACAGACAGTAGCCCACCAGGCTCCTCTGTTCATCAGTCTAATACTTGTTAAAGTTCCAATATATGCTAATAAAGCCTTTTGATCAAAAACCACAAGGAAGATGCCATTTATCAAACCAATTAAATTTTATTAGCTAATTATAGCAAGAGAGAATGCACATCAGGATAACTATATGGTAGATAAAAAAAAAAGTGGTTAGAAAAGCAAACTTAAAGGATTTGGAGGACTAGAGTTGGTCATAGAATTATCTTTGGAAGAACTAATAAATGTTTCTCATGGAGAACAGTAAGGTTTCAATTAATTTATAGCCTGGCTGATAGATTATAGAAATGCTAATAGATTATGTATTCAATTAATCTATAGCCTAGCTGATAGATTATAGAAGTGCTCATATTTCTATGATTTGGCCATAAGGCTTTCTTTGGCCAATGGGACATTGGCAAATATGATGTAACCCAAAGCCTGAAGAATGTTTGTGCCTTGGTGCTTATTGTTTTTGCTTGGTAATACAATTAATAGATAAATAAACCACCCAGTTGGATGAATATCCAGGGTGAAGAGGGAGGTCATTCTAGATTAGGCTCAGATGAATAGGCCTGGTGAGTGCACAAAAATGAGTGGACAAAATGGAGACCATGTGACCCACCTAGTGAAGCCCAGCCCAAAGTACTAACTCTCAGAATTGTAATCTGAATGTGTATTGTTTTAAGCTACTAAGACCTGTAGTGGTTTTGTGTCTCAGGAGCTACCAAATAGTTAATAGAAGTTGAATCAATTCAGGGAGTCTTTCTGTTCCATTCAAGTGTGCAATCATTCATTACCTATATTCAGAATTTATGTGAAATCTGTGAGTTGAGGGCATTTTGCTGATAGTTTCCTGTGCTGGCCTCAAGGTTTGCTCAATCCTTCTTATCTACCTTGAAAGCATGACCCCTTTTCCAATGGATTAAAACCTTCAAAAGATACCTTAAACTGAATCAACAGTGAGAACTAGTGAAGTGAAAAGAAAATCCTCCTTCCCCCAATATTTGTCCCTGCTTCAGAAAAATGGAGCTAGTCCACAAGGAGAAGATGAACCTGTCCTCCCACCAGAGTATATGTTGTATGCCAATACAAATTGCTGCAAAAAACAAACAAACAAACAAAAAAAGAACATTTCGGCCATTAAAAACTCATAGACTGGCTTCAAAAATAAGCTTCACCATCTGCCTGCACATTGTTCCTTCTTTGGGAAAACTCAATAGATGTTACATAAAGTCTGTACTGCTTATAAATGAATAATTTAGGGTAACTCATTGCAATATGCCAGCTTAATTACAAACATGAGGTATATAATATTTTGGTAAAGCACTTGCCCTATCAAAGTCATTGTTAGAAAGCAGTGTTTAAGTCCATATTTTGTCGTGACTATAATTTAACAGTGTAGAAGCAGAGTTAATGTGTTGGTGTTTCCCTTTGATTAATACAGCACATTTTATTCAAAGTGGCTTTCTATTCCTTTTTGTTTCTGCCAAAAAGACCTGGTAGACATTGACAAGGAAATGGAATATTGCATGGGCCAAATTTCTGACATTCATTTCCCTCAGATATCAATTTAGTACAAAGGAGAATAATCTGCTGTTCACAAAGAAGAATAAAAAAGATCCCACCACATTTGAAGGCAAATACATTTACTTAGAGGTTATAGTGACTGAACATAATTTTCTCAGGAGGGAACTTTGATGTCTGAAATGTCTAAGACAAGAAACATCAGAAGCAAGAATTAGCTGCATCTTGTCAATTGTGGGTCTTTGGATAGTTAAGGGCACTGGATAAAGGAGAAAACTCCTTCTGTTTGGAATCAGAATCAATTTTGACATAAGCTGTCAAATAAAAACAACAGAAACAAAAAAGAAGCCAAACTGCCCTAGAGGAATATAAACTGCTAAACCAACTTGATGGACAATTAGAAATTCTACCTGTATTTAATTAAATCTGGGTTAGAGGAGACTGCCAGCTTATCTCTTTGAAAGAAAGTTAGAAATAAATAGACCTACATAGAGTTCACCACCAGAGATTATCAAAGTGTTTTTTGAAGGTGAAGTACAAAGAAAAAGTGAAAAAGAGATGTTGAATATTTTTATAGAGTAATTTTTAAATTCAATCCATTAAAGCTTCTTTAACTAAAAACTAGAGGTTGAATATGACCAGAGGCACTTTAATTCATAACAGATGTGGTAGCAAAGAACTGGTACAAATTACTGAGGAAAATTAAATGAAGGAGATAGTTTACTTATTAGAAAATGATCTTTTAATAGATAAACAATATATCCTTATGTAATATTAACAAAGAAAACAAAGAGGATTGATTTTATATACAGATATTTCTAACAGATATGCACAAATAATAAAAATGTAGAGGATTTTGTTATATAAAACTGGTTATCATTTTCCCTGATGTCATATGAGATTTACTTATGTCTTTAAAAATATATGGCTACCAAGATATTTTCTATAGCCTGGGACTTTGGAAGAATCCAAAATATTTTAATTTTTATGAAGAAAAAATAAAAGTTCTATTAATTACAGCTATTCTCTTATATCCATCAAACCATATAAATGAAAGTAGCTCAAACATGTATCAGGGATAAGTGTGCCTGGGTTCAAATTACTCTTCCCATTTAGCCATATTCTTAAACTCTAAATCTTAATTGAGTCAAATAATCTACTTTATCTCATAGGTTGGTTGCAAAAATTAACTAAGAAGATATGTAAAAATGTTCAGCAGAATACCCATTTAAAACATTTAAAAAGCACAAAAATATGATGATATATATGATGACCATTTATCATTTATGCCAATGAAAAAGTACAAGATCCCAAAGACCTATCATCACAGGACCACTATAAATTTGATTTAATCATTTTAGAATACAATGAGCAAATATTAAAATTTTGCATAGTTCATTTAATTTCAAGCTGTTTATAATATACTCCAACACTGAATTCACATGTTTATTGTCTCAATTACCAAATATTTATTTAACACCTAGTGTGTGCAAGGAACACCCTAAGCTCTAGCTATACTGAAGGTAACTGAATAGACAAGAACTTTGACCCCCATATAGAATACATTTTAGTAGGAGAAAGTATATAATAAGCAAACAAGTTGTAAATATGTGCCATAAGATGTGTAGAGTCCTGCAAAGTGTGTAAAGTAGGAATAGGAGAACAAAGATGGCTAGAAACTATTTGCAGTTTAAAATTCAAGGAATTATGGTAGGTTTCAAAAGACAGCAAGAACATCTGAGCAAACAGTCTGAAGGTGAGGCAGTAAACAGTGAGACAGGGAAAGTACTTTCCAGATGGAGAAAAGGGCCAGTAGACTGGATATGGGGATAAGAGAAGACAAGAAATCAAGGTGATTTAAACGTTTTGTTCCTATGCAACTATAACAATGGAATTTCCATTTATTTTGAGAAGGGAGAGAATGAGAAAAGAGAAAATTATAAGGAGGACATAGGAACGTATAGGGACCATTGGTTTTAGAGATTTAATACTAGATATTAGTAAGTATTAAACATTAATATGAATATTAGATAACTATCAAACCTTGGATAGAGATATTGAGAAAGTAGATAACACAAAAGGCATAGCTCAGGGGAAGTGCTAGGCTAGAGATAAAATTTTGAAAGTGAAATATATAGCTATAGGTAGCTACTTTTAAAAGCAAAAAAAAAAAAAAAAAAGTGATCCTAAGTATCTCATTTTTACCTTGATGTTTTTATCTGAATATTTCAAATTCTTTAAGACTTTTCTCCTCTTGGAAGCCATATCAGTCTGAAATAAGTCTTCCTCCTACATCTATTACATGTACATCTATTATTGTAATATTTATTGCTTTTTATTATAATTAACTCTGAATCTAGCATCTTCACTCTGGTAAATTGAGACCTCTCAAATTGAAGAATTTACATCTTATTTCTCTTTTCAGGTCCAGATGCTAAGAAAGATTCTCAATTTAAGACTGAATAGTGCTGTATAATCAGGGAACATTTTCATGTGATTAATTAAACATTTTATTAAGAAAATTATACAGAACTGGTAAAAAGAGCCTGGACTTTATATATACAGATAAAAAGAGTTAGCCATGTTGCCTGAAGAGCATGAAATTCTAAAGAATATTGAGCAACTAATTTGCAATTCACAAAACAATTCTTTTATGACTCGATAGAAGATGCCCTGGATTGACTACAATGGTGATAGTATATCATTTGCACTCATCTCACACGCTAGCAGAGTAATGCTCAAAATTCTACAAGCCAGGCTTCAGCAATATGTGAACCATGAACTGCCAGATGTTCAAGCTAGTTTTAGAAAAGGCAGAGGAACCAGAGATCAAATTGCCAACATCCGCTGGATCATCAAAACAGCAAGAGAGTTCCAGAAAGACATCTATTTCTGCTTTATTGACTATGCCAAAGCCTTTGACTGTGTGGATCACAATAAACTGTGGAAAATTCTGAAAGAGATGGGAATACCAGACCACCTGACCTGCCTCTTAAGAAATCTGTATGCAGCTCAGAAAACAACAGTTAGAACTGGACATGGAACAGACTGGTTCCAAATAGGAAAAGGAGTACATCAAGGCTGTATATTGTCACCCTGCTTATTTAACTTATATGCAGAGTACATCATGAGAAACGCTGGGCTGGAGGAAGCACAAGCTGGAATCAAGATTGCCAGGAGAAATATAAATAACCTCAGATATGCAGATGACACCACCCTTATGGCAGAAAGTGAAGAAGAACTAAACAGTCTCTAGATGAAGGTGAAAGAGGAGAGTGAAAAAGTTGGCTTAAAGCTCGACATTCAGAAACTAAGATCATGGCATCTGGTCCCATCACTTCATGGCAAATAGATGGGGAAACAGTGGAAATAGTGGCTGACTTTATTTTTGTGGGCTCCAAAATCACTGCAGATGGTGTCTGCAGCCATGAAATTAAAAGACGTCTGCTCCTTGGAAGTAAAGTTATGATCAACCTAGACAGCATATTAAAAAGCAGAGACATTGCTTTGTTAACAAAGGTCCTTCTAGTGAAGACTATGGTTTTTCTAGTGGTTATGTATGGATGTGAGAGTTGGACTATAAAGAAAGCTGAGCACTGAAAAATTGATGTTTTTGAACTGTGGTGTCGAAGAAGACTCTTGAAAGTCCCATGGACTGCAAGGAGATCCAACCAGTCCATCCTAAAGCAGATCAGTCCTAGGTGTTCATTGGAAGGACTGATGTTGAAGCTGAAACTCTAATACTTTGGCCACCTGATGCGAAGAGTTGACTCATTTGAAAAGACCCTGATGCTGGGAAAGATTGAGGACAGGAAGAGAAGGGGACAGCAGAGGATGAGATGGCTGGATGGCATCACCAACTCAATGGACATGGGTTTGGGTGGACTTCGGGAGTTGGTGATGGCCAGGGAGGCCTGGCATGCTGAGGTTCATGGGGTCGCAAAGAGTCAGAGATGACTGAGCGACTGAACTGAACTGAACTGAATATATCAATACTTTGAGAAATGGCTGATTTTGCCTAAATTAGGGTGCAGATGCTATTGCATCAAGTGAAAAGGTCTATATACTTGCAGAGAATGAGAATCTGGAGATTAATATGGATGGTGGTTGAGTTAATATTTACTTTGGGATGCTACAGAACGAAAACAACTGATAAAGGGCTGATTTTTATAGAAATACTAAAATTTGTGAAAAGAAAATTAAAATAAGGAATTCAGTGAAAAAGAGAAGCTACAGATATGAAGAGAATGACCAGAAGAAAGTTGTACCATAAGGAAGAGAGAATTTCAAGGAGAAAGAAATAGATTAATATGAAAATTTTCAGAAAGAGATAAATTACATAAAGAACAATACTATTTACTGAATTTGACATTAAGTCCATTACTGGAATTTTTAGATAAAAACATTTAAGTAATAATAAACTTAGGAGTGAATGGAAAGATTAAGAAATGGATTTAAAAATGATATACCATTATAAAGCTTAGAGGTGAAGGAAATGATATATCAACTGAGGGCAAAAAGGCTTATTCAAGCTCTCTGGGTTGTGTTTGCTTGATGATGAGAGCAATATGAGCATTTTTATTTTCCAAAGGGTAAGATCACTCAGAATCCTTTACCATTGTTTAAAATGCTCTTTCTGTTATAGAGAGATAGTGATAAAAATTAAAATGTTCACAAGCTCTGGGCTTCCTCTGGGAAATGAGTTTCTCATTTTTGCTTTTACTGTAGGTTGAGTAAATTTCAAAATTTGATATTTCTAAAATAATTGTCTCTGTCTCTCTGGGTATCTGGAATGATAGTTGTTTGAATTAATGGGGCATCTGCTTTATAGTTAATTCTATGTATCTCTTTTCAGGACTCCCTAGATGAAACCTGCACTTTTTTTATATTCTAAGGCTGATATTAATTTAATATTCTAGGGCTGATATTAATTCAGCAAAACACTTCTTGAACTTAAAACAAGTCTTCTTTGAAATGTCTTAACAACAAGAATCTGTAATCCATAGTTAGGTCCAGAATAAACTATTAAGAAGAGTGTAATCGGTCAGACTAATTACCCCATTGTAGGCAAAGGCTACTCCAAAGTAGTACCTGTCTAGTTGTCTGTGCTCAATCCCTGCAGCTACTTTTGATCACTTCTGTTATAATAGCTTAAACAAATCTATTCTCACAAATACCTATGTTACAGTGTTCTAAGAGTTTACATACACACAAAAAGTCATCTGTCTGCTTTGAGATTAAAATATAAAGCTTATGTAAATGTATCAGCCCAAATAATTATATGAAATAAAGGTCATTTTATTAACAAGAACATAATCTTATTTTATAATTATATAAAACACATCTATTTCAGCTAAATGAAAAATAGAATCAGAATATTTTGTGTGTGTGTGTGTGTACAACAAATCATGACATAACTTACACTAGTTTCTAAGGGGCCAGTGCTAGAAACAAGAGGACTCTTCCTTTGCTGAGTGTAGTGATGGTTGTGAATATGCAAGTATTTAAAAGATACTGAAGCAGAGCAAAATTGCTCTGTGTAACAAATCTAGGAGAACAACTGGGTTTGCAGTGGGAGAATTCAGGAGGAATAATAGAACCACTGAACCACTGGACACTGAATTGAGAAGAGGTCAAAATACAGAGAGAAACTTGATTTACAATGCAGACATGAGAATTCATACTGGCAATGTGGCCTGGAGAACTGGAGATTGAAATGCTGAGCACTTGGAAAAGAGGAATTGGTGGAGGTCCATTTATTGGTGCAGATAATACTATGACAGATTTGGGATGCGTAGAAAATAGTACAGGCATGTAGATACCTTCATAGAGTTGTCTGAAAGCATGCATTCAATTCAAATTAGACCTTTCAAAAAAAAAAAAAAAGACAATGGACAACTTAGAGAAACACAGCTATACTTCATTGTCAATTCAACTATACGGGGCATAGTTTTTTTGTTCTGTTAGTGGAATATACCTAATGTTAACATGAAAGCCAGGGAAAGTTTGACATATTCAATGTGTCAGAATTTCCTCCCTGATTTAGCATCTTTTAGTAAGAGATGAACATTTAAGAATGTTCATGACATGTAAAGAATGTCCACAAGAATTTCAAGACTGCAGTAATCAGGCCCTGCCTTCTACTAGCTCTTTATCTTGAATTATTATTCTTCTTTCTATGTTAGAATCTGGAAATGAATACAGGTACACTATTGTTTCAGTACATTTTCAGATATATTTCAGCCATTTAATAAATCATTTAAATAAATCACACTGGCCCATACTTCTTATGTCCTGTGTCTAATTTTGTCTTCTTATTAGACTGTATGAATCATAAGTGATACTTCTCTCTCACTAGTATTTCAATAACTACCAAAATATCTACAATTATAATAAGTGATTAATAAATATCTGTAGATGAAATGGATAAAGGATTGCATTCAATATCCACAAATTTTTTTTTTGTAGGAACTTCCATTTTTCTATGATAACCAAAAAATGCTTTTGCTTTTTCTAAGACTTAAAGGGGGCTACCCTGGTGGCTCAGACCATAAAGAATCTGCCCACAATGCAGGAGACCCAGGTTCAATCCATGGGTCAGGAAAATCCCTTGGAGGAGGAAATGACAACCCACTCCAGTATTCCTGCCTGGAGAACTCCATGGACAGAGGAGCCTGGAGGGCTACAGTCCGTGGGATCACAAAGAGTCAGATATGACTCAATAACTAATACACACACAATATTTAGACAGTCCTAAGCCTCACTCTATTTAAATATTTTGCTTAAGCATTTTACTTCAAAAAATAATGAACTTTTATTGTATTAATAAATAATTAACTATAATTGAGAACAAATTCTGTTTTAAACTGTATGCTAATACAGTCTCTAGCTCTATATGTCTCTAGCTCTCTCTCAAGTTCTATATATGTCTTCATGTCAGTGTTACCTATGAGACACTGGATGTATTAATAGATAGGCAAACTACATAAGATCACAAGACTGTTGGCTGCAAAATGCAGGTACCATCCCTGGCATCATGATTCTTAATCCTTTACTCTTAACTACTTTTCTAGACTCAGTTCAGTTCAGTTGTTCAGTCGTGTATGACTCTTTGCGACCCCGTGGACTGCAGCATGCAAGGCTTCCTGCCCATCACCAAATCTCAGAGCTTGCTCAAACTCATGTCCATCAAGCCAGTGATGCCACCCAACCATCTCATCCTCCATCATTCCCTTCTCCTCCTGCCTTCAATCTTCCCAGCATCAGGATCTTTTCCAATGAGTCAGTTCTTAACATCAGGTAGCCAAAGTATTGGAGTTTCAGCTTTAGCATCAGTCTTTCCAGTAAATATTTAGGATTAATTTCCTTTAGGATTGACTGGTTGCAATTGACTCCTTGCAGTCCATGGGACTCTCAAGAGTCTTCTCCAACACCACAGTTCAAAAGTATCAATTCTTTGGTGCTCAGCTTTCTTTATGGTCCAATTCTTCTATCCATACATGACTACTGGAAAACCCATAACTTTGACCTGATGGGCCTTTGTCAGCAAAGTAATGCCTCTGCTCTGCTTTTTAATATGCTATCTAAGTTGGCCATAGCTTTTCTTCCAAGGATCAAGCATCTTTTTTAGACTGCTCCACAGCATTTTACCTAGGAGCTCAAAATGTTTAATACTGGTTGTACTTATCCCAGTAAAATGTGAAAATAACATCCATTGATTCATTTAACAGCTGCTTGATTAATGCTAAGCGTACATCCTGTGCTATATACTGGGATACAGTGCAAGTAAGAATAGTGGGCCTTAACCCTTGAAACTGACTATTCAGGATCAGAGCCAGTGTCAGCTGGAGACTAACACTGTTGGCTCTGGAAAAGACAACCCAAGTCACCACTTAGTTCCACAGCGGGCTATTAACTTCTTTACTCAGTTTCTTCATTTGCTAAAATACCATGTAAGAGAATTAAATGAGTTTGTTAACACATATAAAATGCTTATTGCAGAGAACTTCGCATCACAAACACTGACTTCACTTTGGTGGTTGGACTGAACACTCAACATGTAATCATGCCAAATAATTTAAATGGTCTAGAAAAAAGGAGCAAGGTCTCATGGCCGCATTGAACAAATAAACCATCTTAGTATTACCAAACCACTCTTGGATCCACTCATTTGACATGCAGCAAAGTCAATCTACTGACTCAAGTTTGCAACGAAGGAAAATACAGTGTTTATAGCAAGGTACCAAGCAAGGAGAACAGTCATCTCATGCTCAAGAGTTCTCAAATCCCCAATGGCACTCAGGAAAAGGTTTTTAAAGACGGTGTGAGGGAAAGGCATCAGGGTGTTTGATCAGCTTGTGCTTAATTTTCAGATTGGTTGATGGTGAGGTAACAGTGGGAAAGATTGAAGGCAGGAGAAGAAGGGGACAACATGGGATGAGGTGGTTGGTTGACATCACAGACTTGATGGACACGAGTTTGAGTAAACTCCAGGAGTTGGTGATGGATGGGGAAGCCTGGCATACTGCAGTCAATGGGGTTGCAAAGAGTTGGACAAGACTGAGCGACTGAACTGAACTGAGGTAACAGTGATATTGGGGGATCTTGGCCATCAACCTTCTGGTTCTAACCAGACTGAGGTCAGTGTGCCTATGGTCAGCAGTTTTCATCTGGTGGGAGTGTTGTTTTTTGCAGAAACTGAGGTATGTGCATTGCAAAATGTTATCTAGGCTTTTCAGGGAAAGACTAATGATCTTGTGACTCTGCTGTGTGGTTTATGTGTTGCTTAAATTGTTACTACTTCTCTGGCCCGACTGCAGTTCTTTGCCTCTGCGTGTTCTCATTCCTCTAATCATTAACCCTTGAGGCAGCCATTTTGAAACTTAGGGACAGTTCAGGAAATTGAAATTTTTCTATAAGTGAGAGATGGGGAACATGAAGTGGTCTGTTACCAGAAAGTCCATTGGGAGATTGCTTGGTTTATAGTCTTAAGATAAAGGTGGCAAGAAGCAACATCTATGGCATGAGAAATGAGTCCTAGAAAGCTCGCCTGTGTCTGATATGAGATGAAATGGGGTGCCTTCACCATAAAAACAGAACAAGACTTCATAACAGACAAGAATAAATTCTCTAGGAACCCTTGAACAATGGGTGACCTAAGATCAATCCATTTCAAAGAAGTATTCAATCAAGAATTGGCCTCTCCCTTGAGTGTACACTGAAAGGAAACTTTGAGGTTAAAAGAAAAATTGAGATACAGACAAATACAAGTAACATCCCATCCTAAAACTCTCTAGATAATTGACCTTCCATATGTGGTTACAGCTATATCAATTTATTTTCCTGTCTCTTTCAGTTTTAAAATGTACCATATAAGCCAGAAATGAGAACAAAATGACATAATATTAAAAGAGTAAACAAAGACAAAGCTAGTGCCAAATTACTTTCATTCTTTGTTTATAAATATCTTTTTTCATCATCTAAAGAAATTAAGATCTGTTGATTATATTCTGTCCTGGGAAAAGCATTTTTATAAATTCAGTGGACATCAATAAATACACTGATGCTCATACCTGCCATTTCATAAAGAATACATTACCAAATTATTATCTTTTTTAGAGTAAATTGGAAACTAGTCATAAAGAAACTATTAGATAAAGAATGTTAGTTCACTTTTAACGTGGACATTCCAAGATTACTGGAATGATTCCAAATTTATACACAGTAATGGAAACATTTCTAGCCATTTCAATTTTGTCTATGCCTTTAGAAATTGTTAATAGATCCAGGGATTAGATCTGAAAGGGTGCCTGAAGACTGTGAATGGAGGTTTGTGACACTGTAGAGGCAGTGATCAAGACCATTCCAAAGGAAAAGAAATGCAAAAAGGCAAAATACTTGTCTGAGGTGGCCTTACAAATAGCTGTAAAAAGAAGAGAAGCAAACGGCAAAGGAGAAAAGGAAAGATACCCATTTGAATGCAGAGTTCCAAAGAATAGCAAGGAGAGATAAGAAAGCCTTCCTCAATCATCAAGCAAAGAAATAGAGGAAAACAATAGAATAGGAAAGATTAGAGATCTTTTCAAAAAAATTAGAGATGCCAAGGGAACATTTCATGCAAAGATGGGCTCAATAAAGGACAGAAATGGTATGGACATAACAGAAGCAGAAGATATCAAGAAGAGGTGGCAAGAATACACAGAATAACTGTCAGGCGAATGTATGCTCCTCGGTTCTGTCTCATCACTACAAAGATTTGACGTGATGGACATTAAAGCCCTCTGCGCATCACAGCTCTTGGGTCTTGGACAGACCTTGTTATAGCTCTCAGGTCTCGAAAAGACCGTGTTATAGCTCTTAAACAAATCAGTGTTACAGCTCTATTTTATTTAGAAAGTGGCAGGAGAATCCATCCTCCAGGCGTAAGGGCATGCCAATCCAAAGACTCGAACCAGCACGTGGGGGAGAGAGAGAGAGAGAGATGGAGAGAGCCCTCTGGCTCCTCTATGTTTTTTCCTCCCCCCTGGGCCTGTCGTATGTAAATTGGGCTAGCCAGGAGTGCTGTTTGTTCTACCTGAGATCCTCACTCAGGTCCTTGGACCTTCCTTTGTTCTATTTTCATGGGCTTCTCCCTTCCTTGTCTTTTAGCCACCGCCATTTTGGACTCCCATTTCCTATTCTAATTACCTAACAAGAATTATGCAAAAAAGAACATGGCACAGATAACCATGATGGTGTGATCACTCACCTAGAGCCCAGAAATCCTGGAATACAAAGGCAAATGGACCGTAGGAAGCATCACTATGAACAAAGCTAGTGGAGGTGATGGAGTTCCAGTTGAGCTATTTCAAATCCTAAAAGATAGTACTGTGAAAGTGCTGCACTCAATATGCCAGCAAATTTGAAAAACTCAGCAGTGGCCATAGGACTGGAAAATGTCAGCTTTCATTCCAATCCCAAAGAAAGGCAATGCCAAAGAATATTCAAACTACTATGCAATTGCACTCATCTCACACGCTAGCAGAGTAATGCTCAAAATTCTCCAAGCCAGGGTTCAATAGTATGTGAACTGTGAACTTTCATATATTCAAGCTAGATTTAGAAAGGTCAGAGGTTTCAGAGATCAAATTGCCAACATCCGCTGGATCATCGAGAAAACAAGAGAGTTCCAGAAAATATTTACTTCTGCTTTATTGACTACATCAAAACCTTTGACTGTGTGTATCACAACAAACTGTGGAAAATTCTTAAAGAGATGGGAATACCAGACCACTTGACCTGCCTCCAGAGAAATCTGTATGCAGGTCAAGAATAAACAGTTAGAACTGGATATGGAACAATACACTGGTTCCAAATCAAGGAAAGGAGTATATCAAGGCTGTATATTGTCACCCTGCTTATTTAACTTATATGCAGAGTACATAATGAGAAATGCCAGGCTAGATGAAGGACAAGCTGGAATCAAGATTGCAGGGAGAAACATCAACAACTTCAGACATGCAGATGACACCACCCTTGGGGCAGAAAGTAAAGAAGAACTAAAGAGCCTCTTTATGAAAGTGAAAGAGGAGAGTGAAAAAGTTGGCTTAAAACTCAACATTCAACATTGGGGTGCATGTGGCTCTTTCAGATCTGGTTTCCTTGGTGTGTATGCCCAGAAGTGGGATTGCTGGGTCATATGGCAGTTCTATTTCCAGCTTTTTAAGAAATCTCCACACTGTTTTCCATAGTGGCTGTACTAGTTTGCATTCCCACCAACAGTGTAAGAGGGTTCCCTTTTCTCCACACCCTCTCCAGCATTTATTGCTTGTAGACTTTTGGATAGCAGCCATCCTGACTGGCGTATAATGGTACCTCATTGTGGTTTTGATTTGCATTTCTCTGATAATGAGTGATGTTGAGCATCTTTTCATGTGTTTGTTAGCCATCTGTATGTCCTCCTTGGAGAAATGTCTGTTGAGTTCTTTGGCCCATTTTTTGATTGGGTCATTTATTTTTCTGGAGTTGAGCTGGAGGAGTTGCTTGTATATTTTTGAGATTAATCCTTTGTCAGTTGCTTCATTTGCTATTATTTTCTCCCAATCTGAGGGCTGTCTTTTCACCTTGCTGATAGTTTCCTTTGTTGTGCAAAAGCTTTTAAGTTTCATTAGGTCCCATTTGTTTATTTTTGCTTTTATTTCTGAAATTCTGGGATGTGGGTCATAGAGGATCCTGCTGTGATTTATGTCGGAGAGTGTTTTGCCTATGTTCTCCTCTAGGAGTTTGATAGTTTCTGGTCTTACATTTAGATCTTTAATCCATTTGGAGTTTATTTTTGTGTATGGTGTATATAATAGCCAGGACATGGAAGCAACCCAGATGCCCATCAGCAGACGAATGGATGAGGAAGCTGTGGTACATATACACCATGGAATATTACTCAGCCATTAAAAAGAATTCATTTGAATCAGTTCTAATGAGATGGATGAAACTGGAGCCCATTATACAGAGCGAAGTAAGCCAGAAAGATAAAGACCATTACAGTATACTAACACATATATATGGACTTTAGAAATATGGTAATTATAACCCTATATGCAAAACAGAAAAAAAAACTCAGTTGTATAGAACAGACTTGTGGACTCTGGGAGAAGGCAAGGGTGGGATGTTTCAAGAGAACAGCATTGAAACATATATATTATCTAGGGTGAAACAGATAACCAGCCCAGGTTGGGTACATGAGGCAAGTGCTAGGGCCTGGTGCACTGGGAAGACCCAGAGGGATCAGGTGGAGAGGGAGGTGGGAGGGGGGACTGGGATGGGGAACACATGTAAGTCCATGGCTAATTCATTTCGATGTATAACAAAAACTACTGTAATGATGTAAAGTAATTAGCCTAAAAAAAAAAAAAAAAAAAAACTCAACATTCAGAAATGTTGAGTCCCATCACTTCATGGCAAATAGATGGGGAAACAATAGAAACAGTGACAGACTTCATTTTTTTGGGTTCCAAAATCATTGCAGATGGTTACTTCAGCCATGAAGTTAAAAGGCACTTGCTCCTTGGAAGAAAAGTTATGACCAACCTAGACAGCATATTTAAAGCAGAGACACTACTTTGCCAACAAAGGTCTGTCTAGTCAATGCTATGGTTTTTCCAGTAGTCATGTATGGATGGGAGAGTTGGTCTTTAAAGAAAGCTGAGTGCCAAAGAATTGATGCTTTTGAACTGTGGTGTTGGAGAAGCCTCTTGAGAGTCCCATGGACTGCAAGGAAATCCAACCAATCCATCCTAAAAGAAATCAGTCCTGAATAGTCATTGGAAGTACTGATACTAAAGCTGAAACTCCAATACTTTGGCCACCTGATGTGAAGAACTGACTCATTGGAAAAGATCCCGATGCTGGGTAAGATTGAAGGCAGAAAGAGAAGTGGATGACAGAAGATGAGATGGTTGGATGGCATCACCAACTCGATGGACATGAATTTGAGTAAGCTCCAGGAAAGCTGATGGACAGGAAAGCCTGGAGTGTTGCAGTCCATGGGGTCTCAAAGAACTGGACAGAACTGAACAATTGAACTGAACAGATCCAGGTCCAAGTCAAAAAACTTTTTGTAAACACTCACTTAAGTACATGGATAAAAATTATAATGTTTTATAATCAATACTATAATATAAATATCTGAGTCAAGATATAACAACCATAACTCTTGTTACTGAATTAAACTATAATTTTAGAAATAGACTATAATTTTAGTTTAATGTGTAACAAGTTGTGGCACAAATCAATTTATTCTGATTTTTTTGTAGTAACTTTCAATCATCTATTGATTTACAGAAGTTGTGATATCAATAGCTTATGGTGAATGGTGTCAGATTCTTGATCTCCAAAGATTAACTTCAGGACAAGGGACCAGCTTGATCACTCAAGAACTTTTGTGTAGCAGAGTTTTATTAATGCATGAAAGGGACAGAGGAAGCTTCTGAGATAGACATCAGAATGGTTACCGAGAGTGCTGCCCTCGCTACTGTTAGCAAGGGTGTTATATACTTTTTAAATTAGTTATTACAAAAAACCAAAACAATGTCTCAATTTGTGAAAATTTACCAGACCCAGTTCCACAATTTACATTTTAGGATAACAGTATCAGAATTTAACAATAGAAAGATCCTACCAGACCCACTGCCATAAGATACATTCTAAGATATCACCCTCGCCTTCTCCCACAGAGTCCAAAAAAGTCTGTTCTGTACATCTGTGTCTCTTTTTCTGTTTTGCATATAAGGTTATGGTTACCATCTTTCTAAATTCCATATATATGCGTTAGTATACTGTATTGGTCTTTATCTTTCTGGCTTACTTCACTCTGTATAATGGGCTCCAGTTTCATCCATCTCATTAGAACTGATTCATATGAATTCTTTATAATGGCTGAGTAATATTCCACAGTGTATATGTACCACAGTTTCCTCATCCATTCGTCTGCTGATGGGCATCTAGGTTGCTTCCATGTCCTGGCTATTATAAACAGTGCTGCGATGAACATTGGGGTGCACGTGTCTCTTTCAGATCTGGTTTCCTCGGTGTGTATGCCCAGGAGCGGGATTGCTGGGTCATATGGCAGGTCTATTTCCAGTTTTTTAAGAAATCTCCACACTGTTCTCCATAGCGGCTGTACTAGTTTGCATTCCCACCAACAGTGTAAGAGGGTTCCCTTTTCTCCACACCCTCTCCAGCATTTATTGCTTGTAGACTTTTGGATAGCAGCCATCCTGACTGGCCGTGTAAAGGTACCTCATTGTGGCTTTGGTTTGCATTTCTCTGATAATGAGTGATGTTGAGCATCTTTTCATGTGTTTGTTAGCCATCTGTATGTCTTCTTTGGAGAAATGTCTGTTTAGTTCTTTGGCCCATTTATTGATTGGGTCATTTATTTTTCTGGAGTTGAGCTGGAGGAGTTGCTTGTATATTTTTGAGATTAATCCTTTGTCTGTTGCTTCGTTTGCTATTATTTTCTCCCAATCTGAGGGCTGTCTTTTCACCTTGCTTATAGTTTCCTTTGTTGTGCAAAAGCTTTTAAGTTTCATTAGGTCCCATTTGTTTATTTTTGCTTTTATTTCCAATATTCTGGGAGGTGGACTCTTGTTAACCTGATTCTATCAAGGGAGTGAGATAGATGCATGTCTTACACAGACTGATTCAGTAAATCGTTCCACACACAGAGGCAGTTGTTGGCTGAGAATCTGTTGTTAAACCAGAGTAATACAAAGAAGAAGAAAAAAGGGATAGGTACCAAAGAGTTTAAGCAGTCATTACTGAAAGACTGAGTCAAAATTCAAGGGCTCTCCTTGAAGCTAACTGTTGAGGGCACAGAACGGAGCAAGCGGGTGAAGGGGAGCTGCAAGCTGGAGGAAGTTCCTTGATCTTGCAGGAAGAGGAGGGTCATCACGGTATGTTGAGGTGTGTACCTGTTAAGATGAATACAATGTACTGCTTCCCCTTCCACAGACTTCTCACAATAAGTCACAAGGGCCTGCACTCGCCCTTGCCAACACCACAAAAGGACAATTTTCCAATAAGAAAAGAACTTCAAACTTACCTAATGAAGTCTCTGCACACGTACACTGTACATAATGAATGTTCAATATCCTTGGGTCCTCTCCAGTCAGGGTCTGAGTCCATACAATGCTGAGCATTTCTTTGTATTTTTTTAATCAATTAATTTATTTATTTTACAACATTGTGTTGGGTTTGCCATACATTGACTTGAATCCGCCATGGGTGTACATGTGTTCCCCATCCTGAAGCCCCCTCATTTCTTTGTATTTGTGTGTGAGCAGGTGCACAATAAACCTTCCTCAGCTCTGTGGAACAGCCTTCCTCTCCATCCAAGAGCTTTTCAAGCTAGAGACATCTCTACCTATCTGGAATTATTAAAATATCTGCAGAATCCTTATCCCTATACCCCACACTTCACAAAATATTTATATATTCCAAAATTTGTGCTCCAATTTCCAAACTAGAATTTTAGAACAAGTTCTGTGTGCTAGATGACTTGTATACACTGGAAATAGTAAATAAGTTTAACATATTGTAATTATTATATACTATTCACCAACTGATTTCACACATTGTGTTTCAGTATTTTAATGTTCACAGCATCTGTGATTGTGCAAGTTGCCTCTCATGCAAGCCACATATTAATTACATTTTGTTTGGCATGTGTTCAGTGCTCTTATTTGCTTTCAGCTTTAAATTAATACTAAAGTGGTTGTTAAAAGCCACCCCTCAGTTAGTATTTTACTTCATTAAAGTCATGTGCTTTTGTAATTTAAGATGGTGCTATTGAAGATACTGGATACCTTCTACTTTGTGTTTGCTTTGTCAGCAGAGTTTCACTAAAGTATACTACTTCTATCCTTGCTAAATTTTGTCTCAAATAATTTTTTTTCAATCCAATTGAACATTTATTGTAGTATATAACAGTGAATCTGTAAGAAGGACAAGCTTCAGAGTTGAGTGACTCAGTGGCTCAGAAATATCAACAAGGAGCCAGGTCATCTCCATATCTGCCATATATAACCCATACACTGTTTCATCTTTGTTTTATTTTTTGTTTGTTTTTGTTTTTATTTTGGAAAACATGTGTGTCTAAGAGGTGAATAGAATTAACTTTATCCCTTAGAAACATTTTACTTAATTGATTTTTTAATACCCTTGTTTAAGAGGATATGATAAGTTATTTTGTCTAACTGCCATTGTTGTGATGCACGCACGCATGCTCAGTCATGTCCAACTCTTTGTGACCCCACAGACTGTAGCCCATCAGGTCCTCTGTCCATGGAATTTTCCAGGCAAGAATACTGGAGTGGGTTGTCATTTCCTACTCCAGGGGATCTTCCCAACCCAGGGATCAAACCTGTGTGTAACTGCTATTACAGACATTTGGTTTCCAGTTGGAATATATTGATGGATTTTCACAGTTCTTTCATATAAGATTTTTTTATCATTGTTATCTATATCATCACTTACCATTGAATGAAAGAGAATTTGAACTCTTCTGAGATTTGAAAATGTTAAAACACTAACTATGCTTTATAACTGTGTTAGGGGATATGGGGAAAATAAAAAAAGCATAGAATTTAAACTTACCAATTCTAGTTTAACAACAAATGAATTTGGATACTAAGAATACCTGAACATATAAATTTATAAATTATACATTTTAAAAAGGTCAAACAGAATTACATGCTGTCATGAGTGATAGACTTTAAATACCAGGCTTTAGAAGTTGCTCATAATTTGAAATTTGATGTTTTCATTTTATGAAAATGTTAAATAAAATAGTTATGTGTACATTTCTGTGTTCTAAACTGTAAAGTTAAATTACTCTAACTCTGTGAACAGAAGTCCTATTCTGAGAACTACTGATGGAAAATATGTTGATCCTAATAAATCTTTTCAAAAAAATCTCTTAATTATGTTAACAAGTTATGAAGCTGGGAAGTTAATGAAGAGACTTCAAAGGGCCTTTCCAAAAATGTGAAGTTTTTATTTTATCCTGAGGAAAATGTGGAATCAATAATGACTTTTAGCTCTCACATCATTAACATCTCTGCCAAATGTCACTTCCTCAGAGATGTATCCCTGACCACTTGATACCAAAATGAAAGATCCTCTAACTTTTTCTTGTATTGTTTTTCCTTCATTGGCACTGACTAACATTAATTTATCTAATTCTTTGGCCACCTGAGGCAAAGAGCTGACTCACTGGAAAAGACCCAATGCTGGGAAAGATTGAAGGCGGGAGGAGAAGGGAATGATGGAGGACAAGATGGTTGGAGGGCATCACCGACTCAAAGGACCTGAGTTTGAGCAAGCTCCAGGAGATGGTGAATGACAGGGAAGCCGGGCATGCTGCAGTCCATAGGGTCACAGAGTTGGACATGACTGAGCAACTGAACAACAAATATTATAGATGTTTGCTTAATGTCCAACTTTCCCATTTTCCCATTAGAATTTAAGCTTCATATAAGTAAAGACTATATTTTTAAAATTTCTGTTGCTATTGTTATTCACTGCTATGTTTGCAGAGCCTATGATACTACCTGGAAATAGGCATGTTGAAATGAGTACTGGTATAATGAACACATTATTTGTATATAAGCAGTAATAGCTCAACTATCTGAAAAATACATGGATGACTTCAATTTACCTACCAGAGTAGTTAAAATGTGAAAGTAAAGGCACAGTAGTCATAAAGAAGCCTAAAAATTCATAGATAAGTATCTAATACAAATAGTTTATGAGTAGTGAGGGAGATCTGTATCTTTCTCATAGGACTTACTACATATGATTCTAATTCACATAGTGATCATATTTCCAGCCCTTCATCAAGTTAAAAAAGCAGAATATTAGAGAAATAGGAAGGTGGTACACTTTGCAGTGAGTGTAGTCTTTAGAAACTCAGAATCGCATTACTCTTTATTCTAGGTGTTGTATAGTGTTCCCCCCAAACTTCATGTCCACCCAGAACTTGTGACTGTGATCTTGTTTGAAAATAGGGTGTTAGCAGATGTAATCAAGTTAAAAGGAGATCATACTGGATTAGGCGGGGCATAAAGCCACTGATTCATATTCTTACAATGAGAGGGCTGTTTGGAGATATAGAGACACAAACAGAAAAGATAACCTTTGTGAAGACAAAGGTATGAATTGGAGTGAGACTGTTATAAGCCAAGGAAGGTCAAGAATTGCTAGCACCCACCAAAAGCCAGGAGGATGCAAGGAAAGATATGTTCCTAGACTCTTTAGAGGGAGTGCGAGTCTGCTAACATCTTGATATCAGACTTCTAAACTTTAGAGCTGTTAGGGAATAGTTTTGTCATTTTAAGTCACCTGAGTACTAACAGTGTGCGGGGAGCCAGCCTGACTGCTCGGGCTTCTTCTTGGCTCTGAGAGAGATCAAGAGGTCCCTCTCTGTCCCGCCACCCCTGATTTATTAAAGCACAGGTTGGCCTTTCTCACCTCCCTCAAGGAAATTGCTGTAGCAATCTTTCACCTGTTGCTGATAAACTCGTCATGATTGAAGCCTGTTTTCTATCCAGTTAATGTTCTATTGATTTCAGTTGGGTGCTAAGGTGATGCTTTACTGTCCTTAACTGGAGGAATTTAAAACATCTGTGCCTGTAGCTCTGCACATATGCAAACCTTTGATCTATTAGCAACTCCTGTTAGCATATATATAGGTGTGGTATTCTTCAATAAAGTTGGCAGAGTCAGACGCAAGCTGACTCTGTTCCTCTCAACCCCATTTTTCTAAGTCTGTCTAAGTCTTATATTTCTCAGGTACTCTGGTAATTGCGTTCTCGACCAGTTCGTTTGCCGGCAGGCTCCGGCAAGAGTGGCGCCCGAACAGGGACGTGGACGGATTCCAGCGTACAGCCACCCGAAGACCGAAGGTTCTCCCGCGGGAGGTATTTGCGAGTTCAGGCATTGTGGATGATTGCGGGTGGAGAGGGTATAGTTGAGAGTAAAACTCATGGGGCAAAATAGTAGTAGATAGTTCTTTGTTTCTATGCTAAAAATTATGTTAAAAGCTAGAGGAGTTTTTGGTGTCTAAACGGAAACTGGAAAGATTTCTTGCTTTCATAGAGGAAACTTGTCCTTGGTTCCTGGAGGAAGGAACTGTTAACTTGGAAACTTGGGCAAAGGTGGGAGAACAAATTCAAACTGCTTATGTTCTCCATGAGCCAGATAGGGTTCCTCTTGATACTTATTCCCTATGGACTTTGTTTGAACCCAGAACAGGAAAGCAAGAAACTTGAAACAGCTTTGAAACTTATAACACCCAAATGTTCGAATATTCCCCAGAGGGTAGCAGAGCACATATATGGCTCCCCAATAATTCCAGGTCCTAGAAAAAGTGCTGAGACTATTGTTCTCGAGCAAGATTCTGATTCAGAACTCTCCCCTGAAGACCCAGATGATTTAGAAGAGCAGGCTTTTGAGTATGAGGGTTTAACAGATTATATAAGAATTTGTGCTGACATTGGCCCTTCCTATATTCAGGGATTGTCTATGGCTGCTGCTATCCAGGGAAAAACTGTCAAGGAAGTTCTATATCAACAGACTAAGAACAAGGGTAGTGTGAAAAAGGGAGGGCCTCCCAGCAGTTGTTTTTCATATGGACAACTGGGACATCGTATGGCCCAATGTCCTAAGAAAAATAATTTAGATAGTACAAAGAATCCTGATGTATGCCCCAGATGCAAAAAAAAAAAAAAAAAAAAAAAAGGAAAACATTGGACTAGGGACTGTAGATCAAAAATGGATATAGAAGGCAAACCTCTTCCTCCACAGTCGGGAAACTGGGTGAGGGGCCAGCCTCAGACCCCAGAGCAATGTTATGGGGCACTTCAGACCGAGCCTCAGCCAAATCTAATCAACTCGGCATTAAAAGCCTTTTCGGAACCACCCCAGGCAGCACAGGATTGGACTTGTGTGCCACCACCTGCACAATATTAACACCTGATATGGGAATGCAAGCCATTCCAACTGGAGTTTTCGGGCCATTACCAAAAGGAACTGTAGGACTAATTATTGGTAGAAGTAGTTGGACTATGAAAGGGGTGATTGACACAGACTACACGGGGGAACTTAAAATTATGGCCCATGCACCTTCAAATATAATTAAGAAATAATCAAGGTATTACCCAACCAGTTATGCCTATTTCTAAACCTTCCAGATCTGGATTAGGTTGTTTTTAACGGGGGCTATTGATTCTCCTGTAATCCATGCAGACCCAATCAGTTGGAAAACTGATGAACCTGTCTGGGTTGATCAGTGGCCCCTGACTAAAGAAGAAAATTTCTGCAGCTGAGCAGTTGATACAGGAGCAGTTGCAATTAGGACATATTGAGCCATCCAGCTCCCCTTGGAATTCCCACATATTTCTTATTCATCTTACAAGCAAGAAGGATGGCCGTTGACGCTGCTCAACCCCGATCTGCTCTGGCCTATATTGTTCTTACATTAGCATGTGCAGTAATTAATCAAGCTTTCCCCCAGTGCTCCTGATCGATTTGAAGGTGATTATCATCAAGTTTGGGAAGAATATTTCTGGACGACCCCTGAAAAAGGACAGCTACTGACTCCTGCTGACATTTGCTGGGAGCAAAAGACTCATATACCAACATTTGAAGGCTGAACACTCCCAGGAAACCTGATGAAACATATGGGACTGTTACTTTCCTACAAATGTAAAATTGTGATAGATGTGACGTTTGATACTAATAAGTCCTTTGTGTGGCCTGGGTCAAACTGGAATAATAGTCCTAGTATAAGATGCGTAGCCCCAAATAACACTTGATGGATTTGTGAATACAACCTTTGGTTGTTGCATTTGTCAATGCCTATCTGAAATGATATATAAAAGATTGTTGATGTTTTCCCATTTGCAAACGCAGCCATTTCCTTTGAGGGAGATATAAAGGCCATTAGTCAAAAGAAAAGGGGGAGATGCGGGGAGCCAGCCTGACTGCTCGGGCTTCTTCTTGGCTCTGAGAGAGATCAAGAGGTCCCTCTCTGTCCCGCCACCCCTGATTTATTAAAGCACAGGTTGGCCTTTCTCACCTCCCTCAAGGAAATTGCTGTAGCAATCTTTCACCTGTTGCTGATAAACTCGTCATGATTGAAGCCTGTTTTCTATCCAGTTAATGTTCTATTGATTTCAGTTGGGTGCTAAGGTGATGCTTTACTGTCCTTAACTGGAGGAATTTAAAACATCTGTGCCTGTAGCTCTGCACATATGCAAACCTTTGATCTATTAGCAACTCCTGTTAGCATATATATAGGTGTGGTATTCTTCAATAAAGTTGGCAGAGTCAGACGCAAGCTGACTCTGTTCCTCTCAACCCCATTTTTCTAAGTCTGTCTAAGTCTTTCTAAGTCTGTCTAAGTCTTATATTTCTCAGGTACTCTGGTAATTGCGTTCTCGACCAGTTCGTTTGCCGGCAGGCTCCGGCAACAGTGCTAGTCATTTCTGTCACATCCAACTGTGCAACCTCATGGACTGTAGCCCATGAGACTCCTCTGTCCATGGGATTCTCCAGGCAAGCATACTGGAGTGGGTTGCCATGCCCTTCTCCAGGGGATCTCCCTGACCCAGGGATCCAACTGGCATCTCTTATGTCTCTTGAACTGGAAGGCAGATTCTCTGCCCCTAGTGCCACCTGGGAAGCTCACCTAGTTCATGTAATTTGTTACAACAGTTGTAGGAAATTAATACGCCCACTTGCTTAGAATGCTTCAGAGGCTTGCAGTTGTATGAGCAATAGCAGTACACTGTAATGTACATATGATATGTACTCAACAAATGTTTGCTGAACAGGGAGTATTGGCAAAGGAAAAAAGCTGACTGGCTGTATTATGATTACTCGAGTCGGTAGGAGAGATCTGGGAATCCTGTCGAGAAGAGATTCAAATTGCCCTCAATGTCTAATGTTTGTGAAATATATGTCAGAATATTCTTGGGTTTGGTTACAGAATACCAAACTAAAGTGAGCTAAAATAATGAAAACTATATTCATTTATATAAGATGTTCTTCCCATTGGATAGTACTGCCAGAGTTGGGTGGCTCAGTGCTATTAAACCAGTTCAAATTCTATAAAATTCCACTGGCTTTTACCTTCATTGTGGCAAGATGGACATGGCAATTCTAAGTGTCACATCTTCATTTAAGTTATCCACAGGGTAGATTCTAGGCTTATGTTTATGTATGTGTGCCTGTGTGTGTATTTGAAGAAACATATTCCATAATCTGCCCAGAACAAATTCTCACTCAGTTCTTTATAACTAGCATTTTATCACATGCCTATAAGGATCGGCCTGAAATGTGGGAGACCTAGGTTTGATCCCTTGGTTGGGAAGATCCCCTGGAGATGGGAATGGATACCCACTCCAGTATTCTTACCTGGAGAATCCTATGGACAGAAGAAGCCTGGCAGGCTACAGTCCATGGAGTCACAAAGAGTCAGACACAACTGAGTGACTTTCACTCACTCACTTATGTCTTAACTAGTTGTTTGCAAGGAGAAGGAGGAACTAGGTATGGCTTAAACCCATCAATATTTCCTCCATGAGGCTAGGCTGGAGGGCACTGCCCTCATCTCTCCTAAAGGTCAGTTTCAATATGGTGGTGAACAATCTGGGTTCATCAACATAAACCCAAGAAAGATTCTGCATATAGCTGTTAAATAGCAAACAATGGTGTTTACCATAGAGTTTGAATGTGGTAGCCATGTGGTACCACAAGACTGTGGCAAGACATGAGTGTCTTGATAACATGACGTTCAACATCTCAGTTTCTTCATGTTTCTTATTATAATAATCAAACTCTCCCTAGAAAGTTAATCAACATTTCTGACTTCTGGAAAACAGAGACTGTCTTCAGAATCCTTTCTGTACAGTAATGAAAAGTTTAAAATGTAGGGTGTAACATATATGGTTGCATAAATAAGAATGCTGGGTGGCTAGTAATTTTTATTCCCTTCATTCTAGAGATATGGCCAACAAATAACAGGTATTAATTCCAACAAACATCAACTCATTTTTTTTTCCTTTTCTTAAAGGAGTTTGATTAAAATATTTACACATTTTACCAAATGTGCAGGATTATATCTTAGCTCTAACAGCAATGTTATATAATTATTTTGATCTTATAACCACTAATAGGATAAGAGAGGTACTTAAATAAAATTAAAGTTATTGGAAAACAGATTATAAATTCACTAAGCTAATAAACATTTATTAAAGTAAAAACAGCTTAAAACTGTGTTCAAGCAATATGCATTTGTGGATATAACAGTTTAATAGCTAAACCACTGTCCTGGTAGGAATGGCAAGATCTCTGCTTCCTAACCTGGATCAATCCAGGGATGTTGCAAAGGTGTTTCCCAAAGCCAAGGGATTCCTCACAGTTCTCTAAAGTTGTCCTTGCCAAGTAAAAGAAGGGGATCCAGTCAAGTGGGGCTCCAGGGCCCATTCAAACTCCTCTTCTCTAAGGCAGATCAGGCTTATTCACCAGAATGACCAGGAAGAGTTAAGGAAGAAGGAATATAGAAAAGAAGACTGGGTGAAAGGAAGGAAGAGAAGGAATTTTTCTAAGTGGAGACTACTGTCTCCTGATCCATTCTTTTAGGACAAATATATAATTATTGGTTAGCTTCTAGTTTAGAGAGTTTTTGTAAGTCACATTACACTAAAATAGAGCTATGTATGTAGAACATTTATTGGGAAGTGCTCTTCAGAACAACATGAAAGAAGTGAGGGAATCAGTGTCATCAGTGGGAAAGGATGAAGTGCAAATGTATTTGTAACAAAGATCTCAGCAGATTCCTGAGGACACTCGGAGTTGAAATGATCCTTCAGAAGAGTTTTATGAAAGCAAAGAGCTGGCCTTTGTTCCCCTACTTGTCTTTAAATACAGATTGCTCCAGGGAGCTGGTCTAACCTCAGATGACCTGGCTCATTATGCTGAGAGAAGGGTTTGGCTAGCAACACTCCAGTCAACCAGGGGAAGGAACACCTTGGTCCTGAAGTTGGAAGGGGAGAGTACATCACTGCATTCACTACAGGATCAGACTTTATTGGTTACATATTCAGAAAACAGAATAGGCTACCTCTCTACCTCCCAACACATGCACATTTTCATACAATAACAATTTGTTCTCTGTACTTCTGCCTAGGAGAGGGAGCTAGGAAACCCAAGGCTTACTAAGCACATACTACAATGGTTATTACAGAAATATGGAGGGGGGAAAAAAGCAATTTTCAATTACTGACTTTCAAATTGACATAGAGGACTATAATCTGAAGATAAAGTTTCTTTCCAAAATCCAGGACTTGTTTTTACAAAAGAAGGGTCCTAAAAGACTCCAATGTATATCACAAAGAAAATGCATATTTTCCCCATTTTCCCAGACTAGAGGAAAATGGGCTACCCTGGTAGTTCAGACAGTAAAGAATCCACCTGCAATGCAGGAGACTTGGGTTTGATCCCCGGGTTGGGAAGATCCCCTGGAGAAGGGAATAGCTACCCACTCCAGAAGATATCAATGGCTTAGGATAAGAAGGACAGTGTAAAGAGAAATCAATAGATCAAAAATTGAGGTGCTGCTGTAGAAACACATGCCACTTCTGTCACTAGATGAGCACTTTGCAATGGCATGAAGTTGGAGAAATAGCCTTCTGATGGGTTGTTATTCTAGAACAGAACGAAGCTATGCATGACTTCCACTATAAATTCATGGTAGGCACAAGCTCCTAAAATTTCTTTTTCCATGGCAAAGATTCTAAATTTTGAGGTTTCATGCCTACACTGATGGGTCACAGGTAGCCTTATGTGTGCATACTTGTGTGCTCACTCTGAATTCTTTGCAACCTCATAAACTGTAGCCTGCTAGGCTCCTCCGTCCATCGAATTCTCTGGGCAAGAAAACTGGAGTGGTTTGCCATTTCCTCCTTCACAGGATCTTCTCAATCCAGGGATCTAACCCATAATTCCTGCATTGGCAGGTGGATTCTTTACCACTGAGCCAACGGAGGCTTCCTACATGCAGCCTTCTAAAATTTCTTCAACTCCTAAACGTTTGCTTGAACACCAAACTTTACTTATGGGGTTAAATCTGACATAAATGCAATACTAAGACCAGGCTAATATAAAAAGGGCTTGAAGCTTGACAAAGTGATAACATCAGTAAATAAGTCATAGATTGCTTGGCTGGGGACCATTTGGAAAAGGTCATGCCTTAGAAAGGCCAGTGTGGGGGAACGACCATGTACAATGGGGTTGAAAATAATCCACATCAATGGAGATGCCTGTTGAGCACGTTGAGATGTCTTTCCACACAGCACATCTAGTTGGGTATTGGTTAATGCAGTCACTTTTAACATCTTAGTGTTTTCCTCACTAATGAGCTAACATACATGATTGAAAAACATTCACTTCATACTTGTATGAATGTCTTGGTTTTGCAGTTTGTAAATTATGCTTACCATTCCATGTTCAGCTGAAAAATCACTCAGATTTTTTAAATTATTTTTATCTTTTTTACAGATTCTTGAATTAAAATCTCTAATGCTATATTTGTCACTAGAGGCCTCGTACAGATTTATATCTCAGTCATGTTCTAGGCAAAACACTTTGGTTTTGAATTCAATGAATTTCTTAAATATATTTTCCTCAGGAATAAGCAGTACTGACAAACCTGCCTCATTTGAGCTCCCTGAGTAATTCTTTGAATATTTTCAAGGACCTAATTTTATAGACAAGCTACCTATTTAAACAATTTCCTTCAATCCCTGCTTTGATTCTTAATGCAAAAGAGAATCTGGTACAGCTGATAAAAGTTTTGCCAACACAGACCTAAAATGTCTATTGCATCACACTAATACAGGGTTGTCATAAAATACTGGAGGCCCAGTTAAAACTGAAATTCAGATAAACAACTACTTTTTTAGTGTAAATAGGTCCCATGTGATATTTGGGACACATACTTATTTACCTATACTAAAACAGTATTTACTTTAAATTAATATTCAAATATAAATGGCATACTGTGCTTACTTGCTAAACTTGGTAACACTACCCAGGTAAGGGGGTAATATGGAATACATGCTGAATAGAGCTGCCTTGATGTTTTAAATCAAACAGCAAAATCTAGAGCAAGAGGAGCTCTTTTCTTTGTAATTGAATTACTACCTAAGCCACATCTATTATTTAAGCAATATTGTACCTGAGTGTTGAGCTGTGGTAGACCATACTTTAAAGCCCGAGCTAGCTAGAGTGCCTCTGGCTATACTGCCTGTAATAAATATATGCCCCATCAGTCCCTATCTAACGGTCTCATTTGGGCTACAACAAAATACAATAAAATGGATATAAACAATATGAATGTATTTCTTATAATTCAGGAGGCTGAAAGTCTGAGATTAGCATGGTCAGGTTCTGCTGAGAGTCCCATTCCAGACTGCAGATTGCTGATGTCTTCACAAATCCCTTAAGGTGAAAAAGAGAGCAAGTGAGCTCATTGGCTTCTTATAAGGGCACTAATCCCATTCAAGTGGGCTCCACCCTTGTGAGCTAATTACCTTCCATGGCTCCAACTCCAAAGATCATCACAGTGTTAAGGGAGAAGGACATGGCAACCCGTTCCAGTATCCTTGCCTGGAAGATTCTGAGGACAGAGGAGCCTGGTGGGGATTAGGATTTCAACATGTGCCTTTGCCAAGGATGGCAAACGTATAGTCTGTTGTGCTTAGAACCCAACAGCTTGTAACTGACATGCTCTTCTGGCCTTCATTTACACTTCTTGCCTCTGCTGCCCACACACAGCCATCTCTGATGCTGCTGAGCCTGCCAACATTTGTAAATCCCAGAGGTCCTCATCTTTGCTTGCACCTTGGAATCACCTCCTGAGTTTTTAGGTCACTACTTATACCTGGGCCCTACCTCAACAATTGGGTATGAGATACCCCCAGGTGACTCTAATTGCAGCCCAAATTGAGAATACCCAGGTGATACTGATGCTGCTAATCTAAGGAATCACTCCTCTGTAAAAAATAAGTTAGCTATGGATAAGACCAAGGTCACTATACTAGGTACTCTAAGGTTTAAAATTTCTTTCCAATGCTTTAATTCAATTGTAAAAATGCAATCAACCTGATTTATACACTTCTCAAGGTGAAAATGCCTCATTATCCTGTAGAAGTCTATATTTCAGAGTCAAATGGCCAACCTCATTAAAAGCCTATCCACACAAATATTTCTAAAATTTATCAGCAAAAACAATCAACTCATTTTTATTTCTCTTGCTTTAATGTTAGGACTTTTTAGGAACCCTAATAAATATCATCCCTCTTCCCCACTCAGGTCCTGCATAATTTGAGAAATAACAAAATATCACCTTGTTTTTGACAAGTACCAAGTTAAATGACTTGACACTACCTCTGTATCTGGTCCATGACTGCTGAGTAAGTTGGTCTAACTCTGTTGTTATTAAGTTGGTACATTAGCTTCTTATATTTTTAAGACTAAATAAAAGGTCAGATTTAATTAGGGGACTGACTGATGTTCATAAGAGAAAATTGTATCATGACACCAGAATAGCAGTCCAAGTAAAAGGAGTTAGTTAGTTGACCTTACTGAATTGCTAATCAATCTTTGACAGCTTAATGGATCCACTGCCTTGTGAATCCTATAAATGTCAGCTTAACTAGAGTATTCATTTAATCTGAACTGGCCTACCTACTTCCTTATTTGTCCTGTTAGATTTTAAGTTTCCTTAAAAAAATGGGTTTATTTCCTTTGACTTTACCTCCAGGACCCAGACTAGGTTAATGACACAATAAATATCACTTAATTGTAATGCCATATAAAAAAATGGCACCACCAACTTAGAGAGAGAGGGCACCTCTATGATCTCATACATTATAGAAAAGTTTTAAAACACAGGAATGTCAGAAGAACCTTCCCAAGAACAGTTACCATCTCACATAAATTGGAGGAGCAAAAGAATGTGTTCACACATTTAAAAGGTATTAAGTAGTTAACAGACCTGGAGATCAGTGCATATGTGAAAGGGCATGGCGAGAAGGAGCTTGAGCAATCTGATGAAGTGTCTTGTAACATTCTAAGGGACTTGAAGACTTATGTGTTCCTCAAGAAACTGTTGTACAAGAGTTATGCAATTCTCCAAAGGAAAAAACGATCCTTATTTTTGTTGTTATCAGTGGACTTTTAAAAATATGTAATGATAAATTACATTGCCTAAACTATATCCTGCTCTAATTGATGGTAAAAGCAACAGATCTGCAAATCCTTGATTTTTGATACTATTAGAAATCAACCTACATTTGAGATAAAAAAAATAATCCCTTCCTGTTAGAGAATTTAGATCTTTCTTTTGCTGTCTTAATCTAAAATAATGATGATGATGATGATAAACAATAATGACAATTCTTAAGACACTAAGACCCTGTAGAGCTTGAGTGAAAATCTAGCTTTGCTTTTATCTGAATTAGTGATACTTCACCTCTTTGTGTCTCAAACCCTTCACCTACAAGACAAATGTATCATAGTGTTTACTTCATAGATGTCTGAAGAATTCTTGAGTGAAAATGTGTTAAATACGTACAGACTGGCAGAGAGTAAATGCTACATAAATAGTATCTGTTATTAATGACAGCAGAATTTTACAAACTTTCTACTTAAAATAAGCTTATTTTTCAAATAGTTACTTACATTTCCAATAAAATGGACTTTGCATAAGTCAATATTTATATCCTTAACATTGAATATTCCAATCTCCAAATATTGTTAGAAATTTGATTTATGATTTTTATACCCTATCTGAAAAAGTACATGATAACAGAAGCCTAGTTAGCCAAAGTCTGAAAAGGAAAAGTTGTTCATCCTGGAAAAAAAAAAAAAAAAAGCAATTTTCTACATTTAGAAGTAATTTACATTCAGGAAATATTCAGTCCTTACCAGTCCATGTCAGATGCTATGTGCTCAAAGTATGATAAAGACTGGATTTATTTAACAATCTCTCTTGGCCTGCCATGTAGAAACTTTATGATATCAAGTGCATATCATTAGCTGAGAACTAGAACAAAAATTTTCTCTCAAAAAATAATAGTAAATTCTACAAGTTTGACTTAAAGATATCAAGTCCATGGTGCTAGAAATTTTACAAGTAATATTGATGTCATATGACATAGATACCATTTCTAAACGTGTAGGATGACTCTTAAATATTGTTTTATCTTTGATTTACCATCCAATCAGTATAAAAGCATCACAAATACACAACTAACACAAGATTAATTATGTGAGATATATAGAGGAAGATACACATGTATGTACCTATTCTTGGAATATCAGATTTGAGCTATTTTGAAGTTACTTCTTGGAGAAGGCAATGGCACCCCACTGCAGTGCTCTTGCCTGGAAAATCCCATGGATGGAGAAGCCTGGTGGACTGCAGTCCATCGGGTCGCTACGAGTCGGACATGACTGAGCGACTTCACTTTCACTTTTCACTTTCACACATTGGAGAAGGAAATGGCAACCCACTCCATTGTTCTTGCCTTGAGAATCCCAGGGGCTGGGGAGCCTGGTGGGCTGCCGTCTATGAGGTCGCACAGAGTCGGACATGACTGAAGTGACTTAGCAGCAATGTTACTTCTACAATTTTTCTTAAAGAAATAGAACATACACCTTATGTAAAAATAAATCATTGAGGATACTAACTGATTAGAATTAAAGTATTATTATGATTAAATATTTTTCTGTTTCCCTCATATTTTTCAACATCAGTAATATTAATGAATATCTGGTCAAAGAAATGTTCTATTTTTTAAAAGATGTACTTTTGTTTGGTGATGGAAAAATGTGTCTAGATATGAATCACTGACATTGTACTATAATTTCCATCGATTGAATCTCTGAATTTGAAAAGAACCTAGAGAATTATTTAAATTATTCCTAGTAGTAACATATGTAAATTAAGTGCTGTGAAGATATTAAAATTATCATTACTCTTAAGTTTGTCTTAAAACATTTTTGTGCTAGTATCAAATATCAGAATTAATATACTCTTTAGAACTATTTTTCTCATCAACACATTTGGTATTTAGAGAACAGACCTGTATTGACTGACTTAGATATGGGCCAACATAAAATTCTTATGAGTATTTTCATTTTCATTAAATGACAATTTGGGCCAGTGCAGATTTTGCAAAATTAATTGAGGGTAAATAACAATTCTAAAGGGTAAAACTGAAAGTATATGGATTTAGAGGAAAAAAAGACATAGAAACAAATGGATTACATTAAAATATTGTTGTTCAGCTGCTCAGTCATATCCTACTCTTTGTGACCCCATGGACTGCAGCACGCCAAGCTTCCCTGACCTTTACCATCTCCCAGAGTTTGCTCAAACTCATGTCCATTGGTGCCATCTGACCATCTCATCCTTCGTCATTCCCTCTCCTCTTGCCTTCAGTCATTCCTAGCATCAGGGTCTTTTCTAACAAGGAGTTAGCTCTTCACATCAGGTGGCCAAATTATTGGAACTTCAGCTTCAGCACCAGTCCTTCCAATGAATATTCAGGATTGATTTCCTTTAGGATTGAGTGGCTTGATCATCCACTATTTTACAGTAATTGCTTGCAATTCAAAACCTGGCAACAAATTCTCCTTTCAGTCTTTTGAAAGTTCAGGTACACTGTGCCTTTCTTTTTCTAGACATACTCCTTAGAGAGAAGTTTGTAAATATTCTTGCTATTAACCTCATTGGTACCCTTTGTGTATAATTTGCTGACTAACATGATTTTGTGGTGGAAAAACTGCTGAGAATAAATGACTTTCCCTCTGCACAGAAATATTTCTAAGAGAACTTCTGATGAGCACATCAAGTTTCAGGCATTCGCTTGCCAAATGCCATCTGTTTTGACATTAAAAAAAATCTCTAGAAACCCAGAGAAGGGTGTAATGAGGGAATCCAACATTTGTCATAATCTTTTAAGATAAAAGGAAAAATATCCTTAAAAAACAATTATTGCTTTTTACCATATTATGAATTTACAAAAGAATATCAACTTGTCTTTAGTAGCCCTTTAAAAGAGCATATGAATATATTACAGATGAAAACATCAACATTTAATGTTGTAAAGGTTAAGACCTTTCTTTGCTGTTATACTGATTCTTACAGTATGAGTAAAATGGTGATTTTTAAAGCAATCATTTGTGAGAAGTATTGACACTTCAAAGAAATGCAGGTAATGGCTCTGTTTCAAATACATTCATCTTATGATGTTTTTGAGAGCGTATACAAATCAACACTTCAAAAGGAATTAACAATTTAATGTGATCAAAACAATTATTTTAATATGACTATTTCACTTCTTTACACCAGCCCCAATTGTTGCTCAAGTTAATATTACCTCAAACCTATAGTACGTAATGGCACAAACATCCTAATGATGCAGGTTCAAACAAAATAGCAAAGATGCTTCTACTGTGAAAAATATTGTCTAAGACAGCTCCCAAGACTCTGGTCCCCTGGTGTAATAAGTAAGATGGGCTCTCATTTGCTTGATCAGATTCTAATCAGTCAACTTTGAATTAATCAAAGGGAAGATTGAGGATACCTGACCTAATCAGGTCTATCTTTTAAAAAAGATTTTAGAAAAGTCAGAATTTGGAAGTGTGAGGGGTTAAGGAGGGGGCCACCTGGCAAGCTGCTGTGGGGAGCAACAAACAGGATCAGATCAGTCTCTGAATAAGAGCCAAAAAGAAAACGGGGCCTCAGTTTTACAGCAGCAAGGAGTGAATTCTGTCAACAACTACGTGATCTTCAAAAAGGAGCCTGGGCACCAAGAATGGAGGTCAGTTGGCAATTTGATTTCAAGTTTGTAAAACCTGACACAAAGAACTCTGATCAGTTGTGCCTTGGCTTCTAACATACAAAAACCACAAGATAACAAGTAGGTTTTATTTCAGGCTGCTATGTTAGGGATATTAATAATTTGTTAGGAAGTAATAGAAAACTAATTGTGTACAGGGACAGGGAAGGAGGGCTTGGTAAGAGGAGAGGTATGGAGGCTCATTCTGGTGAAAATTCTGAACCTACTTCTTAAATTATATTCAGATGGTGCACACAACCAAAGTATATCTCACTGGGCAGTTTCACATAATAATCCTCTATTTATTATTATATTTCAGAAAGCTATGGAATTGCTCAGGAATTGTTCAAAATATTTGAAACTTATTCACTAGCTATTCACCTGTTTGTTAAATGTTATTAGACTTATAGGAATTAATAAGTGTAATTATTATGAGGTATCAGTACAAATTCAAATAAAAATAACTAAACAATGAGAATTTATTTGAAGGCATTTAAAATATTAAAATATTAAATGTTAAAGATATTTCTAGAGTTTTAGTAATGCATTTGAAATTGTCTTCTAATTAAGGATAAATTAAAATGAGGACATCTATAAAATATGGGATATATGAATACATGACAGTCCTAATTAAAGAAGAATTATAGCCTTAGAGTCATAGATTTCAATATATTGAATATATGCACATGTATCTGTCTCTCATTTGAAAGAGAGCATTTAACAACTTTACATGTTTTGAGAGACACTAGTGGCCCAACAGCTGCTCTTGCACTTTTGTACTCAGAAGAGCTTATATTGTGCTGTAATCATTGTATACCTACAGATCTTTCTAACCAACAACAGTAGCTTCCTTAAGGGAGATACCAAGCTTGTAGCTTAGTCCTTTACTATTTCCTCTATTCATTTTTCAGATCGTTATGAGATTCCAAAGCACTGTTTGTGTGTGCTCAGCTTTCTTCATTTTATTTTTGGTTTGTTTGTTTCCCATAGTTACACTCTTTTTCTGTGATAGTCCAGAAAGAACCAGACCTAGATCAACTTGGGAAAAAATCAAGAAGGCAGGTGGTTCTGAGAAACATTTCTAGTGAGGTTTTATACTTAGAGGTTCATAGCACACTTTTGCTGTGTGTAGTTAGGATTGTGTGTGTGTATGTGTGTTTCAGAGGGTGGGGAGGGTGGGCATAATTTCGCCAAATATTAAAGCAATAAGATTTTTATTTTACATGTAACACCTGAACTTCTGGATATAATGGCCCTTAGGATAAACATTGGAAAAGGCTGAATAAGACTTTGGAGCCAAAATTCTTCCCATTACTGTGTTGCTTTCCAATGCACTTAAGATTAATGGTCTCACTATTTTAAACCTCTCTGACAATCCTTTGTCTTCAGAGGTCCTTCCTTTTGAGTAACTTTCTTAAGCCTCCTGCAAAGTCGAAGGAATTATATAGGAATACCAACTTGATTCCTTGGTGGCTCAGCAGTAAAGATCTGCTTGCAATGCAGGAGCTGCAGGAGCCTAGGGTTTGATACCTGGGTTGGGAAGATCTCCTGGAAGAGGAAATGGTAACCCACTCCAGTATTCTTGCCTGGAGAATCTCATGGGCAGAGGACCCTGGTGAGCTGCAGTCCATAGGGTTGCAAAGAGTCAGACATGACTGAAGCAACTTAGCACACATGCAACACCAACTTGATAGAAAAGATTGCTCAGGATTACAGTTATCTTAAAATTATAACTTATTTTTCTGGCTTATTTTAGGCAGAAAAAAATCCTTACCTCTCCTTCTAAATGACCAAATTATTCATAACTCTCTGCAACTCAAAACATTAACTTCATATGTAACTTTCATGACTTCTGTACAATTATAATTCAGATAATATTTTTTAATGGAAATTTGGTTATGTCATGTTCTTTACTTTTGGATTGGAAGCCTTCACATTTCTATTTATCTTAGGAATTTTGTACATCTACTTGAGTACACAAATCTTCAAAGTGAACTAGGATATTTAAATGGATAGTCTTCTTTCTAGTTGACAAATTATTAAATTAACATTTTTAAGTAAATATTTGAACACAACGTAGATCATACTTGACTCTTAAAATACATTACTCATTTTTTTAAAAGTCTATTAGAGTATTTACATTAGCAAAGAAAAATAACATAAAGAATAAATATTTTCCAGTGAAAGTCTTATTTTGCAGACTATGACATATACAAATGCATTCAAAATAATTACCAATATTACTGCATAAAGGGATTATATATCAATCTTTAGTCATTTGAAAACTTCAGCTCAGAATAGAAACTAATGACATTCTAAATTTGAAACTGTATGCTGCTGATTTTTAAGCATCTCTGTTGTAAAGAGGAAAATAAAAAGCATAGAAGAATGTTTAATATATCATCTTTCCAATCACCTGAATTTTATTTTGTTCAAATTACTTTTAAAAATTAAAATATCTTTATGTGAGATCAAGGAAAATATAGATAATACCAAGCCTAAAGTGTATTTTTCTGAATAACATGATAAAGGGAAGATTTGGAAATTTAAAAACAGGAGAATATTTGGACAGTAACTTTCTAATTAGTGTTTGTCATTTTCCTATGACACAGGAGAATTATCTGCCAACTAGTGATCTTAATCTCAAAAATTAGATTCTATACATAAAACACTGTATAAGTGTAAGGGATTTGATTTAGGTCATATTTGAATGGCCTAGCGGGTTTCCCTACTTTCTTCAATTTAAGTCTGAAGACTCTTGAGAGTCTCTTGGATTGCAAAGAGATTAAATCAGTCAATCCTAAAGGAAATCAATCCTGAATATACCTTAGAAGGACTGATGCTGAAGTTGAAGCTTCAATACTTTGGCCACCTGATGCAAAGAACCAACCCAATCTTTCTTTGATGCTGGGAAAGATCGAAGGCAAGGAGGAGAGGGGACGGCAGTGAATGAGATGGTTAGGTGGCATCACTGTCTCAATGGGCACGAGTTTGAGCAAGATCCAGGAGGCAGTGAAGGACAGGGAAGCCTGGCAGGCTGCAGTCCATGGGGCTGTGTTGAACAACAACACATAAAACACATATTTTCCATTAAGTTTCTTTTTCCGTTTTCACATATTTTATGCTCAATAGAAAACTTTCATTTATGTCACAAACAGACAAAAAAAAAAACAAACAAACATAAGAACCAATAGGTGTGTACTCAAACACAAGTCTAGTTATTGCTATGCAGTTATTTTGTATATGTTATTAGCATTTATAATTAGTTGACTTTAAGGATGGCATCATCAACACAATGGATGTCAGTCTGAGCAAACTCCAGGAGATAGTGAAGGACAGGGAGGCCTGGTGTGCTGCAGTTCATTTGGTTGGGAAAAGTCAGATACAGCTTAGTGACTGAACAACAAAAAGCAAAGTAGATTATCCTGGATAATATGAGTGAGAGTAATCAAATCATTTGAAATGATGTAAGAGCAGAACTGAAGTTTTGCTAAAGGGGAAATTCTATTTCTGGACTCTAGCATAACCCTTTTCTAAGATTTTACCTCCTACCTTCCTTACAATTTGCTCTGTAGACCTCAAACTTGCCTAACTTGTCCCCACAAACATGAAGCTAATTTGTGGTAATAAACCCCTTTAAATGTATATATATGTATGAGTATTTATATTTAATATATGTAATTAACATATAATAGTACATATTATAATATAAATTATATAATTACATTAAATAATACCTATAAATAATTTACAATATATGTTTTTAATAGTTATTAACTTCTAGAGTGATGAAGACAAAATTGGATAGGAATGTGGTCAAGAAAGGTCATAGGTAGGCAGATATTTAGTGTAGCTTACTCTAACAGAGGATGGGACTGTAGTTGGGGTGAGTGATAGGAGCTAGGAAGGTGTTTTATTGTTTTTTTTTTTAAGACAAGATATTTTAATGCGTTTTTATTCTTATTGAGAACAATTGATATCACAAATAAAAGAGTGGATCATAGCTGAATCAAAGGCATTGATGACATGATGACATGCATATGACCATTGCACTAAGGAGCAGTAAGACTGAGATGAGGGAAAATAGAGAATATGGGTGCAAATGTAGGTAGGTTAATAATATAATGGAACAATATTGAAGTTCATTTCTGTTTCTTTTTATTTTCTCAGTTAAATAAGAAGCAAGATAATCCTCTAAGAGAGAGAGGAACAGAGAGAGAGAGAGAAAGAGAATGTATGTGTGTGGCATGTTAGAGACAGGAATGTTATGAAATAACTGCCTGATAGAAGTTAATATATATTGAAGGTACACTGGGAAAAAAAAAGTGGAAAATAAAGTGCATAATATGTACTGTAATCTTTAAGCCTTTTATTAAAATACAAATAATTAAAATATTTTGCAGGATTTCCAAACAAGCATTTATATTAGATAATGCAAAATAAGGTTTTGAAATATAACCCATAATACTTTAAGATTACACATTTTAATGTAAATTATGTTTTGTTATATCTTTGGAAAATAACATGCCTTATTTTATTGGATTTTCAGTGCCTTATCTGAGAACATTTAAAACTAACTGCTCTTATGGGCAATAAGCCAAACGGCTTGCAGTTTGTTGACTCATTCACAGCTAGCTGAAACTCTGAATTCTAACTATCCCCAGTGGTAGAAGTTTAATCATTTGGATCACTGCTTACTCTGGAAACAAACTGAGGAGACATTGAAATTATCATCCTCCCAGACCCAAGAAACATTCTCAGGGGCATTGACCTATTTTAGATTTCCTGGGTAAACTACACTAGACTTCATCCTAAACTCAGACCATGCTACCAAAACACAATAATGACCACATATTCCACAAGTTTCACAAGGCCAGCACTTTTTTCTTCTTAAAGAAAAAAAGAAAAGTCATCGTATTATTACTCCCCTCACCCCATAGGTTTATTTATTCTTCTCAACAGGTAGAAGCATTTCATTCAGTATTTATTGAACATCTCCTGTGGGCACAATACCAGGAAACTAGTGATAGTAAATGAGCCAGATTATATTGTTAGCAAGCAGATGTTCGAGCATTATTTGTCACCTGTGACTAGTGGGGTGCTTGACTTAGCTGATGTTTGAAAATTCAGCAAAGCAGCTGGAATCTTTTATGTGAATGTGTGTGTTTTTTTTGCAAAATATGTTAGTAAAAATGTAGTTCAGTGGAGATTGGTTTCCCAGTGTATAAATTCAGAAACTCATAACTTCAAATATCAGAGTTGTGTTTTCATCAGTAACAATGAAGACATCCATAGACATTTATAGGAAATATTTATATATTATTGCTTCCTTTCCACCACTTCTCTTCTGAAAATGAGTTTTACCCAAAGCAAAGATGAGCTTACAAAATGAAATCTGAGACAAAGCCAGGCTACCATTGTAAATATCAAATGGATTTTTTCATATTTCTTTTCATCCATACAATGTGCTATTAAATTAAAACAACCAAATGGATCCTAAGATATTGCCTCCCCAAACATTGTAAAAATGTGTTTGGTCCTATAAAAATGAGTCTTTTTATAAATCGTATAAACCAACTAATTTCCCATGATTATCCAGAAATATTGACTCAGGAAACTAAGTTTTACTGGCCTAGATCATCCTTCCACTTTTAATTGTATATTTCATAAATCTTTATTTTTAGCAGGGACTCTCTCATTTCCTTTGCCTCCACTCTCCTTCTTTCATTTTTTCCCTCACTCTCTCTGAGATACAAAATTAAAGTAAAATTTTTAATATATATATATATATATATATATATATATAACAGATAAAAATCTGAAGTATACTTATACATAATTTTACTTCTGATCCAACCTCTACCTACTCAAATTTTCTTTATCAATCTCAGTAAATGATGGCTTAATTTTTCAGATTGCTCAAAAAAAATTCTAAAGTTATCTTGCTATGCTGGTCTCCTTGGTTCATTTCCTACACTCAAATTATCAGCAAGTTTCTGAGGCTCCATCTTTCCAAACTTTTTTGATCCCAATCACTTCTCACCAAATACGCCTACAACATTCTTGTTCAAGTTACTCTTTGTCTCATTGATTGTAATAACACCCAAACTAGTCACTTTTTGTTTGTCCTTACCTCACCTCTTCTGTTCATTCTCCGCATGTCAAAATAATTACTTTAAAATTCAACTCAGATGAGGTTATAGCTATTCTATACTCCTCAGTGATGTTCCATCTCTCAAACTGGTCTGTAAGACCCTACATGTCTGCTTCTTTGCTGATCCTCTGATCTGATCACTCTATCAGACTTTTATTTGCTTGCTCTAGGTTAGTCATTCACCACCTTACTGCTCTTTGCTCATGCCTCATACCAAGCATGCTCAGGCATCAAGCCACACTTCCCTCTAGGTGGAATCTCTTCTCTGAAGTAAATTCAAAGCTTCTACCTCTCCTTCCTTCAGGTGTCTGTTCAAATGGCACATTGTTGAGACAGCGTCCCAGGTGGCTCAGTGATAAAGAATTCTACTGTAAATGCAGGAGATGGAGACACAGGTAAGATCCTTGAGTTAATTAGTTAGGTATGATCCTCTGGAGTGGGAAATGGCAACCCACTCAAGTATTCTTACTTGGAAAATTCCATGGACAGAGGAGCCTGGTAGGCTGCAGTCTATGGGGTCACAAAGAGTTGGACACAACTAAGCATGTGGACATGCTTCTTCATTCACTACTCCATGAAAAAATATTAATGTTACCTAATCTCCCTATGCACATTTTTATCCTTCTCTCTCTGGAATATTTTTTCTCATAAAACTTTTTTGAGAACAAACATTTATTTATCTATGTGTTTTCTGTTTCCTTCAATGTAACTGTAAACTTTATGACAGCAAAGGTTGTATGTGTTTCCTTCAATATTATATGCAGAGCCTCTAAAAGAAAGGCTTACATGTAGAAGTCACATTAAAAATTGCTTAATTTTAAAATTTATTATCTATAAGTCACAATCTATGTATTACTTTAACATTTTCAACGTATGTTTTAACACATTCAAAATTAGGTTGTATTTTTAATGGTCTAAGACCAAACCTACTTTATGCAACAAATAAATATACTGTATTTCACATCAAGCTAAAGCATTGAGCCTAACCTCCATACTCCATCTACTTAACAGGGGGAAAACAGTGAAATGGAGAATTTCAGTTTCTCAAAGATAGCTTGATTAAAAAAAGAGTCCTCACAGTAAGCAACTTTGCTGATAAGCTAAGGTGGGAAGAAAGGATTATGGATGCCTTATTCTTAAGTGAAGGGCATAAAGATTAACACAGAAGATGAGAGAAAAGGAATGTAACAGCTATGAACAGAAATACTACAAGAGTCTGTCACTGTGTTTCATGTAACCCTTATGAAATTTTGCTTCTAAATAATGTTGAGGAAAATATTTTCATAATGTTGAGAAAAATATAAATCATGTTGAGGGAAAAAATTTTCTCATGGAAGTACAACTACTTAAGGACAGCAAAAAACTTTAATAAACTGAGTTATCTCTCATAATTATATTCTATAAAAAATAATTTGGAATCTCATTCTTAAGGGATCTGAGAGCTAGGATCATATTACACAGTCTGGGAACCTCTTTCTTTTAGTCAAACGACACATAGCAACTATGAAAAAACAGTAAAAAAAACACCAATAGAAGAAAAAGAAGTGATAGGCAAAGGAAAAACATTTTGGAATGAAATAAAATATAATTCCATACATAATCTTTAAAATTTTGGAGTATATGACATAAAACTATTGTGTTTCCGAAAGACTGCAACATATCAATAAGAAAACTGAACTTTACAAAACCTGTTTAAAACACTTTTTTTGAGTATATAGATATTTATAGGGATTAATAAATTGTTAAAATAAGATGATTGCTGGGTTAGCCATAACCTTTTAATGCTCTTATTCAGGACAGAGTTTTTTACACTTAGGTGAGGGAAGCTTTATACTTGTCTCTAGAGATGCTGGGATATCTGGTTTGATTCTTGGCCATAAAAAGGTCTATTTTACTAATAATTTGTGATTACTCTATAAAGTCTGAAGCTCCTCTGGTATGAGGAAAGATTATTTATGGATGACTTTCTCCTAGAGTAATAGATTAGAAAACTTGGCTTGGCTAAGTGACCAGAGAGACATAAAATACACTGCTGAAAACACCTGTCTGGGGTTCTCTGAAATCAAGATTCATTGTACAAATCTTGAAAGTTCAACCCAAAGGCTATGCTTATCTTGGTGCAAATAAGAAGGACTTTAGGGAACATAAACCTTGATGTCTGTTGGATCTCCTTCAAAGTTTGCTGAACTCTCCTTTTCCTGTCCTTTATTTTTGCTTTTATTAGAATGCTTGAATATGTTCTATAGAGTCTCATAAATCTAAGCAATTATTCAAACCTCTGTAATATTTGTAATTATACACAATTAAAAGCAAACAAAAAATACTACAAACAAGAACACCAAAAACAACTAAACAAACAAAACAACAACAACAAAAAAAACCCCAACAAAACAAACAAGAAAAATTAGATGGCCTTTGCTGGTATCTTCTTTAGGAGAGGAAATCTTTGCAGCTCTGCTAAGTAACATGTACAACATAACATGTAAATTTATGTTATTTTGGCTCTAACTGAATAGTAAATAGAAAAATCAAAAAGAAAAATAATCTACAGAATTAAATAATCCTTTAGAGAGCTTGTTAAACAGTGCTCCAGTAAGACATGGAAAAGAACCACTGTTTAACCTTTATCTTATGTCCTATTTTAAATGACCTTCCTTAATGACAGTAAAAGCAAGTGAAAGCAAGTAAAATTTATATGATCTAGTAGTTACTATATTTACCTTAACAGAAGCACAAGATATTAAGAAGAGGTGGCAAGAATACACAGAATCACTGTACAAAAAAGATCTTCACAAGCCAGATAATCACAATGGTGTGATCACTCACCTAGAGCCAGACATCCTGGAATGTGAAGTCAAGTGGGCCTTAGAAAGCGTAACTATGAACAAAGCTAGTGGATATGATAGAATTCCAGTTGAGCTATTTTAAATCCTGAAAGATGATGCTGTGAAAGTGCTGCACTCAATATGCCAGCAAATTTGGAAAACTCAGCAGTGGCCACAGGACTGAAGAAAGGCAATCCCAAAGAATGTTCAAACCACTGCACAATTGCACTCATCTCACACGCTAGTAAAGTAATGCTCAAAATTCTCCAAGCCAGGCTTCAGCAATACGTGAACTGTGAACTTCCAGATGTTCAAGCTGGTTTTAGAAAAGACAGAGGAACCAGAGATCAAATTGCCAATATACACTGGATCATCGAAAAAGCAAGAGATTTCCAGAAAATCATCTATTTTTGCTTTATTGACTGCACCAAAGCCTTTGACTGTGTGGATCACAATAAACTGTGGAAAATTCTGAAAGAGATGGGAATACCAGACCACCTGACCTGCATCTTGAGAAACCTGTATGCAGGTAAAGAAGCAACAGTTAGAACTGGACATGGAACAACAGACTGGTTCCAAATAGGAAAAGGAGTACATTAAGGCTGTACATTGTTACCCTGATTATTTAACTTATATGCAGAGTACATCATGAGAAATGCTGGGCTGGAAGAAGCACAAGCTGGAATCAAGATTGCTGGGAGAAATAGCAATAATACAGATATGCAGATGACACCACTCTTATGGCAGAGAGTGAAGAGGAACTAAAGAGCCTCTTGATGAAAGTGAAAGAGGAGAGTGAAAAAGTTGTCTTAAAGCTCAACATTCAGAAAACTAAGATCATGGCATCTGGTCCCATCACCTCATGGGAAATAGATGGGGAGACAGTAGAAACAGTGTCAGACTTTACTTTTTGGGCTCTAAAATCACTGTGGATGGTAACTGCAGCCATGAAATTAAAAGACACTTACTCCTTGGAAGGAAAGTTATGACCAACTTAGATAGCATATTAAAAAGCAGAGACATTACTTTGCCAACAAAAGTCAGTCTGGTCAAGGCTATGGTTTTTCCAGTGGTTGTGTATGGATGTGAGAGTTGGACTATGAAGAAAGCTGAGCGCCGAAAAACTGATGCTTTTGAACAGTAGTGTTGGAGAAGAGTCTTGAGAGTCCCTTGAATTGCAAGGAGATCCAACCAGTCCATCCTAAAGGAGATCAGTCCTGGGTGTTCATTGGAAATACTGATGCTGAAGCTGAAACTCCAATACTTTGGCCACCTCATGTGAAGAGTTGACTCATTGGAAAAGACCCTGATGCTGGGAGGGATTGGGGGCAGGAGGAGAAGGGGACAACAGAGGATGAGATGGCTGGATGGCATCACCGACTCGATGGGCATGAGTTTGAGTAAACTCCGGGAGTTGGTGATGGACAGGGAGGCCTGGTGTGCTGTGATTCATGGGGTCGCAAAGTCAGACACGACTGAGAGACTGAACTGACTGAACTGAAATATATATGTATGTAATATGTAAATGTAAATATGTAATGTATGTAATATATATACTGTATGTAAATATATGTGAATATGTAGGTGTGTAAATATATACATATGTAATATGTAAATATAAAATGTAAATATGTGCATATATTATATATAATAAATATATATTTATATACATATGTTACACATGTAATATATGTAAATATTAATGTATGTACTATGCAAACATAAATATGTGAATTTATATATTTATAAATTTATACTTTATATTTATATAAAATATTTATATTATATAAATATATTATATAATTTATTTTTAATATAAACATATAAATATAAAGTTATATTAATTTGTGTATATATTTATATTTATATTTATATTATTAATATTCTATTATATGTTTAATATAATATATAATTATAATATATTTATTATATTTATTTATATATTATATTTATTATAATATATTTGTAATTATAATATAATATATAACATATTTTTATATATGGAATATATATTATATAATAGATATACATATATGTATATATATTCACATGCCTATATATGTATATAGGTATGTATATAATATAATATACATATATGCATATAATATATTATAGTATAATTAATATATAATATATAATTTATAAATCATATATATAATAAACATATACTAAATAATTATATAAATAAGTATATTATATCATAAATATTATAATATACATTAATCTGTTATATATATAAATTTAAAATATGTAAATATATGAATTTATAAATATATAAATACAAAATTATATAACTTTATGTTATATAAATATATAATTCATTTATATGTATAAATTTACATATTAAAATAAGTATGTAAATTTATATACATATTTGACATGTATATGATCTAGTAGTTACTACATTTACATATATGTAAATATGTGTATGTAAATATATATGTACATATATATGTATCATATAACTACATATGATCTAGTAGTTACTATATTTTCTCATTTTATGATAGTAAAGTGATAATACTTCCTTATTTAACTTCTGAAGAAGCATTTAAATAACATAGATAAGACGACCCATTGCAATTTATCTAATGTACTATACTTGAAATCTCTGATAATGATTGAGTCCTACAGAAGAATTATACATTATACTTTTGTTTATATAGATACATTTTAGTATGAGTATATTTATTGTGGTTGAATTGTTCAGAGAGCTTACACAATGCTGATCAAGACAACCCTGACACAGTTCAGTTCAGTTCAGTCGCTCAGTCATGTCTGATTCTTTGAGACCCCATGAACCCACGAACCACAGCACACCAGGCCTCCCTGTCCATCACCAGCTCCCATAGTTCACCCAAACTGATGTCCATTTAGTCAGTGATGCCATCCAAGCTTCACTTCCTCTGTCGTCCCCTTCTCCTCCCACCTTTAATCTTTCCCAGCATCAGGGTCTTTTAAAATAAGTCAGTCCTTCACATCAGGTGGCCAACATATTGGAGTTTCAGCTTCAGCATCAGTCCTTCCAATGAACACCCAGGACTGATCTCCTTTAGGATGGACTGGATGGATCTCCTTGCAGTCCCAGGGACTCTCAAGAGTCTTCTCCAACATCTCAGTTCAAAAGCATCAATTTTTCAGTGCTCAGCTTTCTTTATAGTCCAACTCTCACATCCATACATGACTACAGGAAAAACCATAGCCTTGTCTAGACAGACCTTTGTTGGCAAAGTAATGTCCCTGGTTTCTAATATGCTGTCTAGGTTGGTCATAACTTTCCTTCCAAGGAATAAGCATCTTAATTTCATGGCTGCAATCACCATCTGCAGTGATTTTGGAGCCCAGAAAAATAAAGCCAGTCACGGTTTCCACTGTTTCTCCATCTATTTCCCATGAAGTGATGGGACCAGATGACATGATCTTAGTTTCCTGAATGTAGAGCTTTAAGCCAACTTTTTCACTCTCCTCCTTCACTTTCATCAAGAGGCTCTTTAGTTCCTCTTAACTCTCTGCCATAAGGGTGGTGCCATCTGTGTATCTGAGGTATTGATACTCCTCCCGGCAATCTTGATTCCAACTTGTGCTTCTTCCAGCACAGAGTTTCTCATGATATACTCTGCATATAAGTTAAATAATCAGGGTAACAATATACAGCCTTAATGTACTCCTTTTCCTATTTGGAACCAGTCTGTTGTTCCATGTCCAGTTCTAACTGTTGCTTCCTGACCTGCATACAGGTTTCTCAAGAGGCAGGTCAGGTGGTCTGGTATTCACATCTCTTTCAGAATTTTCCACAGTTTATTGTGATCCACACAGTCAAAGGCTTTGGCATAGGCAACAAAGCAGAAATAGATATTTTTCTGGAACTCTCTTGCTTTTTTGATGATCCAGCAGATGTTGGCAATTTGATCTCTGGTTCCTCTGCCTTTTCTAAAACCAGCTTGAACATCTGGAAATTCACAGTTCACATATTGCTGAAGCCTGGCTTGGAGAATTTTGAGCATTACTTTACTAGCATGTGAGATGAGTGCAACTGTGCGGTAGTTTGAACACAATATGTTCTCTTTATTTTTAGGCATACAGTGAGAAAATCTAGTATTCTGCTAATCTATTCATAGCTCCTGTATAGTTGAAGAAGGGAAGAAAAGGAATAATGTAAAAGCTTAACATGGAGTTAAGAAAATGGAAATTTTTTGTCACAGATTTATTTCATATTTTATATATATATTGTGTGTATGCATATATGTGTGTGTGTGTGTGTATGTATGTATGTATGTATGTATATGGGTTTCCCTGGCAGCTCAGATGGTAAAGATTCTGCCTGCAATGGGGGAAACTTAGGTCAACCCCTGTGTTGGGAAGATACTTTGCAGAAGGGAATGGCAATTCACTCCAGTATTCTTGCCGGGAGGATGCTATGAACAGAGGAGCCTGGCAGGCTGAAGTCCATGGGGTCGCAAAGAGTTGGATACAACTGAGCTACCAACACAGACACACACACAGACACACACACACACAAACACACACACACACACACATACACACATTTACACATGTATGGGAGTTTTGCATGTGTTTATCACTTAATAAAATGTAAAATTTAAGATGTGAGATATATGTAACATACCTCTGTACAGTTTCCACTAGTGTAAATTGAACATCCAAATTGTTGTTCAGACACTAAGTCAGGTCCAACTCTTTGCAATCCTATGGACTGCAGCACACGAGGCTCCTCTGTCCTTCACGCTCTCATAGATTTTGCTCAGTTTTATATCTATTGAGATCGTGATGCTATGTAGCCATCTCATCCTCTGCCACCCAGTTCTCTTTTTGCTTTCAATCTTTCCCAGTGTCAGGGTCTTTTCAAATGAGTCAGTTCTTCGCATCAGGTGGCCAAAGTTCTGGAGCTTCAGCTTCCGCATCAGTGCTTCCAATGAATATTCAGGGTTGATTTCTTTTAGAATTGACTGGCATGATCTCCTTGACCAAAGGGACTGCAAAGAGCCTTCTCTAGCACTGCAATTCAAAAGCATCAATTCTTCAGCGCTTAGGCTTCTTCATGGTCCAGCTCTCACATTCTTACATGACTACTGGAAAAACCATAGCTTTTAATAGATGTACCTTTGTTGCCAAAGTGATGTCTCTGGTTTTTAATTTGCTGTCTAGGTTTATCATAGTGTTCCTTCCAAATATTCAAATAATGCATTGAATCTTATAAATTTTAAAAACAAGGGAATTCTTAGATCATTAGGAAGATGACATTGGGAATGAGAAATATTATTTTTAAAAGCACTTTTTGAAAATTGAACTTAAAATTGATATATATGTATCTTTAATGGAAAGCACTCTGTGACAATTCAGTTAGTTCTTAGAGTGAAGTGTGAACCAATCAACAAATCTTATATACAAGTACATGTTGTAATGGATACTCATGGAATTATATTTTATATAATTTAAAATATGCTGCCATGCTTTGAATAAAAATACAAACTACAAGCTTTGATATAGGAAATTTTGAAGGTCATTGTTAACAAAATGTAGTTTTTATACAATTCAAGGTTTTCCTTTATACATTTATGCTCATAAAAACTACCTCAAAATGTGATATATTATTAAAACTATCGTATTATTTCATTTGGTTTTTTTTTTTTCAAATTTTCAGCCTTTCTAATTATTACTAGTTATTTTAGGAGTAGCTACACTTTGCCCATTTTGTTGCTAATGGCACACACATCTAAGAGCCCACAGTTAACTTTGTTCTATCAAGAATATTTTTTAAAGTATTTACATAAAAGCCTAGTCAGACATTTCTTTCAGAATAAAAGATTGGTTTTTAAACTTTAAAGGGAAATATTTTGTCTGAAAATATATCCTATTTAAATTCTCCAGAGATTTTATTATGATAATCATGAACTCTCCTTTTGGTATATTCATCTCTAAAATTAAATTTTTATAATTAACTAAAAGTAATATGCTGTGGTGTTTAGCAGTAAAAACAATTGGGTCTCAATGAATAGAGTACCTCATTAAAGCTGAAATATAATGATCACCTGACTATTCTTCTAGCAGACTAATTTTACTTTACAATTATAACTGTATCACATTTATTGTAATATCTTATCACACAAAGATAAATAAGTACTTAGATGCTTATTGCTGACAAGTTGGAAAACCAACATAAGCTCCTAGTCCAGTCATGGAGATGTTCTGGAGGTCAGAGGGAAATATAAAACTATAAAGAGTTACAGAAAATCTGGTGGGAAACACCTGAGGAAAGAGAAGCCACTTTGACCTGATGAAGAAAAGAACAGGCTTTCCAGCATTGAGCAGAATCAGTCTGCAGATTTGAATGAGATTAAAAAAAAAAAAAGACCTCAACCTTACACCATATATTAAAATCAACTTAAAATTGATTAAGATGTTAAATGTAAGACCTGAAACCACAAAACTTATATAGAAGAAAACATATTGGAAAGGCTTCTTAATGTTAGTCTTGACAATGATTTCACAAGTATGACACCAAAACTATAAACAAAATGCGTTAACAGTGGATGAGTGGGACTAAAGTGAAATAAAACTTTTCTACACAACACAAGAAAAAAAAAAGGCAAAGACATGAAACATAATGCAAAGGCAGCCTATAGAATGGGAGAAAAATTTGCAAACCATTTATTTGATAAAGGGTCAATTTCCCAAATAATTCAGGAACTCCTACAACTCAGTAACAAAGCACAAACAAAATACAACTCAATGTGGCCACTCTGCCAAAGAAGCATGAACACCTACTCAAAATCTGGTTTGGATACTGAGACTAATATACAAAATAAAGGGTGAGAAAAGACTTAATACTCAGATTATATAGTTTTCAGAATATCAGGGCAGTATTACCAAGCTGTTCCATAAAGGATTTGAGTAGTGGCCACAGGACTGGAAAAGATCGGTTTTCATTCCAATCCCAAAGAAAGTAAATGCCAAAGAATGCCAAACTACTGCACAATTGCACTCGTCTCACATGCTAGTTAAGTAATGCTCAAAATTCTCCAAGCCAGGCTTCAGCAATACTTGAATCGTGAACTTCCAGATGTGCAAGCTGGTTTTAGAAAATGCAGAGGAACCAGAGATCAAATTGCCAACATCTGCTGGATCATCAAAAAAGCAAGAGAGTTCCAGAAAAATGTCTATTTCTGCTTTATTGACTATATTAAAACCTTTGACTGTGTGGCTAACAATAAACTGTGGAAAATTCTGAAAGAGATGGGAATACCAGACCACCTGACCTGCCTCTTGAGAAACCTGTATGCAGGTCAGGAAGCAACAGTTAGAACTGGATATGGAACAACAGACTGGTTCCAAATAGAAAAAGGAGTACATCAAGGTTGTATATTGTCACCCTGCTGATTTAACTTATATTCAGAGTACATCATGAGAAATGCTGGGCTGGATGAAGCACAAGCTGGAAACAAAATTGCCGGGAGAAATATCGGTAACCTCAGATATGCAGATGACACCACCCTTATGGCAAATGTGCAGAAAATCTAAAGAACCTCTTGATGAAAGTGAAGGAGGAGAATGAAAAAGTTGTCTTAAAGCTCAACATTCAGAAAACTAAGATCATGGCATCCAGTCCCATCAGTTCATGGTAAATAGATGGGGAAATAGTGGAAACAGTGAGAGATTTTTTCTCTTTTGATGGGGAGGTGGCGCTCCAAAATCACTGCAGATGTTGACTGCAGCCATAAAATTAAAAAAACGCTTATTCCTTGGAAGAAAAGTTATGACCAACATAGACTGCTTAATAAAAACCAGAGACATTACTCTATCAACAAAGGTCCGTCAAGTCAAAGCTATGGTTTTTCCAGTGGTCATGTATGGATTTGAGAGTTGGACTATAAAGAAAGCTAAGCACTGAAGAATAGATGCTTTTGAACTATGGTGTTGGAGAAGACTCTTGAGAGTCCCTTGGACTGCAAGGAGATCCAACCAGTCCATCCGAAAGGAAATCATTCTGGAATATTCATTGGAAGGACTGATGCTGAAGCTGAAACTCCAATACTTTGGCCAGCTGACTCATTTGAAAAGACCCTGATGCTGGAAAAGTTTGAAAGTGGGAGGAGAAGGGAACAGCAGAGGATGAGTTGGTTGGAGGGCATCACCAACCCAATGGACATGAATTTGAGTAAACGCCGGGAGTTGGTGATGAACCAGGAGGCCTGGAGTGCTGCAGTCCATGGCGTCGCAAAGAGTCGGACACAACTGAGCGACCGAACTGAACTGAGAGATGCTAGATTGCATAAAGGATAGTGTAGCTCTTGTTCAGTTACTTCTACTTTCTAAGTGAGACAATGTCTAAGCTTTGGCAGTAGAGAAAAGGAGGAAGCATATTTAGGAAAGATTGAAATTTTCACTTCAGAGAGCGAAATTTAAGAAATTCAAATGGGAAAAAATAAGATTTCCTATGCATTATGCTGTGCTTTGCTTAATTGCTCATACAGACCACAGCTAAACATCAAGCAAGCAAGTAGCATGATTTTCTCCAGTCATTTTAAGTGATATTCAGGAAGATATCATTGGATCTGCAGTTTAAGAAGTTAGTAGTAGAAAGAGATAATGGTTGATTGGTTATATTCCACATAAGTGTATTACAATGATGAACAATGGAATCTCAGCTATTGGGAGATAAGATAGCTGGGGAGTAATATGGAAAAAGGACAGGAACAATGAACTAGATTTCTTAATGAACTGAACAATTTTGACATGGGAAAGTAGGATAGAGCAAGTGGGTTTGGAAATGGTGATCAGAATGTCATATTTGAAGTTAAGATTTTAGAGTTGATACAGTTAATATTGATATGAGTGAACAACATCTAGAGTACAGATATGGAAGTGAGTAGCTGAGGTTTAGGGAAGGAGAAAATGTTTCAAAATTTTAATTCTGAAAATAGAAAGAAAATGATTATATATTGTATTTAGAATTTTAGAGTCCAGAAATAAAATACCAGAGACATGATTTCTATCAGGAGACCAAGACAATTCAATCCATGAAAGGGAATAGTCTTCAAAACAAATGGTGTTTGAACAACTGTATACCACAGTTGTTGTAGTTTTACTGTTTCCTCACACCATACATTAAATAAGTCCTTAAAATGAATCATACATCTGGATGTAAGAATTAAAACTCTAAAATACTTACAAGAAAACAGGAGTATATCTTGATTAGGCAAAGATTTCTTAAGCATGATGTAAAAATCACATGTCAAAAAAATAGATAAATTGAATTTCATCAAAATGATCAACTTTTGCACTGCAAAGGACACCATTATGAAAGTGAATGATGAGTGACATGAAAGTGAAAGAACCATTAGAATGCGGGGGAAAAAAAGCTAATCTTCTATCCAATAAGAGACTCACATCCAGAATATATATATATATATTTTTTTTTCTGGCATGATGAAATGCCCTAAAATTGATTGTAGTAACAAATCACAACCTTGTAAACATACTGCAAAATACTGAATTGTACTCTAAATGGGTGAATTATATGGTATTTGAATTATATTAATATCTGTTTAAATATAATACAATGGAACAAACACTAAAACGTTGAAGTGTGTGTGATGCCAATTATTCAATCTAATGACAGTCTGGTGTAAATATGGAAAACTGGACCCCATGCAATAACTTAGAGGTTTGTGAAGTTTCAGTATGTCATGACTTGGAATCAGGAGATTTCTAGTTATACTTCAGTGGAATTTTATGTTTCAAGTTCCAAACATCAATAGTATTTATTGACATTTGGAAGACAATTTTTAAGTATGCTACCATTCATACAAATGATTCTTTTGTCCCTGATTTTCCAGGACAAACTATAAAATAAACAGTACTTAACACCAAAATTTAACAATATCATTTCCAGAATAAATAAATATATATTTATGCTTCACAGTTTCTCTTTGTAGTAATTTAAAATATAGAATCACAGAGTTGAACTAAATTGTCTCTATCAGGCTTTCCAATGGAGGAACATAAATTATCTGCATAGCACATTTGACAGAAGTTTTTTTTTTCAATAATTTAGTATAATCAGGTAGTTTAAGACTGGAGGAGGGCATGGCAACCCACTCTAGTACTCTTGCCTAGAGAATCCCACGAACAGAGGCGCCTGGCCAGCTGCAGTCCATGGGCCAGGCTCCTCTGGCCCAAATGAGCCCAAAGTGACTGAAGCAGCAATGCAGCAGTTCAAGAAGCGGCATATTCACTGCTGTGCTGTGCTTAGTCACTCAGTCCTGTCCAACTCTGTGACCCCATGAACTGTAGCCCACCAGGCTTCTCTGTTCGTGGGGATTCTCCAGGAAAGAATACTGGAGTGAGTTGCTATGCCCTCCCCCAGGGGATCTTCCCAACCCAGGTATGGAACCCAGATTTCCCACGTTGAAGGCAAATTCCTTACCATCTGAGCCAGCAGGGAGGCCCAAGAATACTGGAGTGGGTAGCCCACCCTTCTCCAGAGTATCTTCCCGGCCCAGGAATCCAACTGGGGTTTCCTGTATTGCATGCAGATTCTTTATCAGCTGCACTACCAGGGAAGCCCATCTTTGTGACCCCATGTACTGTAGCCTACCAGGCTCCTCCCATGGGATTTTCCAGGCAAGAGTACTGGAGTGGGTTGCCATTTCCTCCTCCAGACATTCATTGCTAGGTGACACTAAATATTAAGTTTCCCATTATGTTGATGCAACTCTGGTCCTATAAATCTCATACAAGCAGTTCCCATCTGATATATAAAGCACAAAGTAGATGTCTACAATGGCTATCCAATCCAGTATTTTTGCCTGGACAATCTCATGGATGGAGGAGCCTGGAGGGCTACAGTCCATGGGGTTGCAAAGAATCAGACGTGACTGAGCAAGTAACAAGCTCATACGTTTTCCCTTCAACTTTAAAATAGAAAGTCTCATATATTTGTAAATAAATAAAATGTCTCTCCTTAGTTTTTGATCTCCCAGAATAAACACACTATTTAACACAGACATAGAGAATGGATTTGTGGACACAGTGGGGGAAGGACAGGGTGGGACAAACCAAGAGAGTAGCTCAGTGCTCTGTGATGACCTACAGGAGTGGGATAGAGCAAGTGGGAGGGAAGTTCAAGAGGGATGGCATAAGTGTGTGCTTATAGTTGATTCATATTGTACAGCAGAAACCAACACAACATTGTAGAGCAATTGTTTCCAAATTAGAAAGAAATTTCAAAAATAAAAATATTACTCCATGTTATTCCATCCATTAAGTAATCCATGATTTACTAAGTATGACTCTGCCCTTCAGAATAAGACCCAGGTTTTCTCCACAGTCAGTCTCTCCCATCAGGAAGTTTCCATAAGCCTCTTATCCTTAAGGGCAGTGAGAATGAAAACCACAATCACAGAAAACTAATCAAACTGATGACATGGACCACAGCCTTGTCTAATTCAATGAAACTATGAGCCATGCTGTGTAGGATCACCCAAGATGAACAGGTCATGGTGGAGAATTCTGACAAAACATGTGGTTGCTTGGAGAAGGGAATGGCAATCCACTTCAGTATTCTTGCCTTGAGAACCCCATGAACAGTATGAAAAGGAAAAAAGATAGGACACTGAAAGATGAACTCCCCAGGTTGGTAGGTACCCAATATGCTACCAGAGAAGAGTAGAGAAATAACTACAGACAGAATGAAGAGATGGAGCCAAAACAAAAACAATGCACTGTTGTGGATGTGACTGGTGATGGAAGTAAAGTTCGATGCTGTAAAGAGCAATACTGCATAGGAATCTGGAATGTTAGGTCCATGAATCAAGGTAAATTAGAAGTGGTCAAACAGGAGATGGCAAAAGTGAACATCAACATTTTAGGAATCAGTGAACTAAAATGAACTGGAATGGGTGAGTTTAATTCAGATGACAATTATACCTACTACAGTGGGCAAGAACCCCTTAGAAGTAGCCCTCATATTGAGCAAAAGAGTCCATGATGCAGTATTTGAGTGCAATCTCAAAAATGACAGAATGATCTCTGTTCATTTCCAAGGAAAATCATTGAAAATCACAGTAATCCAAGTATACCCCCAACCAGTAATGCTGAAGAAGCTTATGCTGAATGGTTCAATGAAGACCTATAGGGCCTTGTAGAACTAATACCCCCAAAAGATGTCTTTTTCATCATAGGGGATGGGAATGCAAAAGTAGAAAGTCAAAAGATACCTGGAGTAACAAGCAAATTTGTCCTTGGAGTACAGAATGAAGCAGGGCAAAGGCTAACAGAGTTTTGCCAAGAGAATGCACTGGTCATAGCAAACACCCTCTTCAACATAAAAGGCAAGACTCTACACATGGACACCACCAGATGGTCAACACTGAAATCAGATTTGATTATATTCTTTGCAGCTAAATATGGAGAAGCTCTATACAATCAGCAAAAGCAAGACTGGGAGTTAACTGTGGCTCAGATCATGAATCCCTTATTGCTAATTTCAGATTTAAATTGAAGAAAGTAGGGAAAACCACCACCACCAGGTATGACATAAATCAAATCCCTTACGATTATACAGTGGAAGTGACAAATAGATCCAAGGGGCTAGATTTGATAGAGTGCCTGATGAACTATGGACGGAGGTTTGTGACATTGTGTACGAGGCAGTGATCAAGACCATCCCCAAGAAAAATAAATGCATAAAGGCAAAATGGTTTCCTGAGGAGGCCTTTAAAATAGTTGAAAAAAGATGAGAAGCTAAAGGGAAAGGAGAAAAGTAAAGATATACCCATTTGGATGCAGAGCCAAAGAATAGCAGGGAGAGATAATAAAGCCTGCCTCAATGATCAGTGCAAAGAAATAGAGGGAAACAATAGAATGGGAAAGACTAGCGATCTCCTCAAGAAAATTAGAGATACCAAGGGAACATTTCATGCAAAGATGGGCACAATAAACAACAGAAATGGTATGGACCTAATAGAAGCAGGTGATATTAAGAAGAGGTGGCAAGAATATACAGACAAACTATACAAAAAAGATCATCATGACCCAGATTAACCACAATGGTGTGACCACTCACCTAGAGCCATACACCCTGGGATGAGAAGTCAAGTGTGCCTTAGGAAGTATCACTATGAACAAAGCTAGTGGAGGTGATGTTATTCCAGATGAGCTATTTCAAATCCTAAAAGATGATGCTGTTAAAGTACTGAACTCAATATGTTACACAAATTTGAAAAACTCAGCAGACATTTTCCATAGGACTGGAAAAGATCAGTTTTCATTTCAATCCCAAAGAAGGGCAGTGCCAAAGAGTGTTCAAACTAGTGCATAATTGAACTCATCTTACATGCTAGAAAAGCAATGCTCAAATTTCTCTAAGCCAGGCTTCAACAGAACATGAACCATACACTTCAAGGTGTTCAAGCTGGATTTAGAAAAGGCAGAGGAACCAGAGATCAAATTACCAACATCCACTGGGTCATTGAAAAAGCAAGAGATTCCAGAAAAACATCTACTTCTGCTTTATTGATTACACCAAAGCCTTTGACTCTGTAGATCACAATGAACTGTGGGAAATTCTTCAAGAGATGGGAATACAGAACACCTGACCGGCCTCCTGAAAAATCTGTAAGCAGGTCAAGAAGCAACAGTTAGAAGCAGACATGGAACAACAGACTCATTCCAAATTGGGAAAGGAGTACATCAAGGCTATGCATTGTCACCCTGCTTACTTAACTTATATGCAGAGTACATCATGTGTAATGCCGGCTGGATGAAGCAGATGCTGGGATCAAGATTGCCATGAGAAATATCAACAACCACAGATACACAGATGATAACACTCTTATGGCAAAAGTGAAGAGGAATTTATGAGCCTCTTGATGAAAGTGAAAGAGGAGAGTGAAAATCTGGTTTAAAACTCAACATTCAAAAAACAAAGATCATGGCATCTGGTCCCATCACTTCATGACAAATAGATGGGGAAATAATAGAAACAGTGACAGACTTTATTTTCTTGGGTTCCAAAATCAGTGCAGATGGTGACTGCAGCCATGAAATTAAGGCTCTTGCTCCTTGGAAGAAAAGCTATAACCAACTTAGACAGCATATTAAAAACAGAGACATTAGTTAGCTGACAAATGTCTGTCTAGTCAAACCTATCGTTTTTCCAGTAGTCATGAATGGATGTGAGAGTTGGACTATAAAGAAAGCTGAGTACCTAAGAATTGATGCTTTTGAACCATGGTGTTGGAGAAGACTCTTGAGAGTCCCTTGGACTGCAAGGGGATTAAACTATTCAATTGTAAAGGAATTCAGTCCTGAATATTGATGGGAGGACTGATACTGAAGCTAAAACTCCAATACTTTGGTCACCTGATGACTTCTCACTGGCAAAGACCCTGGTGTTGGAAAAGTTTGAAGGCAGGAGGAGAAAGGGATGACAGAGGATGAGATGATTGGAGGGCATCACTGACTCGATGGACTTGAGTCTGAGAAAGCTGCGGGAGTTGGTGTTGGACAGAAAAGCCTGGCGTGCTACAGGCCGTGGGGTCAGAAAGAGTCGGACATGACTGAGCTACTGAACTGAACTGAAGTAATCCATCCATGTATCCCACTATGCATTGACACTAATAGTCAACCATTATACATGGACTGATTGAGTGTCTATTAAAATCCAGGTTAACTAAATAAATATTCTAATCAAAGATAGCACAAGATGCACAACAATTTTTCTTTTCTTTAAGGAAAATTTTTAGTAAGTGATTTCTGGTTTCTGTTTGCTTTCTTTGGAATATTTTGATGGCATTCAAATATTTGTCAGTTGAGTAATTATGTGATTAAATTTAATATACACTTATGAATTAATTATACATGGAGAAAGGTTAGACCAAATGTACAAATAGATACAAATATCATAAACTAATACAATTAATCGAGCTAGTATAAGTCATACAGATGGTATAAAAGAAAAAATATAATGCAATGAAGTTATCTTAAAAATATTCCTCTGTGATTTCTTTGTAGCCAGTCTCTGCTATTCTTTATATAATGATTTAGTTTTATTTTTTTCATTTTGAGGATTGGAAATTTCAAGCAACATAAAAGTAGAATAGTATAACAAATTTCTGCATTTCTGTTACTCAACTTTAAAGGTCATCTGTGAAAGATTAATAAGGTTTCATCTATACCCCACTCTCTACATTCTCCAATATCATATCATTTGTTTCACAGGTATTTCACTAGGTATCTCAAAAAGTTAAGAACTTAAAAAAAGAAGTAAACATGATAACTATAACATATGTCAAAATTAAAAGTCTTAACATCTTAATATGAAATATCTTTCACTCAAATATGCAGTTGCCTTATAAATGTCAAATATTTTCCTGTTTTTGCTTTTATTGGTTTTATTTATTAATAGATCAGGTCAAAATAAAGTCTAAACAGTATTAGCTGATGTCTCTTCATGCTCTAAATATATATATATGTATATATATATACATATATATATGTATGTATATATATTTTCCCTCTATTTCTTATGCTTTTCATTTTCCTTATAGTTTATTTGATGAATAAACCAGGTTCTTTCTCATACAGTATTACCATAAACTTTTGTTTTTCTAAGTTTCTTTTAAATTTTAGTTGATTAGTTTCAAGGCATAAAATTATTATGACACCTGTAAGTAAACTATAGTTAATATATAATATATAATACCTAAAACTGAATCTCTAATTGAAATAATTATACTTAGACCATCCTTGAACATTATTCTCTAGCTCTGTGGCTTTCAATTATTTAAAACAATAAAAACAAACAAAAAAGACTAACACATATTTGAAAAAAGAATGATTGAAAACACAACTGGATTTAAACTCCCTATTAAGAAATATTGTAATACATATAAATATATATACATATACTCATCTTTGAATAATCTGATAAGCAAAGAAATATGATACTCTCTACTGTTTTATTATGAGTAAACAGTTTAATAAATTTTTTGGAAAATTAGCTCCTGTATTTAACCTGAAGTGATTCACAGTGGCCACTAAAATTTGGAGAAGATTATTCTAGTTGATAATGTAATTCTACTTATATAATAAAACTACAATTAGCTCAGGAATTATTACTGCTTTCAATCTTGGGGTATTCAACTGAAGATTTTTTTATGGAAAATGACCTTTCTCCTGACAAGTAATGCTAGGTAAACATATTATTAATTACACAAAGATAATGCAGAAACATCATTAGTATATAGATATACAACTAATTCTGATATATTTATATTGTACCCTGCAGTTTTACTGGATTTATTAGCTAGCTCTAACTGTTTTTTGGAGGTATCTTTAGTATTTTCTGCATATTAAACATATCATCTGCAAATAGAGGCAATTTGTCCTTTTCAGTATGGATGTCTTTATTTCTTTTTCTTGATTGATTACTTTAGCTTGGATGTGCAGGACTATGTTGAATAGGCGTAATGAGAGTGGACACTCTATAGTCTACCCCTAATCTTAAGAGGATAGTTTTTCATCTCAATGTGATGTTATCTGTGAGCTTGTCATACATGGTATTTATTTTGTTAAGGTATGTTCCTTCTATAGGGAGTTTTTATCATGAATAGATCTTAATTTCATCAAATTCTTCTTCTGAATCTATTGAGATGATCATATGATATTTACCCTTCATTTTGTTAATGTTGTGCTATCATGTTAATTGATTCACTGATGTTAAACCATCTTGGCATCTCAGTGATGCATCCCGCCTGATCATGAATATAATCCTTTAATATGCTATTAAATTTTGCTTGCTAGTATTTTGTTGAGAATGTTTGCATCTATATTCATCACTGATGTTTTCCTATAATTTTCTTTTCTTGTTGCATCCTTGGCTAGCTTTGCTGTTGGGTTAATTCTGGCCTATTTAAATTAGTTGAGGAGTGGTCTCTTATCTTCAGCTTTTTGGAAAACTTTGAGAAGAGTTAGTGTTAATTTTTCTGTAAATATTTGCTAGAATTCCTTAATAAAGGCATCTGCTCCTAGTACTTTTTAAGAGGAGAGGCTTTTGATTACAGATTTAATCTGTTTGAATAGACATTTTTTCAAGGAATACATTCAAATGTGCCTGTTGGCTAACAGACACATGAAAAGGTGCTCAGCATCATGCGTCTTCAGGGAAATGCAAATCAAAACCATGATGAGATATCACCTTACATCTGTCAGAAAGGCTACTATATAAGACAAGAGATCACAAGTGTTGATGAGGATTTGGGGATAAAAAGGAACTCTTTACCATTGTTGGGGGAATGAAATTGGTGCAGCCACTAGTGAAATAACATGAAGGTGTTTGTTCAGAAATTAAAAATAGAGCTATCATATGACATAGCACTCCCATTTCTGGGTATATATCTAAAGGAATTATAATCACTACTTTGTAGAGATATCTGAACATTCATATTCACTACTGCACTATTCACAATAGCTACAATAAGGGAACAACCTAAGTGTCCACCAACAGATGAATGGATAAGGAAAAGTGAGACATTTGTATTATTATATACTATTGTATAATAATGTATAGTATTATTCATTCAGCCATAAGACAGAAGGAACTATTGCCATTTGTAATAGCATGGATGGACTTTTATGGAATCATGCTAAATAAAAGAAGTCACACAGAGAAAGAAAAATACTGTATGACCTAACTTAGATGTAAAATTTAAAAAGCCAAATTCATATATACAGAGAGTAGAATGGTGGTTGTCAGGGGACTAGGGATTAGAAGGAAAGGAGAGGTTGGTCAAAGGGTACAAACTTCCAATTATGAGATGAATAAGTTCTAGAGAATCCAACGTACAGCAAGATGACTATTGGTTCAGTTCAGCCAGTTAGTCCTGTCCAACTCTTGGTGACCCCATGGACTGCAGCATGCCAGGCTTCCCTGTCAATCACCAACTCCTGGAGATTACTCAAACAAATGTCCATGGAGTGAGTGATACCATCCAACCATCTCACCCTCTGTCATCCCCTTTGCCCCAAACCTTCAATCTTTTCCATTATCAGGGTCTTTTAAAATGACTCAGATCTTTGCATCAGGTGGCCAAAGTAGTGGAGTTTCAGCTTAAGCATCAGTCCTTCCAATGAACATCCAGGACTAATCTCCTTTAGGATGGGCTGGTTGGATCTCCTTGCAGTCCAAGGGACTCTCAAGAGTCTTCTCCAACACCACAGTTCAAAAGCATCAATTCTTTGGCGCTCAGCTTTCTTTATAGTCCAACTCTCACATCCATACATGACTACAGGAAAAACCATAGCTTTGACTAGACTGACCTTTGTTGACAAAGTAATGCCTCTGGTTTTTAAAATGCTGTCTAGGTTTGTCATAAATTTCCTTCCAAGGAGTAAGCATCTTTTAATTTCATGGCTGCAATCACCATCTGCAGTGATTTTGGAGCCCCCAAAAATAAAGTCAGCCACTGTTTCCACTTTTTCTCCATCTATTTGCCACAAAGTGATGGGACCAGATGCCATGATCTTAGTTTTCTGAATGTTGAATTTTAGGTCAACTTTTTCACTTTCCTCTTTCACTTTCATCAAGAGGCTTTTTAGTTCTTCACTTTCTTCCATAAGGGTGATGTCATCTGCATATTTGAGGTTATTGATATTTCTCCTGGCAACCTTAATTCCAGCATGTGTTTCATCCAGCCAAGCATTTCTCACAATGTTCTTTGCATATAAGTTAAATAAGCAGGGTGACAATATACAGCCTTGACGTACTCCTTTTCCTATTTGGAACCAGTCTATTGTTCCATGTCCAGTTCTAACTGTTGCTTCCTGACCTGCATACAGGTTTCTCAAGAGGCAGGTCAGGTGGTCTGGTATTCCCATCTCTTTCAGAATTTTCCACAGTTTATTGCATTGCACACAGTGAAAGGCTTTGGCATAGTCAGTAAAGCAGAAATAGATGTTTTTCTGGAAATCTCTTGCTTTTTCGATGATATCATGGTTGTTGGCAATTTGATCTGTGGTTCCTCTGCCTTTCTAAAACCAGCTTGAACATCTGAAAGTTCATGGTTCACGTGTTGCTGAAGCCTGGCTTGGAAAATTTTGAGCATTACTTTATAGTGTGTGAGATGAGTGCAATTGTGCAGTAGTTTGAGCATTCTTTGGCATTGCTTTTCTTTGGGATTGGAATGAAAACTGACCTTTTCCAGTCCTGTGGCCACTGCTGAGTTTTCCAAATTTGCTGGCACATTGAGTGCAGCACTTTCACAGCATCTTCTCATTTGAACTAGCTCAACTGGAGTTCTATCACCTCCACTAGCTTTTTCATAGTGATGCTTCCTAAGGCCCACTTGACTTCACATTCCAGGTGTCTGGCTCTAGGTGAGTGATCACACCATCGTGATTATCTGGGTCATGAAGATCTTTTTTGTATAGTTCTTCTGTGTATTCTTGCCACCTCTTCTTAATCTCTTCTGCTTCTGTCAGTTCCATACCATTTCTGTCCTTTATTGAGCCCATCTTTGTATGAAATATTCACTTGGATCTCTAATTTTCTTGAAGACATCTCTAGTCTTTCCCGTTCTGTTGTTTTCCTCTATTTCTTTACATTGATCCCTGAGGAATGCTCTCTTATCTCTCCTTGCTATTCGTTGGGACTTTGCATTTAAATGTGTATATCTTTCCTTTTCTCCTTTGCTTTTCTCTCTTCTTTTTTTCACAGCTATTTGTAAAGCCTCCTCAGACAGCCATCTTGCTTTTTTGAATTTTCTTTTTTTCTCAGGGATGACCTTGATCCCTGTCTCCTGTACAATGTCACGAACCTCCATCCTTAGTTTTCAGGCACTCTATCTGATATAGTCCTATGAATTTATTTCTCACTTCCACTGTATAATGGTAAGGAATTTGATTTAGGTCATACCTGAATGGTCTAGGGGTTTTCCCTACTTTCTTCAATTTAAGTCTGAATTTGTCAATAAGGAGTTCATGATCTGAGTCACAGTCTGTTCCTGGTCTTGTTTTTGCTGACTGTATAGAGCTTCTCCATCTTTGGCTCCAAAGAGTATAATCAGTCTGTTTTCAGGGTTGACCATCTTTACTCCTAGCACCACTTAATGTTATTAGGTTGCATTAGAAAATATTACCTAAAAACAGTCAGAACTGTTTTCCATTTTTAATAGGTGAAAGATCATTTTGGAAAGAAAAGATTAGTAGCCTCAAATTTTTAAATATGATTTTACTCTGTATGGTAACTGAATGTATTCTAATTCAAGACTTTTGAGTCTAATGTCATATTTAGGATCTTAAATTACCTACATAAAAGTATACTGTAGTGGTCATTTGAGGAGACTCATTGCTTAAGAGGAGGTGTTTATGTAGGAGATAAAGCAAGTATCATAATTTGAAAGTGCATGCATCCTGGTCTCTTTCTTTCCAGTAAATAGGGTTCTTGATTTTATTTTCAATTTTTTTTTTAATCTCCTTTCATATTCTGTCCGATTGTTTATTTATACCCTGGTAGACCTGTAAAAGATGGAGAAAGGTATAGAGGTAGACAGTAAAGACAGGAAAATATAAAAAACAAACAAAAAATATACCAAGTGCTAGTGATGGTAAAAGACTTTGGGATTTTGGAATTGGTAAGAAAATCTTTAGAACACCTACGAAACACAAATGAGAGAGAAAAGTGGATTTTAAGATTAATTTTATGGACTCTCTTTTGCTTCAACAACATAAATGAACTTACAACATTTTGAGAACTTTTCTGTATTGTTTGGATAGTATTTCATTGAAGTAACCTTATAATGATCTGATATTGAATATATAGTTTGAAACTTCAACAGGGCAATAGAAGACATGCAAGTCATGCAGGAAATAATTTTAGAAACTCCCTTCTCTATTTTAAGAATAATAATATTACAGGGGCATTCTAACTTGAGGGTAAATAGAGTGGAATGCAGAGGAGGAGAAGAAATATATCCTAAATTGTGAGAAACAGAATACATGACAATAGATTTTGGATACATGTGATTACAGAACTGTACGTGAAAATCAAAGTCTCAGGCCTGATATACTTGTTTTTTTTTTTTTTTTTCTTTACTAAGTCACTGGCAGACACTAATTGGAAAATCCGAACTATTTCAATAGGTAGCTTTTTGACTTCCCATTGTCTTCATCCTTTGATACATTATTTCTGGGCACATATTCAAGTACTAAATTAAAATATGATAGCTGGCATGAAATTTACCCTGTGGTTAATTTTTTCAAGCTGGTCTTTGAAACTTGTGCTATCTTTGATGAATATAAAATCTAAACCTGGTCTTTAAAACTATTTGAAAATTAAAAAAGAAAAAAACTTTTGTGACTGAAAATAAATTAAAACAGTGCTGAGAGAAGCAACTATTTTCAAACACATACAGTATGATAGATAAGTTACTCTAAGATAGAAATGCAATAGTATATTAACAAATGCCTATTGGAGAAGACTCTTGAGATTCCCTTGGACTGCAAGGAGATCCAACCAGTCCATCCTAAAGGAGATCAGTCCTGGGGTTCATTGGAAGGAGTGAAACTCCAATACTTTGGCCACCTCATGCGAAGAGTTGACCCATTGGAAAAGATCTTGATGCTGGGAGGGATTGGGGGCAGGAGGAGAAGGGGACAACAGAGGATGAGATGGCTGGATGGCATCACCGACTCGATGGGCATGAGTTTGAGTAAACTCTGGGAGTTGGTGATGGACAGGGAGGCCTGGTGTGCTGCGATTCATGGGGTCGCAAAGAGTCGGACACAATTGAGCAAGCAAACTGAACTGAACTGATATCCCATTGAGTGTCATTCACCCCGATAATCCATATTGAATACCATGTCTGTGACAGACAATTTGTTAGGCACTGGAGATTAAAAGATGAGCAAGTTAGAGACAGTTTTTGTGCTTTTGGCTCTTGTAGCTTAATTATGTTAATGGAGGAAATGGAAGTAAAAATAAAACTCAGATGGTTGTAGTTTTCTAGGGTCAGACCTATATATGGTTCATCTAGATTAGCTAACACGGACTATGATCCTATAAGGTGTATAAGAGATAGAGAAACCAAGATTAAACAAATTATTGAGGTTTAAAATCAATCTCCTGCATGCATCAGTGCTCAGTCGCATCTAAGACTCTGGGACCCCATGGACTGTAGCCTGCCAGGCTCCACTGTCCCTGGGATTTTCCAGGCAAGAATACTAGTGTGGGTTGCCATTTCCTCCTCCAGGGGATTTTCCTAATGAGGGATGAAGCCCACATCTCATTTATCTTCTGGATTGACAGGCAGATTCTTAACTGAGCCACCTGGGAAGCCTGCCTGTTTGTGTGTGAAGTCACTTTAAGTCATGTCTGACTTTTTGTGACCCTATGGACCACAGCCCTTCAGGCTCCTCTGTCCATGGGATTCTCCAGGCAAGAATACTGGAGTAGTACTGCCATTTAACCTACCGCAGTAGGTTGCCATTTCCTTCTACAGGGGATCCTCCCAACTCAGAGATCGAACCTACCTCTCTTACATCTCCTGCCTCGGCAGGTGAGTTCTTTACAGCTAGCACCACCTGGGAAGCCCATGGAAAGCCCACACAAGTGATCAAATCCAATTTAACTATCTGAGAGACAGTACAGTAGTTGCAGAGAGCAATTTGCATTTATCTGCCTAGATTAACATTCAAGTTCTCAGCCAAGTTATTTAATCTTCAGCATTTCAAATTCCTTATCTATAAAATGAAACAGGTAATGAAAATAAAAATAAAACTAACTTTAATGTTATATATTAAAAAGCAGAGACGTTACTTTGCCAAAAAAGGTCTGTCTAGTCAAAGTAGTAGTCAAGTATGGATGTGAGAGTTGGGCTTTACAGTCCAACTGAGCACCGAAGAATTGATGTTTTTGAACTGTGCTGTTGGAGAAGACTCTTCATAGTCCCTTGGACTGCAAGGAGATCAAACCAGTCCCTCCTAAAGGAAATCAGTCCTGAATACTCATTGGAAGGACTGATGCTGAAATTGGAACTCCAACACTTTGGCCACCTGACGTGAAGAACTAACTCATTGGAAAAGACCCTGGTGCTGGGAAAGATTAAAGGCGGGAGGAGAAGGGGACAACAGAGGATGAGATGGTTGGATGGCATCACCGACTCAATGGGCATGAGTTTGAGTAAACTCGGGGAGTTGGTGATGGACAGGGAGGCCTGGCATGCTGCAGTCCATGGGGTCGCAAAGAGTTGGACACTACTGAGTGACTGAACTGAACTGAACTTTATGGTTGCTGACTGAGTTAAGATATGCACAATTCATTGAACAGGGTTTGACATATACTAAATGCTAAAAATAATATTATTTTCTTTTTACTGTGTAACAGAGGAAAATTACTGGACTTTGTTAAGATGATTTTGTAATACTAGGACTAGTTCTTATTTCCATTAGCTGTTGCTGTGTAAATCTTAAGATGACAGTTTATTATTATCTCTTTCTGGCCTATTTTTGAATATACTTAACTGGATGGTTATAATGCGGTGTCACTTATGCTGATATAGTCAAGTGTCAGGTGGGGCTGCAGTAATCTGAAGGCTTGAATGGGCTAGATTTTGCACAATGACCACACACAGAGTTACTAGTTGATGCTGTCATCTGAGGAACACCTTTGGTGTTTCTAAACAGAGTGACTATATATTCTCCATGAGGCATGGAAACGGCAGATGAACTTCAGAATGACCCTCTTGAGAGTGAATACCCCTCCAAGAGGCCGGATGGAAGCTTCAAGGCTTCTTATGACCATACCTCAGTAGTCCTAAACCTCCACTTTTACTCTATTTCATTGATCAGACAATTTACAAAGGCCAGCCCACATATAAACAGGGGTGAATTTACTTGTCAGTGGGAAAAGTAGCAAGTAGTTTAAGGCCATCTTCAAACTGCTTCACTTGTGATGACCTGGCCATGTAATAATCTTTACCAACACTAGTCATCATTATCAGTACTTACATTTATCATCATTTCACACTGTAACGACTCTTGTAATATAAACATTATTTTCAGTTTTTCCAAATAAAGAAGGATAATGATAGAAGCCGAGTGGCTTAATAAAGCTCATATTACCTAGGAAACAGAGACAAAGTTTTATCGTGGACCTCCTGACTCCAGAACAAACAAAATGCAATATGTTTACATAAAGTAGAAAAGTAAAATGCAACTCACTTCAGTATTTCAATTAAAAAATACTTTTAAAATCTTAAGTGAATCATCAAATATTAGAGTGAGAGGAAATTATAATTTTAATTTTATATAATATTTATATATAATAATGTATAACATATATATATAATGTTATTATAATTTTAAATTATCTTAATAATATAATAAGCACTTGATACATTGTTCTACTTTAGTAATATTTTTGGAAAATGGTTCAAATTTATAAGTTTATTCAACATTATAGCTTTAGATTAGATGTAGCAAATACTCTGTCTTGCTTTAAAACTAACATGTGAATGCAAATACTGAACTTTACTATGGGTGAAATTATTCACCACTAACCTGCTTGTGTAATTAGTTTGTTGATGTCCAATGCTGAACTTTCTTTTCTCAGATTCCAACTTTACAGTCAATAGTGTAAAGCAAGTTTCTAGCATAATTATATATGAAAGAGTGAATATCATAATTTCAAGTTAATATATCAGTGGGATATTTGGCAGAATATTATCAAAACTTTAAATAAAAGCAATGTTTAATTACAAATATAGCCACCCAAAAGTTTCGTTAGAAATATAACCACCCAAAAGCCACCCAAAAGCAGAATTTTAGGCCCACTGAACAAAAACTCTCAAGAGAATCATTTTTCTCTTAAAATCTCAGTCTATGTTCTTGCATACTAATTAATCATGCCTGTTTTATTTTAAAAGCACAAGCATACTACCTGCCCTAAGGATAAATTTTATTATTATGTGCAATAAGAAATGTTATTCTGCTTCAAGAGATAAAAGCAATTTAATTTGAATCTCTCTGACACTAGAGAGCATCAGCACAGCCAGTCATCTGTAACATCCCTGACTATTATCTTTCAGTAAACTATTTCATACTGTCATTAATAAATGTGATATTTTTGTATACTGAGCCTATTACAAAGTGATGCTGTTGCATCTTGCCCCTTATAGCCAGAAAAAAAAAATCCACTTGCAGGTATGATAAATCACTTCTGCTTGAAAGATTTTTGCTTAGATCATTCTCAATTTAAAAAAAGCAGCCAAATTAAAAAGCAGAAGGTATTCTACAGAGAGCCAGGCGGGGACTATTCAGCATCCTTATTTTATTAAAAAAAAATCTTCTGAGATTAAAAAAAAATCCGTTATAATCTCCTGAGCTTTCTAGATCAGTTTCCCAGTCCACGTAGGCTTCGGCCAATCATAGCGTGTTGCCTGATGGTGTTAATGGGAATTCATTTCTTCTTCTAATTAAACACAGATGTAGATCTAAAATTTAAGAAAAAGAGAAAAGCTGTATTCCCTTGCCAAGCACATAATTTCTCTCTTCTGTACACTACAGGGTCGTTGACAGCACCCAGGAGCCTAACACAGATGCACATTAATTACTCGTTCTCTAATTACTAGGGTACGAATATAACTGCTCAACCACTCATTATACATTCTTCTCAACTCTGCAAAACCCCAGAGACATACTCATGAAGCACACCACTTGGCAACATTAATTGAACCCTATTAACTCATAAAATTTATGAAAAGTGCAGCTATTAATAAAAAAGCACTCTTTCATTCAGTCCACGGAAGCCACAATGTACAAATGATCATTTTCCTCGTGCAATATATTGGATATCGGACAATGCAGCTGCTCACAGATTGTTAATTATCAGGAATACATCAACAGGATTAGACTAGAATCCTGGTGGTTAAATTAGCCAGGCTAATTTGCCATTCTGGAAGTTATTCACAGTGGTAGTGAGCTGTATAAGCAAATCTAAATAGGATGCTTAGCCAGGAAGTTAGATTTAAAAAAATAAAACAAGAAGCAAACAAAAACTAGCTCCATCATAAACTTAGCCATAATAAATTAATAAATCATTGTACTATCAATTTGCTTATTTACAACATAATTCAAACAAATACTTTTACCAGAAATGCATCTTTAATAGGATATTTTACATTGGAAACAATGTCTAATTCATGTCAGATATATATTTTCCTTATTTGTATATTTATTATTGCTGGATATAATCCAAACTCCATAATCTAGATTCACAGGAAGTTCCAGTTTATCTCCTGGTAATCTATACATGAATCTCATCTTTAAGCCAATTGACATACTTGGCTTTCTGACCACTTGTCATTCTGCTTCCTACACAGCCACTTCTATAGACCTCAAATGTACTCCATCTCTCTTCTTTTGGAAAAACAAAGACCACCACGCCTCTGGTCATCGTACAAGCTTTCTGATCTCTCACTTCTGACTTAATGACTTCTATACACACTGATTGAAAAAAAAATAGGTATTATTCATTTGACATATCATTGTAAATACAAAGATATGCCCAATGAAATGTAAAACAAATAAAGTAGAAAATCTAACAGTTTAGTGGAGAAAAGAGTAATAAACAATTAAATACACGGGCTATTCAATGCAACAAAAATGCTGGAAAATTAGTAGCAGAAATGGAGACTGACAGCTTTGTACTCCCAATGAACAAGATGTCCAATCTATATGTTATCTAGCATGTGTTCGCTTGTTTGTCCATTTATATTTGTTTAATTTTTTTCTCAGCAATTGAATTTCCTTTATATTTTTGAATCATATATTCATATGAGAGGCCTTTATTTAAATATTTATTGACATTAAGAAGATCCTGAAATATAAGAATATCTGAATCTTTTTATCTATACTAGGATATTACTTGGCATTTTAAAAACAAACCTCAATAGTAAAATGACATTATTCACAAATTTCAGTTTCTATTTTATTCATAGTATTTTGAAAATTGCTCAGTAAAATAAAGTACTGAACATTATATAATAAGTAATGGAATAGTTTATCATTGCTTTTGGTTCTTTGCTATTACTTTCCTTGAAGTTAGGGTACAAATTATACCATCCATTTAATATTGTAAGGCCTGTTTCATTTATTTATGTGGATATGCATTATTTATTATCTATCTGATAAGTGATCAAATGATCTTTAAATATAGCTAAATCAACCAGATTATAATATTTTATCTATCTCAATTGCAAAAGGTCCTAAAAACTCAGTCATATCTTTATATGAGTTAACTCGGCCTGTAAATGTGGCTTCAATATCTATTTTGTTCTTGCAGTTTTTGAGGGTCATTAAATATAAAAATTATACAAATAATCAAATGAAAATTCGAGCTTGGTTGTGTATTGGGAAAGACTGATGAAACTACTTACATTGTATGAAACTTCCTCCAGAAATATCTCTTATTTGAAAAAAGATCACAAAATTGGAGAGGGCAAGAAGGTGACATGAGTTAGAAAATATACATGACATGTGCTTATATTCTTCTTGGCTTCTAATACATTAGAATCTATGGAGACCAGAGAAATTTGCATATCATATTCCATGAATTCAATATGTGTCAGGAATACATTGACCTTGTATGTTAACTATGAGCCCCTGGATATTTGGTAATAGTCTATCTTATCAAAAATAAATACCAGTAGTTCTAAATATCTTTTATTCTTCTACCAGGAGAGGATGTGCTAAGAATATACCTAGAAAATACATTTATCTTTAAAAATTTCCATAAAGAAACCATCATGAATCTACATATTGCATTACATAGGGCTAAGTATCTCTTGTATCATTACAGACTATTAAGATAGAGGATCCAGAGAATCTTTAATTATCCAGAAATTAGCTCCTGGGGTGGCATATCAGCAAGAATTTTCACCTGACCTGGGACCAGACTCCCAGAGATGTTGGACAAAAATTGGTCATGAATCATCTCCCAAATAGTCAAATTTTGGACCAAGAAGAGAATCTGAGAAATATAAAATTTTCTGCCATATCAGTAAACAAAGGATATCACAGTCATCAGTGATCACACCCTTTCAACATGAGCTGCTGAACCCTGACAAAACCTAGGATATAAAAACCTAGTATACTGGCCCCAAGTAGCTGAGATGCATATCAAAGAATGACTTCAGTGAGCTCAAACTCTTGGATTTTTCCATACACATTAAAGTATTAAATTTCTTAACTTAGGATATATGATTTTCTTTAACTAACATAATCTTTTGGTGTTCTAGTACCTGATGCTCATTGCAAAACTCCTATATATCCTAGCTCCCCACCCACCTCCTCAAAGCTGTTCTCTCAGGGTTAATTGAGATGCTGTTTCTCAGGCTTGAAGTCCTAAAAATTCTCACTAAATAGCATAACTCTCAAAAAAGGGACAATTTTTAAGGAATGTCATTTAATTCTTTCACCTTCATGATGTATAGATGGATTTTCAGAAATCAGATTAAAAAAAAGACAACATGCATTTGCTTAAACCATATATTTTAATACTAGTTAAGACATCAATATGTATAGTGAAAATGAACTTCTGTTTTTAAAGCCTGATAAGAACAGAAATCAGCAATTTGTATATTGTATAGACATAATTTTTAAAAATAAGAAAATTTAAAATGTCAATTTCTCCTGTACAAATATTTGGTACTACCTACCTACATACATACAATATACATGCATTTATAATAAAAATATTTTAAAAATTTCCATGAACTTACATATGTGTGCAGAGAGAATGATTTTCTCAGCATCCCAACATGACATTTCTTTGATGTCATAGAATACTGTAGTTTCAGACCTTCTTAGACTCAACCTACCTCTAATTTATTTCCTATTATACTAAAATCATACCTTCTACAGCAGGTCTTTCAACTATTTTTCATTTGGGCTGTGTGGGTATGTGCTAACTCACTCAGCTGCATCTAACTCTTCGTAGCCCCATGGACTACATTTTATGCCCCATGTAGCCACCAGTCTCCTCTGTCCAAGGAATTTTCCAGGCAAGAATACATTTCTTGGCAGGTTGTCATTTCCTACTCCAGGGGATCTTCCTGACCCAGGGATCAAACCCATGTCTCCTGTGTCTCATGGATTCTTCACCACTGTGTCACCTGGGAAGCTTTTTCCCTTTGTGCTAAGAACAAACATTTTATTGTATAATTGTAAAATAATTAGTTCTTATAAAATATCATTTATTTCTAATAAAGATAAGAGGATTTGGAAGTCTCTCCAAACGAAATTTGTTTCATCAGGAAAACTTCTGATTACTCAGGGTACAAACCTATGCTACATAGCAAGACATGAGAATGTCTTTGTCATTTAGCAAGTTTAATCATGTGTTTCTGAAGAAACAACAACAACAAATTGAAGCATATTATATTTTTTCCACTGTGCTTGATACTCCAAGTACAGTTTTACAATAGTGAAAGAAACTCAAGGGCACAGAGATATGTAAGAGAGACAATTGGGATTTTAGCTAGTATATGGTGCTGTGCTGGGCTTAGACGATCAGTCCTGTCGGCCTCTTTGTGACCCCATGGACTGCAGCCCACCAGGCTCCTCTGTCCAGGGGGATTCTCCAGTCAAGAACACTGGAGTGGGTCGCCATGCCCTCCTCCAGGGGGTCTTCCCAACCCAGGGATTGAACCCAGGTCTACCTCACTGCAGGCAGATTCTTTACAGTCTGATCCACCAAGGAAGATAAAAATAGGGCATAGAGAAGGCACAGAAGCAGCATCCCTGATTTGTTCTCTGCTTGTCTGGTTAATTTTTGCACCTCAGAAACATGTAAGCTTAAAGTTGAGAGTAGGTGGCATACAAAGCAGAAGTAGGATTTAATAGGTAAATCCTGTTAAACAATTTCTTTTCCCATCTAAACAGGGTTGAACAAGTGGGTGTGTGTCAGATTAAGCAGGAAGTTAGTTGTAGGCAAAAATAAGGAGTTTAGTCTATCTCTAAAACCTACCTGGAAAAAAAAGAAATGTTTAAATATTGGTAATACAAAATCTAATTAAAACCAAAGTCATACCCTCTGCATAGAATTTATTTCACATCCTCTACTCTTGGACTATCACCCTGAATCATCCTACCTATTTATTCTAGGACCTCTGGTTCAGAAATCCTTTGACCCATTGAGAGATCTCAGTAATATACTCAGACATATAGAGAATGCAGTTTACATGCTCTATTATTTCTGACACAGTGTAAAGCATTTCTTTACCAGGCTTTGATTACTTTGTCAATAAGTAAAAACACTTAACCACCTTACAAACTTCATTCTCTTTACTTTACCTTTCTCAGTGAGGTATTCTGGAAAATTCCAAATCTGATTAACTCCAAGGCGATGTATTCTCCTCACCTGCTTCCAGCTTTCCCTCAATAGAATTAACTTCCTGTGTAACTTTGTTTTGCTGTTTTTCCTTCTCAGTCTTTCAACACTCTTGAGTCTTACTTGAAAATACTAAATCATGTTTTTCTGAGCAAATAAATTCATCAGATGAAAATCACTTCTTCCATTTATCCTTTTCACCATCAAATACTTGTATTTGCAACCATCAAATACTTGTATTTGCAACCATATTCATGTACAGTTTATTGATTTTAGTAAAAGAAATCTTCTCTACATCTATTTGAGGCCACTCCACTTAAAAAAAAAACACACACATACACACACTCACTTTCTTTAGGTGGTGGTTTAGTCACTAAGTCATATCTGACTCTTGTGACCCCATGGACTGTACCCTGCCAGGTTCCTCTGTCCATGGGATTTTCCAGACAAGAATACTGGAGTGTGTTGCCATTTCCTTCTCCAAACTACCCTTTAAACCCACAAAATTCTCCTGCTGACTGGTATCAGGATTTGTTTCATTTGTATTGCTATCACTACAACCATCAAATGAACATGCTTCAGGAATTAACATTTTAAAACACACCAATGGACAGAAGAAAAACTAATTCCTTGATCTTACATGTTTTTCCATCCATTTCCCCCAAATCTTTATGACCTTTTCTACAGTAAAACTCCTAACAGGAGCTACATAAATGTACCATCCTTAAGTTCCCACCATTTATCATTTATTTATTCCAACCAATCACTTGTGCCTCTCCCCACTCTGTTGTAAACTCTCTGGTCAAAGTCATAAATAACTTCTCTCTTACTAAACTTGTTAGTCATTATTTCAGTCAGTTCAGTCGATCAGTTGTGTCCAACTCTTTGCAACCCCATGGACTGCAGCATGCCAGGCTTCCCTTGTCCATCACCAACACCCACAGCTTGCTCAATCTGATGTCCATTGAGTCAGTGATGCCATCCAACCATGTCATCTTCTGTCGTCTCCGTCTCCTGCTGCCTTCAAACTTTCCCAGCATCAGGGTCTTTTCCAATGAGTCAGCTCTTTGCATCATGTGGCCAAAGTACTGGCGCTTCAGCTTCAGCATCAGTCTTTCCCATGAATATTCAGGATTGGTTTCCTTTTGGATTGACTGGTTTGATCTGTTTGCAGTCCAAGGGACTCTCAAGAGTCTTCTCCAACACCACACTTCGAAAGAATCAATTTTAAGGCATTCAGCTGTCTTTATAGTCCAACTCTCACATCCATACATGACCACTTTAGATGGACATTTGTTAGCAGCAAAGTAATGTCTCTTCTTTTTATATGTTGTCTAGGTTGGTCATAGCTTTTCTTCCAAGGAGCAAGTGTCTTTTAACTCCATGGCTGCAGTCACCATCTGCAGTGATTTTGGAACTCAAGAATATAAATTCTCTCACTGTTTCCAATGTTTCCACTATCTATTTGCCATGAAGTGATGGGACCGGATGCCATGGTCTTAGTTTTTTGAATGTTGAGTTTTAAATCAGCGTTTTCAGTCTCCTCTTTCACTTTCATCAAGAGGCTCTTTAGTTCTTCACTTTCTGCCACATGGGTGGTGTCATCTACATATATGAGGTTATTAATATTTCTCCCAGCAATCTTGATTCCAGATTGTACTTCATCCAGCCTAGAACTTCACATAATGTTCTCTGCATATAAGTTAAATAAGCAGGGTGACTGTAGACAGCCTTGATATATTCTTTCCCCCATTTGGAACCAGCCTGTTGTTCCATGTCCAGTTCTAAATGTTGCTTCCTGACCTGTGTACAGATTTCTCAAGAAGCAGGTCAAGTGGTCTGGTATTCCCATCTCTTCCAAAATTTTGCAGTTTGTTGTGACCCACACAGTAAAAGTTTTTGGCATAGTCAATAAAGCAGAAGTAGATGTTTTTCTGGAACTCTCTTGCTTTTCTGATGATCCAGCAGATGTTGGCAATTTGATCTCTGGTTCCTCTGCCTTTTCTAACAGTATAGAGCTTCTCTATCTTTGGCTGCAAAGAATATAGTCAGTCTGGTTTCAGTATTGACTATCTGGTGATGTCTATGTGTAGAGTTGTCTGTTGTGTTGTTGGAAGCAGTTGTTTCCTATGACTATTGTGTTTTCTTGGCGAAACTGTTAGCCTTTGCCTTGCTTCATTTTATACACCAAGGCCAACTTGCCTGTTACTCCAGGTATCTCTTGACTTCCTACTTTTGCATTCCAATCCTCTATGATGAAAAGGATATCTTTTTAATATATATAAATATATATACATTCATTCTAAAATATCTTGTGGATCTTCATAGAACCATTCAACTTCAGTGTCTTTGGCATTAGTTAGTGGTTGTGGCATAGACTTGGATTACTGTGATGTTGAATGGTTTGCCTTGGAAACAAACTGAGATCATTCTGTTGTTTGAGAGATTGTACTCAAATACTGTATTTTGCACTCTCTTGTTGACTATGAGGGCTACTCAATTTCTTCTAAGGGATTCTTGCCCACATAGTAGATATAATGGACATCTGAATTAAATTCACCCATTTTTGTCCATTTTATTTCACTTATTCTTGAGATGTCAAGGTTCACTCTTGGCATCTCCTGCTTGACCATGTCCAATTTGCCTTGATTCATGGACCTTATATTCCAGATCTCTCTGCACTATTGTTCTTTATAGCATCAGACTTTGCTCTCAACACGAGATACATTCACAACTGAACATCGTTTTGAGGCAGCAATTGTTAGGTAGTCAGTGTAGGGTCAGAGCCTGGGTTCTTTTTCTAATTTAAATTTTAATTCTCTCACATAAAACTTTATGCTCTGTTAGCCAAAACCTGTATTTGATACTTCAGTTTCTGGGCATTCAAATTAATGTCTGGAGATTCATAGAGTGCCCAGACCCCACGAAAAGACAATCATATTAACTGCTTTCCAATTTATCAAAAAAAAAAAAAAAAAAAAAGACCTCCAAAATGACAATTAGGTCTTAAACATACACTTAGTTCCTAAATAATGGTCTGGGGTCTTGAGAAAGGGTCGTGGGATGGCGTCACAATGTCTGAAGAAATTGAGAACCTTGGGAATCCAAAAAAAGCTTGTAAAAATGGCAACTGGACATTCAAACTGATTGGCCAAAATGACATATTTTAAAGTCATGAGTCAACAAAAACTATACAGATCAATACTAGTAAAGATGTAAAGCTGCTGTAATCCCTGTCTTTTGGGGCTCTTCACCCACTCTCAGTGTCTAGGCTGTGAGCTTCATATTCGTTAAAATAAACTTTGCCTGTGTGAGTGCGCGTTTGAGACATTCATTCTTCAGCTCCGTGAACAGAACTCGAGTTTCACGTGTCATCTTCCACTTTGGCCAAGCTGCTTCAGTCTTTCTGAAGCTCTTTCTCCGTTCTTCCCCAGTGGCATGTTGGACATCCACCCACCTGTGGGGGCTCATCTTCCAATGTCACATCTTTTTGCCTTTACATACTCTTCCTGGGGTTCTTGAGGCAAGAATACCGATTTGCCATTTCCTTCTCCGGTGGACTACGTTTTGTCAGAACCATCTTCCGTGACCTGTTGTAGGGAAAGGGAAAATAAGCCAAGATGGTGTGCTCAGGCTCTCTCATCCTGCTGGCCTCTCGCCCTTGCCCCAGGTTTTGTAAGTAATGACTTAGGCAGCAGCTGAGCGCACTTACAGTACTGCGCATGCGCATCACGAGGTACTCGCTCGGTCATGCAGACTTCGTGCGGTGGGCCTGTGTGAGCTTCACCATGAAAGCGCTCGCTGCTGCTACGCCGGGGCTGCGCTGGGGCAGCATCCTTATTGTAATGTGAGGTTATGTCATGGCTCCGTTATGGCTCCGTTACGGTTATGCTGTGGCTGCTGCTACAGCTACCGCATCAGCCAGAGAAGAGGCTGTTTATGGCCGCCGTGCCATCCAGGAGAGAATAATTGTGTCTGAAGTTCCTATGGCTCTTCGCGTCTTCTTCCACCCTCTTTGCTTGTGCCTTGCCTACCCTGGGTCCAGCAAACAGCAAGCAAGACAACTGGCCTCATCAACAGGATCAGCAGTACATCTGTCCACCTTGGGTGGCCCTGCAAGGCATGGCTCAGTAGCTTCATTGAGTTACACAAGACTGTGATCCATATACGGAGAAGGCAATGGCACCCCACTCCAGTGCTCTCGCCTGGAAAATCCCATGGAGGGAGGAGCCTGGTGGGCTGCAGTCCATGGGGTCGCGAAGAGTCGGACACGACTGCCCGACTTCACTTTCACTTTTCACTTTCATGCATTGGAGAAGGAAATGGCAACCCACTCCAGTGTTCTTGCCTGAAGAATCCCAGGGAAGGGGGAGCCTGGTGGGCTGCCGTCTGTGGGGTTGCACAGAGTCGGACACGACTGAAGCGACTCAGCAGCAGCAGCAGCAGTAATGCATATAATCATTTTTGGTAGCTTTCTGTGATTGTAGTTTTCATTCTGGAGGTTGCAGGCTTATAGTGCTTGCTTCTTTTGTCTGCCCTCTGAAGGAAAAGAATAACGGGCTTGTGCAGGCTTCCTTACCTCGAGTCTGGCTCTGGTGGGCGGGGCCATACTCAGTAAATCTTGAATCCTATTGTCTGCTGAGAGGTAACGCTGTGTTTCCTCTCCGTTGGTTGTTTGGCCATAGGCATCCCAATCTTGGAGCTAAAGGCTGTTTGGTATGAATTCTTTGTTCTATTGGGAAGATTTTTGTGATCTCTCTCTCCCACAAAGACCAATATAATTTCAATATGAATTGAAAATTTCCCAATTCCTATTGTCATTTAGATTTTAAAAGGTTAAGTAAAGGACAACGGGGTATTATTGATACAGTAAAAACAAACAAAAACACACACACACACACACAGAAACACATTTCCCCTCCTTGACATAGATTCTGTCTTGCACTTTCCCAGGATTATATCTCTACTGTATTTTTTAGCCATCTACCTTTTCAAGGCATTTTACTTCATACTATTTTTTCTTCATTTTTGAAAAGTATTTCTAATTTTATTAACATCTTGTGAAGAGAGTCATTTGCATGTAATTAGTTTCTTCAGAAAATGATTTCTCTTTCTGAAATTATGCACTAGCACATTATAGAACAATCAAATTATCAGCCTCTCTTCCAAGGATCAATTCTACACTCAGAAATTATGATGAGTGAGGTTCTCCATCATTAAAACTGCATACAAATTCTTTAGAGCTGTCAAAGCAACATCGATGGTTGTTATTTAATGTGTTTATGACTATCAGAAGTTAATGGCATTTTGTAACATAATGGAATTCTAGAGGAAGTTAATCTTTCCGTGATTGGAATATGTAGCTGAAGGCCTAAAAATCCAAAAGAGCAATCTGTTACTATTTCTAGGCTTTTGCTCACCAATGATAGTCAGTTTACCAACTTTCTGATCTACACATTAATGCTACATGAGTTTTAACTGAAATCTGATAGATTTAAAGACAATGAAATTTTACTATTTAGTGCACTGAGTTATCAAATAAAAAGCTATTAGGGGAACGGGAGTTTAGTTTTTCCTCCATGTCTTATTTTGATAGAAGGTCCTTCTATTGATAAGCATACTTCATTTTTTCACCTGAAGATAAATGTGTATTAATTATTTTCCAATGTATTCAAATTAATAAATGTTAAGGTTTCAGAAATAAAATATGCTGCCAATAAACAAGCAAAAACCAAATGGCACATGCATAATGGCAGGAATCACATTAACGAAATGTGTAGAAATTACATTATAGGACCTCATATTTTCCTGATCAAAAGTAGAATGACAGAGCAGATGTACATTTTCTGTTCCTTTTATTTCAGTGTTTTTTTTAAAAATCAATGTGTTACCTGAGGATTTTATTAAAATTCAGATTTGGGTTCAGTAAGACACGTGTTGGATTTGAGATTGGGCATTTTCAAAATGCTTCCTGGTGAGCAGATGCTACTGTTCTTTTGATATGATGCCACTTTGAGTAGTAAGGCTACATAACATGTGTTTCCACCATGGAAGCACTTCCCATTGGTTGTAGCAACTTCTTTACCTAGGATACTTTTTGCATCTATCAGCTTTATTTTCTGTATCCTCTGTTTTCTAGTGATACTACCTACATGTAAACCTCAACTAGTTAGTATCATATTCTCATGCAGCTCTTAAACATATCAGATATCTTGACTTCAATCAAGACTGACTGATAGGAATCTCTGATAGTGGAGTCCTCAAATCTGTATCTGTAAAGAGAATCCCAGAAGTGTCTACAATTTACACCAGTATTTGAGATCCAAAATATTAATAGATGTCTATCATAAGGGCAAGAATATTTGCATGCTTGGAGAGAAATAAGTAACCCTGCTGATTCTTTGATCTCTATTTATGTCTATTTATTTTAGTCTTTTAAATCCAATAGCATATTTTATTTCAAACAGGAAAGAACTGATCTCTTAGCAGAAGCAACAGTCTCTCAAGCTGCATAGTATCCACTCACTTCATAACATAGCTGTTATATTTTGTTGACAATTGATTTCACTCATGTTTTTAGAAGCTTCTAAAACACATGACTTCTAAAGCATATGGGGCTTCTCAGGTGGCTCAGTGTGAATGAGCCGATTGGTTCATTCCAATGCAGGGACCATGGACTTGACCCCTGGGAAGAAATGATCTTCTCCAGGAAGATCCCCTGGAGAAAGAAATGACAACCCAATCCAGTATTTTTGTTGTTCAGTCTCTCAGTCTTTTCTGACTCTTTGTGACCCCATTGACTGCAGCATGCCAGGCTTCCTTGTCCTTCACTAAGTCCCAGAGTTTGTTCAGATTCAAGTCTATTGAGTCAGAGATTCTATATTCCAGTATTCTTGCCTGGAAAATTCCATGCACAGAGGATCTTGATGGGTTACAATCCACAGGGTCGCAAAAGAGTTGGACATGGCTTAGCAACTAAACAACAACAACAAAAACCATATACCAATTATTAACCGTACTGCCTATTAACAACCACTCATTTACTCATCGGCAAATGGAAAAAGAAAATGATTTCTTCACTCAGTCCCAGAGTAGTCCTCTCCAGTGTACTATAGTGACAAGTGTAGCTGTCATGCACAATGTATGTATAGCGGTGTTGTGATTTAGCTATTTACAGTCTTACAAAACAAGCAAGCAAATGACAAAAAAGCAAAAGCTTCAGAATATATAGATTAGTTTCAAAGTATTGTATAATATTTCTCTGGGAAGAAAACTGTTAAAGATGATGAATCATGTAACCTGATTATCAAAGTAGAAAAAGACACAATAGAAGCCTCCAAGCAGAATCATCTTGATTTAAATTTTCTTTTTGCTAAACTTGTAACCCCCAACTGCATATCAACTCAAACCACATTTATGTTCAAGTATTTTAACAGTGATATCGTTTCCTAAAGGAAGGAATGATATTTATTTTTTATTTTAATGTTTTGTAACATACAGCTTTTGTATATAACTTGTTTTTATATGATGAAGGCATTGTAATATACTGCAAGACATATATCCAATGCTATTATAGCCTTTCTACTAAAGGATGGAGTATTGAAATATTGTCTTATTAAACTTAACATTGAATTAGAGCAGAATGGTAAATGTATTATAGTCTCTTGCACCAAGTTCTAATATGGCAAGTGTCACTTTTAAAGCAGGTGGCTGTTACTCTCTGATCCCTGAAGTGGCAGTTGCAATTGATAATTTTATTTGGAATATATTTTTCTGTTTATTCATGGAAAGTGATGTTGTTCACTATGTATATGTTAAAATAAAAAGAAAATTATAATTTCCAGTCTTATCTCAAATAAATATTTGAATTAAGCAGCTTCTAGTAAATTTTTCAAATTAACCTTCATTATCATAATGTAGTATCTATCAAGTGCTCACTATGTACTAGCCATTATTCCAAAAAACATTTAATGGATTGTTTCACTTAGTTTTCACAATTCTAGGAAATGTACTATTAAAATTCCCATCTGGCAGATGAAACAACTGACACGCAGAGAAGTTAACTTACTTATCTGAGATGATAAGATTATAAAAATATAAAGATAAAATTGTAAGAATAAAAACCTCAGAAGTCATTCTAAGCTTCAGTATTGCTTTCCATGAGCATCATATTTGTGGCTAAAATGTCAAGGCACTTCATTGAAATCATGGTAATTTTTCCCCACAATTTCCTCATTTATAAGAGGCCAATGCCTAAGCCATTCAGAACTGATTATTTTTTATTTTTTTATCCAGATTTCAGGAATGAGACATAGTTCCTTTAATGCATGTAATTTCCAACAGGCTAGTAAATATAGAATTTAAGTAAATATTTTTATTTATGAATGACATGTACAGGCAGTTGGAAAATACTTTTAAGTTATTAAGGCTATTGATGATGAATTAAAAACCATAGGCAGAATCCTTCAATACCATCCTCCTGTATATGATGTTTATAGACACATATAATTTAAAAGAATATGTTTGGATTTTTGCATTGCCTAGTGTTTCAAGGGAAACAGTTTATTATATATTAATATTATTTTGTAGAATAAAATGGTTCTATGGTCAAAAACAGTCATGATACATTAGGTTCTTAAATTTATAAATGTGCACTGAAAATGTTTTTGCAGTGTTTAATACACTAATTGCTCCTTGGAAGAAAAGCTATAACAAACCTAGACAGTGTATTAAAAAACAGAGACATAAATAAATAAATAAATAAATAAATAAATAAAAAAGAGAGATATCACTTTGCCAACAAAGGTCCATATAGTCAAACTATAGTTTTTCCAATAGTCACATACAGATGTGAGAGTTGGACAATAAAGAAGGCTTAGTGCCAAAGAATTGATGCTTTTGAACTGTGGTAATGGAAAAGACTTTTGAGAGTTCCTTGCACAATGCTGTAAAGAGCAATATTGTATAGGAACCTGGAATGTTAGGTCCATGAATCAAGGCAAATTGGAAGTGGTCGAACAGGAGATGGCAAGAGTGAACATCAACATTTTAGGAATCAGCGAACTAAAATGAGCTGGAATGGGTAATTTAACTCAGATGACCATTATATCTACTACTGTGGGCAAGAATCAACTAGAAGAAATCGAGTAGCCATCATAGTCAACAAGAGTCCAAAATGCACTAGTGAAGTCACTCAGCCGTGTCTGACTCTTGGAGACCACATGGACTGCAGCCTTCGAGGCTTCTCTGTCCATGGGATTTTCCACGCAAGAGTACTGGAGTGGGTTGCCATTTCCTTCTCCAGGGAATCTCCCCAACTCAGGGATTGAATCCCAGTCTCCCGCATTGCAGGTGGATGCTTTACCCTCTAAGCAACTTTCTCAAAAATGACAGAATGATCACTGTTCATTTACAAGGCAAACCATTCAATATCAAAGTAATCCAAGTCTATGCCCTGACCAGTAATGCTGAAGAAGTTGAAGTTGAACAGTTCTGTGAAGACCCATAAGGCCTTTTAGAACTAACACCCAAAAAAGATGTGCTTTTCATTATAAAGGCCTGGAATGCAAAAGTAAGAAGTTAAGAAACACCTGGAGTAACAGACAAAACGGGCCTTGAATTACAGAATGAAGCAGGTCAAAGAGTTTTGCCAGGAGAATGCACTGGTCATAGCAAACACCCTCTTCCAACATAAAAGACAAGACTCTACACATGGACATCACCAGATGGTCAATACTGAAATCAGATTGATTATATTCTTTGCAGCCAAAGATGGAGAAGCTCTATTCAGTCAGCAAAAACATGACTGAGAGTTGAGTTTGGCTCAGATCATGAACTCCTTATTGCCAAATTCAGATATAACTGAAGAAAGTAGGGAAAACCACTAGACCATTCAGGTATGACCTAAATCAAATCTCTTACCATTATACAGTGGAAATGACAAATAGATTCAAGGGACTAGATCTGACAGACAGAGAGCCTGATGAACTATGGATGGAGGTTCATGTCACTGTACAGGAGACAGGGAGCAAAGCCATCCCCAAGAAAAAGTAGTGCAAAAAAGCAAATGGTTGTCTGAGGAGATCTTACAAATAGCTGTGAAAAGAAGAGAAGTGAAAAGCAAAGGAGAAAAGGAAAGATATACATATTTGAATGGAGAGTTCCAAAAAATAGCAAGGAGAGATAAGACAGCCTTCCTCAGTGATCAATTCAAAGAAATAGAGGAAAACAATAAAATGGGAAAGACTAGAGGTCTCTTCAAGAAAATTAGAGATACCAAGGGAATATTTCATGCAAAGATGGGCTCAATAAAGGACAGAAATTGTATGGACTAACAGAAGCAGAAAAGATTAAGAAGAGGTAGCAATAATACACAGAAGAACTGTACAGAAAAGATCTTCATGACACATATAATCATGATGGTGTGATCGCTCACCTAGAGCCAGACACCTGGAATGCTCACCTAGAGCCAGACACCTAAGGCCCAGACACCTGGGCCTTAGGAAGCATCACTACGAACAAAACTAATGGAGGTGATGGAATTCCAGTTAAGCTATTTCAAATACTAAAAGATGAAATTGTGAAAGTTTTGCAATCAATATTCCAGAAAGTTTGGAAAACTCAGCAGTGGCCACAGGACTGGAAAAGTTCATTCCAATCCCTAAGAAAGGCAATCCCAAAGAATGCTCAAGCTACCACACAATTGCACTAATCTCACATGCTAGTAAAGCAGTGCTCAAAGTTCTCCAAGCCATGTTTCAGAAATATGTGAACCGTGAACTTCCAGATGTTCAAGCTGGTTTTAGAAAAGACAAAGGAACCAGAGATCAATTTTCCTTCTGCTGGATCATCGGAAAAGCAAGAGAGCTCCAGAAAAACATCTATTTCTGCTTTATTGACTATGCCAAAGCCTTTGACTCTGTGGATCACAATAAACAGTGGAAAATTCTGAAAGAGATGTGAATACCAGACCACCTGACCTGCTTCTTGAGAAATCTGTATGCAGGTCAGGAAGCAACAGTTAGAACTGGACATGGAACAAAAGACTGGTTCCAAATAGGAAAAGGAGTACATCAAGGCTGTATATTGTCACCCTGCTTATTTAACTTATATGCAGAGTACATCATGAGAAACGCTGGTCTGGATGAAGCACATGCTTGAATCAAGATTGCCGGGAGAAATATCAATAACCTCAGATATGCAGATGACACCACCCTTATGGCAGAAAGTGAAGAAGAACTAAACAGCCTCTGGATGAAAGTGAAAGCTGTTGCTGCTGCTAAGTCAAATCAGTCGTGTCCAACTCTGTGCGACCACACAGACAGCAGCCCACCAGGATCCTCTGTCCCTGGGATTCTCCAGGCAAGAATATGGGAATGGCTCGCCATTTCCTTCTCCAATGCATACATGCAAGCTAAGTCACTTCAGTCGTGTCTGACTCTGTGCGACCCTATCGATGGCAGGAAAGTGAGAGGAGAGTGAAAAAACTCGCTTAAAGTTCGACATTTAGAAAACACAGATCATGGCATCTGATCCCATTACTTCATGGCAAATAATGGAGAAACAGTGGAAACTGGCAGAATTTATTTTTGGGGTCTCCAAAATTACTGCAGCTGGTGCCTGCAGCCCTGAAATTAACTGATGCTTATTCCTTGGGAGAAAAGTTATGATCATCCTCGTCAGTACATTAAAAAGCAGAGATGTTACTTTGCCAACAAAGGTCCATCTAGTCAAGGCTTTTTTTTTTTTCCCAGTAGTCATGTATGAATGTGAGAGTTGGACTATAAAGAAAGCTGAGCAACAAAGAATTGATGCGTTTGACCTATGGTTTGAAGAAGACTCTTATTGTCCCTTGAACTGCAAGGAGATCAAAACAGTCAATCCTAAAGGGAATCAGTCCTGAATATTCATTGGAAGGACTGATTTTGAACCTGAAACTCCAGTACTTTGGCCACCTGATGTGAAGAACTGACTCATTGGAAAAGACCTTGATGCTGGGAAAGATTGAAGGCGGGAGGAGAAAAGGATGACAGAGGATGAGATGGCTGGATGGCGTCACCGACTCAGTGGACATGAGTTTGAGTAAACTCTGGAAGTTGGTGATGGACAGGGAGCACTGGCATGCTGCCATACATGGGGTTGCAAAGAGCTAGACTCAACTGAGCAACTGAACTGAACTGAATTGGACTACAAGGAGATCAAACTAGTCAATCCTAAAGGAAATGAGCCGTGAATATTCATTGGAAGGACTGATGCTGAAGCTCCAATACTTTGGCCACGTGATGTAAAGAGCTAACTCATTAGAAAAGATCCTGATGCTGGGAAAGACTGAGAATAGGAAGTGAAGAGGGTGACAGAGGATGATATGGCTAACTGGCATCATAGACTCAATTGCCATGAGTTTGAGCAAACTCCAGGAGACAATGAAGGACAGGGAAGCCTGGTGTGTTGCAGTCCATGGTATCTCAGATTCAAACAGAACTGAGAGACTGAACAACTAATATACTAATGTGCTTGATATTTAATATTGCTGATGTGACTTCCCTGAGGGCTCAGACGGTAAAGCGCCTGCCTACAGTGCAGGAGACCTGGGTTCAATCCCTGGGTCGGGAAGATCTCCTGGAGAAGGAAATGGCAACCCACTGCAGTCTTCATGCCTGGAAAACCCCCTGGACGGAGGAGCCTGGTGGGCTACAGTCCATGGGATCGTAAAGAGTTGGACACGACTGAGTGGCTTCACTTTAATGTGATTCAGTATGCTAATATACACAGAATCATATCAGAATTTTCCCAAATTTACTTATTTACAGCTTTTCTTTTTCCATGGAGCACATTATTCCATAGCATATTCTTTGGGAAGCTTTGTCTAGAATCCTGGGAATAAAAATGAGTAACAGGCAAATATGGACCATATTCTAGATGTAGAAGAGGTCATATTGAAAACAGACTGGGTGTGAAAGGTGACACTGAGATTAGGGCTCTGACTCCTATGAATTTGTTTTGAAATGTGAACAGGAAATGTGAAATATATTTTTGTGTGTACATATTCATAAGTTACACAATTGTACCACTGATGAATTTGGAGATATGCAAATATCCATGATACCATCACCACAATCAAGTTAGCACACATATCTAGCACCTCCCAAAGTCTCCTGTGACCTTCTAGCTTTTTGTTTATTTCTGTGTAAGAACATAAGAACCCCCTATTATATTCTGAAGTACCCAATACTATAATGTAACTACAGGTAAGATATGGTATAACAGGTCTCTAGAAATAATTCATCAGTATATTTGAAATTTTATACTCAAGAAAAAAAACAACTCCCGCTTCCTCCAACACCTTATATCTGTCAACCAGTATTGTATTCTCTGCTTCTATGAGTTTGAGTATTTTAGATTCCCAAGTAAATGGAATCAATGGGTTTATATACAAAAGAATATCAAGGAGCTGTCTGGCCTCTCTTGTTAACTGAAACTCTATTCACAATAGTCAAGATGAGATAAGAATCCATGCACTCATTGACAAATGAATGGTAAAGAAAATGGGATACTATTCAGCCTTAAAAAAACAAGGAAACTCTGCCATTTGTGACAGCACGCATAAACCTAGAGGACGTTAATGAATGAAATAAGTCAGCCACAGGCATTGTCTAACAAGTTCCTCAGTTGTTGTGTATATATCAGATTGTGAGATCCACTCAGCTAAATTAATCCAGATAACTAACAAAAGGTAAAGAGATTATTATTTTTTTCATTTTCAACAAGATTATATAGAAAATTCATGTGTTATATTTAAAAAGTCAAGCCTATAAAATATATTCAGTACTTAATAATACTTTAATTAATTAGATAGATGGTCCAGTTTGCCAGCTGAGTGATGTCCCATGGCAAACTCTATAATATATAAGATTTGAATCTTTAAGTCACATTTCTAAAATGGTTTCAAGTTTGTGATAGAAACTCTATTCGTCCAATCTTGCATGTTTTCAACATGTTATATAATATAAACAGATCATCTTCCCAGGGGCTGACCAGCTGGTGTTGAATTTTCATCCTGATCCCTCAGTTCCTCTCCACCTTCACTCCTCTGATCGCATCACAGACAACTTCATTCTTCATTCCCTTCACTTCCTCATGGCTGCTTATTAATTATTGCTTTTGATAACATTTAACTGTGTTAATCATGCCTAGTATCATCCATGATATTTTTGTTTCTGCATGTTTATCACCATACAGTGTCAATTCCTTTATTCACAATAAAGAATATGATTTGGCCCAAATAACTATAGACACTTTTTTTTTTTCCCCTAGTCTCTACCCATCCTGTAATCCACTCAACTGTGACTGTGATTTATATGACAACCAATATAGTTACCAGTGTATAGAGACCTGCTAGGTTAGTTTTTCAACAGCAGATAGTGGTTCAAGTAGTTTCCTTAAAAAATAAAAGTCTGGGCCTGTTAAAGGTTTTTGAAGGAGAAAATAAGAACAAAACAAAAATCTCTAGTACATGAGGATGAATTTATACATGCAATTCCTTGTAACTCAACAAAGCAATGATACCTTTATGGAAAGATAATTTGCTATTTAGAACAAAGTATTATATGCATATTTATATATATCATGAAGGTGTAAAAGCCAAACTCAAAACATCATGGATATATACAAATACATGAAATGCTTAGGACATAATTTCACATTCTTAGTGAGAAGCATTTCTCAGTATCAAAAAAATTCAATAAAAATGGCAAGAACTAAGAAAAGAGGTATCAATTCAGAGACCCAATATAATTTACACAAATAACTGTTACTTTTCACATAATATCTATTAAAATTAGCTAAGCATGTTTTCTTTCTGAATAAACTGTTGTTGAATGGACTATTAAAAGTTGTACATCTAAAATACATTACTGAATCAGAATGTAAAAATTATAATCATAGAATTTTTATATTTATGAACTTATTTAGCAAAGGAACAGACTTTTTCATAGTTATTCTTTTAATCAGTCTTTTTGTGCTACTAATATTCCAGATGAAATTAAGTTTAAAGTTTCAGTGTATAGCAATATAATTTTCATGTGTGTGCGTTTGTAGAGAAATAAGCTTCTAGACTAAGAAATCAATAGTTGTTACTTAGTGTTAGCCTGAAACTTTTGCTTTCCATTTCCATTTTTAATTATGTTAGATATTTTATTAAGTTAGCAATTCATAGATGGTTACATATTGACAGTAGCTATATTTGAACAGATTATATATTTGATCAAGGAATAAATTCCTAATGGATTAAGGCTGAAGTTTTGTAATTAGTAAATACCAATTCTGCTACTGGGTGTATATTAAAATCTCTAAAAAGTCTATTTGTCAATTATAAGATAATTTCTTCTCTTAAGGAAAAATGCAATGTTACTTCCTATGAGTTTTGTAACACAGTATGCTCAGTGATTAGTTTCTTAGTTTAAAACTTGTATTTCAAGAAATTTCATCACTAATATTATAATTTCTTAAATTTAATGTGAACAAATGCTGATTCTGAAAAGCAAAAAAAAATAATGTTTTAAAGTTTTATGATGAACATCTCGATTAATATAAATTCTTTAATTGAGAAGCCACAAACTCCCTCACCCACACGTTATTTTGTTCTTTTTTCTTTCACAACAAACTTTCCATAAATTAAGGAGCTCTTTCTATTTTTTCAATTACATCGAAGAGTTTCTATTGATTAGTCCTACAGAGACAGTTCTTTTCCCTTTAGTCTTCATTACTGACATCTCTTAAAAAATACATAAGCTTTCTAATTCTTTAAGTTTTAGTTACAAAATAATTTATTTCCTTTAATGTCATCTTACTTAATGACATTGAGATATACCACTTTATTAAAATTTTCATTAGCCTTGAAAGTATGTTTCAAATAAGAGAAGATTACTCACATCATACACTAAAATATAACAAACGCTTATAGAGAACAAATAAAGAATTGGCAGAAACTAACTCCTTCAATCCAATCCAATTTCAGTAATACAAAATATTCACTATAAACTGCACTAAAGTAAGAAAAAATTTTTCTTGTATTTTCAGAACCTAAAAAAGAATCTGGAACATAATTCTCAAATATCATTATTGAAAGAATTCTTGCATTTATAATATGTTTAAAGAAAATAATATTTTCTTTGCAGTCTAAATAGAGTCAATGTTAATTTTTCTTCTTTCTCAATTATGTTCTATCTTTTAATCTCTTCCAGAGACACCTCCTCCCAGAAATAATGTTTTATCAGCTCTCAGGGCATCCTTTAATCCAGTCGAATTGACACATAAATTTAACCACAGCAGCAACTATCTACATTTTGCTATAATCTAAATGTGCAAATATTTCAAGTAACCCAGAAATTAAAATTCTCACTACTGAATAGTGATGAAAGGATATACAAGAGTTGATTTAAGAGTATACCATCTTAGTCAAATTTTTTTTTAAAAACTAGGAAATTCCATGCAAACTCTCTGCCAACAGGAGAAACACAACTGGCTTTCAAAAAATTTAGGTGCTTCATCCAAAGCTGTTTTATTATTACTATCTTACATTTCCAATAAAAATTCTGACATAACTGACTAGCTAGATGATTTCTATAGATTTTGTAATGGTAATGTGGATTAGAATACAAAATACATCCACAAAGATATATTTCATTCAGTATGACAGAAAGCACTTTGGAATCAGTTTTCTATTTTGCAACACTGATGTTATAAATAATGTATCCATATGTGCTTGTCTGGCCTGTTTTACTTGTTTGTATATATTTTGCTGTTGTTCAGACAAAGAAATTTTAACCCCATTCTTTTCAATCACTATAAGTCATTTATATACTTTGATATTATTTTTATTGATTTCACCATTTTCCCCAATCAATGAAACAGTTCAAACTGTAGCCCTAAGAACAAAATTGAATAGTAGGCTATGCCGTAAACAGCCATGACCAGAGTAGGCTTTGATTTCACATCAATTTTCCTTCACCACAAATGTAATTTGGGGATACATACTGCTTTGAAAATTCAGTGAAAGATTTTAAAGTGCTTGCACCAATAGCAAGCGAATATACTTTGTGCCCAATACAATTAACAATTTGCTAGTTGTCATTTCATTTTTAACGTCTTCTCTGGAATTGAATATATGAGAGCCTGCTCTCTATTCCACCAGCCTTTGGTTGAAATGATCATTTGGAAATTACTGAGCTTTCTCTCTCTAAGAATGGCTGGCACTTTCACTTAGGCAGATTTACCTCCTTAAACATTTCACTTTCTTAAATACTACCATTTCTTACAATTCAGCTCAAAGCCTAGGTTCTCCCCCAAAGACTTCCTTTATACAATCTTTAATTTACCTAAAAATAGCACAGAAAAAAATGTGACATATACATTTTTGGGGTAACTATTTTCCTAATGAAGATTAACTTCTAGTATCTAGATAAGTCACACTAATTATGACTCACAAATTAAAAGTTTGAAAGTGTAAGAGATATTAGAGTTACATTCAATTTTTATTGTGTGTTTTATAGTTTATTCAACCTATATACATTTTTAGGATATTTCAGTTCTTTCTGGTCATTTGAAATTAAAAATAATGTTTATGTGTATGTCAGTTTACATACTTAATGATTCATAAGTGAGACGTAATGTTAGAAGATAATTGGTGAGTCAAAGTTTTCATTTACATGTAGTTTTGTTAGATACTGTTGTTTTTGTTGATCCTTGGGTCAGGAATATCCCCTGGAGGAGGAAATGGCAACCCACTCCAAGAGTTTTGCTTGAAAAATTCTATGGACAGAGACTAGCAGGCTTCAGTCCATGGGGTCGTGAACAACTAAGCCCAAATTTTTGTCTCCATTAGAGCTGCATTCACTTGCATCCAGCATAAGAGTGCATGAATCCTAGCAACCTCAAAATAGCATATGTTGTTAAATTTTTGGATATTTTCAAATCTTTAAGTTTAGAAGCAAAACCAAAAATGAGACTGCAGTTTAATTTTAAATTACATTTCTACTTGCGTGAATGAGGTCAAATATTTTTCATAAGTTTAAGAGACATATAACCACATTTATTTCATTTTTTGTAAACTGTCCTAATTTGTCTCTTCTGTAAGTTTTTTGCTCTTTATCAACTTTTACAGCACTCTCTACACTAGATATACTAGGCTTTCACCTGTGATATAATTTGCAAATGTAAACATATGCATACACAGTATTTTGGCACATTTTTAATGCATTCAAATTATCAGTCTTGCTATTCCCTCAAGATTTTGAGTCACTGTTTTGAAACTACTCTGCATCTCCCAAATATAAAAGAATCTGGAAGACATTTTCTATAAGGAATTGTTTGTCTTCATTTTCACATTTGATATTTTTAAGATTTAGAATCTACTGTGGCGAATGATGAGATATGCGGAGGCAGCAAATTAGCACAAATGTTCAGAAATCTAAAGAAAAAAAGGTAAGCAAATTAACTTTCTGTCAATCCTCCCTCTTTTTTCCCCCCTTTTTTGCTTCCTGTCTCTCTTACATGATTCTTTCCTTCCTATATTCTTGCTATTTCTTATTTTGCTTCTGAAAGTATTTATGGTGACAAGAACAAATACTATAAAACATAATAACTCAAATAAAAACAAATGTAACATAAGAATTTTTAAAAGCTTCATATAATAGCCAGGACATGGAAGCAACCTAGATGTCCATCAGCAGATGAATGGGTAAGAAAGCTATGGTACCTATACACAGTGGAATATTACTCAGCCATTAAAAAGAACACATTTGAATCAGTTCTAATAAGGTGGATGAAACTGGAGCCTATTATACAGAGTGAAGTAAGCCAGAAAGAGAAACACCAATACAGTATACTAATGCATATATATGGAATTTAGAAAGATGGTAACAATAACCCTGTATGCTAGAAAGCAAAAGAGACACAGATGTGTAGATCAGTCTTTTGGACTCTGTGGGAGAGGACGAGGGTGGCATGGTTTGGGAGAATGGCATTGAAACATGTATATTATCATAGGTGAAACGAATCACCAGGCCAGGTTCGATGCAAGATATAGGATGCTCAGGGCTGGTGCACTGGGATGACCCAGAGGGATGGGATGGGGAGGGAAGTGGGAGGGGGGTTCAGGATGGGGAACACATGTACACCCATGGTAGATTCATGTCAATGTATTGCAAAACCGATACAATACTGTAAATTAATTAGCCTCCAATTGAAATAAATAAATTTATATTAAAAAATAAATAAAAGCTTCATAAGTATATTGAGTTAGAAAATACTGGACAGAAATCACATGGAACTCTTTAGACAATTATTTAATCAAAGTCACTTGACTACTTAGTGATAAAATTTGAGCCCCATTAACTGTAATTCCAGAAAAATTCCATAAAAACTGTAATTCCTAAAAACTCCACAAAACCACAATATGAACATCTAACCAACCTAATTCAAAACATATAATTGAGGTCAATATTAACACAAAAATAATACTCTTGATAGATAAAAGTATGTTGCATGCTGAAATGTTATATTACAAAGAGTAGTCCTATATGATTTGAAAATCTTCCCATTATATAAATTTTTCTTTTACAAAGATATACATTTGACCAGAGTTAGGCCTGAATATATTTTAAAGATTATCCTTCTCAGTAAAACAATCAAAAAGATTATTTTTTAGTTTAGGAGGCTATTGTAGATTATATTTCCAATTAACACATAACAAAATTGACTCAAGAATGGAATAAGCCAAGGTATAATCACTGTATTTGTTTATTCTTAATATTATTTGTTGATGAGGAAACAAAGAGGCATTATGGCTAATGATAAAAAAAAAAATTGTGGTTAAAAGAAAATGAAGAGCAAAGACAAGGTAAAATAGCAACGTAAGAATAATTTTAAGTAGTTCTTTGTTACTAGGAAGATATTTAACCTAATTTGTTTTTTCAGTAGATAAATCACTTAAAATTTTAATTAAACACTTAAAGAGCTATCAGCTTTTACAATTTATTACAACAAAATCAGGTTCACAGGATAGCATTTAATCAGAAGGTTCTGTTCATAGTTCATAACATCATATCAGGGCCAAATTATCAACCTGGTATAAGCTGAATTAAAATAGAAATGATTTTTATAAAGTAAAAATGCTACCTCATTAATCAAGACCAATTAATTTGATTTTAATCTTTTTAAATGCATATGATAATTAAGAAATCATAAAATATCTAAAGATGTAAACATTTGTATAAACTGTTTCCTATGTGAAAAGAACAAATTGGAAAAAGATCATTTTTATAGCATCAGTGAAGTTGCTCCTATGGTTTTGTGTTAGATAAAATTATTTTTTTATGAAAAAATTGAGTCAATTAATATTCAATTTTTTTAAATCTGTAGATTCTTTTAATATGAACCAGAGCACAACCATATGCTGACACATGGTGGAATTAAATATAATTATAGTTAATACATATTTAAATTGCATTTATTATATATACTGTGAGAAAACATGTACAAGTATCAATGTTTTATATTTAAGAAAATTAAACCATTAGCAAATACAATTTTTCTATATTTTTGTTATTTTGAGTTATTTTTGTTGGTTTTGACATGAAAATGCTTTAAATATGGTTTTTAATGCTTTGCTGCCGCTGCTGCTGCTGCTGCTAAGTCGCTTCAGTCGTGTCCGACTCTGTCGACCCCATAGACGGCAGCCCACCAGGCTCCCCCATCCCTGGGATTCTCCAGGCAAGAACACTGGAGTGGGTTGCCATTTCCTTCTCCAATGCATGAAAGTGATAAGTGAAAGTGAAGTCGGGCAGTCGTGTCCGACTCCTAGCGACCCCATGGACCGCAGCCCACCAGGCTCCTCCACCAATGGAATTTTTCAGGCTAGAGTACTGGAGTGGGGTGCCATTGCCTTCTCTGAATGTTTTGCTAGAAATTATATAACTTACATACATACGTGTGCCAAGTCACTTAACTCGTGTTCAACTTTTTGCCATTTTATGAACTATATAGCCTGCCAGATTTCTCTATCCATGGGATTCTCCAAGCAAGAATACCAGAGTGAGTTGCCATTTCCTTCTCCAGGGGGTCTTCCCAACCCAGGGATTAAACCCGTATTTCTTATGTCTCATGCATTGATAGGTGGGTTCTGTATACAAATATGCATGTGTATATTTTCATCTATATGTCTATGTTCATTAATTAATATTTTCTTTTTTGGCTTGTGCGATAAAACACATCCTCAGAAAATTCTTTCCATAGTAGAATATGTAAAACTCCTCATGTATTTTTTCACTAATCATTCTGGGATTTTATTTTCAATGTTCAAAATTTTATCCTTTATGAATTTATTTCTATAAGAAGTGAGGTAGACATCACCTTTCCTTTTTTTACCCCGAAGTGGGAAAATGCTACTATCTAGGTTTTCCAAATGCTAAAATGAATCATTTCCTTTTGATGTAAAATGATATGAGACAATACAATATAAAATACAAGACAGTGTAACATATTAAGCACCATATACATTCGATTGTCTTCATTATTTCATTAATTGGTTTCTCTCTTCTTGGGCCACTACCACATGGGTTTAATAAATTTCTAAGGAAATAATAATGAAAAGCCTGCCTGCCAATGCAGGATATATGAGACTCAGGTTCGATCCCTGGGTCGGGAAGATCCCCTGGAGGAGGCCATGGCAACCCACTCCAGTATTCTTGCCTGGAGAATCCCTGGACAGAAGAGCTCTGTGAGTTATGTCCACAGCACTGCAAAGAGTCAGACGTGACTGAAGTGACAACACACAATTATATATTAGGTCTAGACACCCTTTAATAATTCAATTTTTCAGTATTTTTAGGGACAGTTTTCCTAACATTTTATATCAACTCTAGAATCATTGTGTCTAGTTCTCAAAGTGAACAAATACCAAGTGAGATCCAGGCTCACAAAACCAGTTGACTGAACCCAGTCTAACAGTCAACCATTTATGTGTGAGGTAAATTGATGGTTGATATTTTAACCAATTCTAACTTTGGGGATGATTTATTACATCATTAGATACTTGGTAGTAGAGGATGCGATATTTGAGCTTAGCATTTAATAACATTTGGAAGTGTGATTTCTGAAGGCATATCATATCACATAACTATTCATTATGTTTTAAATTATGTAAGGGTCCTTTAAAATGAACTCACTTCACATATAATAATATCATCTTTGTTTTTTCTGTTTGTATTTAAACTTCTTAACTTCTAACCAGGAATCTTAGTTTTCTCTTTAAGGAAGAGTTAAGGAATGTAAAGTGAAAAATGATTCTGTCTGGTTCAGAAGCTAGTATATAATAGACACTGACAGAATTCCTTACTTCAACCAGTTCCAGGAAGGATGCTTTTTCTCAATTGTGAAGCCTATTACTAAAGCAATATCATTCATTTTTCTAGTTAATGTTCTTCTCTGACTTAATTATTTTATTAATTCAGGTTATTAGCTGCTTGATTCAGAAACTGTCCAGAGAATGGTGTATTTGTTTGGATCCTGACCCCCAACAAAATAAAATTAAAGCAAAATTTTCTTCTGATTAAATAAGAATTAGTAAAGTTACTGCTTTCTTAGTTGATTTACTAATTGACTTCAGTTAGAAGTTTTGCTGAGATGAGTAATGACTGCACAATTGACCTCAAAGTGAAAGAAAAGGCAAAGACAAAGGAATAAAAGTAAAATCTTTTCTTCTTTTACACTGTTAACTTGAGGTCAGTCAGGCAATGCAAATGTTGGACCTTTAATGTATAAAACAAAATTCCACCTCAGAAACAATTTTTTTTAAGTAATCAATCTATTAAAAAGATGAGCAAAATAAAGTCTGTTTTCATATTTTTTAGGAATTTGCTAAGGGGATAATATGCATACATACATAGCTCAGTTTGTAAAGAATCTGTCTTCAATGCAGGAGACCCGGGTTCGATACCTGGCTGGGGAAGATCCCCTGGAGAAGGAAAGGGCAACCCACTCCAGTATTCTTGCCTGGAGAATCCCATGGGCTGAGGAGCCTGGCGGGCTACAATCCATGGGGTCGCAAGAGTCAGACACGACTTAGTGACTAAAGAGAGAAAGAAAGAGAGACTTAAAAAGAAATAAAGCAAAGATAAAATTAAGTGCATTCAATCAAGTAAAATTATCTCTTCAAAAATAATTCTATTCTATATTTAAGATTTCTTACTAACTCATTAAATATGGTTACTTCTCTGACGCACAGCACAAGATGTATTTCTAAAGAAAAGCTCAACGTTGTTTACTCAATTTACTTATTTAGTCAGTCATTAATCCTTTTATTTTTTTTTAACCTGAAACCAAGTCTTTGTCAGAGTTAAGACTTGGGCATTTAAAAGTGAATGAAATATTGTCATAACTGCCCTTTAGGAATCAGTCATGAGATGCAGACAAAGAGATGAAACATAAAGGTACAAAAACTTTGACTTTTTTAATAAAATAGTACCAAAAGCTTTACAGGTCAAAAATGCTTAGTAAGGATTTTCTATTTGAATACGTAGTCACCAATCAAAAACTGGGGGATAGCATTTGACAAGTATGTTTTATATACACAAAAACATGGATTAAATGCATCATGGCATATTCTGAAAATTAAATCCATCAGTGGCAGGAGCACAGTGGGAAGCACTGGAAATTGTTTATGATAATTTTAAAGATTCAGGTAAAAGAGAAGTGATGGGAGGTTTCTTTCCTCTCTGACCCATTGACATAAAATGTTGACACCACAATGTGAGCAAGAGATGTCAGGAAGATTTGTAAGTAAGGAAGGATCATAATCTAATTCCATATTATAAAACTCACAGTGTTTCCTGGTGATATGTGACATTTGCAAGAAGTTATTACAACTCTTTAATGCATATAGATTCATTTATATATTTGACTTTAAAATTAACTGCATAGAAAGTGAGTCTACATTTTTCCCATATCATTTTATAAAATGAGTTTTTTCAATAGAGACATAAATACAATAATTAATAAATTATACTAACATAAATAACAATAACAAAGTAATAGAGAATGCAATTTAAATATTATATAACAAAGAAACATCTCCTTCATATGCATGCCTTATTTTAGAGTGGTTTGAAACTGTTATAATAACAACACTTGTTTATCAGAATGAAAATATTTAGACTGAAGCAAACAAACATGTTTAAGACGATGAACTCAAGTTATGTAAAAAAGGAGAATACGCTGCTTTCTTTGTATTTGATCTTGAAGTCCTGGACTGTTTTGTGGTGAATCTGGATAGTGGAAAGCATGAAATCTTGCTTGCCTTAGCGCTGGGTGAGAAGAAGAAAATCCAGGATACATTAAATACATTAAATAAAATAGTAAAATACAGTCTAATTTTTTTTCCCTCCCCTTGGGCTTATTCTTGTCTCACTTGCTCATAGGGTCTATTGTGAAGGGGCCTTGCCCCTGGCACTTCTGACCAGCGTCCCTATTGTGAAATGGTTTCCCCTGATACTTAGCTTGGCAGGCCTTGTGCAGAATCATTGCATAGAACTCTTCAAGATGCCAACAGCGCACCCTGTGCCAAGATGCTGCACCCAGCGTTTGGATCTGGAGCACTGTGAGTGGTACAGCTGCTCAGTGGGGCTCCACCCCTTTCACCCCCTGACAAGAACCCTCCGAAAAGGCCTTTTGGGGAGAGTGTGTATTTTACAGTGGGAACCTGAACTTCTCCATTCATCGATCAAAGAGTAAAGCTTTCCCTTGCTTCTGAATGAAACTCAGTCTGGTTCCATTGGCCCAAACAACTCTGACCAGAAAAGGTTGGGACAACTCACAAGGGTTAGTAACAAAATCCTGGTGACCCAGATGGCGTGTACCATGGCCTTTTCACCTGCACCTATCCACTGGGATCTGGGCTCACCTCAACTCCATGAGGAGGCTTTGAGAGGTTTGCAAGAAGATGATTGGCTCTATGCTTGGAGTTTACTCTGATGGGGAAGAACAGTGACAGCCACATTCAGAGAAACCCTGCCCAGAAACCCGACATCCAGGTGTAATACACACACAGGGTGGCCCCCGGAGCCATGCTGACTGTGCCCCCTTAAGGAGATCAAACTGTGGCATCTTTGGGAAAGGGAGACTGAAGTTAATCTGTGCCTACCCACTGCCTTTCCAGTGGTAGCAGGCACCCGGGGACAGTGATGACCTGTGGACGAGAAGGCGCCTTGGCAGCCTTGCCCACTATTATCACCAGTACGGCTGGACTCTTGACACTTGTACAAAGCAGCAGAGGCTATCCCAGAGCTTCCGTTAGACTTGAGGGGAAGTAGTTGCTTTGTATTTCCAGGCCATGGATACAAAATCAGGGGCTTCGCTGATGGCTCAGCAGTAACGAATTCATCTGCAATGCAGGAGAAGCGGATTCGATCCCTGGGTTGGGAAGATCCCCAGAGGAGACAATGGCAGCCCACTCTAGTATTCTTGCCTGGAAAATCCCATGGACAGAAGAGCCTGGTGGGCTAGTATCCATGGGGTTGCAAAGAGTCAGACATGACCGAGTGACTCCTCAGGGATCCATGAGTAATAAAACTAAATCTAACATTTCTTTTTCCTTTTCCTTTGTGCTTAGCCTAGTTTTGCTTGCTCACAGGGGGCTGTGTTTAGAGGCCCTGAGCCCCGTGCTTCCAACCAGAGTCCCTGCTGCTAAACAGCTGCACAGATGCCTCAGCTCAACAGGCTGTGTGCAGAAGCACTGCGCACGACATCATGATTCAAGACCGCTGCGAGCTGTGTGCAGAGAAAACGTGCCTCGCGTTGCAGTCTGATGCCTTGGCAGTGCCGCTGTGCCAACCCCTGGAGAACCCCACCTCTTCCCCACCGAAGGGACCCCTCAAAGCAGCCCCAACCACCCCCTGTTGGAGAGCATGTGACTCTAGAGCAGGAGCTCTCACATATCCATGACTTGATCAAGGCATGAAACCTGCCTTTGCTTCTGTTCTTTGGCCTCAATGACACTGGCAGAAGGATTCCTGCTGGGGACTGACTCGGGAAGGTATGTAACATTCCTTACTTTGCAAAACAACAAGCTGTCGCTGCTATTGTTGTTCAGTCGCTCAGCTGTGTCTGACTCTTTGTGATCCCATGGACTGCAGCACTCCAGGCTTCCCTGTCCTTCACTATTTCCTGGAGTTTGCCCAAACACATGTCCATTGACTTGATGATGCCATCTAACCATGTCATCCCCTGTCATCCCTTCTCCTCCTGCTCTCAGTATTTCCCAGCATCAGGGGCTTTTCCAATGAGTCAGTTCTTCAGATCAGGTAGCCAAAGTATTGGAGCTTCAGCTTCAGCATCAGTCCTTCCAATGAATGTGCTTAGTAGCTCAATCATGTCCGACTCTCTGCAAACCTACAGACTGCAGTCAGTTAGGCTCCTCTGTCCATTGGAATACTTCAGGCAAGAATACTGGAGTGTGTCACCATGCCCTCCTCCAGGGGATCTTTCCAATGCAGGGATCAAACCCAGGTCTCCCATGCTACAGGTGGATTCTTCAGCAACTAAGCCCCAGAGAAGTCCAAGAATACTGGAATGTGTAACCCATCCTTTCTACAGGGATCTTCCTGACCCAGGAATTGAACCAGGGTCTCCTGCATTGAAGGCAGATTCTTTACCAGCTGAGCTACCAGGGAATATTCAGGGTTGATTTCCATTAGGATGGACAGGTTCGATCTCCTTGTAATCCAAGGGACTCTCAAGAGTCTTCTCCAGCACCATAGTTCAAAAGCAGCAATTCTTTGGTGCTCTGCCTTCTTTATGGTCCAGCTCTCCCATCCGTACATGACTACTGGAAAAACCACAGCTCTGACTAGTCAGACCTTTGTTGGCAAAGTGTTGTCTCTGCTTTTTAATATGCTGTATAGGTTTTTCATAGTTTTTCTTCCAAGGAGCAAGAATCTTTTAATTTCATGGCTGAAGTAACCATCTATAGTGATTTTGGAGCTCAAGAATATAAAGCCTGTCACTATTTCCATTTTTTCCCTATCTGTTTGCCATGAAGTGATGGGACCAGATGCCATGATCTTTGCTTTTTGAATGTTGAGTTTTAACCAAATTTTTCACTCTCTTCTTTCACCTTCATCACATCCTTTGAATGCAATTAACTTATCATTAACTCTCATCCATAAGCCTGCAATGAAATGTAACCATCTTGTAAATACTGATTTCATATTTCCAGTATAGCTGTAATATGCTTCAGCTTACCTTTACTTTGGGTTCTTTTTACACTTAAAGAATAAAATGTATTTACAAAACAGAAACAGACTCACAGACTTGGAAAAAGAACTTATGGTTACCAGGAGGGATAGACTGGGAGTCTGGAATTAACATGTACCTGTAACTGTTATATTTAAAGTAGATACAGTAAGTCCCTGTATAGCACAGGGAACTCTGCTCAATATTCTGTAATAACTTGAATGTGAAAATAACTTGAAAAAGAATAGATACAATAACTGAATCACTGCTGTACATCTGAAATTAACACAACATTGGTAAGGAACTATACTGTAATATAAAATTTTAATGACTCATAATTTTGTAGAGAAGAGAATGACCAGCCTCTTTGCTGTAAAACTGTAAAATGTTTCATATTTTATTTATTTTATATTTGTAAAACCAGATTTAACTCTCAACTCAACTATGTTTTTCACTTCTAAATCATGAATTTATTTGTAGTCCTTTTTGTGCACATCCCTACCTTCAACATTTGTCCTCTAATGAACAGTATCAAGTAAATTTTTGTTATCATAAAAACTAACTTTGTCACATATGTTTTTGGCACAATAGAACCATTGAGAATTATTTTGCAAATATTATGAAAGTCTTCCTATTACATAACTTACTGAATGAGACTTTTTTCTTTTCTTAGAAGTGCCCTGTCCATTTACTATTTTTTAACTTGATTTTTATTTTATATTGAGGTACAGTTGATTCACAGTGCTGGGTTAGTTTCAAGGGCACAGCAAACTGATTCAGTTATACATACATATAAATGCATTCTTTTTCAGATTCTTTTCCCATGTAGATTATTACAGAATACTGAGTGGAGTTCTCTGTGCTACACAGTAGGTCCTGGTTGATTATCTATTTTATATATAGTAGTGTGTATGTTATAATCTGGAACTTAATTTATCCCTCCCTCATACCTTTCCCCTTTGGTAACCATAGGTCTTTTTTGAAGTCTGAGAATCTGTCTTGTAAATAAGTTTGTTTGTATCATTTTTTAAAGATTACACATATAAGTGACATCATATGATATTGGTTTTTCTTTATCTGATTTACTTCATTCAGTATGGCAATCTCTAGGTCCATCCATGTTGCTGAGAATTGCAATATTTCACTCTTTTTTATGGCTAAGTAATATTCCGTTGTGTATACATATACACCACATTGTCTTTATCATCTGCAGTTGGACATTTAGGCTGCTTCTATGTCTCAGCTATTGTAAATCGGTCTGCAATGATCACTGGGGTGCGTGTATGTTGTGGAAGTAAAGTTTTCTCTGGATGTATGCCCAGGTATGAGATTGCTGGATATGGTAGCTTTATTTTTAGTTTTTAAGGAACATCCATACTGTTCTTCACAGTAGCTATACCAATTTAGGATTCCCTTTTCTCCACACCCTCTCCAGCATTTATTGTCTGCAGATTTTTTGATGATAATTTGCATTTACCAAATAATCAGCAATGTTGACCACCTTTTCATGTGCTTTTTGGCCATTTGTATGTCTTCTTTGGAGAAATGAAATAAATACTAATTCTTGAGTACAAAAAACCAATCAATTGATATTATAGAAAGAGGCATACTCTGAGATTGTGCTTATATGATCAATTTCACCATCATCATTAGAGATTAGTGAGCAGCTCTCTGTCGTTTTGCATTCATCTTATAATCTGTCTAATAACTGTGATAAATCGTCTTCTGTAATTTTCTTCTCTTTGCTATTATGAAAGAAAGTGAATATCTGAAGCCTAAAATATTAAATTCTACAAATAATATCTCCAGAGTTCTTTTATATCTTTTTTGAAAGCTAATGCAATTTTTTGGCAATACAGCTAGAAAAACTAAGGATAATGAAAAAGTGATCATTTACTTCATCATTGTATCATATTCTAGGCAATCTTTATTTTCATTTTGTCTTCCTTTTAGCATAGTTGGTATAATCGCTGAGTAGTAAGAAAATAATTCCTGTGATGATTAAACATCAAAATTTTAATACACAGAAAATACTACTATAAAAATGTTATTCTGTATCTCACATTAAAAAAAATCATCCAATGGTGGTAATTGTAATGTAGAATACATTTTACATTCTATTTAAAGATGTATTCTTTTCTTTTTTTTTCAGAATCTCTAAGAATAAAAAACAAAGATGCTAAAATACTAATGCTTACAAGTACTCAGAAAAAAAGTCAAGAACTAAAATTGGATTCAACTGACCTTGACTGTATACCAATGGTTATATTTTCTGCACTGGAAATTAAATAAAATAAACATCATTTGCAGGACCATCCCTGTTATTAAGGTAACTGGGAAATACAGACTTTTATATTTCATATTTATTATGTAAACAGATGCTGCAGAAAGCTTCCAGATCTTATGTAGAACACTTTGTTTTTAGGTTGCACTTACATTGTTACATTGTTACTATATGAACAAACTGGTTAAATCCTCAGTGTACATTTTTAAGAGATTACAAAAAAATACTATAAATTTATGAAACCATTACAAAATACTTAAAACATTTATTTGCAGGTAAATTTGTATAGTTTTATTTGAATTCTTAATAAATATTTGTACACACATATATTTACATATATATGCACACATCCATATATTTCCCATTTTATATGCATTTTGCACTGGTTTTATCTCAGTTTCCAGACCCCTGTTTAAGTAAATATTTTTTGAAAATGACAAGAATTAATAGGTTCAGGTAAATTAATGGCCTGCAACAATGCCTCAGGTTTGATTAGTCTTAATGGATTTCTGCTCTAAACATTTATCTACAAAATAAGACACAGTTATCCCAAAGCTTATAGGGCAGGTGTTAACCTGGAGGTAAATACTTTAAAAATCACTGCATTAATTATTTAGGTAAAGCCACTCTTGGGGAACTATTCAATTCAATCAGCTCTAAAATTTAGGAGAAAAAGATAAGGCTGTTTTCACACTCTAAGAGGCACAAGTAATTAGCAAATTAGTTTTCATCTTTATAAATTTGTATATATGGTCATCTGTTTTAAGAATTCCTAGAAAAAATATATACAGAAAGAAATAAAGACTGATAATGCCCTTACATTTTGATTGTATCAGTTACTCTATAGAGACTATAATTGCCATTAATGTTTGTTGGGCAAAAAATATGTTTCTGTCTGTAAAACATATAAAGTGATGTATAGATATTACATTCTAGTTAATTTGATCTCTTCATCAACTCTAGCTGATGTAGATGAAAGCACTAGTTGACTGAATATAGTACTCTAGTTCTCCTTCCTTCATTTGCCTTTAGCAGACTAATAGATTACTTTTAATATAAAAATCTTCATCAAGCCTTCTAAAGACTTCCTGGACAATCTCAGAAAATTATCATTAATTTTAACGATAGCATGTTTCCCAAATTCTCACTGCCCGTCAAGCCCTCTTGTAAATTGCTGAGAAAAACAGACAAGTTTTAATTTAGGCTGTAAAACCTACAAAAACAATTCAGAATATGGAAATTAAATAATGCACTCCTAGAGACATCACAAATAGAATCCTCTATTTGTCTACAACCTACACACTTGGCTAAAGAAACAGTGCCACTTCTAATGTGATCTTCTCAAGGACTCAGTGTAAGAATCATATTTATTCTTGTGACATTACTTTACTAACAAAGGTCTGTCTAGTCAAAGTGATGGTTTTTCCAGTAGTCATATTTGGATGTGAGAATTGGACTATAAAGAAAAAGCGCCAAAGAATTGATGCTTTTGAGTTGTGGTGGTGGAGAAGACTCTTGAGAGTCCTTTGGACTGCAAGGAGATCAAACCAGTCAATCCTAAAGGAAATCAGTCCTGAATACTCATTGGAAGAACTGATGCTGAAGCTGAAACTCCAATACTTTGGCCACCTGATGCAAGGAACCAACTCATTGGAAAAGACCCTGATGCTGGGCAAGATTGAAGGTGGGAGGAGAAGGGGATGACAGAGGATGAGATGGTTGGAAGGCATCGCCGACATGATGAACATGAGTTTGAGTAGGCTCTGAGAGTTGGTGATGGACAGGGAAGCCTGGCATGCTGCAGTCCGTGGGGTCACAAAGATTCAGACACGACTGAGCAACTGAACTGAACTGATAGCCCATGAATGGTTCAGTCATTTATGATATTGCCTCTCTTGCCCCCCTAGATAAGGTCCAGAGAAACAGGAACATATCCCACTGTTTAAAACTTAGATCCATAAACAAAGTCAGAATCAATCAGATCAAATTAAAACTCTGATGCCATTGAGTCTAATGCAAACAATTCCAAATCATTAAAGGTAAGATTCACATCAGTGTCATAGAACCAACTATATTAAACTTAAAATTAGCTTTAAAAAAATAGATGATGGCAAATAAGTTGAAACAAGGGTAGAAGTGGGGCATCCTTGAATTCTTTCTTCAACCTCAATAGGTTTTCATGGTCAAACTTCTAGGATTAGTTACTGTGTCTATATTAGATAGTTCAACAGATGAAAAATGGGGGCTTCCTTGGTGGTCAAGTGGTTAAGAATTGCCTGCCAATAAGGGACATGGGTATAATTCCTGGTCCAGGAAGATCCCAGATGCTGTGGAGCAACTAAGCCTAAGCACCACAACTATTGAGCCCAAGTACTGCAACTACTGAAGCCTGTGTGCCTAGAGCCCATGCTCCATAAGAGAAGCTGCTGCAAGGAGAAGCCCAGGCACCACAATGAAGAGTGGCCCCCACTCGCAACAACTAGAGGAAGCCCACACCAGCAATGAAGACCCAGAGCAACCAAAAATAAGAATAAAGAAATCTTCAAAAAAAATATGGAAATGGAAGGCAGCACAGGGTCTAGGAGAGTTATAAACAGTATGGAATTAAGGAAGATATAAAAAATTTGTATGTTCAAGGCAACTGAAGATAGGAGACAGGGGATTTGATTGAGTTGATCATTTTTGACCAGCCCTAGCAAGCAATCTTTCCATTTCCATCAGAAGCAGGTGTGTATCAATGTGTCAGATGGAAGGCCAGGTGGCATTTGGAAATCACAGTTTATCTCTGAGAATTCAATTTCTATCAGCACATAATAGGGAACTCTCTTGACATATTGTGTTGTGTTCTGTTGCTTTTTCTGTGTGTCCCTCTCTGGCTCAGTATCACCTGGGTACAGACTGAATATTGATGTTTTGTTACAAACTTGTTAAAGAAAAGGGTCAGGATAGAAGGTATATTTATCATGGAGTGGTGTTTTAAGAGTAGAACTATATGCAGTGAGTTGCTGTGTGAAAACATGGTCACGGCCAGAGAAGATATGGGGTTGGTAGTTTTCAATTTCATTCTAATAGAATTGTAATAGTGTAGGCATTTTCCCAAGGTCCACTTGAAATTTCTATGTAGTAATTGGATGATGAGTAATGGCTAGTGGACAGGCAGCTACAGAGAGGGATTGCTTTGAACAATATTTTTCAATATCATAATAAAATCTACAATGACTGTTGATGTTAAAATAGTTTCTGGAGACAGAAAATTTCTTTGATAAAATGAGAGAAATTTGCTGAGGCAAGCCAGAAATGATAGTGATATTATTAAAGAAACCTTGTCCTAATAGACATTGTGAGTGGAAGTATATTGATTTTAAATGTCATTGTGATGTTATAGAACAAATGGTATGTCAGTGAATGGTGATTTTTGAAACTATCTATACTTAGGACATGCTGAAGGCAGAATGTGGATATACTATTCCATAGACAGAACTATCAAAAAACTTAGTGAAGTACATTTAACATTTATAATAAACTATTTTGAACTCAGAGATGAGGTTATAAAAAACAAAGAGTTTTTATGAGTAAATCCATGACAACATGTATGTGGTGGGCCATGGAGAGGCCCGTTCTGCATCTTAATTCAGAGACTTGTATATGTAGTTATTGTTTTATTTTGGCTATACCATACAATGTATCTTCAACTATGGTTGAAAAAAATATAAATTTTCAAGAGTGAAGAACACTTGATGTTCTTTCATGGAAATTCTACTTGAATGAAAAGACATCTGCTCAGGTGTCCTCATTTTGTGGTCTCTACTGAAGAAAGGATTTGTACAAAATGCACAAAAATGTATTCACTTCATGAGCCTGAGATTTCTTCTTTGCTTACGCTGTTTCCAGTTTGTTAAAGTTCCAGATGTTAAAGAAATGAGATAATGGACTCTCATAAAGTAAAATCACCATGTACTAAATCAGTCAGGAATGGGTTCTGGCCCCACCTTATAACTGACTTCTGCTGTGAACAGTATACTTAAATCAGTGGGTCAGTATTTCTTACATCTGCTAGAGTTGAGTTATAAAGTTTGGTGGTCATTCCATGTGGGAAGGCACCAGGGATGGGTGTGGTAAGATTATAACAAAGTAGAATTAAAGCTGTAACAGGTCATAAAATCATGAAATGCTGTGGTTGAGGCTGATGAAAAGTACCAAAGATTGAGTCATTCTTGATTTATGGTTTCACAAGGATAAAGTCTTGACTGATATTTGTTGCCTTATCACTGGAATGTGAGCACCTCTTACTGAGTTCACATATGGAGGTAATGTGTTTTTTTTTTTTTTTTTTTTTTTTACAAATTTTTCATGGCACAGTCATTGAAACAGATATTGCCTACTTTTATCTCAATGAGGATCCAGTATCTACCCCAGTGTGGCTGGTTTTGCTGTTGTTTTCATTTTTCTGGGAATGGTAGGCTGGTTTCATAATAGGACCCAAATAGTTCCTTTGTTATTGGAAACCTTGGGGTTTTCAATAATGGCTTTGATAATGTTCAAATTGAACTCCTATGATTGAAACTCCAATAGTCCAGCAACATAAGAAACAGGAGCAAGAAGTCACTGTGCTGTAGGTTAATGAAAACCAAGCAAACAGACAGAGTCTCTTAGTATCCAAAAATGTATCAGCCAGGGTCTCCAGAGAAACAGAAACAGCAGTAGCAGTGTGTGTGTGTGTGTCTGTGTTTTGTGTTTCTGGAGGACAGAGAAAGTGGGGCCATTAAGTCCAAAGGCCACAGTGTGGCCCAGCCAGCTGTAGATCATCAGAAAGGTTGATATTGCAGGTTGAGTTCAATGTCAGTCTTCACTATAGCAATATAACCAGAGCTTTTTACCATACCTGACTAAGTCCTAGAAATCCATTCATCCATTCTGTAAGAATTTTCTCAGTGCCTACTCTGTAGCAAGCACTGTTCCAGGTACTGAGGTGATTGCATTGGACAGAACCAACAAGCTCCTGCCCCCATGGAATTTTTTTCAAGTATGATGGTGTTTGGAGAAGCGGAATATACACATACTACAAAGGTTTGAATATGTTACAGGAAAAAATAAAGCAATGGAGGAAAGGGTGTCAGGTAATCTGATGCAATAGGCCCTGAAGAAGACTGCTGTTTTCTGACTGGCACTTTAAAACTTGCGGGCAGCCCAGTCAAATAGAGTTCTAGAAATATTGTCTTCTTAGGTTTCTCCACAAAATAACAGCCAGCACAGTCCATAAAAAGGTTATAGCAGGTGGGAAAGGGCACATATTTAATTTTTTTTTTCCTAGACAACAGAGAAAGACTGCATCCAAAAATAAAAAAGGAAAGTCCAAATTCAACCTCAACTCTGATCACTGGCTTCCCAAATAGATACCAGTCATCAGAGAGCTGAATTTTCATCACATTTACTATATTTCCAAGTCCAATCAATAAGAGTTGTTCTGACTTTCCTCTTGTCAGGTAGGGCACAATAATGGATTTGTAGCAAGCTGTCTAAATCTGTGTCTCCCCTACAGAACTGAACCTAACCACGTAAAGGATGTGGATTAAATGTAAAGGGTAAGAGTTTAGGTTTCATAAAACTCAGATAAGGGTGAAGCTTCTTCTTTAATTAAGGAAGGGTGTACAGTACATATGTGCAACTTTAGTAATAATATAGTAAAAGATAATTGTAGAGGATTAATCTATTAGGAGAAAGTGAGATCTAATGACTGAGAAGTTGAATGAAATCAGAAAATGCAAAGAGTGGAAATTCTGTTGTTAGTGACAATTGAGCTAAATACAGAACAGATAAGGAATGAGCAGGATAGGCAGTTCCTGGATTTACTGTTTGATCTACTTTGAGGTCAATCAGGATATGATGTAGGGATAACCAATTTGTCTTAAAGAATAACATCGGCAAAACTAGGTAATTTCCATTTTTTAATGGAAAGGAAAGAATCTCCCAATCTTTTCTGCATTTTGGGGAACCTTCCTAAGTCCTTTTTTATGATGCCACTATTTAAATCTTTTTATTTTATCATTTTCTGGCTAAATTATTCAATTGAGTTTTTCTTTTTTTTTTAATTGAATAGACCAACCTAATTCTTTGTATTACTGTGACATCTAGCTAAACTGTCACCCACCCAAATTATAGAACAGCTATTACAGAATTATGACTCTTTACTATTTACATGTTATTGATACAATGAATGATTTCCTTGGATAAATATAAAATTAAAAATAAGTGATTGACCACTTTCTTAAATGTATAAATGAAATAAAATGAGAAACTGCCTGGGTTTAACTTAGAAAATATATGCACTTTTCAGCCATGGAGAAGTAGGAAAGGGAAGGGTATGTCCTAATCACATAAGAAACAGAGGCGCTGTGGGTCTTAAAAGTTACTGAACGGGCTGTGCTTTCTGAGAAAACTCCACCCGTGCATCACACAGAGGGTAAATCCACTGAATAAAATGGAATCGAGCAACCTCTCTGTGTCAAACATCCTGCCCCCATTGGATGGTGTTGTAGGAAAAGGAGCATAGACCTACTTTCAGAATTCTCATTAAATTCATTGAAATCACATCATGACAACTTTTAAATTTAAAGTCACCAATTCCACTCATAATTTTTACTTCAGTTTGAATCAACAGTTTTTAATGGTAGAATTCTGATACTCACAACTTTGAACATTCTTTCCAAATTTTTATCAGCAGAATATTTATTTCCCAAAACAAAGAAATAAAAAGCTACATTGTAGAAAGATCTGAAAGTCACCAACCTTGACTGCTCAGCATTTCTCTCATCATCTACAATGATTCTTTTGCTGCTTTTGTGGAACCTAGAGTTGAGTACAGCTGTTTGTAAACCACTTATCTGGAGGATCTCAAGAGGATAGAATTTAATGAGCTATGATGATAATGGTCCTTTGGGAACTAAGAGCTTTAAGTAAAATATAGTCTGCTACTTATTTAAATGAGTGGGAAGAATATGGTATAGTACACCTAAATCCTTCAGTTCATAAACTGCACCTGGTCAGAAATATGCTACAACATTTAAAAATGAATGAAATGTGTTTTTTTTTATAAACTACAATCTGGCTTAAAAAAGAAGATTCTGCAATGCTGAGCATGCAGCAAAGCAACAATGAACTGAACTGAAGCACTGGCCATCCTTAAGGGTAGAGCGTGCACTCTTGAATTTCCAACTTCTTCATCTTCCTATTTTGACACTTATATAAGTCACTGATTCACTGTTATCTGTATGAGCTTGCAAACTGTGTAGAAATGAGTACAGGTTCCAGCGTAAAAATTATTTGATTCCTTATCCCTAACAAAGATCACATAACACTTGGAATTTTGGAGTCTCAATCTGTACAATGAGGATAAAGCAAATTACATTTAAAACATTTGTGTGAGAATTAAAGAAGCAAATAAATTCTGAATAAACTGCAGTTAGAAAGTAAAAAGAGTATCATTACTTAATAAGACAAAAATCACTATATATGCTTATTTACTAATGTAAAGTCATCACTGAAATACTTCAAACTTCTATTTACTTATTCACTACCCTTTGATTTCTCACTATCCAGTCACACCTTCGAAAGTATTACAGGACTAACATAAAAACTATAAGGAAAAGCATACATTGTACTCTCCAATGTGAGTAAATGCAGCTGGATTTTCATGCAATTATATCAACATCAATAGTTCCAGTGAGCTACTGACTAGCAAAGTGTCGCCCTGCCTAGAAACATGTTCTTGATTTGAGGTTATGCTAATCCTGTAACCTTGACCAAAGAACTTTAAAATTAAAAATCAGATAACTTATAAGATGGAATTAACTACGTTAAGTACTCAACAGCCAATTAACTTCGTGACCTTCTAGGTATGACATGGGGAGATTGTGTAAAAGAATGTAGAGAGAAGAAGATATTAAGCTAGTGCCCTTTAGGATTAAAGAAAATTCTAATGATGAGCGTAATGAAGAGAATTTCATTAGCAGATAATTCATGCATTTGATATATACCAACTAATTGACTGGAATAATTACTTGGCTCTAACTTTTTTAAAGTTTATTTTTTTCTTTTACATGACTTTTAAAAGCACAATTATACTAAGATCCCCTGAACTCTAGTTTACATTATTTATATGAGTTTAATTAGAAATCATAAGCAATATATCAAAGGTATAGCCTAAGGACAATTTATTATATATTAAATTGGTTTTAGCCTTATGGTTTAAAAAAATTATTAATTTGTTAGATTTATGTTTATTAACATGTTCAAAGATACCAAACATATATGGCAGGTTCTTATGTTGGGATAGCGTAAACAAAACACACAAGAAATACAGTCATCTTGGAGAATACATTCTAGCAGGAGAGAAATTTAATAAACAGAAAAATGTAGTATTCTATATGGTGACTACCATGGAGAATGAGTAAGTTAGAGAGGAATGGGATGCTAGCAAGAGAGTGTTAAGTTTCAAATAGAATATTCATCTGTGAATAAGATGACATAAACTGAATGACTCAAATATGGTCAGGGAGTAAACTGTGTGTATACAAGTCAGCAGAAAATATAAAGGTGAAATAGAACATTTCTGAGTTTTAAAATTACCTGGGATATTTCAGGTTCAAGAATGAACAAGGCTGAAAAGGAATGATAGAAGGTGAGATTATGGCCACGAGATAACAAGGGTGTAGGTCATCATACAGGACATTTTACAGGACTATAGGAATTTGACTTTGATGGTGAGATGAGAAGGGTTGGGTTCCACCCAACCCATTGATGTTGGGTGGAAAAATCATATGACTTTGCTTATATGTTAAAAGTATTACTTTGGCTTTTTAAATGGTCTTGGGATGGCAAAAATGAAAGCAGGGATACCATGATAGAGTCTGTATGATGGTGAAACAGTGACAGGATTATGATGGTAGTTGTGAATATTGTGAATTGTGAAGTCTCTCAGTCGTGTCCAACTCTGTGACCCCATGGACTGTAGCCTACCAGGCTCTTCAGTCAATGGAATTTTCCAGGCAAGAGTACTGGAGTGGGTTGCCATTTCCTTCTCCAGGGGATCTTCCCAACCCAGGGATCGAACATGGGTTTCCCGCATTGCAGGCAGACGCTTTACCATCTGAGCCACCAGGGAAGCCCAGGTAAGTGTATTCTAGATAAGTCTTGAATTAGAAACAATGGGAATTAAGGATTGAATATGGGGATTGAGAAGGCGGGATGGATTAAATATGATTCTAAATTTCTTACCCTGAGCAATGAGGTTAGGAAATGAAAGCATGTATTAATCAAATGGTCTGACTCTATTAAAATATGGTTTAACATTTAACTTATAGGGAACCTTCCCAAACTGTGTGAAAGTAAATTGGTAAAACCACTGTGAAGAACATTATGGACATTCCTTAAAAAACTAAAAATTGAGCTATCATATGACCCTGAAATCCCACTCCTGGGCATATATCCAGAGAAAAACCTGATCTGAAAGGATACATGCACCCCAAAGTTCATTGCAGCACAAGAGCCAAGACCTGGAAACAACTTAAATGTCCATTGATAGATGAATGGATAAATTCATGTGGTATATACATACAATGGATATTACTCAGCCATTATAAAGAGTGAGACCACCCCATTTGCAGCAACATAGATGAACCTAGTGAATGTCATATTGAGTGATATAAGTCAGATAAAGGAAGAGAAGTATGACACCCTTATATGTGGAATCTAAAAAAGAAATGATGCAAATGAACTTACAAAACAGAAAGAGACTCACAGACTTAGAGAGTGAATTTACAGTTTCCAGGGATGGGAAGATGAGGGGGAAGGATAGTTAGGGAGTTTCAGATGGACATGGACACACTGCTGTATTTAAAATGGATAACCATAAAGGACTGACTGTGTGTCATATGGAACTTTGCTCAAAGTTATGTGGCAACCTGGTTGGGGGGTGAGTTTGGGGGAAACGGATATATGTGTGTGTGTGTATATATATATATATATATATGTGTATATATATATATATATATATATATATATGGCCGTGTCCATTTTATTTTCACCTGAAACTATCACAACATTGTCAATTGGCTATACTCCAAAACAAAATAAGAAGTTAAAAAAAAATTGAAAGTAACTTATACTGTATCTTAACTGCTAGAATATATAGCTTGGCGTTGGAGCAGCCAAGAGGAGATACCCTACATGCAAGGTTAGTAGCGGCACCTATGAGGAGATACCCCTCATAGGTATGAGGTAAGAGAAAACCTATTAAGAGGGTAGGCCCTGAGAGAGGGCATCAGAGGGCAGACAGACTGATAGTACAAGCACAGAACTAACCTAATCACGTGGACCACAGCATTGTCTAACTCAACAAAACTAAGCCGTGCCATGTTTGGCCACTCAAGACGGATGGGTCTTGGTGAAGAGTTCTGACAAAATGTGGTCCATAGGAAAAAGGAATGTCAAACCACTTCAGTATTCGTGCTTTGAGAACCCCATGAATAGTATGAAAAGCAAAAATATAGGACACTGAAATATGGACTCCGCAGGTAGTAGGTGCTCAATATGCTACTGTAGATCAATGGAGAAATAACCTCAGAAAGAAGGAAGAGATGGAGCCAAAGCAAAAACAAAAACCAGCTGTGGATGTGACTGGTGATAGAAACAAGGTCTGATGCTAAAAAGAACAACAGTCCATAGGAACCTGCAATATTAGGTCCATGAATCAAAGCAAATGGGAAGTTGTCAAACAGGAGATGGCAAGAGTGAACGTTGACAATTTAGGAATCAGTGAACTAAAATGGACTGGAATTGGTGAATTTAATCCAGATGACCATCATGTCTACTACCGTGGGCAAGAATCAATTAGAAGAAATGGAGTAGCCATTATAGTCAACAAAAGAGTCTGAAATGCAGTACTTGGATGCAATCTCAAAAACGACAGAATGATCTCTGCTCATTTCCAAGGCAAACCATTTAATATCACAGTAATCCAAGTCTATGCCCCGACCAGTAATGCTGAAGAAGTTGAGTTGAACAGTTCTATGAAGACCTACAGGGCCTTTTAGAACTAACACCCAAAAAAGATGTGCTTTTCATTATAGAGACATGGAATGCAAAAGTAGGAAGTCAGGAAACACCTGGAGTAACAGGGAAATTGGACCTTGGAGTACAGAATGAAGCAGGACAAAGATTAATAGAGTTTTGCCAAGAGAACACACTGGTAATAGAAAACACCCTCTTCCAACAGCAAGAGAAGACTCTACGCCTGGACATCACCAGATGGTCAACACCAAAAAGATATTGGTTATATTCTTTGCAGCCAAAGATGGAGAAGCTCTATACAGTCAGCAAAAACAAGACTGGGAGCAGACTGTGGCTCACATCATGAACTCCTTATTACCAAATTGAGACTTAAATTGAAGAAACTGTGGAGGGCGGGGCCACTAGGCCATTCAGGTAGGACCAAAATCAAACTACTTATGATTATACAGTGGAAGTGAAAAATATATTTAAGGGACTATATGTGATAGAAAGAGTGCCTGATAAACTACAAATGGAGATTCATGACACTGTACAGGAGACAGGGAGCAAGACCATTCCCAAGAAAAAGAAATGCAAAAAAGCAAAATGGCTTTTGAGGAGGCCTTACAAATAGCTGTGAAAAGAAGAGAAGCAAAAAGCAAAGGAGAAAGGAAAGATATATCCATTTGAATGCAGAGTTCCAAAGAATAGCAAGGAGAGATAAAAAAGCCTTCCTCAATGATCAATGCTAAGAAATAGAGGAAAACAATAGAATGGGAAAGACTAGAGGTCTCTTTGAGAAAATCAGAGATACCAAGATTTCATGCAAAGATGGGTTCGATGAAGAATAGAAATGGTATGGACCTAACAGAATCATAAGGTATTAAGAAGAGGTAGCAAGAATATACATAAGACCTATACAAAAAAGATCTTCATGACCCAGATAATCAATGATGGTGTGATCACTTACCTAGAGCCAGACATCCTAGAATGTGGTCAACTGGGCCTTAGGAAGCATCACTATGAACAAAGCTAGTGGAGGTGATGTAATTCCAGTTGAGCTATTTCAAATCCTAAAAGATGAAGGTGTGAAAGTGCTGCACTCAATATGCCAGCAAATTTGGAAAACTCAGCAGAGGCCACAGGACTGGAAGAGATCAGTTTTCATTCCAATCCCAAAGAAAGGCAATGCCAAAGAATGCTCAAACTACCACACAATTGCATTCATCTCACATGCTAGTAAAGTAATGCTTAAAATTCTCCAAGCCATGCTTCAGCAATATGTGAACCATGAACTTCCAGATGTTCAAGCTGATTTTAGAAGAGGCAAAGAAACCAGAGATCAAATTGCCAACCTTGTAAAAGGAAGAGAGTTCCAGAAAAGCATCTAATTCTGTTTTATTGACTATGTCAAAGCCTTCGACTGTGTGGATCACAATAAACTGTGGAAAATTCTTAAAGAAATGGGAATACTAGGCCACCTGACCTGCCTCTTGAGAAACCTATATGCAGGTCAGGAAGCAACAGAACACTGGACGTGGAACAACAGACTGGTTCCAAATAGAAAAAGGAGTACGCCAAGGCTGTATATTGTCACCCTGCTTATTTAACTTATATGCAGAGTACATCATGAGAAACGCTGGGCTGGATGAAGCACAAGCTAGAATCAAGATTTCTGGGAGAAATATCAATAACTTCAGATATGAAGATGACACCACCCTTTTTGCAGAAAGTGAAGAACTAAAGAGCCTCTTAATGAAAATGAAAGATGAGAGTAAAAAAGTTGGCTTCAAGCTCAACATTCAGAAAACTAAGATCATGGCATCTGGTCCCATCACTTCATAGCAAATAGATAGGAAAACAGTGGAAACAGTGACAGACTTTATTTTTAGGCCCTCCAAAATCACTGCAGATGGTGATTGCAGCCATGAAATTAAAAGGTGCTTACTCCTTGGAAGGAAAGCTATGACCAACCTAGACAGCATATTAAAAAACAGAGACATTACTTTACCAACAAAGGTCTGTCTCATCAAGGCTATTATTTTTCCAGTAGTCATGTATGGATGTGAGAGTTGGAATATAAAGAAAGCTGAGTGCCAAAGAATTGATGCTTTTGAACTGTAGTGTTGGAGAAGACTCTTGAGAGTCCCTTGGACTGCAAGGAGATCCAATCAGTCCATGTTAAAGGAGATTAATCTTGAGTGTTCATTGGAAGGACTGATGTTGAAGCTGAAACTCCAACACTTTGACTACCTGATGAGAAGAGCTGACTCATTTGAAAAGACCCTGATTATAGGAAAGATTGAATGCAGGAGGAGAAAGGGACGACAGATGATGAGATGGTTGGATGGCATCACCGACTCAATGGAGATGAGTTTGAGTATACTCCGGGAGTTGGTGATGAACAGGGAGGCCTGGCGTGCTATATTCCATCGGGTCGCGAAAAGTCTGGCACAAGTGAGCAACTGAACTGAACTGAACTGAACTGATAATGACACTCAAAAGAATAAAATGTTCCTTATATGAAGATTAATATAAATTTGCTAAGAGTCAAAGAGGAGAATACTACAATACAATTCTCAGTATATTAATTCCTTAATGTCTTAAATAAATTCATGATTTAGTAATTTTGGTAAACTTTAACTCCATCTCATTATTGGACTATTTGACATCCTAACCTGTTTAAAACAAATTTTTTCTCTTCTATCATATACTTAGTTAAATTTCAGAAAATCAACTTGTACTTCCAGAGCTAAAACAGAGACACCAATCCTCTCACCTACTTGCTTCATTTGAGAACTTAATCTAATTTAAGGCATGAAGAAATTATTAAGCAATACCTCATCTATTTTAGTATACTTACCTCTGTAAATGTGAGAAAATTATTTCCATACATTTTTGCTAAATTTAAAATAGCTCAGAGATATGAAAGTTTTGAAAAAATTGAAATACTTATATGATTTACCAACTGCAAAATACAGAGAAATTTCAGGTATTTGTATTGCTCTAAAACACCTTAACATGATATAGCTTTAAATCTATAATCTGTAGCCCTTTTCTTCTTGCTTCATCCTGAAATTTAGTTGTTTAGATTAATTGGGAAAGCTATCATTTTGACAATTATCATTCATTCCAAAGAGCTTGTTTTAGACTCTGCATTCGAATACAGTGTTATCAGTGAAAAAGAACAACATATTTTGTGGTTGTAAATGACCTTATGGATTTACATGTCAGTAACTATACTACCTTTTATAACTACCTATTATGTTGAATCACTTTAATACACATTCATTTAAACATGCAGAAAATACTGTTATTAAGGGCCTGGATTTCAGAGATACATCAGGTGTACTTTCAGAGCAACATAGTTTAGTCAACTCAGGAGTGTGAGTCCTTCTGTCCATCTCATTTCTAAAGAAAACTCATGGATTTCTCATGTATTTTTTTAAAAGTATTTTAACATGCTTATGTTTTTAAGAGACCCCATTATTTAGAAGAACTAGATTCCCCAAAATTAAGGACACACAAAAAAATTAATAAATACAATAAATAAGAATTTTAAAAATCTACACATAGAGGGAGGGAAGAGCACACGTAATCTCTCTTAGCTGTAAAGTTTTCTCTAAGCTGTGACAGTTTCTCAACTTTACTTGCTTTTAATGGTCTTGATTTTTAACATGCAGTTAGGCGTTTTGTTTTATATTTGATAAGAGGGATTTTGCTGATGTTTTTCTCATGATTAAACAGGGGTTTTAAGTTTTAGGGAGAAAGATCACAATGCCTAAATGCCACTTTCATCACAGTGTATCAAGGGTACATTCTATTAACATGACTAATCACTGCTGTTGACTGTAATTACATGGCTGCAATAGTGTTTCATTTCTCCACTTTCAATTTACAGTTCCCCTCACCCCTGCTTCATACTCTTTGCAAGTAAGAGAGTATGGGCATCTCATAATTAAGGAGTAGAGAGTTATGCTCCCCTCCTCAAGGGTGTGAGTGTTTCTGATCCATTTGCCTCCAGTCAGTAAAATACAAATTATTACACCAAATTAGCTACATATAATCTTCCTTACACATAGCAACTGACTAGTTCAAAATTGGGAAAGGAGTATGACAAGGCTGTGTATTGTCTATTGTTTATTTAACATATATACAGAGTACATCATGCAAAAGGCTGGACTGGATGAATCACAAGCTGGAATCAAGATTGCAGTGAGAAATAGCAACAACCTCAGATATGCAGGTGATACCATTCTAATGGCAGAAAGTGAAGAGGAACTAAAGAGCCTCTTGATGAAGGTAAAAGAGGGCAGTGAAAAAGCTGGTTTAAAACTTAACATCCAAAAAATAAAGATCATGGCATCCAGTCCCATCACTTCATGGCAAATAAATGGGGAAAAAGTGGAATCAGGGACAGATTTTATTTTCTCGGGCTCCAAAATCACTGCGAATGGTGACTGCAGCCAGGAAATTAAAGAAGCTTGCTCCTTGGAAGAAAACCTATGACAAACCTAGATAGTGTATTAAAAAGCAAAGACATCACTTTGCTGACAAAGTTCTGAATAGTCAAAGCTATGTTTTTTCCAGTAGTCATGAATGGATATGAACACTCATAAAGAAGGCTGAGCCCTGAAGACTTGATGCCTTCGAGTTGTGGTGCTGGAGAAGACACTTGAGAGTCCCTTGGAAAGCAAGGAGATCAAACCAGTCAATCCTAAAGGAAATCAAGCCTAAGTATTCATTGGAAGGATTAATGCTGAAGCTGAGGTTCCAATGATTTGGCCATCTGATGTGAAGAACTGACTCATTGGAAATACCCTGATACTAGAGAAGACTGAGGAAAACGGAGGAAGGGATGGTTAGATAGCATCACTGACTCAAAGGACATGAATCTGAGTAAACTGGAGACAGTGAAAGACAGGGAAGCTTGGAATGCCATAGCCCATGGGATCTCAAAGGGTTAGACACGACTTAGCAACTGAACAACACATATCCTAAATAGTGATTAACTTATTTTTATAAGCCTCAACTCTCTCCCTCACCCCACACACTATTTATTAATAACAGCGTCGCTTGGGTGGAAAAAGTACAAGCTTAATTTGATATTTTCTAGCAAAATGTATTTTAATGTACTTTTATTCTTAAAAGTTTTTCAATCCTAATTCAGATTATTCAGAATTTCAAAGCAGAAGCTTTTACCAACTATGCAAACCTCCATCTTTAAATGCTATTGCTCTTTTATTTCATTTCTCTTTTCAAAATATCTAGTCCTTTCAAGAGCTTGTCTGTTTCTTCTAGTACTTTATGAAATATAGCCAGGAATGACCAAACACACACATCTTTTGCAGTAACATTTAGCAGCCAATTTGGTTTATTTGGGTGTTTTGATTTTTAATAAAGGTTACCATAGCATAACATTTCCTCCAAATTCAAGTAGTTTCTTTGTCCAACTACAACTTACTCTTTAAACCAATGCTGTATACAGTCATTTATTCTTTATTATTGCAATACCCGACTTAAGGAAACTACATCTGCATTGCTTACGGTATACTAACTAGTGCATTAACAGTTTCAAATTTCTACCCTTCACACATCAAAAGTTCATGCAGAATGGATGGTCGTAACATACAGTAAGGAGACGATATTAGATCTTGATGACTGAGAAGATGGACTGAGGGATTTTGATATTTGGGGACTGACTACCAGATTTCTAGTTTGAGCACCTGGGTATTTTACGGCACTGTTTACCATGTAAGGAAAGAATAGAGTTGGATCAGGTGTTAAGAGGTTGGACATGGATTAATTATATACATGCTAAATATGAAGTGTCACTACAATGTTTAGGATGAGCTATAAAATGGCAATTGTATAAATGATCCAAAAGAGATTTCTGGGTTGAAGATTTGTAATGTCATGTAGCCAAGTTCATGTGACACAGCATAGCACTTTTAAGTGAAGAAGGCAGATGTTTGGATTCACTCAGGATTGCTCTTTTACTGGGGAGCTAAACAAAAAGGACAGAAGGTATATAATTACCTACCAGTTTTGGAGTAAATAACATTCTAAGATGATGCCCAAGATTTCCACTGCTGATGCAGCTGTGATTAGGATGTATGACATGGCAAAGATTGAAGGCTCCTGCAGATGTAATTAAGCCCTTAATTGGGTTAACATTGAGTTAAAGGTAGATTAACCTAGGCAGAACTTAAGCAAGTCCTATTTGCTCAATCTGTTTATCTCTATAAAAAAGGACTTAGGCCTTCCCTGAATTCAAAGATGTTTTCCTGTTGGCCTTGAAGAAGCAAGATGCTATAAATTCTATAGATGTGAGAAAATGAATTCTGCCAATAATTTCATAAGCTGGGGAGAAGACCCTGGGCTTCAGATGAGGTTACAGAACTGATTGCAGCCTTCTGACAGCCTGAGCCGAGGAGCCACATAAACTGTGCCTGGGCTCATGGACATGGCGAGATAATAAAGGTGTTTCATTTTACTTCTAAGTTTGTGGAAATTTATTATACAGCAATGGAAAATGAAAACAGCCTTTATAGGTATTATTAAATGATCAAATTTTTGAGTCTGAGTTGAATAAGGAGATAAATAAAGGCAGGAACAGGCTGATAAGATGTAGCTGGAGGGTTTAATGTACTGCTGATCCTGATGAGGTTGAAGAATAGTCCTTTAAGTACACAAATTGAGGGCAATTGTGATCAAAAACAGTGATATTTTTATACAATGAATTTCTGTAGTTAATAGTGACCTGAATGAAAGTGCATGAGCAATTGGACTGGACAGAAAGACCCTGGGCCCTGATTAGCTGGGTTCTCTGCTTGAAATCTCATAAAGCTGACATCGAGGAGTTGCTGGGCCTGTTTTTTTTTTTCTGGAGCCTGGGGTTGTGGTGGGGCAAGGCTCCGTTTCAAGATCACGTGGTTCTTGACAGAGTTCAGTTGCCTGCAGATACAGGACTGAGGTCCTTTTTTCGTGCCAGATATCAGGTGGGAGTCACGTTTATCCCTCCAAGGCTGCCCTCAGTTCTTTGCCATGTGACTCCCACTCCCAAAGGCAGTTCACAAAATGACTTTTTGGTTTTTTTCCTGTGCCCACAGAACTCTTTCTCTCTGACTTTTCCTTCAATTCCAGTCAGCTACAAGAGTCTTATCTGATGGAATGTGACCACAAGAGTGACTATCCTATGACCATTTGCCTTATATCATAACATGAATACTCACTTGCTCAGCTGTGTTCAACTCTTTGCGGCCCCATGGGCTGCAGCTCACCAGGCTCCTCTGTCCTTGGGATTCTCCAGGCAAGAATCCTGGAGTGGGTTGCCATTTCCTCCTCCAGGGGTTCTTCCCGACCCGTCCCAGGGATTGAACAAGTGTCTCCTGCTTCTCCTGCATCGGCAGGCAGACTTTTTCCCACTGAGTCACGTGAGAAGCCCCCGCCTGATAACGTAACCAGTAACAATCCCAGCATGCCCCTCTGTTCCCAGGCTCCCTGCTCGCTGGCGTTTCCAGGTTATACACTAGTTGAACACCAGGAGGCAGGATTAATCTGGACCATTTTAGAAATTTGCCTAGAGCAATTATCAAGGATTAGGAAAACAAGAATATTTACTCACACTTTATGGATTAGAAACTGATTAAAAGTCTGTAAGTAACTTTTTACCAAAACGCCTTCATTTTTCATATCATTTTTAGGGTTCAGTGGTAGTGAATCCACTTGCCAGTGCAGGAGGCATGGGTTCAGTCCCTGAGTTGGGAAGATACCCTGGAGAAAGAAATAGCAACCCACTCCAATATTTTTGTCTGGGAAGTCCCACGGACAGAGGAGCCTGGTAGACTATAGTCCATGGAGTCCCAAAAGAGTCAGATACAACTTAGTAACTGAAATATATATGCATACATATATTTAAATGTAATATTAAATGTAATGTTAAGTATATATGCATATATATTTTATATTTTTACATTTAAGATTTATTCTGAAGAAATAATCTCCTATGAAACTCATTGAAGTGTTTTTATAAAACATAAAATAAGACTGAAAAATAAGACTTTTGGAGGACATGTGATTGAGTATATAGATTTTTAGTATACACAATGATGAAAATAATGTTTTCAAAATTGTAAATATGATTAACACTAACAGAAAGAAAATGAGACTTTGTCCTTTCACCTAGTATACTACAAGTACTCTATAAGTATACATGTGTATATATGTATACCTACAAAAATATTTAAGCTGTTTAGTGAATTAAGGGGAAAACTCTTAGTAAATCATTGTCACTGCTCTTTAACAATTAGGGAAAACTCTTGATATGTCATTATTTGTGAATTTCTTGATGTTCTCCAGATTGTAAAGATTCATTTTAACAAATAGCAACTTTTTTCATGAAATACAGTTGCCCATATTAATCATCTTAGGACAGAAATTTCAGCATGATAGAAGCATCCTATTGACTTACATTTCAAATATAGAAATTCTTTTGAAATTAAAAGATATTATTTCTTGGAATAAAAAATTAAGTTGCTTTTTTCAGTGCATTAATTAAGAACATTTAAGAATTAAAAAGCAGAAACTCTGCAGAGTTTGGTATATTTTTAAATAACATTATTATAGAGCATCAATGCAGGCTTAAATTCAGTTTTTGATTGGGGTTATTAGGTATATTTTGTATTTGTGTTGACCAGATGGATTATAACACTCATTAAACTGCCGAACAAAAAAATGGGAATATGCCTTCATGATAATGCTTTTTATCATGCCCCACATCTGCATTCCTAATTTGTCTTAATTATGTACATATACAGTTTGGTCAATGTTTTGCATTTCAAAAATCTTTTCTAATTTCAAATGTATCTGATAGTTCATATGAGCAATTATGTATTTAAATGAGACAGTCACTGTCTAATTGGCATATTTCAATTTCCACTGAGATGTGCCAATTAAGTAGAATCCACCGTAGACCATACATAATATCTCCAACAGAGAATTTATGGACTATCAATTAAACACATTGGTTTTGAAATAGCATATCCTTTTTCAAAAATGACTTTCATCAAGTGGGGTTGTGCTCCATCACATAAAGTGAATTTCTACTAAAACATATATCATCATTGGTAAGTGCTTTATTTATTTCTAGATTCAATATCCTTCTGTTTTATATAAGCAAATATAATAAAGTTAGGGTGTTGGAATGATATTTGATCCACTGCATTTGTATTTAATGTCCCAGGAACAATGCTAATTTCTGAAGATGACTGAAAAAGCAAAGCTTTATTATTTTTACTTTCTGTAAAATGTCCAAACAGTGATGCAGCAAGGTTAACCTTTCTGTCTCTCTACCTCTCTACATGTCTACCTACCTATCAATCTATGCTTTGTTCTATATGTGGCAGTGCATGATAAACTGTGTGAGTGACTTATACAAGTTTTTAGGAATACTGAATTTCAGACAAGGTTTCCCATGTTTTACTCTCTTAAAATAGATTTACTGAGATAAGCATTTAAGCTAGTACAAAATATCAAATTCACAAGAATGAAATCAAGGTATCTGTTTTAACATGAAAGTAAAGTCTTGCTATTAAGTATATGACAGGAGCTCTTTCCTTTTCAAGGCCAAATAATATTTCACTGTTATGCGTGAGCCACATTTTGCACTAAGTGTAATATACCAGACACAAAAAGACAAATACTGTATAATTTCACTTATGAAGAACTAAAGTAGTCAAGTTCACAGAAGCAGAGAGTGAACGATTGTTGGCAGCAGCTGAAGTTGGGGAGGGAAAAGGGAATTATTTAACAGATTCACTTTCAGTTCTGCATAATGGAAAAGTTCCGGAGACATTTCACAACAAGAAAATACTAACAATACAGTACTGTACATTTAAAAATGGTTGAGGTGGTAAATCTTATGTTATTTTTTACCACAGTAAATAAACATAAAAAAAAGCAAAGGCTTACTAAATTTTTCTAGAAGTCTGGGAATCGTAATCTGTATTGTTTGCTTATAAAATGGACCCATTGTCAATTCTCACTGTCATACTTTGGAACTTCCTTCTTTGTTTTCGTTTGCTTGTTTTTAGATTTTCAAACTTATTAGTATCTGTTTCTCTTTAACCCATAAATTTCACCATTTTTTCTCTTGGTTTATAACATTATTTCTATTTTTCTTTCATCTTTATAAAATAATATGGCCAACAGGTTCTCATTTGAAAAAGATGGCTGTGTTCAAAAATCACTTTTACAAATTTGTTCAAATTTTACCAAATACAATTATATTATGTGATTGGGTCATATACCAATTTTAGATATTTTTGTAATTGTTTTCAGTTTTAACACAGTTTTTTTTTAACTAAAAAGTCTTTCAAAATAGTGCCTTATGTTAAAGATGTCTTCATGGATAGAAAGTGAATTTCAATTGGAACATTGTTTTTTAACCTTCTATATCATATTATAATAGTGCAATTTTGATAAGCTCAATCACAGCTGGATAAAGACAATTTATAACCCCTTAGCGTGTCTTTTAAAACCGGAACTTACTTCTTCCATGTGCCATTTCACAAATTCTCTAAAATTACTATTTCATCAATGTAGTCTAATTATTAGACTAATTACTAATTACATCACTATAGTCTAAAATCTTTCTGATCTTTTTGGCTTTCCATGTGTCTAGGATTTCTCTTTACGACATAAATCTGAGTCTGAGCTCAAATACTCCTTGTCTAGGACATTCTTCAGGTGTTGTGTTTATGCTGTTTTTCCTTCAGCATTTATACTTTCCCAAGAAGCAAATCTTGCTATTACTGTAAGTAGAAGGGCAATCTCATTCCCTTTCTCTCAATCTCTCAATCTTTCTTTCTCATTTTTTTTCTGGGTTAGTTCTGCTTGAGGTTGTTTTAGTTTTCCCTAATGTCCTTTGCTATTTAGAACTAATCACTATTTATCTTAAACAGGGCTTCTCTAATGTCTTTATGAATTTATGCAGTTAGAAATATGTTTAATGCTACAAAGTGTAAGACAAAATGCAATATAATTTTCACTTATCTAGATAATTACTGTTTAATTTTTAAATAAAATTAATTCATGGTGGCTCGAGGTGGTATATCTATTAATGGCATATAAATTTAAAGTTGTATGAGCAACATCCTATTTAAATCCAACAGTCTGTGATTGCATACATGAAATTTGTTCATATATAACTTGATGTCTACATTTGAGGCCTTTATTGAATATGCAGTATGGGTCAAATGAAACAACTGGTCCCAAGCTCTGATTGGCCCTGAATTACACTAACTAATAATGTGGTAGTCCATCACTAAACACTATAATAAGGGGTGACACAATTACGACGTTCAGGATGCAACTTGCATCTTTTTATTTTAATTTTAAATTAATCTATTTATTTTAATTGGAGGCTAATTACTTTACAATATTATGGTGGTATTTTCCATACATCAACATGAATCAGCCATGGGTGTACATGTGTCCCACCATCCTGAACCCCCTCCAACCTCTGGACTGTCCCAGAGCAGTGGGTTTGAGTGTCCTGCTTCATGCATCTAACTTGCACTGGTCATCTATTTTACATTTGGTAATATACATGTTTTAATGCTATTCTTTCAAATCATCCCACCCTCGCCTTCTCCCACAGAGTCCAAAAGTATATTCTTTCAACTGTGTCTCTTTTGTTGCCTCACATATAGGGTCATCATTACTATCTTTCTAAACTCCATATATGTGTGCTAATATACTGTATTGGTGTTTCTCTTTTTGACTTACTTCAATCTGTATAATAGGCTCCAGTTTCATCCACCTCATTAAAACTGGCTCAAATATGTTCTTTTTTATAGCTGACTAATATTACATTGTGTATATGTACCACAACTTCCTTATCTATTCATCTGCCGATGGACATCTAGGTTGCCTCCATGTCCTAGTTATTGTAAACAATGCTGCAATGAACATTGGGTTACATGTGTCTGTTTCAATTCTGAATTCCTTGGTGTGTATGCTCAGCAGTGGGATTGCTGGGTGATATGGTAGTTCTATTTCCAGTTTTTTAAGGAATCCCCACACTGTTCTCTATAGTGGCTGTACTAGTTTGCATTCTCACCAGTAGTGTAAGAGAGTCCTCTTTTTCCCACTCCTCTCCAGCATTTATTGTTTGTAGACTTTTTGATGGCAGCCATTCTGACTGGCAATAGATGGTATATTGTTGTGGTTTTATTTTGCATTTCTCTGATGCAAAGAGCTGACTCATTTGAAAAGACCCTGATGCTGGGAAAGATTGAGGGCAGGAGGAGAAGGGGACGACAGAGGATGAGATGGTTGGATGGCATCACCGACTCAATGGAAATGGGTTTGTGTGGACTCTGGGAGTTGGTGATGGACAGGGAGGCCTGGTGTGCTGCAGTTCATGGGGTTACAGAGAGTTGGACACGACTGAGCGACTGAACTGAACTGAACAGATAATGAGTAACGTTGAGCATCTTTTCACATGTTTGTTAGCCATCTGTATGTCTTTGGAGAAATGTCTGTTTAGGTCTTTGTCCCACTTTTTGATTGCGTTGTTTATTTTTCTGATATTGAGCTACATGAGTTGCTTGTATTTGGAGATGAATTCTTTGTCACTTGTTTTGTTTGTTATTATTTTCTCCCACTCTGAAGGTTGCCTTTTCACATTGCTTATGGTTTCCTTCATTATGCAAAAGCCTTTAAGTTAGGTCCCATTTGTTTATTTTTGTTTTTATTTCCATTTCCATTTATTTCCATTTCCAACTCACCTCTGGGAGGTGAGTTGTAAAGGATCTTGCTGTGATTTATGTTAGAGAGTGGTCTGCCTAGGTTTTCCTCTAAGAATTTTATAGTTTCTTGTCTTACATTTAGACCTTTAATCTATTTTGAGCTTATTTTTACAACTTAGAACTTATGTGGGACATTTCTTCCAAAGATAAGAATGATTAATATTTGTTCTCAAAAATGAGTCATTTTTGTTTGAGGTATCACAGATTTTACTTAGATTTCACTTGAAATTTGTTTCTTGGTCTAAATTAAATAAGTTTGAGGCAGAGTCATGAGGTTAACCATTGGCAATTTGAGAAATGGGTTTTCTCCAAAATTACATAGCAAGTAGTATTACTTTTGCAGACATTAAGCAAAGCAATCCTGAAGGGGAAAAAAAAAAAAAAAAAAGCCTGGATGCATAGCACTTCCAGACTTCAGATAATACTATAAAGCTACAATAATCAAAACAGCATATTATTGCCCCAAAACAGATATGTAAATCAATAAAATAGAATAGAGAAGCCAGGAAAAAAAAAACACAGACACCCACAGTCAACTAATCTACAACAATGGACAAAAGAATATATAATGGGGAGAAGATAGTCTCTTTAGCAAATGGTGTTGGTAAAGCTGAATAGCTCCTTGTAAATCAAGAAAATTATAATACTCCCTCACAGCATGTACAAAAATAAACTCAAGATTATTTAAATGACTAAATATGAGAGGTGACACTTTAGAACTCCTAGAGAGAACATAGACAAAATGCTCTCAGACACAAATTGTAGCAATGTTTTTTTTATATCAGTCCCCCAAATTAAAAGATGCTTACTCCTTGGAAGGAAAGTTATGACCAACCTGGATAGCTCATTTAAAAGCAGAGACATTACTTTGCCAACAAAGGTCTGTCTAGTCAAGGCTATGGTTTTTCCAATGGTCATGTATGGATATGAGAGTTGGACTATGAAGAAAGCTGAGCACCGAAAAATTGATGCTTTTGTTTTTTTTTTTTTTTTCATTTATTTTTATTAGTTGGAGGCTAATTACTTTACATCATTACAGTAGTTTTTGTTATACATTGAAATGAATTAGCCATGGATTTACATGTATTCCCCATCCCAATCCCCTCTCCCACCTCCCTCTCCACCCGATCCCTCTGGGCCTTCTCAGTGCACCAGGCCCGAGCACTTGTCTCATGTACCCAACCTGGGCTGGTTATCTGTTTCACCCTAGATAATATACATGTTTCAATGCTGTTCTCTTGAAACATCCCACCCTCGCCTTCTCCCAGAGTCCACAAGTCTGTTCTATACATCTGAGTCTCTTTTTCTGTTTTGCATATAGGGTTCTCGTTACCATCTTTCTAAAGTCCATATATATGCGTTAGTATACTGTAATGGTCTTTATCTTTCTGGCTTACTTCGCTCTGTATAATGGGCTCCAGTTTCATCCATCTCATTAGAACTGATTCAAATGAATTCTTTTTAATGGCTGAGTAATATTCTATGGTATATATGTACCACAGCTTCCTCATCCATTCGTCTGCTGATGGGCATCTGGGTTGCTTCCATGTCCTGGCTATTATAAATGAATACAGTAAAGTTGCAGGATATAAAATTAACACACAGAAATCCCTTGCATTCCTATACACTAATAATGAGAAAACAGAAAGAGAAATTAAGGAAACAATACCATTCACCATTGCAACAAAAAGAATAAAATACTTAGGAGTATATCTACCTAACAAAAGACCTATACATAGAAAACTATAAAACACTGATGAAAGAAATCAAAGAGGACACAAACAGATGGAGAAATATACCGTGTTCATGGATTGGAAGAATCAATATTGTCAAAATGGCTATACTACCTAAAGTAATCTATAGATTCAATGCAATCCCTATCAAACTACCAACAGTATTTTTCACAGAACTAGAACAAATAATTTCACAATTTGTATGGAAATACGAAAAACCTCGAATAGCCAAAGTAATCCTGAGGAAGAAGAATGGAACTGGAGGAATCAATCTGCCTGACTTCAGACTCTACTACAAAGCCACAGTCATCAAGACAGTATGGTACTGGCACAAAGACAGAAATATAGATCAATGGAACAGAATAGAAAGCCCAGAGATAAATCCACGAACCTATGGTCACCTTATCTTCGACAAAGGAGGCAAGGCTATACAATGGAAAAAAGATAACCTCTTTAACAAGTGGTGCTGGGAAAACTGGTCAACCACCTGTAAAAGAATGAAACTAGAACACTTTCTAACACCATACACAAAAATAAACTCAAAATGGATTAAAGATCTAAATGTAAGACCAGAAACTATCAAACTCCTAGAGGGGAACATAGGCAAAACACTCTCTGACATAAATCACAGCAGGATCCTCTATGACCCACATCCCAGAATTTCAGAAATAAAAGCAAAAATAAACAAATGGGACCTAATGAAACTTAAAAGCTTTTGCACAACAAAGGAAACTATAAGCAAGGTGAAAAGACAGCCCTCAGATTGGGAGAAAATAATAGTAAACGAAACAACAGACAAAGGATTAATCTCAAAAATATACAAGCAACTCCTCCAGCTCAACTCCAGAAAAATAAATGACCCAATCAAAAAATGGGCCAAAGAACTCAACAGACATTTCTCCAAGGAAGACATACAGATGGCTAATAAACACATGAAAAGATGCTCAACATCACTCATTATCAGAGAAATGCAAATCAAAACCACAATGAGGTACCATTACACGCCAGTCAGGATGGCTGCTATCCAAAAGTCTACAAGCAATAAATGCTGGAGAGGGTGTGGATAAAAGGGAACCCTCTTACACTGTTGGTGGGAATGCAAATTAGTACAGCCACTATGGAAAACAGTGTGGAGATTTCTTAAAAAGCTGGAAATAGAACTGCCATATGACCCAGCAATCCCACTTCTGGGCATACACACAGAGGAAACCAGATCTGAAAGAGACACGTGCACCCCAATGTTCATCACAGCACTGTTTATAAAATTGATGCTTTTGAACTGTGGTGTTGGAGAAGACTCTTGAGAGTCCCTGCGACTGCAAGGAGATCCAATCAGTCCATCCTAAAGGAGATCAGTCCTGGGTGTTCATTGAAAGGACTGATGCTGAAGCTGAAACTCCGATACTTTGGCCACATCATGTGAGGAGTTGACTCATTTGAAAAGACCCTGATGCTGGGAAGGTTTGGGGGCAGGAGGAGAAGGGGACAAATGGATGAGATGGCTGGATGGCATCACCGACTCGATGGACATGGGTTTGGATAGACTCTGGGAGTTTGCTGATGGACAAGGAGGCCTGGAGTGCTGAGATTCATGGGGTCACAAAGAGTCGGACACGACTGAGTGGCTGAACTGAACTGAACTCCCAATATAAAAGAAAGAAAAGCAAAAATGGGACCTATCAAAAGATTTTGCACATCAAATGAAACAATTAACAAAACAAAATGAGAACCTTGGGGATGGGAGAAAATATTTGTAAATGATGTGACAGACAAGGAGTTAATATCCAAAATATAGAAATAGCTCATACAACTCAGTAACAACAACAAAAAGTTTAGTCAAAAAGTAAGCAGAAGACCTAAATAGAAATTTCTCTAAAGACATACAAAATGCCATCAGACATATGTAAAGATGCCTAATATCATTAATTATTACAGGAACACAAGTCAAAACTATAGTGAGGCATCATCTCATTCCCATCACGAGGAATATCATAAAAAAGTCTACAAATAATAAATGCTAGAGAGTGTGTGGAGAAAAGGGAGCCTCCTACATGTTAGTGCGACTGTAAACTGGTGCAGCCACTATGCAAAACATTATGAAGATTTCTTTAAAAGTAAAAGTGAAAAATAGAGCTACCATATGATCCAGCAATCCCTTTCTTGGGCATATATTCAGAGAAGATAAAACCTCTAATTCAAAAAGATATGTGCCCTATGATATTCAGAGCAGTACTGTTGACACTAGGCAAGACAAGGAAAAAAATCCGAGTGCCTGTCAAGAGATGTGGCATTTGTGTACACACACACCACACACACACCACACACACACACACACACACACACACACACACACGAATACTACTCTGTCATAAAAAAGAATGCAAATATTGCTTCTAAAGCAGTGTGGATGAATTTAGAGATTATCATTCTGAATGAAGCAAGTCAGACAGAGAGACATATCATACAGTAACACATATGTGGAATCTAAAAAAAAAATACAAATTAACTTATATGCAAAACAGAAAGAGACTTACAGACATAGAAAACAAAATTATAGTTAGTAAAGGGGAAATGAGTAAGGGAAGGTTGAATTAGGATTATGGGATTAACATACAAAGTACTATACATAAAATAGACAATCAAGATGGACTTACTGTGCATAGCACATGGAATTGTATTTAATATGCTAACATAATCCATAATAGAAAGCCATCTAAAAAATATGTATGACTGAATCACTCTATTGTACACCTGAAACTAACACAGTATTGTAAATCAACTGCACTTCAATAAACAGAAAGTTAGAGTAGTTTCTGACTTTATACTATATATACTTTATTTCTATTTCTCTACCTACATACTGCCAGTGTTGATTGTCAAGGGATATTTGTGTGTGTGTGTGTGTGAGATACAATTTCTGGTCATGAACACCCATGCTATAATGTGGGGGTATCAGTAAAATTGGTCAGGAATTTTCCCGGAAGTCATTCCTGTATTTGACATCTGACAATGAAGTAAATTTTGACATAGGTAACTGTAAACCACATAAATATATCTAGGAAAAACAAATGATTGAGCTCCCAACTCAATTTCCCATTAACTTGTTCCCTATCATGCCCTCAGTAAGTCTAGCACAGGGGTAAATAAGGGAAAAAAAAAAAATGAAGTTGGAGTATTGCTTTAATCAACTACTGTTAAAAAAATCTTGATTTTACTTACTTTACACAGCAGTATGACCATATGAACCCATGGCGAGTGTCCCTAGAAGGTAACTGGTATGCATCTATTCAGCTTCATGGTGAATTTTCCTCTGGCTCTGAGTATAATACCTGCATTTAATACTAGTTGTTTTTCCCACACACACTAGAATTCTGCCTTGCACACAGACCCACTAGGGTCTTTTTCAACCTTACTTGCGATAGATTTTTTTAAACCAATTTATTTTAAAACTGACGAAAAGAGTGTGCGTGGGTGTTTCTTTCTAACTTAGAGTCTTCCTAAAACACCAGGACCTTTAACTAGGGATTTAATTGAGTGAGCTATTTCCTCCATATTCTCTTAGGAGTGTGGTATTGCCATTATCAACAATCACTGGGACACCAAAACTCTGATTTAAAATGCACCCTGCTATCTTAGGAATTTAGGACATTTCTGTCATTCTGCCTGTAATTCCACATTCTGCCTGACTGTACCCAACACTGAGACTCCCAAGTCCAGTCCCCACCAACAATATAGTTTTGAATTGTGTCTAAAATTGTGATCAAATTGTATCTAAAATCTACCAACTAGTATTCCTATATGCATTATTTTCCCAGAAGAACTTCTAAGAATAATTTTCTAAAGCTAGAATAACACCTGGAATTTCTGATGCATGTTTATTGATAAGTCAACTCTCAGTTTCCTTTTTCAGTATTGTTGGCACTATTTTTGGGTTTAAGACAGTTGTGTTAATGCTATACAGTTAGAAAAAAGGAATCAAAATGGATATATATTAGCTTATGTTTTTGAATGTCACCACCTCCTCATCCTTTTTTGATAACAGATTTAATGTACCTAACTACATAGGTGGACATGTGACTATGTGTCAATCATGGTGCTACATAGCAGTGGCTATAGTGACAAGATCAAATACTAGGAAACATTAACTGGAAAAATTCGTGCATTCACCAAGCATCTAGGTTTATGAAGGATGCAAGTAAGTGAAGGATTGATATAGCTTATGAAGGAGTTTTCATCAAATAAATGAGTTCTGAGATGCTTTCCATAGAAAGAAATGATGTTAATGAAATAGGCAGGGTAATACTCCCCCATTTCCTACTCTCCAGCAGCTATCAATATGGTATCTTACATGGCAAAAAGGACTTTGCAAATGTCATTAAATTAAGAACTTTGAGAAGGGGAGATTTTCCTGGATCATCTGGCTATGCCCAATGTAACTGCAAGAGTCATCATAAAAAGTGAAGGAAGAACAAAATTCATAGGAGACAATGTATGTAATGATAGAAGCAGAGGGTCACAGAGAGAGAGGTTTGAAGATGCCCTTCTGCAGGCTCTGGTGGTGGAGAAGGAGCCATGATCTCAGGAAGCCAGATTATGTCTAGAAACTAGAAAAGGCAACAGAATGGATCCTTCCTTGAACCATTAGCAGGAGCATCTTGATATCAGCCCCTTGAGACTGATATGAATTTCTGCCCTCCAGAATTCTAGGGTAATACATTTATGTTGTTTTAAGCCACTAAATTTTTAGTGATAAGTAGAAACACAAAACTAATACATTTATCTAAGATCTAAGAAAGTTAGAATTAGTTTGTCAAATAATAAATAAAAATTTATGCAGAGGAAGAAGATCCTTTAGCAAGAGTCTGTCCAGTTAAGAATAATAGAAAAAGAAATGTCACTGGGAAAATAATGAATATATTCTGAAAGAAGATATTGGGGTGGGAAGGAGTAGCCATTTACCAAAGAGCAGTGTGGGTCAAGGTCAGGATTCTGGGAGCCATGTATGCATTTTAAAATAAGACTATGTAAATGGAATATGATCAGACTTTCAATTAAAAATATTCCTCTAACTCCACTCTGGAGAATGATTATGTGTGCAGGGGCAAATCTTGGGGCGTTCCTTCAGGTCTGGAAAATTATCTAGTGGTGAGTGATGGTGGGGAGGGGCATGAGGGAAGGTAAACATTTAGAAACAATGGAGGACTGATGCTGAGGCTGAAGCTCCGATGCTTTGGCCACTTAATGCAAAGAAATGACTCATTGGGAAAGACTGATGCTGGGAAAGATTGAAGGCAGGAGGAGAAGGGGATGAAAGAGGATGAGATGGTTGGATGGCATCACAGAATTGATGGACATGAGTTTGAGCAATTTCCAGGAATTGGTGACGGACAGGGAAGCCTGGCATGCTGCAGTCTATGGGGTTGCAAAGAGTTGGACACGACTGAGTGACTGAACTGAACTGAACTGAACTGAACAGAAATCATCAGATAAGGTATGACAGCAGCTGGCCAAAGTGGAAATGTTAAAAGTGCACAGATGTTGACATGATCAAGAAGTTTTTGGAAGATGAAATTCATGTGTGGGATGTGTGAGGCTATGGTTGTGTAGAGTACATTCTCCCCAATAATTTTATATGGACACATCAAAGCTGAGAGACAGGTTTTGAAAGGGTCCTATGAATGTAGTGAAATTTTACTATTAATTACAATTGGAGAGAAGTAAATAGCACCACTCAGGAATAAGGGGAAGTAGGGAGGGGGGAAATGGGAAAAAGAAAGAGACTGACAGAGACACAGTGATTTTAGATCCCGAAATCACAGGTATCTGAAACAAGTTCTCCCTGGACACTTCTCATATTTTTACCAGATGAACCAAAATTTTCCTTTTACTTTTTAGTTATGGTTCCACAACCAGTTCTCGACAAATACTAATCCAATTCACTTTCAAATAAAATTTCCATATGTAAATGATTTTATGTTAACAAGCCAAGCCATGTTCTAGTGGCTTCTAGAATTTGTCCCCAGGCTCTGAGCTAAACCATACTACTGTAGAAGGGAGGGTTTTGACCCATCTGAGCAATTACATGTGTGGGGGTGGGCCTCTGGAGGGGCTGATGGGTCTGCATGGCCTCAAGTGCTGAAGCAGCAATAAGCTGGATCCTGACATCTTTCTCACGCTCAGTTGACTCATAATACTTGATGTAATTCCATTGCAATCTTTTGAATTGAAGAATTTTTAGGTGTTCCATTAGTACTTCCTTCAAGACTACTGAAGGTCAGTTATCTAGGATCTTTCTGTCAGCAGTAGATAATTTTGAAGCAGAAATAGCCTTCTCTCAGGCTCTCACAGTCTTGCAGGGAGCAGATGGTAAGAACAAGAAGGAGCATACAATAGACTTATTTTTTTTTTTTTATTCTAGCCGAAACTCAGTAGAAGTCATACATCGTGATGATAATAAAGTAATACTTAAAATATGGCTACATCTTAAAACACATAGCATTAATTTTATTAGAAAAATCATCTATGGGTCTTAATTCCAAAGCTGACCACAGATAGTATTTGCTGTAAATACTACAGATTTATCATAATGCATTTTATGTTACTTTACTAAAGAGAATTCACACATACATACTGGTGTTCAATCTGCCTTTCACCTAAGTATATATCTCAATTATTTTGTACTTTTAAAAAATTATCCTATTTGTTATATCTTGTGTTTTTTAAATAATTTTTAGATAATGTGTGCTATGTGTTGAAAAGAAAATCTTAGTGTCTTTTTTAGCACTACAAGCGGTGTTTCAGTCTCATAATCTGAAAAAAAAAATCTTGATTATCAAAATTCCACAACATAGAGCTAACTGCTGTCAACATTTGGTTTATTTTTTCGAGACATATATATGCGTGTGAATCCATATTGTTACACTCTCAGGTTGCAAAATTTGGATCACATTGCATGTAACATTTTGTATTTTTTTCAGGCACACAGTATTATAGCCTAAATGTATTTCTATGCCAGTGGATGTATATTAACAACTTCATTTTTATGATTAATACATTATTTTCATATCATTTATCATTTATTCAATCAGTTGACTGTTTCTGATCATTTAAGTTACTGTAGTTGTTTTGATATATGAGTGTGTGGTAACTATGTCTTTGTGGTTACATTCATATGTGTGTAACTTCAGGATCAAATTTTGTGAAAAAATATATTTGGATTTAATTTCGATTTTTATTGAGAAGACAGTAATAGTCTCTTCTCTCTTTATAGTCTTGAATGTTTAGTTTAGAGAATTTAACAGAACTTTACTTAATTATCTTTTTCTCATTATAATACACAGATGACTCTTAAAAGTTATTCTTCATCTGAAACTGATGTTAACATTGAAAGTGACACTGAAACAGTGCTAGACTCCAGAGTGTCATTTAAATGTCACTATATTTTCTCTTTGAAGGTTGGCTTTATTTTATTTTATTTTTTTGAAGGTTGGCTTTAAACAATTAATGGTGCTTTAAAAAATTTCTTTGTGTTACTTTTGCTCCAAGTATGTACATACAGATACATTTCTAATATGATCAATTGAAGCACAGTCCCCTAATTCAACAATGAAATGATGCTTATTTTCTACTGTGGGTTATATATACAATCTATTTTTTCACACACCTCTAGTATAATATATTGAAATGTGTATAGATATAGATACATTTGCCAACATCACCACTGTTGATAGCAGGTTGTAACACAGACTGCAAAATGTTCCTCAATGAGCCTCTTTTATAGTAATAGCATATTTACCTGTACCTGTGACTACTCAGAATAAAGATTGTATTTTCAGCCTCTTTTTCAGGACATGATCATAAGTTCAAATAATGACAAGAAGAATGTCAGTAGAAATAGTCAGTACAAACTCTGAAGTGTCTTAGCAAAGAATATGCCTTTCTTCTTTCCATTTTGTCTTCTTGTCAACATCAATAGGAGTTTTAGTAATTGAAAGTAGAAAAGACATATTGAACCACATAAGGATGGAGATCGCATACAAAGCAAAATGACATCAAAAGAACGCGAGTCACTTACACTGCAGAGCAAGCGCCAGCTCTGGGCTGTTCACCTGAACTTTTATGTTGGACAGAAGGAGGCATCTATCTTGGGGTTCTGTCACTCACCGCTTAAATTAAACACAGGGGAAACGGAAAACACTACTTTTTCTTAAAATACACATTTATTTCTTTTAATAGGAGGCTAATTACTTTACAATATTGAAGTGGTTTTGTCATACATTGACTTTACTTTTTAATATCTAAATTAACCAAGGATTTTTGGTTTTTTGATAATAAATGTGTGAAATACATATATATGTATTTATGCACATACACACACATATATATTCTTACTATATATATACTTATATACTTATAAGTATATATATATAGTATATATACTTACATATATACTATATATATACTTATATATAGTTATACTATATATACTTACATATATATACTTACTATATGTGTGTGTATAAATACATATATATATATATGTATATGCTTTTATTACTTGAAATAAAAATCAGGGTTAAATAACTGCAAAATTCCCAAATAACTTTTAAAAGTTATATTTTCAATATATACAGTTGTCATTTACTATTATAATCTGGTGTATACATGTAACTATGTGCCATGAATGGCATGATTTTCTGTAGATTTTTTGTTTAATTTTTAGACAATGAAAATACTCAGATGTCATCATGTTCTTTACGCAGAAGCAATATTAAAAGGATTTAAAAATATATATATATATAGAGAGAGAGATTTAAACCCTCTAAACTTTAAAATTCTCCTTGAGTTTTTGAAGGGCACTTTTAAGAACTGACTTGGAAGATGCTGTAGAAGTCTTTTGAAACATAAACATTCAGCTTTTTTTCCTTTTATCTGAAGCAGGAATCTTGCTATAAAAGAATTTCATACTTACCCTGGTGGACATGTTAGTGAAAGTAGAATAAAGCTTTTTCCTACCTGCCACTGTTTACTTTGTCATTTCTACTAAAAATTGTTTGCATCTGTATTTCCCAAGAATGAGACACAATTTCTATGTTACTAGAAAATTTTCAAGGGCAACTCAATAGTTAAAATGTAGCTTTGCTAAGGTTTTGGCTTTCTGTAAAGTTAAACCTTCTAACTGACTCATTAAGTTGAAGGAGAACAATAATGAACCTGCTGGAAATTAGGGTTCTATACATTTGCAAAAGAAATGGATTTCCATTCTTGATGACTAAGTCATTCTTTATTTCTACAGTGGTCTGTATCCACAACATTGCTTTTCTTGCTTGTATTTTGATTAGTGGCTGAGGACACTTGTTGTCAGACTCCTTCTCTACCACAGTCAAATAAAATGAATGCACTTGTCAATATGTACACCTATGGCTGATTCATGTTGATGTTTGAAAGAAAACAAGATACTGTAAAGCAATTATCCTTCAATTAAAAAAACAAATGAACCTTCACTCTTAGATGTTAAGCAGGTTTAGTGACAGTTCTGGGTCAAAATTTTAAATGTCATTTTATTACTACTCTGACCTCTGAATACAAAAATTCTCTCTGAGGTTCTAGGCCTTTTGTTTCTTAGAATTCTTTACTTTGTCATTTTCATCCTTGATTAGTTTCCTCAAATAAAGCCATGTTTACCTAAGTATGTTTTGCCATGACCACTTCTTCCTTAGGTGAATTCTCTGATCTTTCATTTTGATTTGCCTGAATTATTGTGACTTAGTTCTCAACAGTTATTCCCTGGTTTTGGTTTTTCCTTACTGGGCAATTAGTACTCCTGTTTTTTTTTTTTTTTTAAGAAGCCAGAATATTTCATTTACATCATTAACTTCGGTGTATATTGTTTTGCTATTTTGCATTAAACCATATGTTTATTATTTTGCTTTTATAAAAAATAAGTAAAAGGTCCACATTTTCTCTCTCATACCAGCCACGTTTGTAATTCTCTTTTCTATAATGTTTAAGCATGATGGTGAACAAATTCACATTTTTATGTGGTTTGGATGGGATTAATATTGACTATTTCTGAAGCAGATGGTTTCAGAGGCTTATTGTTTTCTCTATATTTACCTGATATTTTACAACCTTTATGAATTAGAATAATGTTCTTCACAAATTTGTTTAATTAAAGTTATGTACTTGTAACAGGACAGATACACAACTATTTGAGGTTTACAAACTACATCTTTGATAAGGGAAATGGTTTCATGACATGTATACAATTGCTATTAGGTGTAACTCTATATATTCTATAAGATTGTAAATATTTTATACAACAATACGAATAAAATATTTTTCTATTATATTTATTATGTTAAAACACAGTAGCTGTTTCCTGTTAGCTAATATAAACAACATAAATAACACTGTCAAACAAAAAGTTGAAAGTGATGACAATTCTAGGCTTCAAGGTTTAACTCATTCTGTAATTACACTTTTTTGTGTGGTTTGGAGTTACTCCAATATTTGTTCAGCAGATTAAAATGGGAGCATATTTAAACACCATTTATATGCCATTATTTTGTATTTTACTAAAGCAGTTTATATAGTAGTTTCATTATGTTTGGCATAAAGGAAAAATAAAAATATTGCAGCGTATAGGCAAGAGAGTGTCCGAAACGACTTAGGATAGTTCATCTCTCAAAGTCTTGGGAAGTGTAGGGATAGGAGACACTACAACAAGTTGGAAATCTGAGAAGTGGCAGTTCACTCTTGGTGACAGTGGCATGTGCATGCTTCAGTGGAAAAGATCTGGTGATGAAAATGGACAACAGAAGATGAGGGCTTCTACAGGAGGAAAGGGGGACTGAAAATAAGAAAAGTGGGTGTTCATGTCCAGCACTAATATTACAGATTTTGCATCTGGGATCTTTCTTTGCATTTGCAGTAGATTAACTCATGAGCTGATGACCAGTGATTTCTGCCATGGTGCCTAGAGAAATAGCTACAGGGTCAGTGTAAATGACTTCTAAAATGACATCCTGGGCATGGTGGTAAACCACCACCCCATTTTCTTCTCTGCAGGTCAGAAATTCATTATCCTGGGAATTTAGTTGAGGGAGGCACTGTTTACAAAATTCATCTCCTAGAGATCCCACAGGGGCAATGACCAGAATCACATAATGATAAGCAGTGTACACACAGTAGAAGTCCCTGAAGTATAGGTTACTATTGGGCTTAAAAAGCTTTTCTGCTGCAATCTCAAACCTCTATCTTCCATAAGGTGAATCCTGGGTGGCTTCCCAGTATTGAATTCAGTACTGCAGCTGAAGGAAGGGAAAGTGAAAGTCCTCAGTCGTGTCTGACTCTTTTCGACCCCATACAGTCCATGGAATTCTCCAGGCCAGAATACTGGAGTGGGTAGCCTTTCCCTTCTCCAGGGGATCATCCCAATCCAGGGATCAAACCCAGGTCTCCTGCATTGCAGGTAGATTCTTTACCAGCTGAGCCACAACAGAAGCCCAGCTAAAGATGCCTTCTAATTTTCAACTGATAGGAGAGCCACGGCTGCCACTGCTATTCTTGACAGAGAATTCCCATGATGTTTTCAAATGTAGTCAAAATATTCTTTGTGTTGGTTACGATAAAAAACAGAAAATTTGAACATCTGTCCTGCAATCACTTTGGCCTTCTGTAACAGTTGTGTTAGATGAAATTTTGAATAGTCTGCTGTGTACAATTCTATAACTTCACTCCATTCAGCCACAACATAATCACCACCAACTTGTTTTGAGGCACTCTGCACTGCTATTGAGGCGCTGAGAGAGGCCATCAGAGGGCAGACAGACTGAAACCACAGTCACAGAAAAGTAACCAATCTAACCACATGGACAAAGTTTTTGTCTAACTCAATGAAACTAAGCCATGCCATGTAGGGCCACCCAAGATGGACAGGTCATGGTGGAGAGTTCTGACAAAATGTGGTCCATTGGAGAAGGGAATGGCAATCCACTTCGATATTCTTGCCTTGAGAACCCCATGCACAATATGAAAAGGCAAAAAGATGGGACACTGAAAGATGAACTCCCCAGGTTGGTCGATGCCCAATATGTTACTGGAGATCAGTGGAAAACAATTCCAGAAAGACTGAAGAGATAGAGCCAAAGCAAAAACAGTACCCAGTTGCGGATGTGACTGGTGATAAAAGCAAGGTCTGATGGTGTAAAGAGGAATGTTGCATAGGAACCTGGAATATTAGGTCCATGAATCATGGCAAATTGGAAGTGGCCAAACAGGAGATGGCAAGAGTAAACATTGACATTTTAGGAATCAGTGAACTAAAATGGACTGGAATGGGTGAATATAATGCAGATGACCATTATATCTACTACTGTGGGCAAGAATCAATTAGAAGAAATGTAGTCGCCATCATAGTCAACAAAAGAGTTTGAAATGCAGTACTTGGATACAATCTCAAAAACAACAGAATGATCTCCGTTTGTTTCCAAGGCAAACTATTCAATATCAATGGTAATCCAAGTCTATGCCCCAAACAGTAATGCTGAAGAAGCTGAAGTTAAATGGTTCTATGATGAACTACAAAGTCTTTTACAACTAACACCCAAAAAAGATGTCCTTTGCACTATAGGGGACTGGAATACAAAAGTAGGAAGTTAAGAAACACTTGGAGTAACAGGCAAATTGGGTTTTGGAGTACAGAATGAAGCAGGGCAAAGGCTAATAGAGTTTTGCCAAGAGAACACACTGGTCATAGCAAAAACCCTCTTCCAACAACACAAGAGAAGACTCTACACATGGACATCACCAGATGGTCAACACCAAAGTCAGATTGATTATATTCTTTGTAGCCAAGGATGGAGAAGCTCTATACAGTCAGCAGAACAAGACCAGGAGCTGACTGTGGCTCAGATCATGAACTCCTTATTGTCAAATTCAGATTTAAATTGAAGAAAGTAGCGGGAACCACTAGGCCATTCAGGTATGACCTAAATCAAATCACTTACAATTATACAGTGGAAGTGACAAGTAAATTTAAGGGACTAGATCTGATAGACAGAGTGCCTGATAAACTATGGATGGAGGGTCCTAATGTTGTACAGGAGACAGGGATCAAGACCATCTCCAAGAAAAATAAATGCAAAAAAGCAAAACGGCTGTGTGAGGAAGCCTTACAAATATCTGTGAAAAGAAGAGAAGCAAAAAACAAAGGAGAAAAGGAAAGATATATTCATTTGAGTGCAGAGTTCCACAAAATAGCAAAGAGGGATAAGAAAGCCTTCCTGAGCAATCAGTGCAAAGAGATAGAGGAAAATAATAGAATGGGAAAAACTAGAGATCTCTTCAAAAAAATTAGACATACCAAGGGAATATTTCATGCAAAGATGGGCTCAATAAAGGACAGAAATGGTATGGACCTAACAAGCAGAAGATATTAAGAAGAGGTGGCAAGCATATACAGAAGATCTATACAAAAGATCTTCACAACAGATAATCACGATGGTGTGATCACTCACCTAGAGCCAGACATCCTGGAATGTGAAGTCAAGTGGGCCTTAGGAAGCATCACTATGAACAAAGCTAGTGGAGGTGATGGAATTGCGGTTGAGCTATTTCAAATCCTAAACGATGAACCTGTGAAAGTGCTGCATGCAATATGCCAGCAATTTCGTAAAACTCAACAGTGGCCACAGGACTGGAAAAGGTCAGTTTTCATTTGAATCCCAAAGAAAGGCAATGACAAAGAATACATAAATTACTGCACAATTGCACTCATCTCACACGCTAGTAAAGTAATCCTCAAAATTCTACAAGCCAGGCTTCCACAATACATGAACTGTCAAATTTCAGATGTTCAAGCTGGTTTTAAAAAAGGTAGAGGAATCAGAGATCAAATTGCCAACATCTGCTGGATCATCGAAAAAGCAAGAGAGTTCCAGAAAAACATATATTTCTGCTTTTTTTGACTATGCCAAAGCCTTTGACTCTGTGGATCACAATAAACTGTGGAAAATTCTGAAAGAGATGGGAATACCAGACCACCTGACCTGCCTCTTGAGAAACCTGTATGCAGGTCAGGAAGCAACAGTTAGAACTGGACATGGAACAACAGACTGGTTCCAAATAGGAAAAGGAGTATCTCAAGCCTATTTATTGTCACCCTGGAGTTCAGCTTCAACATCAGTCCTTCCAATGAACACCCAGGACTGATTTCCTTTAGGATGGACTGGTTGGATCTTCTTGCAATCCAAGGGACTCTCAGAGTCTTATCCAACACCACAGTTCAAAAGCATCAGTTCTTTGGCACTCAGCTTTCTTTATAGTCCAATTCTCACATCCATATATGACCACTGGAAAAACCATAGCCTTGACTGGATGGACTTTTGTTGATAAAGTAATGTCTCTGCTTTTCAATATGCTATCTAAGTTGGTCATAACTTTCCTTCCAAGGAGTAAGCATCTTTTAATTTTTTGGCTGCAATCACCCATCTGCAATGATTCTGGATCCCAGAAAAATAAAGTCAGCTTTGTTTCCACTGTTTCCCCATCTATTTGCCATGAAGTGATGGAACTGGATGCTATGATCTTAGTTTTCTGAATGTTGAGCTTTAAGCCAACTTTTTCACTCTCCTCTTTCACTTTCACACATAAAAAAAAAAAGGAAGATGTAACAATCAGGAAACACATTAAAAGTATGATGATTTACATTTATGTAACAGATGATTTACATATATTTAAGAGATTCCAATCATTATTAATTAATAGTTTGTATTGTGAGGCTTATAAAATAAATAATTCTATCTCTTTGCCTAATATATTGATATGCCATTATGGATGTGTTCTTCACACTCTAGCCTGAGAATTCTCATGTATCATCCGAACACTGATATTTATACAAAGCAAAGTTTCAGAGCAACATGTAGCTCTTATTATCCAATGATCTATTACAAAAATGTCTGCTGATAGTCAATTTGTATATATTGTAGGGAATTTAATAAAAATGAAGTCATCCTCAACATTAGGATATTTTGATTGCCTCTCCAAATTAAATTATTAAAATTTTTGAAAGTATAAAACCTGATCACAAGTTGTAAATAAATAAAAGCCTTTAGGCTGTTAGCTTATGTATGCATTGACTGCTTTATTCAGAATTGGTTAAGACATATTAATTCATTTATTGGACATATAGATGTAAAAGAATGAAATTAGAAATTTTCTAACACCATGTACAAAAATAAACTCAAAATGGTTTAAAGCCATAAAAGTAAGATGGGATACTATAAAACTTTAAAAATAAAACTTTGACAGAACATTCTTTGACATAAATCATAACAGTATGTTTTTGATCTAAAAAACAAAGGAAATAAAAACAAAAATAAACAAATCAGGTCTAATTAAATTTAAAAGACTTCACACAGCAAATAAAACTATCAACAAAATAAAAGGACAGCCTACTGAATAGGAGAAGATATTTGCAAATAATATGACCAATAAGTGGTTAATATAAAAAAATATATAAATAGCTCATCAAACTCAACAACAAGAAACAAAACAAACACACATACACATGCACATACTCACACATACACACACAACTTGACTAAAAAACAGACAGAAGACCTGAAGAGACATTTTTACAAGAAAGACATACAGGTGTCCAAAAAGCACATGAAAAGATGCTCAGCATTGTGAATCATCACAAAAATGTAAGTTAAAACCACAATAATACATCACTTCACACCTATAAGAATGACTATCATCAATGTAAAAACAAATAACAAATTTTGGCAAGAATGTGGAGAAAAGGTTATTCTCATACACTCATACACTGTTACACTCATAAACTCATACACATTGGTGGGAATGTAAGTTGGTACAACCACTGTGGAAAGCAGGATGGAAGTTTCAAAGAAACTAAAAGAACCACCACCATGTGACCCAGAAATTCCACTCCTGCGTATGTATCAGAAAAAGATAAAAACACTAATTTGAACAGCTTCATGCACCCAAAAGTTCACAGCAGCATTATTTACAATTGCCAAGATAATGAAGCCACCTAAGTGTTCCTTAACAGATAAATGGATAAAGAAAATTTGAACACACACACACACACACACACACACACAAAGGCATACTGCTCAGCTATAAAACAGTATGAAATTTTGTACTTTTCAATGCCATGGCTGCACAAGGAGGATATTATCCATGTGAAATAAGTCAGATATATGAAGACAAATACTGTACATTATCCCCTACATGTGGAATCTAAAAAGTATAACAAACTAGTGAACATAACAAAACAGAAACAGACTCACAAATACAGAGAAAAAACTAGTGTTTACCACTGGAAAGAGAGAAAGGCAGAGGGGAAAGTTAGAGGCAGGAGATTAAGATTATAAATGACAGTGTGTAAAATAAATAAGTTTATGAGACTATAATGTACCATACAGAGAGCACAGCCTATATTTTATGATAGTTGTAAATTAAGCTTACTCTTTATTTTGTGAATCACTGTTGTACATCTGAAACACAATATTGTACATCAATTACATTTCAATTTTAAAAATAAAAAAAGAAATATTAATTCATTTATTTATAAAGATAAACAGTAGTGTTTCTTATAGGACCGGAAATCAGCAAATCTGGTTAATTAAATTCTGTGACCTTAGACGAGATACTTAATCTTTCTGATTTTGTGTTCATATAAAAACAAAAAGTTTTAGACTTCAGAAACTGAAAAATCTATTTGAAGTCTAAATTTTCATGAATCTGTTCATACAATATCTGTGAGTTCAGATTCAAAGGAGTGAAAAAAACATAAAGGTTTGATTTATGTATTCCACCAATACTGTTTCATGAGGATCATACATAACTGATTTTTATGTTTTAATCTCAAAAACTGATTTTAGTTTTAATATCAAAAACCAGCAAACTTCAATGTACTTATCTTTTATAGCAAAAATACACATAGGAAGGTACTAAAACAGCAATAGAATGGAAAAGTAATGAAAATTGTATGATTTTTGTGGGTTTTATTTTATATAAAATAAACTTATTTGTTAAATTATTTATGTGCAATAAACAGAGCAATAAATACCAAAAAATATGTTGACATTCTGAGGTGTAATTTAATTAATACATTTACATCAGACCAGTTAATACATAGATTATTTAAATATTATTGTGTTCAAAATGTCCATGTACATTTTGTTGTTGTTATTAAATGTATACACCATCTTGTATTCCAGGAGCTCTTCATTTAAGATGTCCTGCTTGTTAAGACATTTTAGGAACCATGGGGATAATATAAATGAAATCTGGAATGAGCAGATAAAAATTACGCATTGCTGGAACTCAGTAAACACAAGAACCTAAAACGAGCAGCCATCTTGCTTTACCTTATTATTTCTGAGAAGGAATATGAGCCCTAAGATAACAACTGGCCATATTTTCAAGATAAATTATAAATCTGTATTTAACATGCAATAATCTAATTTTAAAAGTAGATTAATAATTAAGTCATAATAAGAACCAGAAATCCAAATCCATTTTGAGTCAAATAAAATGCACCTATGAAAACTCTTATTATGCCAAAATTAATGTAAATTTCAACCTTAATCAAGCTAACAAAATAACTAGCCAGTGAACTTTTTCTGAGATGGTTGGTGACTGAGCTCAAGTCTGAATGTAAAATCTACAATTTAGACAAAGTAGGATTTCCATACCATATTCATAGGAATTTTGGACATCTTTCAGATTTTTGTGAAGAAAGGTCCAATTGGCACAATTCAGAAAACTTAGTTGGAGTTCAGTATAGTGTTTGAATAAGAGAGAGAGTCAAGATAAAGAGTTTTCTATCCCAGAAGAACCATCACAATGACACAGCTGGAGAGTGTAGAAGCATGGAATGGCACAAAAATATTTGCTAAAAAGAGATAGCCTAACATAAAAAAAAATGATTAGTAAAAAGAAAAATAAGGTGACATATAAGATTCTACAATTTCTTCTGTTTACACAAATCACTTTCTCCCTCACAACTTGTTATTCTAATGCTAATAAATACTCCAAATTCTTCTTACTGTAACAATAGCACACCCTCAGTTCAGGATTTTTCCATTCTGCTTGAAGTATTTCAACAATATTGACATTATTATTTTAAAATTAGATGTTCTGAGTTGATAGATGATATGTTCTGACCTTTGTGATCTGCCAGTATATATACAAAGGTCATGCCAGCCAGGGTCTAAGATAAAAGAAGCAATACACTCTACAGTGTGAAAAGTAATGTCAGAGCACTGACACTGCACAGAAAACAGGTCCAAGGAGACTCCACAAGACAATGGGAAGCTAGATATCTGTTCTCAATGAACATGAGAGCTGGTGATGTTCAGAGTGGCTGAAGGGTCAAAAATCGATCAGCAGGTTGACAGAGGCGCAAGAGGGGTCCAGTGTCATAGGCACCGTTGGGGATGAAAGAACAGGTATTGCTTCTCAGGAGGGAAGTGGTTTCATTCAATCTGGCTGCATCAAAGAAATGCTGTGTTTTTCTATTTGAAAATAAATATACTTTGTGGGGATTTGTTCATTCCTTTGTTCTTGGGACACTTTCTTTTAACAAATGGGCCATTTTTCTATCCAAATTTCTAATCAATTCTATTTTGAACGTATAAAGAAGTCATTCAATGCTAGTAGATATTAGGTATTGAACTAGTTTCTTTAAAAAATGAGGCTGGAAGAAGAAAGTTCTGAAATTGAAAGTGGCTCAGGCCTGTCTGACTCTTTGAGACCCCATGCGCTGTAGCCCATCAGGCTCCTCTGTCCATGAAATTCTCGAGGCAAGGATACTGTAGTGGGTAGCCATTTCCTTATCTAGGTGATCTTCCCAACCCAGGGATCGAACCCAAATTTTCAGCATTGCAGGCAGATTCTTTACAATCTGAGCCAGCAGGGAAGCCCTTACTCAATGCTGATAGATATCATGTACTTAACTAGTTTCCTCAAAAATGAAGCTGGAATATGAGGAACATTTCAAATATGCATGCAAATAAGTAAAATAATATATATTTACCCTAATAAACCACACTAACAAACATTCAGCTTTAAAACAATAGATATTCAGTGAAAAACCTGCTAGATATCCATAAAGGGAACTACCTTATAAGACAGGAAGGAAAGTCTATACACCCTCACTGAGACATGTATGGGTTTCTTTCTCTTTACTGTTTTAACAAAGTCTATCTGCTGCTGATATTTCTCCTTTAAAAACCTGGTTTCTTGGACTCCTCTAGAGTTTTTTTTTTTTTTTCCTTTCCTTCTCAACATAAAGTCTCTCTGTATTGTTAAAATTTATTCATTTCACTTCCTCCTTTTTTTCAACCCATAAACTTGATGCCTTGTCCTTTAAAAACCATTAAACCAAAGGATAAAATTAATCCCTGCACCTTGTATTGGGCTTCCCTGCTGGCTCAGTGGTAAAGAATCCACCTGCAATGCAGGAGAGATCCAGGTTCCATCCCTGGGTGGGGATAATCCCTTCAAGAAGGACATGGGAATCCACTCCAGTATTCTTGCCTGGGAAATCCCATGGACAGAGGATCCTGGTGGGCTATCGTCTATGGGTTCACAAAAGAGCTGGGCAGAATTTAGCAAGTAAACCACCACCTTATATCATTTCTGTGCTATGCTGTGTTTAGTCACTCAGTCACGTCTGACTCTTTGCGGCCCCATGGACTACAGCCCACCAGGATGCTCTGTTCGTGGGGATTCTCCAGGCAGGAATACTGGGGTGGGTTGCCATGCCCTCCTCGAGGGGATCTTCCCAACCCAGGGATAGAACCCAGGTCTCCACATTGCAGGTGGATTCTTTACCATCTGAGACAACAGGGAAGCCTGTATCATCCCTACTTATTATCAAATTCATTTTCCCACAGTAAAGTAATCTTCTGAAAAGAATAGTCTATACCAGGGGTAAACACACTTTTTAGTACAAAGTGCTTCCCTGGTAGCTCAGCTGGTAAAAATTGCTATTAATGAACTTGCAATTAATGAACACTTGCAATTAAAGAACATTATTCCAATAGTGCAGTTCTAAAATCTTGTAATTATTTTAAATTCTCCTCTTTCTCAAATCCCCTGTATCAGAAAATTTTGTTGAATTTGCCTTCACAATGTGTGAACAATTTGACTGCTTTTCATCATCTCCTGTACTATTGTTCCAGTACTATTATAACCATCTTTTATCTAGATTTCTTAAAGGTCTGCTTACTACTACACTTGCCGTCTACAGGCTATCACCAAAATAGTAGCCAAGATGTTCTTTCTAAATATAAATTAGATTTTTTCATTTAGCTCAAAACCGATAAAGACTTCTCATTTCCTCAGAGTAAAATCCAAGGACCTTGTAATGATTTATAAGGACCTGACTTATTTCCCACTTCTCCTTGAATCAGTCTCTTTGACTTTATCTCTCTCTACTTCCCTCCTCCCTATCCAGCTCCATTCACCTCAGTGATGCCCTTCCAACACATGCTTTGAGAACTTCAGTTGAAAATAGTCCCTCTTTCTAGAAGGTTCTTCCTCCAAATATCCTTAACATTCCAGATCACCTTAACCAAGTTTTACTTTTCTTCCATTTTCATAGTTCTTTAAATTGAATTGTATTCTTCACGTAGCATTAATTTTTCAACCCACTGCAATTTGAATTATATCCTAAGGTCTCCTTGAAAATAGAAACCCTAGGGTCACTTTTAAGCTGCTATCATTCAGATCTCAATTTAAATGTCACTTACACAGAAAAGCCTGTCTTAACTTTCAAATATAAATTAGGTAACTCCTGATTCTCTTCCCAGTCTTCTTTTTCTAATAAGGATTCATCATGATTTAGATTAATGATTTTTCTTTTATGATTTTCTTCCCCACTGGACTGTAATCTCCATGATGCAAAGGAAGGTGTCTGTTCTTTTGTTTTTTTTAACTCCGTGTTGGCAGTGAGTAGCATAAATTATCAGTAGATCTCCAGTGTATATTTGCAAAGAAAGTGAAAGTGAAAGTCGCTCAGCTGTATCCTTGCGACCCCATGGACTGTACCCCGCCAGGCTTCTCTGTCCGTGGAATTATCCAGGCAAGAATATTGGAGTGGGTAGCAGTTCCCTTAGCCAGGGGATCTTCCCAACCCAAGGATCGATCCCAGGTCTCTTGCATTCCAGGTGGATTCCTTACCAGCTGAGCTATTTATCAAAGAAGTGAATGTCAAATACCAAGGATCTTCTTCGGTCTTAATTTTCTGCTTCATTTGACACCTTTCGTCACTCTTTTCTGAGACTCTTAACTTCCCTGCTAGTAACACATTATAAACGTTTTCTAACTAACCCTTCTTTGGACATGTGCTATATTTAGGCCCACTAAATATATTTTACAGAATGCCATCCAAAGTCAAATCACTTTTTATTCTACCATCTCGTTTCCCGAGTTGATCTCAACCAATCCATGTCATAATTTAGTAACTATGTGCTTGTGTGTGCTGCGCTAAGTCGCCTCAGTCGTGTCCAACTTTGTGTGACCCTATGGACCGCAGCCCCTCCTCCGTCCATGGGATTCTTCAGGCAAGAACACTGGAGTGTGCTGCCATGCCCGCCTCCAGGAGATCTTTCCAACGTAGGGATCGAACCGGTATCTCTTATGTCTCTTGCACTGGCAGGTGAGTTCTTTACCACCAGTGCTACCTGAAAGTGAAAGTGAAAGCTGCTCAGTTGTGTCGGACTCTTTGCAACCTCATGGACTATACAGTCCATGGAATCCTCCAGGCCAGAATACTGGAGTGGGTAGCCATTCCCTTCTGCAGGGGATCTTCCCAACCTAGGGATCGAACTCAGGTCTCCCACATTGCAGGCAGATTCTTTACAAGCTGAGCTACCTGGGAAGCCCTCAAATTTATATCTTCCTCCTTGGTCACCTCCGTAGTTATGGAAGCAGCTCCCTAAGTCTGGAATGCCAAACTTAATCTATGAAAATCCAAATTTTCCCCTTTAGACTTGTTTTTGTTTCATACTTTATATTGTCAGCACTATCACCCACTCAGTTTCTTATCAAAAAAAAGAAAAAAAAAACTTTCACTGTTGTTTGTCTCTAATAGCCTCACATTTATTTAGAAATGTTGTGCCTCTATGCCCTAAATATTATTTGGTCCTTTCATTACTTATGATAAATGTTCTACTTCAGAATATCATCTCCTCTTACTTGCACTACCGTGATGTTCTCCTGTTTAGTCTTCCTACCTGCAATCTTTTCTGGAACACAGTCTGATATAAGTGTTTCTACTTTAACACTCAAAGGAAATGGTTAAAAAATCTACTCAGCATCTTTAACTGTGAGTAACGTATATTTTGTACAATGTCTCTGAGCCTCAGTGCTTTCAGCAATATGACTGGATAAAACATCACCTGCTTCATGGATTTATAGTTAAGATTACATGGTAAAAGTTATATGAAGTACTCTACACAAAACAGTAATTGATTATTACCTGCTAAGTGAATCAATTGAGGACAGTGTTCCCATTTATTGACTACTTTCTGAAGAAGCAGGAAACAATGAACAGAGAAAAAGTGGTATTTTGAAAACTAATCATTAAGCGAAATTCAGAAAAGCCATGTCATGCCCCAGGCAAATCCAATTTTAAATGAGTGTAGTGGTAATAACATTAAATTCGATGTCAGAAGACTAGATTTCTATCAAGTCAGTTATTTACTGTTTCACACTTTGTAATACTAAGTACTTTGTTTAGTCATTGTTTAGTCACTAAGTTTTGTCTGACTCTGTGACCCCATGGACTATAGCCACCAGGCTCCTCTCTCTATGGGATTTCTTAGACAAGGATACTGGAATGGATTGCCATTTCCTTCTTCAAGGATAAATTAAACATTGCTTTGATAAAATTTTATTATCCATAAAATTTTTCTGATGATCTCCTGGGATAGTGGAAAATGTGGCTAGTGATGATGAACATATTATCTATCATCAATAGATAAGAACCTAATTTTTATGGTCAAACCACCCTGGCGTTAAATACTGTTTTCTTTTTTATCTGTTATTTTGATTGGTTACATGACCTCCTCGCAATTTCATTTCCTTCATTTGCTACCTAAAATTATGGCAAAATTTTAAGTGAGAAAACTAATGTAAGCAGCCTCTGAAATAGTATTGTATCAAACTGTAACTGTTACCAATTTTTATCAGCCATCTGGGTTTTCAAATCTTGTGTGAGAGATGAACTTATTATCATAAAATATATTTGGTTTAAATTAAAAAAAAAATTGTAAACAACAAATGGAATACCCACATATTATCACTTCACTCTAAAGACAATTTTTTTTCACACATTAGACTTCAGTCTTTTAGTAATTTAATAGTTCTTAGTGCACATACCATTAAGCCACCAAATGAAAAGCCAACATACCCACTAAAGTTATATGATATATGTTAATGTTAAAGATATATGAACTTCATGATCCAAAGATATGGTTTACATTTAGTTTGAAGGTAGATTGAAGATAAAAATTAAGGATATACTTTTCACAGATGTAGTTGTAATATTGAGGGAGGGGTTTATTAAGTGAATTCTAGAAAGTCAAAAACAGAAGTTAAGAAATATTTTGGAGAAGGAAATGGTAACCCACTCCAGTATGGTTGCCTGGGAAATCCATGGACAGAGGAAACTGACGAACTAGTCTATAGGGTTACAAGAGTCAGACAGGACTTGGCCACTAACCCACCACCACCAAGAAACATTTAAGGGATGAATCAGGACACTCTCCTCATTCAGATCTGTCCTGTTCTTAGCCTTCCCATTACTGGTGGATGGTTTCTCATGTTCCTCACAAAGCCTCTGAATTTCACCTCATCAGTTTTTTCTGACATCGTCTTCCCCATGTTTATCACTTGCTTCTGGAGGGAAAAATAATTTAGTCATTTGACCAATTATTTATATTGAAATAAATTTTTTCAAAATCAATCTTACTTTTAAGATGTTAAGGTGATTTATGTTTACTACATTTCAGGAAATTTCTTTATGTTGTTTTAGATTCTCTGTGCTAAACTGCTTCAGTTATGTCCAACTCTATGCAAGGCTATGGACTGCAGCCTGCCAGGCTCCTCTGTCCATGGAGATTCTCTCGGCAAGAATACTGAAGTGGGTTGCCATGCCCTCTTCTGGGTATCTTCCTGATCCAGGGATCCTACCAATGTCCCTTATGTCTCCTGCATTGGCAGGTGGGTTCTTTACCACTAGCACCACCTGGGAAGACCTCTTGTATTGCAACAAACAGATCTCCAAAGTTATTTCCTTATTTTTTCTGCAGATATTTTAACATTTATTGTATGCATCCTAATACTCAGACCTAAGTCTAATTCAGTTAAGTTGCTCAGTCGTGTCTGACTCTTTGCAACCCCATGGACTGCAGTACGCCAGGCTTCCCTGTCCAACATCAACTCCCGGAGCTTGCTCAAACTCATGTCCATCGAGTTGGTGAGGCCATTAAACCATCTTATCTTCTGTCGTTCCCTTCTGCTCACTTCAATCTTTCCCAGCATCAGGATCTTTTCTAAAGAGCCAGTTCTTCTATCATGAGGCCAAACTATTGGAGTTTCAGCTAAAGTATCAGTCTTTTCAATGAATGCTGCTGCTGCTGCTAAGTTGCTTCAGTCCTGTCTGGCTCTGTGTGAGTGACCCCATATACAGCAGCCCACCAGGCTCCACCGTCCCTGGGATTCTCCAGGCAAGAACACTGGAGTGGGTTGCCATTTCCTTCTCCAATGCATGAAAGTGAAAAGTGAAAATGAAGTCGCTCAGTCATGTCCAACTCTTAGCGACAGGACTAATTTCCTTTAGGATTGACTGGTTTGATGTCTTTGCAGTCCAAAGGACTCTCTCAAGAGTCTTCTCCAACACCACAGTTCAAAAGCATCAATTCTTTGGTACTCAGCCTTCTTTACAGTCCAGCTCTCACATCCATACATGACTAGTGGAAAAACCATAGCTTTGACTAGATGGACCTTTGTTGGTAATGTCTCTGCTTTTTAATATGCTGTCTAGGTTGGTCATAGCTTTTTTTTAAAGAAGCAAGTCTCTTTTAATTTCATGGCTGAACATTCTTTGGTATAACCTTTTTTTGAGATTGGAATGAAGACTGATCTTTTCCAGTCCTGTGGCCACTGCTGAGTTTCCCAAATTTGCTGACATATTGAGTGCAGCACTTTCAGAGCATCATCTTTTATGATTTGAAATAGCTCAACTGGAAATTCCATCACCTCCAATAGCTTTGTTTGTAATGATGCTTCCTAAGTCCCACTTGACTTTGCATTCCAGGATGTTTGGCTCTAGATGAGTGATCACACCATCATGGTTATCTGGGTCATGAAAATCTTTTTTTTTTTGTACAGTTCTCATAGTCAACAACAATCCAAAATGCAGTACTTGGGTGCCGTCTCAAAATGATAGAATGATCTAGGTTTGTTTCCAAGGCAAACCGTTCAATATCACAGTAATCCAAGTCTATGCTCCAAACAGTAATAACGAAGAAGCTGAATTTGAACTGTTCTATGGAGACCTACAAGACCTTCTAGTACTAACACCCAAAAAAGATATCCTTTTCATCAAAGGGGACTGGAATGCAAATGTAGGAACTCAAGAGATACTGCAGTAACAGGCAAATTTGGCCGTAGAGTACGAAATGAAGCATAGCAAAGGCTAACAGTTTTGCCAAGAGAACCTACTGGTCATAACAGACATCCTATTCCAACAACACAAGACACAATTCTACACATAGACATTACCAGATGGTCAACGCCAAAATCAGAATGATTATATTCTTTGCAGCCAGTGATGGAGAAGCTCTATGCAGTTAGCAAAAACAAGACTGGGAGCTGACTGTGGCTTGGATCAAGAACTCCTTATTTCCAAAATCAAACTGAAATTGAAGAAAGTAGGGGGAACCACTAGACCATTCAGGTATGACCTAAATCAAATCCCTTACAATTATAAGTCTAATATCCCAATGTTAAATAAAAAGTGATAGATTTCTTGTCTTATATATGTGTGTGTGTGTATATATATATATATTTTTCTCATTCTAAAAAAAAATATTTATTTGTCTAGACAACTTGCAGAGTTATGTACTTCTGTTTTGAAGAGCAAGAAATCATAACACTACATTTATTTCTGAGGAATACTATGTAATGATTTGATAGTTATCACTAGCTGACCTTTAGCAAATATTTATATTGGAAGTTGCTTTAAAGTTTTGTTTCACACAAGTAATAGAATTTATTTTGAGACTTCCTTTTGGCTCAGATGGTAAAGAGTCCATCTGCAGTGCAGGCAACTTGGATTCAATCCCTGGGTCCGGAAGATCCCCTGAGGGCACGGCAATCCACTCCAGTATTCTTTTTTTTTTTTTTTTTTCACTCCAGTATTCTTCCCTGGAGAATCCCATGGACAGAGAAGCCTGGTGGGCTACAGTCCATGAGGTCACGTAGAGTTGGACCCGACTGAGCAATGAACACACATACACACACACACAGAGGCATTGAATGTATTTTGGCAAAAATACTGGAATAACGATCAGAAAAACCTAGGTTGTGGGAAAATGGTAAAACCATGAATAAATTTCAAAATTCAAGATATGTTTCTTCAGTTAAGTTATAAAATGTTAACTTTAAGTTGTCTTTTAAGTTCAAAATTTTAATATACTTGTTTCCTTTCCACAACCTTGGTAATGAAATATCATGATATTCACATAACAGTTAACTTTAGAGTTCTGAATGCCAAAGATATTATTTCAGGTATTAATTAGATTTGTTTTATACCAAATTTGGAACTTGAAATTCAGAGTTAAAATTGTGATGTAAACTCTTTTAAAAGAAAGAGAAATAAAAGTAGTTCTTTTCAGAATAAATCTTCCAAAGTAATTCAGAAGAGTTAATTTTGGCCATAATAATTTTTTGCAGCCACAGGATATGATAGGCTTTGGAGTGTGAAGGTAACCCATTTAAAACTGTATATTTAAACATTTTAATAGCTTCAATAATGACTATCACTTTTTCTGTGGAAGTGATAAATAATATGTCTTAAATTTTATACCTATCTGTTCCATTTATCAACTTTAATGAAACAAATGACACAGACAAACTATCCAGAGCAATAATTTAATGTATTACATCGAAAACAAAGAGTGATATTGGAAAGCATAATTTTAACAGAGTGAGATCTATGAAGCACAATGTGCAGTTATTCCTTTTTTGCTCCTTTTCCCTCTTTTTCTCTCCAACACACCCCACTGGAAATTATACATAAATGGTTGGGTTTTTTGTTTGTTTATGTTATGATATTGAAAGTTATAACTAAAGCAGCTATCTGACAGAGCAACTCTAAATGCAGGGTGATTTAGGAATGTGCATCATATTTGCAGGTACAAATCACTTTTGCAGTATTACCCCAAACCTTAGTCACCAATTGGCTTGTCCAGGGTAGGATATATTAAGTCACATCAGTGGCTAACTTCCCAGGGATTTTTGAAGTTGGAAGAGTGAGAGACTCTCTTTGGTTCCTGGACTGAAAGAAAAATGCTTAGGAGCTCCCTGCAGCCCAGTGTTCAATAACATAGACCAGAAGAGCAAAGAAAATTTGAATAGTAAGTTACTATATAAAGTTTTTACTTATTAATAACATGGAACAGGGCCAGGCAAAAATAAAGCATACTAGATCTGGCCAATAGCACTCACTGTGACCCTCAGAAAATAAGTCTTTGAACAGCATGACACAAAAATACATCCAAGAGGACACAGAATAAGTTTTTCTGAGCACGCCAAGCTTGAAACAGTAGTCTGAGTTTCAGACTTCTCCATATAGTTGAGGAATTAAGTGTACTGGACCTAAAGGAAGCTCAAAATTCAAACTATGAAAAGATAAAATGAAACATATTAAAAATTTTAAGTTTACTTGTGCAAGAATCAGTTTGAACTGGGATAGTGCCAAGCGGTAACTGGTTAGGGGCACTCTACCCACAGGAGCTAGGGGAAAGATTATTACCGAACAAAGGCAGACTGGAAGCAAGGTAAAGGATTATGGATTGGCTATAACTTAAAGCCTCCTTGACTGCTGGTGATTTGTTGTCCTTTAATTTTAATTTCATAATCTTGAGATATTTACTGGCTTAGATTTTGGTTTACTTACTTACATAGGCTCCCAGAACATTAGAGACACCTCTAATGGCTTCCTTATTTAATTGACTTAATAGAGTTTGTATATCTTCATATCTTAATTGTTTGCAAGTACGTTGTAAGTCGGGGGCTTCCCTGGTAGCTCAGTGATAAAGAATTTGCCTGCCAAGCAGGAGATATGGGTTTGATCCCTGGGTGGGGAAGAGCCCCCTGAGAAGCAAATGGCAACCCATTCCAGTATTCTTCCCTGGGAAATACCATGGACAGAGGAGCCTGGTGGGCTACAGTCCATGGTTCACTAAAGTCCAACAGGACTTAGTGAATAAACAACAATGTTCTAAGTTGGCTAGAGGTTCTGTCTTTGCTTTGTGACAAATAGCACAGGAGAAATGAGTGTAAAACCCTGAATTCTGTGCTCCTGGGATCAGCCAGGGTTAAGAAATCCCCCCCACCTTTTTCTTTTCTGATTCAGGAAATGGCTTACTAAGAAGAACCACTCTCTTGTGATAAAAAAAAAAAAAAAAAAAAGAAGAACCACTCTTCCTACACGAGTCTCCATAATACTCATGAATATCCCCCTCATTTGCATATTATAAGGCTGGGCACAGATTGTCCAAATACCGATTATTTGTTTCATAAAAGATTAACTGAATTGCTGGCCCCCACTACTCAACAGTAAAAAAGTGCTTGTTAACTAATTTGACTAAATTTAGTTAAGCCTTTTTCCATTCTCCAGGTCTTGAATTTTAACTGACACTCAGCATACAATCACTCTTTAATGGCCTCTTCTGATAACCTGATGAACTCAAAGGAAAACAGTCCATGGTGAACTATCCTCCCCCCATACTCTATGCCCATCTTTCTAGCTGTATTTGATCTTCTCTATAATAAACAATTGCTTTCTGCCTGCCCTTTTCGATTGTTGTCTAGATCCTTATTGCAACAGTCTCTTTTCCTATCGCAACAGACCTTTTAGAAAGTCTCTCTTTACTAAGTTCACTGTGATTTAATTGAATGACATCTACATTTTTAATCATTGAATTTTCTTAATATATACAGTTTTCTTGAGAAAAGATTTTCTCCATCTATAACATAAGGGACATAATTATCTGAGGTCTAACAAGGAACACTGCTGTTTAAATACAAATTGACAGAGTTACAGTTGCTTACTTTCTCTATTAGTTTGTCTCTAGAACATTTTTCTTTAACTTTAAAAGAAAAATCTTTAAAAAATGGAGTATTCTAAAGCCCTGTGAAGCACTCATCAATGCATTTTCTGTAAGGTTAAATTTCCTTACCTTGAAAATACCTATTAATTATGCTATAAAATTATATGTATGAGTACCTAATCTGGAAGGATGAATGCCCTAGAGAATATATTAATGTCCCACTTTCAATAATCATTTTCTTCCAAATCAAGTTTAAAATTGTCCTTTCCTTCAAGGCCATGCCATTGTTCCACAAGAGGTTATATTATCTGAAAGTTCCTCCTGCTCTTTCTCCTACATTGACACCATTAATTTCTACATGCTATATAAATGGCTGTGTGGCAGAGCAGAAAGAGCTTCTGATACGGAGTCATGTAAGCTTAGGTTCAGCGGCAGGCTCTCCCATACATTTTCAGTTTGAACTCAGGCAGATAATATAGCCTGTCTATTCATAACATGGGGATGATGAATTTATCTTGCAAGAAAGATCCCTTAGAAGATTAACTAAGATAAAGATGCAGGTCTTTGCAAAAAGCAATTCATCCTTAATAAACAAGGATCCCTATTTCTTTTCTTGCATGAGCTGCCAACAACTTTAGAAAATCACTTAGGAAGTGCTTGGTTCATGAATTCTGGATAGAAAGTCACAGATGCTGTTACAATGTAGAATAATGAATAAAACTGCTACTGCTCTCTGTGGAAGGGCATTTAACGAATTCTCCATTTTTCTCCAAGAGAGGACATAGATAGAATTATTAACATATATTAGGAAAATATTTCAAATCACTTTCTGTATAATCCTTCCTACCATGGTCATTTCATCCCTATGCATTCTTTAAAAATATGTGCTGTAATGAATTCATCTAATTTTCCACTGTTTACACCATGCCCATTTCTCCTATTTATTGAGGTAAGCAAATTTAATACTTCTCTGAAAAAATAAAAAAATAAAAGCAGTGGGTATTATAATTAACTAGGCAACAAATTTTTCAAGTATTACAAGCTATCTGTATTGCTCCCCTATTCTACCTTAATTTAGAGTTCTTTGTTTTGTTTCTGCTCTTTCAGATAATGTGTGTTTACAGGAATTAGAAGTACATGGCCATTAAATCATATGGGATAGTAACAGATATGTGTTAGGCATTTAAAACAAATCATGAAATGTGAAGTGACTTCATTCAGCATCTATCTTATACCATATTTCATTATTTTTCCTTTTTTAACTAAAATTTACAAATGAAACTTATATTTTAGTTGTACAACATGCTAATTAGATATTTCACTATACATAAACATAATGAAATGATTAGTAGTCAAACTAATCACCATATCCATCTCCTCACATAAGTACCATTTTTGCATGTGAAGTTAGAACGTCTGAAATTTACCCTCTTAGCAAACTTCCAGTACTAGGTATAGTATTATTAACTGTAGTTATCATGCTTTTTGTGTTAGATCTTTAGAATTATTTATCCTGCTGCTGCTACTGCTAAGTCGCTTCAGTCATGTCGGACTCTGTGTGGCCGGCAGCGCACCAGGCTCCTCTGTCCCTGGGATTCTTCAGGCAAGAACACTGCAGTGGGTTGCCATTTCCTTCTCCAATGCATACATGCATGCTAAATCGCTTCAGTCGTGTCCGACTCTGTGTGACCCCATGGACAGCAGCCCACCAGGCTCCTCTGTCCACGGGATTCTCTAGGCAAGAATACTTGAGTGGGTTGCCATTTCCTGATAATCCTACATAATGGTAATTTTGTATCCTTTAATCAGTCTTTGCTTCTGGTAACTAACCTCCATTCTCCTGACTCTATGCATTTGACTTTTTTTAGAGTCTGCATGTAAGTGATATCATGTAGTATTTTTCTTTCTGGTTTATCTTACTCAGCATAATGTTCTCCACTTTCATTAGATTGCTGCAGATAGCAGAATCTCCCTTTTTAAGGCTGAATAACATTCTACCGTGTGTGTGTATGTGTGCATACAACAATCTCTTTAACCATTCATCCATCCACGGCCACAGGTTGTTTCCATATATTGGACATTTTGAATAAGCTGCAGTGAACACGTTGTTCATGCAGAGTGTAGCTATCTCTCTGAGGTATGGTTTCATTCCCTTTGGATATACCCTCAGTAGTAAAATTGCTGGACCATATGGTAGTTCTAGTTCTAACTTTTTGAGAGACTTCCCTATTACTTTCTGTAATGGCTATGCCAATTTACATTCCAATTAGAAGTGTCCAAGGGTTTCTTTTGTCCACATTCCCACTAATACTCTTACCGAACAGGTTGAGCAGCTCGCCACTTGAAAGCCCATATTGGAGAAATAACTGTTGGTAGGAAAGGGAAATTGCTTTATTTAGGAGGCTGATAACCTGGGCCCAGTGTGGACTCCTCTCCAAACCTGTGGACTGCTGACCAGGGCGCAAAGACGCCCGTGCTTTCTTGTAGGAGTTACATGTGTTTAGGTCTTACATTCAAACCTTTAATCCATTTTGAATTGGTCTTCCTATACTGTGTGAAAGAAATATCTATTTTTTTTTCATACGCTGTCCAGTTTTTCCAACACCATTCATTGAAGAGACTATTTTTCTCCATTGAATGTCCAAATTTATATGAATGTAGAACCTGGAATTGATTTATGGAGTTTTGAATAAATGTCAAATACCATTGTTTTCTTTATGTAACATAATTGAAATTTATTAGGTTTCCTCAGTATTCTACCATATTATTGTTGCCAAAAATCAATCGCCCACCTGTATGTTTCTCTGATTCTAAAGCATTCTTTGTTATTGATTTATTTTTCTATCATACTACCTTTAAAATGTTATTTTAATTAGCATGTCTTTATACTAAATATTTATATTTAAGATAGTAAAATAATACCCCTCTTGTTATTTGCCTTCAAGATTGTCTTGGCTATTCTTTGCTTTTTGAATCATCATAGAAATTTCAGAATAAGTCTGTCAATATCTGAAGAGGAATTTAGAAACTAATCAATTTTTTTATTTTATGATCATTAGCTTACCTAATCATAATTCATTTGTTAGTAATTAAACAGTAACTTTGTAATTTATTCTTACAGCTTTTGTAGGTAGCATTATTAATTCTATTTGCATATGGTGAAAATAATGTTGAGACGTTAGGAAGCTTTCACAAGTGAACATAACTAATGAGTCTTTTAAATTCATGGTTTGCTGAGATCTACATCAAGTGATTCTGATTTTAAAGTCTGGAATAGGATCCAAGAATCTATATTTTTCAGAAAATTGTTCAAGTGATTTAGATTAATGGTTTGATTTGGAAAACAGAGATATGCTTGATGGTATTATTTTTCAAAAACTAGATTTAGCTAATTAGAAAGAAACTTATTAAAATAGTGAAGTCAATTAAAACAACAGAAAATGGTGAAAAGGTACTTATGACAGAATAAGAAGCTGTACATGATGTAAGGGTTTAATAGAATATGATGTTTACTTGTATTAGAATTCAATTAATAAAGCAAGAGCACTATGGTTATAATGAAATAAGGAATTATTCTTTATAATTTTTCTTTAAATTTTTCTTTAAAATTTTTCTGTAATTATTTATATATATTATATATATAATATATAAATATATATAATATATATAAATATACACATTTAAACATTTATTTATATATAAATGCGTATATTTGTATATATTATTGTATATATTTATATATAATTATTTATAATTTTTATAATTATTCTTTACAACTTTGGAGGAGCAATGAAATGAAAAATCTGAAAAAGGGACTAGAAAGATTAAAGAAAGCTCAGTAGCTGCTCTGAGTGTAGGTTTCCAGGAAAATCTAGAGGCTAGATTCATCCAACTTCTAGTGAAGGAGCATGATAGAATCATGGTATACAAGACTATGGCAGGATGTTGTCTCTTTTGGCAACTGCCATCCTCAGTTTAAAAAGATCCAGCACCTTGATTCATAAAAAGTCTCTGTCTAGTTATGCTTATAAATATTTTTGAATAAATATTGAAAAAGGTTGCCAAAATATAGACAAAAAAATAGAGATACAGTTACTCCTGGTGAAATAAGTCAGTACTCTATCTGTTGAAGCACTGTTAAGTCAAAAATTTCCCAAGATAATAGTTTACAGCTTCTCCTGCCTTTTCTGTACAAAGAATTCAATCTGCTTACAACTTCAGTCTTGATTAATACAGTAGGTTTCTGTTACCTTTCTAAAGAATGGTTATTTTTCTAAAGATGATTATTATTTTTAGCACACTCTATTGTTTTAATTATCTCTGTTTTAATTTTATTGATTCTGGCTTTGTGTTCTTTTTTGTGGCTAGGGCCTTCTGAGTTTGAGGGTGGAGGAGTCTATCCTTGAGCCAAGAGTAACTGCTATATCAGTGAGCGAATAGAGAGAAGAGCTCTTAGTGATGCAAGAAAGAACAAGAATTGGGCCCCATGAGCCCATCTGTATCAGCTTCTTATTTCCTTTAATCAGCAGGAGGCTTTGTAGCAAAATGGTTGCTGCTTTATCTCTTAAATATTGCATATTTTCACTTTTGTCTAACTCTTTTCAGGAATAAGACTCCTGGAAACATAAATCCAAATAACCTTATTTATAACAGAATAGTCCAGCACACATGGTTATATAAAAGGCAGTTTGAATGATAATGCTCCTAGGTTAAGAAGGCAGAATTTTAAAGACTAAGAATACTGAATTAAATGACACAGATCACAATGGGATATGGGTTGATAGTAAATCTAAAGAATTTTTCTTTCTAATTCTCTATTTCAAATCTCACATTCTGGTTAATATCTATTTAGGATATTTAGTAAGACTAGAAATAATTACAAAAGCAGAAAATAATAAATATATTTCACCTTTCTCTCATCTATATTGTCTTACATTGGAATGACAAAGTTTATTTCCATGATTTGTTGGTGTTATATAAATAAAAAATGTTTTCTTATTACCTTCCTATCTCTTAAACACTATTTCTCTCCTGATACACAATTAAGCAATTCTCTGACTTTTACCATGAAGCATGAGTTAATTTCTACTTTTTCTGATATTCTCATTTATTTTCTTCACTCTATTACTCTGAATATAGTTAATTTTGTATCTCCCCAGTGCATCTATGCTTTTCATGCATTTATTAAAAAAGTTTTCTTTAACATCTGTGATTTTTAATTTTAAGAGTATAAATTGTCTTTCACACATTGTCTTTTATACTTCTTTCTCACTGAATTAAGCTTTTGGATATCTATTTTATACATACAAATTTTAATTAGAGTGCTAATTATATTTTTCAGCAACTGACTGCTTTTACAATATACATTTCCATTCATTTTTACTTATTCAACTGTTTGTTCTAACTTGCCTCAAGGACATTTTTTTTTTTCATGTTTTAATCATTTTTCCTAAGACTATATAATCCAACAAAGGCATGGCAGTTCAAATGTATGAGCAGTTATAGAAATCAGTCAATGAAAACTGGGACTGAAAAGAGACCTAAGTTTAAAAAGAAATATTTAAAATCAGATATTTGGCTCATACTAGGAATTAGAATCAATCTATATTTCTTGAATATATTTAAAATATTTAGATCATAGGAATTAGGATATAGGATAAAACTACTCAGAAACACAGGTCTTTCATTCAATTTATTCCCTAGTAATAGAAAATGAACAGCAATGATCAGAATTCATTAGTAGGATCAAGTTTGAAAAAAAAATATATGTGATTATTCAAGAATCCACATGCTGTCTTGTGTTATCATATGTGTTTGCTTTTCTCATTAGGAATAAAGCTGTTTTGCATAAGAAATTTATGTCATTTATTTTGTTGAATCTATAACCTCTGTCAAGAAGATATCATGAGAATTTAAAAAAAAAACACAGTTTAATAACTCACAATCTAATTAATTAGTTAATTAATATAGCACATGAAATGATACAAAAAGAACAAACCCAACTGTAGAACTAGCTATACCCAAAATGGAATAAAAGAGCAATAGATTCCAAAATTATGCCTTTATAATCAAAGCAGTTACTAATGCTTCAAAGTTCCTCTTAATTTTCACCAAGCATTTAAATATATTCCCATACCCTTCTGTGGTTTTATGGCAATGCATATATTTTCTCTGTGCTTTATGCTTCTAAGTTAAGATGGAAAACCAATTACTTTCAAATTGAAAATACTGAGTGCAGTTGAAATGGGGTTTTCACATTAAATTTGCAACACTCAGTGTAATTATAAGAGATTATCAAATTTAAAGCATATGTATTTATAGAAAATTAAGATGAGTCATACTAAGTTACTGGTATGATGCTTTGTCTTTAGTGCATTGTCAGAAATTCTGTCCAACAGCCTGCCAGTATTTGTGTTAATGAAACTTCTTCCCACTATTTTAAGACTAAGATATATCCTGATATTATCAAAAATTAGCATGGATGGCAGTGGCTGAACATGACAGAGAGGTTGAGAGAAGAAAGACGAGGGTTATTTGTATAAGTTTTTATTGAAGAGATACATTATTTAGCTTTGGGAATAATTTAATACAAAATTTATGCTGCAGTATCTAAACTGTGGGGCTTCCCCAGAATTCAGTGGTAAAGAATTCTCCTGCAATACAGGAGATGCAGGAGACAAGGGTTTGATCTCTGGATCAGGAAAATCTCCTGGAGGAGGAAATGGCAATCCATTCCAGCATTCTTGCCTGGGAAATTCTATGGACAGAGGGGCCTGGTGGGCTACAGTCCAAAGGGTTGCAAAGAGTTGGATACAACTGAACAACTGAGCAGGCACACACATCTTAACTTGGCTAATATAGTTTTCATACTCATTTACATTTTGTAATAAATATCATGGCTTTTAAAGATTTTTCTTCTGAAAAAATATAAAACTAATTTCTTAAAATATATTTGAAAAGGTTTTATATATATAATCTTGTTTGGTTTTCTCTGTAATATATCTAAAATTATTAGTCTATCAGTTCAGTTCAGTCGCTCAGCCATGTGCGACTCTTTGCCACCCCATGGACTGCAGCACAACAGGCCTCCCTTTCCATCACCAACTCCCGGAATTTAATCAAACTCATGTCCATTGAGTCAGTGATGCCATCCAGCCATCTCATCTTCTGGCGTCCCCTTCTCCCCCTGCCCTCAATCTTTCCCAGCATCAGGGTCTTTTCAAATGAGTCAGTTCTTTGCATCAGGTGATCAAAGTATTGGAGCTTCAGCTTCAACATCTGTCCTCCCAATGAATATTCAGGACTGATTTCCTTTAGGATGGACTGGTTGGATCTCCTTGCAGTCCAAGAGACTCTCAGAGTCTTCTCCAACATCACAGTTCAAAAGCATAAATTCTTCGGCACTCAGCTTTCTTTACAGTCCAACTCTCACGTCCATACATGACCACTGGAAAAACCATAGCTTTGACTAGACGGACCTTTGTTGACAAAGTAATGTCTCTGCTTTTTAATATGCTGTCTAGGTTGGTCATAACTTTCCTAAAGGTCTTCATTTATTGTCTCTTTATTACTATTCCTAAAATAAATATTTTTGTTACAATTGTGCAAGCATATAAATAATCATTCTTCCCACTACATTTCAATCACCTGAATATGACATATCTAATGTAATATTGACTGATAATAGTCATGGTACCAGGAATTTAAATGGCCAAACTACCAAGAAATGATGCAAGTGAAAAGTGAAAGTGTTAGTCACTCAGTCGTGTCCCACTCTTTGTGACTCCATGAATTGTAGACCACCAGGCTCCTCTGTCCAAGGGATTCTGGCAAGAATACTGGAGTGGGTTGCCATGCCCTCCTCCAGAGGATCTTCCAGACCCAGGGATAGAACCCGGGCCTCCCACAATGCAGGCAGATTCTTTGCCATCTGAGCCACTAGGTAAGTAATAAGCTGGTTATTTTCTAACATTTTCCTCACACTGTTTTTCACAATATTTCAAAATTGTATGTTTTTTTCAGCGTTGTTAAGGTGTTTGGGTCTATGTTTAATGAGCAATGCATAAAAGTTTCCATGTAGGTATAATACTCAAAACCACCCACCTTCAAAGGTATAATTTAAGAAACAGTATATGTGAAAAAGCTTATACCACTCAATTCTCCAAAATTAACGCTGAAATCCATATAAGCAGGAAATATATATGTGAAACTTTTACTCTGTCACCACAATCCCTTCAAAACACATAAAATTAACTGATGTTACTGAATTGCACACCAATGTGGGCATTTGTCCTTTTTAAAAAGTACTGTTGGAAACACCTGCAAAATTTTTGTTTGATCCTCTGTAAGAAATATGGTTGATGATGTTACTTGTATGATATCATTTGATTTTATGATTTCTTTTTTTTTTTTTTTTTTTTTTTTTTTTTGCTGTCTGAAATGTCTTTATTTTCTCCTTCTTTAGTGATAATTCAACTTAGTTTAGTTTATTTTCCACTTTGAAGGCTTTCTACTGCTGTCTTCTGGCCTCTCTCACAGCTGAGGATTATATGCTCTGGTGGTCTAATTATTGTTTATCTTTGGATAATCTGTCTTTCCCATCTGGTTACTTTTAAGATGTTTCCTCTGCTTTTGTGTTGTGTAATGTCTCTCTGCGGCCCATTGACTTTTTATTCATCCTACGGAGGAATCGGGTTGTTTCCGACCTTCCATGACTTCTGTAAGCCACTCTGACAATATTTCTTCCAATAGATCTTGCCCCTCCACAGCCCTCTCTTCTCATCTGAGAAGTTGCTACTATCCTTGTGGCAAACATTCTCATTGTTCCCCTGTCTTTCTTTTTTTTTTTTTTTTTTTTTTTTTTTTTTTTTTTTTTGAATATGGCAAGCATCCCTTTTTATTTCTTGTTGAATTATGTAATAGAATAGTTTTTCTGAATTTCATGTGACACTGAAAGTATAACTAAGATTCTTTTTTTTTTTTTTTTTTTTTTTGTTGGAGGCTAATTATTTACAACATTGCAGTGGTTTTTGTCATACATTGAAATGAATTAGCCATGGATTTACATGTATTCCCCATCCCGGTCCCCCCTCCCACCTCCCTCTCCACCCCATCCCTCTGGGTCTTCCCAGTGCACCAGGCCTCAGCACCTGTCCCATGCATCCAACCTGGGCTGGTGATCTGTTTCACCCTAGATATACATGTTTCGATGCTGTTCTCTTGAAACATCCCGCCCTCGCCTTCTCCCACAGAGTCCACAAGTCTGTTCTATACATCTGAGTCTCTTTTTTCTTTTTTTTGCATATAAGGTTATCGTTACCATCTTTCTAGATTCCATATATATGTGTTAGTATACTGTAATGGTCTTTATCTTTCTGGCTTACTTCGCTCTGTATAATGGGTTCCAGTTTCACCCATCTCATTAGAACTGATTCAAATGAATTCTTTTTGATGGCTGAGTAATATTCCATGGTGTATATGTACCACAGCTTCCTCATCCATTCGTCTGCTGATGGGCATCTAGGTTGCTTCCATGACCTGGCTATTATAAACAGTGCTGCGATGAACATTGGGGTGCACGTGTCTCTTTCAGATCTGGTTTCCTCAGTGTGTATGCCTAGAAGTGGTATTGCTGGGTCATATGGCAGATCTATTTCCAGCTTTTTAAGGAATCTCCACACTGTTTTCCATAGTGGCTGTACTAATTTGCATTCCCACCAACAGTGTAAGAGGGTTCCCTTTTCTCCACACCCTCTCCAGCATTTATTGCTTGTAGACTTTTGGATAGCAGCCATCCTGACTGGTGTATAATGGTACCTCATTGTGGTTTTGATTTGCATTTCTCTGATAATGAGTGATGTTGAGCATCTTTTCATGTGTTTTTTTGCCATCCGTATGTCTTCCTTGGAGAAATGTCTGTTTAGTTCTTTGGCCCATTTTTTGATTGGGTCATTTATTTTTCTGGAGTTGAGCTGGAGGAGTTGCTTGTATATATTTGAGATTAATCCTTTGTCTGTTGCTTCATTTGCTATTATTTTCTCCCAATCTGAGGGCTGTCTTTTCACCTTGCTTATAGTATCCTTTGTTGTGCAAAAGCTTTTAAGTTTCATTAGGTCCCATTTGTTTATTTTTGCTTTTGTTTCTAAAATTCTGGGGTGTGGGTCATAGAGGATCCTGCTGTGATTTATGTCAGAGAGTGTTTTGCCTATGTTCTCCTCCAGGAGTTTTATAGTTTCTGGTCTTACATTTAGATCTTTAATCCATTTTGAGTTTATTTTTGTGTATGGTGTTAGAAAGTGTTCTAGTCTCATTCTTTTACAGGTGGTTGACCAGTTTTCCCAGCACCACTTGTTAAAGAGGTTGTCTTTTTTCCATTGTATATCCTTGCCTCCTTTGTCGAAGATAAGGTGACCATAGGTTCGCGGATTTATCTCTGGGCTTTCTATTCTGTTCCATTGATCTATATTTCTGTCTTTGTGCCAGTACCATACTGTCTTGATGACTGTGGCTTTGTAGTATAGTCCGAAGTCAGGCAGGTTGATTCCTCCAGTTCCATTCTTCTTTCTCAGGGTTACTTTGGCTATTCGAGGTTTTTTGTATTTCCATACAAACTGTGAAATTATTTGTTCTAGTTCTGTAAAAAATACCTTTGGTAGTTTGATAGGGATTGCATTGAATTTATAGATTGCTTTGGGTAGAATAGCCATTTTGACAATATTGATTCTTCCAATCCATGAACACGGTATATTTCTCCATCTGTTTGTGTCCTCTTTGATTTCTTTCATCAGTGTTTTATAGTTTTCTATGTATAGGTCTTTTGTTTCTTTAGGTAGATATATTCCCAAGTATTTTATTCTTTTGGTTGCAATGGTGAATGGTATCGATTCCTTAATTTCTCTTTCTGTTTTCTCATTGTTAGTGTATAGGAATGCAAGAGATTTCTGTGTGTTAATTTTATATCCTGCAACTTTACTGTATTCATTGATTAGCTCTAGTAATTTTCTGGTGGAGTCTTTAGGGTTTTCTATGTAGAGGATCATGTCATCTGCAAACAGCGAGAGTTTCACTTCTTCTTTTCCTATCTGGATTCCTTTTACTTCTTCTTCTGCCCTGATTGCTGTGGCCAGCACTTCCAAAACTATGTTGAATAGTAGTGGTGAGAGTGGGCACCCTTGTCTTGTTCCTGATTTCAGGGGAAATGCTTTCAATTTTTCACCATTGAGGGTGATGCTTGCTGTGGGTTTGTCGTATATAGCTTTTATTATGTTGAGGTATGTTCCTTCTATTCCTGCTTTCTGGAGAGTTTTAATCATAAATGGATGTTGAATTTTGTCAAAGGCTTTTTCTGCATCTATTGAGATAATCATATGGTTTTTATCTTTCAATTTGTTAATGTGGTGTATTACATTGATTGATTTGCGGATATTAAAGAATCCTTGCATTCCTGGGATAAAGCCCACTTGGTCATGGTGTATGATTTTTTTAATATGTTGTTGGATTCTGTTTGCTAGAATTTTGTTAAGGATTTTTGCATCTATGTTCATCAGTGATATTGGCCTGTAGTTCTCTTTTTTGGTGGCATCTTTGTCTGGTTTTGGAATTAGGGTGATGGTGGCCTCATAGAATGAGTTTGGAAGTTTACCTTCTTCTGCAATTTTCTGGAAGAGTTTGAGTAAGATAGGTGTTAGCTCTTGCCTGAATTTTTGGTAGAATTCAGCTGTGAAGCCATCTGGTCCTGGGCTTTTGTTTGCTGGAAGATTTCTTATTACAGTTTCGACTTCCTTGCTTGTGATGGGTTTGTTAAGATCTTCTAATTCTTCCTGATTCAGTTTTGGAAAGTTATACTTCTCTAAGAACTTGTCCATTTCTTCCAAGTTGTCCATTTTATTGGCATAGAGCTGCTGGTAGTAGTCTCTTATGATCCTTTGTATTTCAGTGTTGTCTGTTGTGATCTCTCCATTTTCATTTCTAATTTTGTTAATTTGGTTCTTCTCCCTTTGTTTCTTAATGAGTCTTGCTAATGGTTTGTCAATTTTGTTTATTTTTTCAAAAAACCAGCTTTTAGCTTTGTTGATTTTTGCTATGGTCTCTTTAGTTTCTTTTGCATTTATTTCTGCCCTAATTTTTAAGATTTCTTTCCTTCTACTAACCCTGGGGTTCTTCATTTCTTCCTTCTCTAGTTGCTTTAGGTGTAGAGTTAGGTTATTTATTTGACTTTTTTCTTGTTTCTTGAGGTAGGCCTGTAATGCTATGAATCTTCCCCTTAGCACTGCTTTTACAGTGTCCCATAGGTTTTGGGTTGTTGTGTTTTCATTTTCATTCATTTCTATGCATGTTTTGATTTCTTTTTTGATTTCTTCTATGATTTGTTGGTTATTCAGAAGCGTGTTGTTTAGCCTCCATATGTTTGAATTTTTAATAATTTTTTTCCTGTAATTGAGATCTAATCTTACTGCACTGTGGTCAGAAAAGATGACTGGAATGATTTCAATTTTTTTGAATTTACCAAGACTAGATTTATGGCCCAGGATATGATCTATTCTGGAGAAGGTTCCGTGTGCACTTGAGAAAAAGGTGAAGTTGATTGTTTTGGGGTGAAACGTCCTATAGATGTCAATAAGGTCTAGCTGGTCCATTGTGTCCTTTAAAGTTTGTGTTTCCTTGTTCATTTTCTGTTTAGTTGATCTATCCATAGTTGTGAGTGGGGTATTAAAGTCTCCTACTATTATTGTGTTGCTATTAATTTCCTCTTTCATACTCGTTAGCGTTTGCCTTACATATTGCGGTGCTCCTGTGTTGGGTGCATATATATTTATAATTGTTATATCTTCTTCTTGGATTGATCCTTTGATCATTATGTAGTGTCCATCTTTGTCTCTTTTCACAGCCTTTATTTGAAAGTCTATTTTATCTGATATGAGTATTGCGACTCCTGCTTTCTTTTGGTCTCCGTTTGCGTGGAATATTTTTTTCCAGCCCTTCACTTTTAGTCTGTATGTGTCCCTTGCTTTGAGGTGGGTCTCTTGTAGACAGCATATATAGGGGTCTTGCTTTTGTATCCATTCAGCCAGCCTTTGTCTTTTGGTTGGGGCATTCAACCCATTTACATTTAAGGTAATTATTGATAGGTATGGTCCCGTTGCCATTTATTTTGTTGTTTGGGGTTCACGTTTACACCGCCTTTCTGTGTTTCCTGTCTAGAGAAGATCCTTTAGTATTTGTTGAAGAGCTGGTTTGGTGGTGGTGAATTCTCTCAGCTTTTGCTTGTCTGTAAAGCTTTTGAGTTATCCTTCATATCTGAATGAGATCCTTGCTGGGTAGAGTAATCTAGGTTGTAGGTTATTCTCTTTCATTACTTTAAGTATGTCCTGCCATTCCCTTCTGGCCTGAAGGGTCTCTATTGATAGATCAGCTGTTATCCTTATGGGAATCCCTTTGTGTGTTATTTGTTGTTTCTCCCTTGCTGCTTTTAATATTTGTTCTTTGTGCTTGATCTTTGTTAATTTGATTAATATGTGTCTTGGGGTGTTTCGCCTTGGGTTTATCCTGTTTGGGACTCTCTGGGTTTCTTGGACTTGGGTGGCTACTTCCTTCCCCATTTTCGGGAAGTTTTCAGCTATTATCTCCTCGAGTATCTTCTCATGGCCTTTCTTTTTGTCTTCTTCTTCTGGGACTCCTATGATTCGAATGTTGGGGCGTTTCACATTGTCCCAGAGGTCCCTGAGGTTGTCCTCATTTCTTTTGATTCTTTTTTCTTTTTTCCTCTCTGCTTCATTTATTTCCACCATTTTATCTTCTAACTCACTTATCCTATCTTCTGTCTCTGTTATTCTACTCATGGTTCCCTCCAGAGTGTTTTTGATCTCATTTATTTCATTATTAATTTGTAATTGACTTTTTTTTATTTCTTCTAGGTCCTTGTTAAACCTTTCTTGCATCTTCTCAATCTTTGTCTCCAGGCTATTTATTTGTAACTCCATTTTGTTTTCAAGATTTTGGATCATTTTTATTATAATTATTCTAAATTCTTTTTCAGGTAGATTCCCTATTTCCTCCTCTTTTGTTTGGCTTGGTGGGCTTTTTTCATGTTCCTTTAGCTGTTGGGTATTTCTCTGCCTTTTCATCTTGTTTAGATTGCTGTGTCTGGAGTGGGCTTTCTATATTCTTGTGGTCTGTGGTTCCTTTTTATTGTGGAGGTTTCACCCAGTGGGTGGGGTTGGACGATTGGTTTGTCAAGTTTTCCTAGTTAGGGAGGCTTGTGACAGCGTTCTGGTGCGTGGAATTGGATTTCTTCTCTCTGGAGTGCAGTGGAGTGTCCAGTAATGAGTTTTGCGATGGGTCTTTGTGTTAGGTGTGACTTTGGATAGCCTGTATGTTGACACTCAGGTCTATGTTCCTGTGTTGCTAAAGAATTTGCGTGGTATGTCTTGTACTAGAGCTTATTGGCTCTTGGGTGGTGGTTGGTTTTAGTGTAGGTAAGGAGGCTTTTGGATGGTCTCTTATTCCTTAATGTTCCGTGTAGTCAGGAGTTTTCTGGTTTTCTCAGGTTTTGGGCTTAAGTCTCCTGCCTCTGGATTTCAGTTTTATTCTTCCAATTGTCTCAAGACTTCTCCAACTATACAGCACTGATAATAAAACTTCTAGGTTAATGGTGAAAAGATTCCCCACTGTGAGAGACCACCAGAGAGATTCTCATAGTTACATGAAGAATAGGAGAGGGAGGAAGGAGATAGAGGTAAGCAGGAGGAGAAAAAGGGGACTTAAGAGGAGAGAGACAGATCCACACAGTTATCTGTTCGCAGAGTGTTCTCTGTAGCCCAGACACCCACAAAGATTCACAGAATTGGACTGGGAAGAGAAGGGGAAAGGAGGAAATAGAGGTGTTCTGAGGTAGAAATCAGAGAGTCAAAAGTGGGAGAGTAATCACCACACTCCTAAATAGAAATGGGAACTGAATATTGGTTTCTTAAATGTCCAAAATTTATATCACATACTGAAAAACAAAGATTAAAAATCTAGTGTAGAGGTTAGACTCTTTGAAATACAATTTTTAAAAACAAAAACAAAAACACCCAAAAAAATTAGAAAAGTATATGAAGTTTGGTTTAAAAATAGGGTTTCTCTCTCTCTTTTTTTTTTTTTTTGGCAAGGTTATAGTGAAATGAAAATGAAAATGAAGGAATAATAGAGGAGTATTAGAGGACTTTAAAAGGAAATAGAAGGCAAAAACAAGAAAAAGAAAAAAAAATTTTTTTTCCTAATTAAAAAAATCGTAAAATATATGAAAATGAAAGTTGAGGAGTAATGGGGGAGTAATAGGGAATTTTAAAAGAAAATAAAAAAGAAAAAATAGAAAATATACAAAAGGAAAGAAAAAGAAATTTTTTTTTTTCCTGATTAAAAAAAATCGTAAAAATATATGAACGTGTAAGTTGAGGAGTAATGGGGGAGTAATAGGGAATTTTAAAAGAAAATAAAAGAGAAAAAAAAAAATAAAATAAAGAAAAAGGAAAAAAAAATTTTTTTTTCCTAATTAAAAAAATCGTATAACTATATGAAAATGAAAGTTAAGGAGTAATAGGGGAGTAATAGGGAATTTTAAAAGATAATAAAAGCGAAAAAATAAAAACTAAAAAAAAAAAAAAAAAAAAAAAACAAACAAAAACATATATATCTAGGAATTCCTCTGGAGTTGTTGCGGTCAGTGTAGGTTCAGTTCAATTTCAGATAGCTCCTCTTTCCAGCTTACACTTCTAGATATCTATAGGCCCCTTCAGGTGTAGTCGGTGTTACCTTCAGGGATTTTAGTCTGTTGCACCGGTCCTTTCTGAAGCGGTTCCCTTTGTTTGTTTTGGCTTCTCTTCGGTGTCTAATTACCGCCCTGACACAGGCGGGCGGAGGTGATCTCTTATTTAGGTTCGTTAGTTCAGTTCAGTCCTGCTACGGGGAGGGCGGGGCGCTGCAGACAGACACTGCTCCGTGTGGCTAGCACTCGCCGGCCACGCTGGGTTTGCCCCGCTCACGGGTGTCTGTGCTTTCGCCGTCTACACTGCTCAGGCTCCCGGCTGCTCTATAAGGAGCGGGCCCTGCGTTGAGTGCGGTTTCGGTTTTCGGTACTCCACAAGAGCGCGGATTCGGTTGCGCCTGCGTTTTGTGCCTTTCCTGGCCTGAGCGGCCCAGGCAGCCAGAGGCTTGGGCACACTCTCCACGGATGTGGCGCGCCTTTTCCCTCCGCGTCGAGCGGCCCAGGCAGCCAGAGGCTTGGGCGCACTCTCCACGGATGTGGCGCGCCTTTTCCCTTCGCGTCGAGCGGCCCAGGCAGCCAGAGGCTTGGGCGCAATCTCTCCGGTACGGCGCGGTTTTCCCCTCCGCGGCCCCAGCGCGCGCCGCCAGTCGGGTCTCAGGAAGTCTTTAGATAGGAACCGGGGGCCTGTTTGCAGTGTGGGAGGGGGTGGCTTCTCAGGGGCTGAGTTTGCCCTTTTCCCCTTCCCCCTGCCTCCTACCTCCAGCGGGGACGGGCCGGCTCTTTTCAGGACTTTCTCAGTCCCTTTGTCTCACGAACCGCAGGCAGTGTGTTCCGGCCGGTTAATTTTGTCCCACCGTTTAAAGAAGCTCCCTCCGATTGCTCTCAGGGTCTTCAGGCCGGTCCTTACCCTAAGCAATGCCGCCCGCTCCTCTCCGTTCCGCCCCGCTTGTAGCTGGCGGGTGCGGGCGTCTGGGGTACTTTTCTGCTGGGAGTTGCTTTTAGGCACGTAATCTGTGGGCCTTGTTTAATATTTCCTCCCAGTTAGATTGCCGAAAACTTCCCCCAGTCCCGCCAGTGCGAGGGTTTCCTGGTGATTGGAAACTTCCTCTATTAAGACTCCCTTCCCGGGACGGGTGACCGTCCGTAGCTCTTTTGTCTCCCTTTTTATCTTTTAAATTTTGTCCTACCTCCCTTTGAAGACAATGGGCTGCTTTTCTGGGCTCCTGATGTCCTCTGCTAGCGATCTGAAGTTGTTTTGTGAGATTTGCTCAGCGTTCAAATGTTCTTTCGATGAATTTATAGGAGAGAAAGTGGTCTCTCCGTCCTATTCCTCCGCCATCTTGGCTCCTCCTCCTGATTTTATGATTTCTTATAGGTAAATAAGAATCTAGCAGTAAGTCTCTAACTAGCCATTTGATATCACAGGCCTTAGCCATTTTGCAATTAACCTGCATTCTTTTCACTGATGGGATTTCTGGAATAGTATTAACAAAAACAAAATTTGTGTCCTAACAATCTCATGTAATAGGTTTGTATTGTATTGTATTATCCTCACTGCTAATTACATGATATGGTCTTGGCCCTACTATTACTCATCTTTGTTGCTTCAACTTACATTATGTCCTAAGTGTCTCTATTTCCCGTCCTGTATCTTTCTGAACCAAGAACATATAAAATTAAAATAAACTGTCTGTTCTAAAACCCTAAGGTGCAAGTATGTATTAATTTATAAAGATGAGAAAAAAGGTTTTGCTCCATACATATGGTTTAATTAAATATTCATCTGCCACTTCAAATTTAAATTGCTTACATAATCTCTGATTATGTAAAAATAAAGTAAAAATAAAATAAAAATTAAAAACAATAAAAACAATCATAAAACTGTTTCCTGAAATTCTATAGTATCCTCTATCTCAACTTAGCAACTAACTAGTAGATCAACAGAACTCAGAACCCTATTAAAGCCACATCCTTTTCATATTCATCTTTAGTTTGTCTTGGCTTCTGGTTCAACTTTTGCCTGGTTACATTCCATCCTGCATACTGCTGCCTGATACTTCTGTTTAAAATGACTTGTTAAAAGTATTTTAAAAGCAAAGAATATTTGAACAGGAACATCTAAAAAGTATAGATATATTTCTTGCATGTGTATTATTATCTCTTTTATCAATCTTTGTGCTATGAATAGATGGGAATGCATTTTTCATAAAATTTATAGAAGCAATAAAGGCAATACTTTGTAATTTCTCCTCATGTTCACTATATTTGTTTCCATTAAGCACCCTCTCTCATTTCTTTTTAATGACCACAAATCAATCTACCTAATGGACTTATCATAATATGTTTAGCATCTCTTTATTAAGTGATTTAAATGATTCAGTAACATAAGCAATGCTTTGACTAAGCAGTTTAAACTCTGAACAGTTTGATGTTCAAAGTTTAAGTTTTTCAAGAGAAGTTGCTAAGGCCAAAAGCAAGACAAATACCAAAATTCTGACAAAAGATGTCAAACTGCTTTAAAAGTTGAAAGAATATTTTATTACTTATGTACCATATTGTTCTTGTTATGCTAACATATTTATTAGATTGCCGTAACCTTAAGAATAAGTGCTGATTCTGTTCAGTCAGTTCAGTTCAGTTGCTCAGTCATGTCTGACTCTTTGGAGCCCCATAGGCCAAAGTATTGGAGCTTCAGCTTCAGCATCAGTCCTTCCAATGAATATTCAGGACTGATTTCCTTTAGGATGGACTGGTTGGATCCCCTTGCAGTCCAAGGGACTCTCAAGAGTCTTCTCCAACACCACAGTTCATAAGCATCAGTTCTTCCGGGCTGAGCTTTCTGTATCGTCTAACTCTCACATCCATTCATGACTACTGGAAAAACCATAGCTTTGACTAAACGGACCTCTGTCCACAAAGTACTGTCTCCGCTTTTTAATATGCTGCCTAGGTTGGTCATAGTTTTTCTTCCAAGGAGCAAGAGTCTTTTAATTTCAAGGCTGCAGTCATCATCTTCAGTGATTTTGCCTGAGAAAATAAAGTCTGTCAGCATTTCCATTGTTTCCTCATCTATTTCCCATGAAGTGATGGGACCAGATGCCATGATCTTAGTTTTTTGAAAAGTGCCTAAGGTCAACTAAAACTTGTCTGTAAAAGGCAACCACTAATTGACTGATGCATTGATTTCTATTAACTCGACAAGGTGTATTCAATACTTATAATATGAAGGGTTATATTTTACATCTGGGCTGTAGTATTGAATAAAATATTAAGTAAAATACTTCTTCAATAAATTGAATATAATAAATTGGACAAACTACTTCTCACCTAGATTTTACATTCAAGAGGAAATTTAGTTTATTACCTACACATTACAGGCAAAGAAATGAAGACTTAGAGTGGTTTGATAACAATATTTCACATTGAAGCTACACCACACTCTGTACATTCACTCCAAATGTTGACCTCATCAAAAGTTTACTGTCAGGAGTTTGAATATTTGAGTATCACCTTCATTCACTTATCTACCTCAAAATTACTGTTACAAAAATATTCTTAGTCATTCCTCCTTTTGAGAATAATTATAAAAAGGATATGTAGATAACTAACTAGTTACCTATCTATCTAATTCTCTCTACCTATCTATAAATATACCTGTATAGCCCAACCTGTATGTCTAATACATATATTAATCATTTCACTTAGCCATTAAATATGTATTATATGCACATTTACTTATTCTCCCTATACATGTAAGAATTGATTTTTATCTCAGCACTATTGTAAAAATATATGAATACTTTAAATAAATATTCTAATTAATTTTTTCTGAATATAAAATAATTTGCACATTTCAGATAAATCACATAAGTCATTTGACTCAAGACTGCTGAATTTTTTTTGCCTCCTTTTAATTCTCATTATTGTTTTTCCTTTAAAACACAAACAACCCAAAATCTAATCGTGGTGTATTAAAGATGAAAAAGCTCATAGAAAAATTTCTCAGTTTGGGAAATAATTGATAACATTGATTTTAAAATACCATCTCTTTGCGTCATATAGCAAATTTCCAATGGCTATCTAATTTTACATATGGTAATATGTATGTTTCAATGCTACTCTCTCAATTCGTTTCCCCCAGTACCCCCTCCTTGCATCCACAAATCTGTTTTCTATGTCTGTATCTCTGTTGCCGCCTGCAGATAGGTTGTCTGTGACACCCTAGAGGGGTGGAATGGGTGGAAGGGGGGAAGGATGTTCAAGAAGCAGGGGACATACATGTACCTATGACTGATTCATGTTGATACATGACAGAAAACAACAGAATATTGTAAAGCAAGTATCCTCCAATTGAAAACAAATAAATTTAAGAAATTAAATACCATCTGTCACTTCAATTATTTCTATTAATCAACTTAAAGTTTTGAGTTTCATTTCTAGAAATGAATATTTCATTTTAAAATATTTCATTTTAAATAAAATGAAATTTTAAATTTAAAATAAATTTAAAATAAAATATTTCATTTTAAATTCTTTTTACAATATATTTAAAAACAGGCATCATCCACTAGACTGATAGCATCCCTAGAACCTCAGGGCAGGAACCATGTCTATATGTTCTTTTCTGACCCCATGGTTTCTAGCACAGTGTGTGGCTAGAAGAAGCATTTTAAGGTTACTTTCTGGGAAATCAAACCTTACTTACATTTCACTTTGTGTTATTTGTCTGCTCCTCTGATATAAGAACTGGAAACCAGAAGAAATAGTAGTAAGATAGGTTCAGTTGAGCAGGCCAAAAATAAACATTTGGACAATGATTTTTTTTTTTTTAATTATTAGCTACAAACAATGAAAGGAAAGACCAGAGGAACTTTCTCTCTAACACTAATAGGAGGAATAAAAGATATAAATGTTACCTGCTTTAAACCCAATAGAAAATCTTTGTTGAACTAAAATTCTAGAGAAAAATACTGTAATTAGAGAGGGTATCTGCATGTGGTGTTGTCATTCAATGCAACTTATTTCAGTGTTTATATACTCAGCACAAAATTATTTAAATTAATTTAGAAATACATTAGAAATAAATTTATTTGCAAAAAAGTTACAAGATGAAAATATATTCTGTGTTGTTAAGAGAATTTATTAAAATCTAGAGGGAAAAGAGATTCCAAACAATTTAGACTGACATATATTTCATAGCCCCCAGCATAATAAAAATATGTTTATTATTCCTACAAATATGCTACTTTTATCTGTAAAGGAGTCCTGTAACTCTATTCAGAGTAACACAATGTTAAAAGTATCTAATTTGCCAACATCTACCAAGCATTAAAATTTAATACTGGTATCAAAGTATCATTATGTAAAATATGTAAAACAAGAAGAAAATATTGTATTGGGAGGGAGGCAGATTAATGATTCAACTTGAAGGCACTACTGTATTTGACCATATTTGCTATCTACTATTTTCACAAAGAATTATTCTGTAAATAAATCTATTAATTTATATGAAAGAAAAATCAAAATGGAGGTTTATACTAACCCATTTAAACAGCTTTGTATATGTAAAATACAAGTATAAAATTATATTAGATATATAATTTGAATCTATATTAAAAGCATAGAAAGGAAATAATATTATAAAAACAGTTTGATGCCATTTGAGTTAATTCAAATGTTTGCAAAATGAATCACTGTTTATCATAAATAAGATGATATTATTTTAATATTATAAACTAGATAAAACATAAACTAATAGGTCAATATTTACTCATAATCACTTTACACAAAAGTTTATTTTTCTAATTTTCTGTGTCTATAACATAGGTTATGCATGTGTGCTCAGTTGTGTCTGATTCTTTGTGGCCCCATAGACTGTAGCCTACCAGCCTTTTTCTGTCCATGGAATTTTCCAGGCAAAAATACTGGAGTAGGTTGCCATTCTCTACTCTAGGAGATCTTTCCAACAAAGGGGTTGAACAAGTGTCTCTTGCATCTCCTGCCTTAGCAGGCAGATTCTTTACCACTAGCACCACCTGGGAAGCCCATGGTTGTGTATATATTTAATAACTTTAAAGTTACATTTTATTATTTGTAACACTTGCAAACATCATCTATATTGTTAAAATATTAAATTTTCCATAATAATCAATTTATTTTTTAAAAGAAATAAGAAGATTCATACAAAAGAGCCCTCTTTGTTCTTAGTCATTATCCCATTTCTTTTTTCTCCAAATCAACATTTAGCAGCATTCTAAATTTAATATATATGCCTTTCTCACATAACGTTGTTGTTATGTATTTCCTATACATGTATATGGTGGTGGTTTAGTTGCCAAGTTGTGTCCGACTCTTGCAACTCCATGGACTGGAATACTGGAGTGGGCTGCCATTTCCTTCTCCAGGGATATATGTATATAATAGAAATATATTGTATTGTCTTAAAATTTCCCTTGATGTTATCATCTGAATATAAATTTTGTACTTTGCCTTTTATATTCATTTTTTAAAAATATCTACCCAGGTTTATTAAGACTTAGTCATTACTTTTTCTTGTTATAATACAGAATTCACACACATACCCACTAAACCTACTTCCAGAGTTCTACTGGTGTAAATACAAGATATTTCCAATCTTCCAATCCTACATGCTACAATGAAGTTTTGTATGTTTTCTCATGTAAATGTGAAAATTTTTCTTTGGATTTCAGGCATACTGTAGAATCCTTAAGTCTTAAGATATATATGTCATTAATTTTGTTAATTATGGCTGAAGAACTTTCCAAAATGTTCCAACAATGTGCAACTCATCAGCAAAATGCAAGTATCTTATTTTGTTTAAAAGCATTTTGTATAATTTTGCTAAAATTGAAAAAATATTTTATTATTCTTTACATTTGTATATTTTAGATTATTGGTAGAAGGACACACCATTTCACATATCTATTGGCCATCCAACTCACACTTTTTCTAAACTGACTGCACTTACATTTTTCACTCATTTCTATTGAATTGTTTTTTGTTAATGATTTTTAGACATTCTTTATACATTGATAATAAAATCTTTGCTTCTTTCATTTTATTTTTTAACTTTGTTTCTTTTGTCAAAATAAAATGTTAATATTAGCAATTAATAATCCCCTTTTTATTTTTTGCATTGAGTATCTTATTAGAAAAATTCTTTTTTACTTAACATATATTTCTCTATATATTTTTAACAATGTTAAAACTTATTTTACTTTTCTCTCTTCACTATGGTAGAAAAATATGTAGTGTGAAGTTAAGGACTATGAAAAATATTTATGTATAGTGTGAGGAGAAGAACTAATTTCTTACTTTTCCTTCTGCATGTGATGAATTAATTGCTCCCAGTGGGAGTTATTACATAGTCAAGGTTTCCCTGACTAATTTATAAAACTAATTCTGTCACAAATATTCACAAATATGTGGTTCTTTTCTGCCAATTTTTCTATATCTATATCAATATCCTACTTTTTAAATTACTATTGCTGTATTATCCGGGGTTTGATCAAGCCAACAGAAGCCATGCCGAAGGGAATGGCTTCAGTGAAGGGAATTTACTATGGGAATTATTTGTAAAGGAGGCAGAACTGAACAGGCTAAAAGGGATTGGTGAGGCAACTCAGAGTTTGGCAAGAGCAGAAAGGCATCATGACCTCTAGGATTAGAAGGGGCCATGGAAGAGTTAGTATTTGCAAGATCCTGTGGTTAGGATAGCAGGCACAATTTGGCCTGATTGTAGCTAGAACCTGGAGAAGATGCAGCCACTGCCAGAGATGCTGCTTGGAAGTATAGAGAAAGAAGCAGAAATAATCCATCTGACTCGCACTCTAGTTTTCTAGAATACCATCCACAAAATAAATCCCTATACAAGATGTTAAATCATCACCTTTTCTTATTATTTCTTAACAAAATTTCCTTTGCTTTGAAATTCACCTTGATTACTTTACATGAAATTTAGAAGTCAATTGTCAAGTTACTAAATACATTTTTTAAAAGGCAAAGGGAATGATAACTAATTAATGAAATTAATTAATGAATGAAAATTAATATATAAGTTAATTTGGAAAAATCGTGTCATGTTGACAAAGAAGTGGTATGGTCTACTACTAGGATCAGGAGGACTAGTGAACATTTATGCATATACTATGACTTGCTATATAAAAACATACCTTTGCATCAGCTTTCTCACTTTTAAGATGAATAAATGATAGTACATAATATAAACTGTTTTAAAAATAAAATGTGTAAAGCACTGTGAACAAAGCCTGTTATATGGTAAGCCCTCGATATTATGGTCATCATTGTTGTGGTGGTATAACTATCATGAAAGATTTATTTTTTTGTTTTTCCTGCTTATCATAATTCTTTATCATCTTACTGAATTCTTTATAATTTAACAATATTTGTACAGAAGTCTTATATATCTTAACATTCTTTTTATCCCAACTCTATTTTGAATTGTTAAGTTACATAGTATTTACTCCCAACTCACTAAAGTTTTTAAACACTGCCTAGCCTATACATTTGTATATGCTAATTTGTACAGATTTCATTGTGTGTGGTTTTCCATTCCATTTTTAATAGATTTCTCTTTTCCTTATTATGTATTTTAAGATGTATTTCGGTTTCTTACCTGTGATTCTTTTTTACAGACTAGATATGAACATGTGAGTGTCGATATCATCAAATTGTTATTTATATTTCACTGGAAGTATATTTGTCACGCATATGCATATAAGCGTCTGTGTGTGTGTGTATGTACATGTGTATACATGCTGGCTGTTTTCTTTAGTATTAGTACTCCTTTTCTATATTTTTATTTTGTACACTTAATTGCCGTGGAATTTTGTATGTTCTTTCTTCTTTAACCACAATTTTTGGTTTTAAAGTTACTTCCAAAAAGTCCCATACATCGTGACTTTTATTGACAGTAGTGTCTCCCATTGTATAGTAATACAGAGACATCAAAATCAAACCACCCATCCGGTAGGTTCCTTCATGGTACAGATTATGATTAGGATACTGAGTATGTTTCTTTTCTTTCTTTTTCTCTTAGTAATCAGATTAGGAGAAAAGAAAAAGAGCACAGGCATAACTTAGACATATTTCCCCCCTTTTAGCCTTACTTATGGTTGAGAAAACTCTATCATATAATAGGATGAAATTATCATATAATATAATGAATATAATAGGATGAAATCCAGCCACTTATTTCACATAACTTTCTTGTTTACATGTGCTGACAAATAAAATTTAAAAAAAAAATGAAAGGCAGGCAAAATAATGAAAAAAAAATGACATAAATTTACTCTTTGGAAATAAAATGACAAAGCAATTTCAGATTCCCCTGCCCACCTCTGTATAAGGAGTTCAACATACTTATGTATGACTTCCTTCCTAATTAACATTTTAGCTTTCTGTTACGTATCCAGAGGTAGCTATAATTTTTAGTGTGCTATGTGGCTCAGCTGGTAAAGAATCCGCCTGCAATGCAGAAGACCTGGGTTTGATCTCTGGGTTGGGAAGATCTCCTGGAGAAGGGAAAGGCTACCCTCTCCAGTACTCTGGCCTGGAGAATTCCATGGACTGTATGGTGTCGCAAAGAGTCGGACACGACTGAGCGACTTTCACTTTCACACTATGCTCTTTCAATTATATCTATCCAAATTTTATCGATCATAACCTTGTGCTTGGAGTGGAGAGGCTTCCATAAATATGAAATTATAAAGTCATTTGGTCACAAAGCCCATGTATACAATCAGCTGCATACACCATTTCTAATCCTCATAGCAACACGACAAGTGTTAGGCTGCACCCTGAAGGCCTATGAGGCCTGCGCTTGCTCAGCTTTAAGACTGAAGAAAGATCAAGAGTCAGTAACAGAGGCATCAGTGATTTCATGGATGGGGGAGTGTACACATTTGAGGCAGGATTTTGGAGTAACATCCCACCATGTGCAGCAAGACAGCAGTCAGGACGTGGTGGCAGACTTTGCTCCCAATGGGAAGGGGAGATTGCCAGCTAGAGGAGGAGTCACATCAGATTGGCTCATTAGTTAGCAGGGAAGTAAGAAGAGAGGCATGCCTCTTACCAGTCCCTCGATAAGCTATCCCTAGCTGGGGCCTGGGGTAATCATGTAGGATGGTTGGTCGAGTGAGTACGGTGTAGGTATGACAGGCATTTTTCAGACAAGGGATGGACAAAGAGCAAGAGAACGGTCTTCTTGATCGGCCTGACCATACAACAGGGGTAGGTGTGAGATTGCAGAACAGGTGTTTAATATAGGGGTTGAAGGTGGTTTTGTTTGATTCTAAAATGCATGATCCTTCCATTTTTTTTCTCCAGTTGTAGGGACAAGGAAATATATTTTCACCTCTTCTTTTTATTTTTTGCAGTTGGTAAAGCACAGTGAATGTGGGGAAAAGAAAGAAACCAATAGATTAATTTGAGCTCAAAATACAAAGGATTTAAGTAGAAACTGTGCAGAACCTAAGCGATGGCTTATTGTCAGAGAGAAATTCTCAGCACTGTCAGCGCTTGTGACTAGGGTGACTGCACATAAATGAATAGGATCAAAGATATGCAATATTAGTATCACTTTCTACTACAGGTTAAAAGCTTCTCAAGGACTGTCCCTGAGGCAAGTCACAACTCCTAGTGCCTGAAGGGCCTGTTTAACATATGGTAGAGACTGGTAGCTCAGACGGTAAAGCGTCTGCCTACAATGCAGGAGACCCGGGCTTGATCCCTGGGTCGGGAAGATTCCCTGGAGAAGGAAATGGCAACCCACTCCAGTATTCTTGCCTGAAAAATACTATGGACTGAGGAGCCTGGTAGGTTACAGTCCATGAGGTCGCAAAGAGTCGGACATGACTGAGCGACTTCACTTCACTTCAGAGACAATTGAGGAATTTTTGAACATTAGTCCCATTAACATGGACAGCACATGCTCACTACATGGAAGTATGCAGCATAGAAACTTTATTTCTCTGGCAAACAAATAAGTAATATAGAACTTGAACTTGAGTCTCCAGAAAAAATTCTAAATAACATATTATAAGTAAGAGCAATGTTATTAAAATAATTATATAGCCTCTTGATGTTACCTTTCAAAAAGTGAATACTAATTTAACAATGTAAATTCTTTAATGTTTGTTGAAAAGTTAGTCTTTACATATAATTTGATTATGTTCACAGTTCATGAAAAAAATTTTAAATGACTTTTTTTTTTTCCAGAATGAGGCTAGGACTGTGAGAAAGAGTTAAATGCTACAAATGTGGCTGATCTCCATCTACAATGACCCATTAACCCAAGTGCAAAGCCATCAGTAAAAATTTATAGTTTTCAATTTTTAATTTTTTCTACAAACTGACATTCTCAGTTTTTCTTTTAGTTTACCAAAGGAGACTGCACCAAATTTGAGATTATTATCTTAACACCAGAAAACATATTTTTGTTAATGTGACAAATAAATAACCAATTCCTTTTAAAACATATTATGGAACTATATGAATCTTCTATCTATTCTTCTATAACACCATGTTTCCCTGGAAAAGGTTGAAATATATTGAACATTAGTTTAGGAATATGTATACACTACAGTCCCAGTATAATTCATCTTCATATTTAAATTCCCCTGCTCCATTTAAAATTAGTATTGCAGCAATCGGCATACTACTCTTTTCATTATTACTGGGACATTCAGTTTTGCCAAAGAATTCTTAGATGGATGGAGTAAGTTATCTGTGCTAATTAATGATTACAAAATGCTCTTAAATGTTAAATCATATTCTTGGTGTATTTAAGACAGAAGCCTTTCCAACGTGCTTTTGCAGAGTTTTTTCTCCCCCAGAGATCACCTCTGAACCCCTAAATTAATGTATCTGGCATTTCAACATTGGAATGCTAATTTATGGATTGAATGAGAAGCAAATGATGGCAGACAAGTGTTCTTTTGCTCGTTCTTGGGAAAATGTCAAGATCCAGGATAATATTCTCCCTTCTTCGTGATTCATCTTTTCTCTCTCACTCTTTTCCCTTCATTCTTTTTCTCTTCCTCTTTTTTCTCCATATTTTTGTCTTCAATTAGTCAATATATTTTTAAAAAACATACTAAGAGATATAGTTATCTGTCCTTGTGCAACAAATCATAAAAATGTGATGGCTAAAAGATCAACCATTTATTTGTGCCATAGTTCTGTGGGTTGGCATTGGTCTGCGATCAGCTGTGTAATTCTCCTAAACTGGGCCAGACTCGGCTGGGGTAACTCCTCTTCCTGTAGTCAGTTGACAGGTTGGGTGCAGGTTGTCTGGTCACAGGTGACTTCACTCAGTTGTCTGGCTACTGTCTGGTTGTCAGCATGGAAGATGGAAATTGTTGGGTCACCTCCTTCTCACCATTCACCATGCTAGCCCAGGCTGGCTCACATGACGGCTTCAGGGTTCACAGAGCAGCGAGGAAGGCCAAGTTCCAAAGTACAATCTCTTTAAAAGTCTCTACTTGTGTCTTTTATTATTGCTCAGTAGCCAAAGCAAATCACATGAAAAAACATTTCATTAAAAATCACTTCTGCAAAATCTTCTACAAGACCCTACTTTGCTAGGTATCTTTGTTGTTACTGGAAACATAATTTATATGATAATAGTGGGCAGAACAGAGTCTAGCACATTAGGCAGACTGAGTAACTTTAGAGAAAAGAGGAATTATCAGTTTCAAAATGCCTGCTCTATCTGTGAACTTTGCAAACCTTATTTAAAAATCACAAAACTCCTGTGAGGTAGGACATGTTACCTTCATCACTATGCCAGTGCAGAAACTGAAGTTCAGATTTGCTTGTTCACAATTACAGATTACGTGAGTGGCAGAGCCAGGATCTGGACAGAAGGATGACTTGTGTCAAATGCCGCTGTGTTTCCTGTCTGCAGCATGCTGCTATAAACAACATGTGTGTGCTCAGTTGCTTAGTCATGTTCAGCTCTTTGCAACCCTATGGACTGTAGCCTGCCAGGCTCCTCTCTCCATGGAATTTTTCCAGGCAAGAATGCTGGAGTGGGTTGCCATTTCTTTCTCCAGGGGATCTTCCTGACCCAGGGATTGAACCCATGTCTCTGTTGTCTCCTGCTGTATGAGAAATAACACCCTTTAAATGACACAGAATATTCAAAATTCACTGAAGCTACGAAGGGACCATCTGACAAACCAAGTGTCAACCCTGCCTAAAGGAAACAGAGTTAAATTTGCATGTTTCTCAAGGAATCAGCAGCTGTGTTCAGCTCTCACTAACTGCCTCAGGGACAGACTAAATTAAAGTAAAAATTAAAAAGAAATTAATTGTTGAAAACTTTATAAATAGGCTGTTGGCTGTACTGAGTGCTATTCTTAGATCACTGACTTCAGATTTTATTTTCCTCTGAAAGCCCTAGTTGGATATCCAAATTTGGTAAGGTGACTATTCCTTCACTCCTACCTATACAAAAGTCTGTCTGTTGCCATTTCTTAGATCTTGCAGCTTATCTGAATAATGTTTTTGTCTAAGGCTTAATATTAGTCTTGCTTTTTGAAAATCACTGCTTCATCTACTTTGCAGAGTCCAAGGCCCAAAGAGTTTCCTTCCAACTTTCTCACCTCTTTCCTGACCATCAGACACCATGGTAGTCTTCCAAATCAGGAGCAAATGAACTGTAAAATATTTAGAAGCTTGTTCTTGATTTTTGGTCCAAATAATTTTCAAATACCCTCCTCTCATGGAAATTCAAATAATATGAAATAAAACAACAACACTTTCTTTATTAGGAAGAAAAGACTATTGAAAAACACATAAAGGCACACAGAAAAAAAAAACAACAAAGTCAGAAAAAAAAAGGTGAAAAAAGAAGAAAAAAATTCTATCTACTTATTGGGCTTCCTGATGGCTCAGCAAATAAAGAATCTGCCTTGAAATTCAGAAGACACAGGAGATGTGGGTTCCTTCCATGGGTCAGGAAGATCCCCTGGAGGAGTAAATGGTAACCCACATCAGTATGCTTGCCTGAAAAATCCCATGGACAAAGAAGCCTGGTAGGTTACAATCCAAAGGGTCTCAAAGAGTCCACCATGACTGAGCACACATGCATACACTTCATGCATGTATAAGATATATTCGTGGTAACCACTGATTACCTCTCAATATGTGCTATATAATGTGTTAATAATAGTAATAAAAATAAGTAAAACCATTTCTGCTATCAAAGAATTACTATTTCAGTGGTAACAGATGTAAAATAAATGCAATTGTATACAGAAACAAAACCATGTATAAGGATGAATTGGCATAAATAAGAAAGCAACTAATTTTTAGAGTTTATTTGGAAGAATTAATTGAAGAATGGTGATTTCTGGATTTAACTCAAAGAAGAATATAGTTCCATTGGAAAAATAAGAATGAGAAAGTATATCCCAGTATACACGAAATCAGAGAAATGAATGAGTCTGATTTCTGGAATTAGTTCAGATCTAAACAGTAAAGAATTAGCTCATCTTGTATCATTATGCGTGATATAATGACAAAAGCTAAATAACTCTTCAAAGTTCTACACCTACTCTTTCCTCCTGTATACACAATTTTAACAATTCAATTGATGAATATTTTTAGTGACCTAGTGAAGTCACTCAGTCCTGTCCGACTCTTTGCGACCTCATGGACTGTAGCCTACCAGGCTCCTCTGTCCATGGAATTTTCCAGGCAAGAATACTGGAGTGGGTTGCCATTTCCTTCTCTAGGGGATCTTCCCGACCCAGGGATCGAATCCAGGTCTCCCGCTTTGCAAGCAGACTCTTTACCTTCTGAGCCATCATAAAACTCATTAAATTTCCTTTTTGTTTCAATGCTTTTATATATAATATATATGCACATATATATGTGTATATTTGAGTGTATTGTATGCATACAAATACACATACATATACATATACATATAAGTATATGCAATATATGCATGTGATAGGAAGGAAGTTAGCTGAGAGCAACCAGAGGGGGCCCCTTCAGCTAAATGTTCAATAACTGTCTAATCCCATCAAGGGCAACTTACCAGCCCAGCCCCTAATATAGGGCTTACCTCATGTGTGTGTGTGTGTGTCTGTGTGTGTCTGTGTGTGTGTGTTACTTGCTTAGTTATGTCCGACTCTTTGCAACCCATAGACTACAGCTCACCAGGCCCCTCCATCCATGGGATTCTCCAGGCAAGAACACTGGAGTGTGCTCCAAAAGAAACTATAGAAAGAAAGAAAGTGAAGTCACTCAGTCATGTCCTACTCTTTGCAACCCCATGGACTGTAGCCTATCAGGCTCTTCCATCCATGGAATTTTCCAGACAAGAGTACTGGAGTGGGTTACTCAGTCTGTAAAGAATCTGCCTGCAATGCAAGAGACCCAGGTTTCATTCCTGGGTCAGGCAGATCCTCTGGAGAAAGAAATGGCAACCAACTCCAGTATTCTTGCCTGGAGAATCCCATGGACAGAGGAGCCTGGCAGTTTACCATCCATAGGATCACAAGGACATGACTTAGGACTAAACCAATGGACCCTAATATGTCCCCCACCAGTACTCCAAAAACAGTCATGGGGCGAGAAAACCCCCCCACCAGCCAACTGGTAGGAGTTCCCCTACTCTAACACGTGCACACACCTCACACTATCTTGTACTAAAGTAATCTTTTGCGGCCACTGGATTCATTAACGGCTCTTTAATAGTCCATGAATACATACATCTAATTGTAACAAACTGAATTATGGGAAGGTAGTGGGTGGTAGAGCATCTTGTTATAGTTCCCTGCAGCTGTCAATCACCCACTCTCTGCCTTATGCAAATGACCCTGCCTTAAAAATTCTGTACCCCAGCCCTCAGGGTCATTTGCCTCCCTTGGCTTGGTCCACCTCTCCCTCGGGGTGTTCTCTGGGTTCGTTCTTTATGTGTTCTCAGTTGCCCAGTACTGTCCAACTCTGTGACGTATTCTTTCTTTCCTTATTGTTAATAAACTTTCTTGCAATCAGTAACACCTTAGATTCTTCTTTGTGTCCTTACCAAGAACTGAGGCCCACAGGAGAAAGGGTCTCTAGACTGTCCTTCTATTCGCATATTTATTGTGCACATACACATGTATACATATATAAATTCAGTGACAACAATTTGACTTCAGTACATTTTTTAAAAATTAAGGTCCTCAAACTATTAATGAGTTTAGTAGTCTTCCTGGAGAAGGAAATGGCAACCCACTCCAGTATTCTTGCCTGGAAGAATACCATGGACAGAGGAGTCAGGTGGGCTATAGTCCATGGGTTCTCAAAGAGCTGGGGACACAGCAGAGGGACTAACATTTTCACTTTCACTTTCAGATAGGGAAACAGAAATATGGCAAGTGAATAGACAGATAAAGGCATATTCTAAGAACTCTTGAAGGTGAAGGTGAAAGTCGCTCAGTTGTGTCTGACTCTTTGCAACCCTGCAATACAGTTCATGGAATTCTCCAGGCCAGAGTACTGGAGTGGGTAAGTTGTTCCTTTCTCCAGGGCATCTTCCCAACCCAAAGATCAAACCCAGGTCTCCCCCATTGCAGGCGGATTCCTTACCAGCTGAGCCACAAGGGAAGACCAAGAATACTGGAGTGGGAAGCCTATCCCTTCTCTAGCCGATCTTCCCGGCCCAGGAATTGAACCGGGATCTCCTGCATTGCAGGCGGATTCTCTACCAACTGAGCTAACAGGAAAGCCCATAAAAACTCTTAAGAGGATTCTTTTATTAACTCAAGTGCCTAGTCCTTGAAACATATTTTGGTTTTCATACTATTGCTTTTGCTAAATATTTACTAAATCTACTTAGCTCCAAACTAGGAATTTGACTATTCAGTCTTTCTTTACCATTCCTATCTTGAATAGGGGTAAATAAATATCTCATTGGTTACATTAAAATATATCACAATATTTATTACAAGGAAAATCACTTAGTAGAATTATTTGGAATCACTACACCAAAACAACTTCAGTATTAGGACATTTCACAGAGCAATTTTAAAGTAAGAATGCAACAAAATTGAGTAGGATTATTTTTCTTGAAGTTGTTAGCACATTCTGGTTGATATCTATAATAAACAGCTTCAATCCTCCTTTTTTTCCATGTTTCTATTATGCAGAACAAAATTAGAATGTGTTTGGCTGTTTCATGTAAGATATTTCACTATTAATTATCTCACATCAGGAAGTTATGACTTCCCTTTAATTATCAAAAAAATACATAAACAATATAGCAAAGTAATATCAATTAAGCTTTAATTGGCTTAGCATAAACAAAGAACAGCCTGCCTAGGAGTTTGAGGGATATGAAAATTCTCAGAAACTACGCAAAGTCCTATACAAAATTCAACACTTCCATCCTCCATTTCAGGTCTACTCTTCTAACCATATATGTGGTTGAACTCCAATCTTCTAGCATGAAGTGAAAAAAATAAAGTGAAACCCTTAGTCGCTCAGTCGTGTCTGACTGTTTTCAACCCCATGGACTGTAGGCCACCAGGTGCCTCTCTCCATGGAATTCTCCAGGCAAGAATACTGGATTGGATAGCCATTCCCTTCTCCCGGGCATCATCCCAATCCAGAGATGGAACCCAGGTCTCCTACACTGCAGGCAGATTCTTTACCATCTGAGCCACCAGGCAAGCACTCTAACCATACACGTGGTTGAACTCAAATCTTCTAGCGTGCTGCCAACTAAAGGTTGGTACTTGCCATCTACTGCTGCTGCTGCTAAGTCACTTCAGTCGTGTCTGACTCTTCATGACCCCATGGACTGCAGCCCACCAGGCTCCTCCAGCCATGGGATTTTCCAGGCAAGAGCACTGGAGTGGGTTGCCCTTGCCTTCTCTGGCCATCTACTGCTACAAAGAATAAAATCACAGCTGTTGTGACCACTGACCCTTTACGACACACTTTAAGGAGTTCAGGATGGAGATCAGGAATAAGGCACTCTGCGTGCTCTGGGGAAAACGGGCAGATCGTGTTTTCAGATGGTTAGATGTTTTCAGAAGATTTTACAAGCCTAATTCTTGAATCTCCACTTATTGAGAAAAGCACTAAAATTCTTCATGGTGATGATGCATTCTTGAAACTAGCAGTAACCTTCACGAGGCTTGCAGCAATCTGCAAAAAATATGTGCCTGATTGCATGTACTCCTGCTCCACCAAAATCAGCTATACACTGAACTTTCCCCTTACCTCTTTGAAGCAGTTTCTCAGAATTATCTGAAATACTGTCTCCCAAGCTAGAGTCCTCATTCACCCCACAAAATCTTAGCTCACAACCCTCATGTACATTTTTTTCCCAGTCAACAGTACATGTGAACACAGGGCACAAAAAATAAACATATAACTCCACACAAAAGAAGCACACATGCTTTTCTTTTTCTTTTTTTTACTCCATAACTTATAGCAGAGTTAGGTATTTTCTTGTTATTGTTGAGTTATCAATCAATGCTCACATACAATACTTTTAATACTCCAGTTAGTTTATTAAAGCAACTTCCTCCTAAATTCCAAAGCAACAGATCTACCTACATTTTTGTGGTCAAAAATTATTCACATGGACACATCTGTGAACATGAGAACAATGGAAAAGCTATTCTTTAATTGCAGTGGCAATATAACTTGAGTACCATTATCCCAAAGCAATCATAGACAATAATATCTACTAAAGAGCATATTTTTGGCCTCAAGATGTGTGTGTGTTTTGTTTTTTTTTTAATAGCATTCTGGTATTATCATTAATATTCACTTACTTAACATGCTGAGAATTCCAAAAAAGAGTCTGAATTTTCTTTTGTCTAGAATTAATATTGTTTCCTATAATTTATACTGTTGTTCTGGTCTGTTTTTCATGTTGAAAATGTCCTTTAAATATCAAGTGAGCCTATGCTATTCACTCATATTTAAGTGTAGGATACACACAAAAAGCTAACTGCAAACCATAATTGTAAGAAGGAGGAGGGACTTCCCTCGTGGTCCAGTGGTTAAGATTTTACACTCCCAGCAAAGCACAGCTAAAACAAAGAAACAAACAAGCAAAAACGACAATAATCAAACACAAAAAAAGGAGGAGGAAACGACAGAAACTGCAACTCTCAGACATATTAGATTTCCATGTCCCTGAATTTCTCTAGAAAGAATAATCAGATGTGGAACCTAACAGATAAATATTCATCTCACATTTCAATGGTAAAAGAAGGTTTACCATGGCGTTATTACAAAAATTCATTATATTGACTTGAGTAGCTCAGCCTTCCTCTAGGTTATATGACACTAGTCTTCAGAATCCCTTTGGTGCTTTCTCTCTAGGTAATTTTAACTACTTCCAGTCTTCACTTCCTTATGAGAAGTGCCTTCTCCCTCTCTGGCATGGTAAAGGGGACCACAGGAACCAACTTCTAATGGACAAATTTTAATGAGGGATATCACCTGAGCAAAAATATATTTTACCTCACTGAAGACAGTGCAGAGAACAGTGAGGATGGAGATAACCTGGAGAAAGGGAGTGCTTAGCAAGTAAATGTCATGCCCAGTTAGCAAGTGATAAAGGCTTGCAATTAAGGGAGAGGCAGTGAGAATGGCGATAATTTCCTTCTATTCATTCCATGTAGATGAAGTAATTGCATGCCTGCTCAGTCCTTTCAGGCCTGTTTGACTCTTTGCAACCCTATGGACTGTAGCCCTCCAGGTTCCTCTGTTCAGGGGATTTTTCCAGGCAAGAATACTGGAGTGGGTTGCCATTTCCTCCTCCATGGGATATTCCCAACCAGGAACCTGCATCTTCTGGGTTGGCAGGCTTAATCTTCACCTCTGAGCCACAGGGGAAGCCCAGTTAAGTAACTGTGTCCATGTAATAAAGATAGATTTGAGGGATCGTGGAACAATTATGAGCTTATTTCTTTTTGTGAATTGATTGTATACATTTACTACAATGAGGATATGCTATTTATAATCAGAAAAAAGGTAAAAATATTACAAATGCTATTTAAAAGCAGATTTGTTAACTAGGTTTCTAAACACATGGAGTAAAACATTCCATTGTGAGGAGAAAAGGACATCTTATAACTAAACTGTAAATTCCTCTTTGTTACCTAAAACTTTCCACTGTTGTTTGTTCTCCACAACAATCATTCACCTTCTGGATTTATCTATTTAAATAAGCAGTTTACACCATGAACACTGTCTCTGATAATGTACTCAATGCAAAAGAGCCTTCAAGTCCAAAGAAACCAAGAGTACTTGGAAAAAACAATTCCTAGATTTATTTTATACTTTATTTAATACATATTCATTAGGATAGATGACATTTTAGAAAAGCTTCAGCTAGGGATTTCAAACTGTTAGGGGAAGCACACTGACCGAAACCGCCCACCCTGGCCAGGCACCATAGTAACCATTTGCATGAGTTGCTTTATGACAGGAAGTCCTGGTAAAGAACACGGAAAGAACAAGCCAACACCAACCAGAAGAGTTCAGGAAAGGTCAAAAGGAGACACCACATGTCCAACCACCTCCCAGAATCCTTCTCTCTGGCATCCATCTTGGCTGAACAAGGAGTGCACCACCGGGAAGGACTCTGAGTCAGAAGGATTGGCTAAAGACAGCCCGGAAACTAATCCCATCACCATAAAACCCAAGACTGGAGCCATATGGTACAGAGATTCTCCCAGGTTCCCTTACCCTCCTGCTCTCTAACTGGGTGCTCTTTCCCAATAAAATCTCATGCTTTGTCAGCACACATGTCTCCATGGACAATTCATTTCTGAGTATTAGAGAGCCCGGTTTTGGGCCCTGGAAGGGGTCCCCCTTCCTGCGACAAAACGGGACTTGAATGAATACAAATTGAAACAAACATGGCATCTTACAGTTAAACGGTCTTCAGTGAAAAAGTAAAACTACAGAGCAATAAAGTGAGAGTTTTCAAAATTAGTTTTTTATCATTTAATCTAAACAACAAAGCATAACTCTTTACAGTTCAACAAGATGAATAAAAAAAGTATTAAGCACTGTAGGTATTTTTTAGTGGAAAATTGCTAATTTCATGGGCAATTATAACACATGTGGGTAATGCTCTCTAATCTCACTGTAATTATATTTCATGCTTCATCGAAAAATTTAATCACCACAGATGTAAAAGAAAGACTATTTATCATCTCAGAAAGCAAGATGGGGCAACTTAGGGATAGCAATTAATTTGTTTATCTTTGTGCAAGACCTTCGAAGGTCAGAATTTTCAAGACTGGGGTCAAAGAACCACTTATTTAACATATTACTGTGAGCAGAAGATGTTGCCAGATTAAATTGCTACTAAATGTAATGGTGTGCTTCAGTCCCTGGGGTCACAAAGAGCTGGACACGACTGAGCAACTGAACTGAACTGAACTGAAACATAAACATTCACTGAAATTTAAGTTTAGAAGTATTGCCTTCTCCTGTGAATACCTGTCTCCTTTCTGTTGTTGTTGTACATTTGTTAATTTTTTCCTATGATTAGGTAGAATTCTTGATACCACTATTGACTAAAAATACAGATTTGGCTAAGGAGAGAGAGAGATATTTCCTCATTTTATTTTAACCTTTGTATTTTTATAGTAGGTGTTCTGTTGGCTCACAGAGTAATGAATCTGCCTGGAATGTGGAAGACCCAGGTTTGATCCCTGAGTGGAGAGAGCCTCTGGAGAAAGAAATGGCAAACCCATTCCAGTGTTCTTGCCTGGAGAGTTCCATGGACAGAGGAGTCTGGTGGGTTGCAATCCATGAAATTGCAAAAAGTTGTCGTGACTGAGTGATTAAGCAAACATGCACACACACATATTAAGTATTTAGTGGAAACAAAACAAAACACACAAAAACACACAGATGTAAGTGAATCTGTACATTGCAAACCCATGTTGTTCAATAGCCAACTGTACATATCCAGAAGAAATAAAAAGAAGGGTTCAAATAGATATTTGTATTACAGTATTTATTGTAGCAATATTTATATTATCCCAAAGGTAGAAACAATGTAAGTGTCCATCTACAGGATAATGAATAAATTAAATTTGTAGTAATATATACATACAATGGAAGAATATTCAGCTTCAAAAAGGAATGTAGTTCTGATACTTCCTACAAAAGGAATAACCCTTGAAAATATTATGCTAAGTGAAATAATATATGAAAAATCTAGGCAAATTCAGAGAGAAAGGCAGTTGATTCATGACTGCCATGGGCTAGGGTGAAGTGGTATGTGGATTTATTGTATAAGAGTTACAGAGCATCTGTTTAAGATAATAGAATTTTTTTTACATAGACAGTAGTGATGGTTGTATGACACTGTGAATGTAATTAACACCAGTGAGTTGTGCACATTAAAGTGGTAAGTTTATGTTGCATCAGTTCAGTTCAGTTCAGTCGCTCAGTTGTGTCCAGCTCTTTGCAACCCCATGGACCACAGCATGCCAGGCCTCCCTGTCTATCACCAGCTCCCAGAGTTTACTCAAACTCGTGTCCATTGAGTCCGTGATGCCATCCAACCATCTCATCTTCTATGGTCCCCTTCTCCCACCTTCAATCTTTCCCAGTATCAGGGTCTTTTCAAAGGAGATGGTTCTTCACATCAGGTGGCCAAAGTATTAGTTTCAGCTTCAACATTAGTCCTTCCAATGAATATCAATACTGATTTGCTTGAGGATGGACTGGTTGGATCTCCTTGCAGTGCAAGGGACTCTCAAGAGTCTTCAACACCACAGTTCAAAAGCATCAATTTTTCAGCACTCAGCTTTCTTTATAGTCCAACTCTCACATCCATACATGACTACTGGTAAAACCATAAAATATATATTATGTTACATATATTTATCATAATAATTTTTTAAATAGTTCAATTAAATACATGGGGAAGATCTTGAGAGATCAACCAAACTACATAAACTCTGTGTTCCTAAAATGCTCTGTAAAACAGGAGAAAATCTTGTCTTGAAAAAGGAAGAGTTCGGTGTTTTGAAAACTTGCAACTTATTAATTAGCTTTGAGGCACAGTATAGGCTACTAGCAAATTACTAAAATAGAAAATGGCACATTCTTTAGAATATAATGATTTTCAAAATCCTGATGTTATTAGCTGATTATCATATATTTCTAGAGTCTAATAACACAAAACATGATTCAACCTAATTAACAAAATATTCATTTTAGTTCACACTATAGCCAGTGGTCAATAAATGTTTGTCAAAAAAGTAATTTAAAAATAAAATAAACCCTATAATAGGACGTAAAATATAAGAAGATATATATTTGTTGTTCAACAGCATGCCAGAGGACACAGTGAATATTGTAGAAATAATAAGAAGTTTATGGTCCATAATTAATGATAAATTCTAGCCAATAGATTATTTCCCTCTCTTACCTTTAAAGTTATAATTGAAAGTGAAAATGAAAGTCACTTAGTCATGTCGTACTCTTTGAGACCCCATGGACTGTATAGTCCATCTAATTCTCCAGGCCAGAATACTGGAGTGGGTAGCCTATCCCTTCTCCATGGGATCTTTCCAACCCAGGAATTAAACTGGTCTTTTACCCATAAATAAACAAATACACACACACACACACACACACACACACACACACACGGGAACTTCCAAGGTGGCATTAGTGGTAAATAACCTTCCTGCCAATGCAAGAGGCTTAAGAGATGTGGGTTTGATCCTTGGGTCAGGAAGAACCCCTGGAGGATGGCATGGAAACGCATTCCAGTACTCTTGCCTGAAGAATCCCATGGACAGTGGATCCTGGCAGGCTACAGTCCATAAAGTAGCACAGTCAGACACAAATGAGGTGACTTAGCACTCACACACATGAAAGATAGATGACATAGATGAGATACACAGATAGAGACTTAGATGTAGTTATAGATAGAAATACCTTTGTGTCATCTCTTACTCTGGTGGCAAAGAAGCTCTCAGGTTGAGACAAATTAGCCATAATCAGCCTAGGCAGCTGAGCCATACCATGAAGGACAGCTGCTCTGAAAGAGCACCTGGATCTGCAATGGTGTAGAGACAGTGACTGAATGTACCGACACACACAAATCTACATGACTCTTTGTGACCCCATGGACTTATACAGTCCATGGAATTCTCCAGGCCAGAATATTGGAGTGGGTAGCCATTCCCTTCTCCAGGGGACCTTCCCAACCCAGGGATCGAACCCAGGTCTCCCACACTGCAGGCAGATTTTTTACCATCTGAGCCACCAAGGAAGCCTGTGAACGTGGGAGCGGATGTCAGTTAAGCCATGGACTAATTTTAGACTGTTTTGTCCCGTAGCACAATCCAGCTTAAACTGAATGATGCACATACGAAGAGATCCTGTTTCTACTACTGCTTTTTAAAAATGATTTATGTATTTATCACATTATGACTGAAATATTTACTATAGTCTCCTAGAGTCTGTGGTTCCATTAGTGCTGGATATATAAATACTGGAAAAGAAAGCAAGTAGGGATTTTTTTTTTTAAATCAAATCTACATATATATTTAGTGGGTAATTACAAACAACTCTCTAATACATTGGGTCATTTACACACTTTTCTTCAGTGCAAACAGATACTGGACAGATTCTCTTATCAGACTTTCTTACAGAAGCTGATATGCAAACACAAGGGTTGGATTTACTTTCTCTCATTTTGTTTTCTGGAGATCACTCACAATCTGGGCACGAATTGTATCGCTCCTCTGAGTTTATCACTTCTCATTTTAAGGTTCCAATCTCTTCTCAGATTTATCTTAATGTTTTCTGTCTTTAATTTATCACTAATTTCCCCATGCATATGCATATAAAAAAAAGCATGTTTTATGTATGTTTGTTAAAAAGCTTGGATTTTGTAAACTACCCTAGAGACCAAAAAGAAAAAAGCAAAATATAAAATTTCATGTGTCAAAGCCAAAGCTATCATTGAACTTTTTCCTTCATGGAATGCCTATAAAATCTATAAAGTTGATAAAGAATAAGCTTTGAAAGTCTTTGGGTAACTGTAAAAAAGACAGAATGAATGTGGTTAAGAGTAGATGGAACAGTCATTGGAAAATTTGCACCTCTTAATTCCCTATTCCTGTCATGTCTTTCCTCGCTTTCCTCTCCCCATTGGTGACCACTGATTTGTTCTGTCTACATTTGGGAGTCTGTTTCCTTTTTGTATACTCACTAGTTTGTTTTCCTTTTGGATTCCATATATAAGTGATATCATAAAAAAAAGGATAAGCAATCACAAAAAACTGATACTTTCTAATTACATCTAACTAGTTACTGCTAGTTTTTAATTACAGCTAAGTTTCCTTAGGGGAGAGTAAAAACAGCTATAGAACAATAGAATCTTACTTTGGAAGCATGTCTCTGCATTGTTAAAAGCACATTTGGTTATTTAGCAATAAGTCTTGTGAATGAATCACAGGAAAAAAGTGAATGAAAACAAAACACAAAATCTGTATTTTTTCAATTTAGTTTTAAGTTTGGATTTAAGTCAGTATCACAAATATTTTTACAGACAAAGCTATGAATAGAACAATTACAGCCAGAAAATCAGAACACTATGGAAAGCGTCCTCTAGCTAAAATTAAACACTCAGTCCTGACTCTTCTACCCTCCTCCACACCCATTCAGGAACATAGCTTCTCCCAAAAGTCTGCAAGATGGATTTCTGGTCAATGCATTCACCTCTTGTTGGATTTTGTACTAATGTCCATTCATCTAGTCTCTTCACTCAATATGTCCTTTACATATGATCTGCAGGTGCTCTGGTAAGATGAATCTCTTTTTTTTCATATATATGATTTTTCAGATTATCTTACATTGCAGGTTATTATGTTGTATTGTTGTTGTTCAGTCGCTCAGTTGTGTCTGACTCTCTGTTACTCCATGGATTGCAGCATGCTAGGCTTCCCTGTCCTTCCTTATCTCCCAGAGTTTGTTCAAACTCACGTCTGTTGAGTCAATGATGCTATCCAACAATCTCATCTTCTGTTGCCCCCATCACCTGCCTTCAATCTTTCCCATCATCAGGGTCTTTTCCAATGAGTCAATTCTTCACACTGGGTGGCCAAAGTAGTATATTTAACAAAGTCCCCTGCTCTATACAGCAAATTCTTGTTGCTCACCTACTTTACATACAGTAGTCTGTATCTGTTAATACCATACTCCTAATTTATCCTTTTCCTCTCTCTTTCACTTTTGGTAACCATAAATTTTTTTCTATGTCTGTGAGCCTGTTTCTTTTTGTATAGATTCATTTGCATTATTTTTTAGATTTAGTTTAAAATTGGGTAAAAAAATAAACATAACCAATGAAGTGAAAGTTCTATATGTTGAAAACTAGAAAACACTGATAAATTGAAGATGACTCAAAGAAATGTAAAGATATCCCATACTCTTAGATTACTGGAATCAATATTTTTTAAATGGCTATACTATCCAAAGCAATTTCAGATTTAACATAACTCCTATCAAAACATTTTCACAGAGACCCAGAATTGCCAAAGCAATCCTCAGGGATGAGCACAAAACTGGAGGCATAACTTTTCCAGATTTCAGACAGTAGTACAAAGCTATTATAACAAGAGCAGCATGGTATAAACACAAAAACCGATAACATAGATAAAGGGAACAGAATGAAGAGCCCAGAAACAAACCCACACAACCTATGGTCAATTAATCTATGATGAAAGAGGCAAGACTATACAGTGGAAAAAAGGCAATTCCTTTAGCAAGTGGTATTGGGAAAAGTGGACAGGGACATGTAAGTCAATGATATTAGAATACTCCCTCACACCAGATACAAAAATATATTCCAAATGATTTAAAGACCCAAATATAAGACATGATGCCACAGAATTCTGGAAGAGAACATAGACAAAACCTTCTCAGATATAAATTGTAGCAATATTTTTTTGATCAGTCTCCCAAGGCAAAAGAGATAAAATCAAAAACAAATAAATGGGATCTAATCAAACTTAAAGAGCTCTCTTGATTTGGTGTCCTCATTTCACTGATTTTTATACTCATGAAGTTTTGCAGAGCTGGTCCTAATAAGCTTCTTTTTCATCTCTGGATCTTAACAACTAACAAGGATCTGGTGACACTATACATTCTAATCAACTGATAGTATATGGGCAAATGAAATAATATCCCATTCTTTTATTGAATATTTTTGTGGTCTTTATCTTCCTTTTCTTGCATGGAGTGCTGGTCTTTCTTATTTCAGTTGTATAAGGATCAGTGGACTTGATATTTCAATTCCAAATGTGAAAGAACAATCCCCAAATGTCAATGTTAGTGTTCTCTTTCCTTTGCATATAATACAAATCATGAATTTCAACTTCTATATAAACCATATTTTTTCCCAAATTTAGATCATATGATTCAATCTTCTCATATTTAAAGATTTCATTGTAACAAGAGATAAATCAGATAAAACTCATTAGGATGCTAACCAGAAAATTATTCAATTAAATATAAATAAATCAAAGAAACATAAATATATTGGTTGAAATATATATATTGCATCTAATTCATTAGAATAATAGTATATGAATTATAGAAATTATTTCAACCTGGGTTTCATTCTTTAATTCATACTGCATGCTTGACTAAGAACACTTGGCCAATAACCAGATGAAATGATAAAATGAACTTATTTTAAGTCTGATTTCTGGAGGCACAGAACACAGCAGTGTTGTTAGATGCAGGTATGGTATTTTGTTCGTGTGTTACAAGTAGTTTGAGAGAGGACCAGCTACTTTCAATGACCTAATTCACTGAATGTGAATTAAACAAGTAAATTTCAACCTACTGAATATGTAGACAAGCAAGCAGTACTTGTTCAGTGACAGATGAGTCTGACCTAATGAAAGGTTTTAATAAATGATAAAGTATAGGTTTTAAAAGTTTTAAAGAGTGATAGAGTTATATATTAAAACAAAGAAACATCAGGCCCTAAGCCCTCAAAAAAAGAAAATAATGGAGTAAAAGAGAGGTAGATGAGTGAGCTATCTATTTTTTTTTAAGGATGAGTAAAATGTAAGTCCTGCTACATGTATTGACAACATCAAATAAAGTAAATGGCCAGACTTACAAAGGAATTGCGTGCATTTACAAAGACACATGTAACAGCAATCTCTGATTACAAAGAAAGGTTTTAGTTTTCAAAGGACACTCTGGAAGCAGGGAAATCTCTATTGCTTTGTAGAGTAGTTAAATCACTGAGGCAGCACCGTGAATTCAGCATAAAACTGAACAATACTCTGTGGAATGAAAAGATACTGAATTGGTTGTTAACCCCAACCTGGCTTTAGAAACAACGTAATACTAAAATTCTAGGAACTGTGAGGACCATAGTAAATGGTAGAAGAAATAACTTTCAAAACGAATTTATGTTCCTATATAAATCAGTTTGAAAATTAGAAAATATCTGCAAATACATTTTTTTAAAAAGCATCAATCCAACTCATTGGTTCTAACTTTTTGACATGCATAAACGTCATCTGGGAAACCAGATAAAATTTAGACTTCAAGCCTTCTCATTCCAAGAAATGCAGATTAGCAGGTTTGGAATAGAACCAAATCCCCACAATTTTACTGAGCACACTGTGTGAATCTTTAGATCTCACTTTGAAAACTTCTGCTAATCAGTTCAACACGTGTCAGGGAAAGAGAAAATAGCATCAAAAATCAACAAAGTAGTTCTTTTCTTAAACTGCATGGACATGGACATCACTTGCTATAGGGCTATTATTAGGAGGGAAATGGACTTAATCACCAAAGTGGCATAAGTGGAATTAATGAAGTTTGTTCCTTGGGTCAGATCCCTATTACCTGCATAAATCATTATAAAAATGTCCTAATGTGAAAATATCAAGAGATAATTCTAGAAATGTATTTCACTGAACATTGATACAAATCAAAGATAATCTAATAAAGACAGCAAGCAAGCAGAATGACACATCATCTTGCCTATATAATAATAAACATATGCTGGTTTATTAGAAGGTTTTGTGGGTTAGTTTTATTTTATTGTATTTCATTTCCAAAATATTTCTAGGATGTAATCAAGAATAAATAACAAGGAATGTTGGTCTTTTCTAAGTTGTTTTGAGGAAAAAATATTTGCATTTTGGCATTCATATTGCACAATCTCAGTTTCCCGAATATCCATTTTGTAATTGCACTGACAGCATCACAAAACATATTTTTCTTCCCTATATTAGACATGGATATAGGAAATTATTGTGTTTTCTGGCCTCCCTTCTTTCTCACCCCAAATCATAATTCAATCAAAAAATGATGATAACAACAATTCATAAGTGTGCCTGAGCACTCCTTATGGGGACAGTCAGTGCTGGGCAAATCATCTTATTTAATCCTTATGCCAGCCTTTGACACAGGTATACTCATTATGTGTGCAATGCAAAGGAAGAAACAGTCCTAGATGGAATAAGCAATTTCCCCAATGTCACAGACCTAGCTAACCCTGTAGGAAGACAAGTGGGTTGAATGTGATGTAGAAAATACATCAGAATGTGAGACATGGGGCCTGACTTGTCTTCCTTCCTCAATTTGCTTCAAGCAAGGAATACTTTTCTTTAGAGGGCCTAGCATTTTTGATGGAAGTGGGCTGGAAGAGATATATTAAGACGACATGGTCTCTTCCTTCAATGAATTCACAGTCTTGTCTGAGAAAAAGACATATAAAAAATGATTCCAAATTCTAAATGTAAGTAAAATTAATATGATGCATGGGTTCTATAACAGAAATATCGTATGCTGTCTTTGGAGGGACAGAAGGTATTTGATATTACCACGTGTGAGAGTACTAAGTTGTTCTAGTTTTGTCTGAGTCTTTTGTGACCCTATGGACCAGAACCTGTCGGGTTCCTCTGTCCATGGGATTCTCCAGGCAAGAATACTGGAGTGGGTTGCCGTGCCCTCCTCCAGGGCATCTTCCTGACCCAGGGACCAAACCCACATCTCTATGTCTCCTGCACTGCAAGCGGCTTCCTTACCACTACCGCCACCTAGGAAGCCCTTGCTATCACTCTGGGTGCTTAGTCGCTCATTCGCTTCCTACTCTTGTGACCCCATAGACTAGCCTGCTATTACTATATTGCTATTTAATTTGATTCTTCCACAAGAGATTGTTATTGAAAATGGTAGAAGCACTTTAGGCTGAAGGAACAACAAAGGTAAACAAAACAACAGAAATCTTCTACCAATTACAATAAGGAATATAAAGCATGAGTGCAGAAGGCAGTGTATTATCTATTATTTTAATTCTATCAGCTTGGTTTTATTTTTCCAGGAAATTGAAATATAAAGAAATTAAAGAATTTGTCAAGGGTCACCACCAAATAAGTGGCATCACCAAGGATTGAGTCTAAGGAAGTCTGACTTCACTGCTCAAGCTCTTAACAACAGTGTAGCAATTATTCCCACCTGAAAACTTGGTTGACGCACTTGGGGACCAGCCAAAGAGTACAATTAGATTGCAGTGATTTTGAAGGACATAATGTGAAATGAGGCTGAAGACTGAGATTAGGAACAGATTGTGGATGGTCTAGTATGTCTTACTGCAGAATTTAGAATTCAGTCTATAAGCAATACTCAGTGACTGTTAAATATGGGAAACTTAATGACCAGATGTGTGTCTTAAAGAAGACAACTGTAAAGGCAGGACGGAATCATCAGGCAGCTTGAGCATTCTGGAAAATATTAAAATAGTCTACATGTGAGTTTAAAGAATAAAGTCAAGGCAGTAGGGATAAATCCCCAGAAATAAAATTGCTTTAAGTGGCATGATAATGACAGAATTGATCGGAATCTGCCAATCAATTTTATGTGCAAAGTGATCCAATGATAGTTCATTACACTAGCAAAAGCCTGTAAAAGTTTACTACATAGCAGGCCTTGCCTTACAAACATTCAGCCAATTAATCCTCTTAAAACTCTAAGAGGAATATTCCATTATTACCCATTATACAAGTGAAGAAACTGAGGCAAAGAATACCTAAATGTTTTGCAACAAATCCTTCAGTTAGTAAGAATTAGAGCAAAATTTGAACCTAATTAATTTATTTCATTAGAAGGATTGAAATTCATATTTGCAAAACAAGTAAAATGTTGTTATACCTTAGAGAATATAATTTAAAATAGAATAGTATTCATCATAATCATGAGAGGGGTATTACAGGTGGAAACTGGCAGGTTGCCCAATGCAACCCTCACCAGATGACTTTGATCTGTGTAAATTTGGCAAGCTTAGTTGTAACCCTGTCTTTAAGGCAGGGGAACCTGATATCATCATGCCCCCAAAGTAATCAAATTAAAGAATTCTAATTCATAATAAGGCTTAGGAGAAAAGGATACACACTATCACAATGTCAATTCATGTTTTATAAGGAGAAATACAATTCTCAAAATGATCAGCTTTACCATCATTCTCTCATTCTGAACAGGTTTTATGGAAAGTCAAATTATAATAGGAGTTTTTTTCAGTGAGCATGGAAATGATGCAAATTGATTTAGTTATGTGACACATGAGCAGATCAGGCTCTGTTAGGCTAATATGCCATACTCCATGATTGGGATTTGCCTGCAAGGAAGATAAGATATCCAAATTAACCCTGAGAAAGACCTTCTCCCATGTGGAGTCTTTGTATAGTGGTGCCAGTATGTATACAGGTGATTCTCCTTTCTTTGCTGAGCAACACCATCCATAATGACTTATGCGTGTATATAGATGTGTAACTACATATTTAAATATCATTTCACATAGTACATATTCTACGTATATGTACTACAATATATACAACTATATACAATATATAAGATAGTCATTCACCTTACTAACAGGTATTCACCCATCTCTATTTTTCCTCCTTTATATGATAATTCAGAGTGCAGTGTCAAGTTCTCAAAGTTGTTCCCTCATTTCCAAAAGCTTACTAGGTGAAGGAACTTTTTACCCTGGGATGTACCATTTAAGATTATGCCCATTTTAGAGATGTCAATATTAAAATTTTTGAGGGGTTATCCATCTGAAAAAAGTCAAATAAGAATTTTAGAATTTAAAACTGCACCCCAAGCAAAATGATAATAATTATCAGATTTAACTAAGACAATAATATTATAATATTGGCTCTTAAAACTTGCACATCAAATATTTCCTAATATTAATAGGGTAATATCTCAGACTCAGAAACATATATGATCTACATTGTTAAACAAAAGAAACATTCACCTGCATGATGGGATTAAAAAGTGATTAGATGCTTGGCAAGTTTTAGAACTCTAGTTCCCTAACCCTCATAGCTCTGTCAGTAAAGAATCTGTCTTCAGTGCAGGAAATCTGAGTTTGACTCCGGGGTTGAGAAGGTTCTCTGGAGAAAGAAATGGCAACACACTGCAGTATTCTTGCCTGGAGAATCCCATGGACAGAGGAGCCAGGCAGGCTACAGTCCATGGGAACTCAAAAGTCAAACAGGATTTAGCAACTAAACCACCACTGCCAGAGCTCTGGTTAATCTCTTAAAGAGCCAGGTAACATCTAATACATCATATTTTCAAGGGTTTAGTTATCATGGCTGTTTTACTGTGGCAAATGCATATTATATACCTCATAATGGAAATCAATTACCCAATTATGTGTGGTCCAAGATTAAACCCATCATTTCCCTATACACATGGGTAAGCAGAGTTTTAAGACTGTTAGAAGGAAAAATGAAGCCAAGACAAAATCATTACCAATAAATGTTTCTTTTTCAACAAATGTCAGTTTTGTAATTTTATATCATCAGCCTACTTCTCTCATATTTATGAATCATAATGAAGGTACTGCTGTGAAAAGAATGAATACCTACTACTTGTGTTTTATAAGAGGGTAAGACACATATTTGGTGCCAAGATTCTTGAAACAGAACCTTCTTAAAAAGATGAAAAATAGTGACAACTCATCTGTGTTGAAGGTTGAAATGACTGGATTTAAAGAAAAGAGTTTCATAGAAGCTATGTACAGTTTATTTTCTATACTCTAATCAATTATGTACATGGTAAGTAATAACATCAATTCTAGAGAGTTGGTCTCTAGATCACATCAGGTGGTTCTTTAAAGTTGCTTCATTGGAAAACATTAATATTTCAACATGTGACTGCATCGTGTCACCTATTTAGGTGTGGAAATGAACAGCAACTCAGAATCAATACACACTTGAAAATATATACTTTGAGTTGTACATGACAGTGTATGGTTGGAGAAATACTTGTATTCAAAAAGCATTTGCCATCATCTTGTTAATAGGCCTTATTGCTTTAAATCTTCAAGGAATGCAAATAACTGATAATTCTACATTTATTGAGGAAATCTCCAGTGACTTACTTCAGCTAAATGTTCCAACAGACATGTTTAGCACTACTTTTGGGATTGGTAAACTTCCAGAAGTCTGTAAATTAAAGTTCTGCAGCGTGCTATCAAATATGCATAATGAAGCCCAGGACGTAAATTAAGAAGATTTATATGGCTGCATTCTGCTTACGTTATTCAATAGCAATGCCTCACAGGCTTTTATGAAGCAAATGAAGTGTTCTTTTTCTTGAATTCCATTTTAAATGGTCACTATGGATTCACTCTTACATTACTTGGTTCATGCATTATAGGATGAATTGCCATTTTAAATCTACAATTCATCCTAAAGGTTTATCACAAAACACAGTTAAATTATATGGTACTCCATGCATACCATTGCAAAAAATCTATATAAACAACTCAAGCAGATTTAGAGATAAATGCACACCATTTATACTGATGACCTTTCCAAACATGATTCAGGATTTATGATAAGGCACTCCAATAATTCCCTTGTCATTTTAATCTTAGAGGTGCTCATCTTGCCTTATTCATGCTGAAATTTGAAGAATGTTATAAGTTTGATAAGTAATACTAAGATTGATTAAAAGGAATATATGAATTTTATCTAGATAGAGACAATTCAACATCATATATAATTCTGTTGATGAGATAGGCATGTATCCTAATACTGGAAGCCTAGGTTCTTGAAAACATATATTATTTTATATACCAGTTAAGCAACAAAATAGCATCTAAGTCTTCAGATCATACTTTGTAGTTAGAGTAAAGGCATTTGAAAAGAAGAATAGAGACAAATAGGAAATTTGGCATTCCTTCCCTGGTGGCTCAGACGGTAAAGAATCTGCTTGCAATGTGGGAGAGATGGAATTGATCCCTGGATGGAGACGATCCCCTGAAGAAGGGAATGGCTACCCACTACAGGATTCTTGCCTGGAGAATTTCATGGACAGAAGAGTCTCCCCGGCTACAGTCCATGGGGTAGCAAAGAGTCAAACAGGACTGAGATATTAACACTTTCATTTTAAGGAAGCCGTTAGAAAAACTTGTAACGAAAATGTACAGGGGAAGGATATCAAATGGAATTAAGAAGTTAAGAAATGTCTAACAAATTTAGAGCTATGCATATCTTCAAATGTTTATGTCTGCATGCATCAGAAAAATGAATACTGTGTTCAACTTAAAAGGATTTGATCATTCTCTAACCAAAAAATAAATTTTACTGGCACAAACTAGAAATCAGTTTTCTTTAAGAATTTATTTATTTCCAATTTATTTCAGGGCATGGAAAGCATGTCAGAAATAATTTCATATTGAGTATTTTAAATAAAAAGAAGTACAAAGCAGGCTGAATAATTATAAAAATCCATTAATATCAAAGCTTGTTCATATGCTTTAAATACTGACACACATATTTTCATTTAAATTTTTACTCTTACACATAAACTGCTGTCTCTTTGATTCATTGTAAATGTTTTATTTGCTCTCATTTTGAAAAAGGTCTTCATCACTGCGGCAAGAAGGAATAGGTGAGAAAGTTTATTATTGTAACTCTCTTTTCAATCTACTCCATCTAAATGAGACTATCTTGACAAGATCATTATTCATTAAACTCCAGTTTAATTTAAAAAAGAATAGTGACCTTAACATTTTAGATTAAAGGGTTTATTTTAAATTAAAAGCTACCGGATTAATAAAATGAGAGTGATATAACCTAGGTTTTTTGTTGGGTACCTTCCTTTGCTAGCAAGAGATTACAATGTTTATACTTACGGATCTGGTTCAGACTGGGTATCACCAGACTTTGCATTGTTATAGCCACAATGATTGTAACAGGAGTTGGATTAAGTCAGTTTAAAGATTCTGAGAATATGTGGTAAATGAACCGGAAAAGAATACCATTTTCACTTGATAGTCTTCATCTTGTAAGGAGAGATCAGAATTTTTGTGCTCATTAGAAGAGACAGAGGCAGTGAGAGAGAGAGACAGAGAGAGCAGTAAAACAGAGATGCAGAAAGAGATAAAGAGAAATAGAAAGAGAGACAGAGGTAAAGCTATGAATAACAACAACAAGATCACTGTATGTGATAGTTAACTTTATATGTCAACTTAGCACGGCTATGCTGTCCAGACATTTGGTCAAGCATCATTCTGCAAGTTCCTGTGAAAGTGAATTTATATACTAACATCAAAATCAGCCGACTCTGAGTAAAGTATATTACCCTCCATTACGTGGATGAGCCTCATTCAATCAGTTGAAAACCTTAATAAAACAAAGACTGACAACTCCTGAGCAAGAAGGAATTATGCTAGCAGACTGTTTTTTGGATTTGAAGTTCAACTCTTCCTTGAGTTTTCACACACGCCGTTGGTTCTGTTCTTCTGGAGAACCTGGCTAATACATCATTGTATTTTTGGTTAAATCAATGACTGAAGCCATATTCACTTTTGATCTTCTCAGTTACTTCAGCCCATTAAATCTCCTTTTTGTTAAAATAATTTGCCTTGATTTTCTCTTACTTATAGATGAAGAAATCCTGAGGTAGTTTATATATCTCAAAAGAAGCAGAGTAAGAAGAAAAGGGGAAAGTTCTTAACTGATAAACGCTAACATGTCTGTAAAATGTCAAAGTAAAATAAGCTTACTCTCTGAGCATGAGTTTTTTCATCTATAAAATGAATATGATTATAAATAATTATTTTATGATATAAAATGAATATGTGTGGTAGTGTTTTATAAACTCTAAAATGTCATAAATGCAATATATTATGTGACCATTTCAATAAGTTTGGGATTTTACTTTCTTTTTACTTAAAATATTTTAAAGTATCATTTTATTAGTATGCTTCTTTCTAAAGTTCACAGTTTAAATAATATAAAATATTAGAAACACTGTATGGAATCTCTAAAATAAATGGATGGTTGAACGAGACAATCTGAGTGGTATATAATAAAGTCATTAAATGGATTTTTATGTAATGGTGAGAAAGTTAAGTAAGCAGCCTATAGACTTTATTCTCATAGGTAGTACAGTTGCGTATTTTCTTAAAGTATGTTCCTGTGTTGTATACCAGCCTCTAGAAAGTTTTCTGCAGATAAATAAAGCCTGTATGGATGTATGAAGCATTTCAGTATGCTGTATGAGATGGCTTTTCTAAGAAGTCTTCTAATTTTAAAAATCTGCTTTAAGTATGTTAAATTCATATGTTCTAAATTTATATAACCGCAGATATTTTTATTCACATGATATATTATATCATCCTCTGGAATCATGTTACAGAAAGCATAGTGGAAAACCACAGTTTAGTAGTAGGTCTGTTTTCATTCTGGACACATGAATTCAGTGGCAAATCTGGAAACACATAATTCTACCCCATTACAGATTTCTGTAGCACTTAATAGATTATATCCTACTCTGATACATTCATTAAGGAGTAAAGGGAAAATGGAAACTCAAAGAATAAAAGAAAATTTGAAGGAATAGACACAAAAATTGCACTGTTCTTTCTGCGTGTTATATGTCTATGGACAGAAACATAAGAGGAAGAAACAATAGGTAAGGAAGCCAGGATTTGTTAGTAGGACTCAGGTTTCTGGGGAGGAAAATTAGATCTGATTTTTATTTATTTATGTTTTTTTTTTTAATTTTTTTTTGTTTTTGTTTTTGTTTTCCATTTATTTTTATTAGTTGGAGGCTAATTACTTTACATCATTACAGTAGTTTTTGTCATACATTGAAATGAATTAGCCATGGATTTACATGTATTCCCCATCCCGGTCCCCCCTCCCACCTCCCTCTCCACCCGATCCCTCTGGGTCTTCCCAGTGCACCAGGCCTGAGCACTTGTCTCATGCACCCAACCTGGGCTGGTGATCTGTTTCACCCTAGATAATATACATGTTTCAATGCTGTTCTCTTGAAACATCCCACCCTCGCCTTCTCCCAGAGTCCACAAGTCTGTTCTATACATCTGAGTCTCTTTTTCTGTTTTGCATATAGGGTTATCGTTACCATCTTTCTACATTCCATATATATGTGTTAGTATACTGTAATGGTCTTTATCTTTCTGGCTTACTTCGCTCTGTATAATGGGCTCCAGTTTCATCCATCTCATTAGAACTGATTCAAATGAATTCTTTTTAATGGCTGAGTAATATTCCATGGTGTATATGTACCACAGCTTCCTCATCCATTCATCTGCTGATGGGCATCTGGGTTGCTTCCATGTCCTGGCTATTATAAACAGTGCTGCGATGAACATTGGGGTGCACGTGTCTCTTTCAGATCTGGTTTCCTTGGTGTGTATGCCCAGAAGTGGGATTGCTGGGCTCCCACCAACAGTGTAAGAGGGTTCCCTTTTCTCCACACCCTCTCCAGCATTTATTGCCTGTAGACTTTTGGATAGCAGCCATCCTGACTGGCGTATAATGGTACCTCATTGTGGTTTTGATTTGCATTTCTCTGATAATGAGTGATGTTGAGCATCTTTTCATGTGTTTGTTAGCCATCTGTATGTCTTCCTTGGAGAAATGTCTGTTGAGTTCTTTGGCCCATTTTTTGATTGGGTCATTTATTTTTCTGGAGTTGAGCTGGAGGAGTTGCTTGTATATTTTTGAGATTAATCCTTTGTCTGTTGCTTCGTTTGCTATTATTTTCTTCCAATCTGAGGGCTGTCTTTTCACCTTGCTTATAGTTTCCTTTTTTGTGCAAAAGCTTTTAAGTTTCATTAGGTCCCATTTGTTTATTTTTGCTTTTATTTCTAAAATTCTGGGATGTGGGTCATAGAGGATCCTGCTGTGATTTATGTCGGAGAGTGTTTTGCCTATGTTCTCCTCTAGGAGTTTTATAGTTTCTGGTCTTACATTTAGATCTTTAATCCATTTTGAGTTTATTTTTGTGTATGGTGTCAGAAAGTGTTCTAGTTTCATTCTTTTACAGGTGGTTGACCAGTTTTCCCAGCACCACTTGTTAAAGAGATTATCTTTTTTCCATTGTATATCCTTGCCTTCGTGGATTTATCTCTGGGCTTTCTATTCTGTTCCATTGATCTATATTTCTGTCTTTGTGCCAGTACCATACTGTCTTGATGACTGTGGCTTTGTGGAGAAAAGGGAACCCTCTTACACTGTTGGTGGGAATGCAAATTAGTACAGCCACTATGGAAAACAGTGTGGAAATTTCTTAAAACCTGGAAATAGATCTGATTTTTAAATACAGAGCTTACAGAAGCACAAAATTGATTAGTAAATACTGTAACATTTCTTCCCAGTCTACTTAAAGCAACACTGCCCATAGAAATCTCCTCTCAAATTATTTATCACCATTCAGGTTTATTATCAAAATTAGTTTCAAATTTTAATTGATATTTAATATAATTACAGAAAAATATTTTTTTCAAAATAGAGATCTATTAGATATTCTCACTATGTTTATGTGTGTATATATATATATATACTTGCATGGGAATTATATATTTTTGGTCAAATCATGCTTAGAGATTTTATTTCTTCTTTTTTATATTTTAAAAATCAACCAATCAAAGTTGAGTTAAATTCTCTCTTTTGGTAATGGTAACCCCCCAATAAGTTAACATGATTGCTGTATTAATCACATATATTCAATAAAATGATGCCACACATATAGCCAGTAGCACGAGTATACAAAATACTAAGATTCCCAAGAAATCTAAACATTTAATTCAAGAGGTCCCTGTTTCAACTGTCATACGAGCTGACTACCAATGCTGGGTCTCACTAGTCATTACCTACACAGGGAAGGGGATGAAATTTTCAAATCAATACTATTTTACCCACAGCTGAGAACTTTTAGAGATTATGGCATAACTATTTTCAATGTCAACACTGATTGTTTTCTTGAATTTTAATAATTGATATAATTTGAACATGAAAGAAAAAACCCACATGTTGTTAGTATGGATATTATTTTCTATTTTTTCTTTTTTTCCATTTATTTTTATTAGTTGGAGGCTAATTACTTTACAACATTGCAGTGGTTTTTGTCATACATTGACATGAATCCACCATGGATTTATAAGTATTCCCCATCCCGATCCCCTCTCCCACCTCCCTCCCCATCCCATCCCTCTGGGTCTTCCCAGTGCACCAGGCCTGAGCACTTGTCTCATGCATCCAGCCTGGGCTGGTGATCTGTTTCACCCTAGATAATATACATGTTTCGATGCTGTTCTCTCGAAACATCCCACACTCGCCTTCTCCCACAGAGTCCAAAATTCTGTTCTGTACATCTGTGTCTCTTTTTCTGTTTTGTATATAGGGTTATCGTTACCATCTTTCTAAATTCCATATATATGCATTAGTATAGTGTATTGGTCTTTATCTTTCTGGCTTACTTCACTCTGTATAATGGGCTCCAGTTTCATCCATCTCATTAGAACTGATTTAAATGAATTCTTTTTAATGGGTGAGTAATATTCCATGGTATATATGTACCACAGCTTCCTTATTCATTCATCTGCTGATGGGCATCTAGGTTGCTTCCATGTCCTGGCTATTATAAACAGTGCTGCGATGAACACTGGGGTGCATGTGTCTCTCAGATCTGATTTCCTCGGTGTGTATGCCCAGGAGTGGGATTCCTGGGTCATATGGCAGTTCTATTTCCAGTTTTTAAAGAAATCTCCACACTGTTCTCCATAGCGGCTGTACCAGCATATTCAACAGTGAACCTACAGAGCAAGTTCCTATTGAGCACTCCTCTCTTTCAGCAAATAAGAATCCATTTAAGTCATGGATAGACAGATGATATATAGATACAGGTAATGGTATAGACATAGATATAGGTATAGATATAGCCACGTGAAAGCCAGCAATAGTTTGGGTATCATATTTAGAAACATACAGGTTGTTCTGAATCTCTATGCTTGGAATTGAGCTTGACTTTTAGTAGCATTTCAATGAATACTTGTTGAACAAATAAATTATCTCTTTTTGGGACACAAACGTGATCATCCACATTTGACACGTAGCTTCCAGCTGTAATCTACTGTAACCAGGCCCTTGGCATGTTGTCATTCTGACTGATGCCAACACATAAAACCATGTTCACATTTCTTGTATTGAGGTTCAGTAGTTGTGTTTTCTGGCAAAATTTTGCTCATGGCCCTTGGAAAGGAGTTGACACTGATTAAGTATCCTACTCAAATTTAAGTCTGCCAAACAAAGTGCAACGTTCTCTGGGCTGTTGGCAATACAGACAATTCTGACAAACATAAACAGCCTCAGGGGTAACCAGAAAAATATTGTCTTGAACTTACTGCTTACATGACTCACTTCATGAACCCGATCTGCCCCAGACCCAGTTTGCCATCTTTAAAGCCCATGCCAAAATTTCAATCTTCCTATTACAGAATTTCACTCCTTCATATGCAGTAAACTACAATTACAATTCAAAAGCTTACACACAGTTTCACAATTTTTATCCCTAAACAGAAATGTTCCAACACCTTTTACTAGTCTTTCTATTGGAACAGATAGCCAGAGTCAAAGTAAATACTTAAAGTAAAATTGGATGGTTTTGTATTAGGTTTGGTTTGCATACTATATAAAAATATACAAATTAGACTTTCTTTCTTCAAGATTCATTTTCTGAACTGGATGAATGATTCAAGATTTCCAAACATAATCCTTCCCAATCAGTAAGATGATACTCTCAGTAAAAGGTACTTGATCTTTTTCTTTGGAATTTAAAGTTTACAATACAAAAAGCAATAAACAAAATATAATGGTCTGGATTGTATGGTCTCAAAATAGCTGCTACTTCATGATGGCCTCCCTCTATTCTCGTACACAAATTTCAACTCAGTACAAAATTCTGGGGCGCTAATTGCATAAACACACAGCTGCTCAGATTTCGTCCTGTGGACACCTTCAAGATTGTGATCCAGGAACTTGGAGCCCAAGGCAATCTATCTAGTATTTACTTTTCATTACATTTTGGGAGCATTTGAAGAATAGGAATATCTGTATTTAAATATTTTATTTGGATTATGGGAGAACTTTTCTCACTGTTAACTTTCCATTAAAATTAAAATAAATCATTAAGGCTTTGAGGGCCACAAAAGTCCTCCATAATCTAGCACATATGTAGCATTTCAAACTCATTTTCTAACACTGTCTACCTTCTTCACTACTTTCTCTTTACTCTGGCTTTCTTACTGTTCATAGAATATACTAAGCACATACCATTATCAGAACTTTTGTACTCGCATTTTCCTCTGTCTGAAATGTTTCTTCCTCAAATAGCCACAAACATATGTTAGTAGTATCTCATATCATTTCAGGTGGTACTCAAATATTACTACCACTATGAGAACTTTTTTAACAATCCCATATAAACCAGCATCTTTTATCATGATTAGTCCATTTCCATGTTCAATTTTATTCAAAACATTATAATCAGAAACATATTTATTTATAGTCAAATTATTGCCTGTTTCTCACTCTAGATTGTACATTTTAAGAAAGCAAGCAGACTGGCTGCTTGATTCACTTGAATTATTGTATGCAGTTAACCAAGTACCAATAACTCTATGCCAGAGTTACAATTATCACCTTAACCTATGAGAATTGCTCTATGCAAGTACATTGAACTACTCCAAATGGAACTCTCTTGAGTCATGTCGTGCACAAGCTACTTTCTGTATATGTTGACATTAACTGCATCCCTGGAATCTACAAAAGTGACTGGCATAAATAAAGCCCCATAAATATTTTGGACTATTATTTTATAAAAGCAAAGGGGCTCCAATGAAACGTGTGGTCCCAGAGCTATGTGAGACGCTTCAGTCATCTTGTTCACCCTCAGCCAGCATTAGCCGCTCTTGCAGCATGTAGCTGTGTTAGAACATTTTCAGTTTTAAGGCCTGAAGGCACTTTTGCATTAGTTAGAGTATACTAAACCTCTCTAAGAACCAAACCAAAGATAAACAAAGCTCAAAGGCAATAGTTTATTTTTTTTCTTGCTCATTTCTGAGTCTAAGGCAGAGGTCCCCGGTTGGTGGGTGGCTTTCTCCCACAGAGTTATTAAAAATGCAGGCTTTTTCTGCTTTGTGTCACTTGTACCCTCAGAATGTTATTGTCATTTTATTCAGATGTTGGAAGGGAAAGAAAGTATGGAAGAAGTACACCAGTTATTCAATAATCTTTCACCAGAAATGGCACAAAAATTTCACTCATTTTTCAATTGCAAAAAATTCATATGATCATAACAAAGTACAAAGAGGACTAGGAAATCTAGTAGCTAGTTCTGCAGGTGCATTCTAGCTATAACTGTGTATTATAAATGAGAGAATGGGATTTTAGTAAAACCAGCTCATGAGATATCTGCACACACTTATTTCCACAGATAGAATACGTTCATGCCACACCCTCTGGAAGATGAGAGAAAGACAAGAGAGATGGGACCCATAGTTTCAACCATTCAATCCATATATGCTATATTACAGGATCTTCATTGGATATATTTCAAGTTTAGAAATAATATTTTGAAATTAGATATTCTGAACCCGCTTTTGTTAAATCTTGACCTGTATTTGGTAAGCTCACTTAGATTTACATCCATCAGCAAGGACTGCACAGAGGGCCAGGCCTAACTGCCTGGCAACCAGAAAAGGAAATCCCTAAGTGAGGAGCTATTCCCTAGCTACGTGCATTCTGTAAAGGATGATGGCCTAGCTATAGTGCATACCATGGACTAAATGCTTGACTTAATGTATTTAAAGGGTATAGTTTTTCATGTCTGCTATGCCCAAGTAGTGATTCCCAAGTAGTTGCCTTCTGGTAGAATTCCAGACAGTATGAGATCCTTTACCATACTTCTTCTAACAAAATGAACAGATTAGAAAAATGAATAATTTTAAAGAAACTAACAATGTTACTTTTTTTACATACAGTGCTAGTTGTTTTTTTTTTTTCTTTTTTATTCCCCAAAACAGCTCAGTCAGCTCAACCTGCTGCTTCTTTCTCATTTAAAGATGACATTTTTATGTGTCATTTGTTACAGTTTCCCAGGCGGTGTTGTTGTAAAGAATCCACCTGCCAATGCAGGAGATGCAAGAGATGCAGGTTTGATCCCTGGTTTGGGAGGATCCCCTGGAGGAGGAAATGGCAACCCACTCCAGTATTCTTGCCTGGAAAATTCCATGGACAGAGCAGCCTGGCAGGCTATCATCCCTGGGGCTGCAGAGAGTTGGACACGACTGACTTCTACGTGTCATTTGTCAGGTGGTATCAAAAGCACACGTCAGTTTGAAATACAGTTCTTCTAAAATGCAGGTGATATTAATCCTTAATTATTTCTTATCTTGATATGAGATTTGAGGTAACAGAGATTTTATTGCTATTATTTGTTTCTGTGGTTCTCGGTTTTTGTGGTCATGCTGCCATTGTTTGGCAATATCTGAGTAGTCTAAACACAAGTCCATTTTCACTTTGGCTGGATTGACCAGTCAATCTTAGAATGCCATGTGTTATAATAACTTCTTCATATCATAAAACTACTTCACTGTCTATGACTTCTGCTAATATTATACAATAAGGAAATTAATTATAAAACAGGTGCTGGTTGTCATCATCAGATATTTCCTGACTATGTCTCATTATCAAGCAACTTAACATAACCTGTTTGCATCACATGAAGACATACTGCATATATGGTGGCTTTTTAAAAACATCTTCACTATGTTAATTATGTGGTATTATGGATGTGTTATCTTTTTAAGTAACTATTTTACAATATTTATGTATATCTAATCATGTACATTTTAAATGTATACAATTATATTTGTCAATTATTCCTTGATAAAGTTAAAACATTAAAAAAAAACATGTTCCAAGATTCTCTGATACTCCTTTCCTGGAATACCTGTAACCTTATTCTCTCCTTGGCTGTGGGATTGACTCAATAACTCATTTCTAACAAGTAGAATGAGGTGCAAATAACAGTGGGTGATTTTGGGGATTGAAACTAGGTTATAAAATACTTCCACAGTCTCTTTGTTTTCTCTAGAGGCTCTGGGGAAAGTTAGGTACCCTTTCATGAATAGAGGCCCATGTGGTGAGGAAGGAAAGCCTTCAGCCAACAAACCTGTAGAAGAGCCATTTTGGAATTACAGTCACAGATTCACCTTCTTATTAACAATGCCTCTGCTGACATGCTGTCTGCATCCATATGTAAAATTCACTTGTGTAAAATACTTCTGAATTCTTAATGCACAGGAACTGTAAGAAACCCTTATACTTGTTTTTAGCCACTCACTTTTAGGGGTACTGTCAAGAGTTGCTAAGGTATGCCCTAGCATTTCTGCCACTGTATCCACTTTATTTTGTCAAAGTGGCCTGCAGCAATCTTAACGTCATCAAGCAGATGCCCTAGAATGTACCCAGTGTCAAAGCAAATGTAAGTCCCTGATGAGACTGCTTCAACGTATCTTCTGCTTCCCGATGGCTTATGTAACTCTTTGATGAGATGCTTCTCCCCTGCCTGCCACCACAACCCATGGCATTTACCAAAGGCCTGCTCTTTTGGTTTGAATTCACCAATATGACCTCAGTCTGAGAGCTCCAAAGCACTTTATTCATAAAGCCTAATAAAGTCATGTTCCCCAGTTCCTTTCTCTTTCTCTTTGCTTGCAGGCTGCCTTAACCTCCCCTCGGGGTCCCATGAGGTGTGGCAGGTATTTCTTCTAGAAACTGCTAATAATAAACTACTCTATTTCACTTGCTTTTGAGGTCTTTTGCAGAACCATGGCTCACCATCCAATCCTATGCTCCACTTACCAAGTGTTAATTTGACAAGTAATTTGCTATGCAGTGAGAGGTGACTAATATGCATTTCATTCCATATGTAGTATCCTCAGTTAGCCTCTGAGATTGAACCAGAAATGGTATTAGCAAGTTTTATTATGTTCAGCCTGCTTAACATATTTTATCTCAGGTATCATGCCAGTGGAGGAATGCCTTAATGGAGTCCCCTGTGATCAACTGCAGTTCCCAAGTTTCATTCCATTTTACATGTAATAACCAGGTAAATCTATTATACAAAGTGTCACAGAGTGTCAACTCCTCCAGTGAACAGTTCTTAATCGTTAGCATTAATTCCAATTAATCATGAAAAAGTCTAAACTGCCTCAAATCCTGTCCTTTGTAAATCATAAGATTCTCATTTATTCTATTAATTTTGGATGAAATATAAATGCAGTTCTTTTCCTTTCTCATCACTTCTCTAATCAAAACTAAAGGTACATGTGTTCTGTGTCAGCCATCATCTCTCAAAGCAAAATTTATTCATTCCTTAAAACATTTCCTAAAGCAGCACATTACTCCACCACCAATCAATGGTTTAAGATTGGATGCTTGTTGCAATATCATATCATCACTGTACATGAATCTCTTGTCTCAACATGGGGAAAACTGGTCCTTACCTCCAGGCAATTGAAGCTGCGCACATGACCTCACATCTTCTTTCATGACCTAGAGCTTATCATCTCCTATAGGATTATTCCCTTCCCAGAGCAAAACAAGTCTATCTCCTTACTTAATAATTTTTTGGACATTTTTCCTCTACATTCCAGCTTTGAATTGAATTGTCAAGTCTAAATCATGTAGATTGGAACAACAGACTAGTTCCAAATAGGAAAAGGAGTATGTCAAGGCTGTATATTGTCACCCTGCTTATTTAACTTATATGCAGAGTATATGTCATGAGAAACGCTGGGCTGGATGAAGCAAAAGCTAGAATCAAGATTACCAGGAGAAGTATCAATAACCTCAGATATGCATAAGACACCACCCTTATGGCAGAAAGCAAAGAAGAACTAAACAGCCTCTTGAAAATGAAAGAGGAGAGTGAAAAAGTTGGCTTAAAGCTTAACATTCAGAAAACTAAGATCATGTTATTCTGTCCAATCACTTCATGGCAAATAGATGGGGAAACAGTGGAAACAGTGGCAACTTTATTTCTTGGGGCTCCAAAATCACTGCAGATGGTGATTGTAGCCATGAGATTAAAAAACACTTACTCCTTGGAAGCAAAGTTATGACCAGCCTAGACAGCATATTAAAAAGAATAGATATTACTTTGCCAACAAAGGTCCATCTAGTCAAGGGTATGTTTTTTCCAGTAGTCATGTATGGATGTGAGGGTTGGACTACAAAGAAAGCTGAGCGCTGAAGAATTGATACTTTTGAACTGTGGTGTTGGAGAAGACTCTTGAGAGTCCCTTGGACTGCAAGGAGATCCAGCCAGTCCATCCTGAAGGATATAAGTCCTGGGTGTTCACTGGAAGGACTGATGCTGAAGCTGAAACTCCAATACCTAGGTCACTTGATACAAAAAGCTGACTCATTTGAAAAGACCCTGATACTGGGAAAGACTGAAGGTGGGAAGAGAAGGGAACGACAGAGGATGAGATGGTTGGATTGCATCACCGACTCAATGGACATGAGTTTGAGTAAACTCCAGGTTGGTGATGGGCAGGGAGGCCCGGCGTGCTGCAGCCCATGGGTTCGCAAAGAATCAGACATGACTGAATGACTGAACTGAACTGAACTGAATCATGTAGAGTTGACCAGCTTTAGCTTATGTAAGATAAATATAATAGAAAGATATGTCCCATACTTTGAACTATGACAACAGATAAAAATGAGGGTGCATTACATATCAACAGATGGTTCACAAATTTTTAAAACAAAATCTAAAATTGAAAATAAAGAAAACAACTACATATTTTCTCAATTCAAATCTGGAGAATTATCAATCCTAAGCATTTTAATTCACTTTTTTAAAATCAAAGCATAGTTGATTTACAGTGTTAAGTTTCAGGTATATGGCAAAGTTATTCAGTTATACATATATATATATATAAATATATATAATTTTCAGATTTTCCTGTTATAGGTTACTACAAAATATACAAAATATACGGTAGGCCCTTATTGGTTATCTATTTTATATAGTGTGTATATGTTACTCCCAACTTTCTAATTTATCCCCCTTCCCCTTTTCTCCTTTGGTAACCAAAACTTTGTTTTGTATGTCTGTGGGTCTACTTCTGTTTTGTAAAGTTAATTTGTATCATTTTTATAGACTTCACATATAAGCAATATTGTATGATATTTATCTTTCTCTGGTTTACTTCAGTTAGTAGGATAATCTTTAGGTTTATCCATGTTGTTGCAAACAGCATTATTACATTCTTTTCTTTTATGGCTAAGTAACATTCCACTCTGTATGTATATATATATATATATATATATACACACACACACACATATATACACACACACACATATGTATATACACTGAATCTTCTTTATCCATTCATTGACTGATGGACATTTAGGTTGCTTCTTTGTCTTGGCTATTATAAACATGGCTACTATGAATATTGGGGTGCATGTACCTTTTCAAATTATGTTTTTTTCCAGATATACGTCCCAGAGTGTGATTTCTAAATCATATGGTAGCTCTATTTTTAGTTTTTTAAGGAACATCCATGATGTTTTCTATAGTGACTGAACCAATTTACGTTCCCACCAATGGCGTAAAAGGATTCCTTTTTTCCACATGCTCTCTGGCAGTTATTATTTTGAGACTTTTTAGTGTTTAGTGAAGGCCGTTCTGTTTAGTGTGACTTGATATCCTGTTGTAGTTTTAATATACATTTCTTTAATGACTTAAAATGTTGAACATATTTTCATGTGTCTTTTGGCTATGCATTTGTCTTCTTTGAAGAAATGTCTATTCAGATCTTCTGCCCATATTTTGATTTTTTTTATACTGAGCTGTTTGTATTATTTGGAAATGAATCCAAAAGGGAAGCAAACAGGGATAAATTAGTGGTTCTGGGTTAAAGTAAATTCACTACTACATATAAAATAGATAACCACGAAGACATTACTTTGCCAAAAAAAAGCTTCACCTAGTCAAAGCTATGGTTTTTCCAGTAGTCACAAGTGGATGTGAGAGTTGAACTATAAGGAAATCTGAGCACCAAAGAATTGATGCTTCTAAACTGTGGTGTTGGAGAAGATTCTTGAGAGTCCCTTGGACTGCAAGGAGATCCAACCAGTCCATCCTAAAGGAAACCAGTCCTGAGTGTTCTTTGCAAGGACTGATGCTGAGTCTGAAACGCCAATAATTTCATCACCTGATGTGAAGAGCTGACCCATTTGAAAAGACCCTGATGCTGGGAAAGATTGAAGGCAGGAGGAGAAGGGGACAAGAGAGGATGAGATGGTTGGATGGCATCACCAGCTCAATGGACATGAGTTTGAATAGGCTCTGGGAGTTGCTGAAGGGTAGGGAAGCCTAGCATGCCATAGTCCACAGGGTCACAAACAGTTGAACATGACTGAGTGACTGAAATGAACTGAACTAATACATTAATCAGTTGCATTTATATACACTACAAACAAAGTATTAGAAAGAAAAACTAAGAAATTAATCCCATTTACAATTGCTTTGAAAAGAATAAAATACCAAGGGATCAATTTAACCAAGGCGGTGAAAGACTTGTACTTTGAAAACTGTTAGGTAGTTAGAATAGGAAAAAGGAGTCCAGAATGGTGGTGGCTAAAAGACAAGAAAGGTAAAAGTCCATGAAAATAGAACAATAGAAAATAGAATAGGACCTCAGATAAAGCAAATAGCACTCCTGGCTAGCCCAATTTACATAGGGCGGCCTAGGGGGGAGGAGAAAAAACATAAAAAGAAGAGCCAAAGATCCGGGGTTTCTCTCTCTTTACATCTTTTGGGTTGGCATGACTTCATGCCTCGAGGATGTATTTTCCTTTATTTTCTAAATAAAACTGAGCCGTAACATGGAACTGTAACACTGACCTGTCTGAGAGCTGTCACATGGTCTATCCGAGCGCTTTAACGTCTGTTGCTTCAAATTTTTGCTATGACGAGACAGAACCAAGGAAATTACACACTCTTATAGACAAAATCTATAAGACATTGATGAAAAAATTGATGATGATGCACATAAATGAAAAGATATATTTTGTTCCTGGATAGCAAGAATTAATATTGTTAAAAATCAACACTATTCAAGCATTCTACAGGTTCAATATAATCCTTATCAAAATATCAATGGAATTTTTCCACAGAACTAGAGCAAACAACTCTTAATTTGTATACAACTACAAAACCTCCTTAACAGCCAAAGAATTCTTGAGAAAAGACAATACCATAGGTATCACAGTCTCTGTTTTCAAATTATATTTCAAAGCTACAATAATCAAAAGCAGTATAACACTGCCACAAAAACAAACACACATATCAATGAAAAAGAATCAAGAGCCCAGAAATAAAACCACACTTACATGGTCATTAATCTATGACAAAGGAGGTTAAGAGTATACCATAGGAAATACAGCACCTTAGGTAGATTTGAAGGTATCTGGAAAGACAGATAGCTATATGTAAAAGAATAAAATGAGACTATTTTACATCATATTAACAAAAACAATTCCAAATGGATTAAAGGCCTAGATCTAAGAACAGAAGCCATAGAACTCCTAGAAGCAAATGGCAGCAGTATACTTTTTGACATAGGACTTAGAATTATTTTGTGGATCTTTCTCCTTTGTTGTCTATCTCAGAAGACAATAAAACAATCCTTTTTTTTTTAAATGGACTTCATCAAACTAAACAGCTTTTGTACATCAAAGGAAACCATCAATAAAAGGTAAAGGCAATTTAGTTAATGGGAGAATATATTTGCAAATGGTAAATCTGATAAGTAGTTAATAGCCAAAACATACGAAGAACACATACAACTCAATATCCAAAGAAAAGAAAAAAAAAAAAATAAAGAAAAAGTTAAGAAGGAAGGAAAGAAATACAAAGGAAAGAAACAAGCAAATAAACAACTAAAAATGAACAGATGTCCTGAGTAGTCACTTTTTAGAGAAGACCTACAGATGGCCAACAGACACATGAAAAGATTTTCAGCAACACTAATCACAAGGGAAATATAAGTAAAAAATAAAATGAGCTATCACCTCATACCTTTCAGCATGGCTATTTTCAAAAAGACAACAAATAACAAATATTGTCAAGGATGTGATGAATAGGGACCACATTTGCACACTTAGTGGATGCAAATTGGTACAGACACTATGGAAAGCAGTGTGATGGTTTCTCACAAATTTAATGATAAAACCATATTATCGTGCAATTCTACTTATGAGTATTTATCTGAAAGATAATATGCACCTCTACATTTACTGCATTATTGTTTAACAAATCTAACATTTCGTTTAAAATATCCAATATGTGTTCATCTGTGGATGAATGAAAAAAGAAGATGTAGTATATACGTATGGATAAGGGAATAGCTACCCACTCCAGTATTCTTGGCTGGAGAATTCCATGGACAGAGAAGCCTGGTGGACTATAGTCCACAGGGTGGAAAGAGTCAGACATAACTGAGAAATTGACATGCAGTATATATGTATAATGAAATACTACTCAGCTATTAAAAAAAATTAAGCCTTGCCATTTACAGCAAATGGATGGACCTTGAGGATGTTATGCTAAATGAACTAACTCTTACAGAGGAAGACACAGACCATATGATTTCACTTATATATTGACTCTAAAAAAAACAAAACAAATGGAAAAACAAAACAGGGACAGACATGCAGATACAGAAAATAGACAGGTGACTGCTAGAGGGGAGGGGAGCAAAGTGATGAGATACAGATGAACGGGACTAAGAAGCAAAAATTTCTAGTTATAAAATAAATAAATCATGAAGATGTAATCCATAACACAGGGAATACTAGAAGTACTATTGCTATACATTTGTATAGTGACAAATAATAATTAGACTTACTGTGTTATTTCATAATGTACATAATGTATTTCATAATGAGCCAATACACTGTACAATAGGAACTTACATAATGTAATAAGTCAATTATATTTCAATAAATGAATTAAAGGGTTCTTCAGGTGGCTCGGGGCTAACAAATCTGCCTGCAATGAAGGAGATGCAGGAGACAAGTGTTTATCCCTGGGTTGGGAATTCCTCGAGAGGAGGGCATGGCAACCCACTTCAGTATTCCTCCCTGCAGAATCCCCATGGACAGAACATCCTAGTGGGCTACACTTCATAGGTTGCAAAGAGCCAGACACAACTGAAGCAACTGAGTACAAATAAGATAAATATTCTATGCCTTATTTCAAGCTTCCCTTATTTGTTGTAAAAGTTATAATAGCAATTTGTTGCATTTGTTAATTCCATTAGTATCTGAGGAGTCAAAGCATTTATATTTGATATTATATGATTCTTTGGTTACCAGTGAAGACAATTTCATAAATTTATCAATGGGAACAAGTGAAAAGAGTCAGGAAATATTTTCCTTCTTTTTTTTTTTTAAAGCACTGAAGTATAAATTTCTGTGGGATTTAGTAACTGGAGTGTTAGAACTAGGAACAATGATGATGAGAACACTAACAATTAGCAAACATAACTTTAAAGAAGTTAATGATTCTAAATTGAAGACCAACAGAGAAAAGGATATTCTGAGTCAGTCATAAAAATCCTCCCCCAGTTTCTTGTATTCACGCTTTCCATTCTCAAATAAAGGAACAAAATTTCAAAGGCAAATTGGGGAGTTCTGAATTTTATATATGTGATCATGTATTTATGCACAGTAGTTCTTCAAAACCTATAATCAAGAATTCTACATAATTTGCAGAACATTAGGAAATCATTCAGCAAGAACACTTTATTAATGGTTCTGTAAAATATGAAGGGAGCTTGTAAGAATTAGGCTTTATTATAGTTAAATTGAATGTATGCAATCTGAAGCAAACATTGTTGGTGGTAAAAACAGTTAATAACCTTTTACCCTCACAGAAAAGATACTTATCAAGAAAATCTTTATTTTAATAATAATGATAATATTTTAGTATCACATAAAATATTTTTTCTTGAAAACTTCCTAAGGCAAATTATGCCTTGTTCTCAGTATGTATAACAACACTGCTGCTCTTCAACTGATTAGCCTACAACTGTCAGATACAATTTTATATTAATATTTCCAAAGATTGCCTTGTCATGTATTAAAACACTGTAAATTTTGTCAAGAAATGTCATGTAAACAACAAATCATTGGTATATTCTCAGGAACTCCAGTTGGTTCTCTCTCAAGAAGATTCCCAAGGCATCAACAACTTAATAAACTTTCCATAGCTTACAAACTCCTTATTTTTAAAGGTTTCAGATACTGATTTCCTGTCACAGGCAAAATGAAGTTATCTTCAGAGAAAGATTTGTATTCACCTTACATATTAAACAGAATTTTCTTTTTTTGGAATGTATACTCTAACTAGACTTATTTTTTTAAAGAGAGCACTTATCAATTCTCTATTCCTTTCTTCAACTTAGACTTTAGCTCTTAAAGAAGAGCCTCAACTTTTCACCATCACTTGTCTGAAGTGATGTGGAGTGGAATGGAGAGATTGACTTTCTTAGACTCCGGGCTTCCCTGGCGGCTCAGATGGTTAAGAATTTGCCTGGAATGCAGGAAGCCCTGATTTCTGAGTCAGGAAGATCCCATGGAGGATGGAATGGCGACCCATTCCAGTATTCTTGCCTGGAGAATTCCATGGACAGAGGAGCCTGGCGAACTCCAGTTCATGGGATTGCAAAGAGGCAGACATGACTCAGTGACTAACACTTTCACCTTCACTTTAGGCCCAAAGGGCAAAAGGCTCCTTATATCTCCATCAATGTCTTGGTTGATCTACACATGAAGAGAAGATGAAGGGAATGAGCTCTCTGTTATATGTCAAGATGATTTGGTTTCCATTTCAGCCTTCATTAGTGTTACTGAAAATGAGCCTTTTTGTATACTATATGCCTTTACCAATTCTCACCATCTAACATATAATTAACAAAAAGTTAACTCATTATTGGATACCATATGCTGCGCTGCACTTAGTCACTCAGTCGTATCTGACTCTTTGTGACCCCATGGACTGTAGCCCACCAGGCTCCTCTGTCCGTAGGGATTCTCCAGGCAAGAATACTGGAATGGGTTGCCATGATCTCCTCCGGGGGATTTTCCCAACCCAGGGATTGAACCCAGGTCTTCTGCATTGCAGGAGGATTCTTTACCATCTGAGACACCAGGAAGCCCATTGGATACCATGTACATTCTAAATTTTAAAATATCTATGATTTTATTAACTCATGAATGTTTTACATATTGTGCTTACATAATTTCAAAAACAAAGAAAATCTACTTGAGAAATCAAATTATATTATTCATTTTTTGTATTTAAGAGTATTGAGCAAATAATGTAGAGCCTAAGAAAGCACATGCATTTCGAGGATCTTCACAAATTAAAGAATTTTAATTTAATTGTATTCTTAAGAAATTTTAAAGTTTTGGACAAAGTTTACAGTTGAACCAAATAATTTATCCACTATGAAAAGTAATTTTAAATCTTTAACTAAGAAATCCATGAAAGCTTACTAAGAAATATCTAACTTCTCTACTGGAGGGATGACCAGAGATATAAGGAAGCAATTCAAGTTGGAATATCTTCCCATTTGAATTCTTTTTTTTTTTCAATCTGACTCTCAACACTATTTTTTTGTAAGTCCTTCAATTTTTTTTATAGTTTAGTATTTGTTTTATATTGGAATATAATTAATTTACAACTCTGTATTAGTTTCAGGTGTATAGCAAAGTGACTCAGTTATATGACATATATCCATTCTTTTTTCAGATTCTTTTACCATATAGTTTATTACAAAATATTGAGTAGATGTCCACTTCTTTTTAGAAAACTGTTTAGAATGAAGATCATTCTAGTGCTATTTCCTTCCACATTTGTGACTATACTAATTGTCAGTATGGAGATTTTCTCCAGATTTTATTTTATTCAGCTTTGTCATTAAGTATAATAATAGAATTGTTAACTAATGAAAATAATAATGATAATAATAATCTTAAGTAGTTTATGCTAAACTGTACCCCAAAGGACTGATAACAAATGTAAAAAGCTATATAAAGCACTAAATTAAATAATTATTTAATTATTGCTTTAATGTTACAAATTGCAGTATTACCTTGCAAAATTAAATTTCACATTTTCTTGTTAGTTTTCTAATATGTTGGTATTTATTTAAGTATACAGCCATAAAAACAAATATTTACTTACTTTTGTACCACTTACTACATGTTATACCTTCCCCATGTTATACCTTCCCCACCACACACAGAAATGATAATTTAGGAGGTTCACAATCATAAATAGATAAGAAGGAATATTTAGGTTTTCTAAAAACTTTGCTTTTTAACAGACTTCAATCAAGATGTCTTTTGTAATGTCTGTGCTTTGCATCCAAAATGCACACTAAAATGAGATTCATTTTTCATTATATCAGTCATTTCAGAGCATAAACATGCAGAATTAGCATCAGCATTAGTTCCACAATGTACTTTCTTCAGATTAAAAGTCAGCAAATTAATGTAAACAGCATGATTGAATTCATTGGCAGTGATATTTTTGGCAACTCAGTCACTGTTAAAGAGTTATGCTAGAATTGTTTTCTTTTTATTAGCAGGCATGATGTAAGTGATGTGAGAAACAACTATGAAATTATAATCTGCATAATAGACAATTCTGAAGCAGTTATTTTTCCTGTTTGCATGTGCTTCTGAGAATGTGAAAATAAATTTAACATCCAACCATTCTTCATATGTTTCCCTGTACTAACTACGAATACCAAATGCTCATTTGTGATAGCAATAGAACTCAAGAACAAACATAATCCAGAGATTTATGGAAGCAAATTGATGGCATAATAAAATATTGTTTTTGTAAAGGAGCTCAACAGCCATTTGAGTAAACTTTCTGAATATTTAACAATCTGGCCAATGATGTATTTTCTCAGCACTGAAAGTTTTGAGTTTTTGTAGTTAATTTGACTATTGACTATAATTACCTTCTGAAATTTACAGGTTATGTATTTTAAAAAAACTCTCTAATTTTGATTCTGTCAAAGGAGAATTCTATTAAGATTGAATAATTCATATAGTAGGTAAGCTGATGAAGTATCAAAAATATTAAAAAGATATCTGATAAGAAAAATGAAGTGCTCTTATAGAAACTGGACCATATTTGATATTTACATATTTAATTTGTGAATTAAGGGAAATATTTACAGAAATAAATGAAGAACTTTTAATGAAATCTATTATATTTTAAATAACATGGAACAATGAATTTCAAAAATGTGAGTCTGTAATCATTTCACTATTTAGTTTAAATATACCTAGGTGTAATACACTTGAAAGTGAAAGTCACTCCATCATGTCCAACCCTTTGGGCCCCCTCTTGGAATTTTCCAGGCCAGAATCCTGGAGTGGGTAGCCTTTCCCTTCTCCAGGAGATCTTCCGAACCCAGGGATCAAACCCAGGTCATCCACATTGCAGGAGGATTCTTTAGCAGCTGAGTCACAAGGGAAGCCTGTGACTTAATGATGTTAATAAAACATCATTAAAAACACTTAATGATGTTAACAAAAATAGATTTAAACTTGGAAGATGCTTTTGGTAGATATCGTTTGCACTGAAAATTCATTTGAGAATAAAAGCATCAAAAATTGTACAAGTATTTCCTGAATCCACATATTGGAAAATAAAAGTTTTCCAAAGAGTTATTTCATATACGAGTGATAGGATGACATAAGGGAATAATTAAAGGCATTATAAAATAGAATTTGATGTATCATTTATTATGAGGATAAATTTTTCTAGAAAGATAGAAATATGGAGGCTGAAATACTGTCAAAATCATGTTACCCCTAATCGTTCAGCCTCACTTCAGCAGAAAATGTAACTAGATGTTTCTTGGAACTCGGTAATGGTCAACATTCACTTAAAACAAAGTCCACAGATTTCTGGAAAGATAATGTAAATTTTGACCAAAAAACGCAGTCAATAATTACACTCTACTAAAGAATCTGATTTACCTTAATCAGATACTATCACCAGAACCCAACTCTAAGCTACTGTATATTCTGTCATATGTGATTTCTTCTGCTTTTATGGTCTCATTTCTGTAAACTTTGACATTTTATATCATCCTCTTGTGCCTGCATGCATGTGTGTGAGCTTGTGTTCCTTTTCATCCAATGCATATTTTATCTGAAATGCAGTAAACACAGAGAATGAAAAAGAAGTTCAGAGGAAGAGAAGGAACTACTTCATCTCTTTTTCCCAGAAGATGAACCATTTTGTGACTCCCTGATGTATAAGAACAATCAACAGGATCTGAGCTACAAAATAGCTTTCATATACTTATGTTACCATTATGACAGGAAACTTATATAAATCATTTCTAGTTTAATCCCTACAATTTTGAAATAAACATCATCATCTTCATTTTACACTGGAGAAACAGAGGCTAAGAAAACTAGGGTTAACTAAAAGTCACACACTGCTTACTGAGGGAAATTAGATCTAAATGTCAGTTGGCCAGCTTCACAGCTGCTGATGTCTTCTTGAACAAAGGAACTGGTTCATGCTCCTTTGATGTCTTCTGTCCTTAAGTTCATCATCTCATAACAATTTATATTTATAGTCTGCATAATTTTTACATTATGCCAAAGGTCTTATTAATTAAATTCCAATAAATCAGTGAACACATACTGTAAAGGCAAGTGTTTAACCAAATAAACAATAAGAATGAGCAAAATAACATTTCCAAAAGCTGTACAGTGTATAAATTCACTGAACTATAGTAATTTAAAGTATAATTGTTATTAAATAGTGCTTTTAAAAAAATAAATGCCACAAACATGGGGTTTTCTAGATAAACCGTTACAAATAGTAATGCTATTGCTGTCACTTTTCAGACTGGAGGATTTTTTGTTGTGGTTACCTTAAATTGGAAATGATGATGGGTTCTCTCTTACTGTGTTAGAATAGAAATAGAGATCAAAATAATTATAAGATAACTTATATATATATGTTATTATGGCATACAAATGCAATTCCTTTCATACTGTGTATTTAATACATTTGTACTTAGCCTAATTACTACAATCTTTAGGTATTTCAAATATACAGAGGTAAAATAAGGCGAAGGAGGAATGCAAGTAGAATATAAAAATGAAAAAAAATTGTTTTAAATATATTTGTTTACATTTTCATAATTTAACAGTGAATTTTCTCTGAGGCATGGAAGATTATTTTGTGGAAAATTTACAAGCTAATTCTAAAGTTTATATGCAGAGGTCAAAGAACCAGAAGAACTAATACAATATTAAGGAGGAGCAAAGTGAGATGCCTGACACTATTCAATGTCAAGACTTACTAGAAGTACAGTAAGCAAGACAGTGTGTTATAGGAAAAAAATACAAAAATAAATCAGTGGAACAGAACTGATAATCCAGAAGTGGACTCACATAGATATAGTCAACTGCCAGTTGCCAAAGGAGAAAAGGTAATACAATGGAACAAAGAAAATCTTTTCAACAAATGGTATTAGAAAATCTGAGTATCTACATGCAATAATAATAATAATAAAAGAAGCTAGATATCAACATTTTAGGAATCAGTGAGCCAAAATGGACCGGATGGGCAAATTTAATTCAGACAGCCATTATATTTACCACTGTGAGCAAGAACCCTCTAGAAAAAATGGAGTAGACCTTCATCCAACAAAAGAGCCCAGAAAGCCATACTCGGGCAGTCTCAAAAATGACAGAATCATCTTGGTTCACTTCCAAGGCAAACTATTCAATATCACGTAATGCAAGTCTAGGCCCCAACTACTAGTGCAGAAGAAGTTGAAGTTGAACCAGTCTATGAAAACCTACAAGACCTTCTAGAGCAATAGCCAGACAAGATATCCTTTTCATTCTAGGCGACTGAAATGCACAAGTAGGAAGTCAAGAAATACCTGGAGTAACAGGCCAGTTTGGCTTTGGTGTACAAAAGGAAGCAGGGCAAAGGCTAACAGAGCTTTGCCAAGAGAACACCCTGGTCATAGCAAACACCTACTTCCAACAACACAGCAGATGGTTCCACACATGGACATCACCATATGGTCATACTGAAGTCAGATTAATCATACTGTTTTCAGCCGAAGATTGAGAAGCTCTATACAGTCAACAAAAAAAGACAGAGTTGACTGTGGCTAAGCTCATGAACTCCTTATTGCCAAATTCAGACTTAAATTTAAGAAAGTAGGGAAAACCACTATGCCATTCAGATATGAGTTAAATCAAATCCCTTATACAGTGGAAGTGACAAATAGATTCAAGGGATTAGATCTGATAGACTGACTGCCTGAAAAACTATGGACAATGGTTCATGACATTGTACAAGACGTGGTTATCAAACCCATCCCCAGAAAAAGAAATGCAAGAAGGCAAAATGGTTGTCTGAAGAGGCCTTACAGATAACTGAGAAAAGAAGAGAAGTGAAAGGCAAAGAAGAAAAAGAAAGATACACCCATCTGAATGCTAGTTCTAAAGAATAGCAAGGAGAGATAAGAAAGCCTTCCTCAGTGATCAATGCAAAGACATACAGGAAAACAATAGAATGGGAAAGACTAAAGATCTCTTCAAGAAAATTATAGATACCAAGGGAAAATTTCATGAAAAGATGGGCACAATATAGGACAGAAATTGTATGGGCCTAACAGAAGTAGAAGCTATCAAGAAGAGGTGGCAAGAATACACTGAAGAACTATGCAAAAAATGACTTCAGGACCCAGATAACCATGATGGTGTGATCAATCACCTAGAGCCAGATATCTTGGCACGTGCAAAGTCCTTAGGAAATATCATATGAACAAAGCTAGTGGAGATAATGGAATTTCAGCTGAGCTATTTCAAATCTTAAAATATGAGTGTTGCACTCAATAAGCCAGCAAATTTGGAAAACTCAGCAGTGGTCACAGGACTGGAAAATGTCAGTTTTCATTCCAATCCCAAAGAAAAGCAATTCCAAAGAATGTTCAAACAACCACACAATTGCACTCATCTCACACGCTAGCAAGCTTAGTTCAGTCACTCAGTGGTGTCCCACTCTTTGCAATCCCACAGACTGCAGCACATCAGGCTTCCCTGTCCATCACCAATTCCCAGATCTTACTCAAATTAAAATTTACTCAAACTAAAACTTACTCAAAACAAAAATTCTGAACAAAGTAAATGTTCAAAGTAATATTTGAACAAAGTAATGTTGCTCAAAATTCCCCAAGCTAGGCTTCAACTGTACATGAACTGAGAATTTCCAGAAGTTCAAGCTTGGTTTAGAAAAGGCAGAGGAACCAGACATCAAATTGCCAACATCTGTTGGATCATAAAAAATGAAGAGAACTCCAGAGGGGAAAAAAAAAATCTACTTCTGCTTTATTGACTATACTAAAACCTTTGACTCTGTGGATCACAACAAACTGTGGAAAATCCTTAAAGAGATAGGGATAGCAGACCACCTTACCTGCCTCCTGAAAACCTGTATGCAGCTTAAGAAGCAACGGTTAGAACTGGAAATAGAACAACAGACTGGTTCACAATTGGGAAAACAGTATGTCAAGGCTGAAAATTGTTACCCTGTTTATTTAACTAATATGCAGAGTATATTATGCAAAATGTTGGGTGGATGAAGCACAAGCTGGAATCAAGATTGCTGGGAGAAATATCAATAACCTCAGATACTCAGATGACACCACCCTTATGGCAGAAAGTGAAGAGGAACTGAAGAACCGCTTGATGAAGGTGTAAGAGAAGAGTGAAAAAGCTTGCTTAAAGCTCAACATTCAAAAAAGTAAGATCATGGCATCTGGTCGCATCACTTCATGGCAAATAGATGGGGAAACAAATCATTCCAGATGGTGATTGCAGCCAAGAAATTAAAAGATGCCTGCTCCTTGGAATAAAAGTTATGACCAACCTAGACAGCATATTAAAAAGCAGAGACATTAATTTACCAACAAAGATCCATATAGTCAAAGCTGTGATTTTTCCAAAGTCATGTATTAATGTGAGAGTTGGACCAAAAGGAAGGGTGAGGGTCAAAGAATTGACACTTTTGAAGTATAGTATCTGAGAAGACTCTAGAGTCCCTTGCACTGCAAGGAGACCAAACCAGTCAATCCTATAGGAAATCAGTCATGAATATTCATTGGAAGAACTGAGATTGAAGCTGAAACTCTAACACTTTGGGTGCCTTATGCAAAGATCTAACTCCTTAGAAAAGACCCTGATGCTGGGAAAGACTGAAGGCAGGAGGAGAAGGGGACAACAGAGGGCGGAATGGTTGGATGGCATCACCAACTCCACGGGCATGAGTTTGAGAAAGCTCTGGGAGATGGTGAAGGGCAGGTAAGCCTGGCATGCTGCAGTCCATGGGGTCACAAAGAGTTGGACATGACTGAGCAACTGAACAAGACGACACAGACTTCACATCATTCACAAAAATTACCTCTAACTGTATTATAGACCTAAATATAGAAAGATATTTAATATACACTTGGTAAAATTATTTGCACAAGATATATCTGGTAATGAGCAGTATCTAAATTATACAAAACTCTTAACAATCTTTTAACAATCTGCCTTTTCTAAACCGCTCGTACATTTGGAAGTTCTTGGTTCACATACAGTTGCTGCCTAGCTTGAAGGATTTTGAGCATTACTTTGCTAGTATGTGAAATGAGGGCAGCTGCATGATAGTTTGAACATTTTTTGGCATTGCCCTTCTTTGGGATTGGAATGAAAACTGACGTTTTCTAGTCCTGGGGCCACTGCTGAGTTTTCTAAATTTTCTGCCATATTGAGTGCATCACTTTGGCAGTATCATCTTTTAGGTTTGTAAATAGCTCAGCTGGCGTTTCACTGTCTTCACTAGCTTTGTTTGTAATAATGCTTCATAAGCTCCACTTGACTTCACACTCCAGGATGTCTCGTTCTAGGTGAGTGACCATACCATCATAGTTATCTGGGTCACTAAGATCTTTTCTGTATAGTTCTTCTGTGTATTCTTGCCATCTCTTCTTAATCTATCTGCTTCTGTTAGGTCTTTACCATTTTTGTCTTTTACTGTTCCCATCCTTGAATGAAGTTTTACCTTGATATCTCAAATTTTTTTCCAGCAACTATGCTTCTTTGTTTTACCCAAAGGAACATACAATGTTTATAGAAGCTTTATTCATAACTATATGCTACACATGTTTGTGTACTAGATAATTAGTGCTATAAATATAGAAGCTTTATTCATAATTCATATAGTACACACAATGTTTACAGCAGTTTTATTCATAATTGCCAAAACTTGGAAGCAACTGAGATGTCCTTCAGTAGGTGAATACATAAGCAAACTATGTTATACCCAAACAATGGACTGTTATTCAGCAATAAAAATTAATGAGCTATCACATCATGGATAGACCTGAGGGAACCATAAATACATATCAAAAAGTGAAAGACATCAATCTGAAAATCTGAATTCTGGGTGATCGCATTTACATGACATTCTAGATAAGGCAAAACTATGGAGACAAAAGATCAGTGGTTTCCAGGCTTAGAGGTGGAGTGATGAATAGACAAAGTATGGATTTTCAGGGTAGTGAGTGAAACCAATCTGTATGCTGCCACAAACGTGAATACATATCATTATACATTTGACAAAAACAATAGAAGGTACCATGGTGGAAGGCAGAAGTCCAAGGTAAACTGCGGACTTTACCAAGGGGGAAGCCAAGTGTGAATTCTGGACTTCAGGGGTTAATGACGTTTCAGTGCAGGACCACTGCTTGAAACAAGTGTACCACGCTAGCAAGGGATATTGTTGCTGCGGGGAGCTGTGGTGGAGATCAGGGAGAGAAAGTATATGGGAAATTTCTGTACCTAAGGAAAAAAAAAAGTTGGTAGGACTGCTGCTGAGAATAAAGCATAACAAAAATTGGCTCATAGGGTATATCATGAGTTCATGACATCCCATTTATATGCTAAAATGATTAAGAAACTTTTAAAGAGAGATGCTGCAACAGTGGGACACAAATTCTGCTTTTCAACACTGGGGATATATAACACTGAAACATGTTACCACTCTCCTTGATCTGACACTGGATGTCCTGTTAATATACTTTTCACAGAACTATCTGCAATTGGGAAAGTAGCTTACTCCTAAACAGATTACACTTGCTCCTGTTCATAGAATCCACAGCTCATGACATGTTGATTAAAGCAACAAATAAGCTAACTTTATCTTGAAATAGATTTTCAGTGTTCTCAAGTGCAATAATAGTAGAAAAGAGGCTTAAGCAAGTTAGTCCTTTATTTTATAAAGCGAACGATGTTAAATGTAAATGGAATGTCTTATAAAGTGTTAAGCTTCTATTTTGCAATAGTTAGACTTGATCCATTTGAAAATGAGACAAATAAACTCTTTTTCCACAGCAGTGGGGCTATGCTTATGGAATAATATGATAACCTCTTCCTAGAGTCGTGTGATGCACAGTTGTCACAACTGGAAGTATTAGTCACTCAGTCATTTCCGACTCTTTGTGACCACATGGACTGTAGCTTGCCAGGCACCTATGTTCATGGGATTTTCCTAGGCAAGAATACTGGAATAGGTAGACATTCCCTTCTCCAGGAGATCTTCCCCTCCCAGGGACTGAACTCAGGTCTTGTGCTTTGCAGGCAGATTCTTTACCATATGAGACAGAAGGAAAGCACAAGAATCAATACAAATAAGTAACTTAATACCTAAAACTACTGCTTTGAGTAGTATCAACATATGTCTAGAGGCAAAGGACTTTCTTACATTGCTTAATTTTCTACAGTGGGAGTTTTTATTTTTATTATTTTCTAAAATAAGAAATATATTATCAAGTGATAGCTCATCCTAACTTCATTGAAACAGTTTTCTAGAAAGAAAGAGGAAAACAAATGTTACAATGCCATTAAAATTAGAGGGCTTGACAGCTGGCAGAGAGAACATTGCATCATTCTATTTATCCAGTAAATTCTAGTCCCTGTTGTAGCCCAAGCAATAGGCTATATACTTAAATATATTTTTTAATATGATCTTGACCAAGTACAAGCAATATATATTGCTGAAGCAATATATATATTAGAAGTAGCGAAAAATTACAGTCTATAATTTTCACAATGACTCAATTTCCAGTGAGTGAATGTATTATACCATCTTAAAAAAGGGACACAAATTATTTTATCTCTCAGAAGAAATTATGGTTCAGAAGATTTAAGGAAAATGACAAAGTCAGAGTGAAAAAGAAATGTTGAAAATGATGCTGTGCTTTTCCGTTTTTTTTGCCCTTCAGTGTAGATTCAGCCTGAATCAAGGCAGAAGCACTTCAAAGGCTTTTCATAAGTGATGTCAAGTAATTTCAACTGAATTGAAACCACCAGGTTCAGGAGAGATATTGAAGGTCCAGGACCCTAAGGACACTAGAAACTTCACTAGTTTCAAATTAATTTAAAGTATATTAACATCAAACACTGGAAAATACAGGTTAGTGATGGCATTAGATGAAGACTTTGGAGTACTATTCTCGGCTTTCCTTTTGAGTTGTTAGTTGTCATGGAAAAGCTATGTATAGCCTGTACAAATGCGTTTTTTTTTTTTTTTTAACTTCCAGAGATCCAGATTCTCTTTTTCTTAGAAATTAAATTCTGGAAAGACCGGTTGTCATTTAGTTACCATGCTTAAGATATACTTTCTTCTGTGAGAAATTATCTACAAATTGATGCATCAGCATAGAAGGTAAAGTTAAACATCTTTGTGCTGCAACATGCATTCTAGTTAATGTAGAACAAAATGAGTCAAATCTCCTTACAGCATTATTAATAGAGTTATCTTTTTAAAATACCTGTTCACTCTTATGCAATACAAAAAATGGAATTGTAGGTTTGTTTCTTCACTCTTCCATCTGAAAATTAAGATAGAAGTGACTTTAGATATTGTTTTAAGCAAAATTCTTAGTGCCCAAATCTGGCATATCTGATCCACATCACACATAAGACGGTATAACAGGATGAACAGTATTTGCTCTAGGAATTTTTTTTTTTGATAGAAGAAAGACTTAAGTGAGACTTTAAAATACTTGTTGTCACTTTACCTTTCCTATACCTTCACACTTATTGGAACAGTGTTCTCCGAACATATTTAAACAGATATTTGGAAGTGTTTCCTAGACTGGTAGTCACATATTTTATAAAATTTAATAATTGAAACTATAGTGAATCCATGATTGTGCTTCCAGAATTTGGGATAAACTTTAGAATTTTAGTTCTCATATAGCCTATATAGTTAAACAAAGATTTTAAGGTTTCTACTTGAAGGTCATCTAAGTGACTGGGAAAAAACTTTTAAACTTCCTCTCTTGCATTGCCAAATAATTGAAATTTCCTACATCTAGCTAATTAGAAGCCACAAGCAGTTATTGTAAGAAGGAGGTATTATTGCTTTTTATTGAATTTTTATCCAATGGGATCAGGAAATATAGGTAGTAAATTTATCCAAAAAATGTTACCACAGGGCAAAGAGTCATGAAAAATAATATGTATACATTGCTCATTTGCAGCTGGGAGGGAAGCAATTTTCTCAGCACTAAGTTTAAAATCCTCTAGATACCAATTAAAATATGCTTCCCATTCATTTTGTCTATCTCATATTTTCTCTAATCATGCATGAAGATAGACAAATTTGGGGGTTTTGAGAGCTCCCTATTTTAGCCAACAGAAATTTAAATCACCCTAGGTTAAACGGACCCATTTAGATAAGTAATTATAGAATAAGGGTATAATTACAGGTGTTAAATATAAAGTTGGCATAAGCTCCTAAAAGTTCATTTTTCTTTAAATTTTTCCTGCAAAAACTTCCCCTTATTCTGAGAAGTCACCAAAAGAAGAAAGAAAACCTGAAACTCATATCTCTTACCAAGCCATGAAGACAGAAAACCTGAAACGTGAATCACAAGATGGGAAAACCTTGAATCTGAATGCTGAGATTAAAAATAAAATCTAAAATAAATCCCCAAATAAAGACCTAGAGCTCAACCAAATGGGAGGTTTGGCTCCAGGAGCACTCACCTGGAGCTCCAATGCAACTGAAGAGAAGGCTGGACTCAGTGGGTCTGCGGAGGTACCGTGCATAGGGTCTGAACAACTGCCGGACTGCTGAGGGAGCACTGATCTGGATCATGCCAACCATGTCAGCTATGTTCACCAAAATTTCAGAAACAGAGACCTGATTGAAATACAGAAGCATTTACAAGGCTACCCAGGTGACTAAGCCAGTAAAGAATCTGCCTGCAATGCAGGGGACTTGGGTTTGATCCCTAGGTCAGGAAGATATTCTGGAGAAGGGAAAGGCTTCTCACTCTAATATTCTTGCCTGAGGAATTCCATGGACAGAGGAGCCTGCTGGGCTACATTCTATAGACTTGCAAAGAGTTGGGCACAACTGAGGGACTAACTCTACACTACTAATTGAGTGTTTTTTTTTAGGACTGTAGCCCCAGAGACACAGATTAAGAAATGTCTGAATTGTGTTCCACCAGACTACAGTATGGAGGAAGGCATGAAAGTAAAAGCTGCTAGGTCACAGTGTTACATAAGTTGTCTCTCAAGAATTATAATTGGAGCTGTCAAGAAGTGAGGGTTTGTGTTAAGCAAGGATTGGTTGGAGTCTGAAATGGTTGCATACTTATAAGTGGAACTCTGAGATCATAAGATTGCAGGTTGCAGATATTGTCCTGAATGTGGCTTGTGGTGACCTTGGGTTTCAAGTCCTTAATAGTGAAGTTCAAGTCCTTAATCAAGTCCTTAATAGTGAAGGAAGGTTTCTTATACCAGATCCTCAGTGGCTGCCCAATTCCAGTTTTGTATGCCTGAAATTTAACATTTTTTTCTTTTTCTTTTATAGTCAAAAAAGGGAGGGGAAGACTTGAATGATGTGATTAAGGATGTTGAAATGGAAGGATTATCCTGGACTACCTAAGCAGGCTGGTAATAAATGCAATTAAGTGTATATTTTAAAAAGAAGGCAGAGAGAGTTTTGACTCTCTGGAGTCAAATGGGAACACATAGGAACAGGTAATATGAAGACAGAACATAGAGATTTGAAGAATTTGGCCTTAAAGACTGGACTGATGTGACCACAAGCCAAGGAATGCTGGTAGCCACCAGAAAATGAGGAAACCAAAGAATGGATTAACCCCTAGAGCATCCAGAGGAAATGTGACCTTGCTAACATCTTGATTTTTGACCTAGTGATACTGATTTTGGACTTCTGATCTCCAGAAAGATGAGAAAACAAATTTCTGTATTTCGAGCCATCAAGTAGTAATTAGTTACAGCAGCTATCAGAAACTTACAGAGAAGAACATAGGGTTGCATGGGGTGGGGCAGCATGGAAAAAAATGCTATAGACCATATAAACCAGCCTTTATTTTGGAGGCTCCCAGATTTTGATTTTTATTGACCCTTACAACTACAATAACAACAGAAAGTCAGGGCTTGCCAACTTTCCAGTTTGCCAAACAATAAAACTTTCAAAATTACTCTCATAATTTCTATGCTTTTATGGGATAACTTTCTTGAGTTATTTTTCCTGTTAGAGACAACTTCCCCAACCTGTTTTATCCCTGAAAGGGGGAAATATGGAGTCTTCTAGGAAGGCTGATCTTGTGAGGCATACACAATAGCCCTGGGGAGATTCTTCTCTTGCTCCCACATGCTATTAATCAATCATCCTCAAGTCCAACCAGTTCTACTTTCAAAATATGACCAGATCCTAAGCATGTCACCTCACCTGCACTGTTTTCACCCTGTTCCAAGACACCTTGTTAGCTTCTCTCTAGAATTCCTGCAGTTGGCCCCGACCTGGCTGCCTTACCCGTCTCTCCTCCTTCTGTCTATTCTCAGCAAATCACTTGGAGCAAAGCCTCAGTTCAGTTCAGTCCAGTTCAGCACTCAGTCGTGTCTGACTCTTTGCGACCCCATGAACCACAGCATGCCAGGCCTCCCTGTCCATCACCACCTGCCAGAGTTTGCTCAAACTCATGTCCATCGAGTCGGTGATGCCATCTAACCATCTCATCCTTTGTCGTCCCCTTCTCCTCCTGCCTTCAATCTTGCCCAGCAACAGGGTCTTTTCAAATGAGTCAGCTCTTCGCATCAGGTGGCCAAAGTATTGGAGTTTCAGCTTCAACATCAGTCCTTCCAATGAACACCCGGGACTGATCTGCTTTCGGTTGGATCTCCTTGCAGTCCAAGGGGTTCTTGGTGCAGGAGTGGCGGCTGCGACAGCGCAGGAGTGGCTGAGAGGAGCTACCCCACGTCCAAGGTAAGGAGCAGCAGCTGTGCTTTGCTGGAGCAGCCGTGAAGAGATACTCCATGTCCAAGGTAAGAGAAACCCAAGTTAGACTAGGCGCTGAGAGAGGGCATCAAAGGGTAACAGACTGAAACCACAATCACAACCAACCAGCCAATCTAATCACACGGACCACGGCCTTGACTAACTCAATGAAACTAAGCCATGCCGTGTGGGGAGAGATGCCTACTAAAAGCCAAATCATGTGACTCCTTCACTCAAAACCTTCCAATGGCACCCACTCCACTCATGATTCCATCCCAAGCCCTTACCATTATCTACCAGGTCAACAAAATCCATTCCCATTATCACAGTCTCCCTCTCTCTGCCCTAGACATATAGCCTCCTTTCTCTCTCTCGCGGGCGCACTCTCTCTCTTTCTCTCTCTCTCTCTGTCTCTCTCACACACACACACACACACACACACACACACACACGGAGTACATTCCACCCTAGGGCCTTTATATTTGCTGCCTATTGTCCAGACCCCCTCAGGGCCATGTCTTCACTTATCTTTGTGCTCATCTTACAACCGCAGAGAGGCCTCCTTTGTTTTGTGAGTCACCTTGTGAACCCAAAACACTCAGTAAGGATTTGACCTCAACCCTGTTACAGTCAGACGTTCACGCCAGTTATTGGTATTCTGACTTCTACTTGGAATCCTGACAGAGTCCCCAGCCAGCACTTCTTAAACGTTAATGTGAGTATGAACCAGAAAGGTGGCTGGTCAGTGCTTCTCACACTGCAACATGCAAATCCATTCGCAGATTCTGGTTTAGGTTTGAGTCAGAGCCTGAGATTCTGCTTCTCTAACGTAAGCCCAGGAGATGCTGACGTTGCGGTCCCCCAGCCCGTACTTTAAGAGCACTTTCATCCTGACTCAGGTGACGGAACTCCGCACATTATCCCAGACACACAGGCTGAAGGCTAGACCCCACTTCTCTCTTCCCCTCTTCCCTACCTGTTTGCAATTTCCTCCAGTCACGGGGCGGTCAGATCTTCCAGCCTCATGGAGGTAATGGCATGAGAGCTCAGTCATTGTGAGGGCCAGCCCAGCCTGCAGGATGAGTACGCAGCTGGACTGAGATGACTGCTCTGGGAGCTTGACTGGACAAGTCCCCCTGCTTTTTTTCCACGCCCACCACACACACCAAAACCACCAGACCACCACGCCCCACCCATTCACCACGCCCCACCCACTCACCACGCCCCACCCACTCACCACGCCCCACCCACCACCCGTGTATCACGCCCCACGCCCACCACGCACAACCGCGCAGGACCCGGCATCCTGCGCACGATGGTGCCCCACGCCCACGTGCTCCAAGAACAACCGCGCACCATCACGCACCTACCGCACAACAAACACGCACAGCGCAGGTTCAACGGGACATTGCGGTGGAGCAAGTTGACAGTGCACTGCGCAGAAAGGGACCTGTAAGGTGAGAAAGCATAGGAGACCAGAAAACCGTCAGAGAAAACGAGGTGTGTGTGCTGAGATCTGAAGAATGGGAGGGTTGGGTGCAGGCGGCGAACACAGGTGGCATTTTTGTCTGGGGAACAGGAAGCAAGAAGGAGGAGTTCAGCAGGGTGGCAAAGGAGTGGGGGACACTGTAATCTGAAGGCTCAAACCCCAACCTGGAAGCGTTTACATTATCTGCTAGAAAGTTACACAATCGTAGGTACTTTGTTTCGATAAAGTACAATTTTCGAAAGCGTATGAAAAAGATAGAGAAGAAAGGAAAGGGAAGAAAAGGCTCCTTCCTGTTTCTTCTTTCCATTCTACTCTTCAGAAAGGTTGGGAAGGGAACTGCCCTTCAAGAACTTTTAAAGAAATCCTTCTAGTTGTTTTGCACCTAGCTATTTCAACAAAATATATTGGATCCATTTATAGGCCAATAGTTTCTGTTCCATTTATACAACATTCTCAAAATGTCAAAATTAAAGATGATAGAGGTAGAAAGCACATTAGTGCTTCCACATTAGGGGTAGGGAAGTGGATGTGACTACAGAGGTAGCCTCAGGGGAACCTGTATTTTTTTCATGGAATAGTTTTGCATCTTGGATGCACTTAATTGCATGTAATTGAATGTCATAGTACTATACACATATTGTGCCCACAACAGATTCTTGGTTTAATTATGTAATATGTTACCATTGGGAGAACTGGGCAAAGAGTATACTGTGCCTCTCTGTAATACTTGTGCATCTTCCTGTGAATCTGTAATTATTTTATATTAAAATAAGTCTATAGATTTGGAACTGAGACAATTACTACAGAGCGATTTCTCAGGCCTACTGAGCTGTTTATGAGTCATTTATCAGCTGAGCCACAGAAGCCCCTTCTGGCTAGTGGACAATGGTAGGATTCTCTGTTCCCAGGGATTAGTGTCAGTTTAAAGGACGTTTCCAAACTTCTTCCAAAATGTGCTTTCTCCATTAAACATTTTCCCTGATAAACGACTGCAAATCCATTGAGGAACATTGGAAGGAAGATTTACTTATGGAGTTCTCTCAGGGTTTTTCCATTCTCAGCTTGTTTCATGGAATTCTGTATCTGCGAATTGACTCAGGGATGGGAGTTCCATCAGGACCATGTAAGGAGATGCAAATAAATCTGCAAAATTAGAGGGCTCCCTCCTCACACTTCCCCAACTCCAGGTAAGCGAATAAAGAAAATAATGGGGCTTCACTGGTGGCTTAGATGGTTAAGAATGCACCTGCAATGCAGGAGACACAGGTTCAATCCTGGGGTCAGGAAGATCCTCTGGAGAAGGGAATGGCAACCCACTCCCATATTCTTGCCTAGATAATTTCATGGACAGGGGAATCCTGCAGGTTATAGTCCATGGGGTCGCAAAGAGTCAGACACGACTGAGCAACTAACGCAATGAGACTTAGTCCTAGGCATCAAACCATTGGTTGGGCAAAGATTTATGAAGTTGACCTTCTGATTACAAATCCAGGTAGTTGACGGAGTAACCAAGACAGCATAGCTTTAGCAACTTTGTATTATTGATTTATTTCTGCCACTCCAGGAATCTGTAAATCAGATCCAAATAGAGAATATACTTCAGTAGTAGCATTTCCTCTCTAACAAATAGAGAAGAATTGTAAGGTTGGTAATCTATTCATCAGTGTATTTCTCAGTGACCTGTAAAGTGCAGTGTTTTCTGGATTCTCTCAGGGACATAGGGCGTGAAAGTTGTATCACACACAATCCATAAACTCCAACATTTCAATTCTCTTTAGTGTTTGGATCTCTTCCTCTATATTTTATCATGGAATTTTAACTTCATATAAAGTGAACCATTGATAATGCCCAGATTAAACTAACAAATGAACCAGTAGTTAAAACGACTCCTAGTTTTTCAGCCTAGGAGATTTATTCAGAAATTTCTGGCAAATGTTCCACATTAGTAAATTGGGCCCAATACCCTAATATCTTATTTTCTTCTCTGTTGAACTATCTCAAAATCTTCACACATAACTCCTAGGTTCCTGACCTGAATGTGTGACCCAAATCTTGAAATTATGTTGGTGTGTTAAGCTTTTTATACAAGTTTGGCTTTGCAGGTCCTCCCTTATAACATCTTGAATGTGGTGTTTATTGTTTATCTGGTGACAATAAAGGGAAAAAAAAGGAATATGAGAGAGATTTACATTCACATTGATATGATTTTCTCATGTGGATTCATTGCATATGTTTGAAGAAAGACAATAGCAGCCTCATCATATTTCAGCAGAGATTTTTGGAGAGGTTTGGAAATTGTGTCCCTCCTACCAGAATCCTATCTAATGATCTCTTTCCAAATTTCAGTATCTTACTTTTTCCTAATATATGTCCTACTTTTGGCATATTTGAAAAGATTGTTGTTCAATCTACCCTTATTATGGGTTGGATTGAGTACCTCAGAAAATATATGTTAAAGCCCTAATTCTTAGTACCTCAGAATATGCCCTTGTTTGGAAACAAGTATTGTAAAGAGAAAATGAAGTTAAAATAAGCATATTAGGGTGACTCCTAATTTAATATGACTAGGGTCCTTATAAAAATGGGGACATTTGGATGCTAGACACATATGCACAGAGGGAAGGCACCATGAGGACACAAAGGGAAAAGTCAGCCATGTGACTGGAGTGATGAGTCCACACGCCAAGAACATCAAGGGATGCTATCAAATAATAGAAACCAGAAGAGGCAAGGAAGGGTTCTGCTCCAGAGCTTTCAGAGAGAACAGGACTCTGCTCACACCTTAATCTTGAATTCCTAGCCTCCAGAACTGGGATACAATAAACTTTACTTGTCTTAAGAATTTTAAGTACCACATATTAGTACTTTGTTAACAAAGTCCTAGAAAAGTGAATAGTGCCATAATTCACCAAACTGAAGGCATACATTTTATTTTAAAATTTATACCTTTATAAATCTTGCCATTACCAAGAGAAGTGATGATTTTATTGAAAAAGAAAATTCCTGTGTTCTCACCAGGCTTTGAGATGAGAATTTAAATCTCGAGCTGGTCACCATCTTTCCACATAGTGGAAATGGTCAGCCCTCCCTCCCTCAGTCATATTGCCCTTTGTAAACATTGTCATGATTATTGATCATAATATCACTACATCTATTAAAACTTAGCTCTCAGTAGGTAATTCATTTCAGGCAACCATAGGTAATAATAATTAAAGTAAATATTTTGCCACTGCATGCCATGAATTACTAATGTCTTTACTTTTTGTTAATTGGCTCCTCACTGACTTAATCTCAGTCTTGTGAAATCACTAATCTTGAATTGTCTTGAGTTTCTTTTTTTTTTTTTGCAAGCACCTTTGTAATTAATTACAATATTGCTTATAATCTTCTAGTTTAAGGAAATAATATGAAATTTAATTTATGAAAATAGAGTCATATTAAATAGTTTTTCAGTTCAGTTGCTCAGTCGTGTCCAATTTGCAACCGCATGGACTTCAGCATGCCAGGCTTCCCTGTCCATCACCAACTCCTGGAGCCTACTCAAAACTCATGTCCATTGAGTCAGTGATGCCATCCAATCATCTTATCCTCTGTCACCCCCTTCTCCTCTTGCCCTCAATCTTTCCCAGCATCAGGGTCTTTTCCAATGAGTCAGCTCTTTGCATCAGATGGCCAAAGTATTGGAGATTCAACTTCAGCATCTGTCCTTCCAATGAATATTCAGGACTGATCTCCTTTAGGATCAACAGGTTGGATCTCCTTGCAGTCCAAGGGACTCTCAAGAGTCTTCTCCAACACCATAGTTCAAAAGCATCAATTCTTCTCGGCACTCAGCTTTCTTTATAGTCCAACTCTCACATCTATGCATGACTAATGGAAAAATCCATGGCTTTGACTAGAGGGACCTTTGCTGGTAAAGTAATATCTCTGCTTTTTAATATACTGTCTAGGTTGGTCATAGCTTTTCTTCCAAGGAGCAAGCGTCTTTAATTTCATGGCTGCAGTCACCATCTGCAGTGATTTTGGAGCCCTCAAATAAATAGCTTTTAGAATCTCCCAAATAGCCAAGGTTTAAATACTGCTGCTGCTTCTTGTTGTTCACTTACTAAGTCATGTCTGACTCTTTGCAACCCCATACAACACAGCAGTTCAGGCCTCCTTGTCCTTCACCATCTCCTGGAGTTAGCTCAAACTCATATCCATTGAGTTGGTGATGCCATCCAACCTTCTTTTCCTCTGTTACCCCCTTCTCCTCCTGCCATCAATCTTTCCCAGCATCAGGGTTTTTTTTCCAGTGAGTTGGCTCTGTGCATCAGTTGGCTAAATTATTGGAGTTTTAGCTTCAACATCAGTCCTTCAAATGAATATTCAGGGTTGATTTCCTTAAGGATTGACTAATTTGATTTCCTTGCTCTCCAAGGGACTCTCAAGAGTCTTCTCCAGCACTGCATGGAATACAGTAATTACAATAATAGTGAAATATACTATAATACTTTTTACTTATAATAGAGTTGGACATGACTTGGCCACTGAAAAATAGCTAGTTAATAACAGCAAGATACTATAAAACTCTTCTACAAATCTCTTCTAACAATTCTTCTGAAAATTCCATTGATGCACCACCACTTTACTCATTATCTGTGATTCTAGGGAGTCTAGGAAAGATAACAGAAAAAGTAGCATAGCATAGTAGTTTAGTTCCTGGACTCTGGAGCTGCCCTAGCTAAATTCAAATCTTACTGTCCCATCCATCAACCCTGTGACTTTGGTCTTATTAAGTAATGGGCTGTGCTTCAGTTCCCTCCACCTATAAAACGAGAATAGTAATAATGCCTATCCTCTAAACTTGTTATAAAGATTAAATGAATGCATATTTTTAAAAATCTGAAATTTACTAAGCATTAGATAAAAACCTTGTGAAAAAGGTTGACTAATAACTAAATACAGACCAGACACTATAATGTCTGGCCTAACTTGTACCAGATAAAACTAAATATCTCCAACCATGCTAGAAAGATAAATCAATTTATTGCAAATATTTAAAATTTTCTCCTTTCTGGTCTCATGTGTGTGTGCCATCTTTTATACATCTAGAATCCTGGCAGCAAATAAGTTTGAGAAATACGTTTTTGTAGATTTGGAGCATCCATATTGAAAATGCACAAGTCAATTCATACTATGTGTGGTACCCAGCCACACCAACCTCTTCCCATGCAGACATCTTTGTTTGGATAACAGAGAATGTGTAATTTTTTTTTTTTAATTTGCGAAATGTCAGGGAAACCCCAAAACTGTAAGAAGCTAAATCACTTGGAGTAGAATTTATAAAGTATATTAAACAATAAAAAATATTACAAGATCAGAATTTGGGACAATTGACTCTAACACGATTATAAATCTGAATCCCATTTCCATCTGCATAAGTGGCATTCCCAAAATCAGATTCCAACTCTGAGGCAGGCAGCAGCTCCAGGGACTTGTTCATAGTGACTCCCATTGGGGCATAAATTTTCTTGGCCATATAACTTTTTCACAAAGATCAAGTTTGGGGAAAAGTAAATTTTGAAAACATTGTTTTATAACATAAACTTCAATCTGGCTAACCTATAGTGCGTTTGTGCTTTTGGTACAAAATGATTATTGATGCAGCTAAAAGTTTTGCTCTGATTTCTCATGTTTTCTGCTGTTTGTGATAATATACACAAAAGTTGTTTGAATGTTTCAGGTGCTGTGTTTTTTCAGTTATTGTTATCTTTATCTTGTAGTGGCTTTTGGCCAGGAACAGTCAACCTGGTCTCAACACACCTTTAATCCAATGATACTTTCTCTAAAGTCATGTTAAAGTTCCTTAGATTCATTCATTTTTTTAATAGGAATATAGCATGAGTTGAAAGCTGTCTTATTACCATTGAAATTATTCAGTTAAAGCAATTTCATAATTGAAGCAAATTTTTCAGTGTAAATGTTGGCTGCTTCATGACGAAAAGCAATTTTTTACCTTATATTTTCACTTATTTTACATCATAATGCATTTCTGCAGCCAACCTTTTGCATAGTCAGTCTCACTTCAGTGCTGAGTTTTCATGTGAGCTTGTTTCACATCCAGAATAACTAGTGGTTCTATGTATATGTATATATGTATATGGGCTTCCCTATTAGCTCAGTTGATAAAGAATCTGCCTGCAATGCCGGAAACCCAGGTTCAATCCCTGGGTCAGGAAGGTCCCCTGGAGAAGGAAATGGCAATCCGCTTCAGTACTCTTGTCTGGGGAATTTCATGGACAGAGGACATGGCGGGCTACAGTCCATGGGATTGCAAAGAGTCGGACACAACTGTGCGACTTTCACTTTTCATATATATATATATTTTCTTTTTTTTCATTCTGTAAGAACTTGTCTTAGTTTGTCAATTATTTCTTCTTCATTTATCATATATTTTCAACGCTGACATTTTCACAGTTTTCAACTTTCAAGCTATGGACTGGTACAGTTTTTAATTGTTTCTAGATCATTCTTCTAATAAAATATAAAAAATTACAGTTATGCTTTATAAATTAAATATGGTAGTAGTTTCTGACCTTACATTTTCAATAAATTGCCTGAATTCAATAACACATTCAAGCTTCTATAATAATTTATTTTTCTGCTCTACTATTAAAAGGAGATACTTCCTTTTTTACTGTGCTCTTTTGCTCATTTTGGCATGTTCACATAGTATTGTCACAGACATACACACACAGTGCAAAATTACCAAATAGTAGTTATATGCAACTGACTGGTGAGAATATTGAGATAAATTGATAAACTCAAGTGAATTTAACTCAGATTTAGCTGCCAAATATCTTTGAAAAACTACCTTCAACAGTTTTAGTGTTGTGTATGTGTTTAACATAGGAGATGCACACATAAACTAATTGACCTATATTAATAAGTGAAATAGGCTGGTTTAAAAAATAATCAGATTCAGAGATACAAAAATTATTTTTACTAATATTTGTAAGCTAAAATTGCAATTATTTAAAATTATGACTTAATCTTTATTTTGGAAACATTAAAATAAAAGATATTTCTCTCTTACTCTACTTTTGTTTGGAAATTGACCTCTGAGAGCTTTTGCCTTCATCAAAATGTCTGTTACTTTTGTTTGTTTTGTTTTGCAGCATTCAGTACAGAAATTTATTTGAACTTTGGGAGTGATAGTTAATATGATTAAATTAGAACATCAAATAATTAAAATTATAGTTATTTTTAAACATGATTAAACCTTTACAATTTTATCATTATTTTTTAATTTCTAATATAGCTACTCTAGAGGTGGTCATAGAATTCTGCTATGTCAAAAACATCATTTTAGTTTCAAGCTCCAAAAAACAATTTGGATAAATAATTCTCATTTGTAGATTTTTTTTTCCTTCCTCAACAATGTAAATTGAGAAAGCTGAACTGGATATTGGCAAATTCATTTTTCTAAAACATGATATAAAAAAAATCTGTAACAATATTCTACGCTGCAGCTTTACAGAGTGGAGGTGGGTATGATATTGCTGAAAATCTATTTTAATGTAGGGGAATTAATCAGATTTTTCCCTTGACAAATTAATAATTTTGAGATAGGATATAACCAAGAGTTAGATATTAAATTCGATATTCAATTTAATAACCTACCTTATCTTTGCTGATATCCATTTGCCATCTTTCTTTTGGCTTTTCTCTTCCCTCTCCCTGTTCTCTTACAGTCACACTAGATTATATGTTGTGTTCAGACATATCAATAGTTCTCCACATATAGTGTATTTATTTCATTGTTTCTTCTTCTAAATCTGGACAATTCTTTCATAGATATTTTTATGGGTCACCCTCTGTTTTTTTAATCCATTAAAAGATCAACTAATCAGATATATTTCTTAATCATCAGAGACAAAATAAACTCTTAAATCACACTTACCCAATATCATTTTGATAACACATTTGTCTATTACTCTAAGTCTCTGCCTCCTCACAACACTTAAAATGTAGCTGCATGACATCAGTAAATGACAATTTACTATCTATTAGTATATTTAATGTCTTCTCATACTTGAAAATTAAAATAAGTTCTGTAGACATTTTTGACTGAATATGCCAGCAAATTTGGAAAACTCAGCAGTAGTCACAGGACTGAAAGAGGTCAGTTTTCATTCTGATCACAAAGAAAAGCAATGCCAAAGAATGCACAATTGCACTCATCTCACATGCTAGCAATGTAATGCTCAATATTCTCCAAGCCAGGCTTCAACAGTACATGACCCGTGAACTTCCAGATGTTCAAGCTGGATTTCGAAAAGGTAGAGGAACCAGAGATTAAATTGCCAACATCCGTTGGATCATCAAAAAAGCAAGAGAGTTCCACAAAAACATCTCCTTCGCTTTATTGACTGTGCCAACGCCTTTGACTGTGTGGACCTCAACAAACTGTGAAAAATTCTTCAAGAGATGGGAATACCAGACCACCTGACCTGCCTCTTGAGAAATCTGTAACAGGTCAGGAAGCAACAGTTAGAACTGGACATGGAACAACAGACTGTTTCCAAATCAGGAAAGGAGTACATCAAGGCTGTATACTGTTACCCTACTTATTTAATTTATATGCAAAGTATATCATAAGAAATGCTGGACTGGATGAAACACAAGCTGGAATCAAGATTGCTGGGAGAAATATCAATAACTTCAGATATGCAGATAATACCACCCTTATGGCAGAAATCAAAGAACTAAAGAACCTCTTGTTGAAAGTCAAAGAGGAGAGTGAAAAAGTTGGCTTAAAACTCAATATTCAGAAAACTAAGATCATGGCACCTGGTCCCATCATTTCATGGCCAACAGATGGGGAAACAGTGGAAACAGTGACAGACTTTATTTTGGGGGGCTCCAAAATCATTGCAGATGGTGACTGCAGCCATGAAATTAAATGATGCTTGCTCCTTGGAAGAAAAGCTATGACCAACCTAGACAGCATGTTAAAAAGCAGAGACATTACTTTGCCAACAAAGGTCTGTCTAGTCAAATCTATGGTTTTTCAGTAGTCATGCTAGGATGTGAGAGTTGGACTATAAAGAAAGCTGAGTGCCAAAGAATAGATGCTTTTGAACTGTGGTGTTGGAGAAGACTCTTGAGAGTACTTTGGAATGCAAGGAGATCCAGCCAGTCTATCCTAAAGGAAATCATTGGAAGGACTGATGCTGAATCTGAAACTCCAGTGCTTTGGCGATCTGATGCGAAGAACTGACTCATTGGAAAAGACCCTGATGCTGGGAAAGATTGAAGGTGGGAGAAGGGAAGGACAGAGGATGAGATGGTTGAATGGCATCACTGACTCAATGGACATGAGTTTGAGCAAACTCTAGGATGGTGATGGTGATGGACAGGGAGGCCTGGCATACTGTAGTCCATGGGGTCTCCAAGAGTCAGACACGACTGAGTGACTTCACTGAGACATTTTTGAACTTATTTTTGTTTTTATATTTATGTTCAATGTAAGTAGGGAGATAGGAAGACAGGTGAATGATTAGTACATTGGCCTCATTTCTATTCAACTGAAAATAAACATGTATGTAATACCTGCTCTGTGGCAGACACTATTATATTTTTTAGAAATATTAATTTAGTTACTCTTCATTTTGAGGAAAAAGCATATCCCCTTACTTTCAGCAGTGGCCTAGCAACAACTAAGTCTCAGTATTATTAGCTGCAATGTCAATGCATGAAATGTCAAAATATTTTTGGTATAGAACATTCCATAGTGTCTCATTATAGCCTCTAACTTTTTTTTTATTATGACTTTGCAGCTTTGCTAACTTTATGAATTGTTTGCTGATATGTAGTTTTTCATGGGATAAATTCATTAATTTGATTTATCAGTGGGCATGTAAGTCTCCTGTTATACTTGGCAAATAATACTAAACAACTGTCAAACCTCACTAGTAAGAAAAACAGCATCTTTCACCATCCCTTTATATTTTATTTTAAACTAAATCATTTATACAGTTGCAATTATGGAGAGTACTATCCAGAGCAGGGTTGACTACATGTTATTTATAAACTGGGTTTCATCTGGTTATAGCTGAGAACTGAAACATTACTCTATATTTTAAATATGCTTTTCTCTACATAAATATCTGACCAAACCATGATATAACTATTCATTAGATAAACGTGGTCATCAGTATTTACATAAGGTAGCTGAACTGGTTAATTGTTAAAATCAAAGGCTTTAATAATTCCTTTGGTTTAGACAAAGAGACCTGGGATATGATTCTCTTGATAGAACTTGCAGTTTTCATTAAGAATAAGAGGAATTTTTTATATGGTTAAAGACAAGAGTACACCCCAAAGAGTTGAATAGTGAAGAAATTTAAAAATTATTACAAGATAGCAGACAGAGTAGTTTAGTTCCTCTCTAAACACTGAAATAAAAGGTTAAGATATAAAGACTTCACAACCTATAAAGTTGTATAAATATAAAAAAGTATCTTGTTATATGCCTTCTTGGACAACAGTACACTCTAAATTAATATACAGTTTTTTATAACTTTAAATATTATTAAAATACATTATTCATGTAGAAAATTTAACATTATTCAAATTTAGCAATTTTACCTTAAATACCAAGATAACTTCACAAGTATAAATTCTGTTTCTTCGGGGATGAGGTTTAGGATCAAATATCACTTCATAATAAAATTTCATGCTTTTATCCACAAATGAATTTAGTGACTTTCATAGGGAAAAAAAAAGATTTAGTTGCTCTTTGAGATGCCTTTAAAGTGAATTTGGTTAACAAGAGCTATTGTATACTTCTTTGATAAAACTTTTTTCAGAGCTTTGATATTTCTATCAGTAAATTCAGAAATGAATCCAAAGCAAAGTCATTATTCTCATAGTGAATAAATTGTTTAAATCAGAATTGTCACTTATGGTGTTAATTTATAATATCAATCACAATTATATGCTTTTATTTTTATATAATGACATTATCCATTAGAAAAAAAATACCATTCAAACCTTTAAAAAATTCATGAAGTTTTATCAACGTGTGTCAAGGTCACTACCAATATTTCTGCATGCTCAGTCACTCAGTCATGTCTGACTCTTTGTTACCTCAAGAGTTATAGAGCACCAGGCTTATCTGTCCCTGGAACTTTCCAGGCAGGAATACTGGAGTGGGTTGCCATTTCCTATTCCAGAGGATCTTCCCTACCCAGGGATTGAGCCTGTGTCTGCTGCATTGGCATGTGGATTCATTACCCTGCACCACCTGGGAATCCATAATATTCAATATTATTTCTCTAAAGTTAAAATAGCATTTTATTAGTTTTAATACAGTAAAATAAAATAGGTATTTATTTTGATATTTAAACAGAAGAAGATAGCTTTGAAGTTTATCTGAGGGGAGTCCTGTAGCAATGATACAGAATTGATGAACTGATGGTAACAAATTTAGATTTTATGTCAGTGTAAAAAGTTTATGTAAAAAAAATAAAAATAGTATAAAGTGACTGAAAGTTTTACTGTCAAGTATGTTAATTTTTTGTTCCCCAAATTTATTTTGCAGTATTTGGAGCATTTCTGCACAATACTAATAATAAAAACTTTTGCAAGGGAAAATGTTATGTATTACAGTCATGCCATGTAGCAAATAAAACAATTTTCTCACACATAAATACAAATTATAATTTTATAAAAATATGTATTTGTATTTATGTAAAGATATGAGTCTTCTTTTCCTTAATTCAAGAAGAGATATTTCAGTGCCTTTATCTGAGATGTAATAAAATATGTAGCTTGGAAGAAATGCTGGTTAATATTTTAGAACAGTTTTGAAAATAAAATTAAAGGGAAAAATCCCATTTTTTAAAATATGTTAATTTTGTATCATACTCTTATTTTCTAGATACATTTTTATTTGGGAAAAAATATGATGGCAGTTATTCTGAAATCTCAGATAATGTAGACTCTTTTTAATTCACACTGTTAAATACCAAAATGATCCTTACTTGTCCAGTCTGTCCCACTCTTCAGGTGGTAGGTGAGCAAGAATACTTGGACCTTCTGCAGATCAAGTGCATCATGTCAGGCCTTTACTTTTGATATTTTCACTTACTTTATGAGCCAACTACAATTAGTTAGGTCAATAAGCTGTTCTGAGCATTGTTGTTGCTGTTCACTCAATCACCCGACTCTGCAACTCCATAGACTGCAGCACACCAGGCTTTCCTTTCCTTCACCATCTCCCAGAGCTTGCTCAAACTCATGTTCCATTGAGTTGGAGATGCCATCCAACCGTCTTGTCTTCTGTGGTCTGCTTCTCCTACCTTCTATCTCTTCCAGCGTCAGAGTTTTTTCTAATGAGTGTGCTCTTCGCATCAGGTGGCCAAAGTATTGGAGTTTTAGCTTCAGCATCAGTCCTTCCAATGAATATTCAGGACTGATTTCCTTTAGGATGGACTGGCTGGATCTCCTTGCAGTCCAAGGGACTACCAAGAATCTTCTCCTACACCACAGTTCAGAAGCATCAATTCTTTGGTGTTTAGCCTTCTTTATGGTCCAACTTTCATATACTTACATGACAACTAGAAAAAATATAGCTTTAACTATACGGACCTTTGTTGGCCAAGTAATGTCTCTGCTTTTTAATATGCCGTCTAGGTTTGTTATAGCTTTTCTTCTAAAGAGCAGGTGTCTTTTAATTTCATGGCCTCAGTCACCATCTCCAGTGATTTTGGAGCCCAAGAACATAAAATCCGTCACTGTTTCCATTGTTTCCTTGTCTGTTTGCCATGAAGTGAAGGAACTGGATGCCATGATCATTGTTTTTTAATGTTGTTTTAAGCCAGCTTATCCACTTTCCTTTTTCACCTTCTCCCAGAGGGTTTTTAGTTCCTCTTCCTTTTTTGCTCTAAGGGTGGTATCATTTGCATATCTGAGGTTATAAAGCAAAAAATCCTGCCCTGCCTCACTACTACTAGTCACTTTGCAAGTTCTTTTTTAAGTTTCTTTGAATTTGTCCATGAGTGTGCGGGGCGGGGGTGGGGGGGGTAATATGGTTTAACAGTGACTAATTAGAAATCTGGGTTATGAGATCCTTAGTTTGGATTTGATTAAGTAACTTGGTTTAAACAAATAAAATAAAAAAGATGTGAATATTTCCAGAGAGATGACTTGCTTGTTTCCCAAGGTTTGCAGTAAGGTCTGATAAATTTTACCCTAACCTAGATGTTAGCAAAAATGACTGGTGAAAATCTTTTGAGAACAATTTTCTATTCTACTTGGGATTTTATTTTCCTTCTTATCATTATCCTGTTTGATATGTTCTTTACTAAGAAATAGTTATCTTTGATGACACTTTAGTCACCTTTTATCTTCAAATCTTCCAAGTTCTTTTTTGTTTTCTTTCTCTTTGCCATAATTTTCCTGGTTATGTGAGTATCATTGTGCATGAATATTTTTCTGGTTATTGATTTGTAGCTTTGTCTTTGAACCTTTATTGGAAAATGTGTTCTTTTGAATCTTTATATTCAACATTCTAATTTATGGTAATTTTCACACACAAAAAAATGTCTGTGTATAAAATGCTTTCTGAATGGATAAGTAAATAAATGAACATATGTATTTTAGGGCCAGTATCTTAAACACTTAGTTTTTAGTTTTGGACAGTCTTACTTCCCAGGCTTTTCTTATCTCAGATTTACCCGTTTTATTTTTCTCTTATTATACTGCAGCACACTGCAGTATTTCTAGTCAACCCTGGATTATCTTGTTTCCTTTACATTATGTTCTGTTTTTGTAAAGTCATTGTTAATATTGTTTACTTTATCAGGATTGTAAAATCTTTGAAGATAGTGATAGTTTATATAAGTATTTTTAATCCTTTCCAATGCCTTTTACCAAGGTGGAGACCAAATAAATTCTACCATTAATTCTGTTGGAGCCATAAGAATATCTTGGACTTGGTTCTCGTCATCTAGTATAAATAGTCCAAATCCATCTTTTAAATTTTCTTTAATATTTTATAATTGCATATATGACCATGTTGCTTCACTATGTAATTATCACTGGCTTTCTCTAGTTTTAAAAATGAAATTCTAACTTGTAAACTACAGAGATAATTCTACTCAGTATCTGTTCCTTAGACTTCTCCATACCTTCCATTAAAATTTCTGTAAATCTTTAACCACTCTAAAAAGAAAGTCTATTAATTAAAAAATCAGAATACACAGTGTATATCCAAATGGCCAGATGCAATAAAAATTGGGCTGATAATTCATTTAGCCTAGACTATGATGTTTCTATTAAGATAAACTTATTTGTCAGTAAAAGGGTAATAACTAAATTTTCATAGAATGTTTTCAGTGTCAGTAATCTTTTTGAGAATGTTACTTGACAAAAGTTAAAATTAAATATATGCTGATTTTCTTGAGAAACATTTTTTAAATCAGTTGAGGTTATAGTTCAACTAACTAACAAATGAATCATTACTATATCATAGTAACATTCACAATAATGTGTAGTTTTAGAAAATATTTCACAAATATATTTTTACTTATCCTCAGAATAATCCATTTGAAATTCATTTTATTTGAAGTTGTTTCTCTTTTATATATTTGAAAAATGGATCAACTTTGAATCTGAAAGATTCTTGGGTAAATGCTGATTGTGATTTACATCACAATTGTGACATCCCAGTTGTGATTGTGATCTGCATTTCCTAAATCCAGGAGATGTGAACTTGCCTTCTAGCAGTGCCTCCATCTTCATTAATAAGAAGTGCAAGAGCAGATCTAGTGACTTGAGTGTACTTGGGAAGAACAGATACATAATACTGTTGTTTGAGCAGTTTATTCTTATAAAAGTGAACAGTAGTGCTTGCTGAATAGTGTGGACTTTTAACAATGTATGCCATTTATTTTTAAAGTCTCAAAATACTTCATAGAATCCTTCAACTTTGTACAAGTTCCATATACATAAATATGCATCAACTTTTTAAAAATGGCTTCATAACAGCATAAGCATTTGTATTATTGCCTCCAGAAGTATTCACAATTTTAAGCCCAACTGGTTTAATTATACGCTGACTGCCAAAACCATTAAATACACAAGTATTATCATCCTAAATATTTAAGCTTTTTCCCCAAAATATTAAATAAGCAAATAAAACAAAGAGATTCTTTGAAATCTCCAGATTAAAAAGTGCTTTCTGTGTATAGTTTTTAGATTAAAATACAGGGCACCAGCCAAATTTGAACTTAAGATAAATAATGGATTTTTTTTTTACCATAAGTATTAAGTATTTAATATAAGTGTTATAGAGATACTTATACTAAAACATTATCCATTCTGTATCTGATTTTCAGATTTAACTGTGTATCCCATATTTTTATTTACTTAATATAGCAACCAAATCTCAGAAAAAAATATTCTTTGCAACTGTTACTTTTTTGTAAGTCTTGCTGTTAAAAAATCAGTGACTAAAAACATTAAACAATAAGAATGTATTGAAAGTAGGTAAGTGTCAGGAGTTAAGAATGAGGCTGAGAGCCTCAAAGGAATTGGCTTACACAGTTAAGGAGGCTAACCTTGCAGAATCTATAGGACAAACCCAACAGCTGGAAATTCATATACCATAGAATGTTGTGGACTCGTCAGGACAGGTCTAGGGCTGAAAAAACTCAGGCAGGGTTTCAGTGTTGCAACACTGATGCAGAATTTCTCCTTCTTTGGGAGACTTCAGTGTTTGCTCTTAAAGCCTTGCTTGAAATCACTAAAAGAGCCCCATTCACATTATAGGGATCATTTTCGTTTACAGACTGTAAATGTTAATCAGATCTAAAAATACCTTCAGAGCAGCATCTAGCCTCAGTTCAGTTCAGTTCAATTGCTCAGTCATGTACGACTCTTTGCGACCCCATGGATTGCAGCATGCCAGGCCTCCCTGTCCATCACCAAGTCCCAGAGTTTACCCAAACTCATGTCCATTGAATCGATGATGCCATCCAACTATCTCATCCTCTGTCCTCCCCTTCTCCTCCTGCCCTCAATCTTTCCCAGCATTAGGGTCTTTTCAAATGAGTCAGTTCTTCGCATCAGGGGGCTAAAGTATTGCAGTTTCAGCTTCAACTTTAGTCCTTCCAATGAACACTCAGGACTGATCTTTAGGATGGACTGGCTGGATCTCCTTGCAGTCCAAGGGACTCTTAAGCATCTTCTCCAACACTATAGTTCAAAAGCATCAATTCTTCGGTGCTCAGCTTTCTTTATAGTCCAACTGTCACATCCATACATAACCCAAGACAGACGGGTCATGGTGAAGAGTTCTGACAAAATGCGGTCTACTGGAGAAGGGAATGGCAAACCACTTCAGTATTCTTGCCTTGAGAACCCCATGAACAGTATGAAAAGGCAAAAAGATAGGACACTGAAAGATGAACTCCCCAGGTCAGCAGGTGCCCAATATGCTACTGGAGATTAGAGGAGAAATAAATCCAGAAAGAATGAAGAGATGGAACCAAAGCAAAAACAGCACCCAGTTGTGGATGTGACTGGTGATGGAAGCAAGGTCTGATGCTGTAAAGAGCAATATTGCATAGAAACATGGAATGTGAGGTCCATGAATCAAGGCAAATTGGAAGCAGTCAAACAGAAGATGGCAAGAGTGATCGTCAACATTTTCGGAATCCGTAAACTAAAATGGACTGGAATGGGTGAATTTAACTCAGATGACCATTATATATACTACTGTGGGCAGGAATCCCTTAGAAGAAATGGAGTAGCCATCATAGTCAACAAAAGAGTCCAAATGCAGTACTTGGATGCAATCTCAAAAATGACAGAATGATCTCTGTTTATCTCCAAGGCAAGCCATTCAATATCACGGGAATCCAAGTCTATGCCCCGACCAGTAATGCTGAAGAAGCTGAAGTTGACTGGTTCACTGAAGACCTACAAGACCTTTAGAACTAATACCCCCCCAAAAAAAATACCGTTTTCATTATAGGGGACTGGAATGCAAAAGCGTCTAGCCTAGTGGTTGACTGAACAACTGGACACCAAGGCTTAAAATTGGTGAAATTAATGATGTTACTACTATAGGCACTACTCTAATGGATTTTGATGTTGTCATTCAGGTTCCAAATGAGCTGAGCCTAAGATAGCAAGACCACTGGGGTAAGCCTGGCATAATTACATGAGCCTTTAAGTCTGTGTTTAATGGTCTGAAAGGAAGTGAGATGTTTAAATTTTGAGTGGCATTTAAATGAACCATGAGAAATTGTCCATCACTGGCTTTGAAGATAGAGTGAGGCTCATGGCAAGAGGATTGGTGGCCTCTAGGTGCTGAATGCTCCAGCTGATAGCAATAAAATGGAAACCTTTGTTCTACAACCATAAGGCAATGAATTCTGTCAGCAGTCTGAGTGTGCTCTCAAGCAGAATCTTCCTCCAAGCCTCCAGGTGAGAACAACTTGTCTGATACTCCTGTGTTGCAGTGTAAAAATACTATCTTGTGATAACCCAAGTAGAGAACCCAAACATTCCACACTAAACTCTGACCTAGAGATTTATAAGCTGAAACAGGTGTTACTTTAAGTTACAGGGCTTCCCTGGTGGCCCAGTGGTAAAGAATCTGCCTGCAATGCAGGAGATGTGGATTTGACCCCTTGGTTGGGACGATCCCCTGGAGGTGGGCATGGCAACCTACTCCAGGAAAATCCCATGGACAGAGGAGTATGGTGGGATACAGTCCATGGGGGTCAAAAAGAGTCGGACATGACTGAAGTGACTGAGCACGTGCTTTAAGCTAAGTCTGTATTTGTTAGGCAGCAAACTGATGCACCCTATTTATAGATTATTATATTTAAATTTTCTTGAATCTTCTAAATTCTATGGAAATTATGTTTTATAGATATATGATATTATTATACATTATGCAATGTATATGATATATATATATATACACACACACAAGGATGTGTTCATATATATATACATATATACATACTGCTGCTAAGTCACATCAGTCGTGTCCGACTCTGTGCGATCTCATAGACAGCAGCCCACCAGGCTCCCCTGTCCCTGGGATTCTCCAGGCAAGGACACTGGAGTGGGTCGCCATTTCCTTCTCCAATGCATGAAAGTGAAAAGTGAAAGTGAAGTCGCTCAGTAGTGTCTGATTCTTAGCGACCCCATGGACTGCAGCCCACCAGGCTCCTCCGTCCATGGGATTTTCCAGGCAAGAGTACTGGAGTAGGGTGCCATTGCCTTCTCTCCATATATATGTAAAAATACATATATATTTGTATATATATCCCTATTATTTTATTGAAACTTAACATACTAATGTATTTTTTCTTTAACTTGGCTTAGCTACCTCCCTAATATAAACTGGATATTGCCTGCTTAGCTGAGAGAACTCTATGCCTTGTATTAGCAGTTAAAAATGCATCATGTGGAGATAGGTTGCCTGATTCAAATGCTACCTCTGACAATTATATGCTATACAACTTTAGGCAAGTTAATTTTTCTAGTGTCTCTCTGAAATGTAAGGGAAGTAAGTTGTTGTGAGAATTCCACAAGACAAGACCTGTGAAAATACCTGGAACAATTCATAGCATGTAGCTTTCTGAAATGTTAGCAAGGTGTGCCATTCCTATTAATTTTGTAAAAATTATTATTTTGATGAAAATTATTTTGTAAAAATAATACACAAATACATTCTCTTGTAATAAAAAAGGAATGCAGACACGTATAAGTATGAAGAGTGAAAGCAGCCTTCTCACTCTGCCCACAATTATGCCTCTTACCTACATCAGTAATTACTCTGAATTTTCAGTTTTAAGGTTTTCTGTGTTACCTCATGTGACAAGTCCTTCTTCATACTCATCTGATAATCTTGCACATTTTCATGTGTAAAGATATTAGTTGATTTTTTTGATATGTAGTTACATTTTCAAATCTGTCAAATATCTCATTGAAAGTTTTTTTTTTTTTAATTCCATTGGCTTGTTAATTTGGGGAGAATAGTCATTTTTAGATAGTGATACTTTTTCATCAATTTTGAATTTTACACAGAAGTATATTGAGCAGAACCTCAAAAGAAAGAAAAATGTGAGCAAATAAATTAATAAATTATCTAATTGTTGACATTTTTCAAATGCCTTTCAGTAGAACTGGCATATACTTCATAATGACATTTGTGCTGATTTCTTTTAGTTACTAAGTAATCTGTGTGATCTATGTGTGTTAAAATTAACACCTTGAGTTACACCTTCATAAAGCATTGGGAAGCTAGTGTTACAAATTTTTGGCATGTTCACTACTATAGAATTTATTTCTAATTAGAAGAAACAATTGGGGGAATATTTTTTGTTGTTGTTTATTAGTAACATTTAATGTTTTAGATTGATTTTTAGATTCACAGCAAAATTGAGTACTTCCTATATGTTGTCTGCCACCATACATGCATAGCTTCACCCGTTATCAACATTTTCCACCAGAGTATGTACTCCATTCAATAGAATCAATGAAACCATACTGACATACTATTCTCATCCAAAGTTCATAGTTTACATTAGGATTCACTGTTGTTTTGCACTTGTTCTATGACTGACAAATGTGTAACGGCATACATTCATCATTATACTATCACAAAGAGTATTCTCACTGCCCTTGATAGCCTCCTTGCTCAGTCCCTTGATCCTTCTGCCTTCCCAACTCTTGGCAGCCACTGGAATCTTCGCTATCTCAGTACTTTTGCTTTTTTAGAATGCTATGTAGTTGGATCATACAGTCTGTATACTGTTAATATTGGCTGCTTTCGCTAGGTAATATGCATTTGATAATCCTAGCATCCATAATCCAATATATTGTTGCTATTATTAATTTAAACAAACATTTTTAGACCAATTAAAATTTTAAAATAATATCATTTTTATTACATTTTAAGTATTTTTTTTTTAACTTTTCTTGCAAAGCAGATCTACTACCAACAGACTTCATCATTTTTTCCTTCTCTGGGAAGTCTTTATTTCTCCCTTGCCTTTGAAGGATCGTTTCTCAGGATACAGAATTATGGTTTGGTGGAATTTTTGGTCTGTTTTTCTTTAAACACTTTAAACATTTTAGTCCACTTTATTTTCCTTGCATAGTTTCTTGAGTAGAGGTATGTAATTTTTATATTTTTTCCTCTACAGATAATGCATTTTCCCCCTCTGACTTATTTCATATTTTTTCTTTATCTAATTTTGAGTAGCTTTAAAATGATTTGCCTCTATGTAGGTTTTTGGTATTTAATCTACTTTATGCTCTTTCAGCTTCCTGGATCTGTGGTTCATGCTTGATATTAATTTGAGGAGCTTCTCAATTATTCATATTTCTAATATTTCTTCTTTTTTTCTCTCTTTTTCTCCCTTTGATATTCCCATTATATTAATGTTACATATTTTGTAGTTGTCTCTGAGTTTTTAGATAGTCTGTGCTGTTTTTTTCCAGTCTTTTTTCCCTTTACTTTTCAGGTTTGGGTGTTTCTATTGAAATATCCTCAAGCTTAGGGAGTCTTTCTGCAGCTGTGTCCAATGTACTGATAAGCTCTTTAAAGTAATTATTCATTTGTGTTGCAGTATTTTGATTTCTAGTATTTCTTTTGGATTCTTTCTTATCATTTATATATCTCTGCTTATATCACCCATCTGTCTTTGCATGCTCTTTTATCCATTAGCACCGTTAGCATGTTAATTGTACTTATTTTAATTTTCCAGTCTGATAATTCTGATGATTTAACATTCCTAGCATTTTTGGTTTTGATGCTTACTTTCACCTCTTAATTTTTTTTTTTTTTTAATCTTTTGGTATGGCTTGCAACTTTTTTTGATAGCTAAACATGTGAACTGGATAAAAAGAACTGCTTTAAGCAGGTCTTTAGTAATGTGGAGATGAGGTTTTGGGGGGTAGGTGGAAGTGTCCTGTGGTCCAGTGATTAGGTATCAACCATTGCCCCTGGGGTGTGAGCTTCACAAGAATTTCTGGATGTTTTTAGAAATATTTAGATGGGAGAGGATGCTCATGTGGGCTGGAATTGTCTATTTCCCTTCGCCATTTCAGCTAGGCTCCAACAGTATAGCCTTTTCTAGGTTTGGTTATTAGTTTCTCCTGAGGCAGGCCTTATGAAGAACAGAGTAACCTGGCTTATTTCTAAATTGTTCCTTTTCCCTTGTTTTTGCAGGAAGCAGAGGGTCTGTTTTCTTCAGTGTTTACTGTGGGAACCTGGTCAACCTCCTGGAAGTAAATCTCCAGTATCGTGGGGTACCCCCTTCACCAGCAACTGGTTCTTCATGACGGTCTTTTAACTCTCAGAGCTGGCCACTGAGCCTTCAGCAACTCGTCAACTGCAGTTTCAGTTTTCCTACCACGGCATCTGTTCCTGCGGCAGCCTCGTTCTCGTCTCTGCTCTGGAAAGTCCGGACTGCCTGTGTTCACCTCCGGCTCTCATACCGGGCGGCCTCTTGCTCTGCGTCCTCCCCTCTCCTCCCGACGCGAGGTGAGTTGTCGCTGTTGTTGTTTTTAGGCTCTTCAGCTTCTTACTTGTTATAGGAATGGAGTGCAAACTTCCAGGCTCCTTACATGTGTAACTGAAAGCCAGAAGTCCTCATTTTTTCCTTTTTTGTTTTAATTCGCCTCTATAGTGATTGAACTTTAATATGTTGATGGCAGTACAACCAGTAAATACAGCGGATAAATTATAAAATATTCCAGAGGACTTTCATTTGCGTTTAAATGAATGTGATTATTGCATAATGTGCCTGTTAATTAGACAAAGGTTAAGAAAAATACAATTATAAATTTGGAATCCTTTAAGTTTACGATTCCTGGGTTAGGAAACTTTCCACTGTTTGAGGATTATATGGTGTCTTATCTAAAGAAAATCACTACTTTAACATGTGTTTCTCTTCCCTCATCACATTGATATTTATCAGAACAAAGCACTGAGATAAGTTATGTGTGAAACAAACACTGTTAGCACTCTTAAGAGTTTAATTATGAAAGAGCTAAATGTAACACAGACATCTGGCTGATATCACTGCTAAAAACTGGTGCTCTTAACTTTGACAAGCTGATAGGCTTCTTCCTAACAATTTCAGTCAGTTGATGGGATAATGGTGCACCAGATAACCTCAACTTTCTATAAGACACAGAATGACTGGGCCAGATAATTCCACATAGGAGTTGATCTATACAATATACATAGTATACAATAAATATTGAGTTAAAATTAACCAGTACTATTTGAAAATATTAGTAGTCTCTGAGAAGTGTGACCCAAACTTGGAGGCAACAAAAAGATGGAAAGTGTCTTCATTCTGAATAAGAAAAACATGTTATTTAAAGGTATATTTATTTATTTTCATTTATTTTTATTAGTTGGAGGCTAATTACTTTACAATATTGTAGTGGTTTTTACCATACATTGACATGAATCAGCCATGGATTTACATGTGTTCCTCATCCTGATCCCCTCTCCCACCTCCCTCCCCATCCCATCCTTCTGGGTCTTCCCAGTGCACCAGCCCTGAGCACTTGTATATTAAAGGTATATTTATAAAATAGTTATGTCACTGATTAATGTCACCAGAACAATCCAAATTTCTTTCATTTCTTTTTGAATGCTTAATCCTTAAGCCTACTTTTTAAAAAAGCTTTTGTAAAATAATATAAAGTAATACATTTTGATGATAAATTAGATTTTTACAAATTTTGGTTAAGTAATAACACCAGTTAAAAATATGTTTATGTATTATAGCACAGAAATCTGAAGCCTTAACTGACTATGCTACCTTGTATTGGACTAGACTCCAAACAGTATTTCAGGGAAAGCCTGTCTGGCAGTTGTACTTGTCAAATGCCTATAAGTAGATAATGTGGCTTTATAATTAGGAAGGGGGTCAGGTCGAACTTTTCTATAACCCTCAGGGATAGTAAGCACATGTTATACTATAAAACATATTTGGTTAATAAAAATGAAAGCTATACCAAAGCTGATGCTGAAGCTGAAACTCCAGTACTTTGGCCACCTGATGTGAAGAGCTAACTCATTGGAAAAGACCCTGATGCTGGGAAAGATTGAAGGCAAGAGGAGAAGGGGACATTGGAGGATGAGATGGTTGGATGGCATCACCGACTCAATGGACAGGGGTTTGAGCAAGCTCCGGGAGTTGGTGATGGACAGGGAGGCCTGGTATGCTCCGGTCCACGGTGTTGCAAAAAAATTGACACAACTGAGTGACTGAACTGAACTGATACCAAAGCTTGTACCAAAGCTCCAACCCAGGTGATAAAACATGCGGATCTGTACACAACTATCAGTATAGGCTCTAGGTCTTCATTTACGTTTCAAGATGGGACCAAACTGGGGAAAATAAGAAAACCTATTATTATTTTTAATGAGACATTTTATCTTCCAGTCTTTCTCAGACTTTAGGTATACTGTGTCCTCTAAAATCATTGATTTTCGAAGCCCATTAAAATTTTCTTGAAACATATAGATCTTTCTCTTTTAAATAAGATTAATGGAGAAGCCAGTTGTTAACACACACACACACACTTTTTCCTAGAAACTTAAATACTGAATATGAAAGAACTAAGCACAGTTTCCCCTACTTTATCTCATTCTATATTTCTTTCAATTTAACCTTCAGGAAATGGATTTTCATAGGGGCATTAAAGTACCAGTCATGTTCGTACTTTCAATTTTTTACATAGATGGAATTTTTTGTTTCAGACACAAAACATTAGATGGCTGAATAAGATAACATGGTACATAAATGCTTTGACAAAAATAAGTCATTTGGGAGTAGTTATTTACAGTCTATTATAAATATAGCCAAAAATACAAAAGGAGTGTATCTAAAATTTATTGTAAAATTATAGCAATTGGTACACTCATTTTGATACTTAAAGTTCATCCACTTCTCTGTAAATAAAATAAGATCTAAACATAGTAAACTATTTTTATCCTTTGCTTTTCAATTGAAATATAACCCCCACAAACTAAAATGAATAAATTTTAAGTGTATAGATACTGGATTTTTTAAAGTAAGTATTTCTGTAGAAATATCAAATATATCAAGAACTAGCATATTAATAGCCTCCAGCATATTCCCATTATGGCTTTACTCAGTTATTAGTCCTTTCAAAAATATAATCACTCTTCTGGTATCTACTGCTTACTGATATCTTTAGGTAGGTATTATGTAAATAGCAGTAGGTAGATATTCTCAAACATAACCAGTGTTCACTGTTTTTTATGGGTTTCTTTTTCACTAAATATTGTCTGTAAGATTCATCTGTGTTGTACCTAGTTATAGATTGTAATTCTGAAGTTTTTCATCCTGCTTTTTCTGTTTTACCTCGGTGATAATTTTGGTAATTTCTACTTCGGTGAAGACTATGAGTAATGCTTCCTTAAGTATCCTTGAACTTTGGTAACATATGCAGATTTCTGTGAAGTATATATATAAGTTTTTAAAATACATATAGGAATTTAATCAATTTATAAGTATAGATATGTTCAACTTTGGTAGATACTGGCTAATAGTTCAAAGTGTAAAAATTTACAGCTTTACCAGAAGTGTGTGAGGGTTCCTATTACTGTATATTTCTAATAACATTTGGCATTGTTTATCTGTTTAGTTTTAATGATTCTAATTATTTTATAATGATATTTTATAAGCTTACTTTTGAAGAACATCTTCTTAAAGTACCTGTTTATGAAAATGGCTATCATCCTCTCTTGCATTGAACTATTTTTTAATGTAATTCAGGTGATATGGTAAGAATACACAGAAGAACTGTACTAAGAAGATCTTCATGACCCAGATAATCATAATTGTGTGATCACTCACCTAGAGTCAGACATCCTGGAATGTGAAGTCAACTGGGCCTGAGGAAGCATCACTACAAAAAAAGCTAGTGGAGGTGATGGAATTCCTGTTGAGCTATTTCAAATCCTAAAAGATGATGCTGTGAAAGTGCTGCATTCAATCTGCCAGCAAATTTGGAAGACTCAGCAGTGGCCATAGGACTAGAAAAGGTCAGTTTTCATTCCCATCCCAAAGAAAGGGAATGCCAAAGAATGCTGAAATTGCCGCACAACTCTACTCATCTCACACGCTAGTAAAGTTATGCTTAAAATTCTCCAAGCCAGACTTCAGCAGTATGTGAACTGTGAATTTCCAGATGTTCAAGCTGGTTTTAGAAAAGGCAGAGGAACCAGAGATCAAATTGCCAATATCTGCTGATTCATCAACAGAGCAAGAGAGTTCCAGAAAAACATGTATTTCTGCTTTATTTACCTTGTCAAAACTTTGTGTGGATCACAATAAACTGTGGAAAATTCTAAAAGAGATAGGAATACCCGACCACCTGACCTGCCTCTTGAGAAATCTGTATGCAGGTCAGAAAGCAACAGTTAAAACTGGACATGGAACAACAGACTGGTTCCAAATAGGAAAAGGAGTACGTCAAGGCTGTATATTGTCACCCTGCTTATTTAACTTATATGCAGAGTACATCATGAGAAACACTGGACTGGATGAAGCACAAGCTGGAATGAAGGTTGTTGGGAAAAATATCAATAACCTCATATATGCAGATGACATCATCGTCATGGCAGAAAGTGAAGACGAACTGAAGAGCCTCTTGATGAAAGTGAAAGAGGAGAGTAAAAAATATTTTTTTTAGATTCAGAAAACTAAGATCATGACATCCAGTCCCATCATTTCATGGGAAATAGATGGGGAAACAGTGGAAACAGTGGCTGACTCTATTTTGGGGGCTCCAAAATCACTGCAGATGGTGTCTGCAGCCATGACATTAAAAGACGCTTGCTCCTTGGAAAGAAAGTTATGACCAACCTTGGAAGCATATTAAAAAGCAGCAACATTATTTTGCCTACAAATCTCCATTTTGTCAAAGCTACGGTTTTTCCAGTGGTCAGGTATTGATGTGAGAGTTGGACTATAAAGAAAGCTGAGCGTTGAAGAATTGATGCTTTTGAACTGTGGTGTTGGAGAAGACTCTTGAGAGTCCCTTGGACTGCAAGGAGATCCAACCAGTCCATCCTGGAGGAGATCAGTCCTGAGTGTTCATTAGAAGGACTGAAATTGAAGCTGGAACTCCAATACTTTGACCACCTGATGCGAAAAGCTGACTCATTGGAAAAGACCCTGATAGTGGGAAAGATTGAGGGTAGGAGGAGAAGGGTCGGTAAAGGATGTGATGGTTAGATGGCATCATAGACTCAATGGACATGGGTTTGGGTGGACTGTGGGAGTTGGTTATGGACAGGGAGGCCTGGTGTGCTGCGGTCCATGGGGTCACAAAGAGTCGCACATGACTGAGTGATTCAGCTGAACTAAACTGAAAGTGATATGGCATTTTTAAGTTCCAACAATTATATATTTTTTAACTCCATGTAATTCAGATTAAGAGTGTGAGCAGGTAACGTGACTCAACTACACTCATCTTTTCTATCTTTTTATAATTTAATTAGTCTTCTCTGCCTGATTTTTGTTTGGTCTTTCTGTTATCTATTTTTTTTTAATTGAATTTGTTTGTTCACATGCATGATATGATTTTGGATACTTTAAGTGAAAAGGTGTGCAGTCTCTGGATAATATCATCCTCTAGAAAAGACTTTTTACTTTTCTCTGCAGGCAGATAGCACACAAGCAAAGCACCTTGCTTAGACAGCAACTGTGAATGCTTGAAACTTTAGTTTGTGAAGTTCCTTCTAATATTTCTTATATGTCATTCTTTAGTGCATAACCTTTAGAACTATAATCTATAAACATGGAGTGATTGCAGAGTCTGACTTCATTTTTAGGACTTCAGCTATATCAGTTTTCCCTGGAGTCTTTTTCTGTTTTGCAAGTAAGTGCATTTGTATCATTTCTTTTTAAATTCCATGTATAAAAGATGTCATAATTGGCTTTTCTTTCTTAGCAGCTGTTTTACTTTGTTGTTTTTAACCTTTTACTCTGGGAGTGTCCAACTCAGGAATTGGTAAATGCCTTTTGAGGGCTTGTATACAGAAGACCTGAATCAACTTTGAGGCTTCCATTTACCTGCCATCCTCTTCTCTTAATTCCTGTGGCATCCGTGAACTTCAATATCTGCTGCACCGGCTCAGTGGAGACAACAGAAGTTCCAGATCTTATTCTCTGATCAGGCTCTACAGGCTAAAGATAATGAAGGCAAACAGCTTTTCAGGAATAAGGCTACTTTGAATTCAGTCTTGGTGAACCTCTATGGATACCTTAGCTGCATTCTGGTGCTTTCAATCAATATTTTTTATTCATTTGATATTTTCATAATTTATAAGACATATCTGTTTCATTGACTAATATGAGGAGGTTGCTTATTATGGGTCGGGATGAAACTCAAGGTTAATCTTCATCAAGTTATATGGATAGCAGTAAAAAAATAAACATATATGAAATGCAAGTCTTTTGATTCCCTAACACTTACAAGGGGTAGATTTGCAGAATGTTCTGGATAGCAGATTTTCAACATCAAGTTCCCCTAATGTGGTGTGAAACCATATCTTCGCCCTCTGAGTGACACTGATTCCATTTGCAAAAGTCTCTGAAATTCATCTCTCGAGGGTTACAAAGGGGCTGTTCCTTGAGCTCCTTATCTATTCTTATCTATTCTTTTATTCTGTAGAATTCTCTCTCATTCCTTATTATTCTGATTCTGTTAATAAATTTATGTATTTAACTTTCTCTCTTCAAATTATTCTGTGATCCTTCTCTCTCCTCATTGTACCCTGACTGATGCAATCATGTAAATAAGGGTTTTGAGAAATATCCAGATGTACATAGCACAGGATAGCTTCTCTAAATGTAGTTTATATCCTTGGACCTTGCAAGACTGATATACAGAAAACAAAATATAGGTCAAATATTAATTTGGAACAGGAATATCTATAATGTAGTCTTAATTCTAAGACAGTGAGATGCCTGCCTACTTATACTCAGAGTTCTTGTAACTCAGAACTGTTTAGAATTCAACAAAGGGTGCCACCCTAGTTAGGTTTGTATAACCTAGTCTATACTGGTCAATTGATTGCAGAGTCAGGAAGTTTAGTAGATTACAACAATAGAATAAAAAAATCAGTGGAGTAAAATCTCTGGTGAATATTCTGGAGACATGTTATTAGTATGATGATTAAAAACCCTAGATTTAGAGAGGATCTAAATTCCGAAATTGCATTTAATAATGAAAAGTTGTCAATTTTTAAAGCTGCATAGTCCTAAGTTTCATACAGTGGGGGAAAGATGTAAGTCAGTTTTGTCATAGATGTGTTTAGGATGTGTGTGCTGGAAGAGAAACATGTAGAAGGATAATACTAGCCACAGTAGGGGTTTCAGCATCATTATCAGCAGCAGCAACATCAGTATCTTCAAATTAAAAATAAAAAAGCTAGTGAAATCGAGCAAAAACTATTTGTCAAGGAACTCTGTGTCTGAGGAGTACATACTCTCTTGATCTTCCAATTTTTTGGAGCCTGAAAAGTCTGAGGGCATGAGGGGAGTCTTTGATTAGGAATCTTGCCTGGAAGACTTCAGGAAATATTGCTATAATATATATTTTTCTCAGTATAGTGACCAGAAAAGCAAGTAAAACTTCCAACATTTTTAAACAGGTTTTTGTTAAAAATTTTGTTGTTGTTGTTGAAATGTGCTTCTCATAAGGGCATTAATCAAGCATTGAACTATTTAAATTATGATTTGTAAGTGACCCAGAGCCCCATACCTTTAACAATAATATTTATATTTCCTTTTGCTAATACCATGCTCAAAACACTTTGGTAATTGTATTTAGTATGTCACTTAATCAGAAGGAGGGAAAAAAAAATGTGTTTAACAGGGACATTGGCAATCCAGTTCTTTATTTACTTGGAATAAATGCATTTTAAGTTAACCTGTTGACATTGAGGATTACAATGTGTTAAATGTTTTGTGAATATAAACCAACTTCTTTGTTTTCAGTCCTCTCTGTCGAAGGAACGGAAATCCTAACTCATTTGGATGTAGAACCAAATTCATGACAAGGGTGAATTCACCAAGCTTCTCTGGTGCTTAGAGAGTAAAAAAATATTGGATCTTTCCATTGGAAAGATCCCCTGAAGGAAGGCATAGGAGCCCATGCCAGCATTCTTGCCTGGAGAATCCCCATGGACAGAGGAGCCTGGCAGGCTACGGCCCATGGGGTGGCAGAGTCAGACACGACTGAGAGGATGAGCACAATATGAACTTAGCATTTGGTCACTTGATAACCATTGTTTTCCCAGTAACTTTTGTGCTGGACACTTTCTCAGTTTAGGTTCCCAAAGTGACACTGGACACACTGATCTTTTCTTTTCCAGTCCAATTTATTATGCTCTCCTTATAAGATACCTCAAGCCAAAGATATTAGAAATAGCCCCTCCAAAAGAGTAGAGAACTAAATATATAAAGTAAGTATAATAAGAGGAGATAACTACAATGATTATGACTTATAAATATCTAAAATAATATATGAATAAATGTAATGAAATAAATTCAGTGACGTAAATAGTGAAGATCATGTGAATTCATGTAATATTCAAGAAGGAAACTAATATATAACCTTGCTCATACTTATAAGACATATTTAACCAATATGATGAATAATCTTATAATTGTGTTACATATATTGTATACACAGCAAAAATTTAATTATTGGTTAAAATTTTATTGTGGGAATTAAAATTTAATTCTTTTTAATATTAGCTTGGAAAAGAATGCTCAGAGTATTGTGAATTTTTCCTTTCAATTAGAATATTGTCATTTTTAAAGATAATTATGTGATAAATGAATAACTCTACTCTTGGAAACTAATTTTCTTTCACAGTGCTGTAGAGCTTACTATTATTACTGCTTTTATAACAGACAATGCTTTGAGTCTTGGAAGATCCTCAAACTGTATTTATTAAGGTGATTATTATCTAAGAATTTAGTAACACTAAATAATATGTATTTTTATATAATACAAGGTTGTGCAAGGTTTAGTTTTAAAACATGAAAATTTGGTACAACAAATAATTAAAGGAAAATAGCAAATGTAAATTAGAGATTTCACTTTCTCCATTAAAAGTAAATTAAGACGTTAGTAAATGATTATCTATGCTACCCTCCCACACAGCTCAATCCAGCTGCATCTGTGAGTCAGACTATTTTCAACTGCTTGTAATTAGCAGTTTTTTGAATATTTCAGAGGTTGCAAATTAAAGAGCACGTTGACTAGCAGATTATGTACTGCTTAGAAAGGAAATGTCCTAGGGAGAACTCCAAATAGTGATAAGGAATCCCAGTAGTAATTGAAGGCAATGATGGGGCATGTATGAGGAAATTGTTTTAAAAGTGAGAATTACTAAAGTCTCAGACTTGGATGCTCTGAAATTAATATTTAGATGAAATTAGTTGAATTTCTCTACTATGATTAATAGATTTTTTTTTAAATCTACCATTTCACTAAAAGCAGTATAAACTGTGGTACTGATAAAGTGAGGTGATCTAATTATTATAATTTTATGTATGACATAGATTTTTTAAAAATTTGCCAAATTTAGAACAGATGATATTGTCAAGATTTCATTTTACCCATGTGCTGTATGCTGTGTTTAGTCGCTCAGTCGTGTCTGACTCTTTGAAACCCCATGGACCATAGCCCTCCAGGCTCCTCTGTCCATGGGGATTCTCCAGACAAGAACACTGGCGTGGGCTGTCATGCCCTCCTCCAGGGGATCTTTCCAGCCCAGGATTATCATGCAAAGTCCCATAATTTACCCAAAGGTTCACTTTTGATGTTACGCATGCCACAGGTTTAGACAGATGTGTAATTACATGTGTCCATCATAATAGTATCGTACAGATTATTTTCATTGCCCTAAAAATGATCTGTGTGCTCTGCCCGTTCTAATTATGGTATCTCAAATGCTGGATTTGTTTTTTTTATTAAGATAAACTGTGCCTAAGATACTGTCCTGAAACAAACAAAATTATTCCAAGCCTATTATCAACTTAGAACAGTTCTTTTTCTTCTAAAAATCAGCTGGCAAAATAGTTTAAAAAGCAGTAGGTATATTTCATAGAAATACTACTGTATTTATTGATTTATTAGGCTAACCTATAAAACTCCTATCTATTTTCATATGTGTGTATGTATGAATAAGTATGTATACATTCATCTACACTTCCCATATCGACTCCCCCCAAAATAAAGATTTAAACCAGTTTTATTATATGAATCAAAAAATATTAGAGAAAGATCAAAGTAGAGGTCTTGCTCTTTTGAGGTCAAGAGAGCCTTGAAATATTTTGCTTCAGAATATATGATTTTTTTAAAATTCAGGATAGTCACAAACCATGCGCTGAGCAAATAATACATTGATATATAACAGCTGAGTCACTACTGAACCATTCCAAACAGAACAGTTAATAAAATATATTCAGTAGAGGTTTTGTTTTGTTTTGTTTTGTCTTGTCCCTATATGCCAATTTACATAGCTATGTTAGTTTTACCTCATTATTAAAAACCATGTTGGTTTAATATATTTTCTAAAATATCCCTCAGGTATTGAATATGCACAAATATAATGCTAGATATTGGCTATAGAGAGATGCAGATGGTATTTCCTCACATGTAAAGGTAAAATAGTTTATGGAAGTTCTTGTATGGTTTTGTTATTATACTTTAGAGGGAATAATAATGTGTGATTATTCATGTATTGTTATAGAAATTAAGAATATTATATTAATTTATTCAATTAAATATAGATATGTAAAGTTTACTTATAATCAACAGAATTTAAATTAAGCCTAACAGCTCTGTGCTAATAATAATATTATCTAGCATAGTGATACTTTTTAGACAACAATCTATATATTGTTCTTGTTGTTGTAATGCTTGCAGTTTATGATAATTTAAGGAAGAATTCTGTTTTAACTTATTTCTATTAGCTATAATGATTATAGAAAAATTTAATAAGTGAGATTATTTAAAATATAATGGATTTAACCATGCTTATTTTATCATGTTAAGAATGAGAAAATATGCTTATTAAAGAGTCAAAACTTCCTAGTTACTTTTAATTTGTTACTTAATACAAGAATGCTGAGCAAATGTTGATGAAAGATGAAAGTCTTTTTGAATTTTCTCAACTGATTCAAATATGAACTAAAAGGAATAAGAAATTGGCAGAGGTCAGGATCTGCTCTTTACCCTCTTCTGTTTCTTTAACCATATTTGGTTCGATTGAAAGGACATTGGCCTGTTATAGAAGTTGAAGATGTCCAGTCTGTTGCTTTGGGCCTTAAAATTTCCTCATCTGTAAAGTGAGGATTAATAATTTAGGGAGTTAGTAATAATGAAATAATTTAATTATATGTGGTATTTAGCATAGTGAGTACCACATAGTAAGAGAGGTATTTTCTAGGATTTATATTTTCTAGTCATTCACATTGATTTTATTCCTTTCAATAGTATTAAATGAAATACTTTAGCTTAGTGAAATATTTTAGCTTAATACTATTTAAAGATAATTAGAAATGTTTTTCCTAACAGGAATCAAATCTTCTGTGGGCACTTAATAGTGCATCTTTAACATTATAACATTGATTTAACCATGCAAATAGTTAGATATAAGAATGAAATTTTATTTAGTATGCTGACTGATTGATTCACATATAGATGATACTCTGTTAGCTTTGAAACTTAGCTCTATTCTCCCTTGGCAGTTTTCTTTGCACTTTAAAATAACTTCCAGACAACTAAATAGTTACAGAGATTAACAGCAGCAATGCAATTGTTAAAGTAACTTTTTCTTTTTAATTTTCAAGAGTTACTTGGGGGAAAATTGCTGACATAATGGCCAACCACAGTAAATAATAAGAACTAACACTGATAGATAAATTACTATTAAATGCTCAGACTTCAAGATTTGTTGTGGCCCAATAAAGTCCTTTAAAAGAAAAGGATTCAATCAAGTATAGCATATTGCATTTATTTTTCATTAATCTCTCAGTTTACTCAAAAAAAGAAAAAGATGTGTCCCTTGGGTATACAACATATACTTGAGTTCCTGGTATTAATAGGAGAATTGCTGTTAGGTTAGGGTGTTAGGGAACTGAGAAATATAGATTAGCAAAGCAGCAAGGACACATTCTCTCACATATTCATATGATGAAATAAAAAGTATTCACCATTCATTATTATTGGGAGTATTAATATTCAGAGTGCCTTGTCATGAAATATTGGTTGAGGAAAAAAATAAAAAAGGAAACAAAGGACATTAATACAAAGAAAAATAATTAATATTCATCTAATATTTTTAAAATTGAGTTAATTTTATCAAAAAAACAGTAACTAGTAAAATGCTAAATTGCATCCCAAATGTTCACAATAAATCTGAAATACAAGAATGCCAAGTAAGACACAACAATTTTCCAGTGATTTCAGAGGATTTCTATTGCTTCAAATGGCTGATTGTTATATAAGCAATTTTCCAGAATGTGAAATTTAAGTCATTGAAATAGTTTTTCATCTGACTTTTTTTTTTGATGTATAGAAATAGCCTTAATGTAACTTTCATTACTTACAGATGAATCATGAATCCAAATGTGATAGACAAGCAAAGGCAGTTCTAAATAAAATTATCCCTTTTTTACAAATGCTGTAATTTCTATACTAAAACAGATTTGATGACCTCATATGGAAAGGTTCATGTGCTCTAAATTTATAAATATGTGTTTGAATAAGACCTCAAACAAATTAGATAAATTAACTGGCCTTTGAGAAATAAAAGATAAATCTTATCTTTCCATGTTTTCTAGATCTTAATCACTGTTGAAGTGTCAGAGTTTTGAATTTAGACTATTTTGTATTATTGATCATATAGCATTTTATTCTCAAATTCTAATAGAACTATTATATTTTTGCTCAGAAAATCAAAGCCTTATTTCAACTATAGATTGGCTTTTTTTGTACTAACAACTTTATTAAAAATGTAGTTTATTAGCCATCTGTATGTCTTCCTTGGAGAAATGTCTGTTGAGTTCTTTGGCCCATTTTTTGATTGGGTCATTTATTTTTCTGGAGTTGAGCTGGAGGAGTTGCTTGTATATTTTTGAGATTAATCCTTTGTCTGTTGCTTCATTTGCTATTATTTTCTCCCAATCTGAGGGCTGTCTTTTCACCTTGCTTATAGTTTCCTTTGTTGCTCAAAAGCTTTTAAGTTTTGTTAGGTCCCATTTGTTTATTTTTGCTTTTGTTTCTAAAATTCTTGGATGTGGGTCATAGAGGATCCTGCGGTGATAAAAGATGCTCAACATCACTCATTATCAGAGAAATGCAAATCAAAACCACAATGAGGTACCATTATACGCCAGTCAGGATGGCTGCTATCCAAAAGTCTACAAGCAATAAATGCTGGAGAGGGTGTGGAGAAAAGGGAACCCTCTTACACTGTTGGTGGGAATGCAAACTAGTACAGCCACTATGGAAAACAGTGTGGAGATTTCTTAAAAAGCTGGAAATAGAACTGCCATATGACCCAGCAATCCCACTTCTGGGCATAAACACCAAGGAAACCAGATCTGAAAGAGACACGTGCACCCCAATGTTCATCGCAGCACTGTCTATAATAGCCAGGACATGGAAGCAACCCAGATGCCCATCAGCAGACGAATGGATGAGGAAGATGTGGTACATATACACCATGGAATATTACTCAGCCATTAAAAAGAATTCATTTGAATCAGTTCTAATGAGATGGATGAAACTGGAGCCCATTATACAGAGTGAAGTAAGCCAGAAAATAAAGACCATTACAGTATACTAACACATATATATGGAATTTAGAAAGATGGTAATGAGAACCCTACATGCAAAACAGATAAAGAGACTCAGATGTATAGAACAGACTTGTGGACTCTGGGAGAAGGCGAGGGTGGGATGTTTCAAGAGAACAGCATTGAAACATGTATATTATCTAGGGTGAAACAGATCACCAGCCCAGGTTGGATACATGAGACAAGTGCTCGGGCCTGGTGCACTGGGAAGACCCAGAGGGATCGGGTGGAGAGGGAGGTGGGAGGGGGGACTGGGATGGGGAATACATGTAAATCCATGGCTAATTCATTTCAATGTATGACAAAAACTACTGTAATGATGTAAAGTAATTAGCCTCCAACTAATAAAAATATATGGAAGAAAAAAAAACAAAAACAAAAAACAAAAAAATGTAGTTTATTAAAAGATAAACTAATGCATATGAAAATTTTAAGAGTTTGAGTGAAAATCAATTGGGATGGGGCAGTACCAAATCAGAAGTGGTGAGGAGCATTCCTCCTGCAGTAGTTAGGGGGAAGATAATAGAGAAAGTATGGAAACAAAGGAAGGGAAATTTTGGTTGCCTGTATCTTAAAATCTAGATGGTTATTTGTGATTGGTTGTCCTTAATGTTTTGGTTTCATAACCTTAAGGCATTTACAATCTTAGATTTTGGCTTGCTTAACTAGGCTACCACCACATTAGAGCCATCTCAGCCCTATGACCTCCTGTTTTAATGAACAGCTCTGATACTTTAGAGGATTTGATAGTCAACTTTAGGTATAATAAGTTGGTTCCTAGCATTGTTCATTTGAAGAATTTAAATTTTAGATGGTTTGACAAGTCTGTATGTATTGTAATATGAAATCTATGACACTATTTTTCCTTATAAAAACTCAGAAAAATCAGACAAGTGTTTCTTAATTTCCGTATGATGAGATACTAAGATTTACAGTGTTGGTATTCCTTGAAATTTGAAGAATAAGAAATACTTTACAGATTAAATACCTGCTGTTACTGAATAGGTGAAAAAGATTTACCAGTATTGATTTGGGAAAGATGAAGGGAAGGCAGAGAAGGAGGTGGTAGAGGATGAAATGGTTGGATGGCATCTTCGACTCAATGGACATGAATTTGAGGAAACTCTGGAAAATAGTGAAGGACAGGGAAGGCTGGCATGCTGAAGTCCATCGGATGGCAAAGATATGACCAGACTGAACCACTGAACAACAACAGCAATTTGGGATAGAGACCTGGAGGTAAATGCATCTGTGGATCAAATGGTAATGTATGTACTTTTTGATAGATAGTGTAAAATCTCTCTCTGTAGATTTCGTCTTTTTTTAAATCTCATCAGAAATATGAGAATACTATTAATACCTCACTTTTCTAGTCATTTACCTACCTTCTTATACAGGCTCAAATCTCAAAGGCTCTGAAATCTATGCTGTGGGTATATTAATATAAATTTTGTAAACAGTCAAGTTAATTGGAAATAGGATGTTCATTTTTCAGAGAGACTTTGCACTTGACTTTGATTCTGTTTCCAATGATTCTGTTTCCAAATCCTCTCTGATGTACTTATCAAGTACAGCTAGAAAATAGATTTGAGGCCAAAACACCCAGGTGAAAATTGAATTTAGGGATTAAATATTCAATTGTAGCTCACTTATGCTCAAAGTAAGCTAACATTCTGAGTTAATTTGTGCCTGAGGTTTTGAGAAAGTAAATCCTCTCGATGCAAATAACCAGCATTTTAATCCAACTAATTTACACTTAGAGTTGACCTCTTTTAATAAGTAATAATTAAAGTTCACAAAATAATATTTTTTAAAGTCAGATCAGAAGAAATGTAAGTATCTGGACAAGACATCATTATAAGAATATGATTAATTTTATACCCAAACAGACACAGGGTAAAAAAATATATATATCAGAAAAACAGAACAGAAATTTAAATTTAGTTTTAAAATAGCATATCAAGAAGTAAGTAGTCTTAGCCATCTCGAAGAACACTGGACCTAAAATTGTGGCTGGAAGACAGAAACACAAAAGCTTAGGTGACAGAGAAAGTGTAGCACAGATTTGCTGAACACGTCTGATGATGTAAAGTTTTAAAATTTAGGTAAATAGGGTTTAGAGAAAACACGGCTCTATTTGTAGCCATTTATGTGGATAAGAGGAACTACAGGAAATGCACAGAGTATAACCCTCTTAACTAAAAGACTTCCTCTAATGCATAGGCTTGCTTATGTTTTGAAGCAAGTCATCTAAAGAGAAATCCTTTGGCTTTGTTGGCATTGTTGTTCAGTTGCTGAGTCGCCCAGACGTGTCCAGCTCTTTGCGACTCCATGGACTGCAGCAAGCCAGGCTTCCCTGTCACTCACCATCTCCTGGAGTTTGCCCCAGTTTTTGTCCACTGCATCGGTGATACCATCCAGCCATCTCATCCTCTGATGCCCTCTTATTCTCATTCTGCCCTCAATCTTGCCCTCAGTCTTTGTGGGCATTGTTATTATTATTTGATTCTAACTTTTTTATCCTGATTCCTCAGGAGGTTATGAGTACCACTTTTGTTGTTAACTACTCAAAACAATGAGCTTAAAAAAAAAAAAAAAAAACACACACTCCTGTTTTTTCATTAAATTGCTATGTTAAGTCAGTGACTTTCAGGCCATTGCCCTTAAGAATAACTTCCATTTTCCAAAAAAAAAAAAAAGATTTTGCTAGTAAATATCTTCCTGGGTTCTATCAGCATGATTTGATTGTATACATTTGATTTTGTTCAGATGTAATCTTTGAGGATAATATGCCACAGGGGATGGAACACTCTTGGAGAAAAAATGGCCATCCATGGGTAAATGTTTTTAGAAAATGAGGGAGGAAGGCAAGAGGTCAGCAGATTAAATTAGTACATGTTTGAACTGAAAAGCCAGATCCAAACACAATGTTGAAAGTCCAGTTGAATGCCAGAGGCTGAGCTGGCTTGAAGTCACTTTCTGAAGGGAATCTGAGGAAGAAACATCATTGTCCAAATGAGCTGGAAAAAATGCTGGCTCTTTATACTGTTTGACTTTTCCAAAAACAGAAAACGGCAACATTGCCCATAACAAACAGCACTTGTCTTCTTTACAGAAAGTGACGTTTGGCTGACAGCCAAAGTCAGTCTTGCTGTGAAAATAAATAAAAGCAAATACAGCATCACAATTCAGCCAGGAAAGATGAGTGGAAGAAAAAAAAAAAGTGAGAATTCAGAAAAGAAAGTAAGTAGAGAAAAGGAGGCAACCAAATGGATTATAAGTGAACAAATAACCTTGCTGAAACTCTTTATTATGTTGATTTACCGAAGTGTAAAGAGAGTTTAACAGAGTAGAGATCACAGGACTCACAAACCTATGTGTTAATCTTGGTTCTGATGTGTATGAATAGCTAAGGCCTCTCTGGGTTTAATCCCTACACTTATTTATAAAAATAAATAAGCCAACAGATAGGATAGTTAAAAGAAGATGAGCCTATAGACCCTTCCTGCTATAAGACCTGAGGGATAATGAGTGCTTGGTCTATGATTTTTGTAAAGTCGTGCTTATTTCACTATCAAAGTGTGTACTCAGTCATCTCTGACTTTTTGTGACCCCATAGACTGTAGCATGCCTGGTTCATGGAATTTTCCAAGAAAGAATACTGGTTGCCATTCCCTTCTCCAGGGGATCTTCCTGATCCAGGGATTGAACCTGTGTCTCTTGTATCTCCTGCATTGGCAGGTGGGTTCTTTACTACTAGCACCACCTGGGAAGCCCTCGTTACCAAGGTACTTAATCAAAATTTAGAAGGACTACACTTGTATACTTTTTCCTGATATAGTCTGTAGTAAAGTTATGACATATGTAATTTGTAGTAAAGGTATGATTTTATGCAGTTATATCAGTGAACAAAGAGCAACATACAAGTAGAGTCCCTGAAGAAAGCAAAAACAAAAACTTGGCCAATGGAAGCTTTGGAAGTCACTTTTTGTCATTGCACACAACTATTTGTCAAACACAGAAAGTCGTATTTGGTCACAGTTGTATGGTTGTAGTTGGTAATCCACAAACTGCTTCTTCCTTCTTCCCTTAAACACATACCAATTACTAACTCTACACCTAAATATAGTTAGAACAATTAACTTCTATGTTATGTATATTTTATCACAATGAAAACTGTACCCAAAAATATATATTAATTCTCGCAAGAATATGTTAAGGAAAAAACATTGAAGTTTTGTTATTCACTTGGTTGAAATGGAATATGTTTGTGGGGAGGGCATCCTGGTTTTCTCCAAGATATTGTTTTTATAGGTTGGATATATTTCTAAACTTTAACCATTTCTTCAATTAGCAGTTGGAAACTCTCAGTGCAATAGGATTGCTTACTGACCTTTACAAAATACAGCTGCCCAGAATTCATTCTCTAGAGTTCATTTAAAATACTCTATGGTACAGCCTATTCAACAGGATTGTTCAATTCTGACAAGCAGTCAGGATTGAAAACTCCTGCTCTGCAAAGTAGAATCTTTGAAGGCAGGGACTGCATTGTCCTACTTACAAGTATAGCTCTTGCATATTAGCTAAGGATCCATCAGCTGAATGAAGGATTGCATAAACAATAATCTAGTTTATTGTACCTGTACATTTAATCTCTATTAGATTCTCTCTGAAGCAGCAAATAGTCATGCAGATTCCACAAAATCAGTCAGAAAACATGAAAATAAATTAAACAGTCAGTTACCTCATCTATTTTCCTAATCTCTACCACTACCCCATTGATAAATGTAGTAAGTTTGGTACATGAACTTTCAACTATTGTTCTCTCTCTTAGTGTGCAGTTAAACACATATACGTATGCATGTGTCTTTTAAAAAATTACTTATACTCTGTTATTCATGAAAATATACATGTGGTCTGCACTTTTTCCACTTAAACATTTTACTTTTTTTTTTTTTTTTTCAAAAAATCACACCACAAGTACTAATTCATTCTTCTATACAGAGCTAAATCATATTTTCACAGTATCTGTTCCCTAAGCTGTTTAACCATATTTTCTCCATTCACTTTTCTTCCTTTCTCTTCTGCACACACTGCAGTAATACTTTGGTTTCCATCAGACCAGAAAAGCCAATGTTAAATTGTTAGCATCATTCTCCAACTATATATAACATTTGATCAAGTCTTCAATCCTTCCTTATTTCAACTTTTTTTTTTTTTTGGCCTCTTAGATCTCACTATCTCTCAATTTCCTATTTAACTGTTGCTGCAACATTTGTAGGTAGCACCTTATCTTCTCTAGCTGTAAGTTAGTAACTAAGCCCCAAAGACTTTTCTCTTTTATATACACTCATTGTCTTATTTTATCTAGCACCAGGGCTTTTAAGATGCCCTGTAGACCATCTATCTAATGTAGTCTACTGATATCTCCAATTTTGTATTCAATAGGCATCATACACTTAATGTGCCCATATTAGGACTTTAGACTTTCCACTAAGTTTTCCATTCTTTTCCAGTTCAGCAAATGGCAACTCTGTCTTGGAGTTCTCAGGCAAAAATCCCTTAAGTCATTCATGAATTCCCTCTTTCTTTTATATCATGCAACAATTTATTGACCAATTCTGCTCTAACCTTAGAAACCTATTCAAAATGCAACCAGTTTTTACCACTTTATAGTCAAAGACAACACTTTTTCACATGGAATACGTCATACCCAGTTATTCTCCCTGCTTTCCCTCTTGGTCTTAAATCTCTATACAGCAGCAGCAGTGATCCTTTGAAAACATTAATTAGGTCACATCATATTTTACCCAGGTCTCATCTTCCTTCACTCACTGAGATCCTGTCCCTACGTACATGTGACTCCTGTCCCCCACCACTCCAACACACAGACCATTACTCCTCAGATTTCACGTTCATTGTCGTTTCTTCTATTCCTGTCCCACCTCTTTACTTAGGCTTCTTTGGAGACACCAAACGTATTCTAGCCTTTGGGTGTTTAGAATTTCCATTTAGCTGATGTAATTCTTGGGTAGATATTTGTAAGGCTTGATCTGTCATTTCATTTAGGTCTTAGCTTAAATATCACCTAATTAGAGAGGTTTTCCCTGATATTTCTAAACTAAGATTATCAGAACTTGTTGTACTTTACCGGGCCTCATTACTTTTAACCTTTACCATACAGTTGCTGAATAAATAAATTATGGCTGTTACCAATATCTTCCTGCATAAAATGCTGTGTCAGTCATGTTACATTCATAGCTCTTTATATATTGGTGCTGTTAAAAATGGGGGACTTCCTGGTGGCTCAGTCAGTAAAGAATCAGTCTGCAATGCAAGAGACCTGAGTTTGATCTCTGGATCAGGATCTGGAGTAAAATGATAAAAAATAACAGTACTCTCAGGGATTTATTAGATTTCTTTCAAAGAAATAGTGTAGTTTTGTATTCAATGTGTGTTGTATATTTACCTGCATAGTTACCTGTACTGAAGTTTACTGAATGCTGTTTCTTTCTCTGACTCTTTTTTTCTCTACACTCTTTCCCTCCCTCTCTCCCTCCCTCTCTGCCTTTTTTCCTTATAACTACAAATTCTTTAAAAAATGTGGAAATGTAATTTCCTCCTCTTGATTATGGGTTGACTGTATATAATATCATGCTTCCTATAAATAGAATAAAATGGAGATAATGATGTACATACTTGGAAGAGTTCTGGATATGTGTGTGCATATATTAGCATGTATATACAACTATATATTTATACCTATATACAAATAAATATTCTTATACATCTGTAGTTCAATATTTTTTTAGAGTAGCCTCTTCAGTTTTTAAAATTAGACCTTATCTGAAAGTATATATAAAAATAATTTTGTTTTTTAATATTTTTACAGATTTAGTCTCATGTTGTGTCATATAACTGTGAAAATATTTTAATATTTCATAACAAAGTATTTATATTGGAATTTGTAATCATTTTCATTTTTTAAATTTTCTTCTGTTTTGACAGCTCTCTTAAAGTAGTTTATTTCACCTTATTTTAAAGTAAATGTTATGTTATTTAAGGAAGGTTCAATGTTCTGGGATCCCTGTGTACTTTTATAGACACATATCTCTCACAAGCACTAGGGAAATATTTTAGACATATTTTTCCTAGGAACTTTGTAAACATCGCATGTTCCGTTTGTCTAATGGGATACAAAGAATCATGTACACAGACAGCAGTGAGACGGACTTGAGAATCATAGTCAACAGTTCAAATATTTTCCATTTTTCCCCAAAAGTAAAGAGATAAATTTATTAAATTCAGGTTGCTCTACTTTATGAAAGGAAATACTATCAAACATCCTCTAGACTCCCAAGTTGGCTTCTAAGTACAGACCATGTTTCAGGAAGAAAAGTACTGACTAAATACAAATAATGGGGATTTAGAACAAATGTTTATTATCAACGAGGAATCTCTTTCTTGATTCACCTTCTGTTTCTTTCACCTGCCTTTTTCACTGGTGGCTGCATGCTCTGTCCCTCAGAGATTACATGGATTCATCTGGTTACCTTCCTTTCATAGACGTCCCACAGGAGGCCCATTGTAACCATAAAAAGGACTTCAAAATCTCATTATTTTCTTAGTTTTTCACTCTGTCCTAAGTAGGAATAAGAATATTTAGAGGAATATAGTTTGATGAAGACACCACTTTTTGTTTGATAGTTTTACTCTATACAAAGACTTTCATCTTCATGAAAAAGTGTTTGGGAAAAACTAATGCATTTTTCCCTTTAGGTCTTTATTCCTTCAGTTATTTCTAAACCATATTCTATGTTTTACATGATACAGTAAATGTCTTAAACTAATCTTTGTAGCTTATCAATATGTCCTATATCATAGTCATGCAGTATGTTTGTCATTTACATTTCATAAATATATTAGGAATATAAATATGTTTTTATTCTACTTAATACATATGTATTTGGAACTTGTGTCATAGATGACTTAATAATTTATATTCATGTTTCTTTATCAAATTATATATATAATTAATTTCATGATTATGTAACTCTCCCACCACCCCAGTTACCACCAACAGGATTACAGATGAGAATGCCAAAGTTTCTTCCACTTCTTTACTCTGTGCTAACTGGGTGAAGGAAAGTCAAACTTTGTTAATCAAATTCCTGAAATGCAAACTAGAGAAGTCTTATGGGTTACAGCTTTCATAATAGATTGAAAGGTAAAAGTCATAACATGTAAAAATTTATTTCATCTCTTTTTATGATCTCTTACTCCTTTAGAGCCGTAAGTATAGGGCAGGCCCATTTATTTTCTCATATGGAAGATAGAATGTCTCTGTTTTTGCTGTCTGCTTTGTTATGAATCTCTTACATTCAACTGTCAAAGTGCTAAACTGTTTTTTCATAAAATATTAAGTCCTTGTTATTTCCATTTAAGGTTTCCTCTTTCTTTATAATAGATGGAAAAATGAAAATAGATTTGGGAACTGCTTTTTACTTTGTCAAGATGTCACTGGACTCCCCTTACTTCTGTTTCCCTTATTTGATTTGTTAACTGATCCAGCCCTGGAATGGTTTCAAAGAAAGGTGAGAGTTGAATGAGAGTTGGATTACAGTCAAACAACTTCTATCAGATGGAATCTGAGTCATAATTCACTTAAGCCATTTTGGGTCTTAGGACCCAAGCTCCAATAGAAATACAGTTGACCCTTGAACAAAAGATGCTTAAACTTTGGGAGTCCACTTTATGAAGATTATTTTCCAGGAAATACTATATTATTACATGATCTGCAGGTGGTTAAATCTGCTGATAAGGAACATCAGATGCAGAAGTCCAGTTAAGTTTATGCAAGGATTTTCAACTGCAGAGAGTTGGTATCCCTAACCTTCCTCATTTTTATAAGGGTCAACTGTATTTTATTTTACTTCAACTTCTTCCTCTAGAACTGAATAATCTGATTTTAGTTCCATACCAATTTTGTTTAAACAGAATAATATGTTACTTACAGTGACATATAAATGTGATTATGCTGTATGTTCTCTTGTGTGTATGCACAAATGTATTTATGTAAAAGTTTCACTGTGGGTGTGAAATAGTAAAATAATTATATAATCAAAATTAAAATTGAATGTATTTATCTGTATGTATCTGTCATTTGATTCTAGATATTTTAATCAGTAATACCAGTCATATTGCCACTTCATCTGTAAATCAAAATGTAAAATTCTCTACAACTGATATTAACTCTTTTAAATCAAGAAGATTTACTCAAATCACATTATCAGCACTTGAGGAACTCATTAAACATCTTAAGCATGTCTCATATAAAATAAAGGTTTCTCTTTGTTATTACCCAAAATGTAAGCACTGTTATCTAAAACAAATCTCTCAGCAGTTTTATAGTCAAAGCAGAATAAGCTGAATGTTTCAGTGAAAACAACATCCTATTGTAATATCTTATTTGTATCTATTTTTCATATGGGCTTCCCAGGTGGCACAGCGTTAAAGAATCTACTTGCCACTGCAGGAGATGAAAGAGACGCAGCTTTGATCCCTGGGTCAGGAAGATACCCTAGAGCAGGAAATGGCAACCCACTCCAGTATTCTTGTCTGAAGAATCCCATGGACAGAGGAGCCTGATGGGTGGCAGTCCAGGGGGTTGCATAGTCAGACATGACTGAATTGACTTAGCATGAGTTCTTTCTATATTTAAATTTAGGTATTTTAAAAGTAATAGTGACATATGTACTTTATTTTCTGTGTTCTTGCATATGTTAACAGCTTTTATTTTTATTAAAATGATAATGAAGTATAACAAGAAAAATTCACAAATTATTAAGTATATATTGATTCATTTTCAAAATCTGAGGATTTTTATATTTTCTATAATCTGTGATTATAGAAGTATCAGAATTGAAAAATTGTCAGAAGTCTCCAACTTGTCAGAAGTCTGTGGGCTACAGTTTGGGAACTATTGTCACATAGGACGAACAGAGTCTGTTCTGGAAATCGAGCTCCAGAGCCAGTATTCTTGACCACAACTGTATTGATTTAAAAAGCAAAGACATCATTTTGCCAACAAAGATTCGTATAGTCAAAGCTATGTTTTTTCCAGTAGTCATGTATGGATGTGAGAGTTGAACCATAAAGAAGGCTGAGTGCTGAAGAATTTATGCTTTCAAATTATGGTGCTGGAGATGAAGACTCTTGAGAGTCCCTTGGAGAGCAAGGAGATCAAACCAGTCAATCCCAAAGAAGATCAAACTTGAATATTCATTGGAAGGACTGAAGCTGAAGCTCCAATACCTTGGCCACCCTATATGAAGAGCCGACTCGGTGGAAAAGACCCTGATTCTAAGAAAGGTTGAAGGCAGGAGGAGAAGGGGCCAACAGAGGGCCAGATGATTGCATGGCATCACTGATTCAGTGGTCATGAGTTTGAACAAACTCTGGTAGATAGTGAAGGACAGGGAAGCCTGACGTGCTACAATCCATGGGGTTGCAAAGAGTTGGACACAACTATACAACAACAGTTTATTGGATCTATAGTTTACCTTTAAGGATTTAAATGTAGTACCACCTATAACTCAGTAGTTTTTAAATTAAGAATTCAGTGGAAAAAAAAAGAATTCAGTGAATTCATCTTTGATCAACATTTAGACAAATCTCCTTGACTTCAGAGAGAATCTTGAGAAATAATGCTAAAGATCTTTTAAAAGATATATCAAAAAAAAAGTCAGTTATCTTTAAATAATACAGCTATAAGGTAGGGACAAACTCATCAGTGATTTTCATTATATAAAGAGTACTCTAGCTGCTGTATAGAAACTAGTTTCTTGGAGATTGGACTGCTGCTGCTGCTGCTAAGTCACTTCAGTTGTGTCCGACTCTGTGCAACCCTGTAGACGGCAGCCAACCAGGCTCCCTGGTCCCTGGATTCTCCAGGCAAGAACACTGGAGTGGGTTGTCACTTCCTTCTCCAGTGCATGAAAGTGAAAAGTGAGAGTGAAGGCACTCAGTTGTGTCCGACTCTTAGCGACCCCATGGACTGCAGCCCACCAGGCTCCTCCCTCCATGGGATTTTCCAGGCAAGACGACTGGAGTGGGGTGCCATTGCCTTCTCCAGGAGATTGGACTAAAAAGTATAAATTCTATTAGATTCCTGTCACAGTAACTCAGGCCAGAGTAGATGGTGGGTAGTGGGATAGGAGGAGTGCAGGTGAAAATGAATTCCAGAGGTCTTTACAGATGTAGATTTGTCCCAGCTTTGCATATACTGTGAGCAGAGATTTAGAGCAAACCACAAAGTATGATACCTAGAATTATGACACAAAAAAAATGAGAATATGAAAGGAAAAAGCAACTTAGAGGAAAATGGTAATTGTTTTCACTGTACATGTTAACTTTACTGTCTTTGGTCCATCCAAGTATTGGGCCTACTAATCAGCTGAAAAAGAAAAAGTGCCAGGGAAAGAGACCTGGGTGAAAGATATTCAGGGAACAAATAGATGTTTTCCAGCAGCTAAGAAATAGAGGGACAAGATGAGACAGGCTGATTACATTGTGTAAAATAAGAAAAGGTAAAGAATGCTGGAAAGTGAAATTATGAAAAGTTATTTGAGGGAAAAGAAAAAATAAGCATTATTAGTATAAATTATATACCAGGAAACTTCTACCTAGAAAAGCATAACCCAGCACAAAACTGGCATGAGAAGTAAATAGCCTGAACCACAAAATGACACTAAGAATGCTTAAAGAAGAAAATACAAGCAAAATGCAAAAAAAGACTGAGTCAAATTTAAAAATACATATATTTGCTACATAAACCTTCCTAAGGACTTCATTTTTTCCTGCAGAGTGAAATCAGAGAATCTCTGTATTATACTCAGTATCTGTAGTTTGCATATAGAAATGAGCTGTATATTCCTACAAAAAATTAAGTGTATGATTTGCTTTTCATATCATTGATTAAGCAAAAAAATCTTTGCATGTGACAAAATCTGTCACATAAGCACCATATATCTGTTATATATATATATTCATCAATTTCATTTAAAATCTAGATGTTCTGTTTGTACAAACTTGTTAATTCTTCGGATACTATTTAGATGAACCTCATTTCTATTATGTAATAGTTTTATATATTGTTTTGTTTATGTCAAAGGTATTAAGGTACTGTAATATAATCAGTAAATGATGATTCTATAGTTCTATTTCATGTCCTTTTACAGATGATGCTGACATACCTAAAGAAAAAAAGATTACCTAGTTGGCAACAAACTGGGACAGACTGAAAAGATTATCTTTCTTCTTCCATTATTCACAAATGGGGCAATTTTCTCATCTTCCCTCATTATGAGTTTTGGAGAATTAAAATTGCATCGCAGTAGAAAGTTTTCCTTAGATACAAGTCTTGTTGCTAGGGGCAGTCATGTAACCTCTTGTAACCTTGGTGACAGATAATAATGTACTTTGTGCTCCTTAGTTTTAAAAATATTTCCACTTATGCAATACGTAGTTCTTTACTTGGCTCCATGTACTCGGAATTGTCCAAAATTTATATAAAGATGCATATCACAAAAATATATAGATGGAGACATAAAATCTTAGATTATGCACAGTCAACTTATGTTTCCCCACATTTCCACCTCACACTCAAAGAGAATCAAGAAACCTCCGTTGTGCATGGGCATGGTTTCAGAATCCTTTTCCAAGTAACAATGCAGGCATCAGACACATTAGGCTGGCTTTGACATGAAAGTAAGTCCTAAATTATATTTTTACTTTGTTACAAATTGTAATGGAGATACTGACATACAACATGATATTAGTTTCAAATGTACAATGATTGTATATATATCTATATATCCTGCAAAATTGTTATCAGAGTCTAGTTAGTATCACCATATAAAGTTACCATTTTTTCCTTGTTATAAGAACTTTTAAGATACATTCTCTTAGTAACTTTCAAATATGCAATATGGTTTGATTACATTACATTTATCATTTTCATTAGAGAAACTGAAATGGATGAAATGATTCAATCTTAGCTTGATAGTAGCAAAAATAGGATTAAGTTACATGTTCAACCAGACAGGTTTTTGAGATAAATAATAATAATAATGTTTGGTGAAATTGTCTTTCCAAAGGTCATTAGATGCCATTGATTCATCTAAATGCTGGTTCAGAGCTTCTTCCCCTAGAACAAAGCTCTTATTGAAGTTCTTCTATTTAGTTTTCACTTTCAGATCCTCTCCGTGGTCTTTAGTTGCTAGTACACTGTGTGTGGATTTCCAATGATTAATGATGAAAGATAAACAAGAGAACTCGTGGGCGCTTCCCTTCCCTCAGAGCTTGCCTTTTTACAGTTTTCCCTTAGCTTGACCACCGTCACCAGCATAAACACTGCTGATAATGCCTGAACCTCGGCTGTCGTCTTTGAGTCCACTCAGTCCTTGGTGCCTCACCCCTTTCCTCACTAAATTCTAAGTGTTCCTCCTGACTACCTCGCAAATCTATTAGTCTAATTCCAGGTATTTTCAGCTTTCATTTCTTTCTAGTATAATAGCCTCTTAAAACCGATCACCCTTTATTTTTTTTTACAACACCTTCAATCCATTTACAACTCTGCTCCCAAAGTAGAATAAGAGCTTGAGCATGTCTCCATACTAATTAAGCTTTACTGTGACTTCCCTTTCTCTTAAGGTCTAAAATATTTATTAAAATTTATGTCCCAATCAGTAAAAAATTCTGTCTCCTTTTTCTTTCTTTTTTTTTTTTTTCCATTTATTTTTATTGGCTGGAGCTAATTACTTTACAATATTGTATTGTTTTTTGCCATACATTCACATGAATCAGCCATGGATTTACATGTATTCCCACCTCCCTCTCCACCCGCTCCCTCTGGGTCTTCCCAGTGCACCAGCCCCAAGCACTTGTCTCATGCATCCAACCTGGGCTGGTGATCTGTTTCACCCTAGATAATATACATGTTTCGATGCTGTTCTCTCGAAACATCCCACCCTCGCCTTCTCCCACAGAGTCCAAAAGTCTGTTCCGTACATCTGTGTCTCTTTTTCTGTTTGCATATAGGGTTATCCTTACCATCTTTCTAAATTCCAGAGTGAAGTAAGCCAGAAAGATAAAGACCAATACAGTATACTAACGCATATATATGTCTCCTTTTTCTTATGACCTCTTAGCCTAGATTTGTTTTTGTTTTGAATGGACTTTATTTTTCAGAGCCACTTTAGATTCACAGCAAAACTGAATGAAAGACTCAGATATTTCTAATATAACCCCTGCTACTGCACGTTCATAGCCTCCTTCCTTATTCACATCCTCATCAGAGTGGTATATTTGTTGCAATTGATGAACCTGCATTGATACATCTTTATCATCCAAAGTTCATGGTTTACTGTGAAAGTCCCTCAGTCGTGTCCAACTCTTTGTGACCCCGTGGACTATACAGTCCATGGAATTCTCTAGGCCAGAATACTGGAACGGGTAGCCTTTCCTTCCTCCAGGGGATCTTCTCAACCCAGGATTCTAACCCAAGTCTCCCGCATTGCAGGCAGATTCTTTACCAGCTGAGCCACAAGGGGTGCCCAAGTTTACATTAGGGTTCCCTTATTGCTGATATACATTATAATGGTTTGAAAAATTATATCATAACATGCACCCACCATTATATTAATAGCATCCTGCAAAGTAGTTCCCCTGCCCTGAAAACCTTCTGTATTCACCTAGTCATCTCTCCCTCTCCCAACTGCTGGCAGCCACTAAATTTTTCATATCCATAGTTTTGCCTTTTCCAGTATGTTACATAGTTGGACTAATACAATATGTAGCTTTTGTCTAACCTGTTAACTCCAATTATTTTTTTGAAAAAGAACAAAATTACATTAC